>NC_054478.1:72940812-74283312 GCF_017639515.1 Carcharodon carcharias
CTGCCGAGGGAAGCTGATTTTTACTTAAACAGGAATAGCATACATTGGGAGAGAGCCCAAAATGGGACAAAAGGTATATCTGGATTTGTGTGTTGGACCACAGAACATTGGTTTTATAACAGAAACTTAATACATTCAAAATCAGAATAAACTTACCCTTCCAATCTCACATCTGGCAGAGTTCTATTAAATGCAATCATGTCACTGGCCATGAGATTAAACTGGTTGATTTTGAACAAGTCCCTCATTTTCTCTTGATCTTCCTTAGGAATAAGGACTGCCTTTCCCATCTCACCTGGACCTTCTTGTGCTCTGGATATGACAGCTGGAATAGAGAGAAACACTGTTGTAAAATGGATTACTGATTGTAAACATATATAACAATACAGCCTTATTATATTAAATTGAAAATGCACAAATCTTTATTTGAAAAAAATCCCTTCAAACATCATTCCATGTTGTTCATCGTAAACTATATATATATTTTATGTAATTTGCAATTCATAAGCTGAGAGAGTAAAAATCCTCACTTCAGAGAGAACGATGCACGGTAGGACATACTGCTGACTTGATTTGCAATGCCATTACAAGTAGGAACTTGCCATAAATTAAAGATTCATGGAAAGAGCCTACCCATACAGTGGGTTCCCTGTGGGAAACACACTAAGCTTCAAGTTGCTCCTGCAACTACAACAGGGCTGTTTATTGCAGTCAGACGATACTCACAGTGACTGCACTTATCCTTTGGAGAATAAATGGGAAAATGGACAAAAAAGCTTTCATAATTGTACTAGAGCATTCCCATCTTCACAGCACCCTTCACTAAATCCATGCATAAAAATCATTTTCACAAACAAAAACAGAATTACCTGGAAAAACTCAGCAGGTCTGTTTTCATTTCCACAAACTTGAGCTTTTTACAAGCCGCATGTAATGATGGAATATCATCTGCTTTATAATGTTCCTGACCAATATAAAATGATGGCAGCATATGCACTTGCGCAGAAATGGGGCACTAAAGAGATAAACAGGGCCTTTTTATACTTGAAGGTGACAGAATGGTGGGGGTGCTAAATGAGCTTCCATGTTTATGAAAGAAGATTGTAGGGATGGCTGAGGAGGATGTGGAAGTAATTAACTGACTGTGAAGTGCTTTTGTATGCCCCGAGTTGAGAAAGGTATTTTTTAAACAGTTAAATAATTTTAAGTTTGTAATTTCATTTATACTACTCTGCTATCAGTTACTAAATTCTAAGGTTTCAAATATTACCAGCAGCCAGAAAATCACTTCTTTTGTTCACCCCACTCATTCTTTCACTTCCACCATTTTTTTACTGGTTGTAAACCTTTTGATTTTAAGCTTTGATCTATTTGTTGGGTTAATCACAAAGCCCCACACAGTTGAGTTACCAACTCCATTCTTCTCCAGATCAAATAGAGCTTCCTTTCTGAAACCAAACACTTACAGCTATCATTGTGAAAATACACTCTGAACATTGCAAACAAGATGTTTGCAGTCCTTATTCACTTTTCACATTTATTACAGATGAATGAAACACAATTCCCAAGAACCTCTTGGACTTCCATAAATTGTTATTAATATTTTACTTCCCAGTGTGTTTGGGCAAAGGCAATGATTCTGATTTCCTGAGACTTATTTATAAATTTTGATCTTTCATGTTGCTACAAATATTATGGTCTGAAAACTGCTTTCAGCACTGCAGGTGCCACTGTTGGTACCAAACCTTTGGTACAAAATGCTGTCCACATCCATGCGCACTGTAGCATGCACACTTCTGGTGCAGCACAAACCCGACCGCATCCTGGTGATAGTTTTAGAACGGGTATGCCAAAGGTATGCAGGGAGGTCAGGTTGTGATGTCAGTCAGCACCTAAAATACTGGTTTGGCAGCAAAATTGCCATTTTCAACCCTGCTGCTCCAGCTAATGCCCTCTCTGAAACACACAATGCTGAACATGTGTTCAGCAAAATCAAGGACATCCCACTTGCACTATTTCAAAAGATCATAAACAACTTGTTGGTTAGTTGCTGGTTAATTTCTATTCACTCTGTCTGAGATTGTGGAATTGCTTGCTGTTTTGAAGAGTTGGGCCAGAATTTTAAATCTCGCATGCGAGTGGACACGCGCCCAACCCTAAAGAAAGAATGTGAAACAGTGCAAGATGACATCGGGGGAGCATCCTGACGTCATCCCACACGCGAGAAATCTTCAGGTTGGAAGGCGCGTGCGGGTGTTGGAGCTGCGCCACCAAAAATGAAAGGGCCAGTTAAGGCCATTATAAAGGTAATTGATCCTGATTTCGCATTGTCCGTTCGAATTCGCACTCATTGCAGGGCAAAATGGGCAGCCCACTTTTAACAAAACCTCCTCCAAGGGTGAAATGAAAGGGGTCTGCAGCATAGCCAGTGTGAGTAGTGAGGAGCTTAGGAGATAGTTTGCTGCTGGTTGTTTATTTGAACTTGACAGCTTCATCTCTGTTCTGAGCTTCAGCTTTAGTATTTCCAGGCTTCATTTCAGGACTCATTGGTGTCTCCAAGGCCCCTGGCGGATTTTGACCATTTGGACCATTCCAGGCACCAGGCAGCCTTCTGTTACACTGGTAATGGGGATTATGCTCCCTCCTCTGGTGGCACCTCCTCTGAGGAGGAAGAGAGGGGCAGAAGGGAGAGGTTTCCCTATGCAGCTTCCAGGGAGGGACCTGTGGGAGGAGGGTTGCAGGCACAAGAGGCGCAGGGCCAGCAGTTAGTCCTGGTGGATGGGGCCGCAGAAGATGCCACTATCCTGCTGCCAGGGTTTATGGGCAGCAATGCAGCTACCTCAATATGTTTGAGGTGCAATGCCAAAGGAGGCTTTGCCTCTCCAGGGAGACTGTGACCTCCATTTGTCAGATGATTGGACCTGAGATCAGCTCCGACTGTGTGGGTGGAAAGCCCAGGCCAGTCGCTTTGAAGGTCACAGTGGCCCTCAGCCTCTATGCCTCCGGCTCTTTCCAGGGGTCACTGGGGGATCTTTGTGGAGTGTCCCAATCATTGGTGTCAAGCTAGTGACAGAAGCTCTGTTCGGGCGAGTAATGACATTTATTCATTTGCATACAGACGGGGCCAGCCAGGCTGAGCGAGCCAGAGGTTTGCAGCGATTGCAGGGTTCCCCCACATCTAGGGTGCAATCGACTATACACATGTGGCTATCAAGGCTCCAGCGGGTCAGCCAGATGCCTCTATCAAGAGGAAGGGCTTCCACTCGATGAACGTCCAGATAGTTTGTAACTACAAGGCGCAGACTCTGCAAGTCTGTGCAAGGTACCCTGGCAGCTCCCATGACGCTTACATACTCCGACACTCCCAGCCACTCCGAGGCTGTTCACTTCTCCAGCTCAGCTGGATGGATGGCTACTGGGTGACAAGGGCTATCTGCTGAAAAGATGGCTTATGATGCCTCTCCGCCACCCAAAAACAAAGGCAGAGAAGCTGCTTATAAGAGTCATCCCTCTACAACGGCAGTGATAGAGAGGACCATAGGTCTTTTGAAGATGTGCTTCTGATGCCTATACAGTTTAGGGGGAGCACTGCAATACCTCACAGAGCGGGTGTCACTGATAGCAGTTGCATGCTGCGCTCTCCACAATCTGGCTCTGGCAAGGAGGGACCCACTGGAGGAAGAGGATCTTGATGCAGCTCTACAGGCCACAGAGGATGATTCCAGTGGTGAGTCAAAAGAGGAGCATGGTGAAGATGTGGAGGCAGACCTCTGGATCCTTCAGGGAGGCAGGGACACTAGGGATGCCTTGATCCAACACTCCTTCAGTTAGGCTGCCAAAGTTTTGCTTCCACCTCATGCCAGGGCTGCCACCTCCATCCCGGGTATCTGAAATGACACTTTCCTTTGAACCCAAAGTCTACTCAGTACCTATGCAATAAAGTTTAGAGCCACTCATGTCCAGCATGAGATACTGGTGTGCCCTGCACCTACAAAACAAGTGAAGCATTCTCAGGCCATTAACACAAAAGCAAAATTTATATAATTTTGACACCCACAACAAATGAACATTACTATATCTGGTGTTAATGGTCACACCAGTAAACATATGAACCAAATGTGGCAGGACGGAAGATCGCCCATGAACAGTTCCTCTTGTGCTCACAGCACCTTAAACTTACATTTCCGAGTGCCATGTCTTGGTGCCTGTTGGCTGAGCCAGCAGAGACGACTGCTGTCCATGCCAAAGTCGAGTCTTCTAGGCCCAGAGCTACTCAAGGGTGTCCTGCAAGGCTATCTGCTGTCGCTTCCAACGTGAGTTAACAGCCTTCTACCAACCATGCCACAACCACTCCAACGGCATTAAGTAGGAGCACTAGGCCAAGCAAAGCAACACAACTGGCAATAAGGGAATGTATAAGGGTGGTTACTTGACGAACTGATATTGTTTTATCCTTTCGCCATGCCCTGGCTGTAGCCCACTTTTTTTAAATTAATTTGCAGAATGTGCATTGCTGGCTAGGCCAGCATTTATTGCCCATTCCTAATTGCCCTTGAGGTGGTGGTGAGCCGCCTTCTTGAACCACTGCATTCCATGCTGTGTAGGTACACCCACAGTGCTGTTAGGGAGGGAGTTCCAGGATTTTGACCCAGCGACAGTGAAGGAACAGTGATATATTTCCAAGTCAGGATGGTGAGTGACTTAGAGGGGAACTTCCAGGTGCTGGTGTTCCCATCTATCTACTGCCCTTGTCCTTCTAGACGGTATTGGTCATGGGTTCGGAAGTTGCTGCCTAAGGAGCCTTGGTGAATTTCTGCAGTGCATCTTGTAGATGGTGCACACTTCTGTCACCGTACATCAGTGGTGGAGGGAATGAATGTTTGTGGAATGGGTGACAATTAAGCAGGCTGCTTTGTCCTGGACAGTGTCAAGCTTCTTGAGTGTTGTTGGAACTGCACTCATCCAGACAAGCGGAATGTATTACATCACACTCCTGACTTGTGCCTTGTTGGTGGTGGACTGGCTTTGGGGAGTCAGGAGGTGAGTTACTTGCCACAGGGTTCCTAGCCACTGACTTGCTCTTGTAGCCACAGTATTTATATGGCTAGTCCAGTTCAGTTTCTGGTCAATGGTAGCCCCCAAGGATATTGATAGTGGAGGATTCAGCGATGGTAATGCGATTGAATACCAAAGGGCGATAGATAGATTCTCTCTTGTTGAGGATGGTCATTGCCTGGTACTTGTGTCTCACAAATGTTACTTGCCACTTGTCAGCCCAAGACTGGGTATTTTCCAGGTCCTACTGCATTTGGACATGGACTGCTTCAGTATCTGAGAAGTCGCAAATGATACTGAACATTGTGCAATCATCAGCGAACATCCCCACACCTGCCATTATGATGGAAGGAAGGTCATTGATGAAGCAGCTGAAGATGGTTGGACCTAGGACCCTGCCCTAAGGAACTCCTGCAGTGATGTCCTAGAACTGAGCTGACTGGCCTCCAACAACCGCAACCATCTTCTTTTGTGCTAGGTAGGACTTCAACTAGCGAGAGTTTTCCCCGATTCCCATTCACTCCAGTTTTGCTTGAAGCCACGCTCGGTTGAAAGCTGCCTTGATGTCTGTGGCAGTCACTCTCACCTCACCTCTGGATTTCCGTTCATTTGTCCATGTTTGAACCAAGGCTGTAATGAGTGACTCACCGCCTCCAAGGCACCCACTAAAGTTCAAGCAATCTCAGTATCTGAGATGCTGACTTCTAGTGTGAGATGGAATGACAGAGTTTCTGTTTCATCAGTTGTTTGCTCCTCTTGCATTTCAGACCCCCCTACCAGTTCTTGATCAGGTGGCAGTGCTTGGATATCTGAAAAGATAAGACAGAAGGATAGAGTTGTAGTGAGGGAAACAAGGAGAAAGCAAGAGATGCATGCTTACACTATCTGCAACTTGTACTGTAATTCACAACATAGGATGAGGGGGAATTGGAATGTGAGAAGGTGGATTAGCTCTGAACGTACTGTAATCCTCTATGGTTTTAGCTCCTGCGCTGGCCACAACCTCAGGGGTGAGGCCCTCTCCTCCAATGGGGTGAGAGCATGCAAGTTGTTTCTTAGCAGTTTGTTGATGCTGCCTCTAATTATGGGCCACCCTTCCGGCAGGAGAGAGGAAACTGTCAGTGAATGTGGTGATGTGACTGACAGAACTGAGTAGCTGGCAGCATGTGCAAGCTGTGAGATGTGAGACTTTCAGCAGTGCTAAATGGATGAAGATGAGGTGAGGCAATGAATGTCGGTTATGAGTCACGCTCCACAGACACTTGGTAAAAGGAGGGGCAGTGAATGGAAAAATGTGTGTGGTTAGTGGTGCAGTTGTTAAATAAATATCATGTGAAGGTGCATTCACTCACCTTGGCCACTTGTGTGAGGTCAGTGAATTTTTTGTGGCAATGTATCCAGGTCCTTCGGGTTAGAATGCTGATATTGATTGTGACTTCTATCTGCTGCCATTGCCTTTCACAGTGTCTGGCTGGAATGCCTCCTGGCCCTCTGAAGGGAAGTTCTCCCTCTTCCTGTCCACCTCCAGTGGTGCAGCAATCCCAGGAGCACACTCTCTGGCCTGCTGCATCATTTCCAGTTATCGCTCTGCTGAAAGACTCTTCTTGAAGCATTCCAGTTGCTGTTCCAGCCAAAATGTACCTCCTCTTTGAGAGGTGCGGACTGGCTTTAAGTAATTCAGACTAGCTTAAAGTGATGCTAACCCTGCATAAATTTAAGGCTCCTGTTGACATGTGGAACCATTCAGCTGTGCACTTTGCCTATTCTTGGCCCACGCACAAGTAATGAGCATTTTCAATGGAATATCCAGGGGCCATATTAACACAGAAATTGTTGTATCATGCAACAGTTAACATGCCGCTACCAAATATCTTATACATTATTTTAACAAAGGCAGTTTATCTTGAATTCATCAGTGCTTCCATTAAAACAATAAATTTGAAGCAAATGCATTAAGCAATTATTCAATAAAATTCCTCAGAACACTTTCCAGGCCAAAAACATTTAATGCAAACTGTTCGTTTTATTGTTTTGTCATTACAAACTTCAAGTGATTCTACAGTGAATTTATTTTTTATTACTGCTTGCCGCAAGTTTTAAGAAGCATCTCAAAGGAGGAAAGAGATGAAGAGAAGCAGAGAGGTCCAGGAAGAGGATTCCAGAAACAAGGGCCTTGGCAGATGAAAGTGTGGCTGCTAGTGATGGGGCAATTAACATTGGGAATGTCAACAGGCCAGAATGAGAGAAGCGCAGATACTTCAGAGGGCTGTGGGGCTGGTGGAGATTACAGAGATAGGGAGGGGCAAGGCCAACCAATGTGGGAATTGAAAAAAAGGACAACAGTTTTAAAATCGAGATGTGGCCAGACTGGAAGTCAACATAGGCCAGTGAGCACATAAGTGATGGTAAACGGGATAGACAAAGGCCACAGAATCTTTTTTATGATCTCAACCCTACAATGTGGAATATGGGGGGCTGGCCAGGAGTGGATTGCAATAGTTAAGTCTAGAGGTAAAGAAGGTATAGCTGAAGATTTCAGCAGCAGTTGAGCTGAGGCAGGGGTGGAGTCAGATGATGTTACACAGGAGGAAATAAATGGTCTTGGTGATGGCACAGATACGAGTTCAGTGGCTCACCTCAAGATCAAAGGTTCAGCCTCAGGCAGTTGCCAGGAAGAGAATGGAATTGGTGACTAGGGAGCAGAGTTTGTAATGGAGGCTGAAAACCATGGTTATCATCTTCACAATATTTAATGGCTTTTAATCAGATAATCTGTTTTTGTGGGGTTGGTTGGGGGATAAATGTCAGCTAGGATAACCTTAGAGAACCTTTGTGTTCTTGGCCATGGTGCACCATGAGACCTTTTACCTGTATCTGAGAGGGCAGACAAAGCTTTGGTTGGATGTCTGTTATAAAAGTGAGCAGGTAAAACAGCACAACAATCCCTCTATACTAAACATGAAGCAGCATTTGGTTGATGGAGAGCCTAAAGTTGCTGGAACCCAAATGCTAAATGAAGTGAAATCAACAAAGTAGTATTGTGGGAGTTTTGTTAGAGTTAGGGTCAATCCTAACCCTAACACTCATGACACACACATTCCTAGATATCAAATACCAACTGGTATTGTTGTGGCCCCTCACCAGAGATGGCACCCAGTGCAGGAAATGTGTAAGTGTGAAAAAAAATTAAAGCAGTTTTGTTCCAAACCACTTTAAAGCATTATATCTTCCCTTTCCCAACAGACACATAATTTGATGCTAATGCACATTATTATGCCTAAACATGATATAGGCTGCAACATCATCATCTCCAAGTTCCTCTTCAAATCACACAGCACCCTGACTTAAATATGTACCGTCATTCTTTCCCTATTACTGGAGCTTCCTGAAATTCCTTCAATACCACCGGCTCAGAGCAACTAGGGATGTGGCAGTAGTGCCAGCATCCCAGGAACAAATAAGCAAAAATGCCACAAGGGTGTCAAATTCAGATGCATACCTATCAAGACAGTCTCATCAGAAATCAAACTTGACAATGGTCACACATAATTTTTACACAATTAGCACGTCTGATTTAAAATATTAATTCTCTTAAGTGTGATAAACATATTAAAAGACAGCAACAAAGAGTCTTAGTTATTGTCCATGGCCGGTAAACTGCTCTCAGTGCAAACAATAAACTCAGCTACTGTACAGCCTGCAAGATGATGAAAGCTCCATACGGCATAAAATTAATGTGCTGCAATGACCTGTTCCAAGTCACTGAACAGGATCAAGGCAGCATTGAATCTCTGTACAGGCTTCTAACTGGAGTACCTTCTTTCATTTTGCATTCACTGCAATAGGACAGCCATCAATAGGAATAGAAAACCATTTATATTCCAAGTGCCTCAATTAAATTAGACTGCACTACAAAAGAAAATCAAATACAACTCTGCGATTCAATTGATGAATCAAATCAGAGTCATCCACTGGATAAATAAAGGATTCTCTTGAGAACTATGAGATAATGAGGTGCTTACTTTCAGATGGAGTAGTCATTCTTCTTTGAGTTCAGACAATTAGGTTCAAAATACCAGTACAAGGGAAGACATGTTACTGTCCCACTTTGTTCACTTTAAAACTTTGACCAATGAGAACAACAGGATAATCCCTATTGTCGTATAGGAACAAAGCTTGCTGAGTGATATTCAATTATGTTGACCAACAGAATAAAGAAATTGATATCTGTAGAACCACTTTCTTAAGCCTCAGTAATTTTATAGATATTACTGATTCATAATAAATTTCACAACTAAAAAATAAAATTCCCACTGAAATACATTTTTCAGCATGGAGGAAAACAGGAATGTGATCCTGGAGTAGAACAGCAATAATTTAAAAATATTGAAGTCTAACTTTTATATTAATGGGAGACCAAAAAATGAGGAAGATTCAGAAAAGAGGAAAACACTTCTACTTTGCTCTTGTGATGAAAGTAAAAATCATTTTCATAATATTTTTCTAGTTTATTTTGAAGTAGGTTTATGGGAGTAAGCATGGTTGGGTCTGTCTGTGTGATGTAATTACATTTGGAGTCAAGTGGACTGCAAGTTTAAACCATCAAAGGATGCTAGGTGCTTGACACACTAATGAGTAAACGTGGATGCTGGCTTAGCATGTAAGGTGTGAAGGGAAAATGCATTTTTAGTAAAATAAAGAGATTTTTAGACTTCAAAGTGAAATTAGTATGCTTACAACCAGATAAGCAGGACTAAGGTGTGTGTTTACTTTTTCCCCAAAGGTTACTGATTATATTGGAAACATGAAAGTGTTTATATTATGAGGAAGATATAGTTTCAAAAGCATATGGAACAATAGGATTTACTTATTAAAAAGAGTGAAATATATATAAAGGAGGATGAAAAACTATGTGGAAGAAGGCCATGTAAGGTCTAACAGGAGTGGTGAAATAGCCTTAATGAAGCCTCCAGTTATATGTGCACAAGACTGCTAAATAAGAAAACTGAAGTTAAGGAAAAGCCATTTGGAATTCCACTGTCAAGTGGGTATTGTGTTAACGTGCTGGTTCTGTTTTAAATCTAAAACCTGCTATGGACTGTTGCCTTAAAGGGGGTGTAACTGCAGGTCAGGTTAATCAGGAATTTTAGGAATTATTATCACAGTAAGTAATTATAGGCTTATGAATCTGCTTGAAATCTTTTATTATGTTAAGAACTGTTTTCATTTGATTTTTTTTAAATCTCTAAAAGTCTTGGTGGACTTATTATTTCTGAATTCAGTGCGCACATCTTCTCAATAAATACAAATTGCAAAACTGTTGTGACACCACAACCAAGTTTCCCTTGTGGATTTGGTCCACTTGGCACACATCATCTGCCACATCATAACACTCTCAGTGAAATTCATTATACTACATAAACATTGCAATTCTGAAATACTTTTGAAAAGTTACATTTAAAATTATATTTAAATATGGCAAAAATAAAATATATTGGCCTGGATTTTATGTAATAATAGTGAGGCTATCAGCACTTGCCATTATTACAGGTGAGACTGACGGCAACTTCTGGTGTCCAGACATGCACAGTAGACATGGAAATCCAGATGTTGCTGTCAGATACCCTATTCCTCTGCATGGTGTATTGGTGCATTCTTCAACAACAGATTTGGCACTGAAATCACAGCAATGCCATGAACTTGGAGTACTTACAACTGAAAAAATTAGGGCTGGTGCATTTAGGAGTAAGAGTCTTTAACAGTGTAATTAAATGATAATTATTGCTGAACAATCACCCTGGCCCTGTAAATTAAATTGTAAAAGCATAGAATTTCATTCCCTCAGAAGAAAATTAGTATTTGTAGATTTTTTAAAAAGCTTTCTAGTGTTTCTGTTTGTCTCTTTTATCTATTTCCTTTAGTCCTATCTGCATTTCTCAATCTCCAATTCACTCACTCTACATCATTTAAATCTAATTTGTATTTCCTGCTTTATACTTCCTGTTTTGAACTCTGCATGTCTCAATGAGGATACTTCAACCGGGTTGTTTGAAGAGCCTCTTTGCTGACTGCACTATTCACAGATACCCATGGAAAGGGCTTGCTCTCGAAAAGATGCCAGGTTAAGAGTGGGTTCCAGGGTATCATACCCTTGTAGCCGCTGAACTTGACTATACCAGTACTCTCCTGACTGCTTTGTCATTTCCACCCTCCATAAACTTAAGCGAGTCCATGACTCTGCTGGCTGCCCATATCTAGCTCACATCAAGTCCCATTCACACGTCACCACTGCGCTCACTGTTATGATCCTCGGCCAGACCCTGGGATGTGCAAGGAGATCTGGTTAGGACCAATAAGGCTTTGTTTAAAGTAGATAAAGGTTGAGATTCAAGCCACCTGCTTTTGGAGTAAAGCCTTAAGATCCCAGGGGTTTTGAATAAACAAAAAAAAATTACTATACAAGCCCAAAAGATAAAACAATTTGCAACATGTATCTTATTCTCTAACATTCAGGGCAAGGATGAGGTACGTGTGAATTAACAGACGACTGTGGTCAAACACATCACACTACAGAGTAAATGACAGATGCAACCAAGGCAGAGTCAAGAACTCACCCAGACGTCAATAAACACCAAGTCAAACAATCTCATTGAAACACTGTCTCACAAGGGACTCCCAGCTTCATCTTCGAACTTGGAATTCTCTCCAAAGGTCACTCCCATTCGGACAGCTTCAACAATGGCCCACCACACAGGATTTCAGTCTTGCCTTCCGAGATTCCTTCTGCCTAGATTCCAGGGTACACTCAACACTAGCTTACAAGCACACTTTCAGACCTATGGCTGTGTCAAGCAGAGCACCAATGCTCCAAAGGGCTACCTTTGCCCCACAAGCCCTCTTTACTTAAAGTCTGCTCCACACAGCTCTTTCTTTAACTTAACTGGGCCCTGTTTCTGTCCCTTTTGTCTTTGTGACACTTGTTGGCTGGCAAGATTCCCTGAAACTGACTGCCTCAGAAGAGTTGTCCACTGACCTTTGAACTGATCTGGTAACGTTTCAAAATGCTCCAAGAGGGTCCCACCCTTGTTACTAGGTGGGAACCAATGTAACAAGCATTGGAACATCCTGTACCTTAAATGTTACAGTCTCCACAGACTGCGAATTCAGCACATAGGGACACAAAGAACAATGGTTTCATTATATCAATGTTCTGCAGTGGCAATGCTGAATTGTATTAAAATTCTAATCATCCTTTTCAAATCCCGCCATGGCCTTTCCCCTCCCTACCTCTAGAATTTTCTCCATCCCATTTACCAGCACCACCATTCCCCGGGATATCTACATTCCTCCAATTAAACCCTCTTGCACATTCCCAATTTTAACTCGCTCTACCACTGGTGACCATGGTCTTCAGCTGCTTAGACCCAAACTCTGGAATTCTCTTCCTTAACCTCTCTGCTTCTATATCCCTCTCTTCGTCTTTAAGACACTCTTTAAAACCTACCTTGTCAGTGAAGCTTTTGGTCATCTGTGATAATACCACCTCATGTGGCTGGGTATCAAATTGTTTTTATAGCATGCTTGTGAACTGTCTTGAGGTGTTTAACTATATTAAAGGTGCTATATAAATGAAAGTTGCTGTTGTAATATAAAATGTCAGAATCCAAGCATTCTTTCAAAAGAAACTATCACCACAGTGACGCCTTTTTTTAAAAAAAACAAATACTTAGCCGACCCAGCTTAACTCTCTTTCTAATTACTTTGATAACAAATTATGCTTTTATGTTGCACAGTGCTTGCTGCGTTGGCTACTATTGCCAGCACTAAACTAAAACCCTTTAAAGAATGCTTGGTAAAGTGGACACAATATAATCCTTTTAAGTTGAACAATTCTATCTCAATTGTATGTCCAGCCAGTTCTTTATTTTTTACTAATTTTTAAGTTCTTAAATGTTCCAGTTTTATGCCTAAACCTTTTACAAAAGAGTATGGTGTTACAGAATTGACAACTCCATACAAATCCAACTTAAGGTAAAGTGGTTACACAAACTCGAGTAGATTTCACAACTTAATGCAATAAGCTATCATGAACGTTCACAGTAGCAAAGTACTGGACATGGATTCATGCCTGAATGCTGCTGTTACCCAAGCATTTCAGTTAAGATTATATCAATAAAAGCAAAATACTGCAGATGGTGGAAATGTGAAATAAAAACAGAAAATGCTAGAAAAACTCAGAAGGTCTGGCAGCATCTGTGGGGAGAGAAGAACAGTCCAATATAACTCTTCCTCAAAACTGATACAGAAATATAACTACCTTTGCAAAGCTCTTGTTTGGCAGTGAAAATTGGATTTGCAACCAATTACCTGTTGTTGACAGCAACACTACAGCCACTGATCTGAGCTTGGCTGCAGAATAAAAATATTTCCAAATATAAATCACTGAGAAACTTTTGAAGGATCCTTAAAATCTATAAAGTAATAAGAGGCCACTGAGCATATTCTGACAGCTCACTCATTCAGGATGACATTTATTCTAATTTTATATAACTCATTCTTAATGATAAACACAGCTCCAGGGTCCTGATGAAAGGGCATCAACCTGAAACGTTAACTCTGTTTCACTCCACAGATGCTGCCTGACTTGCTGAGTATTTCCAGCATTTTCTGTTTTTATTCCAGATATTTCTGTTTGTCATTTGTCTCACTGTTTTCAATGTAAGTACCTCCCCTATTATTGCTCTGATGTTGATGATCCGCTAACAGGAAATGTGCAATTTGCTACATTAAATTTTTGTGCCTTTTACTTCCACATTGGGAGTGGGAGAAGGTGTGGGAGCTGGGTGCAGGGGGTGCAGAGAATTGGTGAATATCCACAGAAACAATTTTCAATTTGATCTAGTTCTAAGATTTCTCCATGACCTCTGATAATCTATCAAAATGTCTAACATATAATTCTAACATTAGTGCATAAAATATTCAACAGTGACCAGTGAGTGAACATTATTGGTTCTAAAGGCAGAATGATATCTTAGATTTTTTAATTGATTATTAGAGGTCAGGGACAGAGGCACGAGTTGCTAGATAAGAATTTCCTGATATTGAAGCCTCAGCAGCCGGAGTCAACACCACCAAAGGTAGGGATAAAAATGAGCACAAGGAATTGTACTCAGTAGAACAGAGCGTTCATTGTGAGTTGGAACACTGGAGGAGGTCATAGTGATAAGGAGAAGAGCATCATAAACGGACTCAGGCACAAGGATGAGAATTTTAAATTAGAGGTACTGCGGGATACAGAGCCAAAGCAGGTAAAGGAGGACAGGCAGGAATGATGGTTTTTGGGACGCGGTGAGGGTAGGGTACAGAATGTTGAGTTTTGGATGAGCTAAAGTTTGCTGAGCTTGGAGATGGGAGGCCAGCAGGAAAACATTAGAACTGATAAGTTTGAAAGTGAGAAAGACAGAGAAAAGGGTTTCAGTGGTATGTGAACATCAGCTGCCTCTGACTCAGTTAAAGAGGTAGAAGGAAACCATCTCTGTGATGGAGAGAAGATGAAATCAGAATTCAATTTACATTCGAATGCCCAAATTGCAAAGTGTTGACCTATACTAAAATGGTGCCTGGAAAAGTTTTGGATCTGGTGACAAGAATACTAAATATGTAGCAGAGGCTTTTGTCATCTAAATGTTTAGCTGGAGGACATTACCCTAATATCCAACCTACTACTTGAAGAATTCACTTTGGACTAGATTATCTTCTATTTTAAAGAGGGTTTCAAGGTTTGTTTTTTGATGAGAGGGGTGATAATGGAAGCTTTTGAAGGAAGATAATGTTCATAAGGGAGAACCATTTGAAAGAACAAAATACTGCAAATGCTGGAAATCTGGAATAAAAACAGAACATGCCGGAAATAATCAGCAGGTCTGGCAGCATCTGTGCAAAGAGAAATAGAGTTACTGGCCCAGACTTTCCTTTCTCAATGGTGGCGGAAGCTGAGAGGTTTGCCGCTATTGAGGGATGCAACTGCACTGCAACTTCCAGCGAGCTCAGGTATTCCAAAACTCAGGAGTTGTGGTGCATCTCAATGGGCCACACTGATAGTCCCATCATTCCTATTCTTCCAGTGGCAGGGACCATTAGTGTGGGAATTCAGGCTTATTTTATATGCAAAATGTTAGGGCTTATAAGCACAGGCATTAGTCAGCAAACAGGCAGAAATGATAAAGGCTCTGGGCGGAAGCATCCGTACTGAACGGGTATGTTCAGTTGCATAAGCAGGCAATATGCCGAGAAGTCCAAGAATTGTTTTCACGATGTCATGAAATCAGCATGCTATTGTCCGCTCCGCCCACCAATGGCGGAGCCCTCGCCCAGGTCGCCTGTTGGAATTCAAGATTGAGGCGCGTTGGGGAGAGGTGGTTGGTGTAGGGGCTGCCCTGCAGTTGAGGGTAGCACACAAGCGTGTACTGAGTTGGGGGGGGGGGGGGGTTGAGGTGAGGGAAACAGCCTCGCATTAGGGAAACCTTGTATAAAGTGACCATTCCTCTGCAGCTGAGGCAGTTCAGTTGCAGCTACATTGTTATGATTGGAGTTGGGCCTCTAGCTTCTCTGCCCACTCAAGCAATGCAGAGGCATTTAAGTGCCACTAAGTGCTCCAGAGCTTTTCATCCCTCAGGCACAGACTGTAAACTAATGAGTGTTTCAGTGGACTGCAGAACACTTGGACAACTGGGCACATGGTACAATCACCTTGCTAAAGCTGACCATGGAGCAGTCACTGGTGGAGGCATTCACAGCCCCTTGCGATGTCATCGTCCCGGTTTGGACCAGTCGCCCCTATGATTCAAGCTAACAGTGCAACCTTGCAGCGTGAGTTAAGAGAATGCCTGCACCTGAGCTGAGAGCACAGCATGCAGTGCAATGGGCAAATCAGTCAAGTGAAGTGGGGGTGAGGTGGATGCGGTTTCAGGCAGCCATGCAGCACACAAATCTCTGGCCATTGAAATGGTTCCCAGCACTCTCCGGGATGTGTAAAGGGGCCTTCAGAATTAACCAAGACAGGTTCTTCATACAACCGTGTTAACCCATGCATCTCTCTCTTTCATCCTTCAGGAGGAGTACATCAGGGTCATGGAGCCTCGTGAACTAGCTGTGTGCCTCGTGGCGTATAGAAATCAATGGTGACTGAGAAGCGAACAACTAAGGCACTGGCTACACAGAGGGAGGAGCAGCACCCTCAGGGAGAAGGGGTAGCTGGGGGTCCCGCACATGCAGCTTAAGAGTCACAGCGAGCTGTTGCTGGTCAGCGCCTCACTAGACCCAAGGCTTATAGAAGCCACCTTTCATTCCTGCAGAAGACCGATAACCAGTGTCGTCAAAGACTGCGATTGTCTAGGGAACCAGTCAGTCATACCTGCCAGCTACTGCAGGACTTGGCGCCACAGGGACATGGAGGGCATCCACTGCCAGTGGCTGTGAAAGTGATTGTGGCACTCAATTTCTACGTCAATGGCTCCTTTCAGGGCTCCACAGGTGGCCTCTGTGGGATATCACAAGCCTCCACCCATAAATGCATCCATGAGGTCACGGATGCCATCTTTACGAGGGCACACAACTTTGTGCATTTTGCCCAGGACCAGGACAGTGAGGATGCAAGAGCATTTGTATTTGCCAGATCTCGTGTTCCCACAGGTGCAGGGTGCCATCGACTGCACTCAGCTGGCATTCAGATCTCCTTCGCAACATATGGTCAACAATGTCAACCGCAGGGGATTCCATTCACTGAATGTGCAGCTGGTGTGCGGCCACCACAAATGCATCCTGCAGGTCGGCACATGGTTTCCTGAGAACGTCCACGAATCCTACATCCTCAGTCGGTCATAGATCCTGACTTCTTCCAGGATCAACAGAAGTTGCAGGGATGGTTCCTCAGGGACAAGGGCTACCATCAGAGGACATGGCTGATGACACCTGTGCTGCAGCCTCAGGCTGCACCAGAGTGATGGTATAATGAGGCTCATGCTGCAACTCGCAACTTGGTCGATCAGATCATCGGGTTGCTGCAGATGAGGTTCTGGTGCCTGGACCAGTCTAGTGGAGCCCTGCAATATAGTCCACAGAAGTTATCAGGCATCGTTGTTGTCTGCTGCGCCCTTTACAACCTGGCACTGCAACGGGGAGAGTAGCCGGCAGAGGAGGTGATGGAGGAGCTGGAGGTATCCTCCAAAGTGGAGGACGCTGATGGGGATGAGGGTGAGGAGTTCCTCAAAGGTGATGATGATGGCAATGGGGCCCTTTCATGGGTTGGATGTGCAGGGGAGGCCCTCACGGCTTGGAGATTTGTGGAAGATGATGGCGACATGTAGTGAGGAGACACCACAGATCCTCTCATTGTAACTATGAACTTTTGACTCCAATCTGGCTTATGGCAGCGTACATACCCCCTGTGATAATGCTCCTGTCATGCAGACGCAGTGGAGGCCCTAGCAGTCGCTTGATTGCAGGAGGATGATGGCGACATACAGTGAGAGCACTCCATAGATCTTCACATAGCCTCTGAGAATGTCTGACTCCCGTCTGGCTGAGGGCATCTCATTTGCACTCTGTGAACAGGGTCATATTATTAGAGACGCAGCCATGAAACCTTAAAAGCATCTGATCCTTTGTCCGCCTTCAGCACCTGACCCCTTCAAGAGCACAGCATCATCGGTCACAGAGATGGAGGCCAGCCCCACCTTAAAAGGTGCTGAGAGCACATCGAGAGAATGACAGAACTCTGTGACACCTGACCATAACATTCTGGCAGCAACGACAAGCACCGTCGAGGTGCAGGCATCAGTATTGTGTCCAGAGAGGCTGAGGCCAGACCATCACTTTGGTCTGAAGATTGCACAAAGCACAGGGAAGAGGCCCTCGACTAAGACACCTGCCTTTATCTTGCGCAGAAAGGTTTCACATCTGAGTGACATGAACACTGCTCATCAGAACAAGGAACCATAGGCAGGGAGACATTCTTGGGAGTTTATTGACAATAATGAACATTATGTACAAGTGATTAACACCTGTGCCCAGGCTGTACTACTACATCTTTTTACTTTTGGTTTAATTGTTTTAACTCAATAAGAGTTACATCTTTTTACTCTTTCATTTACCCACACCCCTGATCCACAGGCACCTAGTGCGGAGGGGGTAGGGAGGGAAGAGGACCTTCTTGTGAACCTGTTCCTCGGCCTGGCCAAGTTAGCCAAGCAGCGGATGATCAAGGGGGTCATCCGACCAGACTGTCTGCCCTCTTCTGCGGCTATGTTCACGGCTGGGTGTCCCTAAAGAGGGAGCACATGGTGTCTGATGGCACTGACGAGGCCTTCCATGCTCGGTGGGCACCACGGAGACTGAGGTATTTTATTGACCCTGTTAATCACATTTGGTAAGTTAAGTTTTCTTTTAATTTTATCTTTGTTTTTGCAGTTGCCCTTTAAGAGGCTGCCTTTTACTTTATCCCTCATTTTGTTAATTTAGTTCATTTGGTTGACTCAAAAGAGTTACATCTTTTTAAATCTTTTATTGTTGTTTTGCTTGCACTTCAGTCCCACGCCCCTGATCTATGGGTACCCGGTGCAGAGGGCGTGGGGAGGGAGGAGGACCTCCTCATGAACCTGCTCCTGGGCCTGGCCAAGTTGGCCATTAACAGGTCTAAGCAGCAGGCAGTCAAGGGGCTCATCCGGCCCGATTGTCTGCCCCTCTTCCCTGGCTATGTTTATGGCCGGGTGTCCCTGGAGAGGGAGCACATGGTGCTTGCCACCACCGGCGAGGCCTTGCGTGCTCGGTGGGCACCGCAGGGACTGGGGTGTTTTACTTACCCCTTTGATCACATTTTGGTTTAATGTTTGTAAGTTTCCTTTAAATTTTGTATTTTGTTTTTGCAGTTTCACTTTAAGGGGCTGCCTTTTAATTTGTCCCCTGATTTGTTAATTTAGTTTATTTGGATTTGACTTGAAAGAGTTACACCTTCTTAACTTTCCTAACCCTGCTGCTACATCTTGGTGCTCCCTGGCCATCAAAAGCAGAGGTGGAGTCAGCTTGCTGACCGCTATACCCTATCTGTGATAACCTTGGCAGGCGTCCTCTGGAGGGCTGAGACCTAGAGGGCCCCGGCCTGCTTTCGGGGCCCTGATGTGTAGCACCCTCCTCGGCCTGAGGTCACAGGAAGAGGGGATTCAGATGGGTCAGGCACCCCTGGAGTCACCTGGATGGATGAGCCAAGAATGCCCACCTGCAGATCTTCCTCCCTATAGGTGCCCAAGGACTCCAAGCTGACTCCTTGAGAAGGGGTAGCTGGAGTGAGATTGAGTTGTCCATGTACGCACTGTTGGAGGCCAACTATGGCATTCAGATGGAGTTGAGCCCGCAAAGCAGTACAGGAGTGATGTCCTGGACCAAGGTCTCCATGGGGGCCACCATCCTACCAGTGTTGACCTTGGTGCGATGGCATGCCGGCACTATCATCTCAGAGTGAAGGCAGACGGACTCCTCCATTGTGCCTTGCAATGTGAGGAGTATGGCGGACATCCCTTCCTGACGTTCCCAAGCCTGCCTCTGCAGCTCCAGCAACTGTGACATGACTGAGTCCAGAGGCTCGTCATCTGACTCGGACTCAGCAAATGTCAGGCCTCCAGCAATCCTCTAACTGCCAGACACCAGAGAAGTCCCTGCCACCGGCTGCTGTGGATCAGACAGTGCAATGTGCTCACCAGATTGTCATACCGAGGCTACTGTAAAGCCAGATCCCACTGAGGTCTGTGACTGTGTCTCTGCTCTGGTGGAGGGTGTGGGTGAGCGCTGTGATGGGTCTTCAAGGAGGGTGCCTCCAGATTCCTCTTCAGAGCTTCTCTTGAAGCTTGATTGGAGGCCCTGGGTCACGCATTCCATCGGCTGTTTCCCAGATGTGCCTGCAAAAGCAAGGAGAGTAAATTAGTGCATAGCAGTGGCCTGTGAAAGTGGACACATAACTCACAGCAAGGTCGTCTGATGGATGTTGCACTGCTGGATCCTCACTTGGGAGAGCACCATCGACCTCACTGTCAGCACAGGAATGGTCCAGATCCTCACTGGCCAGTAGGATGACTCTATTTTCAAAGTCCATGAGGACCTTGCTTTCAGGCATTCCTCCACCAATCTGTGACCTCTCCCTCTTTTGGCAGCTTGTCCTGCTTGAATAAAGATGGAGAAAGTGTAAGCAGGACGTCTGCCAGGCCAGATGATAAGCCTGGCATGTGTGGGTGGGGAGTGGATGAAGAGAATAAAGGTGTGTGTGAGAGAGTGAATGGTGATGTCCCTTGAACTGGCAAGGAGTGAGGGCCCTGTGGATGTGTGATGGGTTTGTGATTGTATGAGTTGAGAGTGATGAGAAGAGCAACTTGCCCTGGTGGAACAGAGATCATTCATCCTCTTATGGCACTAACTGGCTGCCCTCTTTTGAAGGGCATTGACGCTGACCACTGCTGCCATTGCCTCCCAAGCCAGATTAATGAGGTTGCTGCCCATCCTGCGGCCAGAACAGGGGTAAAGGACATCATGGCGAGCCTGCACTACGCCCAAAAGGCGCTACAGGGACACGTCATTAAACCTGGGGGGCTGCAGTCTCTTTGCCTTTCAGGGCCATGTCTTCTTTGCAGCAGTCGTGGGCTGGAGGCATTGAGAGGTGGCACCCAGTATGCTGAAGGGGTGAGGTGAAGGCATGGCGCGTAAATGAGAACCCACCCGCCATGGAAACGGCATGTTTCCCGGGAATGCATAATTAATGTAGCAGGTTGGTGAAATTACAGCGTGAGAAGCCACCTATGCAGCCGGCGGGTAAAACACCCTTTGTTGCTGTACACTAATATAATTATAATTATCCATGAAAATGTTCATGATTCTCCCAACTCCTCTCCCCTGCTCCAGTGGCTTGTTTGGTTCCATTCCCAGCAACTTCTGGCTCCCTCAGATTCCCCGGCTCCTCTTCCCACCTGCCTCCCAGCTCTCCCATTCCCCTGGCTCCTCTTCCCACCCGCCCCCAAGCTCCCCTTTCCATACACCCTCCCCCGCCCCCAACTCTCAGATTACGCTGACTCTCCCAGCAAATTTTCCCACCAGCTAATGGCTTTACCAGCTCCTCATTCTCCCACTCCAATGGTTCTCAGTTCTGCCAATGTCAGTTTCCCATATTTGCAGGACTGAGGAGCCGTGGGGCAGGAAATGGGGGAAAGAGCAACTGGAGGAGTCAGTGGCGGGTGGGAAGAGGAGCTGAGGAAATCTGGGAGAGCAGTGGGAGCCAGGGGAACATGGGAAGCTATCCAATGCTAACCTTGACAATGTACAGTTTACTATCTAATAATAATCTTAAAAATATACAGTTTACGATCCAATTATTGTCTTGATGATATACAGTTTACCATCCAGTAATAACTTTTTTTAACTCATACATGGGATGTGGGCATCGCTGGCTGATACAGCATTTATTGCCCATCCCTAGTTGACCTTGAGAAGGTGGTGGTGTGCTGCCTTCTTGAACTGCTGCTGTCCATGTGGTGTAGGTGCACCCACAGTGCTGTTAGGGAGGGAGTTCCAGGATTTTGACCCAGCGACAGTGAAGGAACGGCGATATATTTCCAAGTCAGGATAGTGAGTGACTTGGAGGGGAACTTCCAGGCGGTGGTGTTCCCATCTATCTGCTGCCTCTTGTTCTTCTAGATGGTAGTGGTCGTGGGTTTGGAAGGTGCTCTCGAAGGAGCCTTGGTGAATTCCTGCATTGCATCTTGTAGATGGTACACACTGCTGCTACTGTGAGTCAGTGGTGGAGGAAGTGAATGTTTGTGGATGTGCCAGTCAAGCGGTCTACTTTGTCCTGAATGGTGTCAAGTTTCTTGCATGTTGTGGGAGCTGCACTCATCCAGGCAGGTGGGGAGTATTCCATCACACTCCTGACTTGTGCCTTATAGATGGCTTTGGGGAGTCAGGAGGTGGGTTACTGATCACACAATTCCTAGCCTCTGACCTGCTCTTGTAGCTACTGTATAGTCCAGTTCAGTTTCTGGTCAATGGTAACCCCCAGGATGTTGATAGTGGGGGATTCAATTTGGTAATGCCATTGAACATCAAGGGGTGATGGGTGGATACTCTTTTGTTGGAGATAGTCATTGCCTGACACTTGTGTGGCACAAATGTTACTTGCCACTTGTCAGCCCAAGCCTGTATATTGACCAAGTCTTGTTGCATTTGGACATGGGCTGCTTCAGTATCTGAGAAGTTACGAATGGTGCTGAACTTCATGCAATCTTCAGCGAACATCCCCATTTCTGACCTTAGGATGGATGGTCGTTGATGAAGCAGCTGAAGATGGTTGGGCCTAGGACACTTCCCTGAGGAACTCCAGCAGTGATGTCCTGCAGTTGAGATGACTGACCTCCAAAAACCACAACCATCTTCCTTTGTGCTAGATATGACTCCAACCAGCGGAGAGTTTTCCCCCTGATTCCCATTGACTCCAGTTTTGGTCAGGCTCCTTAATGCCACACTCGGTAAAATGCGGCCTTGATGTCAAGGGCAGTCACTCTCACCTCACCTCGGGAGTTCAGCTCTTTTGTCCATGTTTGAACCAAGGCTATAATGAGGTCTGGTGTTGATTGGCCCTGGCGGAACACAAACTGGGCATCAGTGAGCAGGTTATTGCTAAGCAAGTGCCACTTAATAGCACTGCTGATGACCCCTTCCATTACTTTACTGATGATCGATAGTAGACTGATGGGGCAGGGCTGGATTTGTCATGCTTTTTGTGTACAGGACATGCCTGGGCAATTTTCCACATAGTCAGGTAGATGACAGTGTTGTAGCTGTACTGGAACAACTTGGCTTGGGGTGCGGCAAGTTCTGGAGCGCAAGTGTTCAGTACTATTGCCGCAATGTTGTCAGGGCCCATAGCCTTTGCAGTATCCAGTGCCTTCAGCCGTTTATTGATATTACGTGGAGTGAATCAAATTGACTGAAGACTGGCATCTGTAATGCTGGGGACCTCCGGAGGAGGCCGAGATGGGTCATCCACTCAGCATCTCTGGCTGAAGATTGTAGCAAATGCTTCAGACTTATCTTTTCCACTGATGTGCTGGGCTCCTCCATCGTTGAGGATGGGGATGTTTGTGAAGCCTCCTCCTCCAGTGAGGTGTTTAATTATCCACCACCATTCACGACAAGATGTGGCAGGACTGCAGAGCTTAGATTTGATCTGTTGGTTGTGGGATCTCTTGTCTCTGTCTATCACTTGCTGCTTATGTTGTATGGCATGCAAGTAGTCCTGTGTTGTAGCTTCACCAGGTTGACACCTCATTTTTAGGTATGCCTGGTGCTGCTCCTAGCATGCCCCCCTGCACTCTGCTTTGAATCAAGGTTGATCCCCTGGCTTGATGGTAATGGTAAAGTGGGGGATAATCTGAGCCATGAGGGTACAGATTGCGTTTGAGTACAATTCTGCTGCTGCTGATGACCCACAGCACCTCATGGATGCCCAGTCTTTAGTTGCTTTTTATGTTCCCATTTAGCATGGTGGTAGTGCCACACAACATGATAGAGGATTCTGATAAATGTAGAGATATAGAATGCCAGGAAGCTGAGGACAGAGGACACTGATAGCTAAAGTAATGTTCTTTTCATTGAATAAAAATATTTAAAAGTTTATTAAAAAATTTAAATGTGATTAGAAGTATTTAAGGAGTTTTTAAAAGTTCAAACTACCTATCATCATAAAGCACCTACCTGAACAGTGACTGACTGGTTGCCCTCAAGAGGCGTGACTACTTCTAGTGACTTCAGGACTCACTTCTACAAGAATGGAATTTAAGAAGCCAGGAGTCATCTTAGCTCTCCAGGATAATCCTACATAAAAATATGGTTTTGAAAGAAAAAAGCCCGGCTTGGAAGACACGCACATCATCACCCTAGATCTGGTAATGGATATCTAAGCTAAGTGGACACTATTTGAACTTGAAGGAACACATATTGGAGCCATGTCAGCAAGAACTACCAGGACTTGTCACTAATTTTTTTTTTTGCTGAGGCCAAAGTGAGGGGATAGTTAAGAAAATCAGAAGTATCACGGCTAATAGAGCAGTAATTAAGAAACTGAAACTGCAGTTGTAAGCAATATATTGATTAACTGTTGTGACAACCTCTGACCCAGAAGAAGTACAGAAAGGAAAATTTGTATATTCTTTACAAGATCTATGGAATCTGTAATTGTTTTTAAGAATGTTTGAAAATGACTTTTAAAAATTTGCATTAATTGTGAAGGGATCAACTGTAATTTTCTGGGGTAATAAGAAATACTGGTCCATGTAACCTGGCAGCGGTACAGTACCAACAGGAAGGAAATTACGAGAGAAGCCATGTGGCTGGCAGACACAAAGAAGAGCTACAAGCAGAGGAGCTGGAGTGTGAAGGTGATCGGAACACAGATACAGACACAAAGGGAAAGCAAACAGAGACAGGAGGAGGAACACTGATAATTATTGTGAGAAAAAGCAAATCACACTCAGGGAGAATATTTGGCAGGAGAGGAGACAGGAGCTCTTGTAAGTACTGTGTAAGCTGGCTATAAAGATCTAAAACCTGGAAAGCTGTGTGGTTAGCACGGTGAAGCTAAACAGCTAGGCGTTTTCCCAGAAGTGTTCAAACCATGAACCAGGGTGTTATTTGTTTGACAAGTGAATAGGAACTCTATAAAGCTACACCAGTGTGATTGTCATGACCTGAGGGAGAGACGGTTCACAGAGTGTGCCTTGCTGATGATAATCATACCCATGAAACTTGGAGGTGAAAGCTGTTGTCGGATAGGACCCTTGTCCTATTTTTCATGAATAAAGAACAGCATACTGTGGAACTGTGTAGCTACATGGTGCCACATGTCTACAGGGAGTGATTGTGGTTGTATAAGACATATCTTTGTTGTAATCAGCTATTTAAAGTGAAATTTACCTTTTTATTTGAAATATCATTTGCCTGCTAATTCAAGTGTAATTTGTGTTGGTTCTGATTTGTGTTAAAATAAAATCTACAAAAAGTGGAATCCTTTTGGCATTTCATTTATCTGGAGGTCATTCGATATGTAATAAGAATCTATTCCACATTAAAAGTCTTTTAATCTTCTGCCAATGGTTAGCTTAACTGTGTAGCATTTTGCTCCTAACATAGTGTGCATTTATGCCTGTAATAAATGGTAGCTTCTTACAGTTCTCAGCATGTTTCATCTCATAAGAAGAAAACAGTTTCCACAGAATAAGGATAGAAAAAAACATCAAAATTCTTGTTAATAATTTAAAAACTAAGTTTCAATTCTAGAGTGAGAGATTAGAATACTAAATATCTTTTAACAATGTGCAACTGAGGTCCTAAAGTGCAGTACACTACTGTCACAGACCCATCCAACATTCTGATCTGAGATTATTAATTTAGAAAGATCTTGAGGCTTTTTCTGCATGCTGTATTTTTCTTGATTAATATGTTAAGACAAAGTTAACTAGTTCACTTCAAAATTGTTTCACTGGCCATCAACTTACAAAGATTTTCACATTGTATTTCAAAAAATATTAATTAGGCATTTTAAAGGGCATCATGAAAAAATAGTTTCATTTTCTGTTCAAAAATACTGCATTAATTTTGCAATAAAATAAAATACAGACAGATTTTTACAGAAGACACTCTCTGCTCAATACATTCGTACTGACATTACACGTCAATGGGTTACCAGCACACTTCTTACATTAGCTAAAAGGAGGATATTTTGACTAAATACTCCACAACTTTCTTTTTATTGTTTCATGGGATGTGGATGTCACTAGCAAAGTTTGTTGACCATCCCTATTTTCCCTTGAGAAGGTGGTGGTGAGCTGCCTTCGTGAACCGCTGCAGTCCATCTGGTGCAGGTGCACCCACAGTGCTGCAGGAAGGAAGTTCCAGGATTTTGACCTTGCGACAGTGAAGGAACAGCGATAGAGTTCCAAATCAGGATGGTGTGTGTCTTAGAGGGGAACTTGCAGGTGGTGGTGTTCCCTTGAGTCTGCTGCCCTTGTTCTTCTAGGTGGTAGAGGTTGCAGATTTGGAAGGTGCTGTTGAAAGAACCTTGATGAGTTGCTGCAGTGCATACATTATAGAATACACACTGCCACCATTGTGCATCAAGTGGACAGTATTCCACCACACTCCATCAGTTACCCATCAGCGATCAAAACACATGGCTAAAAGTCAGATGCTCCATGTCACTCTCGCACACTTACCTATGCTGCCAGTCTCACATTCACCTCCCACAGCTTTCAAATACCTCCAGCTACTCAGCTATGCCAGGCACATTAGGCACATTGCAACATATTCACTAACATACATGCCTCTCTCTTGCAGGACAAGGCTGCACATAATCACAAGGAACAGCAAAGAACCGGGTTTTGGCGGGGGTGGGGACAGTGGTGACAGGCATGGCTACATCTCCTGAGCCTTCTGGAAGGAACGGTGATCCGCGCAATTGGGCCAACGTTCACTGAGGCTATTGCACCCGGTATTGCCAAGAACGTTTAGGACAATGGTACTTTCTGCATTTATGTAACTTCGCAAATCCCACTCTTTCCTCTGGCATGAAGTGTAAGCTGTAGGTGGTGTGATCATGGACCTCTTGTTTTCTACCTTCCCTCACCACAACTCTTCACTTCTGCATTTTTTTTTCCAGATGCCCAAGATTTGCCACCTGGCCAACTTCTCCCTGAAGGAGCAGACACTCACAGCCACCAGCTCAGATACTGGCATTGCATGTACATTAGAGGGTAGTATAGATGCAGGATCAACACTTGCTGAATCATCAGACATAAGTGGGCTGCAGCAAGGGCAGGTAGAAAGGGTAGTGCAGGTGCCAGCTGCCCACAGAGAGAGATCACAGACAAGTTTTGCTGCAAAGGACACAAGTTAGGACTTCGATGGGACATCGTTCAAAAGAACGCTGACAGACATACACACAAACATGCTCGGTGCATTGACAGGCTTGCCACAGACCCTGTTAACATCTGAAGGAACATAGAGGAGTCTGGCTCTAATTTGGCACAGGGCTTCCTGCAGAGATTGCAGCCCCTCCTTTCTAGCAAGGAAGTGGTGGCCAACTTAAACAAAAAGACAGTTCGTAAAGTATCCAAGTTTGGTGACGATGCAAAGTTAGGGGGGAAATATAAGTGGTGAGAAGGGCACAAGAAAGCTGCAAAGAGATTTAGGCAGGATAAGTAAATATGCATCAAGGTAGCAGATGGAGTATAATGCGGGTAAGTGTGAGGTTATTCATTTTGTTATGGACGGGGAGACATGTGGGATAATTTCCCCCACTTTTCTCACCTCTTGCTGACCACAATAATATGTATTTTTGAGGAATGTTTTAACTCCTTGAGTACTGTGACTTTAAAGAAGAGACAAAATGGACTTTCTTTTGATTTAAATTTACAAGAAAGGATATCTCACAACACCCAAAAATTAAACACAACAATTACCCACTCTTCAAACACACAGATGCACACACACACACGTGCACATGAAAACGATTTCTAAAGATGCAACATGCACTTAAATTACTCGGGAGGGTTTTTTTAAAAAAAGGAAACAGGTCACTTCCTAACACAGTCCTTAAGAGGGTGGTTGAAACATTACAGGCCTGTAGGATTCTCCCTTGGTTTACTGAAGACAAAGAAGGTCAGCAGTTTCTGACTTTTCAAAGTTATGGTTGAACCTCTGCGGTGAAGAAACATAATCTTGCAGATAATATGAATATGCCCCAATTCTCTGCCTAAGGTGACTTTTGAGACAGGGCCCTCCCTTGTGCTGCACGAGAGATGGCTTCCCTCTAGTCTTCATATCCAAGACTGACCTGCTGGGGCTCTGTGGATTAATAAGGTATTGGCTATCTCCAGCCAGTTTCAGTCATGTGATGACATTGTATTCCATTGTCTACACAATGAGTTGACAGCAAATGTAACTGACACTTAATGGAGGAGGAATCATATCCCATTAACACTCTAGGTATGATTAACGTCCTGAAATGTCATACTTGAAATTCCATCTTAATGGAGCCAGCCAGTCTGACAGCCATTGCCAATTTAAGTCTCTTCCCCTGGAATGGTGAGGGGTAGTCAATCAGTACCTGGTAGTCCATTTGCATTTTAAGTAACTCCCCAGAGATATGTTCAGACATGTCTGTCTCTGTACAAAAACCACACAATAAGTCACCTGACTCTCTAGAGTCCGTTTTGTGAAGGTACAGTGTCTATATCCCATGCTGTTTTTTAAAAATGAATGGTCCATCTCCCATTAATCGTTACAAAAATGTGATGTGACCGTATCAACTTTGATAGGAAGAACAGAAAAGTAGAATATTTTTTAAAAGATGTGAAACTTGTAAATGTTGATATCCAGAGGGACTTAGGGGCACTTGTACAAGGATCACTGAAAATTGGAAAGCAGGTACAGCAAGCAGTTAGGAAGGCAAATGGCCAGTTAGCCTTGATTACAAGGAGATTGGAATTCAAGAACAAGGGCTTTGGTAAGACTGCACCGGGAGTACTGAGTGCCGTTTTAGTCTCCATATCTAAGGATGGATATACCTGCCTTGGAGGCAGCACTGTGAGGGTTCATTCAACTGGTTCCTAAGAGGTTGCCCTAGGAGGAGAGGCTGAGTAAATTGGGCCCGTACTCTCTGAAGTTTAGAAGTGTGAGAAGTGATCTGATTCATACATAGAAGATTCTGAAGTAGCTGGACAGGGTAGGCACTGAGAGGTTGTTTCCCCTAGCTGGGGGATTGAGAAGATGGGGAACACGGCCTCAGGATAAGAGCCTGATCATCTAGAACTGAGATGAGGTGAAATGTCTTCACTTAGATGGTTATGAATCTTTGGAATTCTCTTCCCCACGGGGTTGTAGATACTCTATCACTGAGTTTATCCAAGACTGGGATAGATATTTAGTCTCTCAGGGAATCAAGGGTTATCAGAAGGGGGCAGGAAAGTGGAGTTGAGGCAGATCAGCCATGGTTGTACAGAATGGCAGAGCAGGTTCAAGGAGCTGTGTGGTCTACTCTTGCTCCTTTGTCTTATGTTTCTATGTTCTTAACTCCATGACACCGCTTGCAGATCCCGCCATGATGCAGCATCTGGTGGTCATTGTCTCAGCAACCATAGCAGCACAAGCAGAAGTCACCGAAAGTTCCAGTCCTGGAGTGGAAGCTTAGACTGCCTTCATCTTATCTACATTAGCTGCTATGAGGCCCAGTTTGGTGCCATGCAGGCGCAAGATGCTACCATCATGGCTGCAGGTACTAGGGCTCACAATGGACATGTAGAATGTGAAAGTAGTCCAGCAAACTGTGTTTCAGCAGATTATCAGGATTACTGAGGCACCACCCCAGTGAGTGGCAGTGGCATCATGAAACACAAGCATGGTATCATCCCTCAGGAAGACAACATTTGTGGGTCCCTCCACTGCCAAACTGCCAGTGCCCATTCTGAGCTCAAGTCCTTGAGCAAAATAATCTGGCATAGCCCCCACTGACAGTAAGCAGTTTTTTACCAACTATAATGCAACCACTGGGATAACATTTGAGGACAGGTAAAAGCACCTGCAAGCCAGGCAGTTAGGGCATGCACAGGGATGAACAGTTCAGTTTTGTATGTATTATCAGAAGTTTAGTTGGATAATATTGTTATGGAATGGCTTTTAGTACTGGCTTTTATTTCAGAATTTTAACCAAAAGACTGCTCTGATGGTGGGGAATTGTGGAGCTACAATGACTTGCTATTGAGATTTCAGCAGAACGGGAGCCTGATCAACCACTCTGTCCAAACCGAAGGAGTCCGGATACCTCCTCCCCTCCTGTGCCTTTTCCTACCCCCGAGGCGCCCTCTGAATCCCCTTTGGCAAGAACTGCACCTCCTGACTTTGCAGTTTGCACCAGACAAAAAAGAACTTGGAGACATACTTCAGTGAATACTGGGTGATTCTCCCAAAACAGTCCACGTAGCAGAAGTTTGCAGATGTCAATGGTCTGTTCCATGACATTCCTAGTGGCAGCATGGCTATTGTTTTACGCATAATGTCCAGGTGTGGTCAGCTGGCAGAGTAGATTGATCAGTCAGGTGTACAGCAGGTTACCTTCATCACCAAGCAGCCAGCTGCTGGTTTATCGTGGGTGCCCAAAGATGATGGCCGCAGCTGACTGGCACAGAATGAATGCATCAAGGTTGCTGCCAACATGATCTTTTGTGCATGGTCACACACCATCTTAACATTCATGGAATGGTTACCTTTGCAATCCCAGTATATCATCAATATTTGGGGCCAATGTCTCCCTGAACTATTTGGAATTCCACTAGCTGAGCAAAGTCATGTGCACACTCCTCCTGATTCTCTTCAGCAACAGAGAAAACAATAAAGTCCCCTCTCCACCTGTACAGGTCCTCTGTTGCTTTCCTGATATAGCAATACATGGCAAACTGTGACATATTGCAAATGTCACCTGCTCCCGCCTGAAAAGATCCGCTAGCATAGAAATTGAGAGCTATCGTGATTTTCATGGCCGCTGGCAACACTGTCCTTGCCATGCTGTGCAGCTGAAGGTTCAGCTGGAGGAGGCAGCACAGGTCAGTGACCACCGCCTTGGTGAGAAGCTGCTCTTGGCTAAGACACAGGTAGGAGAATTTCCCTCTGATGAACCTTTATGAACTTGATCTTCTACTGAGAGCATCTCGCTCTTCCCTCAGCAAATGGCTTTCCTTCTCTACTTCTTGTGTTCCACATCCAAGTCATCCTGAAATCCAAGAGGACTGCATCTGCAGTCCCCATTAGTGAAAACTTTCTCATGGCAGGCCTTACAACTCCTCTGATCTCCTTGTTAAAGTTCAGCATCACTCCCTTGTGAATCTAAAAACTTTACCAATTTCCTCCAGCGACACTCAATAACAGCACTTTTGCTTATTCTGCAGCAGCAAAAGAAAAACTGAAACCATCTTACCAGGAAGTCCCATAGTGAGCACTTTAAATAGCAGTGGTGGTGGTGGGATTGGAGCTGAATGTATGTTTAGCTAGAAGCCAATCAGAGAGCGAGACAGCAAATTCCAAAATGGCAATTTAGTGCCAAATCAGCGTTGGACGCTGTTTGATGTCACAATCGTTACCCACTCAGCATGCATCCACAGCACGCATGGTACAATGGCACTTGCCCTCTTGGATTAAGGACACACCATAGCAGAATTGTTGCAGCTGAAATTTTTTAGATTTTGAGCTCCTAAAGTCCCAGGATCAGCAGTGCTACAGATCTGAATTTTGTGTCATATTCCTTTGGGGTTGTTATGCTCAGTTTTCTCTCCCTTTGAAACAGGGTGCTTCTGTGTCAGGACAAAATTACAATCATGGTAAATCCCATAAAAGGAATATTTCCTGCTGCATTATCTAAATTCGGGTGGAAAAGTGGAGTTAAGGCTGGTGATCAGTCATGATTGTACTGAATAGCGGATCAGGCTCAAGGGGCCATATGGTCTACTCGTGATCCTATTTCTTATGTTCTTAAATCCAAAATTCTGACATATTGATGACTACCTTGAATTATTAGTTCTGACTTAGCTGTTTCTAATTGGTGATGTTGAGGTCATAGGAATAAATTACCACTCCCAGTTTCCCTTAGAAAACACAATCAGATAATTAATCAAGTCCAGTAAATACCCATCATACTGGTAGTGTGAAGTTAAACTAGTTTATGCTTTCATGCAAAACTTGTTAAGTTATAGATAAAAAGATGAAGGTGAATGCTTCAATCTCCACCACCAACTGGCAGTTACATATAGAGGCAAGCAAATGTAATGGTTCCCTAGGTGCACTCTAAAGCATAGGCTTAGCATGAAATGCATATCCATAAGTAGTTACACAAAGAATGAAACTGTGTTGCCAGAATTACTTTCTGAAAGAGCAAATTATCTTCCTACTTGTGTCAAATCATTTGATTCCTACAACTGCTCACAGTGCATCGTTTAGCCCAGAAGAAAACTCAGGTTTGGATTCACTTTAAACAAAAATTCATTAGAAGCCAGATTACACAAATGGTGATCAATTCCCCCAGGGTAGGCAGTGTCACCGGCTGCTACCCGGGCAGCCCACACAGCATTCTTTTCTGATAGCAATGAAGAACAGCACACAGGCTATAAGGGTAGCAGTCCACAGCACTGAATGCCCCCTGGCAATTGATGTATGTCTGTATAGCAGTGTCAGGAACAGCACTGCATGAACAAATTTCTATCCTTAAGATTATGCCTGCAAAGTATGCAATGAAGTTCATTGTTGGGAACTGCTCTATTTACCAAAGCAGCTTATAAAGATCAATGAAAACTGTCCATTTAGACAAGGAATGGAACTAAGCCTCTCCAATCAGGCATCCATTATTGTTCCTCCATAACAAGTAGTCATTCTTGTCATATGCTTTTATTCCGATAACCAATCACTGATGGTGTTCTTGCCACAGACCCACACTAAATTCAGATGGAGTGCGCTATTTACCAGGCGCGCAGCTTGGTTCAGACACTAAAAGAAATGAACAATGTCAATTAATCATATCGAACTTACATCTGATGTCTGCAAAAAGTTAATTTGACAACAAAGTGCCTTTTTATTTAATATGACCAAAGCAGAAAATTTTGATGTGATCTCACCATTCTTGATTTCTGGCCATTGTCATGAATTGCGAAAGGGAGTGCAATTTTTAAATTACAATGAGTCTCTCCCAACAGAGGATAACAAGAAGGAATTTGCTCCTTTAATTTGAGGCCTTCCTTGCATAAGTAATCCATATTGGTAGAGAAAATGGATTGGCATTTATGTAGGACCTTTCAGGAGGTCCCAAAGCCCTTTAGAGCCGATTAAATGCTTTTGAATTGTAACTCTTTTGAGTACAAACACATTTCCATCTGTTCCTATTCAGATGAAGTTACATTGTTTCATTGTTTGCCATTGTGAGATTTGAACTCTTGATACTCTTTTGAGTAAACCTGTTTCCATCTGTTTCAGATGAAGTTACATTGTTTCATAGTTTGCCATTGTGAGATTTGAACTCTTGATCTTGGGGTTACAAACCCAGTACCATAACCACTTGGCTATTTAGGCCAAGCTTGCTTTTGAATTTTGCAGTGGTAATGTAGGAAATTATGCACCTTGTGTGCACACTGAAAGGTCCCATGAACAACAATGTGACAATGACCAAACAATCTGTTTTAGTGATGTTGTTTGAGAGATAAATATTGGCCAAGGCATTGGGGAACGCCCCTGCTCACCCACCTGAGGGCAGATGAGGCCTTGGCTTAGCATCTGATATAAATGACAGAATCTTCAGTGGTGCAGCTCTCCCTTAGCACAGAAGTGCCAGTCAGGATTTGTGCTGAAGTCTCCGGAATGGGTCTTGAACGAACGACTCTCTGACTTAGAAGCAAGGATGTTACCCCTGAGCCACAGCTCTGGCAGCAGGTTGTTTTACTGACAGAAGTGCATGGTCAAGGTGGGAAAAAAGAGATTTTAATTCCTTCCTATGCTATACATAAAAATGTTTCCTCCATACAAAAGCAAGCAGAGTCCAAAGAATCCATGAATGCAAATCATTGTAAACTGATCTGATACTCAATGCTACTGCAGAATTTTGGTTTAAAAAGCACATGTTGATTATCTAATGAAGTTAAAAAGATTTGGGTAACACTGTGCACATAAATTGTGCTTTTCCTCTGCAAGTTTCAGATCCAAACTAGTAAGTCCAAGCGCCAAGTGCATCCCTTAATTTACTGCTGCCTTCCTCAGAAGCATAAAAACACACCGGGCTGGAAAAAAAGTTCTTGTCCATCTAAATAGTCCCAGAATTCAAAAGAATAGAAGGCTGGAGACCATGGGATTGTTTCCTGACTATATGGGTACCTCTTCTTTAATGTAAAAACAAACTGATAGATGGTGGCATAGAAACATTGTAGACCATGATATTTGTCTGTCACAAGTCAGGGGTGTGATGGAATACTCTCCACTTGCCTGGGTGATTGCAGCTCCTACAACATTCAAGAAGCTTGACACCATCCAGGACAAAGCAGCCTGCTTGATTGCCACCCCATCCACCACCTTCAACGTTCTCTCCCTCCATCACCAATGCTCATTGACAGCAGATTTGTACTATCTTGAAGATCCACTGTAGCAACTCATCAAGGTTCCTTCGACAGCCCCTTCCAAACCCCCAACCTCTACCACAAAGAAGGGAGCAAATGCCTGAGAATACCTTCACCTGCAAGTTCCCCTCCAAGGGCAATTAGGGGTGGGTAATAAATGCTGGCCCAGACAGCAATGCCCACATCCCGTGAAAGAATAAAAAATAAATCTTCATAAATAAGTCCCAATTTCCTTTTCTTCTGGCAAATTCAATGGCTCAAGTTTAATCACTATTCTCAGTCACTGACTGTTCATTGAGTAATATGCTTCAGTGAGGCCTGTGATTTGTATAAACGCACAGGTGAAAGAGGTAACAGTTAGAATCTCCAACTTGTGATTAAATGGCAAATTGCTAATTCCCTATTCATAAATAATGTGGCCAAACTAGCAAAGCACCATAACTCGTGAAGTACATGTCTAGAGCTATAAAGATGCATTTTATTACTTAGATTCCGCTTGCATGAATACAGAAAATAGATCAGAGTGCAACCTAATGTCCATTAGTCATTTGTTGCCCATTGTATTTTATACAACATGGCAACCGGCCATGGAATAGTGGTGCATCTTTCTGCATGTGACATTGACAGTCAGGAAGCAGAACACCACTTAGAGGTCATAAATTACAATGCATATCGGCACACTTAGTACACTACAATATATCAGATGATAGGTATGTCAAATACATGAAGTGCAGCCAAAATCTCTATATCATGTAGGGCATAGATAATCTAATTTTTCACCTCTCCATTTGCCAGTGAAAAGTCTCAGTGAATTCTCTGTCTCAATGCTTTTATTGCCTATCTGCTTCCTTAAAGGCATATATCTGATAAGTTTTTGCTCTGCCTTTATGCACTTAACAAAACATTTCGCAACTATACTAACCCTTGTGTGCAAAGAACCGTACCCAATTAGATATTACTGAAAAAAAACATGAAACAGAAGTAGAAAGAATTTACTGTAATGAAAAAGACACTTAAAGCAAATAAGGCATTGATTTATGTATTGTTCTATGCTCCTGCTTTTGTAAATTATTTTTTGTTGAAGTGTTGAGTTAATGTATTTCTGCAAGTATCTGTGACATGCATGAAATAAACATCTTCTAACAAGTTCATAATGTAAGTATCAGTTACTGTAATTGCTAAAAAATAACATCCAACTTCATTAGAAAAATGAATTAATTCCAAAACATATTTATATAATTTGTATAAAAATATTTCACGAGAACACTGTAGATTTATAGTCTTTCAGAGTCCTCTCAAGCACATCATGTAAACTATTTTGAACTGTTGTGACTAAATGTGGCAGTCGATTTGCAAAATCCCAAAATGGCCAAAAGATAAATAACTGATTATTTGAGGAAGAACTATTAGTCAAAACAGGGAATCCGCTGGTTTTCCTTTGAATAATGCCAAGGGATATTTAACATCCACCTGAAATTGCAACAGGCAGACAAAACCGTAGTTTAACTCTGACAATGCTACTTGGAAAGTACAATCTAGATTATGAACTCAAATCTAGGAGACAAGCTTGAACATACAACTTTCTGACTCACATGTGACCATCCTACCCACTATGCTAAAGTGAGACAATAAGCTCATCATAAATGTTTTTTTTATTAAGTCATGGGGAGCTTCCATTAATGTGATTGCTGGTTTAAGTCCCTTCCTGTCCTTTGGGTTGATCAGAACACTTGAACATCAGTAATTAATAACTGAAGCGGTCCATGTCCAAATGCAGCAAGACCTGAACAATATCCAAATTGGGCCAACAAGTGGCAAGTAATATTTGCGCCACACAAGTGCCAGGCAATGACATCTCCAATAAGAGAGGATCTAACTATCATCACATGACATTCAATGGCATTACCATCGCTGAATCCTGGGGGTTACCACTGACCAGAAACGGAACTGAATTAGCCGTATAAATACTGTGGCTACAAGAGCAGGCCAGAGGCTAGGAATCCTGTGGCAAGTAACTCACCTCCTGACTCCCCAAGGCCTGTCCGTCACCTACAAAGGCACAAGTCAGGAGTGTGATGGAATACTCTCCATTTGTCTGGATGAGTGCAGCTCCTACAACACTCAAGAAGCTGACACCATCCAGGACAAAGTAGCCCGCTTGATTGGCACCACATCCACAAACGTTCACTCCTTCCACCACCAATGAACAGTGACAGCAGTGTGTATCATCTACAAGATGCACGGCAGGAATTCACCAAGGCTCCTTAGGTAGCACCTTCCAAACACAAGACCTCTACCACCTAGAAGAACAAGGGCAGCTGGCAAATAGGAACACCACCAGCTGAAAGTTCCCCTCCAAGTCACTCACCATCCTGACTTGGAAACATGTTGGCATTTCTTCACTGTCGCTGGGTCAAAATCCTGCAACTCCCTCCCTAACAGCACTATGAGTGCACCTACACGACATGGACTGCAGCAGTTCAAGAAGGCAGCTCACCACCATCTTCTCAAGGGCAATAAATGCTGGCCTAGCCAGCAAAGCCCACATCCTGTAAATGATTTTTTTTTAAATTCTGGAAGCAGGTTCAGTCTGCAAAGGATAAAATGGAGTCCTATTTTATAAATAAGTAATCCTAATAACCAATGTCATTTACTCCTGGTCCAAACTGTACACTTTAGATGGCTATTAGTTCATTTCCTATTCTCCTGTCTGCTCCTGAATCAAACACTGCTCAGCTTCTGGCTCCTGAACCAGAGTTTTCTCCTTCAATGTTTCCTGGATTTGTCTTAGCACTTTGATGGCTCCGGGTTGAATCTTCACTCCCACAATGGCTCATGAACCAACTTCATGCATTCTGTCTCATTAGCCAGGCTTCGCTCCAGTGCTGTCTCCTTGTGGAGGTTCCTCCTCAAGACAAGCCCTCGGATATTGCATTTGATATCTTTTTTGTATTAGTTTCTATCCTAAATCAGTTCATTGCCGTACAGAGCTCTCTGACACTGGTCCATGTAATTTAATCAAGGTGCCTTTCCACAGTCAAGTGAAAGGACTTTAAATGGCTTGATTTTTTCTTAAACTCCAAACCTGGGAATTATTTCTCCCTGTTAGGAGGTACTTCTGGTAACAACACAAATAAAGCAATAATTTACTTGTTCCTAAAACAAATCCAAATGCAGCCCAATAATTTACTTCCTTGTGCTGCTCAAGTTGGTGGCAAAAAAAAAAATCAGTGCATTCATGTTAGATATCTAATAATGGTGTTGGAATTGAATGTGGTCATGGAAATGGCTGTTATGGTTGATGGAACAAGACAAGTTAGGACTGTCACCCCTACAAGGAACGTGCAATATACTGACTGTGAAGTAGGCCACTCACACAACAGCAGAGGAATGCTACAATGAGGCTCAAGTTTCTACAAAATTGGACACCAAAAAGACAATCAGGGTCTTAAAAATGTGCATTCAATGTCTGTAAAAATTCAGGAGGGGCTCAGCAGCCTGTTCCCAATCACAGGTCATGCATAACTATACTATGCCGTGCCCTTCACAACTTTATTGCACAAGAAGAATTGGATGTTGACATCACTGGCACAAGGCCATGATTCCACTGGAGTCAGAACTATATTGCCAGGAACATCATGATGACTTGTGCTCAGAAAAATTCTAAATGACTGCTGAGAGAGGCATCACACCATATCTCATTACTGAAGTCTTCTCTTGTGTGAGACTCCATAGAACCATAGAAAAGTTACACAATCTACCTCTGACAACACAGCCATGCCTCCTTCTCCCCAACTTAGGAAAAGGGCTATTCCTCAATTACTACCCATCTTACAACATGACATCAGTCCTCTTCTCCCCAATGTGAACATGTCAATAATCATCACTTGAGTGGATAAGTCAGCAGCAAATAAGTTTACCCTTTCCAGTGTGATTATAACCACCATAAATAACATTCACTTTTATTACAATTGGTCTAAAGTGAACACAAGCCAGTGTACTCATTCCAAAAACACCAATTTCGCTGGGGGGATGTACATGCTTTTCATTCGCTTTTTCCAGTGCTTCTCCAAGGTTAAACCTGAGGCCCAGTATCACAAGAGGTGGCTGGCTTCCCATGGTCTATAAAAAGAGACTGAGGTGACCATGGAGCTGATGCTGGTTATATCCCTGGCATTTACTCCTAGGCAACTTGGTGTCATCTCACATTTATTAAGATGCTCTGAGCAGGAGCCTAAAGAGCTGCATGTGCTTCTGTGGAGATAAGGACACTAATTGGACCCTTGGCCTGCTGCAAAGTCTAATATTGCTGCTACACATTCCATTGTTACTTGCAATGAAGAAAAAGCTTCAGTGATGTCTCAGCCTGTACATTCAATCATCACGGTCAGTTGCTGCACATCCTTAAAAAATGACCTCAGGCCTGTATCAGATATATATATATTCCCCAAACATCCTCTTTTGCAGGTGAATATCCATGGGTTCACACGCTATTGAAGGCATAGGCTGCCTTCCGCCCAGCCGCCATTCTCATCTCATACCCAAGTTCTCACTCCTCCAGCTCCTTCATGCCTTGTGAATCACCTGGTATAACATCTTCACTAGTTTGTGATTTGGTTTCCACATTGAATAGTATTTGGATCTCCCTTCGGGTAACTTGAGGCCTAATCTGTATTAGGAAGGTTTCCCTCCACTCATGAGTGATTCAGGTCTGGCTCAGGTAGATTTCTTCAAAAACTAACTTATTTATAATATGTACATAGTAAAGCTTCTAGGTTAGTGCATCTCTATTATGTACAGACTATTCCCTCTTTCCACAGTCTCTGGCACATGAATGCTGTTGTCACTGTTACATCTTGATACACATCACTTTCTCATTGCCATAACTATTAACCCACCAATCTACACCTCCCCCCAAAAATACAATCTCAATTATTTTAATAACAATCTTAAACTATTTTCACAACCTATTTACATTATATTTACACCAACGCAATCTCCGTCCAGAGTCCAGGCTTCACAAATTAAACCTTTGCGGTGCCTTCACAACTCTCCCGGACTCCTGTCACCATTGAGCAAGGGTGATGGTCTTGAACTGGTTCACTGATTGGATCACCATTCTGTGAGGTAGTTGATATAGTATGCATACCATTATTCCGGAGCTTGTGATAATCAAACTCATTTGCTCTTACAGCCTCTAATAGTATTTTAGTGCTTTCCTGTTTCTCCTGAATGTTCCAAACGAGGTAAGAAAATGATTGTTCTGTTTGTTTAAGGTCAGTGCCTTCAGATTTTCAATCTTGAATCCATACTTTCTGACCTGGTAGTAATGTTACTAATATCTTCACGCTATGCCTGGACTAATACCAGTTCTTTTTTTTTCCACTGACCATTTTCCATATTCTTTATCCTCATGTTCGTCTGATGTAACATTCAGCTGTAAGTTCTGCTTCAACAAAGGAACTTGTGCGTTCAACCCTCAACCCATGAGCAGTTCTGCTGGTGAAAAGCCATTACTTAAGTGTGTAGCTCTATAATTCAGCAAGGCTAAATTCCAATCACTATTCTTAGTCATTAGCATTTTAATGGTTTTCACCACTCTTTCTGCCTCGCCATTGGCCTATGGATGAGGAGGAGAACTAGTAACATGAGTGATTCCACAGTCTTCCATAAATTTCTGAAAGTATTCATTCATGAACCAAATTGTCCAAAATCCCCTGCGTTGAAAAGATATTCTGTAACACCCTTATCACAGTGTCAGCTGTCGTAGTGTGGAGTCTGGTAGCTTCTAACCACCTTGAATAATGATCCATTGTGACAAGGCATGATTTTCCTCTAAAGTCAAAGGAACTACTCCCAATCATTTCCCAGGCCTGTCTGGAAAACTAGATGGTAATAAAGGTTCTGTAGGTGTTCAGCTATTAATTGCACAAGTATATCATGACAAGTCAAAGACTTAAATTGCTTTTGAAATGCCTGGCCAATCCACAAATTAATGCGCCCGAGCTCTCCGCATCACTATTCCCAAGTGCACCATGGATTCTATGAAGAATCTCCTCTCTCATAACCTTGGATATAACCAGTCTCTGGCTGAATACTAGATCATCCATTATTGCTAGATGTTGCCTCTGTTCCTGGTGCTTTCATAAGAGCTGGTCGTTTGGACTATATTTTGACCAAACTTCGTGGCAAAATTTCCTAACCTGGATACCGTCCACATCTTCCTTTTGTGCTTTCCTAATTTCTTGTGGATTTTTTTCAGGGGTTGATAGAGAGTAAGTTATGACCAATGAAAATGCTTCCACCTTGGAAATAAGGGCTAAGTCTCGGGTTACTGATTAGTCAACCGTAGCTATAGATAATGCATCTTCTGTGGTCTGCATTTTGCCTGGCACATACACAGCTGTATAATGATAACGCATCAGCCTGAGTTTGAAACATTGGCTGGAATTTTCCAGCCCCATTGGCATTGGGCGTCATGGCAGGCAGGGGAGGAAAATATGGCGAGATGGCCAAAAATCGGTTTTACACCGTCATGCAACCAGTTTGTGTTCATTCATTCCAACCATCAATGATGGGCTGCGTTTCCCACCGCCACATGACGGGAACCTAATTTTAATACTACAGCATCTCATTATAAGCCCTGCTTACCAGAATCATTCCCCCCACGCTGGATTATCTGGGCACATCAGTGTGATTGCATGGCAACATGGTTCACAACTGTACATAAGCACCTGGGGAGCTGCACTTCACTCGGGACTTTGAAGCTTGTTTGCCAAACTGCTTCGGGCAGCACTCATGGTCATAAGTGCCAGGCTTCACAAGCAGCACCACATCACTTTTAGGGGGGCTCATGGGCAGGTCTCTACTTGCAAGCCCAGCTGTAAGGCAGGGGTGGCTTTTCAACAGCTGCAGGGCTAGGGCTTCCCTGGGAAGGGGGAGAAGTAGCCTAAGGCAAGGGAAGAGACTGCAGGGTGAGGGCTGTATTGGGGAAAGGAGGTATCCCAGGGTGTATATGGGGACATATGTTGATCTATGCAAATGGGCTCAAGATGATGAGGGCTGAGGAGGCAATTTCCAGAGGAGATGAGACCAGATGGAGATGTGAGGATGTGTGTGAGAAAGTGAGTGGTGATGTCCCTTGAGCTGAGTGAGATGCCAGTGAATGTGAGATGGCCTTGTGAGTGCGTGAGTTTAAAGGGATAAGATGGCTGCCTTACCCTGGTGGCATGGATGAGATCATTCATCTATTTTCTGCACTGGATAGCTGACCTAATGTGCAGCGTTGGCACTGACCACTTCTACCACCACCTCCCATGCTGGATTGGTTAAGCTGATGGGCCTCCTGTGGCCAGAGCAGGGGTAGTGGATATCGCGGCAGGCCTCCATAGCATCCAACGGATATGTTACTGAATCGGGGGCTGCACTTTTCTTGGCTTTTGAGGTCATGTCTTCACTGAAGCAATCCTGGGCTGCAAGCATTGAGAGGTGTGCATGCGGCTACAGTTTAAAAATGGCACCCAGCGTGAAGGAACTGTGACATAACAGTGCAGTGGGAAAATCAGAGGCCGGCAGCCAGCAAGACAGCGTGTTCCCTGTGGCTGCATAATTAACGAGACAGGGACAGGACGATATGGCACGAAATCCCGCCATTGCAGCCGGCTGGTAAAATTACTTTTTTCCCACCTACTACCGCACTTGTGCAAATCTGCAATAATACTGCCCGTATGCACAGAGGCATTTTGATAATCTCTATGGAATTCAGAAGGATGACCAACGGTTTATGATCAGTCTCAATTTGAAATGGTAACCTCATCGGATAATCAGAGAAACTCTCTGCTGCACAGGTTATTGCCAATGCTTCTTTCTCAACAGCCGTATAGCATTGCTCCATTTCAGTTCATGCCCTAGAAGAAAAGTAGACTGGCTTTCTGTTACCATCCTCCTGGACCTGAATAAGTACAGCTCCAAGGCCTGTTGAGGATGTGGCCACTACCATGGGCAAAATGCAATTATAATGCGCCAGCACAGCTGAAGAGACGAGCCTTTCCTTTATTTCCTGAAATGTGTTGGTTTGTTCAATGCCCCAAAGCTACTGTTGGCTTTTCATAAAACGGCTCTCAAAGGTTCAGTGATTGTACCTAAATTCAGAATGAATTGACAACCTGACTGACCATCCTAAGGAATCTATGGACATCAGTAACAAACTTTGGTTGTGGAAAGTAGCTGTTGGTTTTAGTTTTTTTGAGGATCTACCATTCTGCTCTTTCATTCTATGATGTGACCCAAGAATTTAATGATAGTTTTTGCAAATTCAAATTTTAGATAGGTGCATCTATCTTGTGTACAGACTGTTCCTTCTTTCTACAGAGTCTCTAACAATCACTAACGCATCATGATACACATCACTATCTCACTACCATAATTATTAACTCATTATTCTAACTATTAACCCATTAAGAAGGCTAACGGAATGTTATCCTTTATTACGAGAGGGATTAAACATAAAAATAAGGATGTTATGCTTAGTTATACAGGGCATTGGTGAGACTGCACCTCGAATACTGTGTGCAGTTTTGATCTCCTTAACTAAGGAAGGATGTAAATGCATTGGAGGCAGTTCAAATGAGGTTTACTAGATTGATATCTGGAATGAGTGGGTTGTCTTATGAAGAAAGGTTGGACGGACTGGGCTTGTTTCCACTGGAGTTTAGAAGAGTGAGGGGTGATTTGATTGAAATATACAAGATCCTGAACGGCCTTGACAAGGTGGACGTCGAAAGGATGTTTTCTCTTGTGAGTGAGTCCAGAACCAGGGGCCCTGTTTTAAAATTAGGGATCGCCCTTTTAGGGCAGAGATGAAGAGAAATTTTTTCTCTCAGTGGGCTGCGTGACTCTGGAAATCTCTGCCTCAGAAGGCGGTGGAGGTGGGGTCATTGAATATTTTTAGAGCAGAGGTAGATAGACTTGTTAAGCAAGGGAATCAAAGGTTATCGGTGGGTAGATGGGGATATGGCAATCGAAACACAACATGATCAGCCATGATCTTATTGAATGGCGGAGCAGACTCGAGGGGCTGAATGGTCTACTCCTGTTCCTATTTTTTTATGTTCTTATTCCATTTTCACTACGCTTACCTAATCCCCTCAGGTGCAAATATCCGACTAAAGTAGCAAGTTCCTGAGTGCATTGTGAAACATTAGTTGCACAATTGTTTCTTTTAAAGCGTGAGGATTATGCTGAAGTCTGAAGTCAACAAGGGGATAAAAAACAAAGTGTCTAGTGTATACCCTAGCCTGCCCTAGTGAAGTCACTGAACTTATGCAGCATTGGTCTACAGTCCTGGAGTCTGACAGTTGGAATGGTGTCAGTGCTACCTCCCTCCAAGTAGCACAACTGATATTTATGGCAGGTTTACTGTCAGACACCCTGCAGTTACTGTCTCATGATATTAATTTCTTTTGCGAACGACTTGCAGGTCATAGTCCTGCGTTTTCTTTCTGTCTCAGCACCATGCATTACTCTCTTGTTTAGTTACATGTGCCAGCTGTTCCTGTATTAAACATTCTTGCAAAACATGAAAAAAAGGGTTGATGGAAGCATATATGAAGTTAGCCGAGTTAAGGGAATGAGCCAAGCCACTGCCTCTTTCTTACCTGCTTATCCTCAGTCTATTGCTGCAGTGTGTTGAGTTAGAACCATCTTTTCCAAGGATGCACTCTAATTTCCATGCTCCCAACACATTACACCTATCTTAGATGGCATTTACGCAAATCACTATCAAACAGATGTGTAAATGAGCTGACCCACAAAACTAGTGTATATACTTCTTCAGGGAATGCAAATCTTTTTCCATTGGCATTAAAGTAGTGCAACTCACAGCATGAAAACTCACCCCAACCCCTTACAACTGTACTTTTTTAATGAAAGTTATACCACTAAGACAGGTGATCATACCTATACCAAACTTATACCTAAATCTGGAGAGTTCCAGCCTCATATGTAATTGAACACTATCTGGCAACCTGCAGTTTCAATTTATCTATTTTGTGTTAATAAAACAAAGCTAACATTGAGTGCTCGGCTCAACACACAAGCAGCTGCTACTGTCTCTCAAATGTTTAAGTTATGTATTTATTCCACCCACTGCACCAAACCATCTTCCTAGTCTTCTTGTTTCAATACATTACACCTTTTTGCTATTTCATGTATGAAATCACATGTGACAATCCTAAATGCACTTTTATTTTGCCTGCTGGGTTGTATGTTGTGTAGTTGTCAGTTTAGTTATGGGTTCACTGTGAATTTAGGTTGAAAATATCTATACAATTAATATCATTTTGCATGATTATGGAAAATATCCAGCTATGTGATGAAAAGCAAACGTCATTTATCTGCATTTTGGAAACACTATCATCAGCAGGATTTTAAACTACAGAACAGCCAAATTACCTATGAGAGCAATGTAACACCAGAAAATCAAGTATGATCTATTGTAAACTAAAATGAATTAAGCTCACTTTCACAACAAAACATTCCTACATACCAAATTGTGGTGTAATAGTTATGAGAATAGACCAGCAACCCCAATGTTGAGAGTTCAAATCCTGCCACGGAGTTTTCTGAAATTGAATTAGATAACTGGCAATTTGTAAATTGCAAAAATGAGCAGTAAAGCTGCCGAGTTTGCTGTGGAAGATAACTGATTCACTCATGTCCTTCAGGGAACAGAAATGACCAGCCCTTCTCAATCTAACAAACAGTTGACTACGGTCCTACACAACATAGCTGACTCCTATTGCCTCAATGCAGGAATCCCACCCGCTGACAGCATGCCAATGAGGCTTATTAATGAGCCACTTGACACCAATTATCTCTGAGCCCACAAGCGCACAGTGAAAATGACGAAGGTTGCCAGGGTTAGAAAAGTGCAGCTACGAGGAGAGATTGGATAGGTTGGGGTTATTTTCCTTAGGACAAAGAAGGCTGAGAGGCGACTTGATTGAGATGTACAAAATTATGAGAGGAACAGATAGAGTGGACTGGATAAAATTGCTTCCCTTGGTGGAGAATTCCAGAACCAGGAAACATAGATTCAAAATAAGTGGCAGAAGGTGTAGGGGGTCACGAGGAAGAACTTTTTTATGCAAAGGGTAGCGGGTGTCTGGAATTCGCCGCCCAAGTTGGAGGTAGAGGCAGAAACTCTAAACTCTTTCAAAAAGTACCTAGATCTGCACCTTAAGTGCTGTAAGCTGCAGGGCTATGGGCCGGGTGCAGGAAGGTGGGATTAGAAAGGGCACCTGGGTGTCCTCAGGCTGGTATGGACAAGATGGGCCAAATGGCCTCCTTCTGTGCTGTAACTTTTCTATGGTTCTATGGAATATCATCATTTGATAAGAGGTGGAACAAGACCCACACACTCTTTGCCTGCGATATGGGGCTAAAGCATTTCACCTGCAGAAATCGACCTGCGGTAAATGTGCCTACCCTGCCAAGAGAAAGAGGAAGTATAATTGGAGTGCTAAGGCCAAAGGGAGAAATACAACTGGCACAGGCCGCATGAGGCACCTGAAGATGGTGTATTGCCGATTCAAGAATGGATTCCACGAACGGACCACCCCGAAGCCCAGACGTTCCACAATGGCTTCCTCAGCACTGCATAAACTACCAGTGTATCTATACAACAAATAAAGCTATGCTTGGGAAAGTTAAAAAAAATCTACTGGTAATTCTGGGATTTTATAGGACTCTCCTGGGTCTCCTATGGCTCCCAAAGGCTGCACAGCAAACCCTGTCATATTTGCCTGTGGCATTGTTGGGTGGGGGGTGGGGGGGGGGGGGCGCGATGATGATAGTTCCCTCACTAACAGTCACTCAGCGCACGATTGAGGGGCCCAGCATCACCCACTGCCATTATTGCCGGTGCCCCTATCTCACCCCCCCCCCCCCCCACCCCCCCCCCCCCCCCCCCACCCCCCCCACCCCCCCAATCTCCAGCCCCATCTTTCCTGCAACCCACATTCCACCCCACTCACCTGACTCCAGGGCGCCAGAGCCGATCCTCTGGGTAGGCCGCGGAGCACTACCTACAGTAGCCATCTCAATGGAGGATTGCTGGCCTCTGATTGGTTGGCAGCTCTTGGAAGTGGGATCCCTGCTCTTGGAGGTGCTTGATTACTTGGGAGACCTGACATTGCTCAGTTAAGGGCTTGGGTGCACATGTGGGCCTCCCCAACAAATTCAACATGGGGCTCCCACTGGTTCTCCAAACAGTGGGCAACGGGAATTGTGGGGGTGGAAGGGGGGTAGGGGCATGGAAGAACTAAATTCTTCCCAACATTTCAGGTTGATGATCTTTGTGTTTTTATTTCAGCTTTCCAGCATTTGCTATATTTTGATTTGTATTGTCATTAAATTAATGGTTGACTTCATTCTATTTAACAATAAGTACTCTAATTTACTGAGGATGTCAACAACATTCTACTTAATTTCACAATGTGGAAGTAGAAGGGGGTCATATTGGATAATACCCGAAAGCAGGTGTAGGGACTGCGATGCAAGATAAACTCATGCCCATTGATCAAAATGCAGGCAAGAAGCAACCTTTGTGACGCCTGCACATTACCATGACCTCTGTGAGCAGCCAGCTTCCAATATCATGAGTGCCTAGCACTACTTAAAGCTAGCCTGCACGCCTTAAGAAGAAGTGTATTATGGCTGCCAGAGGTACTGAGATCATTGGGAATACAGTGCTGTGCAACAATCAGCAATGGCTGACCATGGGAGACAGCATGGACCAAGATTACTGGCTCTATGCTGGTGGTCTTAGCTGAAGAGATAGAAATAAAGAAAGATGTCCTGTATCCTCAGAGGGCCATCAGATGCATGGTCAGAAGGCTACAATAAGCAATAGCAAAGAAGATCAATGCATGGATTATAGCACTAAGATCATGAATACGGTGTAGAAATAAGTTTAATGATATCACTCGAATCATCAAGGTCAGTGAACGCATCTTCAAATGGCATATCCTACCAACTGCACTGCTAGCTGCAGCCGCTGCTCACTTCACCACACCCCATCACTCATTTACCAACAATATCCATCAATCAGAAGTCATATCTAACATTCATATGCTACACCTTCACCCTTACACATTTAGCATTGTTGCAAGCTTCACACCCACATTTCATAGTTTTCACACACTGCCAGCTATTCAACCATGACAGTAACATCATCCAAACAGATTGCATGACATTTACTAACACTTCTGTAAGTTTCTTTGAAAACTGTAACTTACAGAACAAAGTACTCTTTGAGTACTTTGTGTGATGAAGGATATTTTATCATCATTTGCCAACTGCCATATAAGTTATATTTTTCATCTGTTTCTGTCCTGCTGTTGAGGGCTGTTGTCTTATAAATGCTTACAGTGAGTTTTCCCAAATGCTGAGAAAAGCATATAATAAGTAAATATAAACAGTCTAAGCAAGAATCCAAAAAGAGATACTGTGCACACAAACCGCAAACAAATTGAAAAAACACAAAGAAAAATACAGTACAAGAAGAAACTATAACATGAAAAGACACCATTCATAGATTGTGATTTCTTAAAAGATCCATCATACATGGAGCTTGAGCTCAACAAAAAGCCAGAGAATTGCACTGAATGCATCTTCAAGTATTTTAACAAATTTTACGACCTTAATGAGGCTCTTACATGAAATATGTAAGTGGACTCAAGCACAAAATCAATGCTGTTGGCAAATCTAATGGGGGACAAATCTTTTGAGAAAGGTCTACAGCCCTCATCACTAAATTCCTTAGCCAACCCCCAATTAATTTATACAGGCATAATTGGCAAAGTAAATCAGAAAACTAACATATGGCACACCAAAAAATCAAAGATCTTCCTTCTTAGAGCAAAATCAAAACTGCAAGACAAACATCAAAAAATTAGTTGTTCTGCAAAAAAGTTGGGTGGGGGGAGTGGGGAGATTTTTTTTAATATCTGGTCTCAAAGGTAACAATAGCATAGGAGCAACAGTGGAGAAGTTATATACTATATATATTCTACTGTATAGATTCCAATCTAGAAAATTAATCAAAGTTGAACAACAGCTTCAAAGGCGCAAACAACTCCAGCACAGACTTGACACACATACAAAAAAATGTGTGGGCATTATAAATTAAGCCATAGGTATACAATCTGTTTTTTGGTATTAGAGGGAAAATAGTGGAGGAAAATAGTGTCGTGATAATATTACAGTGACCTATGCTAATATTCCAGAGAAAGGTAGTTAAAATTCCACAATGGCAGGTTGACAAGTTGAATGCAGTTTAATGAAAAAACTGATAATAAAAAGCTGCTGTCAGTAAAAGTAACCATGAAGTTAGCGGATTATCATAAAAATTGTTTACAATAGGGCAACTGCACAAGCACAACCTGTTATGAAACTGTAATGTGTATGGCATTACTGTACCTAAAATAAATGTAATAAGCTACAAAGGGCTGGCTTATCAACTGAGATTTTTATCTGTTTTGAGTAGTACAGTTACCAACCAAAAAAATAAGAGTGAGTTATTGAACTTGAAGGTGAAACCACAGAAAGTACAATCTTATCAGTCAAGTATCAAGTTTTTTTTCCTGCTTCCATTACAACTTCTTGCAAAGGAATAAGTTCTTGTCACTTTCTGACATAAAGGATGCACATTGCATTAGAACTTAATACGCCTTGCCCCTTTCAAAGGAAAGCCTGCAAAAGCCAACAAGAAAGCAGGTTTCCCAATAAAACCAGGTTATTAAAATTTAAAGCTGCAACACACATATATATTGGCATTCATTTTGTATGCTGCAATGTGAAGAGGCTTTAGGTCAAGCTACATTAGAATTTATTGAACTAGATCGAGTATATCGACAACATTGTGCATTAAAAATCTTTTACATTGACAGAAACTTCCAAAGTAATATTACAATTGTTATCTAAAACATAATTAAGAAAAATTGTGGCATCTATTTTAAGTTTAGGATGCTGCTGCTGCTTCAAGTTTAAAATTTAAGTGAGGAAAGACGCCATAGGAATAACTACCATTCTACAGTGCACTGGATCCTGCTGCATGTCATTATACAAAGGCACTTTTGCCTCATTGCAATGACATATGATACAACACAAGTTAACGGACTAGTTGCATGTAAAAGAGGACACTTTTAATTCCAGATGCAACTTAATTGGCATTAGGTTTGAGTACAGAAAGTGAGCATAAAACTATTTTAAAAGCCACAGAGTTTATATCCTCAGAGGTGTAGGAATGTGATGAAAAGCTGACAAACTGATCCTGCACACAAAATCTAACATGATATAATCAAGCCACAATACTTGGTTAGTACTGAAACATTGTACTATTGTGATGAAAATGATATGCATGAAAATTGACACTAGTTTCCTAATAAAAAACATTGTCAGAATTGTCAGAAAAATTGAAGCAATAGGAAATGCACAGCCCTCTGGAAAACCAGTGACATTAATAATTTTCAGTTTTGTTTGGATGGTAACAGGCCTGAACTAACAAGTAGCAATCAAAACTAAAAGTGCCAAGAACCATCACCAACTTAAAAAATGGCTAATCAGCTCCCCGAACCTTCAATGGCACCATAGCCAAAAACCACACCATCAAAACCTTTGGGGTTACCCCTGACGAGAAGCTTCACTGGATCAGCCATATAAACATCAAAACGAAAAAGCAGGTCAGAGGCTGGTATTTCACAATGAATGGCTCATTGCGTCAACCCTCAAAACCTCTCCACAAACTACAAGGCTCAAAAAGATGACTGACGATCTATTCAGGATTGCCATGCAATTCATATCTTTCCCAATGGAACCAGAAAAATAAAGAGAAAGCTGTCCAGTTCTACAACCTCCTCAACTTTATAGTTAAAAGTGCCTTTCTTTTGATTAACATGTAGCTGGTGTGTGCTAACAATCACCTGAATCCCCAATACTCTAGAAGCTGTCAAGAGGCTTTTATAATATTATTATATCAGCCCTCATGACTCGGAACCATGCATTAGAATGGTTAATTGATGATCAAGGCTGTCCCCTGCTGTCATATCTTGTGGCTTCAGTAAAGCTTTCACAGGCAGAAGGGTGCAACAGGTTTAATAAAGTTCATGCAGGTACAAGAAATGTGAAAAGCAGAGTAGCAGCATTCTCAGCTCATTTTCAGTGCTGGATAAATATGGTGGTGTCCTTTAACACAGTGTGTACTGGATAATACAAGTCTCCAGAACCTTGGAACCATTTCTGTATATAGCATTATTGCAATGAAGCAAGGTTTCCTGCTTCCTGAAGGTGAAGGTAGAGACAATGAAGGTTGTTGATGGTGGTGGTGGTTTAAGGTGGGTGTGTGTGATTGTGTGTGTGTGTGTGTGTGTGTGGGTGGGTGTGCGGTGGTGTGCGGGAGAGAGGAGGTCAGGGTGGTGGCGGGAAAGAACCTCTATTCCAAATGAGGTAAGCAACTGCCCAACCAATCACCAGCTGATGCCTGAAAGGATCCAACTGAGAGAAAGACAAAGCGATGGTACAGTACCATCGTGCGAGAAGTGGACTGTAGACATTCATCAGCAATTGACACATCTCCCTATCACAGGATTGCCAATTCTGGTTGGACAGTGAGACCCACCTCATGCTCCTTGATCCTATTCCCACTAAACTGACCATCAAACTTCCCTACATAGCTCCCATGATATCGTTAACAGTTCTCTCCGAGTATTATCCAACATTCTTTCAAATCAGCTGTCGCCACCTCTCTCCTCAAGAAACAAACCCTTGACCCTACCTTCTATCATCTCACCTGAACCTTCCTTTCCTCTACAGTCCCCGAGTGTGACTGCACTCACCTCATTCCATTTCCGTCTATTCACACTTAGCCAGAGAATCATTTGCAATGTTAATCTTCCCATTCCTACATCATTAGCTCTGGTGTGCTATAAGGATCTATCCTTGGCCCCCTCCTAGTTCTCATCTACATGCTGCCCTTGGCAATGCTGTCCAAAAACACATCAGTTTTCACATTTACACTGAAGACACCAGCTCTACCTCCCAATTTCCACTCTCGCCTCCTCCATTGTTTCTTAATTGTCAGACATTCAGTACTAGATGAGCAGAAATATCCTCCAATTAAATATTGGAAAGAACAAAACCACTTCACTCTCCACTACAAACGTCATTCCTTAGCCACCAACTCTATCCTCCTTCCTGGCAACTGTCTGGACCTTAGCCAGACTGCTCACAACCTTCGTATGATATTTGACCTTAAGATGAGATCCAACCACATACTTACACCATCATTAAGAGCACCTATTTTTACCTCCACAATATCACCCAACTCTTCCCTTGCCTCAACTCATCTGCTTCTGAAACCTTCATCCATGCATTTGCTGCCTCTACCTTGGCAATCACACTCCTGGTTCCCACATTCTGCCCTTTGTATACTTGAGGTCATCCAAAGCTCTACTGCCAGTGTCCTTACTTGAATCAAGTACCATTCATTCCTCATCTATCTGTGTGCTGACCTATACTGACTCAGTGTTAAGTAAGGCCTCAATTTTAAAATTCTCATCTTCAATCCTCTTCCTGGCTTCACACTTCCTCGTCTCTGTCATCTCCTCCAATCCATAACCTTCCAAGATATCTGAGTTCCTCTAATTCTAGCCTGTTAAGCACTCCTGATTTTAATTGCTCCATGACCTGAACTCTGGAATTTCCTCCCCAAACCATCTGCCTCTCTATCCTCCTTTAAGATACTTCTCAAAACCTAGCTCTTTCTCCAAACTACCCTAATATTTCCTTATGTGGCTCAGTGACAAATTTTGCTTTACAACACTCCTATGAAGCACCACAGAATGTTTTATTATATTAAAAGTGCTCTATAAATGCAATTTGCTGAAGATTTCGTAATATGATTTTTTATCATATGCTGTTTGATAATGTGGCATCGATCACATGTCGGTGATATGACATTTAAACATGTGATATTTGCAAATGGTATTGCATTTACCTTAGCTGAGTGTCTCAGTATCAAGTGCTGAATAAAATATTTGCGTTTGTTTTCTGGAATACAAAGGTTTTATGGATAGGTAATGTTTAAATAAAAACCACTGCTGTGAAGTTTCTAAACATCAGCTGCAAATCAGAAATATCAAAATGCCATTGATTCAACAAAAACATCATTAATATAAGCAAACTCTAATGTTTTGTGCAATTTTATGATTTTTTAAAATGCACAGTTAAGTTATAAAATAACAAATAAAATCAAAACAATTCAATTCACTAACTTCCATATCCCACCAACGAAACCAAGTTTCAGGAAGCTGAGGGTCAGTTCTCAGGGAGAAGCATCAAAGCTGTTTGATTCCAGCACACATCATAGGCCAAAATTAGTTGTACCAGTGACTCCTCTCCATCTTTCCCTCCTTCAATTATGAGTTACCAGATCACACTTAAAGGACATAATAGCTGACTCCCAGCTTCACCCCAACTCAAATGTTGATCCCGATGGCCCAATCACAAATGTTGCAGGCTCAGTTGTAGACTCAGAAGACAAAAAAGTTGAAATTCCCAGGCAGGAAGTTTCCTTGAAGCTGTTCCCATTCCACATTGTAATTTTATCAAAAGTGTGAGGTTATGGGATAGAACCAGCTATGGGGGTTAAATTCAGAATTTAATTTCTAAAATGTAATTTTCCATATGCTTGAGTACATTGGAATAACATAGATGAAAGTAATTTTAAAATTTCTACTGTAGTATAAGGGTCCGGCACATATAGGGTTAAGGTGGACCCAAGTAGAGTACTGCTCACACAGTGATGTAAGAGAACAGATGACCTGCATCAAGGGCTCAGACTATGTGTACAAGCAAGCAGGGAGATAACTCCTATCTATATGTACTGTATATATGTACATAGATCTTGTAATTAATAAATACATAGAGTTAACCTACATAAGACTACGAAGGCTTCATTAAGACCTACCAAATGGTATCCAACACTCTACAACATGGCAACAGAGAATAGAAAAACCCAAAACCTTGCAGAGTGCTGGAAATAAAAGTAAAATCCTGAAAGACTAAAGAAAAATTTGAAGAAGCATTCTGACCTGAAGAAAAGCTCAAGAAGCTGACGCTCAAAGGAAAGTCGTTGGTGAAAAGCTCCAGGGATGGTCCTGGAGGCTGAAGGCAGGGATTTGAAGTTCCTCACTGCAGCAGAAGACTCAGTGGGATCTCCTGCAGATCCGGCTGCGGTTTCTAGAGTGCAGAATCAGCGGACCTAGCAGGAGAGAGCTAAAACATATAAATTCCCGGATACAGCAGGTCTTGAGAAACTTTTGGAAAAATCAATGGTCAGAAAATGCAGTTTAGAAACTCTGTCAAAAAGGCTAGATTCCTGAGTCAGCACTTGAGCTCACTCCAAGAAGAAAAAAATTAATTAATTAATTTGGAAGAATTGCGGCTGAACTATTAGCTTTGGAGGCCAGAGGGGGCCAGGATTCAACGCTTTTGTGACCCTGAAATATGTCGCTGAAGCGGAGAAGTCTGCAGCTAGTCAAGCCAAGCAGCCATTGTTTCAAATTTTTTCAAGGTTGAGCGCAAGAGCCATTGCAGCGGGAGACCACCAAAACTATCAAGCATGGGTAAGCCCATTGTCTTCAAACGAATGGTGGTGCCATCTTGAATTTCGGCTGAACCTACACTTTAAAATTTTTTAACCATGGATCAGAAATCTACTCTTCCAGATCAATTTGGGCAGATCCAAGGCCCAGACGAATCACAGAGTTGGGGACTTAATGAAAAAGATTCCTGAGATACATGATTGCTTTCGGTCCGGATAAAAAGCTCAACAAGTTAACACACTGCTTTATTCAGTCGGCCAGATAGCAGATGACATTATTGCTAGATAAGGAATCAATGTTTTAACTGCTAAATTTGAAAAAGTACGAAAAATCATTTGATGTTTATTTTAACCTAAGAAGTAACAAAGTCCTTGAATGGGCTAAATTTAATAAATGTGTCCAGCAGCCAGGAGAACCTGTCAACACATTCATTAATGATCTGCACAGGATGGCTGAAGGCTGCGAATACGGAGACCTAAAACCTGAACTTATCAGGGATTGAATAGCTTTAGGAGAAGCGGCGATGTACTCTGCACACTAGATGACATTCTGCAAGCAAAGGAATATCTAACCCTCAAGAAAGCTATCCAGATTGAACACCATGTACAGCACAGGTCCATTTTAAGAGGAGAAAATAAATTGTGGTACAAAGGAAACCCCACAGTCCAGATAGTTAAACAGCACAGAAACAGGGACACTCCAGGCCAAGGGAAGCAATACCCTAACCAACCAGTAGAGCAATCACACCAGTGCTGTGGAGAAAAGCACCCCACAGGTGAGATCAATGTCCTGCAATTTCAGCCCAATGCTTCATATGTAACAGAATTGGACACTTTGGCAAACTGCGCAAGGCCAAAACATCTAAACGCATAGACGACCCAAAGATGAATCATGAGGTCGAGACTGCACATCAAGAGGATACACAGCCATGCTTTTTGGGTGAGATCAAAGATCCCGGGCTTTCATTTTGGAATGCTGACATTTCGGTTTACAGCCATCTCTCAAGCTTTAAGCTAGATAAGGGAGCCAGTGTTACGGTCCAATCAGACAACAAACTGTGGCTGAGAGACCTCTGGCTTTGAACAACAGACATATCACTTTATTGGCTGAAGGAACCTGAGTTCTGGTCATAGGCACAATTCTGGAACCGCTAAGGTATGGCAGCAAACAAACCTTGGAGCTGCTGTATGTCATCCATGACCAGTCTTTTTCTCTCTTGAGCAGAAATGCCTGTTTAGCCTGGAATCTCCTCGAAATGGTGGAAGATGTCAAAAGACAACCACTGTTGTAAAATACAGAACTGCAAGTTCCTGAGAGCTCAAACAAGAAAGTGTAGCCTGATTGGGACTTCAGCTCCAAACTGTCTTCTCTCTTTGCAGAGGTTTATCCATTTTCTTTAAAGCTGCTGGAAAGCTCTCATTAGTCAGACCAGCCAAGCACTTGCATGTTTACTACAATGCCTCCAATGGAGGATGGATAAGAGAGCAACCAACAGCCAGAAGAGCCTCAATCTCTGTCTCCAATGACTGTTGATGAGGTCAACACTGCAACCACAGAGCAAATGCTGCAACTCCCAGCCAGCATAATGGTGTCACAGACGATGCTGGAACAAGGAACAGTCATCCATTGCTGACAGCACACCATACAGCCAAATGCAAAGGTAAGCTGATTAAAAAACCACATCCTCATAACAGGAGTGGCCATCTTCCATTGCAGAGGACTTCACCATGATCCACATGACAAAGGAAGAAAAGAAAAGAACGAAATGGAGATGAGCACAATGTTTGTCCACCCTGCAATAAACGGGATGGAACAACAACCACCTATACCACAAATCGCTGCCAAATCAACAAGGAGTGGTTCAATACCAAGGAATGGAAAGAGAGAATGAAAAGATAGCCAGATGCCAGAACAACCTTCAAATCAATAATTTAACTTCAACGACAGAGCCTACCACTCCTCTGACAGTAGTCCTTATGAGATATGGAAGGGTTATAAGGCTTCAGATTGCCTGAACACAGAGATCTGAAGCGGGGAGATGGACTGGTAATAATGATGTAAAGATAGGCGATAAACTAGAATAACTTGAAAAACGTTGGATGAAGATTGAGGGAGGTGTAGTATAAGGGTCTGGCACATATAGGGTTAACGTTGGACTGAATACAATACCGCCCACACACTGGTGTAAGAGAACACATGATTTACACCTTGGAGTCACAGGTAAGCATGGACACTGCTCCTAGCTTGAGCCCTTTACTGAGTATATGTACATAGTTCTTGTAGTTAATAAATAATACAGTTAACTTACTTAAGACGATGAAGGCTTCATCAAGGCCTACCAAACGGTATCCAACATCCTACAACATCTACCACAATTCAACCCATTCTATTTTAGTCTACGATATTATTTTATAGCGTCTAGTTTTACTCATTCTATAAATTTGGTTTATTCAGAATCATTTACTTGCAAAATAACTTTCTTTCAATGCTTTGCTTACATTAACAAAATTACATTACAGCTTAAATTTCCTCTGTCAAATATGGAATGTTGATCAATAAAAACTAAGCATGCAGACAATCTGATGGCTCAATAAGCTTATTTAATGAGTAGCTGAGCCACACAACCAGATGAAGATTACACTTTCAATCCCCTGTCTGTGCGGAGCGCGTTGAACCTAGTCAGGAAGGCAGTAAAGTCCCAAAATTCACCCCTGATTAGCCTGGTTAACATGCCACAGCTCCTGCTCCTGATGCTTCCCCACAACTGAATCATCAGCTGACACATGCCAACAAAGCTTAGGCGTCGATGATGGCCAATAGGATGAGATATTAGATGTTGACGGCCGTAGTTGAAATGAAGCCACAACAGTGGGAGAAAAATCGATAAAAAAAGATTCAATTAAACCCAGGATGTGATAGACAATTGTACTCATATAAAATAATCACAGTAAAAAAGTAAAACAGTTGAATTGTCAGTGCTGTGAAAACTAATCGGTAGGAGCTCCGAAGATAATGAGGCATAATTTAAGGAGTTGACACAAGGTAAATCTTTATAGGTGAAAAGTTGATTTTGCAGTCCCAATGTTCAGGCTTTAGACCAGAGCGCAAGCATTGCACTTACCAATTTTGAGAAAGGCTAATTTCACAAATTCTTTCAAGGTCAGTGATTTTAATTTTTCTAGCAAGCTCCATGTGCAAATTGTGTGGTTGTATTTAGGATAGCACAAACCCAATGAGCCAAAGGTCTCCTTCCATGATGTAACCATTCTATGGGCGGAATCCTCCCAGATTTGCACAACGTGCGGTAGCGGGTGAGAAATAGAATGCTTTTCCCGCCGGCCGCAATGATGGCTTTTTGCGCCGTACCTTGCCAAACCCACCGCATTAGTAATGCATTCCTGGAAAATGCGTCATTGTGATGGTGGGCAGGCTCTCATTTGCCCACCATGCCATCATCTCGCTGCTTCATCATGCCGGGCACCATCCATAAAGTGCAGCCACGTGCACACTGCTCAGAGATTCCAGCCCGTGACTGCTGCACAAAAGACATGGCCCCGAAAGGGAAGAAGGCAGCTCTCCAGTTTAGTGATATGTTCCTTGAGCACCTTTTGGATGCTGTGCAGGTCGACCATGATGTCCTCTACTCCTGCACTGGCCACAGGAGAGCCAGCAAGATCATCAATCTGGCTTGGGACGCAGTGCCACCAGTGGTCAGTGCCAATGCCCTTCAGAAAAGGACAGTCACCCAGTGCTGCAAAGGTAAGTTACTCTTCTCATCATTTCCAAATCACTCAATCACGACCCCATCACGCATCAATAGGGATCTCACTCACTGCCAGCTCAAGGCACATCACTATTCACTCTCTCACACACACCTTTATTGTCCTCATCCTGTCCATCAGACCACTCACCAACCACACAGACCAGGCATACCTACCATCTGGCCTGGCAGGCGTCCTGCTTATACACCCCCATCTGTATTCATGCAGGACAAGGTGACACGTTACAAGAGGGAGAGGTCGCAGGCTGGTGGAGGAATGCCAGAATTCAAGGTCCTCACAGGCTTTCAAAATAGAATCAACAAGCGAGCCTGTGAAGATCTGGACCATTCCTGTGTTGAAGGTGAGGTCGGTGGTGCTTTATCAAGTGAGGATCCAGCAGAACATCCATCAGACAATCGTGCTATGAGTGATGTGTCCTGTTTCACAGGTCACTGCCATGCACTAATTATCTCTCCTTGCTTTCACAAGCACATCTGCCACACAGCCAACAGTCCACAACTCAGGGCCTTTAATCAAGCTACAAAGAAACTTCTGAAGAGGAATCTGAAGGCACCTTCATTGAAGAGCCATTGCAGCGCACACCCACACCCTCCACTGACCTCGGAGGGACCTAGCTTTAGAGCAGCCTCGGGGTCACAATCCAGTGAACACATCACACTGTCTGATCCACCGCAGCCAGCGGTAGGGATTTCCCAGGTTCCCGGCACTCGGAGAACTGCTCGAGGCCAGAATCTGCTGAGTCCAAGTCAGATGAGGAGCCTCTGGACTCGGTCATACCTCAGTTGCTGGAGCTGCAAAAGGAAGCTTGGGAACATCAGGAAGGGACGTCCGTTGTACTTCTCAGATTGCAAAGGTACAATGGAGGAGTCCGACCACCTTCAGTCTAAGGTGACAGCACTGGCATGCCAACAGAATGGAGGTCAACGCTGGTAGGATGGCAGCTGCCATGGAGACCTTGGTACAGGACATAGGTCCTGCACCGCTGTACGAGCTCAACTCCATCGTTGATGCCATAGTTGGCCTTCAAAAGTGTGTACGCAAAAGGTGCCGGGCAGCTCGATCTCATTCCAGCTACCTCTTCTCCTCAAGGAGTCAGCCTGGGGCCCATAAGCACCCTTAGGGAGGACAACCACAGGTGCGCATCCCAAGGCCAACCACCCAGGTGGCTCCAGGAGTGTCCGGCTCATCCAAATTCCCTCTTCCTGTGACCCCAGCAACTCCAGCTCCACAGGCCGTGTAGGGTGCCAATGCCACACAGCAGGGCACCAAAAGCAGGCTGGGGCCCTCCAGGTCTTGGCCCCTCCAGAGGACACCCATCATGGTCATCACAGACGGGGTGTAGCAGTCAGCAGGCTGGCTCCATCTCCGCTGTAGCAGTCAAAGGAGCACCAAGATATAGCAGCAGCGTTAGGAAGGTTAAGAAGATGTAGTTGCACAGCCTGAGCACGGGTGTTTTTCATTTGTACATAATGTTCATTATTGTAAATAAACTCCCAAGAATGTCTTCCTGCCTTTGGCTCCTTGTTCTGATCAGCAGTATTTGTATCACTCAGATGTGAAACCTTGGGTCCTTCACAAGATAAGGGCAGGTGCCTCAGTCCAAGGCCTCTTCCTTGAACTTTGTGTAGCCTTCAAACCAAAGTGTTGGTCCAGCCTCACATTTACAGGACACATTAGTGATGCCTGCACTACAATGGTGCTTGTCGTTGCTGCCAAAGTGTCATGGGCAGGCCTCACAGAATTCCGTAATTCTCTCTTTGTGCTCAGTATCTTTAAGGTGAGGCTGGCACCCATCTTGTAAGCATCTGTGACCAGTGATGTACTGGTTCTGAAGGAATCAGGTGATGAAGGCTGACAAAGAATCAGGTGCATTTAAAGTTTCAGGGCCACATCTCTATGACACAAAGCTGGTTGGGAGGGTGAGCCATGAGGAGAATGCAGGGATGCTTCAGGGTGATTTGGACAAGCTGAGTGAGTGGGTAAATGCACAGCAGATGCAATGTAATGTGGATAAATGTGAGACTTTGGTAGCAAAAACAGGAAGGAAGGTTATTATCTGAATGGCTATAAATTGAGAGAGGGGAATGTGCAATGAGACTTGGGTGTCCTTGTACACCAGTCGCTGAAGGTAAGCATGCAGGTGCAGCAGGCGGTAAAGAAGGCAAATGGTATGTTGGCCTTCATAGCCAGAGGATTCAAGTACAGGAGCAGGGAGATCTTGCTGCAATTGTACAGGGCCTTGGTGAGACCACACCTGGAATATTGTGTGCAGTTTTGGTCTTCTTATCTGAGGAAGGGTGTTCTTGCTATAGAGGGAGTGCAGCAAAGGTTTACCAGGCTGATTCCTGGGATGGCGGGTCTGACATATGAGGAGAGATTGAGTCGGTTAGGATTATATTTGCTGGAGTTCAGAAGAATGAGGGGGCGTCTCATAGAAGCCTATGAAATTCTAACAGGACTAGACAGGGCAGATGCAGGAAGGATGTTCCTGATGGTCCAGAACCAGGGTCACCATCTGAGGACATGGGGTAGACCATTTAGGACTGAGATGAGGGAGTGGTGAGCCTGTGGAATTCGGTAGAAAGTAGTTGAGGCCAAAACATTATGGGCAGAATTTTACAACAGAGGGATTTTACATTCCCGCTGTCGTCAATGGGATTTATAACAGCCCGCCGCATTTTAAGGCCCCATCCCTGCCGAAACGGGGCCATAAAATTCTGCCCTGTATGTTTTCAAGAAGGCGAAAGGAATCAAAGGATATGGGGAGAAAGCAGGAGCAGGCTATTGAGTTGGATGATCAGCCATGATCTATGATGAATGGTAGAGCAGACTCGAAGGGCCAATTGGCCTAATCCTGCTCCTATTTTCTATGTTTCTATGATATGACCCTGATCACAAAGTGCAAGTGAGCTGCCCAGGCAGGAGTCAGACATTCACAGAGCCTACATGAAGATCTATATGGAGTATTTCACTGCATGTAGTCATTATCCTTCTGCAACTGAGTGACTATTAGGGCCTCCACTGTGTCTCTATGACTGGAGCAATAACACAAAGGGTATGTGTGCTGCCATAAGCCAGATGGAGTCAAACATTTACAGATGCGATTTGAGGATCTATGATGTCTCCTCACTGCATGTCATCATCATCCTCCACAAATCTAGCAGCTATGAGGGCCTCCTGAGCATGCCTGCCTCTTCTGGCCAGTGTGAAGGCCTCATCACCATCTTTATCACTTTTGAGGACCTCCTCACCCTCATCCCCACTGACATCCACCCATCAGGAGACGTGCAACTCCTCCATCTCCGCAGCCAGTTCTTCTCCCCATTGCAGGGCCAGGTTGTAAAGTGCGCAGCAGGCAACGACAGTGCATGACACCCTCTGTGGACTATATTGCAGGGCTCCACCAGACCAGTCCAGGCACCAGAACCTCATTTCAGTCTCCCAATGGTTTGCTCCAGCAAGATGCGAGTTGCAGCATGAGCCTCGTTATACCTTCGTTGCGCTGCACTCTGGCCGTTGTACGGGTGTCATCAGCTACGTCCTCTTCAGGTGGCACTTGTCTCCGAGGAGCCATCGCTGCAGCCTCTGTGGACCCTGGAAGATGTCAGGGATCTGAGACCTGCTAGAGATGTAGGAGCCGTGGACACTCCATGGGAACCGCGCGCACACCTGCAGGATGCATTTGTGGTGGTCACACATCGGAAGCCCTTGCAGTTGACGCAGTTGCCCACTTATTACCACAGAGATCTGAGCACCACATCAGTGCAGTCAATGGCACCTAGCACCTGTGGGAAACCTGAGATCTGGGCAAATCCCAGCACTCTTGCATTCTGGTTTTCCTGGTCCTGGGCAAAATGCAAAGTTGTATGCCTTCACGAAGGCATCCCTGATGTCATGGGTGCATTTGTGGATGGAGGCTTGCAATATCCCAGCCGCCCTTTCTTCCTGAGGGTGCTGTTCCTCCCTCTGCCCAGCCAGATAACTCCATCACTCTCTCCTCTGTCGTCTTTGCTCTCTGTAAACCACAAGGCATACAGCTAGGTCACCAGGCTCCATGCTCCTGATGTACTCCTCCTGCAGGATTGAGGAGAGACACGCGTGCGTTAGCTTGGGTAGACTAAGAACCCCTCTTGGTTAATGCTGAAGGCCCTTTAACGGATGCTAGAGAATGCTAGCCACCACTTGGAGGGCCAGAGTTTAGTGCACTGCATGGCTGCCCAAAACCCCACCCACCTCCGCCCCACTCCACCTGACCAATTGGTGGCAGCATGTTGTGCTCTCAGCTCAAGGTGCAAGCATTCTCTTAACCCACACTGCAAGGCTGCACTGTTAGCTTGAACCATGGGGGTGACTGGTCCAAACCATGATGCTGATATTGCAAGGGGCTGTGAGTGCCTCCACCAGTGACTGCTCCATGGCCAGCTTTAGCAAGGAGAATGTACAACATGCACAGTCGTCCAACTGTTCTGCAGCCCACTAAAATGCTCATTAGTTTGCAGTCTGTGCCCGAGGGTGAAAAGTTCAGGAGCATTTGATGGCACTTTCATACCTCTGAGTTGCTTGAGTGGGCAGATAAGCTAGAGACCCGACTCCACGCATGTCAATGTAGCTGCGCCTGAACTGTCTCAACTGCGAAGGAATGGTCACTTCCTCCAAGGTTTCCAAAACGCATGGCCGCTTCCCTCCAACCACCCCGCACATGATTTTGCTCCACCATTAACCCCAGTGCTGCCCCCCATATATCACCTCGACTGCAGTGCAGCCCTTGCCCTCCCCCAAGCTGCCTCGATGCAGTGCAGCACTTGCCCCTCCCCCCCGCCAAGTCACCCTGGCTGCAGTGCAGCCCTTCCCCCCCCAACTTGTCTCGACCGCTGTGCAGTCCTTGTAGTCCCCCCAACACTAGTCATCTCCACCTTGAAGTCCAACAGCAACCCTGGCAAGCACTGCGCAACATTACTGTGCACTCACCTCCTTGTTCCCCTCAAAGCGCAGCCCACCATGTGCACATCTTATATATGCTGTTATGAAACATGTCGGCGTGGTGCTCAGATCTTAATGATAGTTTCAAAAGTGGCATGAGTCAGAGTCAAAGAGGATAGGTTTTGTCACCTGGGAACTTTGAGACCTACATTTTCGGGTATGGAGAGACAGCTGGGGTGCAGACTGATTTGGAAGTTGGCTCCTTTGCCTGTGGAACAAGAGCGGAGTCAGTGTGGGCAAAGGCCTGCCTCTGTGCTCCAGCACTTCGCTGCATTTATTTTTTTAAATGACCAAAACGACAAACAGCCCTCTAAACCTCATCCCTCACACCCCAACACACTTATTGTGCCCCATCCATGTCAACTTGTGCACTGTACCCACCCCCAGGCCCCTCATGTGCCCTATGTCACCCTATGCTCCACTCATCCACCATGGCCCATCATACCCCTATGCCACCTCGAGTCCTCCATTCAGCCACCCATTACCCATCATACTCCTTAAGCCACCTCATAGCCTCCAACTAATCCCATGGCCCATAATACCCCCATTCCACCTCATACCCTCCATCCACCATGGCCCTTCATGCCCCATTCCACGTCATGACCCCACATACCCCCTTTGCCACCCTCTGACCCTCTACCCACACCCCCCCATGGCCCCTCATACCTCTAATGCCAACCCATGACCCCACTCATCCCCATGGTCCTTTATAGCCTCTACATCAACTTAGTGCCAACTCATGATGACCCATGCCTCCCACCCACTCACCCTTCGCCCTTACCCTCTCCAGGCCAACTCACCTAGTATCCACCATGGGCAAATCTCAGGAGCCACTATGACATAAAATAATGTCTATTGATGATGTCACTATTAAAAGAACTCTGATTAAAAACATTCAAACATTGAAACTCCTTCAACTAATCTAAGCTAACAAATATTTCTATTCTATAACCATTTGGAGTTGCCAATCAAACTGCTCACTTAACAGTCACCCCACCGTGATAATCTTAGGTTGTAAAATCAGGCATGCAGCACAAATCCTATAATGATAACCCTCAGGCTTATGTCAACAGACAGATTAAAATATCAAGCACTGATTTTTTTTAAAACTCCAGTTTGTTTTTAAATTTAAAGCCCAGCAGAGTTAAATCCCTAAACAGCTTTGAGAATTCCAATGAGCTTTGACAGCTTGGCTGGTTGCAATGAGTTTATGTTCTTTTGACACACAATCAGGTATACTTTTAACAATCCCAAAGGGCGCCTGACCAGTCCTAAAAGATGCCTTATCTGTCCCAAAGGTGCCCAGGGACCATATCAAAAGGGGTGTCTTACCTCTTCAAAGGGTTACCCTGGCTATCTAAACTAATCAACAAGGTTCAGGCTTGCTCTAACCTGGCCTAATTTTCTCTCTTCAGGTTTCAGACACCAACCTCACCAAAATCCCACTTTTTTGTATTATTCTTTCACGGGGTATGGGCGTCACTGACTAGGCCAGCCTTTATTGCCCATTCCTAAATGCCATTGAACAGGTGGTGGTGAACTATTAGGGATGGGCAATAAATGCTGGCTAAACCAGCGACACCCATACCCTGTGAAATAATAATTCTTTAAAAAAAAATTTTTAAATGTGATTTTGGTGAGGTATGGAGCGGAGATAGCTGCTGGTTTATATGGACAGTTGTTGCCATGAACCAGGAAAGTGCTATTTAGAACCTGCCCCATTCCTCCACCCCACAAAAATGATGGAGACCAGAGCGGGGCTTCCGGATTTGGGCCTCTGCCAGCATTTCCGCGCCTCTCCATCTGCACGAAAATTCAGACCCGAGTCTTTCTTCACCAACAAATAGCCTTAGAATAAGATTAACATAAAATTAAATGATCACGACAGCTACCAGGATGGTTTGCATAATTATTTTTTGTATATGTTCGCAAACCACCTTCACATTAGTGGAATAGTATATTTTCCATTCTGAGATCCAAAAACACACTAAGAAGGCACCTATAATGCCCTGTATTTTGGGGTGTTTGGCAAACTAAAATGTGCTATGTCCTTTCATCCTTCTTGAGGCTTTACAAGGGGAAAATCATGAATAACAATAGTGTCTTAATTTTACCAGAAAACATTATCTGCTTTTTTTTTATGAAGGAATATCTATCACTTACTTTATTGCAAAAAAAAGCATTTTATGAAAGTTATGTTTCTTTTCTATCAATGTTATTTATTTTGTTTTTGCTATGTTTGAATGAAGAGGGAGACACCACTCAAATGTATTATTTGGCAATTAATTGATTTATCACCACAAAGCATTCAAGAAGCTTTGTCTCAGCCTGACTTGCCCTTTCCAATTTCTATGGTGGATTAAAGTCTTGTTTTGATATCAGGAGGACTGCATGTGGTCAGTGGGATGACCTAGTTTATCTGTTAAGATGTTTTTAAGCCTCTGAAGATCTGTTGAGTGAAAGATGGGCGGGGGTTCAGCTGGAGAGGGATCACCAAGAGACCTGACCAAGCAACCACTGCAGCTGCTGGTTTTCAAACTCCTGAAATGTTCTGGATCCTTCACTGGGTTTATGCTGTTTCATCATGCACTGGGGAAGCATTGAGTTTATTATGATACACCTTGTGATGTTTCAGGTTTCCAGAATCAAATAGAATACATGTCATATTATTTTCTTTTTAGATTTAACTCATTTTTGTTTTGCATGTTTCAAAGCTTCTGGAATAATGCAGTTTCAACAAATTGCACTGTTACATTGATTTCCGCTAATATATACCTTCTAAAATTAAATTTATTTTAAATTATTAACTTCTCTGCCCATAGGTATTACTAGACTGAAGATCAAATCAATGATTCAAGTTCATACATTTTTGATATTGTGCAAACTTTAGATGGACCATCTGGATATTGTGCTTCAAGGTCCAATATCATCATACTCACAAAATCATACTTTTCATCCATCATCCCAAATTCCTCCATTGCCATATGTCCTTATCCGCAACAGGACAGATCCACCAGCGGTGATGACACAGTGGTATACAGTCAGAAGGGAGTTACCAAGGGTCCTCAACACCGACTCAAGCCCTCATGAAGTCTCATGGCATTATGTCAAACATGGAGTCAGTACCTCTGTACGTTGAACACCCCTTGGAAGCACCACCAAGGGTAACAAGGGCATAGAATATACTCTGGGCATCCACCACCAACTGTGCCTGGGTTACACCACTGCTGACCTAGCTAACTGTCGCGAATAACATGTCTGCCAGACTGGGCCTGCAGTAGGTGATGAGAGAATTGACATGGAGAGAAGACCTACCTGACTTCATTCTCATCTGTCGCAGCTGTATCTGTCCATGACAGCATCAGCAGGAGTGATCATCCTGTCCTCATAATTCACCTTCCATTTTGTTGTGTGGCACTACTACCGTGCTAAAGAAAATAGATTCAGAACAGATCTAGCAGTTCAAAACTCGGCTTTCATAATGTGCTGTGGGCCATCAGCAGCAGAATAGTATTTCACCACAATGTGTAGCCTCGTGACCTGGCATATCCCTCACTCTGAATGAGGAATTAAGGATAACATGCCAGGAGCAGCACCAGCCATACCTGAAAATGAACTGCCAACCTAATGAAGCTACAACACAGGACTACATGCATGCTAAACAGTAGAAGTATCATGTAATAGAAGAGAACTAAGTGCTCCACAACCAATTCATCAGATCAAAGCTCTGTAGTCCTACCACATCCAGTCATGAATGGTGGTGGATAATTAAGCAACTAACTGGAGGAGGAGGTTCCACAACGTCTATGCCCAATAATGGGGGAGCCTAGCTGTCAGTGCAAAAGGCATTTTGAAATCATTTTCCACAAAAGCATCATTTGGATGATCCATCTTGGCTGCTTCCTGAGCTTCCCACAGTCACAGATGTCAGTATTCAGGCAATTCAATTCACTTCACTTGATATCAAGAAATGGATGAATGCACTGGATACAGCAAAGGCAATGGCCATGACAACATCCCAGCAGTAGTACAGAAGACTTTTGCTTCAGAACCAGCTGCAGCTTTAGCCAAGCTGGTCCAATACGGCTACGACACTAGCATATTCTCGACAATGTAAGAAATTCCTAAAGAATATCTTGTCCGGCTTTTTGTGGACAAATCCAATCCTACCAATTACAACCCCATTAGTCTACTCCCAATCAGCAGCAAAATGAGGGAAGTGCCATCAAGCAGCGCATACACAGTAATAACCTGCTCATTGATGCTTAGTTTGGATTTAGTCAGGTTCACTTTGCTCCAGACCTCATTATAGCTTTGGTTCAAAAATGGACAAAGGATCCCAATTCAGACACGAGGTGAGTGACTACCTTTGACAAAAGATGGCTTTTGACCAAGTGTGTCATCAAGGACTCCTAGTAAATTAATGTGAATTAGGGAGAAATTTCCTATGAGCTGGAGTCATATCTACCTTAAAGAAAGATGGTTGTGGTTTTTGAAGACCAATCATCTCAGCCCTAGGATGTTGCTGGAGGAGTCCCTCAAGGCAGTGTCTTAGTGCCACCTATTTTCAGCTGCTTCATCAATGACCTGTCCTCCAACGCCAGGTCAGAAGTTAGGGTATGATCGCATAGTGTTCAATTCCATTCATGACTCTTGAGACTATGAAGCAGTCCATATCAGAAAACAAAAGACCTTGACAACGTTCCATCTTGGCTGACAAGTAGCAATTAATATTTGCGCCAAAAATGCCAGGCAATTATCATCTCCAAGAGGAATTGAACAATCTCCATCCACCGCCACTCTCTTCCGTCTGGCTAAACATGCTCTCTCACTGAACAATTTTTCTTTAAGTTTTTCTCACTTCCTCCAAATAAAAGGTATGGCCGTGGGTACCAGCATGGGCCCCAGTTATGCCTGTCTTTTTATGAGGTATATGGGACATTCCTTGTTCCAGTCCTACTCAGGCCCACTCCCACAACTCTTTCTTCAGTGCATCGATGACTGTTTTGGTGCCGCTTCATGCTCTCGTCTGGACCTGGAAAAATTTATTAATTTTGCTTCCAATTTCCACCCCTCCATTACCATCACATGGTCCATCTCTGATAATTCCCTTCCCTTCCTTGATCTCTCTGTCCCCATTTCTGGTGATAGACTGTCCACCAATATTCATTACAAGCCCATCGACTCCCACAGCTACCTCAAATAGCTCCTCATACCTTGCTTCCTGTAAAGACTCCATCCCATTCTCTCAGTTCCTTCGTACCTGTTCCAATGATGCCACTTTCCAAAACGGCGCTTCTGACATGTCTTCCTTCTTCCTTAACTGAGGTTTCCCAGCCATTGTGGTTGATATGGTCCTCAACAGTGTCCGGCCCATCCCCCGCGCCTCTGCTCTCCCACCTTCCTCTCCCTTCCAGAACCACGATAAAGTCCCCCTTGTCCTCGGTTTTCACCCCACCAGCCTCCACAGTCAAAGGATCATCCTCTGCCATTTCTGCCAACTCCAGCATAATGCCACCACCAAACACATCTTCCCTTCACCACTCCCCATCAGCATTCCGTAGGGACTGTTCCCTCCAGGACATGTTGGTCACTCCTCCGTCACCCCCAAACCTCATCCCCCTCCCACAGCACCTTCCCATGCAATCGCAAAAGGTGCAAAACCTGCCCGTTTACTCCCTCCCCACTCACCATCCAAGGGCCCAAACACTCCTTTCACGTGACGCATCGCTTCACATGCACCTCCTTCAATTTGGTCTACTGCATTCACCGGAGCGGTCTCCTCTACATTGTAGAAACCAAATGCAAACTGGGTGACCACTTTGCGGAACACCTCCGGTCTGTCCTCAAGCATAACACAGACCTCCCTGTCGCTTGCCATTTTAACACTCCACCCTGCTCTCATGCCCACATGTCTGTCCTTGGCTTGCTGCATTGTTCCAGTGAAGCCCAACGCAAACTGGAGGAACAGCACATCATCTTCCGATTAGGCATTTTACAGACTTCCAGGTTTAAAATTGAGTTCAACAACTTCAGACCATGAACTCTCTCCTCCATTCTCACCCCTTTTTTTATCCCCTTTTTCCCATATTAATTTTTATTTTTTAACTTTCATTTTTTATCCACTTATTTTTATTTAGTTTCATTTTTATTCATTGTTTTATCCCCACTTATCATATTTTCGATCTTTTTCCCCACCACCGCCCCCCCTTCCCCCACCCCACCCCCACAAGAGCCATTTGTCACTTGTTCATATTGTTCTTTCCAGAGTGCTTACTCTTGTCCTGCTATTATCACATTCTGCTTTCTTACCTTAATGCCACCATCAGCATCTCCTTTAGCCAGTACCACTACCATTAACACCCCTTTGTCCTTTTGTTCATGACATCTTTGTCAGTCTCTCCTTTGCCTCCACCTATTGCTGGCCTTCTATCCAACTTCACCTGCTTCACCCCTCTTAGACAGTATAAATTTCATCAAATTTTTACTTCTCTTTAGCTCTGAAGAAGTTATACGGACTCGAAACGTTAACTCTGCCTTTCTCTCCACAGGTGCTGTTAGACCTGCTGAGTTTTTCCAGCATTTTCTGTTTTTGTTTAAGGGTCTAACTACCCCTCCTTGACATTCAATCTTATTACCATCCAGAATCCACCACCAGAGTATTAACATCTTGATACTCACCATTAACAGGAAGGTTTTAGCCTTCAGGAAGATATAGATGGCCTGCTCAGTTGAGCAGAAAAGTGGAAAATGCAATTCAATCATTAGAAGTGTGTGAGGAAATGCATTTTGCGAGGTGCAAAAAGACAGGGAATACACAATAAGTGGGAGAATATTGAGTAGCGCAGGGGAACAGAGGGACCTTGGAGGCCACAGACTCTTATAGGTATCAGGATAGGTCAATAAGTTGGTTAAGAATGTATATGTAAAGTTTTCCTTTATTAGCCAACACACAGAACGTAAGAGCAGGGAGGTTTTTCTTGAACTGTATCCAAAACTAGTTAGGCCACAGTTTGACTACTGCATACAGTTCTGGTCAGCACATTGTAAGAAAGATGCAATTGTATTGGATAAAGTGCAGAGGAGATTTAGGAGGATGTTGCCAGGATTGTGAAATTTTAGCCATGAAGAAAGAAGTACTATCTACATGATACACTACAGGCATTTGCCAAGGCTTCTTTGACAGCACCTTCCAAATCTATTAAATCTACCACCCAAATCTATTAAATCCACCAACCATAAGCTCCTCACCAAATCACACACAGTCACAACTTTAGAAATATATTTTATTTCTTCATCATCGTTAGGTCAAAATTCTGGACCTGCCCACCTAACAGCACTATGGGAATACCTACAACCAAACTGCAGTGGTTCAAGAAGACATCTCATCATTACCTTCTCAAGAGCAATTAGGGATGGGAAACAAATGCTGGCTGTAGAAATTATAGCTCTAATAAATGTAGGACTGTAACTTTAAGAATAATCCTGTGTTGTAAGATCACATAGTCTGTGTAAATCAATGAGTTAGTGGCGCAGGGAACCTCAGGGAGGGAGTTCTTCTTTAGTTATAGAGTTGGATGCACACATGTAGCTGCTGCTGTTATCTTGTCAATAAAGTTCAATATTTCCACCAAGAAAATCGCCTGGATAATCAATTCTATAACAAACTGGTGCCAAGGATAAATCAAATCCGGTGCTATCCCTCACCCAGCGACTGTGAGTTTCTAAGATATTAAAAAGAAAGGAAGGTATAATCATCCAAGATGCCACAGTTTGGCAGAATTGATCTTTTTAAGCCAGCCACAGACGACTGGTCTCAATATATAGAACATCCTGCATTCTTTCAAGCCAACAAAATCACAGGGGAGGAAAAGAGGAGAGTGACTCTCCTGAGTATTTGTGGGAGCAAGACCTACAGTTTAATTCAAAGCTTGACAGCCCCCAATACCCCTGATTCAAAGACCTTCAGTGAATTAGTAGGCCTCATTAGGGCCATTTTCAACCCAAGCCCTCAGTCACAATGCAGAGGTTCAGGTTCAATTCACGGAATAGGGTTCCGGGGGAGACCGTTGCTACCTACATGGTGAAATTCAAACAACTAACGTAATATTGTGATTTCCGTGAAACCCTGAATGATACGCTCAGGGATTGATTGATCTGTGGCATGCAAGAGGATACTATTCAGCAAAGATTGCTGACTGAAGTGGATCTTGATTTTAAGAAAGGATTAGAAATAGCTCTAGCAATGGAAAGCATTGTAAGGGATTCACAAGTGATTCAAGGTATGCAAAATGGTCTCATTTTCCTAAATAGGCGGGAACGGTCAGCCAAAAGTGGCACAAAAAGCTGGGACTCTGCTGCGAAGCGGGAAATAGCTCCGACTAACCGAAAATTTAGAGGAAACAGCTTAGCAGCATACTTGAAAACTAATTTTTATCAACATGGAAACAATCATACCCCTAACAATTGGCAATTTAAAAAGGTGGGGCATTATTTTTGTCACAAAAGTGAGCACATATTGAAACATTGCAAAGCGAGATTAAAACAGGCTTCCAGGCAACAAACAAAGTCCAATGAAGCATGAAGTGGCAGAACCATAAACAACCAATTCTGACATTTATTCATTACTCAACATGAAAGTTGGGAAGACAGAGCCAATTACTGTCACGTTGCAAATGAATGGGAAACCCTTAAAAATGGAAGTAGATACTCGTGCTTCCACCACAGTAGTAGAAGAACACACTTCCAGATATTTAAATAAAACTGCTCAACAATTAAATTTGGAACAAACCGCTGCCAAGTTGAAAATGTACACAGGTAAAGAAATCCAGGTAAAAGGTATCACCAGAGTATCTGTTTATTACAGACACCAAACAGCACAATTACCAGTGTTGGTATAAGAAGGCAGAGGGCCAAGCCTTCTAGGTCGAAATTGGTTGAGAGAAATTAACCTTGATTGGCCAGTGAGATTTCAAAAGGAAACAGAAAAAGTTCCTGAGTTGAAAAAGGAACAAGGAAAGGTACTTCAGAAAAAGCCTGGAGATTCCAAGGACCGCAACTGAATGAAAAAGGAGTGTGTAGCTCTACAGGAACTTGAAGAAACGAAGATTGTCTTAAACATGGAAGAACAACTGAAGAAACTCAAGCAGACTCTGCTGAGTGACAGAATTTAAGATGAAGCAAGTGAGTTTTGCAAAGAAAAGGAAAACCTGTTGAAAGATCTTCACACACTAAAAAGATCCCACAGGTCAAATTTGTGCTCCTGGAAAATTGTGAGGAGAAACAGGAAAACATTAACGTCACTCTGAGCAAACCAAAGAGCCAATTGGCAGAGAAGATGCAGCAATATTCAAGGTTCCAGGGGGAAGCCAACAGATACCAGAAGGATACAGAACAGCTGAAGAATCAGCTCAATGAAGCTAAAGGGGTCTTGAAAGAAAAAGTCGTAGAAGTTTCCAAGATGCGAATAGATAATGAAGTCATGGGTAGCTCAACTCCTGAACTAAGACAAGTTGAGATTTCACCTGAGAGATGCCTGGCCGACAGTGAAGTGAAAAAGGTGGAGATTAAATTCTGCGGTAGAAAGAAGACACGTAGGAAGAGGATGCAGAATTACTGATGAGGTGCCGTCTTCGAACAAGACCAAGCCTCATACTTCCCAGTTCAGTGGGGAAGGTGGAGAAAAGTCAAGGGAACCAAAGAACAACTCATGATTTGCATAGTCGTGAGCAACAACTTACTGTTCGACAAGCAGTATATGTAAGGAATTTTAGTGGAGGACTGAAGTGGTTACCTGGTAAAGTAAGCTCTGTGACCGGACCATTGTCGTGCCACATAGAAGTGGAGGACTGGATCACCCATAAGCATGTGGATCATTTAAGAAGAAGGGAGATATTCCAAATAAATGATGTTCCACCTGTAACCATTGCTGAGCCTGTGGTTCCTGTTGAAGTTGCTCAACCAAGAATAGACATGCCCAATGCCTCTGTCGGAGTGGATGACACTGAGTTGCCTGTGCCTAATGAGGGGCCTGATGTTAATGCGGCTCCAGAGATTGTGGTTCCTGCCAAATAATCGGAAGCCATGGAGAGACGACGTTCCACACAGATCATGAAACCACCTAAAAGACTGAACTTGTAATTTCATGACCTGTGTAAATATTGTAATGTTATGGGATAAATATCCTTTTAGATACAAAATGTACAGAAAAGTTAAAGGGGTAGGAATGTAGTAATTATAGTTCTGATAAACGTAGGACTCTGGCTTTAAGAATAATCCTGCAATGTAAGATCACATGATCTGTGTAAACCTGTGAGTTAGCAGCATGGGGAACCTCTAGGAAGGAGCTCTTCTTTAGTTATTGAGTTGGTGCACATGTTTAGCTGCTGCTGTTGCCTTGTTAATAAAGTTCAATGTTTCCACCAAGAAAAGTTGCCTGGAAAATTAATTCTATAACACTGGCCTGGCCAGCAACGTCCATGTCCCACAACTGAAAAGAAAACCCTGGTGACAATTGGGGAATGGGACAGAAAAGAAATTGTTTTACCGCCTCCAAAGATTAATCAAACTGTAAGGAACTTGTGCTTCTTTTAGGCCCCAGATTTTAAAGAAAAATTTACTCTGGCTGGCTTTTCCCCTCCCTAACTCGAAGGAGCTGAAGCTAATCTTCCAGCCTCCTTTAAATCCTCATGAACTCAGTCACCTCAATCTGAGCACAAGCTTCCACCCACGTTCTGCATGTTGAACAATTGCTGCTTCAGTTGCAGGGCTGGTTTCCTCTGTCTCTTGCTGTCTGCCTTTCAGATGGCTGCAGACTACACCAAACAAGCTGATATCTGTCTATGATATTCATGGATTTGTAGGGAAGCCTGTAACCTGAATTAAAAATGCCTTCCTCTGTTCTCTTCCCCATGGCAATGAAAAACACATTGACCTTGTACCTAGGTAGAAATGCTAATTAGTAATCTTTGATCCCAACTCCCTTTCATCTTAGAAGTAAATGGATAGTTGACAGAACAACTGTTTCCAACCCAATACCTATAACACCTTTCTGCAACTTTGGAAGACTCAGGGTCTACTCATGGCACAGAGGGTGCTGCCATTGTTCATATGTATAAATATTTTGCATCATCTTCTCAGTAAAATAAACCCAGCCTCCTTTGATCTCCAACAATTAAATTACCCAGGCTTACTGCCAGGCAGACTGCAGAAAAGGTCACTCGACACCCTTCATTTGCCTTACAATTAAAGCTACAGTTCCAAAATATAATAATCTTACAAACCTCATAATTGTAACAAGATTTTAAGGACACAGATAGTGATATGGAGTAGGAACTCTAGCTGGTTTTTGCCCTCCCTATCTCAGGCGTGCTGAAGCTACTTGAAGAACGCCAACTGCCAGCATGGTTGAGAGAAGTCAATTCAGCTCAAATAATCTGAATATTTATGTTGATCACCTGTTTTGAGTTCAGAGAAATTTAACTAAACCTTTAACTTCAACAAGATGGTCCTAGGGCCAAATTTCATGGTCAAATTCCAACTTCCAGAAATTCATCCAACAGAATTGGCAATCCAGTGCCAGTTTTGCCACTGATGTGGTTCAGAAAATGGCTTCTGTAATTTATTCCTAAAGCTATTCCTATCTCTCACAATATAGGTTGTTTCCTACATTTTCAGAATCTGGCAGCCATAAAAACTGTGTTTTGACAATGCAGTATTTGAAGGCAGACCCTGACATTTACACACAACAGAAAGCGAGCATGCCAAAATTACCTGAGCTATCTAAAACAGCGCAACTTAATGCTAAATCGCTCAAGCAGATGATGGGAGCACTGGATCAATTTATGTCCTTAAAGAGATCCTAATTCTGACAGCTTGGAAGCACAACATTCTTCCCTTAGCCCAGGAATTAACAATTATTGAAGCGTTGCAGAAATTTTCAATAAACTCAAAGGGATTCATAAATGCAATTCAATACCAATTTTGAAATAAACATATTTATTGTGTTAAGAAGTTGTGAGAATTAAGCAATATATTCTCTTTACACTACTGAACATTTTTGATTGATGTTTATTTCCATTTAGAAATGTTCTTTTCACTTTTCACATCTGTATCTGTGTAAGTGGTGGAGAGCAAATATTTACTATTAAAAGCTTAGAAAAAGAGTAAACAATGCCAACAGTGTAGCCAAAATATTACTTTGAGTGCTGAAATAATAGTTCCATAACATAAAGCTTTATTGTATTGAAATGTTCCAAAGCATTTCACGTAATTACTTCTGATGTGCAGTGGCTAATGCAGTATAATACAGCTGTGCTGGCATTTCTGATGGCAGTGGTGGTGTGTTACAGTTCACTCAGGGAGTCTAAGTTATTGTGTGAACATTGTATGCATGTTGTATTCTGGAGTGATGGTGGAGGCTCCAACTTTCTTACCATTGCGTGGCTGATCAGGAATCTCTCGCTCTTATCACCTACAATTGGGTGTTGGAAGGATTTGCAGGTGGATACTCAACCTGTTCGGCCACATTATGAACGCACATCATTGGTCATCAAGTCCTAGGGTGGGGCTTGAACCTGAAACATCTGACTCAAAGGCAGGGACATTACCCACTGCGCCGTAAAACTTCTCATTGATACACTTGCAACATTTAAATATTACACTAATTTTGAAGAAAAAACCCATAGCATATGCTGACATTACAAACTTGAATTAAAAATTTGCATAATGTAATATAGCTGTGAGCTGAATTAAGAATTTTAAGTTTCATGAGAAAGCAAGAAATGGAGATTTTCAAACGCAAAAACTATATGACAACAGTAAAAAGCAGAGAAAATGTAAAAAAATTGAAAAATTTCAACATTTCATTGATAATTCGATAGGCACAATTGGACAATGAAATCTCACATATTTAAACTTAGTGCAGATTAATGCTTAAATTTTACAGGCAAACTAATTACATGAGTTTCTCAGCAGGTATCCTGTAAGATTACTATTTTTAGACATGCTGCTGACTTAGTAGAAATGTTGAACCTGTGCAGCAATACAGAATTTCTCCTTCAATGCAAAAAGAGAAATAGTGTCCCAATTCTACAACATATTGGGATCATAAATTGCCATACATTGAATGCAAATGATCAGTCTTGAATAATGTCAATTGCAAAACAACATTTGCTTGATTATGGAATAGTTGAAGACATGGAACAGAATTTTCCCGTTGACATACAGGAGTGGGCTCTGCACGCCGACACGTAAAAGTGTGCGGTGATACTGGGCGTGTGCCCTGACGTCACTACGCACCATTGCGATATTTTTGAAGGCGGGCACGCTATGAGTTCGGAGGCGCGCCCGCCATTAATTAACGGGCCAGTTAAGGCCCTTGAGACAGCAATTGAATACGATTTTTCGCAGCCCATGTGATCTTCAGGACATCGCACAGGCGCAACAGGCAGGCAGGTAGGAGATATTTGTATAAGTCTCACCCGCAGGATAAATAAGAGGGGTGAGTAGGGTTGCAAATGTGATCTTTCAGGTTTTTAAGTGTTAAAGTTACTTATGCTTGCCTGTGTGAGCAGGAATACTTCAAAATCATATCAGCTGCATGGACGGGAGTAAAAGTCTCGGTCAGGGCTCGACAGTAAAGATCATTTTTTGATTCCTGCAGTTTTCAGGAAGCCTTCCTTTAGCCTGGAAATGGGAGTTGTGCTCTCTACTGGAAGCACCTCCTTCTAAGGAGGACGGGAGGGCCAGAAGGGGGAGGAGGCCAGGAGTCCACATTCAGCCTTCAGGGGAGCCACCTTTGGGAGGAGAGGCGCAGGCACAAGGGGCACAAGGCCAACAGGAAGTCCAAGGTGGAAGGGGCCACAGAAGACACCACTATCCTGTTGCCAGGGTATACAGGCAGCGAAGCAGCTACCTCACTATGAGGTCCATCTCTCAAAGGAGACAGTCACCTCCATTTGTCAGATGATAGGCCCTGAGATCTCCGCAAACTATATGGGTGGACACCCCATGCCAGTGGCTCTTAAGGTCACAGCTGCCCTCAACTTCTATGCCTCTGGCTCTTTCAAGGTGGGTGATCTCTGAGGAGTCTCCCAACCAGCTGTCCACACTTGGGTCAAGCAGGTGACAGATGCTCTATTCAGGTGTGCAATGACTTTCATCCACTACTGCACGGCCCACCCGACATGGGGAAAATTCTCCCCATGGATTTCTGTTAAAAAAAAGCATTTTCATACAATGCAGAAGTGGACTGACAAAGTAAAATGGGTGAAATAGTGGAACTCTACTCTGAAAAATGGCAACCACATTTAACCTCCCATGGCCCCAATGTGACCCTGATCCACCCACCAGAAGCACGCCTCACTGTATTTAAAGGAAACAAGGGGGCATTATAACAAACTTTCTCTGTTTCTGCCAATTTAGCCCCACTGAAAATCTGCTGTATATTTCCCGACAGGCAGAGAGAGTAATACAGGATTTTGCAACAATATTTGGTTGGGGGTCATTTCTAGTTGGAAGCTCCGCTATCTCAGGTGTTCACAAGCTTTTTGCTTTCGAGGCGCTACTCATACGTAATAAAAAATCCACAGATCCCCTGTAACACATCACAAATACTTTTCTGTATATTTTTGTTTTCCTTACTTAATGTGAAACTTGATGCTGGTGATGCGTTACAACCCTGTGAGGACACAGTGGAGGTATCTTCACATGTCATATGTAACATCTCAAGCTCAAAGCTAATGTTGGCTCAGTTATGCAGAAGTTAGCAGAATGTCGCCCAGCTTGGTAGCATTACACAGAGGTTGGTAGAATAATACTGAAGTTAACAGACTGTCACTCATTTGAAAAAAAGATAAAATTGCATTAGAAGCAGTTCAGAGAAGGTTCACTCATCTCATTCCTGGGGTGAGAGGCTTATCTTATGATGAAAGATTGAACAGGTTGGGTCTATACCTATTGGAGTTAAGAAGAATGAGAGGTGATCTGATTGAAACACATAAGATCCTGAGGGGATTTGATAGAGTAGATATTGGGAGGATGTTTCCACTTGTGGGAGAGTCTAAAACAGGAGACAGTTTAAGAATAAGATGCCCAACGTTTAAGATGGGAATGAGGAGAATTATTTTCTCTCAAAGGGTCATTAGTATGTGGAATTCTCTTTCCCAGAAAGCAGTAGAGGCTGGGTCATTGAATTTATTCAAGGCAGAGTCAGACACATTTTTAATAGACAAGGGAGTCGCGGGTTATGGAGGGCAGATGGCAAAATGGAGCTGAGACCACAACCAGGTCAGCCATGATTTTATTGAATGGCAGAGCAGGCTCAAAGGGCTGAATAGCTTACTCCTGCTCCTAAGTCCTATTTTCCTATATGCTCCTATGTCACTGAGATTAGTAAACCATAGCTTAGGTTGGTAAAGTTAAACTGAAGTTAATAGACTGTCGCAGAGGTTGGTCGAGTTATAGTGAAAATAACAGACTGGTGCTGAGTTTGGCGGTGTATCACTAGAGCTGATGGTATGTTGATAAGACTGATGGAGTTGTCAACAGTACCAGGCCTCACTCCTCCTCCTGTCCATTACTGAAGTGCTGAACTGAGCTGAGGTGAGCTATATGCACCTGCTGAGACTGAATACTCTGTCTTTAACAAAAGTGCTGGACTGATGACCATGAGCCTCTGGAACATAGTCACAGTTCCAGTTCGTCAGATCCTGTGCAGGGACAGGGCTGGGGACTACGTGATAGTGTCAATCGGTGACTCGGAGTGGCAGGTAAAACTGCATGATACACCATAATCTTCAGGGATCAGCATTATATCAACTTTGAATTATCTACACAGTGGAAATAAGGAGTCACTGGCAGATTCCTTCAAACTTTCTCACAAAGAGCCAGTTGAGGATCCCTGGACTATCGAAGCATTTAAAGGTACTTTGTGAAACTTGCGGACAATTTAAACAGTGAAATAATGGATTTTTATGAAATAAAGTTGTTAAAGTAACTAAGTTTGCATTTAAAATGTGTGTTTAGAAGGAAATGGGATAAACTGAAATTTCAAATTAGAAAGTGTCTAGCATATTCCAAAATATTCATTAAGAAAACAATAGGCAGAATCATCCCAGAATTGCACTAAGCAAAGTAGCGAGAGTGAAAAATGACATTTTACCCACCGGCCGCAATGGCAGGTTTTCGCGCTGTATTGTCTGCTTCCTGCCTCATTGATTTTGCAGCCACAGTAAACACGGTCTCGCTGGCAGGCAGCCTCTGAATCACCCTCCACTTCATTATCCCAACGGTTCCTTATTCCGGATGCCATACAGTTCTCAATGCTTGCAGCCCAAGACTGCTCCAGTGAAGACATGGCCCCGAAAGCCAAGAAGAGCTCAGTGACTCATCACTGGAATATCTTTTGGAGGCCGGCCGTGACGTCCTCTACCATGACTCTAGCCGCATGAGGTCCAGTAATCTCACCACTCCAGCTTGGGGGGCAGTGGCAGTTGTGGTCAGTGCCAATGCTGCTCAGAAGAGGTTCGCCATCCAGTGCAGAAAGAGGATGAATGATCGCATCAATGCCACCAGGGTAGTGCAACCATCTCATCACTCTAAACTCATAGACTCACAAGGCCATCACACATTCACTGGCACTTTACAGCCAGCTCAAGGGACATCACCTCTCTCTCTCACACACACACACTCATATCTCTATCGGGCCTCATCTCCTCTGGAAACTGCCTCCTCAGCTCTCACCATCTTGAGGCCACTTGCACAAATCAACCCGCACACACCCACTTGAATACCACCCCTCCCCAGTACAGTCTTTGCCTTAGGCTGCTTCCCCCTCTCCCCCAAGTAAGCACCAGCCCTGCAACCATTGAAAAGTCACCCCCGCCTTATGGCTAGTCTGGTAGGTAGAGGCCTGCCCGTGAGCCCCCTAAAAGTGATGTGGTGCTGCCTGCGAGGTCTGGCACTGATGACCATGAGTGCTGCCCAAAGCAAAGTAGGTCAACAAACCTCGAAGTCCCGAGCGAAGTGCAGCTCACCAAGTGCTTATGTCCAGTTGTGAAACACGTCGGTGTGCAATCACACCAATGTGCCTGAATGATCCAGCATGGGGGAGTGATTCCGGGCTTATAATGAGATACTAAAGTATTGAAATTAGGTACCCAGCGAGCGGTGGTGGGAAATATGACCTGCCATTGACTGGTGGAGCGGACGATTGCAAACTGGTTTCATGACGGCATGAAACTGATTTTTGGCCTTCCCGCCAAATTTTCTGCTGACGCCCACCGCCAATGGGACCAGATGATTCCGCCAAATGAATTTCTATCTACTTCAGTAGTAAAGCAATTTTATAAAACAAAAAGGTATGAAAATCAAATTTGACCAAATATGAAAAATATTACCAGCCTTTCAGATAATAAAATCCTCATTTTTATGAATACTCAGGTGTAGGTTATTTTGGAACCACAATGAATATTTCATAGTATCAGTTAAAATGATTGCAAAAATATATTGTAATATTAAATATCCTGGCACTGCTACATTAAATACATTTAGATGTAAATTTACAAAAATGCATGGTCATTTCAATGAAAATATGTCAGCAATTTCCACCAGCTAATATCCTGTGCTATTGCTCAAGAGAAGTCAGAGATTTCTAAAGAAAACTGATGCTATATCAATTGATATTATTAGCAACACTCAATTATCAACACTGAGACTGACCCTGGAATCTGCAAAGGAAACCCAGGGCTTCATGGTACAGGGATAGGGTCTTGGGCTCTGAAAAGCTCAATCACATAGCTTGGCAAAGTAAAAAATAAATCATTAGCAAATAGTTACCAGTTACAAAAATAATTGGAATTATATTTTTTTTGAATAGCATCACTGTTGTATTAGCGGTAATAGCCACTCTTTCATTGTCACTGGATCAAAAATCTGGAACTCCCTTCCTAACAGCACTGTAGGTGTACCTATGTCACAAAGACTGCAGCGGTTCAAGAAGGTGGCTCACCCCTGCCATCTCAACAGTGATTAGAGAAAGACAATAAATGCTGGCCTTGCCAGCAATGCCACATCCCATGATCAAATTTTTAAAAAGTCACTTTGCTTCACTGAAAATTCCAACCATCTGCTCTGCATTGAGATGTTCAGCATTATTTCTGTTATCTGTTTCTTGACAATCTATTCCTGCAATAACATCTGGATGCTGTCTGTCAATCTGGATCTTGCCATTCCTTAAAATTGTTTCACTCAGAGATCTCTTAATACAATTAGGCTCCAGCACCCCCATCAACAAAGTCATTAAGATGCCGAAAAATGAAAATTCAGGTGATTTAAAAGGCCCTCCAAAGACATTTAGATTTACATAACAGCAGCCTTAATTCCTTCAAGTTCCCCAGCTATCACCTCAAGCCAAGTCCAGAGGTCCACAATCTTGATATACAATTCTACCCCCTAGTTCAGCTTCTTTTCCCACATACAGTTACCTACTGAAATCTTAATCATGCATTCATCACCACTAATTTCCTTCAATGCCCTCCTTACCAGGCATGCCATTTCTACCCTTCACAAATTACAACTCATTTCAAACACCACAGCTCATGTCCCTCCTTTTGACGGTGTTAATTGCATAATAATTGAGTTTAATTGCATGTAGATGGTGAACATTAACTGAGGATCTACTTGAGCCCAAAAATAGACACAGACTGAAACTGTGTTGTTTGGTTAGAAGGTGTATGCTTGTAATGTGTAACTCTGAAAATAAATATAAGAGATTGACTCCAGTTCCATTTTTCACCAACTAGCTTTCTGGAGTAAAATACTAAGTCCCACACTCACGTCAACCCCAACCTTGCCAACCTCTTCAGGTACCCTGTGCCCAAGCAAATTGATTTCAATATCCTCCTCCCGCTCCAGAGCCTCACATCGCCCCTCGTTATTATTCTCCTCTTGTCATATATCTTCACATGACCCCTCTGATATTCAGACACAAGCTGGTGTGTGGCTGCTTCTTCAATCATTATTTAACCCCCAAAAATGGTTGGGTTTGGTTTGCTGGGAATTTTGAAAAAATTAAATATGAAGCAGAAGCTGAACTTGCATCAAACATCTCCTCTTCCTCCTTTAACAGAGGTGGAATGGATGGCAGGTGACCAATCCGCTCTCAGGAGGCAGGTTGGTCATTGAAAGCCTTTAACAAGGTTGCATGTCTTCATATTAACACTTTTAGCTCAGGTCAGTCAGGCTTTCCTAGCTCCGGGAAATCTAGCAGGTGAAAGGAGGTGAGAAAGGCTGGATCAATAAGTTAACTGCTTGTGCCTACAAGAGTTCCAGCAACCCATCCCTCATCATCCCCTGCTGACCACCACCTCAATCCTCTTCTGAACACTTTTACCATCTGCTTCCAGTCCCCTTTCATGATTAGGCACCTCCCCAAACACTGAAATAATTCCCACACCTCCTCTAGACCCACCCTCCCCTCCCCCATAGCAATCTCTCCCTATCCGTTGCTCTGCTGTAGCCTTCTGCAGCAGGCTTTCCTGCCTGAGAGGCAGCCAGCCTATCAACCAATTGGGCTGTTGGGCAAGAAATCTAGAGAAAAGTTAAAAGACTTCCTGCATCTTCCTTACCATCTCTTTCCTTTATTAAAAACCCTTCTCTTTCACTTTACTCCTCCCAACTTTTCCATCCCATTTTTGTTTCCTACTCTGTATCTATTTCTACCCTTCATATAATAAAATGCTCTACAATAACTTTACATCCATGAGAAATACTAAAGATATGCAAGATTCTTTCGAAATTTGGTCTTCCCCTATGGTATAGAACATTGCTATCATTCAAATACTGCAAGTTTAAAAATCATTTTCCTATGTTATGAATGCCAGGATCCTGTTAAGCTTTTAATGTTCTCTAGCAATTTTTGTAGCAAGCTCTATATATTGAAATTTTGCTTCTCTCAGTAAAACATGAAAGGAGGAAAATATTCTGCTTTACTGCACCCTTCAAGAACTGCTGACTGCAGTCATGGTCTGGTCCCTGCCCAACAAAATCACTGCCTGATTGTGTTCATTTGCAAACTGATGCTGTGCATATGAATGTGTTCGAACACATTTTAACTCTGCATCCAGTAAATAAAGAACAAAGTACTCTCAAGAAAGGGCACAAAACAGCAACAAGAAAGCTTACAACTAAGCGTGATAATAATATCAATTGAGGAAGCTTATATATTTCATTGAAGAACCCTAAAGATTAAGCAAGACATGATACAAGTGCTTAAATTATGAAAGGAATCGATATAGTTCCTCACTAGATTAGTACTTGGATGATAGAGATATGAATATATATACTCATGCTGTTCTGCAGTACTGACATTTTGCAGATGAGTGGGATGAATAACTATGGCTGTGAAGTTTGCACCCATCAGCAACTGGCACAGATCCTAAAGTAGCATATAATCTAATGATAGATATCACATCTGTCACTCCAGCAAATCTGCAACTGGGGATGGAGATTAGCTTCGATAATAAGAAAAACATAAATAAAACTAATTATACTTCCACGATAATCCAATTTACACATTGATTTAATTTTTAAATATATTGCATAGAACTCTGGGATGCTATCTGGCAGTAAATTGACTATATTTTGTTTGCTTATTAAGATAATTTCATAACTCTCTACTTGGATTGTAAAGTCCATACAGTTTGAGTGAATAGAATCCATTATGGGAGTTATGTACAGGCCTCCGAACAGTAGTCAGGATGTGGAACACGATACACCAGGAGATAGAAAAGGTGTGTAAGAAAGGAAAGGTTACAGTGATCATGGGGGATTTCAATATGCAGGTAAACTGGGAAAATCAGGTTGGTAGTGGATCCCAAGAAAAGGAATTTGTGGAATGTTGTCTACAAGATGGCTTTCTGGAGCAGCTTGTGGTGGAGCCCACAAGGGAACAGGCAATTCTAGATTTAGTGATGTGTAATGAGGCAGATTTGATAAGGGTGCTTAAGGTGAAGGAACTCTTAGGAGGAAGTGACCACAATATGATAGAATTTACCCTGCAATTTGAGAGGAAAAAGCTGGGATCAGATGTAATGGTATTACAGTTGAATAAAGGCAACTACAGAGGCATGAGGGAGGAGCTGGCCAGAATTGACTGGGAGATGAGCCTAGCTGGAAAGACAGTGGAACAGCAAATGGCAGGAGTTTCTGGGAGTAATTTGGGAGACACAGCAAAAATTCATCCCTAGGAAGAAGAAGCATACTAAAGGGAGGACGAGGCAACCATGGCTGACAAGGGAAGTCAGGGTCAGCATAAAAGCTAAAGAGAAAGCATACAATGCGGCGAAGAGCAGGGGGAAACCAGGGGATTGGGAAACCTACAAAGACGAACAGAGGAAAACTAAAAAAGAAATAAGGAGGGAGAAGATTAAATATGAGGGTAAACTAGCCAGTAATATAAAAGAAGATTGCAAGAGTTTGTTTTTAGATATATAAAACGTAAGAGAGAGGCAAAAGAGGACATTGGACCGCTGGAAAATGACACTGGAGAAGTAGTAGTGGGGAACAAAGCAATGGCGGAGGAACTGAATAGGTACTTTGTGTCGGTCTTCACAGTGGAAGACACGAGTGACATCCCCAAAGTTCAAGAGAATCGGGGGGCAGAGGTGAGTATGGAGGCCATTACCAAGGAGAAGGTGCTAGGAAAACTGAAAGTTCTGAAGGTGGATAAATCACCTGGACCAGATGGATTACACCCCAGAGTTCTGAAGGAGATAGCTGAAGAGATAGTGGAGGCGTTAGTGGTGATCTTTCAGGAATCACTGGAGTCAGGGAGGGTCCCAGAGGCATGGAAAATCACTAATGTAACCCCCCTGTTTAAGAAGGAAGTGAGGCAAAAAACAGGAAATTACAGGCCGATTAGCCTGACCTTGGTCGTCGGTAAGATTTAAGAGTCCATTAGTAAGGATGAGATTTCAGAATACTTGGAAGTGCATGGTAAAATCGGGCAAAGTCAGCATGGTTTCATCAAGGGGAGGTCATGCCTGACAAATCTGTTAGAATTCTTTGAGGAGGTAACAAGTAGGTTAGACAAAGGAGAGCCAATGGATGTTATCTACTTGGACTTCCGGAAGGCCTTTGACAAGGTGCCGCACAGGAGGCTCAGTAAGATAAGAGCCCATGGCATTAGAGGCAAGGTATTAGCATGGATAGAAGATTGGCTGTCTGTCAGGAGGCAGAGAGTGGGGAGAAGGAGGTCCTTCTCAGGATGGCGGCCGGTGACTAGTGGAGTTCCGCAGGGGTCAGTGTTGGGACCACAACTTTTCACTTTATACATTAATGAACCTGATGAAGGAACTGAGGGCATCCTGGCTAAGTTCGCAGATGATACAAAGTTGGGTGGAGTGACAGGCAGTATTGAGGAGGCGGGGAGGCTGCAGAAGGATTTGGACAGGTTAGGAGAATGGGCAAAGAAGTGGCAGATGGAATACAACATGGGGAAGTGTGAGGTCATGCACTTTGGTAAGAAGAAGAGAGGCATAGACTATTTTCTAAATGGGGAGAGAATTCAGAAATCTGGAGTGCAAAGGGACTTGGGAGTCCAAGTCCAGGATTCTCTTATGGTTAACTTGCAGGTTGAGTCGATAGTTAAGAAGGCAAATGCAATGTTGGCATTTATTTTGAGAGGACTAGAATATAAAAGCAGGGATGTGCTGCTGAGGCTTTATAAGGCTCTGGTCAGACCATATTTAGAATATTGTGAGCAATTTTGGGCCCCGTATCTCAGGAAGGATGTTCTGGCCCTGGAGAGGGACCAGAGGAAGTTCACGAGAATGATCCCAGGAATGAAAGGCTTAACATATGAGGAATGTTTGAGGACTCTGGGTCTATACTCAATGGAGTTTAGAAGGATGAGGGGGGATCTGATTGAAACTTACAGAATATTGAAAGGCCTGAATAGAGTGGAGGTGGGGAAGATGTTTCCATAGTAGGAGAGACTAGGACCTGAAGGCACAGCCTCAGAGTAATGGGAAGACCCTTTAGAACAAAGATGAGGAGAAACTTCTTTTGCCAGAGAGTGGTGAATCTATGGAATTCATTGCCACAGAAGGCTGTGGAGGCCAGGTCATTCAGTGTATTTAAGACCGAGATAGATAGGTACTTGATTGGTAAGGGGATCAAAGGTTACGGGGAGAAGGCGGGAGAATGGGGTTGAGAAACTTATCAGCCATGACTGAATGGCGGAACAGACTCGATGGGCCGATTGGCCTAATTTCTGCTCCTATGTCTTAGTCTTATGTCTAATCCAGTTTAGGCACAGTATCTGAAGTTTTCTATGTACTGTTTAAATAAATGTATAACACCGGCTAATAAAGCAGCATAATTCATCAAATGTGGATAATTACAGTGCTCTTTTTCACAGTTATAGACTGGTAACTTGTATGATGAAAGAGTTACATGCAAAGCAGTCAAACACATTATGGCATACCATATTTTTTTCTCTGATTCAGATGTTGACCAATATTGAACACTTGGCAATTAGAAAGTCTGTATGTGCCAATAGTGCATAATTACCTTCTGGTCACTTTTTTATTGTATACAAATTCAAGTGGTGTAAAAGCCCCAGAATTAGATTCAAGAGCAAAATATTGCAGATGCTGGAAGTTTGAAATGAAAGCAGATATTTCAAGCCCATGGATTCCCACAGCTACCTTGACCACATTTCCCCACACCCCGCTTCCTGTCAAGACTATTCCATTCTCCCAGTTTCACCATCTCCATTGCATCTGTTTGGGTGATGCAACCTTCCATAATAGTGCCTCTGATACATATTCCTTTTTCCTCATCCAAGGATTCTCCCCACCATAGCTGACAGGGCCCTCCACCTTGTCTGATCTACTTTACACACTTCTGTTCTCACCCCTTCCCCTCCCTCCCAGAACCATGATAAGGTTCCCCATGACCTCAACTTCCACCCCACCAGCCTCTGTACTCAATGGATCGCTGTCAACCATTTCTGCCACCATCAATTGTAGATTACAACCACTGCTCCAGTTCTGTTTTGTGTTTTTTGCTAGTTTTATTTTCTCTTGTTTATTTTTTGCATTTGAACAGCTGCTATCCTGCCATTCACACCTCATTGCAAAACAATCTTTGCTTCTTTGCTTGTCGTATTATCACTCCCTTTGGCTTTCATACCATAGAAACATAGAAAATAGGAGGAGTAGGCCATTCAGCCCTTCGAGCCTGCTCCGCCATTCATTATGATCATGGCTGATCATCCAAATCAATAGCCTGCTCCCGCTTTCTCCCCATATCCTTTGATCCCTTTCACCCCAAGAGCTATATCTAACTACTTCTTGAAAACATACAGGGCAGAATTTTCTGCCCACCGGGTGAGCGGGCCTGACCCAATCTCTGGCGGGCAGGGAGCCGATCCCCGCTGGAGAAGCGGGCCCTGCCGCCATTTTAAGTGGGCGGGCCAATTAAGGCCCGCCCAGTGTGATGTTCAGCGCGAAGCGCTATGCACTTCCTGTGCGTGCGGGGTGGGGGGGAGTTCCCCAAATGTGAGAGTGTGCTCTTTCACGCATGCGCACGAAAGAGCGCACATCTCCCTGAGGCTAAGTGCTGCCTCAGGGAGATCGTTTACACTTGTTCAAACATTAAAAATAGAAAAATAAAAAAATCCTTAACAGGTCCCCCTCATGTGACAATATCACATGGGATGGGACATGTTAAAACATTCCACTAAAACTTTATTAAAATTTTTTAAACCCTACATGAAACCTCATCCCACCGGTGGATGAGGTTTCATGTTTTTTCTGTTCCCCGGCGGGGCCCCTGGCCTGCCCGTCAACCTTAAGGTTGGACGGGCAGGTCCTTTAATTGTTTTAATGATCCTGTCAATGACCTCAATTGGCCCGCAGCTGATTTGGCTGTACTCCCGCCTTCCTGAAAACTTAATTGGACCAGGAGATCATTTTGTACGTCGGCAAGTGGGCCCCGCCCCCTGCTCGCCAACGGCAAAATTCAGCCCCCAATGTTATGGCCTCAACTGCTTTGTGGTAGCGAATTCCACAGGCTCACCACTCTCTGGGTGAAGAAATTTCCACTCATCTCAGTCCTAAATGGTCCACCCCGTATCCTCAGACTGTGACCCCTGGTTCTGGACTCCCCCGCCATCAGGAACATCCTACCTGCATCTACCCTGTCTAGTCCTGATAGAATTTTATAGGTTTCTATGAGATTCACCTTCATTCTTCTGAACTCCGATTATAATCGTAACCGAATGAATCTCTCCTCATATGTCAGTCCCACCATCCCAGGAATCAGTCTGGTAAACCTTCACTGCACATGAAACCATTGTGTAAACCCCCAGTAAACCACACCCCTCACACCCCCACCCACCCCCTTGCCATCCATACACTTCAGATCTCCCATGAAACCCTTTGTCATTTAATTTGTTCTTATCTCCATTCTACCACAGGCCTACCCTTTTGCTCTTCTACCTCACCCCCCGCTTTCACTTGCACCTTTCTTACTTTCCTCAGTTCTGATGAAAGGTCATAAAACTGACACTTTAACTCTGGGCGGGATTTTCACATGGGCTTGGGTCCGACCTGCGCACTTTTGCATCTTCAAAATGTACACTCAACCCTCATGTGACTTTGCCTGGGATTTTGTCTTATCACGCAGGGTTCATGATCACTGTGCATTTTGTGAGCCATCATTGAGTCCGTGCAGAGTATGGGTGGAGATGTTCTGCCTCAGTTCTCCAACACACAACAGCCCAGCTCCCAACATTGTTTATCCACTGAAATCCAGCCTGCCATCAGGGACCTGCCTCCAGGCAGTTAAACTGTCCCCCATTGCGTCGGGAAATGGAGGCGGACTGGAAACTCCCAGTCAACCTCCTTACAGTGCCCTTAACAAGGACCTTAATGAACCTAATTGGCAGCCTGCCAGATGGGGGTGGGTGGCCCTGCCAGACCTCAACCCACCTCACCAAAAATGACTGGCAGTTAGACCATGGTCTGGAAACTGGCTCCCCAGCAGCACCAGTATTATCAGGCCCCATCTGCTTCTATTCCTGACCTTGGTGAGGCACGAAAATTTAGCCAGCTGTTCCTCACTGATATTCTGGTAGGAGAATTGCTCCCTGAACACCTATAGCCTCCTGCTGTCCCTTCACCCCTTCCACCTCCTCCCTCTTCCAGGAGCATGTCCTACTTTGCATGACTTCTGTTCAAGGGGAATACCTACAAGTGCACCTATGCCTGGGAATAACTAGTTTATGCAGAAGCCTTGAAGTCAACAAAACTTGAGTACCTGCCATACCACCCTCTTTAGATTTTTGTTTTTAAAACAACCATAGAAAGCACCAAACATTTCTAGAATCAAAGCAAAATCCAAAAGAAATCAACCAGTAACTAACCTGTAAGCAGTTGGTGATCCCTTTAAATAGCGCTAGGGCTACTGAAAGTGTTCACCTGTGTGAGGCTGCAAGAGCATTAGCTGGAGATATAAGCTCCAAATTGGCCCAATCAGCCTTGTGTGCTGATTGAATTCACGATTTGCCTGCTCTGCATACTTCCAGCAGCCATTCACTGTCTGCCTATATACTACTGCCCTCACCAATAAGGCATCTAGTGCCACCCAACCTAAAACAGTAGGAGAACAACACAAATGTCATTTTGGACCCTAAATGTCCCTCATCGTGCCCAATCAGCAGGCACTATTGATCTGAACTTTGTGTCCATTGCATCTAAATTGAGGAAACAAGTGATCGGCGATGAAGTAAGTGGTAGAATATTCCAGTCCCTACACATCTTATTATTACAAAAGACCCTTAAAATTAGAATGCAGACTCACTAGAACGAAATGAGGGACAAGGTGCTAAAACATCTCGAGATGCTTCACAGGAGCTTAATCCAACAAAAATTAAATGGAGCTGTTAGGACAGGTAACCCTAAAGCTTGGTCATAGTTTGGTTAAAAGAACGCCTTAAAAGAGGAGAGAGAGGCAGAAGAAGTTTAGGAACAGAATTCAGAGGTCAAGTCCTAGACAGCTGAAGGGAATGCTGCGAATGTTGGGGGTGAATGAGAGTAGCAGATTCAGAAAGTTATTGGAGGGTTGTAGGGTTGGTGGGGGTTACAGAGATAGGGAGGAGAAAGAGCATGGAGGATTTTGAACACTGAGGCATTGCTGAATCAGGAGTCAATATATTTCAGTGAGCACAAGGGTGATGGATAAGTGGGATTTGCTATCAGTTAGGCTACAGTTAGCAGAGTTTGAAATGAGCTTAAATTTATGGTGGGTGGAGGATTGGAGGCTGGCCAGCATATCATTAGAATGGTCTTTTCTGGAGAAAATAAAAGCATGGATGAGGGTTTAGCAGCAGAAGGGCAGTCATGCAGTATCATGGAGATGGGAGTAAGCAGTCTGTGTGATGCAGATGATATGTAGCCAGAGGCTCAGGTCAGGGACAAATAAGAATCTGACATTACAAACAGTCCAATTCAGCCCAAGACAATGGCCAGATGGCAGGATGGAATCAGTGGCAAGGGAACAGAAGACAGTCTTCCCAATGTTAAATTGGAGGAATTTTCAGCTTGTCCAGGATTGAATGTCAGACAAGCAGTGTAACAACACAGGCTATGCATGAGTCAAGAGAGGTGGTGGTGAGGTAGAACTTGGTGCCATCAGTATACATGCGGAACCTAACACTGCATTTTTGGATGATGTTACCAAGGTGCAGAATGTTGATCAGAAATTAGTGGTAGCCAAGGATATATCCAGGGGGATTCCAGAGGTAATGGTGTGAGTGAGTTGAGAAGCCACTGCAGGAGATTCTCTGGCTACAACTGAATAGGTAAGAATGGAAAACAAAAACAGAATTACCAGCAGGTCTGGCAGCATCGGCGGAGAAGGAAAGAGTTGACGTTTCGAGTCCTCATGACCCTTCGACAGAACTTGCGTTCGAGTCCAAGAAAGAGTTGAAATATAAGCTGGTTTAAGGTGTGTGTGTGGGGGGCGGAGAGATAGAGAGACAAAGAGGTGGAGGGGGGGGGTGTGGTTGTAGGGACAAACAAGCAGTGATAGAAGCAGATCATCAAAAGATGTCAACGACAATAGTACAATAGAACACATAGGTGTTAAAATTAAAGTTGGTGATATTATCTAAACGAATGTGCTAATTAAGAATGGATGGTAGGGCACTCAAGGTATAGCTCTAGTGGGGTTTTTTTTTTATATAATGGAAATAGGTGGGAAAAGGAAAATCTTTATAATTTATTGGAAAAAAAAGGGAAGGGGGAAACAGAAAGGGGGTGGGGATGGGGGAGGGAGCTTACGACCTAAAGTTGTTGAATTCAATATTCAGTCCGGAAGGCTGTAAAGTCCCTAGTCGGAAGATGAGGTGTTGTTCCTCCAGTTTGCGTTGGGCTTCACTGGAACAATGCAGCAAGCCAAGGACAGACATGTGGGCAAGAGAGCAGGGTGGAGTGTTGAAATGGCAAGCGACAGGGAGGTTTGGGTCATTCTTGCGGACAGACCGCAGGTGTTCTGCAAAGCGGTCGCCCAGTTTACGTTTGGTCTCTCCAATGTAGAGGAGACCACATTGGGAGCAACGAATGCAGTAGACTAAGTTGGGGGAAATGCAAGTGAAATGCTGCTTCACTTGAAAGGAGTGTTTGGGTCCTTGGACGGTGAGGAGAGAGGAAGTGAAGGGGCAGGTGTTGCATCTTTTGCGTGGGCATGGGGTGGTGCCATAGGAGGGGGTTGAGGAGTAGGGGGTGATGGAGGAGTGGACCAGGGTGTCCCGGAGGGAGCGATCCCTACGGAATGCCGATAAGGGGGGTGAAGGGAAGATGTGTTTGGTGGTGGCATCATGCTGGAGTTGGCGGAAATGGCGGAGGATGATCTCCAGCATGATGCCACCACCAAACACATCTTCCCTTCACCCCCCTTATCGGCATTCCGTAGGGATCGCTCCCTCCGGGACACCCTGGTCCACTCCTCCATCACCCCCTACTCCTCAACCCCCTCCTATGGCACAACCCCATGCCCACGCAAAAGATGCAACACCTGCCCCTTCACTTCCTCTCTCCTCACCGTCCAAGGACCCAAACACTCCTTTCAAGTGAAGCAGCATTTCACTTGCATTTCCCCCAACTTAGTCTACTGCATTCGTTGCTCCCAATGTGGTCTCCTCTACATTGGAGAGACCAAACGTAAACTGGGCGACCGCTTTGCAGAACACCTGCGGTCTGTCCGCAAGAATGACCCAAACCTCCCTGTCGCTTGCCATTTCAACACTCCACCCTGCTCTCTTGCCCACATGTCTGTCCTTGGCTTGCTGCATTGTTCCAGTGAAGCCCAACGCAAACTGGAGGAACAACACCTCATCTTCCGACTAGGGACTTTACAGCCTTCCGGACTGAATATTGAATTCAACAACTTTAGATCGTAAGCTCCCTCCACCATCCCCACCCCCTTTCTGTTTCCCCCTTCCCTTTTTTTTCCAATAAATTATAAAGATTTTCCTTTTCCCACCTATTTCCATTATATAAAAAAAAACCCCCACTAGAGCTATACCTTGAGTGCCCTACCATCCATTCTTAATTAGCACATTCGTTTAGATAATATCACCAACTTTAATTTTAACACCTATGTGTTCTATTGTACTATTGTCGTTGACATCTTTTGATGATCTGCTTCTATCACTGCTTGTTTGTCCCTACAACCACACCACCCCCCCTCCACCTCTTTGTCTCTCTATCTCTCCGCCCCCCACACACACACCTTAAACCAGCTTATATTTCAACTCTTTCTTGGACTCGAATGCAAGTTCTGTCGAAGGGTCATGAGGACTCGAAACGTCAACTCTTTTCTTCTCCGCCGATGCTGCCAGACCTGCTGAGTTTTTCCAGGTAATTCTGTTTTTGTTTTGGATTTCCAGCATCCGCAGTTTTTTTGTTTTTATCTCTAGGTAAGAATGGAACCTGGTGAAGGCAGCGCCACTCAGCTGGACAATGGAGGAGAGGCATTGGAGGTAGAGATGTCGTCAATGGATCGAACCTGTTGTGCCAATTAATTAGGTTACGCACTGAGCTGCATCTTAACCCCATCTACAGACCTTGGTTCTGCATCTTTAAATGCTATTGCCTAACAAAAATGTATCAATTAAAATTAATTGGGCTCATGTCAACAACATTTGGTGAGACAGTTCCCAATTTCCATTGCTCCTTACAAGCAGAAGTGTTACCTGACATCATACACTCAATGGTCTAGCTCTAATTTTAAGGTTATACGCCCTTGTTTTGGCTCCCCCACCCTTCTTTATCTAGCCTATCAACTCTTTTGATCATCTTAAACATCTCAATTAGATCATCCCTTAACCTTCTATGTTCAAGGGCATACAAGCTTTATCTGTACAACGTGTCCTCATAAATTAGCCAATGTATCCCCAGTCATTCTGGTGAATGTGCATTCCACTCCCACCAAGGTCATTAAATCCTTCATCAGTTCTGGTGCCCAGCACTGAATATAGTACTCCAGGTGGGGTTTAATCTGCTTTAACCAACCTTTCAGGCTGTTCATTCCAGATCATAACAAACACTGCATAAAAAATGTTTTCCTCAATTCGCCTCTGATACTTTTGCCAAATACCTTAAATCTGTGTTCTCTGGTTACTAACCCTGTTGCCAAAAAAATCTCCTTATCAAAATCCCTTAAGAAAGATTTTGAACACCTGTATCAGATCTCCCTTGACCTTCCCTGATTCGAAGAGAAAACCCCCAGTTTCTTTAGACCAGGTACGAAACTGAAGTCTTCCCTTACTGATAACATTTCAATACATCTCATTTGCACCCTCTCCTCATTTAAGCGTTGTACCCAGAATATAACACAATACTCCAGCTAGAATGTAACCGGTTTTTTTAAATAAAGGTTTGAAATCCTTGTTTCTGGACTATAATGCCTCTATTTATAAAGCAATATGCCCTTTTTACAAAAAGCATTCTCAATTTGTCTTACTACATTCAAAGATTTTTGTATGTACACCTCCAGATTCTTGCACATTTTTTAAAATTGGACCATTTTGTGTATATTGCCTCTTCTCATTCATCAAAATAAATCACTTCACAGTTCTCAGTGCTAAACTTCAGCAGTCTGTCTACATTCTCCTGAAGTCTGTTACTATCATCCTCTCTGTTTACTATATTTGAGAGTTTGAGATCATTTGTAAACTTTGAAACTATACCCTGTATATCCAACTCCAGGTCATTAATAGATATGCAAAAGACCAGTGGTCACAACATCAAACCCTGGGGGATACCACTGCACATTCATTCTGCTGTGACTGAACTGTGGCTCACCAGGTGGCGCTCTCACCTCTGAGTCAGAAGGTTGTGGTTCAAGTCCCATACCAGTGACTTAAGCACAAAATTTAGGCAAACACTTTGGTACTGCACTCCTACTTGCTGCTTTAGAGGCTTGGACAATCTATAGCAGGCACCTTAAAGTACTGGAGAAGTGGCACCAATGGTGCCTTTTTAAGATCCACCAAATCTGGTACCAAGAAAGGCAATCCAAGAGGACTGTCATCTCCCAAACTCAGCATTGAGGCGTTATTCACTCAAAACCAGCTCTGCTGGCAGAACATGTAATTTGTGTGCCTGACACCAGACTCCTGAAGCAATTGTTCTACCCAGAACTTGGTCATGACAGGACAGACGCCCAGGAAGACAATGGAAATACTTTAGGATTAGACGTCCTCAAAGCATCAGTGAAGTTGTCAAACAGCCCTGCCAACTCATGGGAAGCCCTGACTTGAGACCGACCGAAATGAAGAAGGTTCATTGGGGAAGGCACCAATCACATCGAGAGACTTTTTCAGGAACATGTAGAGACAAAGTCAAGGTTTTCGAAGAGAGCACATGAACCTCCAAACAACTCATCTATGACTGCCACTTCTCTTCAAGAAATGCCTACCTTGAAGATGTTTTGTTCTACTCTCCGTCAGGATTTTCGAATCTCTCTTTTACCTTGTTCACCTTCATTGCTTTCCATTTCTCTCCTGGTGTTTGACAAGGTGTTTACTAAAACCTGCTTTCACAGCCTTATTTCCTTTCTCAGTGACTGTTTCCGTCTCCGGCTTACCCCACGTGGATTTCAACTGAAGTTCTATCCCTCATGTTTCAAACCCACCCAGGATTACAGGTATCTCCGGGACATAAAACTTTTTTCGGACTGCTGTTCCCATCGCATTCTGAGATCCACACTCAGTGCCATGCGCCGCCATAGGAACACACTCAACCTCTCCCTCCAGCAGCACCGCCGTACCCTTTTTCAAAGCTGCGCGTGCCCCCAGTTTCATTTTATTCTTCGGCTCATCCGACAGCTCAACAAGAAACTTTTTCTCTTTCTCTCAAGTGCTAAGGAACGCAAGCTCCAACAACTCATCGACACCAACCCCCAACCAGGACCCTCCACCCCTGCCTGTCCCTCCATCCCCACCCATCTTCCAATCCCAGCCCCGGCCGGGTATTCACTATACCCCCTGACCTTCCCCTCTCCGACACTGAACGTTCAGTGCTCAGCAAAGGACTTAGTTTCATACCCTAATGCCCTCATCTCAATGAATTTCGGGCTCGGCACGATGCTGAACTCTTCTTCCGCCGTCTTCCTCCGTGCTCACTTCTTTGGGCAGGAGTCCTCTCCCCGTTCAATGGATCCTTTTACCCACATCCAATATTCTCCCTCCACTTGAACCCCTCCCTCTGGATTCTTACCTTCTCTTGATCTTTTCATTGAGAACTGTCGGCGCGACATTAGTCGTCTCAATTTCTGTGCTCCTCTCACCCACTCTAACCTGTCTCTCTCTGAACTTACTGCACTCCGTTCTCTCAGGTCCAACCCTAACATTGTCATCAAACCTGCTGGCAAGGGTGGTGCTGTTGTTGTCTGGCACACTGACCTCTACCTCACGGAGGCTGAGCGTCAACTCGCAGACACTTCCTCCTACCTCTCCCTGGACCATGACCCCACCACTGAACATCAAGCCATTGTTTCCATGACTGTCACTGACCTCATCTCCTCTGGAGATCTTCCTTCCACAGCTTCCAACCTGATAGTCGCCCAACCTCAGACGGCCCGCTTCGACCTTGTACCCAAAATCCACAAACAGAACTGTCCCGGCAGACGGATCGTGTCAGCCTGTTCTTGCCCCATGGAACTCATTTCTCGCTATCTTGACTCCCTTCTCTCTCCCCTCGTTCAGTCCCTCCCCACCTACATCCGTGATTCCTCTGACATCTTACGTCACATCAACAATTTCCAGTTCCCTGGCCCCAACCGCTTCCTCTTCACCATGGACGTCCAATCCCTCTACACCTCCATCCCCCACCGGATGGTCTGAGGGCTCTCCGCTTCTTCCTTGAACAGAGGCCCGAGCAATCAGCATCCACCACTATTCTCCTCCATCTGGCTGAACTTGTTCTCACACTGAACAATTTCTCCTTCAACTCCTCTCACTTCCTCCAAATAAAAGGTGTGACTATGGGTACCCGCATGGGCCCCAGCTATGCCTGTCTCTTTATGGGGTATGTGGAGCATTCCTTGTTGCAGTCCTACTCCGGCCCCCTCCCACAACTCTTTCTCCGGTAAATCGATGATTACTTCGGCGCAGCTTCATGCTCTCATCGGGACTTGGAAAAATTTATTAATTTTGCTTCCAATTTCCACCCCTCCATCATTTTCACGTGGTCCATCTCTGACACTTCCCTTCCCTTCCTTGACCTCTCTGTCTCAATTTCTGGTGATAGACTGTCCACCATATCCATTACAAGCCTACCGACTCCCACAGCTACCTCGACTACAGCTCCTCACACCCCGCTTCCTGTAAGGACTCTATCCCATTCTCTCAGTTCCTTCGCCTCCGTCGCATCTGTTCTGTTGATGCTACCTTCAAAAACAGTTCCTCTGACATGTCCTCCTTCTTCCAGTCCTACTCCGGCCCCCTCCCACGACTCTTTCCACCCACGGTGGTTGACAGGGCCCTCAACCGTGTCCGGCCCATCTCCCGCACATCCGCCCTCACACCTTCTCCTCCCTCCCAGAAACATGATAGGGGCCCCCTTGTCCTCACTTATCACCCCACCAGCCTCCGCATTCAAAGGATCATCCTCCGCCATTTCCGCCAACTCCAGCATGACGCCACCACCAAACACATCTTCCCTTCACCAGGGTCATGAGGACTCGAAACGTCAACTCTTTTCTTCTCCGCCGATGCTGCCAGACCTGCTGAGTTTTTCCAGGTAATTCTGTTTTTGTTTTCCCTTCACCACCCCCCCGGCGACATTCCATAGAGATCGTTCCCTCCGTGAAACCATGGTCCACTCCTCCATCACCCCCTAATCCTCAACTCCTACCTTTGGCACCTCCCCATGCAAATGCAAAATATGCAACACCTGCCCCTTCATTTCCTCTCTCCTCACCGTCCAAGGCCCCAAACACTCCTTTCAAGTGAAGCAGCATTTCACTTGCATTTCCCCCAACTTAGTCTACTGCATTTGTTGCTCCCAATACGGTTTCCTCTACATTGGTGAGACCAAACGCAGACTGGGTGACCGCTTTGCAGAACACCTTCGGTCTGTCCGCAAGCATTACCCAGACCTCCCTGTCGCTTGCCGTTTTAACAGTCCACCCTGCTCTCAAGCCCACATGTCCGTCCTTGGCTTGCTGCATTGTTCCAGTGAAGCTCAATGCAAACTGGAGGAACAGCACCTCATCCTCCAACTAGGCACTTTACAGCCTTCCGGACTAAATATTGCGTTCAACAACTTTAGATCATGAACTCCTTCCTCCACCCCCACACCCTTTTCATTTCTTTCCCCTCCCTTTTGTTTTTTCCAATAATTTATATAGATTTTTCTTTTCCCACCTATTTCCATTATTTTTAAATCTATACCTTTTATGCCCTTTTAGACTTATTTCACCCCACCCCACTAGAGCTATCTGTACCTTGCTTGTCCTGCTATCCATTCTTAGTTAGCACATTCTTTTAGATAATATCACCACCTTCAACACCTCTTTGTTCTTTTGTCTCTGACATCTTTTGGTTATCTGCTCCTATCACTGCTTGCTTGTCCCTGCAACCACACCCCCCCTCCTCCCCTCCACCTTAAACCAGTTTATATTTCACCCCTCTCCTATTTTTACTTAGTTGTGTTGAAGGGTCATGAGGACTGGAAATGTCAACTGTACTCTTCTCCGCCGATGCTGCCAGTCCTTCTGAGTTTTTCCAGGTTTTCTGTTTTTGTTTTGGATTTCAGCATCCACGGTTTTTTGTTTTTATCTCATCTATCCAACCCTTCAAGCAACATCTGCCCCATATATGGCAGAGTCTGCAGATCATGCAGTGGGCTTAACAGTCATCTCAGAACATATCAAACTGTACTGGAAACAAATTATCCTCAATCCCAAAGGACCATCGAAGAAGAAGAGCTGGTGCTGCATTGTTGGAGGTACTGTCATTCAGCTAAGACATTAAACCAAGGCCCCAGCTGCCCTCTCAGGTGGATGTAAAAGATCCCTTGGCCTTATTTTGAACAAGAGCAAAGGAGTTCTCTTTGGTGTCCTAGCCAATATTTATCTCTCAACCAACAACTAAAAGAAACGATGATCTGGTCATTATCATATTGGTAATCATGGGGTATTGTATACAAATTGTCTATTGTGCTTCCTACATTACAGCAGTAACTACATTTCAAAATTATGTCACTAGCTGTAAACACTTTGGGTGTGTTATGATCACAGCGGTGTTACTTGCTGTGCAAACCATATCCCAGAGGGAAACTTGGCATATGGGCCACAACCTTTTTTCTAGTATTCTGTTAACGGGAAGACAACATTCTGATCTCAGCAGTAAGAGGGTCCAGTAATAGTTCTGGGGTTTTGTTTAAATTAAAAGTAAAAGGTTTATTAACAAAAATAAAAGAAAACTTAAGCACTCAAGATTACAGTTACACAATTAAGGTTAGTCTTACAAAACATCCCCCAAAACTCTCTACTAGGTCAAACCCACAAGCAAACACTTTCCAGGCAACACTCCCTTATAGATATTTAAACATGGAATCAGGTAATATCACACAAGCAAGCTGCTGAAGCTTCAATAAAGGTGTACCAATTCACCTGTACCCTCTTGCACTTTGCTGTGGAATTCACTTTGGAATAAAGCTGTTTGCTGCAGCCCAAGACTTGTCAACAGCTCAAATAGCTCCAGCTACCTCCAGCTTAACAGGTATCCAACTCAATAGCTCAATAACTAACAACGAGCTTTCCACACTAAGTCTAATATATCTTTTTCCCTTTCATTTCATTCCCATTGCTCTCACACCACTTTGAAACTCAAATCCTTCCAAATATAAGAAGTTTCATGTTTCCATCTTGTCTTTGCTTTTGGACCATAAAAATATAATACCCCACAACTATTTACCTATGGATTCTTGCAAGAGGCAAACATTTTCCTTTGTGCCTCAGACTCTCCTTTGAAATTCAATAACCTCCTAACTTATCTGAAAATGCAAACATTAGATCTAACCTATTTACTTGTATCTCAAGCCTTTTCATTTTTCTGAACATCCAAACAGCCTGACTCCTATCAAGCTTTTGCCCAGTTTAATTAAATCACACAGACAGACACACACAGAGAAAGCTGAATGTTGCCGTCAGCGAGCAGGAGGCAGGGCCCGCTCACCAACGCACAAAATGACGCGGGATGACGTCAGGGGGAAGGTCATCCCACCCCATTTAAATTTTCAGGAAGGCGGGGGCACAGCGAAATCAGCTGCGGGCCCGCCGACCTGTCAATGGCCAATTGAGGCCATTGACAGGATCAATAAAACAATTAAAGGACCTGCCCGTCCAACCTTAAGGTTGGCAGGCAGGCCAGGAGCCCCGGCGGGGAATGGAAAAAACATGAAACCTCATCCACCGGCGGGCTGTGGTTTCATGTAGGGTTTTTAAAAGTGTAATAAAGTTTTTGTGAAATTTATTAACATGTCTCATTTCATGTGACATTGTCACATGAGGGGGACATGTTAAGGATTTTTTTTTCCTATTTTTTAATGTTTGTACAACTTTCAGCGATCTCTCTGAGGCAGCACTGAGCCTCAGGAAGATGTGCGCTCTTTTGTGCGCATGCGCTAAAGAGCACACTCTCGTAGTTGGGGAATCCCCCCCGCCCGCACAGAAAGCGCATAGCGCTTCCCACCGGACGTCACGCTGGGCGGGCCTTAATTGGCCTGCCCATGTCAAATGGCGGCGGGGCCTGCTTCTCCGGTGGGGATCGGCTCCCCGCCCGCTGGAGATTGGGTCGGGCCCGCCCGCCCGGCAGGCAGAAAATTCTGCCCAGACACAGATATCCAGCCTTCTTTACAGAATAAAAAATATTCCCCAAAATATTAGAAAAATAACATCCATTCTCACACTGAGGTCATGAAAGACACTATAGAAATGCAAGCGTTTTTTTCAGTCTACAAACCAATCATTAGTCACACTTTGTTTTTTTCAATTTTGTATCCACACAACCATTGTGCCATTTAATCTCATGGGTTTCAGTTTTGGTAACAGGTCTACCAGATGGCCTTGTGTCAAATGCCTTTTGAAGTTGAAAGAAGAGAACTATAATTTTTGTTTAAAATTTGTCTACGAATAAACTGTTGCTTGGTTTTTCAGGAAGATATGTAAACAAAAGTAATTTTTTTTAAAAATTTGTTTCTGGAATGTGGACATCACTGGCTAGGCTAACATTTATTGCCCATCCCGAATTGCCCTTGAAAAGGTGGTGGTGAGCTGCCTTCTTGAACCACTATAGTCTGAGTGTTGTAGGAACACTCACTGTGCTGTTAGGAAGGGAGCTCCAGGATTTTAACCCAACAACAGTGAAGCAACAGTGATATAGTTCAAATTCAGGATGGTGTGTGACTTGGGGGGGAACTTGCAAGTGGTGGTGTTCCCATCTACCAGCTGCCCTTGTCCTTCTAGATGATAAAGTTGCAGGTTTGGAAGGTGCTGTCAAAGAAGACTTGGTGAGTTGCTGCAGTGCATCTTGTAGACAGTACATACTGTTGCACAGTATGTTTAATGGGGTGCCAATCAAGCAGGCTATGTGGTCCTGAATGGTGTCGAGCAAGTGGATGACTTGAGCCTTGTAGATGGTGGACAGGCTTTGAGGACACAGCAGGTGAGTTACTCTCTGCAGAATTCCCAGCCTCTGACCTGCACTAGTTAGGGATGGTTATTGCCTGGCACTTGTGTGGCGTGAATGTTCCCTGTCACATATCAACTCAAGCTTGCATATTGTCCAGGTCTTGTTGCATATGGACACGGACCATTTCAGTGTTACGATCCCAGCTGATGTTACTATTGAACAAGTCAGATCCAAGAGTGAAACCTGGCTTGATAGGTCCTAACTTATATTTTTTTTTTAGAAACCGTGGAGGTAAGTTACTGAACACATTCACGGAGTCTGCTGGTGAACTTTTAACACAAAGAATAAAACATTAATTAAACAATTATATTATAACGAACAAAAAGGTTGGAAAGATCACAATACAAACATAAGAAAGTTATTCAAGTATTCACTATTCCTTCACTCCATCTTGACAGACACATACAAACTCGGAAAGATTCGAAAAACAATTTACCATATCTATCATATACTCTGCTATTCAGGGTAAGTATGCAGTACATATGAATCAACTGTTGAACTGTGATCAGACATATCACACTCGAAAATAAATAAAAGATGTGATCAGATTCTATGGATTTCCCAACAATCCACACAGACACTTATCCACACCATGAGCCAACCGGTCTTACTGAAACTCTGTCTTTCTCACAAGGGTTTCCAATCTCCACGTTCGAAGAACTCACCTTGGAATTCTTTCCAAACATCACTTCTCCTCAGACAGCCTCAATAAGGATCCACCTCCAGGGTTTCCATCTCGCCTCCCAAGATTCCATTCACCGAATCTCTCATGCACTCAAGCTTCACCTTCCAAGCACAATTTCAGATCTTCAGCCATGCCAAGCAGAACACAACTGCTCCAAAAGGCCTTCAGCATGGAGTCATCAACCGTCGGCTCACTCCTTGGATCTTCAGGGCTTCTCTCGAGCTTGCTTTGCTTCGAGTCTGCTCCCTTCAGCTCTGTCTTTAACTCAGAGCCTATTTCTCTGCTCCTTTCTTTCAACTTTATTTAACAGGATCTGTTTCTGATCTCTGCCCTTGTCCCATACCTGGGACTGTCTTCTGGGACCTCTTTCTGTCCCGTTCCCTTATTTGGGGCCTTATTCTTGGCTTTGGACCTTCTCCCTGTCCCCCTCCCTGGGACACTTTCTCTGCAATGGTGCTCTTCTTCAAGTCATGTGACCTGTAGTTTCTCACTGTTTCACTTCTTTACTTCCTTTTCTTCTGTGCAGGCATGCAGGGCTGGTTCCTGGCCTAAAGAACGTGAAGACATCAACTGTATATGTGCAGTCCTTTCCCAGCCGACGCATGCGTAGAAGTCCCAAGGCCTGCCGGGAACTGTAGTTCCTGATCTCCCAATCTAAACTCAAGTTTTGTTACATTGGTATCTGAGGAGTTACGAATGGTGCTGGACATTGTACAATCATCTGCGAACATCCCTACTTCTGACCTAATGATGGAGGGAAGGTCATCAATGAAGCAGCTGAAGATGGCTGGGCCTAGGACACCATCCTGAGGAACTCCTAGCAGCAATATCCTGAGACAGATGATTGACCTCCAACAACCACAACCATCTTTCTTTGTACAAGGTATGATTCCAACCAATGGAGAGTTTCCCCCACCCCCCACCAGCCGATACCCACTGACTTCAGTTTTGCTAGGGCTCCTTGATGCCACACTCGGTCAATTGAGGCCTTGATGTCAAGGCAGTCAGACTCAACTCACTCCTTGATTTCAAATCTTTTGTCCCTGTTTGGACCAATGTTCAGAAGCTGAGTGGCCCTGCGGAACCCAAACTGAGTGGCAATGAGCAGGTTATTGCTGTGTAAGTGCCACTTGATAGCACTGTCGATGACACCTTCCATCACTTTGCTGATGATCGAGAGTAGGCTGATGGGGTAGTAATTAACCAGATTGGATTTGTCCTGCTTTTTGTGGACAGGACATTCCTGGGCAATTTTCCACATAGCTGGGTAGATGCCAGTACTGTAGTTGTACTGGAACTGTTTGGCTAGGGGCACAGCTAGTTCTGGATCACAAGTCTTCAGTACTATTGCCAGAATGTTGTCAGGGCTTTCAGCCATTTCTTGTTATCACATGGTATGAATTGAATTGGCTAAAGACTGGCACTTGTGATGCTGGAGACCTCAGGAGGAGACCAAGATGGATCACCCAGCACTTCTCACTAATGATAATGGCAATGCTTCAGCCTTGTCTTTTGCACTGATGTGCTGGGCTCCCCCATTATTGAGAATGGGGATATTTGTGGATCCTCCTCCAGTCAGTTGTTTAATTGTCCACCACCATTCATGACTGGGCGTGGCAAGACTGCAGAACTTAGATCTGAACTGTTGGTTGTGGGATAGCTTAGCTCTGTCTATTGCATGCTGCTTCCACTGTTTTGCATGCAAGTAGTCCTGTTGTGGCTTCACCAGGTTGACACCTGATTTTTACATAGGCTTGGTGTTGCTTCTGGCATGCCCCCCTGCTCTCTTCATTGAATCAGGGTTGATCACCTGGCTTGATGGTAATGGTAGACTGGGGGATATGTTGGGACATGAGATTCTATATTGTAGTCGAGCACAATTCTGCTGCTGCTGATGATGGCCCACAGCACCTTATGGATGCCCAGTTTTGAGCTGCTAGATCTGTTCGAAATCTATCCCATCTAGCATGGTGGTAGTGCCACACAACACAATAGAGGGTATCTGCCACGTGAAGACAGGACATCATCTCCTCAAGCACTATGCCATGGTCACTGCTACCACCATCATGGACGGATGCATCTGCAGCAGGCAGGTTGGTGCGGGCGAGGTCAAGTATGTTTTTCCCTCACCACCTGATGCAGACCCATTCTAGCAGGTATGTCCTTTAGGGCTCAGCCAGCTCGGTCAGTCATGGTGCTACCGAGCCACTCTTGGTGATGAACATTGAAGTTCCCGAACCAGAGTACATTCTGCGCCCTTGCCACACTCTGCGCTTCCAGTATGTGGTGTTCAACATGGAGGAGGAGTACTGGCTCATAGGCTGAGGGGGGCAGTAGAGGGTAATCAGCAGGAGGTCTCTTTACCCATGTTTGGCCTGATGCCATGAGATTTCAAGAGATCCAGAGTCAATGTTGACTACTTTGGGCAACTCCCACCCAAATGTATACCTTTGGTGGGTCTGTCCAGCCGGTTGGACAGGACATACTCAGTGATGGTGGTGTTTAGGACATTGTCTTAAGATGTGACTTGGTGAGTATGACTATGTCAGAGTAGCCTACAGGACAATTCCTCCAGTTTTGGCACAAGCCCCCAGGTGTTAGTAAGGAGGACTATGCAAGGCTTACAGGGCTGAGTTGCCATTTCCAGTGCCTAGGTTGATGTTCCTTTTAGGCTTCATGGTGATCTGATACAACCGAGTAGCTTGCCAAAACAAAAACAGAATTACCTGCAAAAACTCAGCAGGTCTAGCAGCATCAGTGGAGAAGAAAAGAGTTGACGTTTTGAGTCCTCTTGACCCTTCAACAGAACCAGGTGAATCCAAGGAAGAGGTGAAATATAAGCTGGTTTAAGGTGTGGGGAGGGGGGGTGGTTGGGTGGGGGGAGAGAAGTGGAGGGGGGTGGTGTGGTTGTAGGGACAAGCAAGCAGTGATAGAAGCAGATCATCAAGAGATGTCACAGACAAAAGAACAAAAGAACACATAGGTGTTTAAGTTGGTGATATTATCTAAACGAATATGCTAATTAAGAATGGAGACAGTCACTGAGAAAGGAGATATGGCTGTGAAAGCGGGTTTTAGTAAACACCTTGTCAAACATCAGAAGAGAAATGGAAAGCAATGAAGGTGAGCAAGGCAAAAGAGAGATACGGAAATCTTGTCGCAGAGATGAACAGAACTTCTTCAAGGTAGGCATTTCTTGAAGAGCAGTGGCAGTCAATTAAACACAGAGATAAACACAAAAAACTGCGGATGCTGGAAATCCAAACCAAAAACAGAATTAGCTGGAAAAACTCAGCAGGTCTGGCAGCATCGGTGGAGAAGAAAAGAGTTGACGTTTCGAGTCCTCATGACCCTTCAACAGAACTACCCCCACCCAAAGCACCACCCCCACCCCCCCCCACCCGCACACCTTAAACCAGCTTATATTTCACCCCTTCCTTGGATTCACCTAGTTCTGTTGAAAGGTCATGAGGGCTCGAAACGTCAACTCTTTTCTTCTCCACCAATGCTGCCAGACCTGCTGAGTTTTTCCAGCTAACTGTTTTTGTTTTGGATTTCCAGCATCCGTAGTTTTTTGTTTTTATATCTGAGTGGCTTGCCAGGCCATTTCACAGTCAAACACATTGCTGTGGGTCTGGAGAGATACGTGGGCCAGACCAGGTAAGGGCGATCTGATAAGAAGGCAGCAGATTTCCTTCTCTAAAGGGGCATTAGTGAACAATGACATGACAATCAACAATGGTTTCATGGTCATTATTACCAAGGCTAGATTTTTAATTCCAGATTTATTAACTGAATTTAAATTCCACCAGCTGCTCTGGTGGGATTTGAACCCATGTCCCTAAAGCGTCAGCTTGGGCCTTTGGATTACTCATCCAGTGACATTACCACTGCATTCCCTCACTGAACAAGATTATCCTCAGATTCTCAGATCCTCAGAAGTTGATCTGCATCATTTGTAAAGCTGTTTACTTGCCAGCATACCATTTAGAAGCAAATCATGAAGTAGCAGGGTAAGATTCTAATAATTGCTTGTAAACATTCATTTTGATGATGAACTGTTGTTACACCCTTGCCAACACTGCTGAGCTTTTACTGTGACTGTCACTGTTAAATGTGTTCCTTTCTCATTGTGCTACCCATAACAGATGAAGTATAAAGTAAATAAACCTTACAGTTATTTCTTCAGAAGACAGCATAAAGCACAATAATGTATGAAACTGGGAGATAATAATTCAAGGTAATAAGCTGATTAGGATGCAAAAAGCATACAAGCATATTTCTGTAATACACAGTGGCTCCCCTGGATATATATTGTTATTTGGACAATTGTCAAATTACTTTTTTTCAGTCAGTATGTCCAATATTCATATACTGTGTACATCAACTACACGCATTCTCTCAAGTGGACAAACATAATAGTAATCATTTACTGGATGAAAGCAAACATTCATGTCAGCTTTAACTTTTTAATGCTTGTATTCAAAGCAGCTTAATTGTTTAGCCACATGATTATTGTTGTCCTATTCATAAGGTCTCAATGTTTTCCAGTCAAAATAAATGCAGAATGAAGTAGGACTTTACTCTCTTAAAGCTTTAAAAGATATCCTCTGTTGCCAACATGCTATTCGTGCCTTGGATGTGCAAAGTTATGATACTAATTTGAAAATCTACTTTTTCCCAATGTGAATACCCCTCACTCGCCTTAATGAGCATAGAAATTGTCAAAACAAATCTTTGAAAAATGGTTTTCCCAATAAGAAAACCTATTCTTTTTTATCTCTCAGTGCAGATAAATACTTCTCATTTGCTGAAGCATTGCTGACATGTGTCAATAGCTAAGGCCATAGCAAGCAAAGAGCACTAACTCAACGATACATTATATATGAATAAATGAGAAGAAAATGATGCACCATAAATAATAAACAGTTACATGTAAATTGAAATATAGCAGTAATTACGTGACATAACAAGTCATTGTACTGATACAAGTTCGCAATTATACGAACTTCTTGCAATTATGTGCTTGGTTATGACAAAACAGTAAATGAAAAATCAACTATTTTATTCAATAACGTAACAATTCCATGCTTGAATAAAAAAAACCATCATTCATCTATAACTTGAGTAATGGGAAATTTACCATTTGCTCATCAGGGAAAGTAAGTGTTATGGCCAGGGAAAACAAGAGATACAACTACAAAAATACAACCATAAGACCTACTAAAACATCCAGAACATTTCTAGCATATTCGCCTACGGCTTTTCGATCGAGTTGTAGTTTATGAAACCTGGACGCCAGCAAGACCATTGCAGAAACTGAGTTTTTTTTAAATAAAGTGCAGGTAAAGATTTCAGCAACAGAAAGGAGAGGTATGAATGGAAGACTGCATTACTTCAAAGTCATTCCTAATGCCACATTTGCCCAGTTCTGTTTTAAAGGTAGCAATCAATATAGAAATAATCCTTTGTTTTTACACAGTCTTTTTTAGATGTGCAGAAGCATCAGGAAAAAATCTTAATTTCAAGTCTTATTGAGATTCATTAAATCTATATTTATATTATTCTCTCTGTCACTGAAGGTGGATGGAGATAATGTCTCCATCCCTGTTTGTTAGTCTGCTTGTAAACAATATAATTCAAAAACTAACGGATGGATTTCAACAAAGCTCAGTACACAGATAGGGTATGGGCCAAGGAAGAACTGATTAGTTTTTGGCAAAGATTTGAATCCAGATCCTGGATTTTTATTTTAAAATGATCCATTAACATTAGGAGATAGGACAAAATGACTTTTTAAAGTTTTTTTTTATTCATTCATGGGATGTGGGCTTCGCTGGCTAGGTCTGCATTTATTGCCCATCCCTAGTTGCCCTTGAGAAGGTGGTGAGCTGCCTTCTTGAACCGTGCAGTCCATGTGCTGTAGATACACCATCAGTGCTGTTAGGAAGAGATTTCCAGGATTTTGACCAAGCGACAGTGAAGGAACAGCGATATATTTCCAAGTCAGGATGGTGAGTAACTTGGAGGGAAATTTCCAGGTGGTGGTGTTCCCATCTATCTACTGCCTCTGTCCTTCTAGATGGGAGTGGTCATTGCTTTGAAAGGTGCTTTCTAAGGAGCCTTGGTGAATTCCTGCAGTGCATCATGTAGATGGTAGACGCTGCTGCTGCTGTGCATCGGTGGTGGAGGGAGTGAATATTTGTGGATGGGTGCCAATCAAGCTGGCTGCCTTGTGATAAAAACAAAAAACTGCGGATGCTGGAAATCCAAAACAAAAACAGAATTAGCTGGAAAAACTCAGCAGGTCTGGCAGTATCGGCGGAGAAGAAAAGAGTTGACGTTTCGAGTCCTCATGACTCTTCAACAGAACTGGGTGAATCCAAGGAGAGAGGTGAAATATAAGCTGGTTTAAGGTGGGGGGACTGGGGGGTTGGGTTGGGGGAAAGAAGTGGAAGGGGGTGGTGTGGTTTTAGGGACAAGCAAGCAGTGATAGGAGCAGATAATCAAAAGATGTCACAGACAAAAGAACAAAAGAACACAGAGGTGTTGAAGTTGGTGATATTATCTAAACGAATGCGCTAGTTAAGAATGGATGGTAGGGCACTCAAGGTACAGCTCTAGTGGGGGTGGGGAGGCATAAAAGATTTAAAAATAATTGAAATAGATGGGAAAAGAAAAATCTATATAAATTGTTGGAAAAAACAAAAGGAAGGGGGAAGAAACAGAAAGGGGGTGGGGATGGAGGAGGGAGGTCAAGATCTAAAGTTGTTGAATTCAATATTCAGTCCGAAAGGCTATAAAGTGCCTAGTTGGAAGATGAGCTGCTGTTCCTCCAGTTTGAGTTGGGCTTCACTGGAACAATGCAGCAGGCCAAGGACAGACATGTGGGCAAGAGAGCAGGGTGGAGTGTTAAAATGGCAAGCGGCAGGGAGGTTTGGGTCATTCTTGCGGACAGACTGCAGGTGTTCTGCAAAGCGGTCGCCCAGTTTACGTTTGGTCTCTCCAATTTAGAGGAGACTGTATTGGGAGCAACGAATGCAGTAGACTAAGTTGGGGGAAATGCAAGTGAAATGCTGCTTCACTTGAAAGGAGTGTTTGAGCCCTTGGACGGTGAGGAGAGAGGAAGTGAAGGGGCAGGTGTTGCATCTTTTGCGTGGGCATGGGGAGGTGCCATAGGTGGGGGTTGAGGAGTAGGGGGTGATGGAGGAGTGGACCAGGGTGTCCAGGAGGGAACGATCCCTACGGAATGCCGCCGGGGGGGTGAAGGGAAGATGTGTTTGGTGGTGGCATCATGCTGGAGTTGGCAGAAATAGTGGAGGATGATCCTTTGAATGCGGAGGCTGGTGGGGTGATAAGTGAGGACAAGGGGGACCCTATCATGTTTCTGGGAGGGAGGAAAAGGCGTGAGGGGGATGCGCGGGAGATGGGCTGGACACGGTTGAGGGCCCTGTCAATGACCATGGGTGGGAAACCTTGGTTAAGGAAGAAGGAGTACATGTCAGAGGAACTGTTTTTGAAGGTAGCATCATCAGAACAGATGCGACGGAGGCGAAGGAACTGAGAGAATGGGATAGAGTCCTTACAGGAAGCGTGGTGGGAGGAGCCGTAGTCGAGGTAGCTGTGGGAGTCGGTACGCTTGTAATGGTTATTGGTGGACAGTCTATCACCAGAGATTGAGACAGGGAGGTCAAGGAAGGGAAGGGAATGTCAGAGATGGACCACGTGAAAATGATGGAGGAGTGGAGACTGGAAGCAAAATTAATAAATTTTTCCAAGTCCCGATGAGAGCACCTGTTCTGATGATGCTACCTTCAAAAACAGTTCCTCTGAAATGTCCTCCTTCTTCCTTAACCGAGGTTTTCCACCCACGGTAGCTGACAGGGCCCTCAACCGTGTCCAGTCCATCTCCCGCGCATCCCCCTCATGCCTTCTCCTCCCTCCCAGAAACATAATAGGGTCCCCCTTGTCCTCACTTATCACCCCACCAGCCTCCACATTCAAAGGATCATCCTCCGCCATTTCCGCCAACTCCAGCATGATGACACCACCAAACACATCTTCCCTTCACCCCCCCTATCGGCATTCCATAGGGATCGTTCCCTCCGCGACACCCTGGTCCACTCCTCCATCACCCCCTACTCTTCAACCCCCACCTATGGCACCTCCCCATGCCCACACAAAAGATGCAACGCCTGTCCCTTCCCATCCTCACTCCTCACCGTCCAAGGGCCCAAACACTCCTTTCAAGTGAAGCAGCATTTCACTTGCATTTCCCCCAACTTAGTCTACTGCATTCGTTGCTCCTGATGCAGTCTTCTCTACATTGGAGAGACCAAACGTAAACTGGGCGACCACTTTGCAGAACACCTGCAGTCTGTCCGCAAGGATGACCCAAACCTCCCTGTCGCTTGCCATTTTAACACTCCACCCTGCTCTCTTGCCCACATGTCTGTCCTTGGCTTGCTGCATTGTTTCAGTGAAGCCCAACGCAAACTGGAGGAACAGCACCTCATCTTCCGACTGGGCACTTTACAGCCTTCTGGACTGAATATTGAATTCGTCAACTTTGGATCTTGAACTCCCTCCTCCATCCCCACCCCCTTTCTGTTTCTTCCCCCTTCCTTTTGTTTTTTCCAACAATTTATATAGATTTTTCTTTTCCCACCTATTTCCATTATTTTTAAATCTTTTATGCCCCCCCCCACCCCCACTAGAGCTCTACCTTGAGTGCCCTACCATCCATTCTTAATTAGCACATTCGTTTAAATAATATCACCAACTTCAACACCTCTGCATTCTTTTGTTCTTTTGTCTGTGACATCTTTTGATTATCTGCTCCTATCACTGCTTGCTTGTCCCTACAACCACACCACCCCCCTCCACTTCTCTCCCCCCACCCAACCCCCCAGCCCCCCCACCTTAAACCAGCTTATATTTCACCCCTCTCCTTGGATTCACCCAGTTCTGTTGAAGGGTCATGAGGACTCGGAACGTCAACTCTTTTCTTCTCCGCCAATGCTGCCAAACCTGCTGAGTTTTTCCAGGTAATTCTGTTTTTGTATTGGCTGCTTTGTCCTGGATGATGTCAAGCTTCTTGAGTGTTGTGGGGGCTGCACTCATCCAGGCAAGTGAGGAGTATTCCATCACATTCCTGACTTGTGCCTTGTAGATGGTAGATAGGCTTTGGGGAGTCAGGAGGTGAGTTACTTGTCACACGATTCCTAGCCTCTGACCAGCTCTTTTAGCCATAGAATTTACATGGCTATCCCAGTTCCATTTCGGGTCAATGGTAACCCCCAGAATGTTGATAGTGGGGGATTCAATGATGGTAATGCCACTGCATGTCAAGGGGCAATGGCTGGATTCTCTCTTGTTGGAGATGGTCATTGCCTGAAACTTGTGTGACACAAATGTTACTTGCCACTTGTCAGCCCAAGCCTGAATATTGTCCACATCTTGCTACATTTGGGTTGTTTTATATGGAACCCACAATATTGTGTGTTGTTTTACTTAGAATGTTGTTGATTGTTTTAGAATTCTGTGAATTGTCTCAGCTGCTGTGGCGGAATTTATCACAACTGTCAAATTGTGTGCAGAGTTTTCCGAGCAGGTTGATGAATGTGGATTGGCCTGAAGCTTCCTCAGTGAAATGGAAGCTCTTGTCAAAAATATTTCTTTTATCATATTTGTAGTTATAGAGCATCAAATAGACAGGGAAAAGCCTCAAAGAACAGCTGTGTAATTGTAATAATGTTGAGTTAACACAGCATGGCAGAGGTATGCACTCTACTGAATGCCCTCTTCACTTGTTAATACTGTGTTGACAATTCAAACAAAATCACTGGAGTTTATATTATTATTCAATTCAGCATTTTAAAAACCTAGGACACAACCCCTTGTTCCTTTCACCACTGTATCTCATCTCAATTCTCTTAGTACCACGGTTTTCCTGATCATTCTTCTTGAAACCCTTTCCAACACAATGCCTTTTTGAAAAAGAGATGTAAAAAAAGTACTGCACACAGTGGGACCAATTTTTACTTAGGCAAAACCAACATCAACAGAATGATAAGGACCTCAAAATGGAGTCAGTAGCTTTAACATCCCACCAACCCTGATGATCAGTCCACTGCAATTTTGAAAGAGGCCAGAGTTTCATGCACATACATTCTTCAATCAGGCCCCATCAACAGCTCTGCATCCACCTCTCCCCATTGTAAAGCATTCAGATGTTATGAAAGTGCCATGCATTTTTCAACGAAGTACTCAAAGTAACTAGAAAAAAATGTATATTCTTCTGCAAATTGACTATCATAATTCGTAAAAATTATACTGTCTTCATTCACGGGGAAAAGCAGTGTTTCACAACTTAAATCAAATCACTGACATTTCTCTCTAATGAATGAAGACAATTAAACATAACCCATTCTGACATAGTGGCTGCATTAAAAAAATTAGGTATAAATGGATTTAAGACTTCTTTTCATCTCGGAATTGAAAGCTTTAAGACAACAACAATGCTGTAAATCTAAAACCTTTGTCAGCTTGATGTATGATGTATCACATTCAATAACTGGTTCCATAGGATTAGTCATTTCGTTGGGACAAAATTAGCAAAATCATCATTTAACAGCACTTTGTTAGTAACAATAAATCTTACCAGTTCTGAAGATAATCGAACATAGGGAAAAACAACAGTGCAATTTATTTCATACAGAATAGCTGTAAAATATTGAACTTACATGGCATATCAAATTTACTGGGAAATAATACAAGGTTGCTCGAAAAGAAACCCATTCAATTATTAATTGTCAATAATGCACTGCTGCAGAATCAGCATACATCAATAGGATTTACATACCAAGCTTGTAGTTTATTTTCGTTATTGCATATTTGCTTAATGGAAAACTACGGCTTTTGTGCACAGTCAAATGTTATCAAATTTACTCAAAATACAACTGCACGCGAAAAGGCAATTAATAAAACTCCTTGTGGATCAGAAAATAGTAATCTATTTTGAAGTATTGCATGAGATGTGACAAAAAATGAGGGTATATGTTTCTTACAACTTACTTTTCGTATATGATTAGTAACCCCATTTTAGTGGTTATTATAATGTCAAATGGGTTAACCAACAAAAATGATAAAATCTGTACGATATTGGCTACCTGACACTATTAAACCTGCAGGGCTCCAGCATTGGTCAGAGCTCTCAATACTTCAGGAACATTTTATTTGGTTAAAATTACTACAGAGAAATACATTTTATAGAAACATAATCTGATAACATATTGGGTATTGTGCCTTATTAATGGCTCAATTTATCATGGTTGTTCTGTCTCAATATAATAACCATAAGCAACAATATGGAGAATGTAACCAGTGCATGACTGATATGGTTTAATGCAAATGATATGACCCTCAACAAAGCTTTAGTAGCTTAAATGCGGGTGGGAACTTGGTTACTGCAGTGATTTGCTCAGTTTCTAAGGAAGAACCTGCTACACTAAAATAATGCCTGCATAATACTGCCTTGGTGGCCAGCAATTTTTTTTGCACAGATGCAGAAACAGGACACAAGGCAGATCTACAATTCTTCCGCTTCAACAGTGTTAATGGTTAAAATTCAAATCTTAAGGATGCTAGGCTTTACAATTTCAAAATTCCCCTGATTTGCAGTTTAGAATGCAGTTAAACTATGACTGCAACAACCAAGAAACTCCAACCTGACCAGTCTAAATTGAAAATCACTGTGACCACCAATGATTCACCAGGGAATTTAGAACCTCAGGATGGGATTTTCCAGACCCTCCAGCCACCAGGATCATCCAGTGCCACCAAAAGCTCATGGACTTTTGGCTGAGCTGCCACATCCCCGACATCAGGTCCCACCATGGTGGGGCCAGAAAATCCTGGCCTCTGTTCATTCATGTTATAAGAGATGTTACTGAAACAATAACAATTATTATGCCATCTATGTTCAGGCTGTTGTTTATTTTTGATATAGCTTTTGTGAGAGTATTGATATCCCATGGGATGATCTGGTTCCAGCTGTTCTCAACCAATGCCTGAGAATGCTTCTTCCTCTGATTTTCCCTTTTCCCATGGAAATGATCCCTGGTGTGCAGGAGCCACATAATCATGTAGATTGGTGAAGACTGGGGACTCAGTTTCATGGTAAGATCCAATCTATAATCTTTCTTACAGCAGTACATGGGGCAAACTTTTTAGCTCGGCGGATGGGCATGCACCCGACCCACTCAAGCGTAACATGATGCACGTTGACATCGGGTGAGCATCCCATCGTCAAGGTGCAGTTGCGCGATATTTCGGTCTGCGGGCACACACCAGAGTCGGCAGCACACCCGCCAACAATTAAAAGGCCTGTTAAGGCCATTAACAAGGATACTGAAAGAAATTTTTTGCTGCCTGTCCAACCTTACGGTGGGCGGGCAGGCGTAAAGGCCAAGCAGCTTTTGCACTTTTTAGGAAACCTCATCCACGGGCGGGTTGAGGTTTCCTAAAGCAAATAAAAATAAAATAAGCATTTTAAAATTTAATTAATAACATTTCACATGAGGGAATATGTTTTATTACATTTTTCAATTCTTTGTTTCTTTTTAAACAATTCCATCTGCCGGAGGCAGCTCAGTGCCTCAGGGGGATTCTGAAGCGTGCACTCGCGCAAAGTTCCCGCTCACTCCGTTCGCCCTCCTCTCCCCATCCACACAGGCAGCACTGAGCGCTGCCACTCACGTTTCACACTGGGCAGGCCTTAATTGGCCCGCCAGCATGAAACGCTTTCTGGCCCCGATCCTGGGTGGCTGTTCGCTTCCCGACTGCCCCTGCCCTTCCCCGCCAAGCCCACCTGACAAGGGCTAAATTCTGTCCATGGTTTTAAGAACTATAAAGGCAGTTAATAAAATTACCAAAAAAAAAATCCAATCCTTCCCTTTAGCTTAACTGGTAATATGTTAGTCAAATTAATGGCATTCACCCAATATTTATCCCGCTGATGAAGCACACTCAATTTATATGCATGAGGTGCTTACAGAGGTGTAAGTAAAATAGATATCGTTCTCTCTTTGCAAGGATTCCACTGCCGATCTCTTCCACTAGTTTTACCAGGCAGATCTGACAATTTAAATTAATGTACTTGGACTTTTCATTCCGAGCATGGACTCCACTCGCAATTCCTGCTTAGTGGCTCCAAATCAGGAATACCCGATTCCTAACGGCCTCCATGATCCTTGATGTAGCTGCTGGCAGAGACACAACTGCCTTCTTACAGCCGTCCATGCTTGACAACTGGCCGCTTTCTCTCTCTCTCTGTTTGTGTTAGTGAGAAAACACACAGGCAAAACCCAAAACACAAGGAATACCTCCTCGTTTAGCCTCTCTGAATTGTGGCATACTCAGCATGTTCCCAACTGAAATGTAAATCAATTATCTTTTACCTTCAAAATAATCCTTTGATTCTTTTACCCACATGAATAATTCATATCTATAATGAAGATAGCTGCCCTTTTACGAGGCTTACTGGTTCCTTCAAGAAACTCAGTGTTTACAAATTGCTTTTAGTTTATTGATCTGGGGAACCTATATGAATGATTGAAACCTCCCCAGTTTACACTCCAACTTCAAAGTATTTTCAGAGATGTCTTGGGACAAATTGGCTCTTCCAGGTAGATCCAAAGACGTCATTATAATCCTAGGTGTGAATACCTTTTGCCACCATCTCAGCAACACAATAAAACTCCTTCTTTGAATTGTAATTATCCAAGGTCTGTTTGAATTGTGCTCACTTCAGAGTTGTTTACCAGTTTCTCAATCAGATGTTTCTATTTATCTACATTTAAACTTCAATTCCCAGAACTAAAAGTGACATTCCTAAAACATATGAATCATGAAATTACATGTTCAGAACATACTGGATATCATGATTGGAAATGGAATTTCATATCTCTTGTCATCTTAATTTAAGCAATTATATTCAAAATTTTGAACAAGGAGGTGATCAAGGACAAAGAATGCAAAATTACAGAACTAATAGCAAAAAAGCCAGGCTTAATTTAAAGTGGTGATTTTATGATGATAGTTCAATAATTTCTAGAAAGCTGTCTGAATCAAATCAAATTAAGGCCAAATGGGAAAATTAAAATTAAAGAAAACTTGACCCGTACACTTGTCCCAAGAATAAGAAAATTAGGTGATTTGAAGCAAAATTTTTTGCAGCTCTTCAGAACTGAAAATTTGAATTGGCGAATAGAATGCAAAGCCTATTCAGAATCATTGGTATGCATTTAATGAAAGGAATGAGATTACTTTGACTATTGTGATTCGAAGAGAGAAATCATTTGGACACCTGATACCAACAGAGATTAAAAAAACTGTACCTTAAGGTTCAAGGAGAAGCTTAGTATAAATGGCCTAAGCCTGATCTAACTGTGCTCAGCAAAGGCAAAGATCCAAAATAGGCGCCGCATCTTGTTTATGAAACTCACTGAAAGAAGCAACCCATCCAAAGCAAAACCCTGTTTTCCTGCTGTGCATGCTGCCTTCTATCCCTATGGCCAAGTTTGCCCCTGCACAAGTACAGGTGGGCTCTCGCAAGCTTCAAAACCCAGAGGACATCAGCAAAGAGTATCTGAACAGTCAAAGCAGGGAAATGAGCAGCCTCTCTCCAGCTCTGCTGAAGCAGCAGGGGTTGCACCATATCGAAGCAACAGAAAAAGATAAAGGATTTGTATCTGCACAAGGATATTTACTTGGATGTTTAACATTATATTACGTTGTCACATTCTTGTTTAATGTTTATGAACCATAAACTTTGCATCAAAGCTCCATTGTCCCATCCACACCATTTTTGCCTGCTGTCTGCCAAGTGGCCTCTAACTTGTGAAGAATGTTGTGACAAGACTAAAAAAAAACAATGGCTGTCTGTAAAAAGGATGAATTGTTGCTTGTGGGAATGCTTTTTGCTGGGGTCTGGGGGCAGGGGCACAGTGGGCTCAGAACTGCTGTGTCAGATGGCTGCACTGTCTCAGGTTTGCTGAAGTTTACCTGACTCAAACCCTCCCAAATAAGGTGTGTGCAGTGTTTGGAACTAGAGATAGTTTAAAGTAAGTTATATTTGTATTTGGGGGTATTAGGAACAACATATAGCTTTAAGTTTAATTTATATTTGTATGTTAAGAAAGGTGAAACTTCGGTTTAGTTTCAGTTTAGAGTTTCTGTGAGATGGAGCGGGCAAGTCTGGGGGCGTGTTTGTATACATGCATTTGTAATGAGGTTTTACAACACTTACTGTGAAGAGATGGGTTACCAAAGGGTTAGTAGTTTAGGAAAGTTAAAATAAATAAAAATAAAAACCTGTGCTGTTGCCTAGCAACAGGGGATTGGAGCGAGACCCACAGAGATACAAGGAGAGACAAGAAAAGCAGTTTTAAGTTTCAGTTGGTACGTGTACACCACAGAGTGAAAATGGGAAAGGTCTAAGACTCTCTTTAGCTGGAAATAATGCCAGACTGCTGAGGAAATGAGTTTAAGCAACTCATATGTATTGCTCTAAAGTAAAATAATAGTGAATTTAGAGTGAGTTTTCTGGATACCTCTGTCAATATATCAGTAATTACATTACATTGTTATTGAACCTTGACAAATTTCTTATTGATTGGCAATTACATTATATAGCATTGTTAAGACAACTCCTTATTAAAACAGGTGATGGACATTGGTTCATCTATCAAAATAGTATAAATGGGTACAGCTGTAACATCCCAGTGTGTAAGGAGCTAGGAGAGTCTGTTGCACTACACTCTTGAGAATAAACCAGCTTGACAAGCACTCATTGTGAGTAATAATCTCAAGAGAGATACCAATGGTGGAAGGACTTCTAGTGAATGTTTAGAAGTCTACTGAAAAAGAAACCTCTCTGTAACTGAACCAGCTCTAGCCTTGGTGTGGAAATGGTGGTACCTCTTCACTGGAATGTTGGATTTCTAAGGTATTGCTGGGATAAAAAGAATAGCATGATTTTGAATCAATTTTTCCCTTTGTATCTATGTTGAAATCTTTCCAACCTTTTTGTTTTCAGGTGTAATATGATTAATGTTTCTTCTTTAATAAAAAGTTATTTTTTTGTTAAAAAATCAAAGCAGATACCTGTGAAGAATTATCCATCAAACCAGGTTCCATTCTGTGATCTGAACTGGCTAGTAATAACATCAGCTGGGATCATAACGGCAGTGACAGGTGCCCTTGGCATATCAGACAGCTCTTCCCTCTGAAAATACAAAATGTTCATCAGCTTCCTCCTCCTGGAGTTGCAGTGCTCACTTTGCATACTTCTCCACCCACACCTCCTTTCCATGCCCAACCCTACCTCTTTCTGTATCTGCCTCTGGAAAAAAAGTATCCCCAATTTATGTGCAACTACACTTTGAAATCCCAATTGTCTAGCCCTTAACCCTCATTAGCCACAATGTTATCACCTCCTGTGAGCTGGAGCTCTGTGCTCATTCCCTTGGTCCTGTGGAGCTACCATGGTTGAGGAAAAGGCTGCTGCTCCTCTTGTTCCTCATAAGAAGTCCAAGGTGGAGTTGAAAAATGGCTCCCCTGCTGTTGTGAAACCTGATTGCTGGGAAATGCAGATCAAAGGCAAAAAAAACTCCAAGGTAGTAAAACTGACCTCCAGTATTGGAAATTGCCCCCAAAGCAGTAAAAGCACACACTCAGCAAAAGCCTTTCACTTAGGCAAAATAACAAGTGTCATCAGCCTTTCCTGTCTGACAATTGCTCATCCCAGTGAAACCCACTTTCCTCTCTCCTTGTTTTGCCTGGTGAGTTCCAGGAAGCTTGGGGAAACCCAAGAACACAATGTTAGAGACAGAATCTTGAGTTAAAACTGCATTTATAGACCAGTTAACACCTAAATAGCAGATTTGCCTGTGTTATAGCATAGATGAAGGCAACTGTTGAGTTGTTCAAATCCCAGAGGAAAACTTGAGACAACTGCCACAACTATTTTCAATTTGTATGTATTGAGATGTGGTCTTTGAATTCGGTTATAATAAGACCACCAGGCCATATAAGTTTTTACAAAACTAGATTAAACATTTATTAATAAGAGAATTGGTTTTAAGCACATACATATGTCTACAAATTACTACTATAATAACTTCTAAATCCCCTAATTAATATGGCTCCCAGTTACACTTGTTAAGGCAACAGCAAGACACACAGATTTTAAAAGACCCAGGCAAAGAAACATGATATCTTGAACAATTCAAAGTGAGTTTCCTTAACTTCAGTTCTTTGTAAACAGCAGCTTGAGGTGTAGATGCTGAAGGCTTTTCATGCTTGTTACGTCTTAAAATGCCTGCTTTTACAGACAGCCTTCTCTCCTTTATACATATTTTCCCCTTTGAATGCAAATTCCCATTGTTTCACTATGTCTTTGGAATTTACCTCCCTGGTCATAAAAGAATTATCATTGTACCAATTTTACCAGTAGTATTTGGAGTAAAAAGAAACATTGTTTCTGAACTTCACCTGGCCAGGTGACACATTTCACTCCTTTGAAAACAATCCAGTCTGTGTTTATTTAAAAATGCAAATATTCTTTTACACCTTACATTCTAAACTTCCCCCAAGTTTACATGTTTACCAACTTAACATTTCAAACCTAGCTCATCTTCTAATACATCAAAGCCTTCAGATCAGCTGCCTTTATCCAATTAAGTCTCTCACATACAGACACAGAGATACTACTATTTTACAATAAGTTCCAATAACATTATATCTTCCTGACAGTCTGCCTCACAGGGGTTACCTGCCAGCTTCTTGACATGTCAGCAGTTTCAGCTGTTTTACTGTCTCACTGAAACTAACTAACCCTGGCAAGTAAAAAATTAGTAAATGTTAGGTATTCTTCACAACAGGTATTAAAGGCAAACTGAATTCTTGCGTCGCCAGACATTCATAACTTGCAGCAAGAGTCACTGTATAGTGAGGAGTGAAAAACCCACCTGCTGATTTTCCTTTCCTTTTCGCGTAGGATCTCATGCCAGTTTTAGAATTATTGACAGGAATTTTATACCTGACTTCCCAACCCCATGGAGTAGGCTGGCAGGCAGGCTAGGCTTAATCTAGTGGAAGTGCAGGGGCACCATGCCAATCACCTAAAGTATTTATGTACTTGCATAACATGTATATTTATATTTTATATACTGCAGGCCTGGGGTAGGGGGAGAGTTGCATTGGAAGCAGGGGACAGAGGAAGTCTATTGAGCACCTTGTGTCCTACATGCCCATGCCCAGAGAAAAGGGCCACCCTCTTTCCCCACCCTGCCTGACTGGCCCCGGCAGGGTCGCTCCACGTACCTTCCAGCCGTCCTCTTCCACTCCACCTCAGAATAACCGCAGTCCCAGCAGAGGCCACTGCTCATCGTGGCACTGCTGGGGCTGGAGAGTTCCCAGACATCTGATTGGCTGGTAGCTCTTTGGGACGGGACATCATTCCCACATGGGGATGGATGCTATGGCACAAGGCAATTAACTGCCTGAAGAGCATAAAATTTGGTCATGGCTTCCCATGAGCTCACCCACTGACTTTTCAGTTGATGGGTGAGGCCTACACCTTTGCATAAACTCCAGCCCATTATGACCGAGATCAGATTCAGTACAGAATGAAGATCTCGGGCCAGGGAATCTTCCTGGTTTGCATAGCTCACTTCCAAGCTGGACAATTTACAACTGAGCCATGGAGGGACTTAGATCCAGGTTATTCAAGAAGCCCATCACATAATGGATCTAAACCATTATTTGTAACCTAAAGTATTTGACAAGGTGGTATTATTCCTTCACTTTGTAAGTTGCTAACTGTGGAGTGCTCACCTTCAGTTTTCAGTTTCCAATGGCTGTGGATCAGGCAGCCTCTGCTTGCATACTTACGGAATATATATTTACGGTATACTGTAAGCCCGGGGTGGAGGAGAGAAAGCAGGGGATAGAGGAGATCTGTTCAAGTGCCCTGTGCTCAGAGTGCCCTTGCCCAGTGGAAAGGGCCATCCCTCTGCTGCACATGGCCACAAACCAATCCTCTAGCTACAAACTGCCCTGCTTTTGCTCCCAATGGCTGGTATTCATTTTTTTAAAATATTGCTTCTACAAATTCATTGCTTCTTGTCCTGTAGTACACTCTATTGAACCTGATTTTCATCAAGCCCTTTTAGCCTAGCTTCATATCTTCCACAAACAGCCTCATGCGCATTGTTAAGTTTCTTTCTTAAGTAATTTTATCATAACAGTCTTGATAAACTTTCACACATCAAGTCCTTTACTGCAGTAAGATAATTATCTAATTCTTTTGATTGCCATAATTGACCAATTGGTCTCTCATTTTTAAGTGGAATTTGCTGATTTATTCTTCACTGATACCTCCATCATAATCTCCAGTTCAGCCATATCTTGCACGGTTATGTTTTTTTCTAACTTCTCTGTTACAAAATGCAGCTTCCCACTGAGCCCTAAGCAAGCGCAAATCTCTCTTATGTGATGCCATTTTCAGCTTATTGTTTGTGGCTCCATTACTTTTTGTTGCTTTGCAACTTGACCCTACAAGGTAGTCTGTACATTAAGAAATCCAAACAAATTGGATGCCACCATTCACTCGTGTATACAACACAAGTATTTTCTTTTGAAGTGAGCAGAATTCTGGGAGATGGGGTTAATCAAGCTCAAGATCATCACAACATACTGTATATACCAGAGTAATAGTCAATCTCATGTAAAAACCAACCCCTGGCTTTTGACCAAAAATTCCTCAACTTTTCATATACCTCATATGACAACTCCCTGATCTTCCAAGGACACTCTGCTCCAACCAGGCCCACTGCCTCAATCTGCATTCAAAGTAAGTGCAGAGACCGGAATTTGAAACATGAGTTTTCTGATCTTTCCGCATTGGTGCAAGAACATAGAATGCAATTTGCCCTGAGATATCAGGGAACTTTAGTAAAAGTCTAATTTCACGTTGAAATGGTGGAGATAAGATTGGAAAAACTGCAGAATCAGTGTGCACAGTGTGTGTTCAGAAATGGAACTAAGCTCATTGAGCTTCATGAACAGTCCTATGGCTCCATAGGATAGGAAAAGGGATTATTAAAAGCTTACACTTTCTTCTTGCTCCAATCCACTTCCTTACGAGCATCTGAAATGGAGAGACTGAAAACTCAGCACAGATTGGTGGTGTGTGAGAGTGTGTGTGGGACACATGAGTTGGGGGGGGGGGGGGTTGGTGGATATGTCTGGGGTAGTGCACATCATGGAGTCGTGGTCAGAAGGCAAAAACAGTCCTGGGGCAGTGGGCACCATGCTACAAGGCTATGCCTGGCACGCATGCCTTGGTACCAGTCCAGGGAGGGGGGAGGACCCATCTGTGCGGCCCCACACGTCCACAGCATGATGTACAGGGCATGGTTAGTCCCTCACACATTTAGGTCCTGGGGGTTGGTGGCTTGGTATTGAGCCACAGATAGCACAGTCAGGGGAGATATCTGCAATCTATAAACAGAGAACTGAAGGCACCTCTCATACTTGCAGACAAGCGAGAGACAGTGCCACGGACGCCTTCACTTGTCAAGGGATGTGGTGGCTCACATCAGCTACATTCTTCTGGAGGATCTGATGCCGCATGGACTGTGAGACAAGCCATTGCTAGTGGCTCTAAAGGTGACTGCTGCACTCAATTTTTTTGCGAGTGACTTGTTCTGGGGCTCCACTGCAGACCTCTGCGGAATATCACAATCCCCCGCTCATAAATGCATCCAACAGGTCACGGCACCCTATTCGGTAAGGCACACAGTTACATCCAGTTCTCCCTGGATGAAGCCAGCCAGGCTGCCAGAGCACTGGAATTTGCTGCAATCTCCAGCTTCCCACAGGTGCAGGTTGCCATCAACTGCACACATGTGGCATTAAGAGCTCCCTGGCAGCAGCCACAAAGGTTCATCAATCATAAAGGATGTGCAGTTGATCTGTGATCATCAAAAGCAGATTATGCAGGTGTGTGTGAGATACACTGGGAGCTCAAAGAGCTCTCTGGTGGAGATTACAGAGATTGGGAGAGTTGGCATTTGAAAAAAAAAAGTTGAGAACTGCTTTAAAAGAAGAGTTGAGATAGGTCAGTGAATGGTACTTGCTGCAATTAAGAATAGGAGCAAATTTTTGGATGAGTTCAAATTTACTAAGGTTGGAAGATCAGTGATCATCCAGAAGAGCCTTGGAATGGTCAAGTCTAGAGGTAACAAAGCATGGATGAAGGTTTCAGCAGCAAATAAGCTGAGGCTGGGATGGAAGTAGGTGCTCTTGGTGGTGGAGTGGATAGGTGGTTGAAAGATTATCTCCGTCACATAGGAAGCCAAGGTTCCAAATGATCTGATTCAGCATTTGACGGCAACCAGGGAGAGGAGTGGAGCTGATGACTCGAGAATGGTGTTTTTGTTGGAGTGATGGTTTCAGTCTGGTCAATATGTAGTTGGAGCAAGTATCTGCTGGGCCAGAACTGGATGTCAGACAAGCAGCCTGATGATCAGAGACTGCAGGTGGTCACTGGACAGTGAGAGTGAGAGTGAAGTGGGTATGTGCAGTAACTGATGTTGTATTTTCAGATAATATCACTAAATGGCAGCAACAGAGGTGTCAAAGGTATTTTTTTCTTCCAGTAGAGAGAAGACAGCAGCAGATTTTAAGGCAAGGGAGACAGCATGCAATGGGAGAGAACTGTTAACAATTTCAGCTAATATAGGAGCCAGGAAGGGAAATTAAGTGGTCAGCAATTTGGTGGGAATATGGTGAAAGGAGCAGAAGGAAGATCTAGTGGACAAGATGAACTCAGAGGGCATGAGGGGAAATAAGAAAGAAACTAGAGAAAGTTGTGAGTTTAGGACTCGGTGGAGGAAAGGGAACCTTTGGGGAAGTGTGGTCCCGTGAGCTAGGCGAAGGGAGTTGCAGTAGCAGAGGCAAATGGACAGCTGGCCTCAGTGACAAAGCTGTGCATGAGCTCCTCACTTGTGGAACTGAGGGTGATGGAGCTTGCAGAGGGGGGGGAAGTTGGTTTAAGAAAACCATTTGTACTGAAGAAGGGATTCCAATCATTATATTTGCATTGCAGGATGGTTCTGAAATATTGAACAGTTTTGGCAAAGGAAAGCCACATTGGATAGTGCTTTATATAGTCCAGCCAGATCTAGCAATTAGTTGATTAAACCAGTTGTCTGCAATAAATATTCAAGTCTGCATGCTTCAGGCTCAACAGAGCAGAGTTGAGGGGTGTACCAAGAGAACAAATATGGTGAGAGAGTAATGCTTTTAGTGACAATAAGAGCAACAAAAGTAGAGATATGGTTATGGTTAAGTAGATCAGTAGCTACAGAAATATCATCGTAAATGAAGAACCAAAAGCTGGGTATTTGAAAAAGCCACTGCAAGAGACATGGGAGAGAGTTATTTTGCAGAGCAGACACAAAAGAAACTGAGTTAAGGAGGGTGAAGAAGAATGGAAGTTGAGGCATATAAGGATATGATCAGAGATGGCTTTATCTGTCATTCATACAATGGGAATAGAGAGGCCAAAGGAAATATCAAGGCTGAGAGGAAACTGTAAATAAAGATTATATGGAGGAAGAGATTGAGAGGATAGGAAGACAATGAAGTCAGACAAGAGAGAACATGATGAGTTGAAATGGAGATTAAAATCATTGAGTATGAGAAGTCACTTGGTGCAGAGGTTGAGGAAGGAACAGTGAAGATATGTCAATAAGAAATTTGTCATGGTACTTGAGCAGGAGTGGTAGAGAACAAGAATTTTAAGAGAGGTGAGAGGAGTGGAACAAGGTGAGCTATTCAAAAGAGAAGGTGCCAGAGCAGTGGTGGGGGACAGTCCAGCATGTGATGTGGTGATAAGAACCGCACTCAATGATGCATATTGTGGAAGGTATAGCTAGGTAGGAAGGCTTCATTTAGGGGAAAGGTGTCATCACTCTTCAGTCAGGTTTCCATCAGGGCCTTAATTTTGATACAATCATCCACACGGACGCCAAGGACCTTTTCACAAGTGAGCAGACATTCTGTATGGATTTGAGGAGATGGAGCTGATAGCTGGTCTGTAGGCTCAGTGCTGGGTGGGGTGAGTAGGACATAAAGGAGACTGGCAAGAGTCACCCAGGAGGCATAATGGGTGAGAAAACCAAGGAAATAGATATGGCAGGTGGACTTGCTGTTCATCAGGAGGCAGCCTAATGGGCCCTTCAGAGTATGTCAATAAAGATACATGGGAAGATTGTAAGCTTATCTAAAATGGAGTCAAGCCTGGGACAATGACAGAAGATTAGGAAGGTTGAGGAGTGCCGAATGATTGGAGAAGGGAATTGGAGTACCAGACAGGATAAATGAAAGGACACGTGATGACAGGATAGAGGGACATAGGAAGCATAAAGAAAAATAGAGAAATAGAAGTGATGGACTTGGGTCCAGAGCCGCAGCCAAAACGTGCTTGCATATGGACACAGGAAAACTTAAGTTACATGGACATGGTTACTTATAAGATTAGGATGGATATTTCATGGTCATAAACAGGGATTAGAGAGAAGGCAATAGAAAGGAGTTCAAAGTCAGAAGCCCCATGGTGGAATAAAATTGATTTTGATAGGGTGAAGTGAGCTTGGAGAATCGACAAACTGATCTCCAGCTTTGGAGACAGGTGAGGATGGCAAGTGAGACCAGAAGCTATTTGGAGAGTAGAGTGCTGGAAGATGCACTGCTCAGGTAACTGCATGGGAATGAAGAGCCAAGAGATGGGCAGAATTGATCGCAGGGCAAAAGAAAAAATGGTGACCAAAGTTGTTGGCTGCTATAATTCAGAAATGATCTTTGGTCAAGGAGAGCTCATTTCTGACCAAGAACCACAATGTGACAAAATAAAACCGAAACCCAACAGGACTGTCATTAGCTTCAAAAGGTAACAGCACTGGTGCAGCATGTTCTATAAGTTAGACAAAGTTATTTTAAAACTTAATCAACTGAACATAAGATCAGAAGCTGAGTCTAAGTTAATTTTATTTACAACTTCAGCTGCAGCGGAAAAGAAATCATTGGCCAAATCAAATGGCAAGTCTATTCCCAATATCAGTTACATTGCTCCAATCTAAAGCTTTGCAATTGGCAATAACTTCTTGTCTACATAGCAAGGACTACACTCAAAGTAATTCATTGCCTGCAAAGCACTTTACAACATCCTGGGAACGTGAAAGATGATATGCAAATGAAATTTCTTCTTTCATTCCTCCTTGTGGTGGAGCATCTTCATCAGATTACTTTTTAGTACAGGGCCATTAGTGACTCTAAATTGGCTATCACTATGTCACAAAGCCAGCATGTTGGCCAAAATAATGAAGAGCTGTTGCCTTGATGAATGCAGTAAATGATTAAAATTCTGAAATTTTCCAGTGGCAAAAAACACTGCAATTAGAAAGCAAAGTACTTGTAAATATATTCACAGCTATGTGGTTAATCATTGTGCCACTCTGAAACTTAGACTTAATACAATCCTCAGTTCACTCAATCAGTATTCTTGCAATTGGACTTGGCACCCATCCCTTCCCCCACTAGTGCCCTGTACATATGATCTGCAGGATACACTGCTGAACCTCACAATAGTTACTTCAATAGCACCTCCCTCCCTTAACCTTCACCAAAGAGAAGGACAAAGAGCAGCGAGTTTCTCTCCACATCACGCCATCCTGACTTGGAAATGTATCACTTTGCTTTCATTGTCATCAAGTCTGTCTCTTAGGGCTCCTTATATAACACCATTGTAGGAGAACCATCATTAGAACTGCAGTCATTTAAAGAGAATGCAATCCACCGACTAGTCAGTAGGGACAGTCAATAAATGTAGTCTTGCCAGAATCACCCACATCCCAGAAAAAAAGTTAATCAAGATCACTCAGATACTTATTTGGGAAGATGATATTCATTTGCTTTTTGAAAAAAATACTGCTATAGAACTGACAAATGCTATTTTATTCCCTCAGTCTAAGAGACTGCACAAGAAACAAGATATTGCAATGGGAGGAGCAGAAGAGGTAAATAAGATAAAGTTCATTGTACCAGGGTAGCATTTTGCACCTGCCACAGCTGACTTGAAAACAGCACTGGTGGAGGTTTAGAAAGAACATTAACTTCTCATCTTATTGCTAACAGAAATTCAAGACCAGTAAGATCTGAGGAAAATACACAGGTAATTTTTACTTTGGAAAATGATTTTTTTTTTTAGTTTGAGCAATAATCTGTAGGGCAGACGATGTTAGTACATGGTACAACACATTCCAATGTCCCCACCACCCCCCCACCCCCAACCAGTGAAAGGGACAATCAGAAAACCAATAACAAAAACACTTAAAATTGGTTCAGAAGAGATGTTGATCAACTGAAAAGCAAGCAACTATCTGTAATCGTCCAAAACAACCAATCAAGTCCCTGATCCTTAAGAACCATGTTGATTCCCCAACTACACCATGTTTTGTTCAAAACAATCTATTGCATATTCAAAAGTGGGTGTTCTTAAACTTTAAATGGCTGTGCAGCTGTGAGGTGTTGAGCATATTACATGACTCAGAGTACAGTGAGGTTCTGCCATTACATGACATCAACACCACACCCCACCCCATACACACTTAAGACCCATCTCTGTTCACCTTTGAACTATGCTTTTAATTGTGTTCTGTTCCTGAGTTTTAGTTGTAATGCTGACTCAAGTTGACACCACCCTTGATTATGGTCCCTTAGCCAATGTGATCCATCTTGCCATTTCTCCCTCATCAGTCCAAATTTACAGAAAATCCCTCGAGATATTTTATCAAAAGCGTGCTGAAAGTTCAAGAAGATCATGCCTTCTAGATCTCTACGCCCACTATTCAAGTGACTTCTTCAAGAAAATTGGATCAGGTTTGTCAAACATTCTTTGTTTTCTGAAGTCTTGTCCATCTATGTCAATACCCGTGGTGTGGTGCATGATGCTTAGCCTGGGTTTTAAATAAGAAGGAAACAGAAACTGAATACAGTGATAAAGAAATGTTTGTGAAAGTCATACAAAGTAATTGGAAAGCATCAGAAGTAGGGGATGGTGGATAATTAGCAATAGAGTTACAAAAAACTGGTTACAAAGAGAGAGATAGGCACAAGGGGACAAATCTTCTGGTCTCTGCATCATCAGAGACCAGGCGTACAACTGAAGATGCGCGTTAAGATCCTGTGGAAGTCCTGACATATGGACCTACGTGGGAATTGCCCTGGAAGTTTAAGCATCCAATGGGCAAGTCACCTACTACCTGGGAACCTCCAGGGGTGTTTCCAGCTCCAAATTAGAATTGGAAACTTGGGAGAGATCCATGGTTCTTACTTGGATAGTTATGGAGGAAATGTTAGATAGATTAATACCTAGTCTAACTCCTGGATAACTACACAACTGAGACGCTAAACACTTCTTTGACTCCCTCACTATCCCCAACCAATACCCCCACCACCTCAACCACTTAACCACCTACCTATTCACTCACCAACTCAATATCGTTAAAACTGGGCATTTGAACTTACCATTACGGCAGCTGGTGCCATTAAAAGGGGGCGTGACCTGTATTCCCCCAACTCTACTCCATTCCGACAGAGTTCCCCGATGGACGCCGCTGTGTTGTGCATTTCTGTGAAAGTCATATGGCTGGGGTAAAGAGACAGCAATGAAAATAATTATGCTCAGATGGACAAAGCAAGGAGGGCCTGGCCATGTCCAGGGTACTTCCAGGCCTAAAGGCCTTGTTCTCATGCGAATTAGCTACTGGAAGAATCACAGAATCACACAGTGACAGTTTCACATGAGGGGACATGTCCTTAAAAAAAATTTTCACCTTTATTAATTTTTCCAGAACTTAAACTAATCTCCCTGAGGCATAGAGGTGCCTCGGAGATTTCTCCGCTCTTTTGCACATGCACGAAAGTGTGCAGGCCCCTCAGCTCAGGCAATCCCCCTGCCTGCACAGGGAGTGAACAGCACTTCAGGGTATGCATCACACTGGGCGGGCCTTAATTGGCCTGCCCACATAAAATGGTGGCGCACACCCAACTGGGGGTACCAACTGGGCTCGCACTCACTCCCACAACAGGGGGAAAATTCAGCCCATGGAGTTTAGCAATTTCAGACTGTAAACTCTGCTCCACTTTGGTTTTTTAGCTTTGCGGATTTTGACTTTACACTCATTTTCTCTTGTTTTTTTCTCTGGATGTCAGTTGTTCATCATTTTGCCATTCCACTGCCTCTAGACCAGTCTTTTGTTTCTTCGTTGCCCAATACCATTTCCTTTGTTCTTGCACCATCAACCCTTTTATCATTTAACCTTTCCTTTCTTCCACCCTATCACACTTGTCTTTTGTTCTTTTCTCTTTCATTTGCTTAATATTTTGGGCAAAATTAGGGGGGCAAGAGTGGGAGCGGGTGCAAGCGAGTGGGTTCCCGATCGGTGCCTCCGGCCAGGGGTGTGTTGCCATTTCACGTGGGCAGGCCAATTAAGATCTGCCCAGCACGACGTCGGCAAGGAAGCGCTATGCACTCTGTGTGCGGGCAGTGAGGGATTCCCTCAGCCCAGGATACGCTCTTCCACGCATGTGCACAAAATAGCACACTGGTCTCCCTGAGGCGAGGTGCTGCCTCAGGGAGAGCAGCTCAGATTTTCAACCTTTAATAAACCTTTCATTATAATTTAAAAACCCTCATGAAATCCCATCCCACCAGTGGATGAGGTTTCATGTTTTTTTACCAGCCTGCCTGGGCTCCTGGCCTGCCCGCCAACCTTAAGGTTGGAAAGGCAGGTCCAATAATGAGCTGAAGTGGTTTTCTATTGGCCTTAATAGGCCATTGACAGGTTGGCGGGCATGCATCAGACTTGGCTGCGCCCCCGCCGACGTGAAAATGGAAATGACGTGGGGTGACGTTGGGAGTTCCACCCGACGTCACCCCGTGTCATTTAACACGTCAGAAAGCGGGCCCCGCTCCTGCTCGCCGAACAGAGGATCCTACCCTATATTTCTAACTTTTCCCAGCTCTGATGAAAGGTCATTGACCTGAAATGTTGTCCGTTTCTTTTTCCACAAATGCTGCCTGGCCTGCTGAACCTTTCCAGCATTTCTGTCTTTATTATGACTTAACCTATTTTTGAACAGGTTTGTCATCGTCATCACCTCACTTTTGTATGAAACGCCCCTTGTACAAAACCGAGAATCTCATTTGCCTTTTGTTTGCACTTGCAACCCTGCCTTTAAAAATCTGTGGATCTGGGCCACTACACCTCTCTGGGCTTACACTCCAGAGAATTTTGCCACTTAAGGTATATTTCCATTCTCTGCTCTTTCCCCCAAATTGCAGCATTTCACATTTATCTTCATTGACCTGCATATGCAACATGTTTACCCTTGTCCTTAACCTGCCTATATCAACCTATATTCTCATTCATTCTTCTTCAATTTGCTTTGTCTCCTAACTTGACATCTGCAAATTTTATTATTCCTTCTGCGCCTGTATCCAAATCATTTATTGCATATTCTAGCCACTGCATTCTAACCAGTCACTCAAAACGCTTTCCAAATTTATTTAATCCATTTTCCCCTCAGGAAAGAATTAAGCAGCATAAAAACAAACACTCAAATCTGCATATTTACAATAATATGATCAATGTTATCCACTGAATATTTGAGCCACTTTTTTAGTGTTTATTTGAAAATCACAGCCACTCAAAAATATAAACTGGCCTGGGGCAGTATTTTTGCTCTGAGCTTGGACTCTGGGATGAATCGGAATTATGCAGTGTGAGAATGTGCAGTGTACCTAATTTCCTGAATGTATCTGTTCTGCTCAGTCAGTTACATTTAGCTTGCAGCATGTTCTGCCCAGTAGCTTCCCTTCAAATAACTTTGAAAACTGGAGTAAAATTTCAAAGCTTTACTAAAAGTGACATTTATATCAGGTTTTCTTAAGAAAATGTGGGTGCGGGGAGGGGGTGCAAATGGTCGGCAAAAAAGAAAAGACAAATACAGTGAAAAGCAGAGAAGCAGTTTATTTCTTTATTCTCATCAGAACCCTCCAGAGGGCAACTCTGTCACGGACAGGCACCAACCCAGGAAAAAAGTACTCTGCAACTGCAGTACGTGCCTATGAGCCTATTTCATTCACACATGACAAGCTGTTGGTGTGAAAGAGTCTTGGTTCTGGTTTAATAATGTGGAGTGAATGGAAGAGGCAGTGAGTAATGAACAGCTTAGTGGCAGTGGTTGTTTATTAAAACAGAAGCTCCTTCTTGCATGTTCGCAAAACTGATTTGAAAAATCAGTAAGGGAAAAGAAACCGTGCGTAGCAGCCAGATGTTGCTGAATGGGATGCTGAATGGTTATCACAGCACTGCAAGATGAGGCACAGGGTAAAAGTAATGCAGGCTAGCAGCAGCCACAGTGAAATTGCCAGAATCAGCAACTCCAGGTGGAACAGCGCAAAGTCAGATGCTCAGACAAGAGCAGGCCGTGTGCAACCAAAGATTCTTTCTTGACTACCAGTGAGCAGCAGCAGTGGGGTTCCGCCAAATAGAACTACAATAAAGAAATTAGATTTGTCTGTCCACAGTCAAAGGTTGGCCATTTATAGACTTATAAAAAAATCTTCTTTCCTGTTGCCAACTCTCCTCCACCCCTTCATCATGTTCCCTCCTCCAAGTCCTCCCTATCCACCTCCTTCCATTGCCATCCTCATTCTCTCCTCTCAGAATCCCCTTCTCTTCTTCCTCCTTTCCTTCCTCCACCTGGATCCAGTTATTCCTCCACTGTCACAGTCTGGCTTTACAGAAATACTGTGATTGATTTTCTGCACCTGCATGCCATACCATAAGAGATTGACTAATATATCAATCAGAAATTAGGGTGGTTGCATATTTCCATGAAGTTAAAGGTGAAGCCTCTTGATGCATATGTATTTTACTGGATTGTATTAAGCAAACATTATGGGCAGGATTTCCACTACCCCCCCCACCCCCCACCCCTCTCCCCCATTGTGGTGGGGGAGGTGGGGAGGGAGTTGAAGTCCAGGGGTGCGTCGCCATTTTACGTGGGTGGACCAATTAAGGTGTGCATGGAAATGCTATGTGCTTCCTGTGCAGGTGGGGGGGATTCCCTAACCCGAGAATGTGGTCTTTCATGCTTGCGCACGAATGGGCGTACTCATCTCCCTCAGGCTAAGCGCTGCCTCAGGGAGATCATCTCTACTGTACAAATTATTACAAATAGAGAATTTTAAAAACCCTGACATATCCCCTCATGTGACACTGTCACATGAATTGGGACATGTCCAAAACTTTAAAAACTTTAATTAAATTTTTTAAAACCTTAAGGTTGGACGGGCAGATCCATTAATTACTTAAATGACTCTGTCAATGGCCTCAATTGGTAATTGACAGGTCGGTGGACACACAGCTGATTTTGCTGAGCTCCCGCCTACCTGAAAATTTAAATGGGGCACAGTGACGTCGGGAGTTCCACCCGATGACATTGTGCATCATTTTACGTGTCGGTGAGTGGGCTCCGCTCGCCAACGGGAAAATCCTGCCCTATCGAAGTGTTAAGTACGTATTTGGAAACCTCAAACTCCTGGGCCAACATGGATCCAACTCAACTCTCATAACTGCATATCTGAAATATAGATTATTTCAGAGTCCTAAAAAAGAAACCAACACATAGTCTACATACTACAATCGCTCAAAACTAAGTTCCCATAGTCAGATAGTTAGCTTCAGTTCCTCAAAAGTAATTTCCCATTTTTAGCTTTGGTTCTGAAGGAGAAATCCATTGTGATTTGAAGACATACACCTTTAAGGGGCATGTTTTGAACTACTGTCAATCAGTACATACCTCAACAAGATATGATGTATTAGTCCCCTTACTTAAAGGCAATCTATGTGCTGCAGAGGTAGATGTACTATACTTAGCTCCCAGCGAACATTCTCTGTATATAGTCTTATCTTCAAATAAAGGACCCATGTTGTTCTTTCACCAGCCTTGAGCATGACTGGTACATTTATGTCTAGAAGGTGGTAAAATGGTGGTAGTACTGGAAGCATGCTTTTGCAGATGTGACTGCAAACTATACAAACTTCAATTCTTCACACAGAGAAGGAAAGAGCTGGTGTGAAAGTGAAACAATTACCAAGACTCAGCTTGCGTATAAGGATTCTACACACAGCATTCCTTCGCTCTGGGATCGCACCTCGCTCCAGCCATCAGGCATCAGATTCTGGTAAAATTGTTCAAATCTGGGAGAGCGTATTTAGTAAAAGTCTAACTGCTGCAAAGTTTAGGCAGGAACAGAAATTAAACAGCAGACTGCAGGTGGTCTCACTTTCGGTTGAACTCCACAGACAGGAGAACTGATTACTACTAAAGCTAAATACTGCTGACTAGGCTGGTAAAAGCTATCCAGTAAGAGTTCCTAACAACAACAAGAAGCCTGTAAGTCTTTTTTTCATTGTTTGTTTTCACTTTGGAAGTCTGCAGCCATTTTCTTGCCTCAAATCAATTTTGTGGGCGGAGCTTATGAGTTAAACTAGGAAAAACAATGAAATGCTCAAAAGCACCCCTATTTGAAGTTAAGCAAAAACTTATGACCAGCTAAGGCAGTGGCCACTTAACACACTGCAACTGAGAGCTAAATTAATTCCAACAGCTGGAAGAAACTTGCATAACTGTCAAAAGTTCCAGATAGCATTAAAAAAAATCCCTGAACAAGTCAAAGTAACTACAAAATTTCCAACACTCAACTGGAAAGCAATAGATCTACAACCTGAATTCACTTTGTTCTAACAACACGTGAGGTATCTTTCCTGGACTTCAATATTTCTGAACCAGACAAACAATCTATTAAAATTTAAATTGCTATCGACAATGAAAGTGTCCACAAATTGAACACATCAAGTCTGTCCAACCACCATCTTAAAAATCCAGATAAGATATGGTCAGCACTTGAAGATCAATTATGAGCAAAGCAGAATGTCAGCAGAATCTATATGCAAAAACAGATACCGTTGCAGGTATAAACACCCTTCCACTTTGTACAATGAAATGTATGTACCCATAGAAGGGGCAACTGTTGACTCAACCAAACTCACCACATACAATGACTCGGAGATTCCATTCCTGGGAACAATTCCACTCAAGTGTTGCTACAAAAACTCACCATGGTCACTCCAGATATTTTATGTTGTGGGCATCACAGATCATAGGCCCACTGGCGTACAGGGATCTAATCCTGTTTACCATCCAACTCTGTGATGAAGGCAAAGGAACACAAGGTCATGCCGATCACCTCACTAGTCAACTAACATCCTTATATCCAGTCAGGTTTGATAGAACTGGAAGCTCAAGGATGATGCAGTATTACATCTGCATGCAGATGCTCCTCTGTCCATCGATCCGTCGCACAAGTGAAGCATTCACATCCAGAACAGGATGAAAGCTGAACTGGATAAGATGGAGAGAGAAGGCATAGTCCAAAATGTCCAGCACCCCACAGATTGGTGTAGCTCCACCACAATCATCATCAATGAAGGTGGTTTCTGTACACATTTGTTTAGACCTAAGGCATCTGGATGCGGCTCTAAAACAATACCATCAAAAAATTCCCACACTTGAAGAGCTGAGCCCCAAGTTTGTGAACAGCAAGTTATTCTCTAATGTCAACTCTAAGAATGGCTACTGGTCGATGCACTTGGAGAGATATCCCAGGGGCTAATTACATTCCGTCCTCCTTTTGGGAGATACTGTTTTCAAAGGTTACTGTTCGGGCTTTCTGTAAGCCAGGATATTTTTCAACAACATGTGGACAGGATCACATGCGGGATTCCAGGATGCACCAGGATGACAAACAACATCACTGTTGTTGGCACAAAACAGGAGCATGATCAAAATTAGATTCACCTGATGGAAGCTACATGCAGGGAAGGGCTTCTGTTTAGCAGTCAAAAATGCAACATCAACACAACACAGATCAACTTTTTTGGATCCATCAATTCCAACACAGGCATCCGTCCTGACCCTAGCAAGCTAGAAGATGTCAATGTCATGCCCACTTCGCAAGGCAAAATCTTCAATGTTGCCTCAGTTTTTTTAATTGCCTTTCACCCTATGCACCTAACATTGGCCAGAACGCCTCATCTCTTTGTGAACTTCTTTAAAAAAGTAATTAACTGAAGTCCCCTCAATTCTTCAGTTTCACAACCTGACTGAGGAGACGACAGTTGAGGCTGATGAATCCCAAAACAGATCTGGAGTGTGCCTTCCTTAGAGAGGGAAGTCTATTGCTTTCGCCTCTAAGAGTTTGGCCACCACCCAGGTTCATTATTCAAATATAGAATGCAAAACGTTGGCACTGTTATTTGGCATCCAGCGGTTCCACACCTCCTTATTTGGAAAGAAGTTCATTGTTGAAACCAACCACAAGCTGCTTGAAATGATCGGGCACAAACCCCTAACTATGCACCAGCAAGATGACAGCACCTATCGGTCAAAATGCAAGGTTAGATTGTGATGTATGCTGCAAGCCAGGTATAATTCCACGGTCACATTGACACTCTAAGCCAACTACCTAGCTCGTCAAAAACTGGTTGACAATAATCCTCTGTGCGCTAAGAATTATACTGGCAACCAATTTAAGATTGTCAGTCAGGCTCGCAGGGTGACACATTTGTGTGTACTGGAAGCCACATAAATTTATACACAGTGCTCTGTTCTTTGCATACAGAAAGAGCATGTACATGAATTATGCCTGTTTCAACTAAACAAAATAAGTGACAGCCATTCATTGACTCATTCCTCAGGGCAATGCCTTGGCCAATCAGGGTCAAGCAACTTGGTTTAAATTTCAAACAACGCTTGGCAGTTAACTGTCAGTCACCATCACTGGTGCTTTCTCCATGGTAACGCCTCTACCAATCAGAGCCAACCAATGAGCACTCTCTTCACATACAGTATAAATTGTTGTTTCTCCCTTGTATTGGTTTTCTTGTGAAGTGTCCTGATGAACGCAAGATGAAAACCTAGACATGCCTCTTCTTTCAGCAATACCCGAAGATGATTGTTCTGTTGGAGGTCAATTATCTCAATTCCAAGACATCGCTGCGGGCATTCCTCAGGGTAAGAACATAAGAACATAGGAAATAGGAGCAGGAGTAGACCATTTGACACCTCAAGCCTGCTCCACCATTCAATTAGATCACGGCTGATTTCTAGCTCAACACCATTTCCCCACAGTATCCCCATAACCCTTGATATCTTTAATATTTAGACATCTATCGATCTCTAGCTTGAATATACTTAATGGCTGAGCCTTCACTGGGGTAGAGGATTCCAAAAATGCACCACCCTCTGAGTGAAGGGATTCCTCCTCATCTCAGTCCCTCTTATTCTGAAACTGTGTACCCAGTGCTAGATGCGCGCACGCACACACCACTCTGGGCAGGGATGACATCCTTCCTGCATCTACCCTGTTGAGCTCTGTAACAATCTTGCATGCTTCAGTTGGATCACCTCAGATTATTCAAAACTCAAGAGAATATAGGAATAATCTCTCTCCATAGGACAATCCCAGGGATCAGTCTGGTACACCTTCATTGCACTTCCTCTGTGGCAAGTATATCCTTCCTTGGGTAAGGAGACAAAAGTTGTACACAATACTCTGGGTACAGTCTCACTAAGGCCCTATACAATTTACTCCTGTACTGAAATCCTCTTGCAATATAGGCCAACATATCATTTGCCTTCCTAATTGCTTGCTGCACCTGCATGTTAGCTTTCAGTAACTTATGAATAAGAACACTCAGGTCCTGTTGAGCATCAACACTTCCCAATCTCTCACCATTTAAGAAATACTCTGATTTTGTTTTTCCTAACAAACTGAATAATTTCATATTGTTTCCACATTCTATTCCATAGGCCATGTTCTTGCCCACTCAGTCTGTCTAAATCCTCTTGAAGCCTCTTTGCATCCTCCTCACAAATTACATTCCCACCTAGATTTGTGCCATCAGCAAACTTGGAAATATTACATTTGGTCCCCACATCTAAATCATTGATACAGATTGTGAATTGCTGGAGCCCAAGCACATCCTATCAATCTGACGATGACCCATTTATTCCTACGCTGTTTTCTGTCTATTAACCAATTCTCAATCCATGCCAGTGTATTATCCCAAATCTCATGTGCTCTAATTTTGTTTACTAACCTCTTGTGTGGGACCTTATCAAAAACCTTCTGAAAATCCAAATGTACCACATCCACTGGTTTTCTCCGTATCTATTCTGCTAGTTACATCCTCAAAAATCTCCAAAATAATCAAACATGATTTCCTTTGCATAAATCCATGTTGACTCTGCTCATTCCTATCATTATTTTCTAAGTGTCCAATTATCACAACTTTTATAATATATTCTAGCATTTTTCTACTACTGATGTCAGGTTAACAGGTCTGTGGTTCCCTATTTTCTCTCTCCCTCCTTTCTTAAATTGTGGATTACATTTGCTACCTTCCAATCTGCAGAATCCATTCCAGAATCTATAGAATTTTGGAACATGACCACCATGGCATCCACTATCCCCACAGCCACTTCTTCCCATACTCTGGGATGTAGATCATCAGGTCCAGGGGATTTATCAACTTTTAGTCCCATTAATTTCTCCCATACTACTTTTTTTTTTTTACTAACACTGATTTCTTTCAGTTCCTCATTCTCACTAGTCCCTTGGTTTTCTATTCCTGGGAGGTTTGCGCATCTTCTGCTCTGAAGTCAGGAACAAAGTATTTGTTTAGTTTCTCTGCCATTTCCTTATTCCCTATTATAAATTCTCTTGCCTCTGCCTGTAGTGGGCCCACATTTGTTTTTTCTATTCTTTTCCTTTTTACATACCACCAGAAGCTTTTACAGTCCGCTTTTAAGTTTCTCACTCGGTTACTTTCATATTGTTATGTCAATAAGACATGAAAAGAAATCATCAAAACTATACATATCGAAATTTTATTTTTTTTTACTATTTTAAAATGGACTTCAGCCATGCATGTAACTGCACAAAATGGCTGCTACGGGTCACATGAATCACAAGATTGGCCACCTGTTCTGGAAGGTTCCAGAAGAGACTACAGGAACAAGGGAGTTCCACTCTCATCCTTGTGGAACCCCATTGTAAGGCCACATTATAATCACTAAACTAGACTACTAACAGACAAACTGACTCCCCCAGCCATCATGATAACAAAGGCAGGGGCATCGAAACTCCTTATACCTGAAGATGTGCTAACAGCCACCATTTCTCTCCTAAGGGAAACAATGGATTTTAGCCAGGGGTTCAGAAACTGATTGCCAGGCTGCAATTAACTCATTAATGGGGTATGTCACATGACCCCAGGTTTCTAGCCTTTCAGAAGGTTTTAATATATTTCTAGTCCCACAGGTCAGACTGCTGATTTAACACCAACCAGAACAAACTCCAGCAGCTGCCAGATGATCAAGCAGCCAGCCATCATCCTTCAACTCCTCGAAGCCTGTTTGATTTAAAAGTTTCAAATCATCACCTGCCAAATGGTCTAAACACAAACTACATCGTGCTGCATTGTCATTTGCTTCAAGGACTCCCGTGTTGTTGTCTCCAACCAAAACCTGACTGAGGCTCAACCCTGCCACGGTGGAAACGCCTTCTGGACTTTGACCTCTCGGACTTTGGAAATCACGTGAACTAATGGGGAGATGGTGGTGTAGTGGCAATATCACTGTACTAGTAATCTAGAGGCCCAGGCAAAAGCTCTGGGACATGGGTTAAAATCCTACCATAGCAGCTGGTGGAATTTAAATTCAATCAATAAATCTGGAATATAAAACTAGTCTCAGTAATGGTGACCATGTCAACTTTCATCGACTGTTGTAAAAACCCATCTGGTTCACTAACGTCCTTTAGGGAAGGAAATCTGTCATCCTTACATGGTCTCGTCGACATGTGACTCCAGACCCACAGAAATGTGGTTGACTCGTCTGCCCTCTGAAATGGCCTAGCAAGCCACTCAGCTCTAAGGCAATTAGGGATGGGCAACAAATGTTGGCCTATATCCCATGAAAGAATTTTTTTGTTGCCCATAGTTGTAACCTTCCTCATTTCTATTCCCCCTTACTGTAAATGTGCATGAAGAGAGTGTGAGTGAGAGAGAATGTGAGAGAGTATGTGTGACAGAGTGTGTGAGTGAGGTTGCAATAACCCCTCCACCATCACCCCCCCCGGGTTTGAATGTGAATAAATGAATCTTCTGAGTTAATCATAACGCTAACCATTGAACCACAAACTGAAGGAATAAGGAAATACGCCACAGCCTACTTGAAAAATAATTCAAAAACACCTCTGCTTACAGACAGATGGGGAAAGGGTAAAGAAGTTTAGTATCTCTCTCTCCTGTCCAAAACAATATTCTATTTTTTTTTTTATCAGTTTCTTGGTCCTCCTTTGCTGAATTCTAAAATTCTCCAAGTCCTCAGGCTTATTACTTTTTGGGCAACTTTATATGCCTCTTCCTTTGATCCAATACAATCTTTAACTTTTCTTGTTAGCCATGGTTGGATCACCTTTCCTGCTGGATTTTTGTGCCTCAAAGGAATATAAATGTGTTATAAACCTTGTATTAATTCTTTAAATGATTGCCATTGCCTGTCTACTATCATACCATTTAATATAGTTTCCCAATCTACCACAGCTAATTTGTCCCTTATACCTTCTTAGGTTCCTTTGTTTACATTTAAGACCCTAGTTTTGGACTGAACTACATCACTTTCAAACTTAATGAAAAACCCTTATGATCACTCTTCCCTAGCGGCTCCTTTATAATGAGATTAGTCCTTTCCAATTGCACAATACTAGATCCAAAATAGCCCATCGTCTAATTGGTTCCTCAAAATATTGTTCCAGAAAAACATATGGTAAACATTCTAGGAATTCGACCTCCACACCATTAGTGCTAATTGGGTTTACCCAGTCTATATGTAGATGGAAGTACCCCATAATTACTGTATTACTCTTGTTACATGCTCCTCTAATTTCCTGATTTATACCATGCCCTACATTACCACTACTGTTTCATGACCTATAAACAACTCTTACAATATTTTCTGCCCATTGTTGTTACTTAGCTCCACCCATACTCATTCTATACCTTGACCTTCTGAAGATCCCCTCTCACTAATGTACTGATCTTATCCTTTACTCACAGAGCTATCCAAACCTCCTTTTCCTTTTTGCCTATCCTTCCTAAATGTCAAGACCCCCGAACATTCAATTCCCAGCCTTGATCACTCTGCAACCATGTCTCCATAATAGCAATTAGATCATACTTGTTCATTTCCACTTTTCCCTTATTATGAATACTGTGTGATTCAGATAGAATTAAAGGCACTCTTTTTTTTATTATTTTCATAACCTTTAGCCTTATCTGCTGGCACACTCGTACGTTTATACATTCTGTTCCTTCCTGCCACACTCAGATTATAAATTCCTTATTGCTACTATGTTGTCTTGCCTTGTCCTCTCTCTAACTTATCGCATCTTTCCTCACTTGATCCTTCACACCCATTATTTACTTAAAGCCCTCTCTACGGGCCTGGCTATGTGACGCTCCAGAACACTGGTCCCAGCACAGTTCAGATGAAGACCGCCCCGAAGATATAGCTCCCACTTTCCCCACTACTAGTGCCAATGCCCCATGAATCAAAATCAGTTTCTCCCACACCAATCTTTCAGCCATGCATGTAACTCTCTAATCTTATTTACCATACTCCAATTTGCTTGTGGCTCAGGCATTAATCCAGAGATTAGTGGCTTTGAGGTTCTGCTTTTTAAATTTAGCCCCTAGCTGCTTATACTCTCCAAGGAAAACCTCCTTCTTAGTCCTACTTGTGTCATTGATACTTACGTGGGCCATGGAAACTGGATCATATCCCTCCCACTGCAAGTTCTTCTCCAGCCCAAAGCAGATGTCCAGAAACCTGGCAACAAAGCCTCCTGGACTCATGGTCTCAGCTGCAGAGAACAGTGTCTACCCCCCCTGGCTATATTGTCCCCTATTACCACTATATTCCTAATAACTCCCTCCGTTTAAATGGCTTCCTGTATCACGGTGCCACTGTCAGTTTGTTCATTCATCCACGCAGCCCCCGCTTTCGTCCATGCTGGCTGCAAGAACCTCAAACCTGTTGGATAACTACGAGGGCTGCAGCTTCTCCACTTCTACCTTGTTAATACCCCTACCTTCTTCACTTGCAGTCACATGCTCCTGACGATGATCATGGACCAAATCAGATGACTCTTTCTAAGGGATGTGACCACCTCCTTGAACAAAGTGTCCAGGTTACTTTCCCACTCCCTGATGTGTCACAGTGTCTGCAACTTGGCCTCCAGCTTAATGACTCCGAGCCAAAGTTCCTCCAGTCAAAGACAGTTACTGCAGATGTGTTTGCCTTAAAATCATACACGTGTCAATGAGCTCCCACATTCTTCAGCCGCCACACATCACCTACCCTGCCAACTTTCTAGTGTTTAATTATTTTACTGATTAAATTTATTAATGTCTCTAGTCCTACCTTTGCTTATATTCTCATTTCAATAAATGTTCTGCTTACCCCGATTGAAATTCACCAGTTAAGATAAATAAGAAATACTCAGCAGCGAATCCAATAAGCTTTACAGCTATTACTAAGCCAATTACTAATAAAACATTACAATTACTAAAATTATCTGAGTCTTGAAGGATAAATGAGAAAAATAATTACCAATCAACTACCTGTTTTCCTGTGATGTCACACTTCAATTTTTCTCAGAACGTGGTTGATCCACTCTGGAGTGACGGATTAGATAGCTCTTTTAGGTCCTGCTGTCTGTCTCCAGGAACTCCTCTCTCCTGCTCTGTTAGTTGCTGCTGTCAGTCTCTGGGTCCTCCTTTACCCACTCCAGGATAGTCTCCTAGGCCCAACCATCTTCAGCTGCTTCATCAATGATCTTCCTTCCATCATTAGGTCAGAAGTTGGAATGTTCGCTGATGATTGCACCATGTTCAGCACCATTCACGACTCCTCCGATACTGAAGCAGTCCATGTCCATATGCAGCAAGGCCTGGGCAACATTCAGGCTTGGGCTGACAAGTGGCAGTAACATTTGTGCCACACAAATGCCAGGCAATGACCATCTCCAACAAGAGAGAATGTCTCCTTGGCATTTCATAGCATTATCATCGATCCTTGACATTCATTGGCATTACCATTGCTGAATCCCCCGCTATCAACATCCTGAGGGGTTACCATTAACCAGAAACTGAACTGGATCAGCCATATTAATATTGTGTCTACAAGAGCAGGTCACAGACTGGGAATTTTGTGGCAAGTAACTCACCTCCTGATCCCCAAAGTCTGTCCACTATCTACAAGGCACAAGTCAGTAGTGTCTTGGAATACTTTCAACTTGCCTCGATGAGTGCAGCTCCAGCAATACTAAAGAAGCTCAACACCATCCAGGACAAAGCAGCCTGCCTGGCACCCTATCAACCACCTCCACACATCCACTCCCTCCATTACCGATGCATAGAAGCCATAATGAGATGCACTTCAAACCCACGACCCTTAACACATTGACAGACAAGGTCAGCAAATGCATGGGAACACCACCACATACAAGTTCCCCTCCAAACCACACACCATCCTGACTAGGAACTATATAGCCTTTCCTTCAATGTCACTAGGTCAAAATCCTGGAACAACCTTCCTGACAGCACTATGTGTCTACCCACACCACATGGACTGCAGCGGTTCAAGAAGGTGGCTCACCACTACCTTCTCAAGGAAAATTAGGGTTGGGCCATAATGCTGGCCTAGCCAGCGATGCCCTCATCCTGTGAAAGAATAAGTTTTTTGAAATGCATACAGAGTATCAGGCATCACTGCAACCAATCCATGATTCAGTTCACAAACAAAGAACAATAGTCTGATGAAAGGTCACAAGCCTGACATGATGTCTCTGTTTCTCTCTCTACAGATGCTGCTAGATCTGTAGAGTATTTCCAGCATGGTCTGTTTTTATTGCAGATTCCAGCATTCTTCATATTCTGCTTTTGTAATTAAAGTCTAAGGTTCATCTGCATCTAACAAACCAAGTAGCAGAAGCCTGGGTAATAAGTGTTAATTCAGTTTATCATTTATTAAAGCCAAGTCATACATTTTGCTGTGGGCAAAGTAGAACATTTCAATTGTTCAATTGAACATAAGAGTTACATTTTGCAACCTATTAACTAAATTAAACATACGCTTAGAGATGGATTTTAGTTCTTGGGTATTAAATGCACAAATTTACGATAATATAGATTCTTAACAACTTTTATGGTACTTGGTTAATGTGATTCAATAAATTGTCATGAACAGCCTTTGGCTTTAACTCCCAATTAATATGCAATAACCCAAACTTCTGATGTCTGAAACATATAGATTTTTCTATAATTTGTAGTCAGCAATAGCCTGGCATCCTCCTTGCAGATCCTACTTGCAGCAATGCTACTGACAAACTGACTAGCCAATATCTATGCAATTAAAAAAAATCAATTTTTCCTAAATATTGGAATAATTGTATTTAAAAATAAAATCAGGCACATAGTTATGGAACCCTAATCCTGAATAAATAGGTTGAGCTTCATTTTAATTGGGTGATATAACCTGAATTCTTGAATTGGATTACTGCCATTTACTTTATTGCCAGCTGTTTTATACCTTCATTGGTTGCATTAATGCTCAGAAATTGGAGAAAGTAAATAAATGATAAAACTTAAATTGTATCACTGTGATTTCTAAATTGAAAGTCAAAATCTACAGGTAGTTTTCAGATTATAAGAGTGTGATCTACAGAGCCTCCTGGAGATTACTAACTATGAAACCTCAGTACTTCAATTCTTTCCAACTAAGTTTTAACTTAGCTGGATATACATCTAATAATAGAAATGTGCCAGCAAGTTTACCAGTTGCAGACCAGATTAAAAGACTGATTTGTGTTAAGGATGTGGTGTTACACTGTAAAAATGGTGAAGCATTTAGTTCTAGATTATTACTTTCACATTACTACATTGCTCTTTTTTGTTCTAATTAAAAACAAATGATCTGGAATATTCCCTTTTATTTTTCAATGGGCAACAGTTTTACTTTCCAGAACAGCAAAACAAAGACATTAGTTGTCATGGTAAAATGGTTATTTCTCCCTGCTGTATTCATTGGTTCAAATTATCCAGAATCTGGCATAAATATCTAAGAAAGCAGTCAATATTATCTTTGTCCAAAGTATTCATCAAGTTACAATTGATGATGCACTTTGTTTCTTTGAATTTATTATCAGACTCTCAAACTAAAAGTAGGTGCAATGATATACAATTTGCATCCAGATTCTAAGAGATTAATTGGCAGCTCCAAAAGCATGCAGCTAGTTGCACTCTGTATCCTATCAGCAGATATTTAAGTCTTGAGAAGATGTAACTCAAAAAGATGGGTTTTTTTAGCTTTGTAACTCCTGCCACCACACTGGAACAGGAAGTCAGTGCTGTTGAAGTCATCACTGTGTGCCTGAAATAGCAAGTCGGCACCCACTCCACTCCAGGCACATATGCGGTGCCAGTGACATCATCCTCGTGGGCTCGCCACCCACTTGCTCATCTCCCTTGCCACCTCACTAGCTTTACTCACCCTCGCCACCTCACTTGCCTCTATGCTCACTGCCCTACTCCCAATTCTTGGCCTCTTTGCTCGCCAGCCCGCTCGTTACCTGTACACAATGAGGGTACAGGGTAGCAAACAAGAAAGAGGCAGTGAGGGGTCAGGAACCGGGCAGCCAGTGAGGAAGCGAGCAAAGTGGAATCACAATGCCAGGGTTTGTAACTGGTGTTTTGGGATTTAATATTCTGTGAAAACTGCATTCCTTAACCATGGTGAAAACAAAACAAAGTTGAATGATGCTGCGCTTGTTTAAATAACTTTATATTGCTCCATATTATGGATGATCCCATTCTTTGATGCAGGCAGCTACCTGTGACTGGCAGTGATATCTATCACATGCACCATGACTGCATGTCCAGTGAATGCGCCCTCTGCAGTTGTGGTGGTGGCAAACGCAGCCATTTTTAATTTGTTCAAAGGATGGGAGCATTGTTGGTAAGGCCAGCAATTATAGCCCATCCCAAATTGCCCTTGAGAAGGTAAATATCTTCTTTAACTGCCATAGTCCATGTGGTGTAGGTACACTCATAGTGTTGTTAGGGAGAGAGTTCCAGAATTCTGACCCAGTGACAGCAAAGGAAGAGCAATATATTTCTATGTCGGGATGGCGAGTGATTTGCAGAGGACCTTGCAGTGGTGATGTTCCTATGCACCTGCGCCCTTCTTCTTCTAGATGGCAGAGGTCACTGGTTTGGAAGGTGTTCAGAAGACATTCTGTCCAGGAATTGGTCCATTTCTCATTGTGTTGCTTCAGTTGATCAAGAGCAATTTGTATTTTTCAGGACAAGCAGGACTAGAGGGTGGTGATTAAGGGAATCAATTTAGGGAGCAGGGTGAAAGCATTGGAAGAAAAAGGTGATAGGAGGGCCAAGGGGAAAAGACAAGCATTGAGGGATTGATTTGAATCAGCAGGGACAGGGATTTGCATAGTGGGCCCTGTTAAAGACCAATAATAAGGGTAAATTAGCTGTCACAACCCATACTGATGCTCATCCTCATACAAAACTTGTGCTTTTATGTCAGCCATTTGAAATCCTATCAAAATAATTTTAGATCATAAGCAGCCTAGTTTAGGCTCAGTGAGCTCTTGCAACTGATCACTCATTCTACTTTGTGGATTAGCTTTATCCTCAAAAAGAATTTGCACAAACTTATTTAATATTTGTGATACATAATATAGGTCACTGTATAATTCTGGTTATGTTAAATAGTTCATAAACATTTAATCAACAATCAAACATAAAAGGCTAATCTTAAAGCATTCAGGTAATGTAACTGTGACTATTACAGCTACTACATAAAGAAGATAAAATGATTTATATGAATTTTGCAAAATTGCCAGAACTAGCAAAGAAATTTGTAACATTGTCCAGGTTGTTTCGGTGTTTTCAGGTAGGGGGCTGGGTCCTGACAGAAGGACCACGGCTCATGGCATGCCTGGGGCTCCAGCACAAGCACAGAGCTTGGCAGAGAGACAGTCCGGCATGCTCAGTTTCCAGCATTCTTTTAAAAGCTGCACGATGGTGTGATGTGAAAAGACCATGGGACCTGTGTGCAGCGCAATTGTGAGCCACATGATAAGGTTAATTGGGAGCTGAAGAGGTGGCAACTGATGTGCTGTAGTTAACCCATGTGCAGCGGAAAAACATATGGAGCTGGGTTTCAGAGAAGCCATGCAGCAGTTGATAGCTCCATGCTGTTTGAGAGTTGAGGCTCAGGGAAGCCCAGGAACAGTAGTTGCTTGGTGCAAATGGAAATTGGGGATTAGGGAAGCCTAGGATCAGTAGTATTCTGGTCAGACCAGCTAGATAACTGCTATCATGCCAGTATTTAAATGCTGGGGTGCAATCTTGTGAATCTAGTGAGATGCAGTCTCAGGAGGAGATTGAGCAGCTGGGAGGTGAGCAGTCATTGGGGCAGTCTGAATTGGAGCTTCTGTTTAGGGAAATCAGATGATAGATCCTCACAAATGAGGTTCTGAAATCCTTCATGAGGAAGACAATATTTTGAAGAATTTTGTGGCTCTCAGTGATCACTGACATTCAGGTAGGTTGCTGAGTCATTTGTGGGACTGTTTTGATTACATCTTCCATTTAATGTGCAGTTTATAGTGTGTTTGACCACAGTTTGCTTGTTGATTCATGTTTACCTCATGTTAATTCTGGGTGCTAGTATATAAGATAGATAGTATTGACTGTTTGCTTTGTTGACTCCTATATAGTAAAATTCCTCCTGTTTAAAACCATGGAATCTTGTGGCTTTATTCTCTTAGTGAATACCTGGGATTTCAGATTTCATCTATTTTAAAACAAAGAGATATTGGTCTCTAACCAGATCATAACAAAATTGCAGGTCATGTCTGGGATCGTAACAATATCATCAGCAAGTATCTGCTACACAGTGTTACAACTGTACAGAACTGTAAAGCTGCTACCCAATAAGCTCCATAAGCATTAATGTGACAATGACCTTACCAACCAGTTAAGAAAGTATCAGTTATGCTCACCTACTATTAAGTAAAACTGCTAATATAACAATAATAAAAACAAAAAAACTGCGGATGCTGGAAATCCAAAACAAAAACAAAAACAGAATTACCTGGAAAAACTCAGCAGGTCTGGCAGCATCGGCGGAGAAGAAAAGAGTTGACGTTTCGAGTCCTCATGACCCTTTGACAGAACTTGAGTTCGAGTCCAGGAAAGAGCTGAAATATAAGCTGGTTTAAGGTGTGTGTGTGGGGGGCGGAGAGATAAGAGAGACAGAGAGGTGGAGGGGGTTGGTGTGGTTGTAGGGACAAACAAGCAGTGATAGAAGCAGATCATCAAAAGATGTCAACGACAATAGTACAATAGAACACATAGGTGTTAAAGTTAAAGTTAAAGTTGGTGATATTATCTAAACGAATGTGCTAATTAAGAATGGATGGTAGGGCACTCAAGGTATAGCTCTAGTGGGGGTGTTTTTTTTTTAAAAATAATGGAAATAGGTGGGAAAAGGAAAATCTTTATAATTTATTGGGAAAAAAAAGGAAGGGGGAAACAGAAAGGGGGTGGGGATGGGGGAGGGAGCTCACGACCTAAAGTTGTTGAATTCAATATTCAGTCCGGAAGGCTGTAAAGTACCTAGTCGGAAGATGAGGTGTTGTTCCTCCAGTTTGCGTTGGGCTTCACTGGAACAATGCAGCAAGCCAAGGACAGACATGTGGGCAAGAGAGCAGGGTGGAGTGTTGAAATGGCAAGCGACAGGGAGGTTTGGGTCATTCTTGCGGACAGACCGCAGGTGTTCTGCAAAGCGGTCGCCCAGCTTACGTTTGGTCTCTCCAATGTAGAGGAGACCACATTGGGAGCAACGAATGCAGTAGACTAAGTTGGGGGAAATGCAAGTGAAATGCTGCTTCACTTGAAAGGAGTGTTTGGGTCCTTGGACGGTGAGGAGAGAGGAAGTGAAGGGGCAGGTGTTGCATCTTTTGCGTGGGCATGGGGTTGTGCCATAGGAGGGGGTTGAGGAGTAGGGGGTGATGGAGGAGTGGACCAGGGTGTCCCGGAGGGAGCGATCCCTACGGAATGCCGATAAGGGGGGTGAAGGGAAGATGTGTTTGGTGGTGGCATCATGCTGGAGTTGGCGGAAATGGTGGAGGATGATTCTTTGAATGCGGAGGCTGGTGGGGTGATAAGTGAGGACAAGGGGGACCCTATCATGTTTCTGGGAGGGAGGAGAAGGAGTGAGGGCGGATGCGCGGGAGATGGGCCGGACACGGTTGAGGGCCCTGTCAACGACCGTGGGTGGAAAACCTCGGTTAAGGAAGAAGGAGGACATGTCAGAGGAACTGTTTTTGAATGTAGCATCATCGGAACAGATGCGACGGAGGCGAAGGAACTGAGAGAATGGGATGGAGTCCTTACAGGAAGTGGGGTGTGAGGAGCTGTAGTCGAGATAGCTGTGGGAGTCGGTGGGTTTGTAATGGATATTGGTGGATAGTCTATCACCAGAGATTGAGACAGAGAGGTCAAGGAAGGGAAGGGAAGTGTCAGAGATGGACCACGTGAAAATGATGGAGGGGTGGAGATTGGAAGCAAAATTAATAAATTTTTCCAAGTCCTGACGAGAGCATGAAGCGGCACCGAAATAATCATCGATGTACCGGAGAAAGAGTTGTGGAAGGGGGCCGGAGTAGGACTGCAACAAGGAATGTTCCACATACCCCATAAAGAGACAGGCATAGCTGGGGCCCATGCGGGTACCCATAGCCACACCTTTTATTTGGAGGAAGTGAGAGGAGTTGAAGGAGAAATTGTTCAGCGTGAGAACAAGTTCAGCCAGACGGAGGAGAGTAGTGGTGGATTGGGATTGTTCGGGCCTCTGTTCGAGGAAGAAGCTAAGGGCCCTCAGACCATCCTGGTGGGGGATGGAGGTGTAGAGGGATTGGACGTCCATGGTGAAGAGGAAGCGGTAGGGGCCAGGGAACTGGAAATTGTTGATGTGACGTAAGGTGTCAGAGGAATCACGGATGTAGGTGGGAAGGGACTGGACAAGGGGAGAGAGAAGGGAGTCAAGATAACGAGAAATGAGTTCTGTGGGGCAGGAGCAAGCTGAGACGATCGGTCTACCGGGGCAGTTCTGTTTGTGGATTTTGGGTAGGAGATAGAAGCGGGCCGTCCGAGGTTGGGCGACTATCAGGTTGGAAGCTGTGGGAGGGAGATCCCCAGAGGAGATGAGGTCAGTGACAGTCCTGGAAACAGTGGCTTGATGTTCAGTGGTGGGGTCATGGTCCAGGGAGAGGTAGGAGGAAGTGTCTGCGAGTTGACGCTCAGCCTCCGCGAGGTAGAGGTCAGTGCGCCAGACAACAGCACCACCCTTGTCAGCGGGTTTGATGACAATGTCAGGGTTGGACCTGAGAGAATGGAGTGCAGTAAGTTCAGAGAGAGACAGGTTAGAATGGGTGAGAGGAGCAGAGAAATTGAGACGACTAATGTCGCACCGACAGTTCTCAATGAAAAGATCGAGAGAAGGTAAGAATCCAGAGGGAGGGGTCCAGGTGGAGGGAGAATATTGGAGATGGGTAAAAGGATCCGTTGAACTGGGAGAGGACTCCTGCCCAAAGAAGTGAGCCCGGAGACGAAGACGGCGGAAGAAGAGTTCAGTATCATGCCGAGCCCGAAATTCATTGAGGTGAGGGCGTAAGGGTATGAAACTAAGTCCTTTGTTGAGCACTGAACGTTCAGCATCGGAGAGGGGAAGGTCAGGGGGTATAGTGAATACACGGCTGGGGTTGGGACTGGAAGAAAGGGTGGGGACGGAGGGACAGGCAGGGGTGGAGGGCCCTAGATGGGTGTTGGTGTCGATGAGTTGTTGGAGCTTGCGTTCCTTAGCACTTGAGAGAAAGAGAAAAAGTTTCTTGTTGAGGCGTCGGATGAGCCGAAGGATAAAATGAAACTGGGGGCACGCGCAGCTTTGAAAAAGGGTACGGCGGTGCTGCTGGAGGGAGAGGTCGAGTGTGTTCATATGGCGGCGCATGGCACTGAGAGTGGATTTCAGAATGTGACAGGAACAGCAGTCCGAGAAACGTTTTATGTCCCGGAGATACCTGTAATCCTGGGTGGGTTCGAAACGTGAGGGGTGGAATTTCAGTTGAAATCCACGTGGGGTAATTCGGAGACTGAGACAGTCACTGAGAAAGGAGATATGGCTGTGAAAGCGGGTTTTAGTAAACACCTTGTCAAACACTAGGAGAGAAATGGAAAGCAATGAAGGTGAACAAGGCAACAGAGAGATCCGGAAATCTTGTCGCAGAGAGGAACAGAACTTCTTCAAGGAGGTAGGCATTTCTTGAAGAGCAGTGGCAGTCAATTAAACACAGAGATAAAAACAAAAAAAACTGCGGATGCTGGAAATCCAAAACAAAAACAGAATTACCTGGAAAAACTCAGCAGCATCGGCGGAGAAGAAAAGAGTTGACGTTTCGAGTCCTCATGACCCTTCGACAGAACTTGAGTTCGAGTCCAAGAAAGAGCTGAAATGTAAGCTGGTTTAAGGTGTGTGTGTGGGGGGCGGAGAGATAGAGAGACAGAGAGGTGGAGGGAGAGACCAAACGTAAGCTGAGCGACCGCTTTGCAGAACACCTGCGGTCTGTCCGCAAGAATGACCCAAACCTCCCTGTCGCTTGCCATTTCAACACTCCACCCTGCTCTCTTGCCCACATGTCTGTCCTTGGCTTGCTGCATTGTTCCAGTGAAGCCCAACGCAAACTGGAGGAACAACACCTCATCTTCCGACTAGGGACTTTACAGCCTTCCGGACTGAATATTGAATTCAACAACTTTAGGTCGTGAGCTCCCTCCCCCATCCCCACCCCCTTTCTGTTTCCCCCTTCTTTTTTTTTTCCAATAAATTATAAAGATTTTCCTTTTCCCACCTATTTCCATTATTTAAAAAAAAACCCACTAGAGCTATACCTTGAGTGCCCTACCATCCATTCTTAATTAGCACATTCGTTTAGATAATATCACCAACTTTAACTTTAACTTTAACACCTATGTGTTCTATTGTACTATTGTCGTTGACATCTTTTGATGATCTGCTTCTATCACTGCTTGTTTGTCCCTACAACCACACCAACCCCCTCCACCTCTCTGTCTCTCTTATCTCTCCGCCCCCCACACACACACCTTAAACCAGCTTATATTTCAGCTCTTTCCTGGACTCGAACTCAAGTTCTGTCAAAGGGTCATGAGGACTCGAAACGTCAACTCTTTTCTTCTCCGCCGATGCTGCCAGACCTGCTGAGTTTTTCCAGGTAATTCTGTTTTTGTTTTAGCTCAGCAAGGGTCTGTTTACAGAAGCGGAAATGGAGTGTTAGCTTTGATTGATTGACAACTTTATGAGGTTATAATAAGATTTTATTTCTTTGGTCTGTTTGTTTCAATGCATGCATGGTTATTTGGACAAGATTAAAAGATGTAAAATGAGGTAAAGCTTCTGTTCTTGACACCATAATGGCCATGTCTGATTGACACTTTATAGGGTTGTGAGAGCAACAGTTTTTTTAAAGCAGATTTCTGAATGGATGTTTTCTTCATCTGTGTTTCAAGAATTGCCACTGTTATTATATGGCTCATCAGTTCTGTACCTAATTGGTGAGTGCCATATGGAGGTGGCAAGGCAGGGGCAAGAGGAGGTGTGAGGGAGAGGGCCTAACAGTCTTTGATATGACTGGGAGAGAAGTCCCAGAGAAGCAAGGAGGGCTGCCTCAGCACTGCATCCAACTTGCTTTCAAGACCGGCGTCCCAAAGTTGATCCAGCTCCGCCTCCCTAGAACAAAAATATTGTGTGCAGGAGCCACTTATATGTAGATAGGTCTGCCAAGTTGGGAAATTTCCCTAATCGACCTTCCTGTCTTATTAGTGAAAATCTGGACCAATACTTCATTTGAGGCTGAACCAGAGTTTTATAAAGTTTCATCATAGAATTCAAAAGCAAAGGAATTTATATCCCATTTAGAAGCAGGTCCTGTATACTATTTTAACCATTTTTTGAACCCACCCTGCCACCTTCAGCAAACACTCCCAGGTCTCTGTTCCAGCACCCATTTTAGAATTATGCTCTTTAATTTGCATTTCCTCCCATCATTTTTCCTGCCAAAATGTACCACTTCATGTTTTTCTGTCTCAAATTTCACCTATCACATGTCCACCCTTTCCATCAGCCTGAGTACATCCTCTTGAAGTCTGACAGCATCCTACTCACAGTTAATAATACTTTCAAGTTTCGTGTCAGCTGCATATTTTGAAATTGTGCCCCCAGTACCCAAGTCTAGGTCATTAATATATATTAAGAAAAGCAGTGGTCCTATTACCAATGGGAAACCCCACTGTATACATTGCTCCAGTTCAAAAAACAACCATTCACTCTACAAACAAATAATATACGCCGATATTTCAGTGCTTTGTTGCATTATTTTCAAGTGCCATCTTTCGAATATGATGCCAAACCAATATTACAAAAAGCTGATTAACTGGATGTAAATGATCCCTTGGCACTTTTCAAAAATGAACAGGGGAGATGTCCTAGTGTTGTGGCCAATGCTTACTATCCCTCAACCAACACAATCAAAAACAGAATAATGACACTGTGTTTGCCTGTATTACAACAGTAACTATTTCTTTTAAAAAATCCTTCGAGTGTGAGCGCTTTGAGTCATCCTGAGATCATGAAAGATCATAAATGCAAGTTCTTTATTTCTGCACCTCCATTATTTTATTTTCACAACTAACTTGCACAACCACACTTGTTTAAGATTAGATAAACATAGAAAATGCACTCAGGCAATATTCAAACTTTCTTGTTCCAATTATATATTCAACATACTACCTAACGCTAATACAATAAACTGGTATATAAACTACTAAGTAGTATGGAATCTTCTATATTACAAAGCTCTATTCGAGGTCGTCTTAACTGGTAAAATGTTACACATCAGTCTGCAACTATTTGTAACCCATAAAGCTTAAATTGATGCTGAACTGTCACAAAATTTAAACAAATAATTTGCAGTGCAACTTACATTTTTAAAATCTAGTCAGCTATCTATATTTGATAATGAACTGACAATCTTAAACAGCTATAATTAATCTTCATATTTAGGGATCACCTTTTGCAGCTGGGGGAGTGGAAAATCGAGGAAGATAAAACAAAGAATTTATCGAGTAATTCTGGCCAGTTTCAAATTCTATGCTCTTCCACAGGAAAGATCTACATACAGTCAACCTCACTTAACACAATAAACCACTTCAGCAGCAAATGTGTTTACAATATGTATGAACGGTGACATTTTGCTGAAGCAGATTATTACTATATTGCACTGTACCATAAACTGGGAATAATTTTAAGACCTGCAAAAGATCAATGTGAAATTTATTTTTTCAATATGAAATAAATATGAACGCACCTTTTAATTTTGAAGTTTCTGTTGTGATAATTATCTCTGTCATGAGACTAAAGGTATTGTGCATTCACTCCAAAGTTAAATGAGTGAAATCAATCACATGTAAAATGCTGCAAATTGTAACAAACTGCTATACTTAGTACAATTCAAATACACGTGAGATTCCTAGCGTTTTACAACCTTCAAATCCGATTAACTTGCACAGAGAAGCCTTCAAACATAAGTTGAGCATTTAGAAATATAAAATTACAAAGAATGTCTACTTGGGATTTTGGCAGTTCAAGGTGCAGTGTTTTTATCATATATATTTCATAATCCTTTTCTTTTGGAGGTGCAATTAAAATATTTTAGAAATCACACCCACGTAGCAGGCAAAACCAGTCTTTCAAATCCCCAAGTCCAGAGGGAAGCAAAGACTTAGCACACATCAGGGTGTTACATCACTCACTTAGGACTCTTCTATATTTATGCAAATATTGTCATGAAATTTTACATTTCATAATAAACACCTTGACATTAACAAAATGTTTAACAGTTCATAAGAAAAACATTTATTTCTGTGTACAATAAGCATGCTTTGAGTAACAATTTATATAAAAAATAACATACTGAAATACCTTTAAATCTGTTACAAAGGTATAACAATATTAATGCCAGAGGATCTCAAATTCAAGAAAAATATATTTTTGATATCAAAACCAAGAAATTATTTAAAGAGAACAGTTTACACTTTATGCACTTCTCATTATATTTACACAACGCATACAGCCTGAGAGCAGCAAATGACAGTTGGAAGAGAGGTGAACAAAAAGTCAGAAGAGCAAATAAGCGGATTAGCTGTCACGGTATTACTGCTTTTAATTAAGTTGACTGATTCCACTCACACTAGGGTATTATATACTGTATGGTTAAATTCAAGCTACAGTACAATATTTTAACATATATGGTTTAATTATGTGTTCACTGACACAGGGAAAAATTGTAACTTTTTCATCTATAATGTTTCATTAACATGTAGTGCTGCAGAAAACCTGATATATTGTTTTTGTTTCAGTGCTTAATCTGTGGTACAGTAAGTTGCTGTAATCGGCTAAAAGTATTACCAACAGATCTCCAATACCTAAATTAAAGCTTAAATTTACTAAATTACTTTCTAACCCATATTCCTCTTATTCAAAAATTTAAATGTTTTACCAAAACAAATAGAAGTAGTTAAAACATGCACATGTACTTCCCCTTATTAAACACACCAGATGTGGCTTCCAAAATGAGGTGGGACTCTCCGGGAACCTGTCATTCTCCTCAACTAGTTTCCAGCCCCAACCTTTAAATTCAATGTTGAGGAGGGAGAAAGGAAAATGAATGTCTATTGATCAGGCCAGTATTTTATCCATCAACCACCAAAATTTTCCTCTCTCAAATCAAAACTTAAATTTCCTTATTATGAGGTCTTCAACTCTCTAGTTTCTAGATCAAAGTTTTCTGAAAACTCTACTCAAATACTATGTTGGACAGCAGGACAAATTCACAGTAGATACCCAATACACTGCAAAGCAAACTCTTGTGATGAGCTTTCTCAGGTGACAGCTGTAACAATTATAAAGATAGATACAGTTCCATCACATCATTGCAGTATTATTCATTAAATATTGTGCAAAATGCTTAAACACTACATTATTACTAATACCCAAAGAAGTTTTGGTCACATAAAAAAACTCAATATCAAATCCAAAATCCACCATCATAAAGATTTTGAAAATATCTCAAATTTAAATTCCCTGTAGTCAGCACCATGTATACAAGACTAGTTAGAGTAGACCAAATAGAGTAAAGCACAGCAATCTTGCAAAATTTGCTTTTGTTTGGGTCAAAGGAATCTCATCAGGGAACAGTTATTTTCACATAAGGAGGAAATCAAAACTGAATTCATCACAATTTGTGCTGGTAGAGCAGAGACAAATTTTATTTTTTGCTCATGGATTCTTTACCTTGTAATATGTTTTCCATTTTCTAAAATCAGTGATTTTACACAGTGGAAAACCTAGCAACAGTAAGCACTTACCCCTCAAGGCTGGTAACAGGGATCGATCTTTTTTGTCATCGCATTTGTTGCATTCACTGAAGTACAGTAATAAGAAGACATCCAGCAGAACCCAGACCAAAGAAGTAGCCAGGACTACCTTGCACCAAGTCAACCTCCTCATGATTACTGGTTCTTGTAAACCACAGTGCTAAGCAAGAAATGTGTGTAGTTTTGTTTCCTTGGAGAAAGAGATCACAGTGCAAAATAGGGAGGCAATGCCAGAAATCCAATTTGTCGAATGAATGAACTAAACCATGCTGAAACAGAAAAAAATGCAAACACTTAGTGTCATATATTACTAATAGAAAATATAATGTTTTTAGTATATTTTCAGTATGCACTTAAATTCCACTCATTTCTACAGAATTATGGATTTTATGACGACCCCAGTAATTGTGAGAACAATACAATCCCCAAGTAGTAGAACTGACGCCAAGATCAAAATTTCATTTCTACTAAGTTTTGTCTGCCTCTGTTGTGTTCTCTCTGAGAATAAACTGAATGCTGGGTAAGAAAAACAAAACTAACCATGCCTGCATAGATGTTCTACCCCAGGCAAAGAGAAAAGATAGGAGAAGTTCATAATTTCTATGATATTATATAGTACAACATTCAGGCACCACATAAAGATGGGGGAAGAAAACTAAATCAATAAAAATTAAACTGGACGATTAACAATCAAAAGGCACCAAATAACATTGAAAAATAACAAAGCAATCCCAGAAATTCAGCTGATTAAATGGTAAATAAGTTTTCTATTTGGCCTGGAGCTAAGCTTCTGACCTCATACCCTCTTCAACGCCAAAAACATCTACTTCTATGCTTGTAATAATGTCCATTTCTGTCCATGCCTCAGTTCATTCTTTCTAAGACCTTCATCGGTGCTTTTGTTACCTCCATGCTGGACTATTCCAATGCTCACTTGCTCGCCCTTCAATCTTTCATTCTGTATCAAGTTGCGTTCATCTAAAACTCTGCCACCTACATCCTAACTTGCACCAAATCCCATTCACCTCACTCCTGTGCTCACCAACTTTGATTGGCCCCTAGTCCAGCAACACCTCACTTTTACACCTGTGCTCAAATCCCTTCATATCTCTGTAATCCTCTCCATCTAACAACCATCTGAGATCATGGTGTTCCTCCCATCCTGAACTCTTCTGCCTCCAGATTCCCCCACCATTGGCAGCCATGCCTTCAGCTGCCTAGGCTCTACGGTCTGGAATTCTTTCCCTAATGCTTTCCACCCCTCTCTCTCTTTCTCCTCCTTTAACACACTCCATGAAAGGTACCTCAATAAGCTTTCTGATGAAAGGTCAGAGAACTGAGACATTAACTCTGTTTCACCTCCACAGATACGGCCTCACCTGCTGTGTTTGAACATTTTCTATTTCGATTTCAGATGTTCAGTATCCACAGTAATTTCCTTCTGACCATGTTTTTTACCTGTCCTAATATCTCCTTATGTGGCTCAGTGTCAGTTTTTGTCTGCTAATACTCCTGTGAAGTGCCTTGGGGTATTTTACTATGCTAAACGTGCTATGCAAACACAAGTTACTATTATTGTTGTCATTTATTTTTTTAAAAAATAGCACCATCTATTGCTACAGAGAGCCACTACAGGTCGTTGATCTGATTAACACTGGCAATTCTCTCACATTGTGATCTACAGAAGTTACAGAGAAAATATCAATAGATAAACAAGGACATTCTTATATTGAAATCTTTATAGGAATTGTTCACAAATCCACATTGCTTCCAATGAAACACATGCAAGAATTTTAAATGAATAGATAACAGATGTTTTTATTTACATATTTTTTATCTTGGTGTTAGCTATCTAAGGTCTGGATTCTTTCTGAATACTGGGCAGAAAATGAAGTGGAAGGCCTCCCATCAAATACTCATCCCTAAGGGAGTAGAGCAATTTGCCCACCACTTCACTACACCAGCATTGGTAAATGACAAAGGAGTTGTGAGGTTTTAATGTGCTGTCACCTTTCCTCAGTTTTCAGAATCACTTCCCATGGCTAACACTTATATGGCCGAGATGTTCAATGTCTTTCAGTGGCAGGACCAGGTGACAAACATAATTATAGATACTCTCTTCTGGTTTCTTCACTTTCTGCTTTTACTGCTTCTCATTTCTATCTTCAAGAGGATTATTTGAAGCAGGTGAATATTTAGGGGCAGTTTCTATTTCAGTCAGCTTTTTGTCTGCCCTTTTACGCAGCTGCAGCAAACAAAACACCAGTTGCTCCAAAGATCACACCCACACAACCATCAATGAAATACATAGTACTGGGATTCCTTCCTAAACAAGTTTAATCTGGTGCAGCATCACAACTGAACTGGGCCGATGTCATTTCCAGAGGAAATAGCTTGGCATTGAACAGTAATAGGTAGGGCTAGTGGAAGTCTTATTTTTTGGTAGCTCTGACAAATACTTCTGGGATTTAGTAGAAGTGAGATGCAGATACTGGTGTTTGGCAGCACTGGGATAAATCTGCTGAGGTTTAGCAACGTGGTCTGGCAATATTGTCAAAAAGGAATCTGGGATTCATCAGAACTGTGGAGTTGGCACTTGGCACTGATCAGATGTTTAACGGAAGCAGCAGCTATATCAGTATTGTTACTAGAAAAGCAAGGCAGAGTCTGGGTGGTTAACTCCTTGCCCCTCAGAACTTTTCCACTATTTACAAGGTTCAAGTCAGGAATGTGATGGGATGCTGTCCTAGCTGCTCTCCCACATTCTACCCTGCATAACATTGAGCTGATCCAAAACTTTGCTGCCCATGTCTTAACTCGCAGCACATCCCATTCCTCTATCACTCCTGTGCTTGATAACCTAACATTGGCTCTTGGTCAAGCAACATCATGATTTTAAAATTCTCATCCATGTTTTCAATTCACCCCATAGCCTCAGACCTCTCTATCTCTGTAATCTTCTCCAAACCTACAACCCTCCAAGATGTCTTCACTCTTCTAATTCTGGCTTCTTGTGCATTTCCATTTTAATTGCTCCACCATCAATGGCTGTGCCTTCAGTTGCCTAGTACCCAAGCTCTGGAATTCCCTCCCTACACTGCTCTGCTTCTCTATCTCACTTTCTTCCTTTAAGAAATTTCTTAAACCTAGCTCTTTGAGCAAGCTTTTGGTCACTTGAACAAATATCTCCTTATGTGGTTTGGTGTCATACTTTGTTTTGTAATGCTCCTGTGAAGCACCTTGGGACATTTCATTACATTAAAAGGAGCTCTATAAATGTAAGTTATTGTTGTTGGTGTTGCTGTTCACAGTCTCCTGAACAGCTGCAAGTGCAACACCACTCAAGAAGCTCAGCATTCTCCGGTCAAGATGATGGCTTGGACACAGCCCTGCCACTGGAATCACTATCCTGCCCCGACACTAATGAACTGTAGCTGTAATATATACCAGTACTACATGCAGGGTACATGGCTGCAGCTTTCCGAACTCTGTCAGCACCTCCCAGTCCTGCAATATTTACCACCAAGAAGGACATTATTTGTTGTGGGAAATGGGTGGGTGGGAGGGTGGAATCAAGATTAGGCAACAGACAATATAGGGGAAATTCATGTACTGGTGAACAAGTAATTGGGAGTTGGCTAATGGTCTTGAAAGGAGGACAAATGGTCTTAAATAGAGTGAGGAAGCATAACATTTTTATTCAAATAAAAGCATCTCTCACTAAAATGGCAATAGCAAGGCAGTGATTAGTCACCAAATTTACACTTAATGAAACTAAAGCCAATTTTGTCGTCAAGTTTAATTAGGTTATTGCCAAATACGTAATTTTAATAAACTTTATTTTGAGCCTATATTAGGTAGGCTGAAAGAAAAGAATGTCAGCCCAATTTTTAAGTATTTTGAGTCATTTGCTTTTAGTGATGAAAAAGGGAATGTGCTGGTGTCAAGAGTAACAAGCAGCAAACACAATTGTGCACTCAAGTACCATAACAGTAAGGAATAGGGGAAACCAGTGTAGATCTACTAACATGGTCTAGAAACTGTATTTGTAGCAAGTTACAGCTCTAACACTTTTGAAGGTCACTGAAGGGTCACACCTCTGTAACGTTACTCACAGCAATATTGACTTTTCCACTCAATTAACACTGACATCTATTTGACAAAATGCAGCTATTTATAGTCCACAATGAACTTTATCATATTTCTCCAAAATATTCTCCAAATAGTGAAATTGGGAACACTAAAACTGATGAATGCACTTGATTTCAAGTAGCATTCTTCAGAATGCCAAACATGTCCCAACAGATGAGCTTTAATGTTCTGAGTTATAATTCCTCCTCTTATTTAAAATAAGGAAGTCACTTCTGAGCTGCTTTTCTGCATTTGGTAGTCGCAGACACGAAAGCCAGGATTTACCGGCCTCCCAGGGGTAGGATGGGGGGGGAAACTGGTAAAATTGCAGGGAGTCGGGGTTGATCAGCTGCCCGATTCAGCCCCACTGTCAGGACATTTTGTCAACAGTGGGAACAGGTGCAGAAAAGCAGTCCACCTCCTTGATTTACATAAAGGCCCAATTAGGGGCCAGGTTACATTGTCATTAGCACCCCCACCCTGCCATATGGGGAGGCCACCAGTCAAATGGAGGTGGCCTCCCAGTGACAGCCCAGGGGTACGGTTTAATGGAACGAAGAAGTGGCCATGGGCAAGGAAGGCAGCACCCATGGACCCAATGTACTCTGCAGAAAGATCTCCCATTCAACCCTCAGCCCTGTGAAATTTTTTATTTTTTTGCTTGCTTAGTTGCCAAGGTTCCTGCATATTTCAGGAGCCATTATTTCTCCTCCTGGCGCTGCTGAGGTTCCAGAGTTGCCAACCTTGTGATTGGTCCAGCAGCGTCATGAGCTCACCTGCCATCCACAATTGGACAGCAGACCAACAGGTGCCAATTAGAAGGCCACCTTTGGCAAGATTACCGAGCAGGTCATGCTACTGGGCACCCGCTTTTTACCCTGATACTGGGAATACAACTTATCTCATAACATTCGGCCCAAACAACAATTACAGAAACACGCCAGCCTGTAGGTCTAAATAATGAGAAAGAAAAATAAAAGGGCAAGTTATTCAAATCCTTTGCTGTGCTTTACAACTCTCATCATTACTGAAAAGAGAAGCTTTTCATCTTGCACTCGACAGGACAAATGCAAGAATGCCAATTTCAAACAATCATAATAATGTTGTGTATAAATTTCAGTGCTGGTTCAATACCAGGTCCTAAGGCAGAAGGTCCCAACAATTGTGTGATTGAATCAAACAGCATGTTCCTTTGGATTTTCATAATAGGCAGAGTAAACACCGTACTCAAGCAGCCTGCACTTGCAATACTTAAAACAAAACGTCGACTGTTAGATGTGATTCTGCAATTGGGCAGCACTTTCTGAACAATCCTGAGTGCACTAATGGCTTCAATAAAAAGCAATTTAAGTCAGACTCGCAGCCTGGCTCAATTACACTAGAAGTAACACACATTTATATCCAGGGACCCGATCCCTGCAAACAAAGGGAATGTGTTCAAGCCTTGTGCCTTTTTTGAATTACCCAGGGGCTTGGAGGACCTATAGTTCCCATTGCTTTCTCCATGGCCAGAGTCAACCTGCCAACCAATCAGCAATCTTTTCTCCTGTAGTATAAGTTGTTGTGATGGCTTGAAATTTGGCATTCTTGTGTTTGTCCTGACGAGTGCAAGATGTAAAGATTCAGCAACATGTCTCTCTTTTCAGCAATATTCAAGTTCTACACTACCAAGCAACGGTCTCATGATTACCTAATTTTTCTGAATCCAGAAGGTGCAACAGAATGAGCCATGGGTTCTGTTAGTTTTATTTTCAGGCAGACTACTCTCTTGAACATACATTCTAAACCCAAACCTCAAAGTTCATGCAAAGTATTTCATCTGCATTCTAATATCACTATATTTTACAATATTTATCCCATGTTTGGGTGCATACTAAGTTGCAGTGTTGAGTATTCTGTATCTCGGATTGTGTTAGCGATCCAAATCAATTAACGGCAAGAAAAGGAAAGTAGTTGCCTCAAGATCGAACCTGTTTCACAAATGAGTGTTTCTGTAATATACACACATGTCCTTCCAGGTCTACTGCATACACCATATGAAATTTCCATACATGTACAAAATTAAAAACACCTAATTAAGGAAGCTTTGGCTAAATATATAACGCTGTATTCGGTAACGGAATTAATTATTGCGCTCTGGGATACTAAAATTTTACCCCGCCGGCTTGAAAATGCATCCTATTTCTTCTATAAATTAATTATCGAAAGGAACACAAATAAAAATGTGTAATTCTGCTGCAGGAAACAGTGCTGTCACTGCGTCTACAATCAAGCGCTGCAGGCTGAGGGGCTTCTGCCAAATCCACGAATAAGAACTACGCAGACTATCAAACAACAAACCATTTGCCAGATATTTGTTACTGTGTCAAACTCCACAAAATTAATAAACATGCACTCCCACAGTTTAGTTCTCTTCTGGAGCGGATTCTCAAACTAGCTTGAAGAGTTCTGACAAGTCGCGTTTTTTAAAAAAATATGCACAAAACGTTCCGTGAACATCAATTTAAATTTACAAGTCAGCTGTTCAACATCCGATTATTAGTGGCAAAAAAAAAGTTTCTAATTGATTTTTGGTGTCATTTAAAATCGGATAAAATAAATTGGTGCATTGCTTTCAGACACGACTATGGAAAAAAGTGATATACAAAAACAAACTGGATTGGTAGTGCAGCCAATCTGTTTAAAGATTATTTCAATTCAAAGTAGAATTGCTGCAGTCTATATTGAATTCGGACATGATGAGTCTTCGCAATTGCGTTTACAGTCTCCAACAGTCATTCTTTCTACTAGCCCACCTTTTTCATCGACGCCTACAATCTCTCATGGAAAACATTTAGTAAAATATATGTCCCCAAAGTGAACGAACCGGCTTTACTTACGCTCTAACGTCTGAAAGATAGATAGGGTAGTCCCTGCTGCAATCAACTTGTTGCATTCTTGCAGACCAAGCAGACGCCAATCAATTGTCACAGTTAGAAACGCGGCTCTTGTAAAAGAAAATGCTGCGAAGATTTGCTAAAGTGCAACAGTAATTATTGGAGCCAAGGGATGCTGCTGCTTTTATCCTGCAAATGCAATGCTTTGGCTTCGCTCCCAAGATCCCAAATCAGCGGCTCCGCCATCACTTCACAATGTTTGAGATCTACTTTGACCTGCCTGTTCGGTGGTCACAAGGCGGTGTATTTGGAGACAGGCGGCTGCCAATTCTAAGAACCGCCGATCACTGCCTTACAATCCAGGTGCCAGTAGCACGGGGAGGTAGGGGGTGGACACCCATATCACTCCGCAGGCTCGAACAGAACCGGAGCAGCTGTCAATCACAACAAAGCCAGAGGAAGTCCCGCCCCCGCTCTAATCGTCCCGCCTATTCACTCCTTTCATTGGTCAGAGGAGCCGTCAATCAAGCCTGGACACGGCGGGGCTCTCGAGGTTGCTGCTGGGCCGGCGCACTGGAGCTCACAGCCCGCGCGCTTGCCCCTGATCCTGGAGAGAGGAGGGGGCGGGGCTCGGAGCTGCAGCTGGAAGAGAGCGCGCGGCTGCAGGGTGAGCCGCGCAAGGAGCTGTCCCCAGTGCCCGGTGCTGGATTCAGCTTGTAATATTTTATGCATACACGGGACGTGGACTTCACTGGCTGGGCCAGCATTTATTGCCCATCCCTAGTTGACCTTGAGCAGGTGGTGGTGAGCTGTCTTCTTGAACTGCTGCAGTGTAGCTACATCCACAGTGCTGTTAGGAAGAGATTTCCAGGGTTTTGACCCAGTGACCGAAGGACGATATATTTCCAAGTCAGGTTGATGAGTGACATGGAGGGGAACTTCCAGGTGGTGGTGTTCCCATCTACCTGCTGCCCCTGTCCTAGATTGTAGTGGTAAGTGCTTTGGAAGGTGCTGTCTAAGGAGCCTTGCTGAATTCCTGAAGTGCATCTTGTTGATGGTACACACTGCTGCTACTGTGCATGGGTGGTGAAGGGAGTCAATATTAGTGGATGCGGGGCCAGTCAAGTGGGCTGCTTTACCCTAGATGGTGTCAAGTTTCTTGAGTGTTGTGGGAGCTGCACTTGTCCAGGCAGGTGGGGAGTATTCCATTCTACTCCTGACTGGTGCCTTTTAGATGGTGGACAGGCTTTGGGAGTCAGGAGGTGAGTTATTCGTCACAGGATTCCTAGCCTCTGACCTGGGCTTGTTGCCATATTTATATGGCTAGCCCAGTTCAGCTCCTGGTCAATGGTAACCCCCAGGATGTTGATAAGGGTTTCAGTGATGGTAATGCCATTGAACGTCAAGGGGTAATATTTAGATTCCCTCTTGTTGGAGATGGTCATTGCCTGGCACTTGTGTGGCGTGAATGTTACTTGCCACTTGTCAGCCCAAGCCTGGATATTATCCAGGTCTTGCTGTATTTGCATACCAATTGCTTCAACACCTGAGGAGTTGCGAATGGTACTGAACATTGTGTAATCATCAGCGAACATCCCCACTTCTGACCTTATGATGGAGGGAAGGTCATTGATGAAGCAGCTAAAGATGGTTGGGCTGAGGAAACTACCCTGAGGAACTTCTGCAGTGATGTCCTGGAGCTGAGATGACTGACCTCCAACAAGATGCATACAAGAGCAATGTATTTATATAACAACTTTAAAGTAGTAAATTACCTTACAGAAGCATTACCAGACAACATTCGACATTGAGCCATCTAAGCACGTAATAAGGTAGCAACAACTTGGTGAAAGATGCAGCTGGGGAAAAATTAGCATGGAGGTGCAGCAAGCTAAGTTTTAATGGCATGTTCGCCTTTATTGCAAGGGGCTTGGAGTATAAGAATAAGTCTTGATACAATTTTTAGGGCTTTGGTGAGACAACATCAGTAGAATTGGCACAGTTTTGGTCTCCATATTTAAGAAAGGGTGTACTTGCACTAGAAACGGTGTAGTGAAGTTTCACTAGGTTTGTTCTTGGAATGAGAAGGTGAGTAAATTGATCCTAGATTCATTGTGATCTCATTGAAAGATTCAAGATACTGAATGTGCTTGACAGGATCGACAGGTTATTTGACCTGGTTGGGGAATCAAGAAGATGGAGGTACAATCTCAGAATAAGGGGGCAATCATTTAGGATTGAGATGAGGAGGAATTTCTTCACCCAGTTTTTAATCTTTGGAATTGTCTATCCTGTAGCATTATGAATGCTCCACTATTGAGTTTGTTTATGGCTGAGAAAGATAATTTTTTAATCTCTCATGTAATCAAGGGAAATGGGGAATAGACAGGAAAGTGGAGTTGAGGCAGATGATCAACCATGATTGCATTGAATGGTGGAGCAGGCTTAAGGGCCCATTTGATCTACTCCTGCTCCTAGTTCTAATGTTCTTTTGTTTTAAGGAAAGTCTTGGCAAAAATTAGAGAGTGCAGATGTCATTGGGGGTTACAGAGCTAGAGAAGTTTACGGGGATAGGGAGTGGCAAGGTCATGGAAGGACTTGAAAACAAGAATGAGGATTCCAAAATCAAGGTTTTACTTCAGCAGAAACCAATGTAGGTCAACAAATACAAGAGTGATAGATGATAGGACTTTGTTTGAGTTGGGCAAGTTTTGGATTAACTCATATTTACAGTGGGTAAAATGTGGGACACCAGCCAGGAGAGATTGGAATTGTCAAATCTAGAGGTAATAAAAACATGGATAAGAGTCCCAGACATAGATGAGCTGAGGCAGAGGCAGGATTCAATTGATGTTACTGAGGTGGAAATGGATTGTCTAAGTGATGGTGTGAATATGTGGTCAGAAGCTCACCTTGGATCAAGAATAACACTGAGGTTGCAAACAGTCTGAGTCAGCCTCAAACAGTTACCAGAGTTGGGTGTCATCAGCATATATGCATGTACATATGTATATATATATATATATATTTATATATATATATATGTGGAAACTGCCACTGTTTTTGGATGATGTCTCTGAAGCATGTAGAGGAGAAATAGAAAACAGCGAAGGATAGACCCTTGTTGGTGGGGGCACTGGAAAAAACAGTGCAGGAGCATGGAGAGAAACCATTGTAAGTGATTCTCTAGTTACAATTGGACAGAGAAAATAGTACCAGGCAAGTGCAGACTGACCCAGAATTTGGAGGCGGATGGTGTGGTCATCCGTGACAAAGGCTGTAGACAGGTCAAAAAGGATGAGGAGAGAAGTTTACCTTTATCACAGTAACATTTGTGACTTTGATAAGAGTTCCTTTGGTACTGTGGCAGACAATAGAAGCATGGTTGGAGGGAATCAAACAGGGACATCTGGGGAACATAGGCATGGATTTAGGAGCATGTTCAAGGACTTTGGAGAAAAAAAGGAGGGGTGCTTATCTCAATGAACTCACCCTCTTAGCTACCTTATGTCTAGATTGTAGAGCTAAAGCTTCTGTAAACTTTATTCATTGCTGTTCCTTCACGCTGATATCATTAATTTTACTCTTCTCTCTACCTTGTCCACTCCATGCATATTGTCATTCCCAGGAACAGCTTGTCATATTCCTGACTTTTAAGGTATGAACTTTATTCAATGTGGACTATTTGAAATTGACTTTTTCTTTAAAAAGTAGACAATATGCTGCAAAGATGATCACTGAAAATTAGATGACCTGCCCTGACTCAAAAAAACTGATACTGTCTAACAGAGACAAAAGGGAACATAGTAGATGGAAAGGTATTAACTAGAAATATCCTGAGACCATCAAAAGACATTCCTGAATTGAATGATTGAATGGATTTTTTCTGAAATAAAGTCTTAACTGCCCCTCCAGATGAGTGCCTTAAAACAATAAACCAAGATGTGGTTAATCAACTTAAGACCATCACCATATTTGAAAAAGGAACTATGAGGAGTCACATGATAGAGCTGCCATGCTTGTCTCCTTTTAATCTTTAAATGCTGTCTGCAGAAAGAGATGCAGGGCAGAATAGGCAATAAAATCTATGCCTTAAAAACAGGAGGCTGTAACATCATAAAGTTTCCAAGACTGTTACTTTGTGGATCCACTAATACAGCAAACTGACTTCCTGGTAACAAGACTACAAGCAAATATTTTCATGACCTGCAGGAAGTCCATCTCTTTGAAAAAAACTAAAAGCAACTTTGGCTGCTGAATTCAACTCAACTACACTATAGGAGTGAAGGTGTCTTTCCATCAGGTCTGCAATACTTGTTTTCCTGAACAAGACAATCACGTGAATTGTGAACCGTTCCTTTTGTTTATGGCTTATAAAAGTGCACTATTGTCTTCAACTGTAGTTCCCTTGAGTGTGTTTGTGTGTCTGCTTGTGTGAGTGAATGATGTAGCATTAGATTTCGGGATGAGTGCTTAAATAAATAATCTTTCCTTGTAAATAAATACTTTCCTTATTTTAACTCATGTAAAACTTGATGCTGGTTATTCAAATTTTCTACCCACTCAGGGGTTAAAACACACACACATATCTTCCTATGAACATACAAACATGAATTAGGGGCAGGTGTAGGCAATTCAGCCCCTTGAGCCTGCTCCACCATTCAATAAGATCAGGCTGATCTGATTGTGGCCTCAACTTCACTTTCCTCCTTACCCCTGTATCCTTTGACTCCCTTATCAGTCAAGAATCTATCTAATTAAGCATTAAAAATATTCAATTACCCAGCTTCCATCACTTTCCAGGGAAGAGAGCTCCACAGACTCACAACACTCAAAGAGAAAAAAATTCACTTTACCTTAAACAGGAGACAGCTTATTTTTGAACTGTGTACCCTAGTTCTAATCTCTCCCGTAAGGGGAAATACCCTTTTAGCATCTGTCAAGTTCCCTCAGGTCCTTATATGTTTCGGTAAGATCGCCTCTTATTCTTCTAAATTCCAATGGATACAAATCCAACCTTTCCTCATGGGATAACCCCTTCATCCCAGGAATCAGTTGAGTGAAACTTCGTTGAACTGCTTCTAATGCAGTTATGTTCTTTCTTAAATAACAAGATCAAAACTGTACACAGTACTCTAGATGTAGCCTCACCAATACTGCAACAAAAGATCTCTACCTTTGTATTCCATGCCCCTTGCAATAAACAACAACTTTCCATTTACCTTCCTAATCACTTACTGTACCTGTATACTAGCTTTTTGTGATTCATGTGCCAGGACACCCAGCTCCCTCTGCACCTCAACGTTCTGAAATCACTCCCCATTTAAATAATATATTACTTTTTCATTCTTCCTGCCAAAGTGGACAAGTTCACATTTTCCCACATGGTACTCCATTGCCAATATTTTTCCCACTCACTTAACCTATCTATATCCCTTTGCAGACTCCTTATGGCCTATTCACAACTTCCTTTCCTATCTATCATTGTGTCATCAGCAAATTTAGCAACCATACATTCAGTCCTGTCATACAAGCCATTAACATAGATTGTAAATAGTTGAGGCCCCAGCACTGTGGCACTCCCCACGTTACACTTTGCCAACCTGAAAATTACTGATTTACGGTTCTTGTTAGCTAACCAATCCTCTATTCATGATAATATATTACCCCCTATACCATGAGCTCTTATTATGTGTATTAACCTTTGATGTGGCAGCTTGTCAAATGCCTTCTGGAAACCTAAGTATACCAAATCCACAGGTCCCCCTTTATCCACGTTGCCAGTTACTTCCTCAAATAACTCTAATAAATTAATCAAATATGATTTCTCTTTCACAGAACCATGTTGACTCTGCTTGATTGCATTGAGATTTTCTAATTGCCCTGCTATAACCTCCTTAATAATAAATTGCAGCATTTTCCCTATGACAGATGTTAAGCTAACTGGCCTGTAGTTTCCTGCTTTCTGTCTCCCTCCTTTCTTGAACAGAGGAGTTACATTTGCTATTTTTCCAATATGATGGGACCGTTCCCAAACCTAGGGAATTTTGGAAAATTAAAACCAATGCATCGACTATCCCAGCAGCTACTTCTTTTAAGAACCTAGGATGAAGTCCATGAGGACTTGGGGACTTGTCAGCATTTAGTTCTAATAATTTTCTCAGCATTCTTTCCCTGGTGATTGTAATTATTTTAAATTCCTCCCTCCCTTTCAGCTCCTTATTCATAATTGTTTCTGGGATCTTATTTGTAACCTCAACAGTGAAGACAGATGCAAAATATCCATTCAATTCATCTGCCACTTCCTAATCTTCCATTATTAATTCACCGGTCTCACTCTGTAGAGGATCAACATTCATTTTATCTTACTCTTTTCCTTCTTAAATACCTGTAGAAACTCCTATTATCTGTTTTTATATTTCTAGCCATCTTTCTCTCGTAGTCTAATTTCTCCCTCCTTATTTTTTTAACCATTCTTAGTTGTTTTTTATATTCTGTCCAATCTTGCCACTAAGCTTCACAGAATGGTATGGTTTTATTTAAATTTGATACTATCTTTAACTTCCTTAATTAGCCAAAAATGCTGCATCCTTCCCCTAGAATCTTTCTTTTTCACTGGGATGTATCTTTACTGAATGATATGAAATATCTCCTTAATTTGACTTTAGAGCTTTACAGGATCTACCGTCTGTCTAAGATAGTGGCAACTAATGATCTAAATTAATGGATTTGTTTTAATTACAATTCCTTTAAAAGCATTAACAAGTTGCAGATTTAGCCCATAGAAACCTTATTTAATGGCTCCTTGCCAAAGATATCCCCCATATTGTCTCTGAATTCTCCTCTCTATTTTGGAGGCAAACTCTCCTGCATCTCTACTTACTTATCCCTAAAACTAATTTCCCCATTCATTTTAGCCATATCTGTCTTTATACCCTCATAATTGTCCTTATTTAAGTTCAAAACACTAGTCTTAAACCCACTCTTCTCTCCCTCGAACTGAATGAAAAAATCAATCATGTTTTGATCACTGTTACCTGCAGACACCTTCACTATAAGGTCTTTAATTAACCCTGTCTCGACACACATTACCAGATCCAGAAAAGCCTGCTCCAGGGTTGGTTGTAGTACATGCTGCTCTAAGAAATTTTCCCAAAAACATTCTATGAGCTCATCTTCCAGGCTACTCTTGTCAATCTCATTTGCCCAATCCATATGTAGAGTAGAATCACCCAGGATATTGACGTACCTTTCTCACAAGCCCAAATGTTTTTTTTCCAGTGTACTTTGTCCTACAGTGTGGTTACTGTTAAGGGGTCTATAGACTAATCCCACAAGTGACGTCCTACCTTTACTATTTCTTAACCCTACCCAAACTAATTCTACATCTTGATCTTTAGAACTTATCTCTCTCTCTATTGTACTAATTTCATTCTTAATTAATAGAGCTACCCCACACTTTTCCTAGCTTTCAATCCTTCCAAAATATCGTGTACCCTTGATTATTCAGGTTCCAGCCTTTGTCATCTTGCAACCATGTCTCCATAATGGCTATCAACTCATACAAATTTATTTCCATCTCAGCTGTCAATTCATCTGTTTTGTTACAAATGCTACATGCATTCAGATACAGAACATTTAACTCTGTCTTTTTGCCATTTTTGCAATCTCTGGCCTTATCTGCTGGTGCACTCTTAGGTTTGGATGCTCTGTCCCTCCCTGTCATGCTCTGATTATCACTTCTCTTATTGCTACTTGCTCTCTTGCCTTGCCTTCTCTCTTTAATTGATCACATCTTCCCACACTTGATCCCTTACCTCCCCTATTTAGGTTAAGGCCCTCTTTACTGCCCTAATTATACCTCATAAAACTGGTCCCAGAACAGTTCAGGTGAAGACCATCCCAACAGTATAGCTTTCACTTTCCATTGGTGTAAGTGCCCCATAAATTGAAACCCATTTCTCCCACACCAATCTTTGAGCCCTCTCAGAAATTCACTGATTATAGAGAGCAGGGAAAGAGTGAAGGATTTCAGTACCCTGTCCATAATAATATTCTCTTGGATGTGTAGTATATACACAATAGTTTAAGTGTGGTCTGACTACCACACTAATGATAGCTCAGTATACCTTGGTTGACATATACTCCACTGTTCCAGCTCTTTGTTTCAACATTCTATTTAATTGGTTCTCTATATTGCCTTGCAATTGAAAATGAACAAGTCAACTTTTCTTTTTGTTACATAAATGAAGTTTGTAAGATTGTTATACTTTGGGACTGTCTCTTTAATTTGAACAAAATGAAGGAATGAAGGGGTTACATGACCTCTACTGAATTCTGCACAACAACAAGCTTGGGTGCCTTTGCTGTTAAAGGTTAAAGGGAGGCCCAGGTTATCTTACTGGAAAGAAGGTGTGAGATGTTCACACCTGAAAACAATGACCAGAGCTGCTGTGCTGATAGTAGATAGACTTTTAGGCTAAGGTCTTCTCTCCCGGGTTGAGTGCACAGAGATGAGACAATTCCTGGCTCTCTGAACCCAACCTTGAAAGATGGGAGCCCACGGGTCAGCTTTGTTCCAGAGGGGTGGTGGGCTGAATTGGAATTCAGCCCCATTACCCCCAGAACAAGTACAGAGGCTGCCTGGTGTGGAGGCAGGCTGGGCGGGAGGCCTGCTTCTGTGCTCAGGCACTGTGTTGAATTCAGTTTAAAAAAAGAATAAAACAAAAATAGCCTTCAGCCCTCACCCCTACACACTCCCCATGCCTCATCAATGCCAACCTATGCTACCTCATGCCACCCAGCCCCATGGCCCTCATACTCACATGCCAACTCATGCCCGTCCACCCACCCTTGCATACAAACATACAAACAAGGAGCAGAAGTAGGACTTTTGGCCCCTCAAGACTGCTCCACCATTTAATAAGATCATGGCTAATCTGACAGTAACCTTAAATCTGCATCCTGCCTACCGCCGATAACCTATCACCTGCTTGCTTACCAAGAATCTATCTACCTCTGCCGTAAAAATATTCAAAGGCTCTGCTTCTACCACCTTTTCAAGAAGAGAGTTCCAAAGACTGAGGATGCTCTGAGAGAAAAAAAATTCCCTGATCTCCATTTAAATGGGTGACCGCTTATTTTGAAAAAGCAACCTCTAGTTCTAGATTCTCCCACAAGAGGAAACATCCTCTTCACACCCACCCTGTCAAGTACACCCCCCCCACCCCCCACTCCCAAATCTTATATGTTTCAATCAAGTCGCCCCTTCGCCCCATTACTCCTCTAAACTCCAGTGGATACAAGCCTTGCCTTTCCAACCTTTCTTCATAAGACAACCCACCCATTCCAGGTATTAGTGTGGTAAACCTTCCCTGAACTGCTTCCAATACATTAATATCCTTCCTTAAATAAGGTGACCAGTGCTGTACACAGTCCTCCAGATGTGGTTTCGCTAGTGCTCTGTATAACTGAAGCATAGCCTCCCTACTTTTGTATTCTATTCCCCTCTCAAAAATGATAACATTCTATTAGCTTTCCTAATTACTTGCTGTACCTGCATACTAGTATTTTGCGATTTCTGCACTAAGAAACCCAGATCCCTCTGAAGCTCAGAGCCCTGCAATCTCTCACCATTTAGGTAATATGCCTCTCTTTTATTCTTCATGCCAAAATGGACTATTTCACAATTTCCCACATTATACTCCATTTGCCAGATTTTGTCCACTCACTTAACCTATCTATATCTTTTTGTAGCCTCCTTATGTCCTCTTCAGAAATTACTTTCCTACCTATCTTCATGTCATCAGCAAATTTGGCAACTATCCAATCCATCCCTTCACCCAAGTCAATTGTATAAATTGTAAACGGTTGAGGTCCCAGCACTGATCCCTATGGCACACCTCTCGTTACATCTTGTCAAACTAAAAAAGATCCATTTATGCCCACTCCCTGTTTCCTGTTAGCCAGCCAATCTTCTATCCATGTCAATATGTTACCCCCTATACCATGAACTTTAATTTCTGCAATAATCTTTGATGTGGCACTTTATCAAATACCTTCTGGAAATCTAAATACAATACACCCACTGGTTCCCCTTTATCCACAGCACATGTTACTTCCTCATGATTTCCCTTTCACAAAACCATGGTGACTCTGCCTGATTACCTTGAACTTATCCAAGGGTACTGCTATAGCTTCTTTAATAATAGCTTCTCACATTTTCCCTATGACAGACATTAAGCTAACTGGCCTGTAATTTCCCACTTTCTGTCTCCCCCGACTTTTGATTATGGAGTTATATTTGCTATCTTCCAATATAATGGAACCTTTCTCAAACCTAGGGAGCTTCGTAAAATTAAAACCAATGCATCAAATATCTCACTAGCCAATTCTTTTAGGACCACAGAATGAAGTCCATCAGAACCTGGGCAATTGTTAGCCCACAGCTCCAACAATTTACTCTGTACCACTTCTCTGGTGATTGTACTTTTCCTGAGTTCGTCCCTCACTTTCATTTCCTGATTTATGGTTACTTCTAGGATGTTATTTGTAACCTCTATAGTGAAGGATGATACAAAATACATGTTCAATTCATCTGCCATTTCTTTGTTTCCATTATCAATTCACCAGACTCACTTTCTATAGGACCAACACTCACTTTTTAAAATCATTTCTTTTTAAAATATTTTTAGGATTTCTTACAATCTGTTTTTATATTCCTGGATAGCTTTCACTTGTACTCTAATTTTTCCCTCCTTATTAATTTTTTAGCCATCCTTTGCTGTTCCTTGTATTCTTCCCAATCTTCTGGCCTTCCACCTATCTTTGCACAATTATATACTTTTTCTTTAAGTTTGATACTATATTTAACCTTTCCAGTTAACTACAGATGACGTGTCCATCCTTATACTTTCTCGTTGGAATGTATCCATTCTATGCATTCTGAAATATCCCCTTAAATGTTTGCCACGGCATCTTTATTGACCTAACCCTTAATCTAATTTGCCAATTCATTTTAGCCAGCTCTGCTTTTATGCCCTCATAATTGCCCTTATTTAAGTTTTTAAAATTGTCTCAGACTCACTCCTCTCTCCCTCAAACTGAATGTAAAATTCAAGCATATTATGGTCGCTGCTACCTAGGGACGCCCTTACTATGAGATCATTAATTATTCCCATCTCGTTGCATAATACCAGGTATAGTATAGCCTGCTCTCTGGATGGCTCCAGAACATGCTTTTCTAAGAAGTTATCCTGGAAACATTCTATGAACTCCTCATCTAGGCTATTTTTGCCCATCTGCCCCCTCATGGCCCCTCATACTCCTATGCCAATCCATACCCCTCTACCCACCTCCAATTCCTGTCACACCCTCTATGCCTCATGTCCTCATTTCCCTGTGCCAACTCATGCCAGCCCATGACCCCACCCACCACCCTTTGCCCTTACCACTCCATGCCAACTCATCTAGTATCCTTTGATAGTTCCTTGACAGCTTTTTAACAGTTCCAATGTTTTTATGCACAATCATGTTCACTTTTAACAATCCTAAAAGGTGCCTTATCTCCAAAAAGGGTGCCTTACCCCTCCAAAAGACGTCTTGAGACCAAATCCAAAGGCGTCTAATCTGCACACTCGGAGTTTCATTCTTTTGGTCGAACAAAATCCCAATTCAGTGGAGGAAGCTGGTGATTTAATTGGTCAGCTGCCTCAGTAAACCATGCACGCATAAACCCCAGCCCGACTGTACTCCTGCCTCTGTGAAAATGGAACTTGGCGTGTTCAGGGATGGGACTTAGAATTTCTGGCCATATCCGGGATCATCACAAATCTGGGCCTTAGCGTCCAAGTCTCACGGGAAGGTATTAGGAACATCAGGCTTTATAAACAGTTATGCTTTAAACTGTCTATTTAATTTCAAGGTAGAATGGAGTTGGGGATCTAATGGATCACTAATTAGCAGTTATACTTGGATACATGATCCATGTGATTCACATTGCCATGGGGGATGGGCTTTGAAGGCATTGAAGAGACCATATTTGAGGATTTAAATGGAGCTCGAAGATTTATCTAACCTTGGCTAAAGGGAGAGATCTCCAAGGTAACTGTCACAATGAAAGTCAGTTTGGGGCATTCGAAGTTAATCAGCTGGAAAAGGAAACAGTAAGCAAGCAAGTAAGAATAGCTTTGGACTGGGTCTTGAAGCACCAAGTGTCCACTTAAGGGAAAGAGTAAAATATTGGGAAGGGGATATTTTGGTCTTTTTCAGAAGCTAAATGAAGGATCTTTTCTGTAGTTTAAAGTCTAGATTTCCTATTGAATAATGTTCAGACAATATTGTTTTAGTTTGTTTATTACAGCAAATGTCTTAAAATTTGAAATATTGTTGTGTGACCCTTGCTGTCAACCATTGGAAATTGAAATAACTTTTTAAAAGTTATCAGTCTCTACAGTAATCATAATACTTTCATGACCCTTTGACACTAATTTTGGGCTAATTTTGGCTGTTCAAGCTTATAGCCTCACATCTTATCCATCACTATGACTGTGTGCTTTCAACTGCATTATTAGCTATCTTTGCCCTCATCTAATCTTTAATGCAACTGACAGTTCCATCCATGCATTTGTCACCTCCTGATTTGATTTCTCAATGTAAATATCCTTGTAGATTCCACCTCCCACCCCCACTTTGACAGCCTTCTCAAGATTACAAGAGTTAAACCATTAATTTTGACAACATCACACCCTTTTGCTCCTCATGGCTGCACAATGGAAATATCATTCACTTAACCTGAGGGCCACTTTATCCATCCCACCAGCTGCCACATGGTTCAAACTAATGGGAAGCCAGAACTTACCTTGCAGATCCCAGTTAAAATAATTTTGTGATCCCAATTAGCATTTAATAAGACACACGGATGTGTCATGTTGTTGTGATATGTATAAGTACCAACAACATAGGAAGGCAAGGAAAGAGGTTCTGCATAGTCAGTACGAAGGACTAGGCATCAAATTAAGAAGTAGAACCTCAAAGTTAATAATCTCTGGATTATTACCTGTGTCATGTGCAAGTTGACATAGGGCGAATAAAATTAGGGAAATTGATGCATCTCAAAGACTTGTGTGGGAAAAATGGGTTCCAGTTCATGGAGCACTGGCATCAGTACTGGGGAATGTGGGGGCTGCACAATTGTGATGGTCTACACCTGAACCATGCTGGGACCAGTGTTCTAAGCTGCATAACTAGAGAAGTGGAGAAGGTTTTAAACGAAACAAGGAGGGTGAGGGATCAAGCTTGGGTAGATGTAGCAAATCAAGGGGTAGAGTCAAAGCAGGAGAGCAAAATAGTAATATGGGAAATCAGGGTCAGAGAATGGCAGGAAGGGACAGAGAAAAAAAAAAACTTAAAAATACACCAACAGTCAAGACTAACTGTCACAAAGGTAACAAAAGACAAAACTAAAGGCTCTGTATCAGAATTCACATAGCATTCATAACAAAGTAAATAAATTGATAGTGTGCATTGAAGTAAATACATCTGCTCTGATGGCCATTACAGAGACATAGCTGCAGGATCACAAGGATTAGGTCCTGAATATTGAGGGGCCTTCAAGAAGAATAGGGAGCTAGGTAAAGGTGGAGCGGTAGTCCTGTTAATCAAGGAAGGCATTGGTGCAATAGTTAGAAATTACCTTTGTTCAGGAGGTCAGGATATAGAATTGATTTGGGTAGAGATGAGGAATAGTAGGGGAAAGAAGTCACCAGTGGGAGTGGTCTATTGGCCCCTAAAAGTAACCACAATGTAGGGCAAAGTATACAAGAAGAAATATATGGTGCTTGGGATAAAGGGATGGCAATAATCATGGGTAATTTTAGTCTACATGTAAAATGAAAAAAAATTAGATTAGCAGTAGTAGCCTGGATAAGGAGTTCATAGAATGCTTTTGAGAAAGTTTCTTAGAGCAGCACATTCTGGAATCAGCCAGAGAGCAGGCTATATTAGACTTGGTAATGTATAATGTGACCGGATTAATTAATGACTTCAGAGTAAAGGCACCCCAGGTAGCAGTGATCACGATATGACTGAATTTTACAACCAGTATGAAAGGGAGAATAATAGGTCTAAGACTAGTATTTTAAATCCAAATAAGGGCAATTATGAGGGCATGAAAGCAGAGCTAGCTGAAGTGAACTGAGATATTAGGCTAGAGAATAGCTCAATAGAGAAGCAGTGGCAGATATTTAAGGCAATATTTCAGAATACACAGAATAAATACATTCTTACTATATAGAAAAATTCTAAAGGGAGGACCTACTATCCTTAGTTAACTAAAGAGGTTAAGGAAAACATCAAACTTAAGGAAAAAGCATATAACTGCGCAAAGAGTGGTAGCTGAGATGATTGATCACAATATAAAGAATGGCAGAGAATAACTAAAAGGTAGGCCAGGAGGAAGAAATTAAAGTATGAGAGGAAGCTAGCTAGAAATGTAAAAAAGGGATAGCAAGAGTTTCTACAGGTATTTGAAAAGGAGAAGAATAAATAAAGTGTGTGTTCTTCCTCTAGAGAGTGGAATGAGGAGTTAATAGTAGATAATAAGGAAATGGTGGATGCAATGAACAAATATTTTTGTTCTGTCTTCACAATGGAATATACAAAAAACATTCCAGTAATAGCTATAAATCAGGAGGTGAAAGAGAGAAAGGAACTTGATGAAATTACAGTCACTAGGGAAGCGGCACTGAACAAACTGACGGAACTGCGAGCTGACAAGTCACTGGGTCCTGATGACTTCATCCTACGGTCTTAAAAAAATGTGGCTAATGAGGTTATAGATACATTGGTGTTAATTTTTGAAAATTCATTAAATTCTGGAAATGTTGTATCAGACTGGAAAGTAGCAAATATAATCCCTCTATTAAAGAACAGAGGGAGGCAGAAAACAGGAAACTATAGGCTAGTTATCTTGATGTCTCTCAAGGGGAAGATGTTAGAGTCAATCAGTAAGGAGGTTACAGTTGGGCACTTAGAAAAATTCAAGCTAATCAGGAAGAATCAGCATGATTATATGAAAGGGAAATCATGTTTAACCCTTGGAGTTCTTTGAAGGAGTAACATGCACTGTGGATAAAGGGGAGCCTGTTGACATACTGTAGTTGGATTTCCAGAAGGCATTTGATAAGATGCTACATCAAAGGTTATTGCAGAAAATAAAAGGTCATGGTGTAGGTGATGAGCTATTAGCATGGACAGAGCATGGGCTGGCTGGCAGAAAACAGAGAGTTGCATAAATGGGTTTTTTTTCTGATTGGCAGGATGTGACAAGTGAAGTCCAGCAGGGTTCTGTGCCAGAGCCTCAACCTTTTACAATTTATACCAATGACTTAGATGAGGGATCAAATGCATGGTAGCTAAATTTGCAGATGACACAAAGATAGTTAGGAAAGTAGGTTGTGAACAGGGCATAAGGAGATTGCAGATTGATATAGATAGGTTGAGTAAGTAGGCAAAAATCTGGCAGATGGAGTATAATGTGGGAAAATGTGAAGTTGTTCATTTTGGCAGGAAGAATAAAAAAGCAGAATATTACTTAAATTGAGAATAACTGCAGAATTCCAAGGTGCAGAGGCATCTATGTGTTTTAGTGCATGAGTCACAAAAAGTTAGTATGCAGGGACAAGTAATTAAGAAGGCTAATGGAATGCTATCCTTTATTACAAGAGGATTGAACATAAATGTAAGGATGTTATGCTTCAGTTATACAGGGCATTGGTGAGACCGCATTTCAAATATTGTGTGCAATTTTGTTCTTCGTATTCAGGGAAGGATGTAAATGTGTTGGAGGCGGCTCAGAGGAGGTTTCCTAGATTCATACCTGGAATGAACAGATTGCCTTATGAGGAAAGGTTGGACAAACTGGATTTGTTTCCACTGGAGTTTAGAAGAGTGAAGAGTGACTAGATTGAACTATATAAGGTCCTGAATGGTCTCGACAATGTGGATGTGGAAAGGATATTTCCACTTGTGGGTGAGTGCGGAATTAGGGGACACTGTTTTAAAATTAGGGGTCGCCCTTTTAGGACAGAGATGAGGAGAAATATTTTCTTTCAGAGGGTTCTGCAACTTTGGAATTTCTTGCCTCAGAAGGTGGTGGAGGCAGGGTCATTGAATATTTTTAAAGTGGAGGTAGATAGATTCATGTTAGGCAAGGGAATGAAAGGTTCTTAGGAGAAGATGGGAATGTGGAATTTGAAACACAAACAGATCAGGCGTAATCTTATTGAATGGCAGAGCAGGCTCTACTTCTGTTCCTATTTCTCATGTTTGCATAAGACACCAAAACTAGCAGAATTAAATTCCGATAAAAGCCAGGTAATGAGGATGCTGGAAATCTGAAATACAAACAAGAAGTGCTGGAAGTATTCAGCAGGTCTTGCAGCATCTGTGGAGAGAGAAATAGAGGGCAGAATTTTTTACTCAGTGGGAGGCCCGACCCGCTCAAACGTGAAATGACATGCGATGATGTTGGCCGAGCATGCAGACGTCAACATGCACTTTCGCAATATTTCGCTCAGCGAGCGTGAGATGGAGACGGAGGTGCAGCTGCCATTAATTAAAAGGCTAGTTAAGGCCCTTGACACATCAATTGTCTCCGAGTTTACATAGCGATTTTTCAGTCGTGCACAGACAAACCAGGCAGGTGGGCAGGCCACAATTAGCAAAAGCTCATCCACGGGCGGGATAAGGGCATTGTCAATTTGAGCAATGAGGAATTTTGGATATAACTTACTGCTGGTTGCTTCTGTGAACTGGAGAACTTCATCTCACTTCAGAGCTGCATTCTGAGCATTTCTAGGCTTCATTTCAAGGCTCATTGTTGTCTTCCAGGCCCCCGGAGGATGTCTGGGCCCTTCCAGGTCTCAAACAGCCTTCCATAACCCTGATAATTGGGATTGTGGTCTCAGCTGGTGGCACCTCCTCTAAGGAGGATGAGAGGGGCAGAATGGAGAGGAGGCCAGGTTCCCAATGCAGTTTCCAGGGGAGCGACCTGTGAGAGGAGAGGCGCAGGCACAAGGGGTGCAGGGCCAACAGGAAGTCCAAGGCAGAAGATGCCGCAGAAGATGCCACTATCTTGCTGCCAGTGTTCACAGGCAGCAATGTCAATATGTCTGAGGTGCAATGCCGAAGGAGGCGCTGTCTCTCAAAGGGAGACAGTGACCTCCATTTGTCAGAGGATCAAGCCTGAGGTCCGCTCCGACTGTGTGGGTGGACACCCCATGCCAGTGGCGCTGAAGGTCACAGTGGTCCTCAACTTCTATGCCTTCAGCTCTTTCCGGGGCTCAGTGGGGTATCTTTGTGGAGTCTCACAATCAGCTGTCCACAGTTGTGTCAAGCTGCTAACAGAAGATCTGTCATTAACTTTCATTCATTACCGAGGCCAGCCAGACAGAGTGAGCCAGAGGCTTTGCAGCAATTGCTGGGTTCCCCCACATCCAGGGTACCATTGACTGCACACATGTGGTCATCAAGGCGCCAGCAGGTGAGCCAGGTGCATTTGTCAACAGGAAGGGATTCCACTCCATGAACGTGCAGATGCTCACATCATGAGATCCCAGTTGCCGAGGCTCTTCGGTGCTCCAGCCCAATTGGATGGTTGGCTGCTGGGTGACAAGGGCTATCCCCTCAAAAGCCTCAAAAGGCTCATGACACCTCTCCGCCACCCAAGAACAGAGGCCGAGCAGCGGTACAACAGGAGCTATACCCCCACAAGGGCGGGGGTAGAGAGAACCATAGGTCTTCTTAAGATGCACTTCCGATGCCTGGACCGTTCAGGAGGGGCACTGCAATACTCCACCGAGTGTGAGCACTGGCAAGGGGGGGATCCAGTGAAGGAAGAAGATTTTGACGCAGCTGCACAGGCCACAGATGATGAGTCCAGTAGTGAGTCCAAGGATGAGCATGGTGAGGAGAATACTAAGGGCGTGCACGCTGATCTGGGTAACCTCCAGGGAGGCAGGGACACCCAGGACACCTTGATCCAATGCTCCTTCAGCTAGCCTACCAAATAAGAACCACGCCACATGCCAGGGCTGCAGGCTCCATACTCGATCCCTGACAGGACCATTTCCTTGACCAACAACATACACTCTGTGCCTGTCCATCATTACATAATGGTCTACCCGACAGAACAAATGCAGCATACAGAGGCTAATAGCACAAAATAACATTTCATTTAATTGTGAATATGGAGCATAGCTGAAATAAACATTACCTCTGTTTTCAATCACACCATGAAAAAATTTAAAGCAAAATGGGGGAACAAAATATCACCCGTGATGAGGCCGTCTTGTGCTTAAGGTGCTTTACATTTACTTTTGCGGGTGCTACGCCTAAGCACTCCCCCCTCGCTGGCACCAGCATTGGAGACAGCCTGCTGACTCCGCTGTCTTTTTGGTCTTGATGACCTTGGCAGTCATCATCTGGCCCGTGGAGCCTGTGCTGGCCCCGCCTGGGAGGGAGCGGCCAGTGGCGGCTGGCATCTCTCCAGTTGTCGCAGCCTCATCAGATGCCACAGTCACTGGCAGAGGGGTAGCGAGCTGCTGCTGTCATCTGGAGCACCCTGAGAGGAACCCACAGAGAGGACAGGCAGCTCGTGCACCAATGTGAGGTCGCATTGGACCTCCCTGCTCACCATTGATGGATGGGCACCTAGCCGGGATACTGGGTGCCCAATCCATCTCCCGCTTTAACACTGACAAGCTGAGATCATTGCCAATTTGTGGGCTTGTATGTCCGAGTGCATCCCCAGGGACCCCTGATTGAGTCTCTGGAGCAGCCTCTCCATGAGAGTCACCACTCTCTCCATGGAGGAGGTATTGAGCTTGGCCATGAGGCTCAATGCAGTGGTCATACTCCACAGGAAATCCTCCACAATGTACACCATGACATGCATTCCCTCATGTATCTCTGCCAGATCCTCCCACACACCACGCTGGACTTCCAGCATCTACCGCCTAATAGACGACTCTAGGGGCCCATCATCAGCCATTGACTGAGCATTGTCCTGGTCCCCAGCAGTCCTCTAACTGTCGGTGCCTTGGGCATTCTTTGCTTCTTCCTGCACTTCAAGTGAGTGTGAAGTGCCCTCATCAATGTGGAGCGAAATACTAGACGCCGATCTTATTCCCAGCGAAATGTTGGTTTCTGCGCTGGTGCATGCTTGACAGAAAGAGGGTGTGACGCATGTGTATGGTGAGCATGGTGACCCTTCGGGGTCAGGGATGGGCCTTCAGGCTCCTCACAGTGACCGCCTGCTGGTGAACCTAAAAGGGACAAGAAGGACAAATCGGTAGTTTAAGTCATGACTCTATCACTGGGCATGCCAGGCACCCTGATGAGACAGAGGTATGCATCATGGTGCCCTCGTCTTTCTATTATCAGTGGGGATTCCAGGTTCGAGGCTTACATCAATATAGAGACTATACTAGAATGATTGCAATAACCGCCATTCTCACCTCAGTGCACTGAACCTTCATCTGGCACCCCAACCTCACCATGGATGCTTGACCGAGGTGCATGGTGCCTCTCCAGCTCCAGGGCCTCCTGCTCATAGTGTGTAAGGATTAGGAGGTGTGGGGTTCCCCCGCCGGTCCACCATCTCTCCATATTGTTATGGGATGTCTTCTCCTGAAAGGATGGAGGAGCATAGATTAGCCCATTCTATCTGCAGCACTATTGCAGCCTGGCTAACCCCACCAGCCAGGGCTCACCTCCTTGGCCAGCTCATGCCTTATTGACACTCTAACACTTCTGAGGTCCACGGGGGTGGGGGGGGGGGGGGTGCGGTGGGGTTGGTGGTGCGGCAGGGTGGACAGCTCTTAACTATTCTGCAAGTGCCTATGCCAACACAGTACTCACCCCTCACCCTTCCCGATCGCAACAGGTCATTGAAGCACTTTTGACACTGCACCCATGTGCGCCTCACTACGTCATGGCTGCTCGCTCTGGATGCCACCTCCTCCCAGGCCTTTTAGGTGAGACGTGGGGTCCTCTGCCTCCTCCTGTCTCTGGTGACAAGGTTTTCCATCCTGGCTGCAACCTCCCCCAGGAGGGCTGCGAGGCACTCATCCGAGAAATGTGGGGCCAACTTCCCCGCTGACCTGCCCTCCCGTCTGACATATCCAACTGCTACGGGTTCCACAGAGACTTCAGCGTCATTCCATGGCAGCCTTCTAGGGGCTGCCTGGGCTGCTTTCGAATCGGCCGCTGGGTCGCCATTGGACACACAACCCACACCCGCCCACCCCTTCTTGCAGATTCCCCAGCCACCTTTCATGCTGGGTGGGCCTTAATTGGCCCACCGGTGTGAAATCGCGGTGTGCTGCTGATCATGGGTGGTGGTTGGCTTTCCAACTGCCCCCGCCCGTCAATGCTGAGCCCGCAGCCAAGGGCAAAATAATGTTTTGAGCCAAATATTAAGAAGAGTCTGAAGAAGAGTCATATTCGACTCAAAACATTAACTCTGCTTCTCTCCCTACAAAATCTGCCTGAATTAAAATTGGAGTTCAATGGAAATGGAATAGCAAGTGCATGGCCATTCCACTTTTCCCTGTTTGCCTGCTCGGTTCTCGCCGAATGAGGGGAATTAAAATCCACAGCACTAACCTTGAGTATAACCTGGTTGAAACGAGAAGCACACAACATACAAGCCACTATATCAAATCATGCATTTAAACATTTTTCAAAGTAACACCTAAAAGGGAAGCTGCAAAACACATTTCCCGGAATGATAAGCTGCTATTCCTTTGCCTGGCAGAGTGTTTTTTATATTTTCCCTCTAAATGTGTTAAGTGCTGCAAACAGTTTTATGAAATTAACTATTGCCTACAATAAGCTATCAGAATTTTGAAAAGTGTAACAAAGTTATTTTTTAATAGACAAGTAGAGGAACTTACTCTAGACACAGAAAAATCTATTTTTGCTTACTCAGATGAACTGATTATTTTCAGCATCAGAAATAATCAAGCTCAAATTTTCCAGCTGTACTGTTTTCTGTGTATATTAACTTGAGTATTATTCACAAAGCTTCTGAAATAACTTTCTTCATGACTGAATATCCACTGCCACGAGAAATACTATCAAGTGCACAAAAATGTTGTTTCCACTTTAACTAAAGTTCACTTTCAACATCTTATTCTTTTTCATTAGTGATATGGGACCTAATGTTTCTGTATCTATTACACTCCCAATGCTATTGCTTGCATCAAAATGTTAATGTACAGGTAATAATAAATATCAGTTTAGATATAAAAGCAGAAAACGTTTCAAATTGATGATCTCTCATCAGCTAAAAAGATCATCAATCTGAAATGTTAACTCTGTTTCTCTCCACAGATGTTGCCTGGCTTGCTGGGTATTTCCAGCATTTTCTGTTTTCATTTCAGATTTCCAGTATCTGCAGCATTTAGATTTGTATCATTGTAGAAATGGCTGCTTGAGCCATTGTCCTATGAACAGTTAACACAAATTTGGGACTGTCTACTATCTTAACATATGAGTTAACCTATTCATTTTAAATTGATAAGGCCAAAATTAAAATAACCAAAGTGGAATGCATTTGGATACATGAAGCACTTGTCACCTATTAACACCAAAAATATGTTTTTGGCTATAGTTATATCAAGCATCAACTAAATTGCTGCCTAAAATGAATCTTGCCAGTGAGTGATTTATATTTTTTTCACTATTATTCTAGTGAGTAATGGCTACTTTTTTATTATCAGAGCTATTTTGCAGATTTTCTCCATAATCTCTGTGCTTTATCTCCTCTTCACTCTCTGGCTGGGATTTTCCATGCCGGCTGGCATCAGGCGTGTTTGGTGGTGTGAGCAAACAATAAAGCGTGATCAGTTTCACGACGGTGTCAAACCAATTTGTGATCGTCAGCTCAGCCTGACGATGGCAGACCACGTTTTCTGCCATCAGATGACAGGAACCCTCATTGTATTACATCAGCATATCATTATAAGGCCAGCCCGCCAGACTCATCCCCCCTCCACCGAATCGTCCACCCACGTCAACGGGTAAACACGTCGATGTGTTTCACAACAGCACATAAGTGATGTGCGTTTGGCTGCACTTCACTTGGGACTTCAAAGTTTGCTTGCCTACCATGCTTCAGGCAGCACTTGCAGTCATCAGCGCCATATCACTTTTAGGGAGGTTCACAGGTAGATCTCTACCTAGCAGATCAGCCATATGTGGGTGGCTATTCAATGGCTGCAGGGCTAGGGCTTGCTTAGCAAAGGGGGAGAAGTGGCCTTAGACAAGGGAAGAGGCTGCAGAACGAGAGCTGTACTGGGGATGGAGGGTATCCCAGGGTGTGAGTGGGGGCACGTGTTGATCTTGGCAAGTGGCCTCAAGACAGTGACGGGCTGAGGAGGCAGTCTCCAGAGGAGATGAGGTCAGGTGGAAATATAAAGGTATGTGTGTGAGAATGGTGATGTCCCTTGAGCTTCCAGTGAGTGAGATGTCAGTGAATGTGTGATGGGATTGAGTGTGTGAGTTTAACATAAGAGTGTGTGATAAGATGGTTGTCATACCCTGGCTGCAAGGATGAGATCATTCATCTTCTATCTGCATTGAATGGCCAACCCTTTCTATGCAGCATTGGCACTGACCATCGCTGCTACAGTCTGCCATGCTGGATTGGTGATGCCCCTACCCCATCCTGCAGCCAGAGCTCTGGTAGAGAACATCACGGCAGGCCCTATGGCATTCAAATGGCTTTGCAGTGATGCATTATTAAACCTGGAGGCTGCAGTCCTTTCATCTTTCACGGATATCTTCGATGCAGCAGCCATGGGCTGGAAGCACTGAGATGTGGTGCGCGCGGCTGGACTTTAAATATGGTGCCCGGCATGATGAAGCGGCAAGGTGATAGTGGGCTGACAAATGAGAGCCTGCCCACCATCAAAACAGCGTTTCCCGGGAATGCATAAGTAATGTGGTGGGTTTAGGTAGATATGGCGTGAAAACCCAAACGTTGTTCTACCTGCCCGCTACCACACTTAGTGCAAATCTAGGAAGATTCCTCTGTCTGTCTCTATAAATAATTTCCCAATTATGTCATGCAATCATCTCTTTAATTCATTCTCATTCTGATTTCATCTGTCATTTCTTGCCTCTATGCTTTATTTTCCACGTGATCTTTCCCAAGACTTTTTTCAACATTTTACTGTTAAGCTTTGGTTATCTGATATGTATAATTACTCACTTCCTGGCTGTGTTTTTCACAGCCATTTCATCTTATTCTCTGGAAATTTAATGACTACCTTCTGTAACACAGAAGAACATGCTGGGAATAGCACCAGTCATACTTTAGAATGAGGTATAGGTCTCATGACGCATAACAAATCTAGAAGCACTGCAGAAGGCTAACTGCCTGCAAAACACCAAAAGCAGAAGGCTAGAGACAGAAGCAATCAGTCCCATAATTGACAGAAAGCCGTAAAGATCTATCATATTTGATGCAAAATGGTGGTGGGAAAGCAGGCAAATAACAAGAGGAAGAGGCCATATAAACATTCCAATTCTCAACCACGACAGAGCCCAGCATGCCAGCGCACAAGACCGAAAATTCTTCAAGTGGGAAACACTTTCCCCCCATAATATGGCAGAGGCAGAGGGAATGGATTTTTATGCTAGTAGATGAGGTGTAGATCAAACTGACTATTTTGTGAGTGCATAACTCCAACCTCTCTGCAGATTGAGGCAGTTTGGTTTCATTATTGAAAAGGATGATTCATTTAAACATTGCTAGTTTCATATAGATAAATTGCAATGCAATACAATCTTTTTTATTCTTTCAGGGCAAGGTTTCTAGAAGGTACTTTCCACAGTGAGTCATTAACTAAATTATTGGCAGATGCAATGAGTGCAGATTGCCTGCAAGCTTTCAAAAAGGAGCTGGATGGGTTTCTGAATGTAGCAAATATTTTCACATAACAAGGGAATTGGGTCATGATAGAATACGTTCCCTTTAACCATGGTCTCCAGAGGTTTCCCTAAATTGGCCTCAGGTTCCTTTCTAGTTTTAATACCTTTTTTGTCCATTTATTTATGGGACGTAAGCGTCACCAGCGAAGCCAGAATTTATTGCCCATCCCTCGTTGTCCTTGAGAAGCTAATGAGCTGTAGTGGGTTACGAATGGAGTTACAGGATTTTGACCCAGCAACAGAGAAGGAATAGCAATATAGTTCCAAGTCAGGATGGTGTGTGGCTTGAAGGGGAACTTGAAGGTGGTGGTGTTCCATGAACGTGTTGCCCCTGTTCTAGATGATAGAAGTTGTGGGTTTGGAAGATGCTATTGAAGGAGCCTTGACAGAGTATCTTAAAGATGATGGGTGTGCCAGTGGTAGAGACAGTGAATGTTCAAGATGGTGGATGCTGTGCCAATTGGGAGGACTGCTTTGTCTTGGATGGTGTTAAGCTTCTTGACCATTGTTGAAGCTGCACTCATCCCAGCAAGTGGGGAGCAAATTCCATCACATTCCTGATTGTGCCCTGTAGATGGTGGATAGAATTTGGGGAGTCAGGAGGTGAGATACTCACCGCTGAATTCCCAGCATCAGATCTGCTCTTGTAGACACAGTATTTATATGGCTATTACAGTTAAGTTTCTGCTCAATGTAACCGCCAGGATGTTGGTGGTGGGGGCTTCAGAAATGGTAATGCTATTGAGTGTCAATGGGAGATAGTTAGAATCTCTTGAGTTGAAGATGGTCATTGCCTGGCACTTGTTTGCATGAATGTTACTCGCCACTTATTAATCTAAGTGTGAATGTTATCCAGGTCTAATTCAGAAGGTCTGGCAGAATCTGTGGAGAGAGAAAGAGAGAAACAGGAGGTTCTGAAGAAGAGTCAAATTGGACTTAAAACATTAACTCTGTTTCTCTCTCCACATATGCTGCCAGGCCTGCTGAATTTTTCCAGCACTTCCTTTTCTTATTCCAGATTTCAAGCATCTGCAGAATATTGCTTTTATTTATGTTATCCAGGTCTTGCTGCATACAGGCACAGTTTTAGTATGTGAGGAGTTGCAAAGGGTACTGAGCACAGTGCAATCATTGGCAAACATCCCCACTCTGACCTTTTAAATGGAGCGACGGTCATTGATGAAGCAACTGAAGATGGTTTGACACTACCCTGAGGAATTCCTACAGCGATGTCTTGAGCTGAGATGATTGGCCTCCAACAACCACAATCTTCTCCTTCTATGGTAGATACAATTCCAACCTTTTATTCCCATTGACTTCAATTTTGCTAGGGTTGCTTGATACCACATTCAGTCAAAAGCTGCATTAATATCAAGGACAGTCACTTTCACTTCACCACTGGGATTCAGCTCTTAGTTCTATGTGTGGACCAAGGCTGTAATGAGATCCAGACTGAACGACCCCAGGAGAACTCAAACTGAGTTTCGGTGAGCAGGTTGTTGCTGAGTAAGTGTTGGTTAACAGCACAGTCAATGACTCCCCTCCATTGCTTTACTGATGATTAAGAGTAGATTGATGGGGTGGTAATTGGCTGGATTGGATTTGTCCTTTCTATGGATTGGACACACCTGGGCAATTCTACATTGTCAGGTAGATGCCAGTGTTGTAGCTGTACAAGTACATCTTGACTTGGGGCACAGTTAGTTCTGGAGCACAAATCTTCAGCACTATGGCTGGAATGTTTTCAGGGCCCTTACACTTTGCAGTACCCAGTGCCTTCAGCCATCTGTTGATGTTGTGTGGAATGAATCGAATTGACTGAAGTCTGGTTTCTGACATGCTGCTGCTCCTAACATGCTCTTCTACATTCCTCATTCAATCAAGGTTCCCCCCCTGGCTTGATGGTAATGGTAGAGTGAGGGATATGGTGGACCATGAGGTTACAGATTGTGGTGGTATACCTAGATTAAATCTAGCCCTTTTATTATTCTGCAAACCTCAATCATATATCTTTAAAATCTTCATTATAAATAAGGTAAAGAGACCCAAATGTCTAAACTTGTTTTGGTAACTAAGAGCCCTGTGATCCTTTGCCATTTCGCCATCCATAGTATTCTAGATGTGGCCTGACCAAAGCTTTGTACATAGAAAGGGTTGTGGTTTCTTTACATTTAATCCTTCTGTGAGTGCATCACAGCACTTAATTTGCTTTCCCAATACACTTCTAGGACAGGTCATGGGCTTCTAATCAATAATTAATTATATCACAGATCTTTCTCTTGAACAGAAAATTTGAGGATACAAGGCTGTATGGTATATACTTGTTCTGACATGAAGTTTCCCCTGCCCAAGTTTGTCACACAATATTTGCTCATTAAAAAAACATTTGCCACATAGTTCATTTCCTCATCCAGATCCATGTGCAATCCATTTTTTTTATCTAAGGTTCTTACACTCTTTATTTCATCACAAACCTAAAGTTAGTCCCAATGCTTTCATCCATTGTGACATGGTGAAGAACAACATTTCTAACACTGATCTCTGTGAATCTCCATTACTTTACCTTAATGGATAAGGTAATGTAAGCTTCTCCTGGCTTCAAAGAGCATGAGTCACTGCAACCTGCCACACCCCACACCCACTCCCTGATCTACACTCTAACCCATTTGCTGCTCCCCCCAATTACTGTTCACCCCAGGTTACCTCTCCTACTTGGTGACCTCTCCCTGTATATCCCCCAATCATGGCTCCCTCCACCCAGTTACCTATACTCCTGACCTGGTCATTCACTTTTAAGTCAGCCCTTCAATCCCTTCCTTACCTACTTGAAGTCCAATAGGGCACCAGAAATGCTCCAACCTTCATCCTTTGTTGATGTGCTGTTTACTACACTCCATGACTTGCCACCAAGGCTCACTATCGGGTGCATTGGATCTTATCATTCAAGTGCAGGGATTGAGTCCAAATTTCTGATTCAGAAATTGACTTTAATTCATATTCCAGTTATTTAAATTAGTTGGTTAGATTGGTTGAATTGTTTTCTTCACATTGTTACAATTAGGTGAGACTCCTAATGGAATGGCTACCCTCTTTTCCCTCTCCTCATTTGATCACAACAGGTTTTTTTTGAAATACCTATACTTGCGAATTCCATAAGCGTTTAACTGTGCTATGATCGTATAAGACACAATTAGGCTGCTTTTCTTGAGTTTTAAGATAGAAAAGGGGATAGTTTTTATTGTATTTAACCCTGTCAAAGTAAAATAATAAAACAATCATTCTGGCTTTCACATCCACACTCAAAGCTCACACACGCACACAAATAGATTACTAAGTGGAGAGGATAGACTAAATAATTTAGAGTGCAGTAAATTAAAGGCTGTATATGGCTCTTGAAGGTTAGTGACTTGGCTGGTTTCAGTGTTGGATTGAGTTCTTTTTAAAATCTCCATCTGCAGCACCTGGATAGTCAAACTCAGAAGAAAGGGTTCCAAACTTGCAAGTTAGGTAGAAAAAGAGAGAGAGAGGGAAGGAACACACGCAGGGTTTTGTTCCTTCAGGGTCTCAATTGCTTGTTCTATTCTGCAGATCAAACATGTGCTTACCCACATGAAAGGTTAGCCCTTCACATGACCTTCTTTGTCTAACTGCCCAATGATCCAAATGTGGTCATTGCTAATGTATTCCAGTTATGTTGATTAGAGCAGGACTGGGAATGCCTCTCTCAGCCAGGGTCCCATTGTCCAAGTGATTATGTTGAAAGGCTTATCTCCTGCTCAGTTGAGTACCCAGGTGATTGTCTGGATGCTTTGCTAATGAATAGGAGATGGCCTCCATTCATCTCTTTCAAGGCAATTGTGCCTGGTGAGGGTTTGCATACAGGTTGTCTCTAGTTCAATGGTTTTAGAATGCAGAAGGTACAATGATGCAAATATGCAGCCATCTTTCTGATGTGAAACATGGTTTCACGACAACATTCTTATGAAACCTACAAGAGGAGACAACCATTGGAATAGCTCTGGTGCAATGTATAATTTTGCTGAGATAAAGTCCATATTCTTATTGTTTAGTACAGAATGCTCACAGGGATGTTTCATGCGTGAAAAATATAAAATAAAACGAGAAACATATCGAAAGCAGTGAATGCTATTTGCTGCCTTTTTCTCACGTCACAACTCTCTGGGGATAGTGTGCTGCAATATCAAGACCCACTGCTCCCTGAGCCATGACAAATGTGAAAAAGTTTGATCAACATGCCTAATTATTAAATTTACAAACTTGCTGCTTGTATTCTGTTAAGCTAAATTAAACAAATAAAAACTGTTTATTGAACAAATTGTCTTTAACCAGGGGCAAAAAAAAATATGAACTGCTAATTTCTAACTCTATAGACTAGATTCTATCCCTTCTTAAATCCCTATACACACACATACAAGACACAAAACACACAAAAACATGGATTTTAAGGGTGGGATAAAACAGTTCAGTGGCAGCAAATCCAGAGTACAGGTTTTAATGGGTTCATTTTGATCAATGTCTTCCAAATTCCTTTCAGTTTTTTGTTGATGACACGAGTGGTCTTCTAGCACTTTCAGTCTTTAGTTCACTGGTTGAGCATTTGCCTTTCAATGTCTCTGACAGTGATTTTCACCCTTGCCTCTTGACAGGCGTTTTCAGAGAGACAGCTGGTTATAGGGATATGAGGAGAAAAAGCAAGCTAGCTATTATTGTAGAATTACTGGAATCTTACACACACGGGAGAGAGAGGCTTTTTTTTTCCTTTCAGGCTAGGAGCTAGTCTGCTGTACTGCTTTCACGCAAACCCTGGTCACCTGGTCAAGAGCCACTTTAAACGTTGTTATCAGGCAGTTCCTCTTTAGACCAGACTCCTCCTTGGCACCATCCTGTCTTTCATGGTACATTCTGTTCCAGGACAGCAACATTGTATCTATCCCTCACACTGTTCCAGTAGACATGCCCTTCAAACTGCAGCCATTGTGATTTTAATCCACAGTCCAACAGAAATAAAAAGTTAAAAGCAAAATACAGCGGATGCTCAAAACCTGAAACAAAAACAGAAAATGCTTGAAAAACTCAGCAGGTCTAACAGTATCTGTGTAGAGAGAAACAGAGTTAACATTTCAAGTCCATATGACTCTTCTTCAGAGCTAAAGAGAAGTAAAAGTGTGATGAAATTTATATTGTTTAAGGGGGGTGGTGCGGGTGAAGCTGGATAGAAGGCCTGTTATAGGTGGGGGCAAAGGAGAAATTGCCAAAAATGAATAAAAGGACAAAGGGGTGTTAATGGTAGTGGTACTGGCTAAAGGAGGTGCTGATGGCGGCGTGAAGGTAAGAAAGCAGAATGTGATAATAGCAGGACAATGGTAAACACTCTGGAAAGAACAACATGAACAAGTGACAGATGGCCCTTGTGGGGGTGGGGGTGGGGTGGGGGGAGGGGACAGTGGTGGGAAAAAAATAGCAAAAATAGGATAAAAGGTGGGGATAAAACAATGAATAAAAATGAAAATAAATAACAATAAAAATAAATGGATAAAACATTTTAAAATAAAAATGAATATTGAAAGATGGGACTAAAAAAGAGGAGAGGATGGAGGAGAGAGTTTTTTGTCTGGAGTTGTTGAACTGAATGTTAAGTCCAGAAGGCTGTAAAGTGCCTAATCGGAAAATGAGGTGCTGTTACTCTAATTTGCGTTGGGCTTCACTGGAACATTGCAGCAGGCCAAGGACGGACATGTGGGCATGAGAACAGGATGGTGTGTTGAAATGATCAGCGACAGGAAGTTCTGGGTCATGCTTGTGGACAGACCGAAGGTGTTCCGCAAATTGGTCACCCAGTCTGCGTTTGGTCTCTCCAATTTAGAGGAGACCACACTGGGAGCAGCAAATGCACTGGACCAAATTGAAGGAGGTGTAAGTGAAGTGCTGCTTCACCTGAAAGGAGTGTTTGGACCCTTGGACGGTGAGGAGAGAGGAGGTAAAGGGACAGGTGTTGCTCCTTCTGCAATTGCATGGGAATGTGCTGTGGGCACAATATAAAGATATGTTCTTTACTCGTAAAAAAAAAATGGCATTATTGTTGGATATGACCTTTTTACATTGGCACTATTCCAAAATTTTACTTTGACGTAAACAACTACTGGCTGCTGGCTGACAGAATTACTATTTTGCAATCAAATCTGCATTGACTACAAACAATGTCTTTTGTAGAATGCAGATCATATGAAGTCTACATTTGTTGTGAGAGCTAAAGTGCTTTCAGATAGAATGGACACTGGTAGTGAAAATGTTATATAATGATTAACTTAAGCCTTTCTCTTCAAAATAAAAATGGAAGAGTGGATGTATGCTGGAAGTTTTCCCTTACACTTCATCAATTTTCATACTGAAAATGTTTTCTGTATAGAAGCTACAGAGTGAAAGATGAAGGCATGTCATGTATCTACATATTTTCTCCCCATGTCTCAAAATTGGATTGCTTTACCTGTCCACCAAAATATTATTTGGTTTTATTTAGTGAAAGACAGAGATATGACAGATAACAAATTTAAGATAATGTTGTAAGTAGTTTTAAAAATAAAGTTGAAAAATAATTAAGAGGTTACGAGTAGATCTCTCGTGACATTGATCACAGGGAGTCAGATGACCTGCTGTTTTATAATAATAAGGGTATTTTGGCCATAGAAGGGATAATATCAGGATCACTAATTTGCACTGGCTGAACAAGTCAAATATTATTTTTAATAAATGGTATTCTTGGACCTTTCCAGGTGCTTTGTGGAGTGAATGCCACAATGCTGTCCCAATATTATGAAAATTGTACTTTAAGGCTTTTTAAATTACTTACTATTTTTAGAGCTAAGCATGCACAGCAAGGTAGTATGCACCAGGCAGATATTGTACCTAGCACTGCTGAGGAGGGGAAGCAGTGTTTAGCTGTACTTTCGAGCAAGCAGTACTTTGTTAACAATAGGTGCAGACTCGCAGCATGGCCCTCAGGTTTGTAAGAACTGGATGGAGTTTGACATAATTGCCATTGGGCTTTTGGAGTTTGGAAGAACTTCTGTTCTGTGGAAAGGAAATCTGGAGACTGGCAGAATTGTACATGTTGAACCTGGATGGGGTGGGATCAGGGGCTCCCTACACTGGAAAATGTTGCATCCCTGATCCGTAAAAGGGCCAAGAAAAGATTGGAAGCTGGTACATTTAATCCAATCAGGTGTCCAGGCTGACTACTATTCCAGGGGCCCAGGGTAATGTTCTGGGGACCCAGGTTCGAATCCCACCACAGCAGATGGTGGAACTTGAATCCAATAAAAAGCCTGGAATTCAAAGTCTAATGACGATCATGAAACCATTGCTAATTGTTCTAAAAACCCATCTGGTTCACTAGTGTCCTTCAGGGAGGGAAATCTGCAATCTTTACCTGCTTACATGTGACTCCAGACCCACATCAATGTGGTTGACTCTTAAATGCCCTATGAACCAAGGCAATTAGGGATGGGCAATGAATTCTGGCCACATCCCATGAACAAAAAAAAGGTCCCACTAGGAGTATCAGGGCTGGAGAAGTGGCCTGAACTCCTAAAGGTAGGGAAATGTTTCTCCAAATTTGGGGCTCAGCACTCAGCAGTGTAAATGGAGCAGTGCTTGACTATTTACACTGGACAGAGGGTGTTAAAATTGGCCCTATTGAGTCCAAACAGAGCCATTTATAGAAACTTTGAAGAAGATATCAAACAACAATTTCTTAGATAAATGTAATAATGTTACTGTGAAATACATATGTTTCAAGAGTTTTAATTTGGCCTCATTTTGGATGTCATGGCCTCAGTATTAAATCCCTATCCCCATGACGAGTGGGAGAAATCAGGGTGGTGGCTAAATCTTAACAAAAAGGAAGGCACCCCAGTCCACCACATACATGCCAATTGTCCTTTTGATGATGGCAGATTGCGTGACATCTGTGCGTCCTGTCTTTCAGGCCAAGAGGCATACATCCACAGCCCCCTTACCTCAATCATAAAATTTTGTGTTCATGATTTGAAGAACCAGTTATCCAAAACATCTCCAAAATAACAATACAGTACTTCTACTAACTCAGCCTTAGCAGAATTATGCCAAAAGGCCTTCACTTGCAAGTTAGTGCCTGGCCCTTTAAATCTTACTGTGCGGAAGCCCTCAATGTTGCTAAAGACATGATCAGCTGGGACTGGTCAGCATAGGAATTCATAACACATGTGCTGACACAGTCCCTAAAAATAATAAACAATGGCGAGACCCGTCGTGGGTGGAAAATTTGGCAGAGCAGCAAAATGTCCATTGACACTCGACAGGAATTTCTGGTCCTGCCAGACGGAATGGCTGTTTGACATCATGACAGCATCATTCTTCAACCTTGCATCACATGCATGGCATGCTGTGCTGGTGCCCTTCCCAGCTTTAGGCATCACACAGGCCATGCCTGAAGCATCTGGAAGCTAGGGTGGTGTCATTTTCTTGCTTTAGGGCTTCTGTAACATCAGCACCAGCAGCACTACCAAGCTCAATTTCATACACGCTGTTTTGAATAGATAGATGGCCTGTCGAGTTCAAAAAGGAACTGTTAATCAAGCATAATTGGAACCAATCCTGAACTCTGTATATATCTAAAATTTCTGTTACCTTCAGGGGAGGCAAAAGGAAAATCCACATGAACAGACCTTGTAATGGACTCGAACTCAAGTTCTGTCGAAGGGTCATGAGGACTCGAAACATCAACTCTTTTCTTCTCCGCCGATGCTGCCAGACCTGCTGAGTTTTTCCAGGTAATTCTGTTTTTGTTTTGGATTTCCAGCATCCGCAGTTTTTTTGTTTTTATTTTTGACCTTGTAATGTTGTATTGTGATATATCAGGTGCATGCCTCTGGCTGTTAGAATCCTTCTGTTCTTCTGTACAATGACTGAGCCTTAAAGTGGCAGCTGCCACAAAGGAAGATGAGACAAAAATGTCACAATGTCATTCAAGATTTGGAAGTCTGTCAGTTAGCTGAAGCGGAATTAATTACATTCAATTGCATTCACCATCATGGCACTAATTTGATAGCAACACCCTTGTATTATGTAGTAGAAGTATACTTCACACATCCTGTAAGCATCACACCTACAATTTAACCATTACACCTCTGTAATCAGATGTCAGCGTATCCTCTGGTTAGCTGTAAACAATGCCTTGGTAGGACCGGTAGAATTATAAATAATGGCTGGGATTTTCTGTGCCCATTGGTGTCGGGCATGCTCAATGGCGTGAATGGACAATATGGCAGGAAGGCTGAAAATTGGTTTCACGATGTCGTGAAACCAGTTTGCGATTGTCCGCTTAGCCTGTCGATGGCAGATCGCATTCCCCAGGAACCTGATTGTAATACAGCAGCATATCATTAAAAGGCCAGCCTGCGGGGCTCATTCACCCTCCTGCTGGATCGTCCGCCCATGTTGGCAAGAAAACATGCTGGTGCAGAACACATCTCGCTAAGTTTGATGTGCAGAAGTCGGGACTTATCGCCAGAGTCTTGCTCACATCGCAGACATCAGAAGAGCATAAGATGCTGGAGCCCGACAGCAATGGGATCCTAGAGAATCATCCATGGCACGCTGGGTGGATTCTCATGGACATGGCTCTGCTGCAAAGCAGCTCACGGAAGTTGGAAAGTCACTGTTGATGCTCACAATGGATAATGGTCGAGGGGGCGGGAGAGGAAGGTCTAAGATCAACTGGGAGAGGAAGAGGTGTCAGGAGGGGTCAGGTTGGTAGGTGGGGAACGAAGGTGTCGGGGGGTGAGGTTGGGAGGGGGAATGAAGATGTCGGGGGTTGAGGTTGGGAGGGTCAAGGAAGTACCGGGGAGGAGCGGGTAATGGGGGAGAAGATGGCAACTGGGCAGGCAGGTTTAAAGGGGTGGAAGGTGTAAGGGAAGGAGTCCGGAAAGGGGAATAAGTGTGGAGAGGGGAGGGAGTCCAGGAGGAGGAAGGAGTGCAGAGAAGGGAGGGTGTCCAGGGGGAGGAAGAAGTGTGGAGAGGGGAGAGAAACTTGGGGGAGAGGAAGGAGTGCAGAGAGGGGAGGCAGTCCGGGGAGAAGGAGTGCGGAGAGGGGAGGGTGTAAGGGTGGAGGAAGGAGTCAGGAAGGGGAAGAAGTAAAGCTGGAGGAAGAAGTGAGGGTGCCTGAGGGAGTCAGGAAGGGGGAGGGACTAAGTGGGGGGTGGAGTGATGTCCAGGGGGCTGGGAGGACTAAGTGGGGGGCAAGGGTTTCTGTGGGGAAGGAGTTCCAAGGGGGTAAAGGGGTCTGGAGGTGGGAATGGGTTCCAGGGGGGGAAGGGGTCCGGAGGGGGGAAAGGGGTCCAGATGGGGGAAAGGAGTTCTGGGCAGGGGAAAGGGGTCCAGAGTGGGGAAGGTGTTCCGGCAAGAAGGGGTCTGGAAGGGGGGAATGTCCAGGTGAATGTGCAAGGGATGGGTCTGATGGGTCCATGGATGCCTCCTGGGGAGCAAACTGTGGGTGGGCATGGTATGAGGGAATGGTGAGAATGACCGAGAGCAAAGTGAGGAGGTAGACTGAGGGTTTGACGGTAGCAGTAGAAGGGACAGCGAGGGTGATTGGCAGGATCTCGGAGGCAGGCACAGATCCTGGGGGTGGGAAGGAGGAGATCAGGGTGGTGAATGTGGATTGGGGTGGGATTTTTGGGAAGGAAGGAAATGTGCATATTTACCTGGATATCCCCGAAGGAAAGGGGTTGTGGATGGTAGGTCATGGAGGGAGATGAAATGGATGTGGAAGGTGATGCCAGGAGGGTCAATTGTGATGGGGGAAAGGAAATGGGTGACTGGGGGAGGGGAAAAGACAGGGAGTGCACATAAAGTGAATCCAGACTATGCTGTCCAAATCAAAAGTGAAACAACAGTTGTGGTGGGCGAGATCGGGTATTGAATGGGAGTGTGATCATTGGGTTGGTGGAGATGCAGGTCATCTCAGCTGGCCAACTAAAAGCAAACCCCAGCAGACAGAATTCAAAATGCCCAGGACACTAAGTTGAGTATGATACGTGAAGGATCCGTGTGTATAGGAGAGTGCTGCACGTAGCTCAGAAAGACCCTGCCACACACACGCACATTTCTCCCTCCAGAATCATTTGTGGGCCAGCTGCTCTCTCTGCGGTGACAGAGGACGAGATTGAGAGGCTCATGGGTAAAGGGGACTCCAAGGGAGAGGACAGCTTCAGAGATTCCTGAGTGGATGACCCAGGGGCGCCTGGCTGCCACTCCTCCCTTCGGGTGCCTGAAAGCTCCGGCCTGACTCCTTGAGGGGAAGGAGCACCTCGGGGGGACTTCAAGGTGCTCTGTTTCTTTCTCGTATTGCTACTGCAAGAGCTCGCCCATGGCACCCGCGATGGAGTGCAGGTCCGCGCACATCTCTGTGTTCTGCTAGACCAGGGTCTCCATGGTGTCCACCATCCTCCCCATGGAGACCTCTATATGTGCACATGTGAGCACCACTTCATCAGACAGCAGGCAGATACACTCCTCCCACTTGCGTGCCACTCTGCTGAGGGCTTCTAACAGCACTGGGTGATGTTCTCCTGCCTTCTGCTGACTCTCCAGGATGACTTGGAAGGCCAAATCTAGAGGCTTGACATCTGACTTGGACCTCACAGATGCCTGATCCCAACAGTCCTCCAAGTGCCAGGGAGCTCGCATGAACCTGCTTCCTGCTGCTGCGGCTATCTGTCTGTGTGGTGACCACTAGATTGTGAACCTGATCTTGCTCTAGATCTGGGTGCTACTGAGGTGTATGTCTCTGCACTGATGGAGGGTGTGTGTAAGCACTGTGACAGGTCTTCCGGGCTGCTTATTTCCAACTCTTCAATGGAGGAGGTGTCCTCTTGGCTGGAGGTGAGCGCATGGATGGAGCTGAGGGATTGGCTGGCTGAGGGTCTATGTCACTTGGCAGAGCTCCCTGTGAACCAAACTAGAAATAAGTAGTGCATGGCAGCAGAGTCAAAATCAGGAAGGAGAGCACTCACATTTGCATTGAGAGAGGGATAATGTGCAGGATCCTCACGTGGGTGTTTGCTGCTGACCTCACTGTTGGCACAGGCACGGTCCATGTCCTCACCAGTGAGTATGATGGCACACTCGTAAAGTGAGTGAGGGGCCTAAAGTGGGCCATCCCACCCCCGGTCTGGGACCTCTCCCTGCTGATGTGAGCCAGCTTCTCCTGCATGTAAACAGATGGAGAAAGTGTGAGCAGGACACATGGCACTGTGGAGTGTTTGAGTGGTGAGCGGAGCCATGGACAGGATGAAGACGTGAGCTTGAGAGGATATGAGCCTGATGGAGATGTGAGTGTGTGTGTAAGAGCTAGTGGTGTTGTCCCTTGAGATGTGACATCCCTGTGGATCTGCAATGGGTTTGTGAGTGTGTGAGTTGAGAGTGATGAGAATAGTAACTTACCCTGACGGAATGGATGAAACCATTCATCCTATTGCGGCACTGGATGGCTGTCCTCTTTTGCAGGGGATTGGCGCTGACCACCACTGCCATCACCTCCCAAGCCAGAGTAGGGCATTTGCTGCCCATCCTGTGGCTAGAGCAGGTGTAGAGGACATCATAGTGAGCCTCCATTGCATCCAAATTGCACTCGAGGGACGCATCATTGAACCTGGGGGCTGCAGCCTTTTTGCCTTTCAGGGTCATCCTGTCTTCTTTGTAGCAGTCGTGGGCTGGAAGCACTGAGAGACGTGCATGCAGCTGGACTTTAAATATGGTGCCCAGCATAATGAAGCAGAGGTGATGGCATGGCAGGCAAATGAGCGCTGCCTGCCATGGCAATGGTGTGTTTCCCGGGAATGTATAATTAATGCGGTGGGCTTTGGACAATAGGTTGGGAAAAGCTGCCATTGCAGCCGACAGGTAAAACGTTGTTTAACCCACCCATTACTGCACTTAGTGCAAATCTGGGATGATTCGCCCAATGTCTCCAGATAGTAACACATCACCTCCACTCATCTGCTGCTGAAACACTTCTCAATGCTTTTGTCACCTCTAAATTTGTCTATTTCTGCACTGTCCTGCTCAGCCTTTCATCTTCCACTCTCCATTATCTTGAGCCCACCCAAATCTCTGCAGTCAGTGTCCTAACTTGCACCAAGTCCTGTTCACCCATCACCCATGTGTTGACTAACCTACATTGGCTCTTAGTCCAGCAGTTTCTTAATTTTAAAATTCTTATCCCTGTTCTCAAATCCTTCCATTTTCAATAGCACGACAGCATGAAAAATCTTTGTCCTCCTCCAATTTTGGTCTTTTGCACGTTTTTGGTTTTAATTTTCCCATCGTTGGTGTTTGTGCCTTCAACTGCTAGGCCATAGGTCTAAGCTCTGAAATTCCCTCTCTAAATATTTCCACCTCTCTACCATCCTATTTACCTAAAACCCCTTTGTCCATGCTTTTGATCATCTCTCCTGAAACCTCTTCATGTGACTCAAATTTTGTTTGATAATGCTCCCATTGTGTACTCTGGGAAAATTTACTACACAATAGGTGCTATATAAATACAAGTTGTTATGGTTTAATTATATCATTTCAACATATTGATGCCTTGAAACATATTGGGCATTACTTATCATTTTCCATAAAACGATTCGATTAACGTAGCTTTTAATTTTAATAACACACACCTAGAGGGCAGACCTTACACATGGCATGAGCTCTATTGTTTTTCTTTATGCACAGATTTAATGTAGAATCATGCATTTAGTGATCCCACCACACCACCCCCCACCGCCCCCTCCCCCCCCCCCGCCCCCCCACCTTTAGATGCATCATTATTGTTATTATGTTTGTTTAGTCCAAAACTGTTTTTTTCCACATTACAGTCCTGTTTTTTGTCAGCAGATGGTGATGTTTTGCTACAAATATTAACTTGGAAAAACTGTTAACAGAACAGCACCAGCTGCTGAATTCAGTACTTGTTTCCTTTAAAGGCAAAACAAAGGATATTTGGTCTTGACCTTAGTGACTGTTGTTATTTAACCTACCATTTATATACCATCCACCATTAAAGGTGAAGATTCAGTTCTAATGCTTGATATTTTTTTTCAGACCATATTTAATGTACTTTGGTAAGTAATTAAATTCCAATATTTTCTGGTGGTGGTGTTACAGTTCACTCAGAGAGTCTAAATTGCTATGGTAACATGCACTTTTTTGTAGCCTGGAGCTATGGATAGTGATGGTAGAGGCTCCAATTTCTTTCCATCACATGCTGACCAGGAATCTCTCCCACTCTTACTGTGTACCATTGGTATATGTTTAGAAGGATTTGCATGTTGATAATCAGCCTGTTTGGCTAAATTATGAAAGTCCCCTCCTTGGCCATCATGTCCTGGGGCTCCTGGCTCAGAGGCAGAGATACTACCCACTGTGCCACGAGACCTGATTCCAGTATTTTCAACACAGAGTGAAATCACCAACCCAACAGTATTGTAGCCACTGGGTGATTTTAGCCTATCCTACCCCTTTGGGAATGGGGTGGCCTTGCAATTAAAATTGATTCTGCAAATTTAGGGTTAAATTTTAACTTCAAACATTGGGTGGGTTTGGCAGGTGGATGGTTCAAAGTGCTGAAATTGACAGTGTGACAGAAGCCACTCCAATCCAACTTCTACATTTACCTGCAGCGCGTCCAGCTATATGTGGAAGATAAAAACAAAAAAACTGCGGATGCTGGAAATCCAAAACAAAAACAGAATTACCTGGAAAACTCAGCAGGTCTGGCAGCATCGGCGGAGAAGAAAAGAGTTGACGTTTCGAGTCCTCATGACCCTTCGAGTCAGGTTGCCAATTTAGACAAGCTAATAGTTTTTTTAACAGTGGTTTTTAACAATGTATGAGTTTTACATGTTTCCAGAACCTCCCGGTGAAAGCAAGGTGAGAACACAGAAGCAATTGAGGAGACTGAAGAAATAACTGGCAAAAATATCCAATGAATGCTGAGATCACACACCTGCTTTCATGCTTAAGTGAAAGGCAGTACTTGTGTTTTCACTACTTTAGAGGCTAGCATATCTCCATTTTCCATCTCTCATACATCAGATCAGCATGGATGCTCCTTAACCATAGATCTCAGATGAGACCAAAGTGAACAGCAGCAGCAGTAGGGGGCCCAGCAGCAGGCGCTCCGCAAGCAAAACCAGCAGGAGCAGCAGTAGCCTTCTGCTCGCAGACCTTCTGCTCCACAGGAGAGAAGGGACAGTGCAGCTTGCAGGAGGCAATACCCACAACATTGGATATATATGTAGGGGATCAGCTTCCTCTAAATGTCCAAATGCCAGTGCCTTAGGAGGCTCAGGGTATCCTGTCAGGTTGTAGCAGACATTTGCAGCCTACTGAAAGAAGGCCTGCTGCCAAGTTGACCTGGAGGTCATGCTTTGCCAGTGGCTACCAAAGTGACAATTGCCCTTAACTACCTCAGCCCCATTTCTCTAACAAATTATTAATAGAATCCTGGACATAGTTGGATAAAACAAGGATAGTTTACATAACTTACATCCACCTTGGGCATGCCTTAGCAGGTGACATTCGGTTTATAATTGAGCATAACAACTCAAAATAAATGAACACTTTGGTTGCAAAATTCAGTAAGGCCCAAAAATGGACAGGAGAATCATGATGTACCATTAACCCATGACTGCTCCTTCTGGTACAGAAAGCAGGCAAACTTTGTGCTACCTGTTCATTTGCATGATTCCAGAATGTAGTCAGAACTTACTTTTGTGTGGCTGCATGTCTGCAAGGGGATGCAAAATTGCAAGTTCAATTTTATTTCACACATTTCTGCTCTCACTCATTCCCCTCCCTCCCAGAACTATGATAGGGTTCTCCTTGTCCTCACCTTCCACCTCACTAGCCTTCATATTCAGCAGATCATCCTCCTTCATTTACACTGGCTCCAGTGTTATAATCCACTGCTCGTTCACTGAGTAAAGGAGGAATTTGGAGCAAGCGAGTTTGTCCTTAAATAGCTTTATTCACATAAGTAGCTAGCACAAGCACAGACTCCCTTTTCCTTCCCCCTTCCACAGGTGTAAACATGTTCTTATATATAGTTAAGAATAATGCCCTAACCTTTCCCCAATAGGTAACAGCTGCTCACATTCACAACTAGAGCATACACTTCATTGTGACAGTATTGCAACATTAACATCCAGTATGATGCCAACACCAAACGTCTTCCTCTGCCTGGTCCTTCCAGCATTCTGAAGAGAGCATTCCCCCCACAACACTAAGGTCCACTCCTCAGTCACCCCTTCCCTTTCCTAGGGCATCTTTCAATGCAATCACAGGAGATGCAACACCTGCCCTTTTACCTCCTCCCTTCTCATCCTCCAATACCCAAAACATATAGTTCTTTTAATTTAGTATACTGTATTCACTACTCACAATGTGGACTCATTTACACCGGTGAGAACAAATACAGACTGTGTGACTGCTTTGCTGAAACCTCCGTTCAGTCTGCCAAGCATGACCTTGTGCTTCCTGTCACTTGTCATTTTAATACTCCATCTTGCTTCCACTCTCACCTTTCTGTCCTTGACCTGCCACAGTGTTCCAATGAAGCTCAACACAAGCTTGAGGAACAGCATCTCACTTTTGGACTCAGCACTTTACAGTCTTCTGGACTCAACATTGAGTTCAACAATTTATGATCATAACTTCTGCCTTGAATTTGTTTCATTTTTTTTGCTGGTTTGTTCTTTTCTCTTTTCAATTTGAACAGTTGCAATGCAGCATTCATATCTCATTTGGATACATCGTCTGTTTACTTTGCCTATTACCATTCCCTTTGGCTTGTGTACCATGAAACCCTCCAGTTTTCTCCAGTTTTTTCTCCAGTTTTTTTCCAGTTTAAAACAGATTAAGCTAAGGAAAGGTAAGAGTTCGAATTTTAATTTAAAGTACATAAATAATTTAACATTTTTTTTACTGTATTTAACTTAAAGTAAAGGGTTTTTTTCAACTGGAGGCATGGCAGGGAAGCTCAGTCCCGTGTTATGTACCACCTGCAACACATGGGAAGTCCTAGACGCTCCTTGCGCTCTGACCGACCACATGTGCAGGAAGTGCCACCAGCTGCAGCTACTTGAGCTCCAACTTTCAGAGCTTGAACGGTGGCTGGAAGCACTGTGGTGCAACCGCGAGGTGAGAGTTTCATGGATAGCACGTTTTTAGATGTGGTCACCCCACAGTTTACGGAAGAGCAGACAGAGAGGGAATGGGTGACCATCAGTCAGGAGAAAGGTGTCAGGCAGGTAGTCAGGAAATCCCCAGGGTGAATCTCACTTAAGAACTGTTTCTCTGTATTGGAAAATGGTGAGAATGATGGTTCCTCTGGGGGATGCAGCCATGCTCAAGGCACTGTGAGTCGCTCTGTTGCATAAGGGGGAGGAAAAGTAGGGGAATAGCAATAGTGGTGGGAGACTTGATAGTAAGGGAAACAGATAGGCATTTCTGTGGCTGTAGACGTGACTCCAGGATCATATGTTGCCCCCTGGTGCCAAGATCAAGGATGTCATTGAAAGGCTGCGGGGCATTCTACAGGGGGAGGGCAACCAGACAGAGATTGTGGTTCAGATTGGTACTAACAACATAGGTAGAAAGAGGGATGAGGTCCTGCAAGCAGAATTTAGGGAGCTAGGAAGCAGCTTAAACTACAGGACCTCAAAGGTAGTAATCTCTGGATTACTTCTGGTGCCACGCGTAAGTGAGTATAGAAATGGGAGGTTAGTCCAGATGAATGCGTGGCTGGAGAGATGGTGCAGGAGGGAGGGCTTTAGGTTTCTGGGACATTGGGACCATTTCTGGGGGTGGTGAGACCTCCAAAAGGCAGACAGGTTGCACCTGAACTGGAATGGGACCAACATCCTTACGGGAAGATTTGCTAGTGCTATTGGGGAGGGTTTAAACTAACTTGGCAGGAGGATGGGACCCTGAGAGGAGGTTTAGCAGGGGGAGATTCAGGGCCAAAATTAGAAGAGAGAGCAAGTGAATCTGGAAGGCATAGAAATTACAGGTCAGTTAAGGCAAAAGGGAGTTTGGCAAGGTTGGATGGTGTTTATTTTAATGCGAGGAGTCTGACAAATAAGGCAGATGAGTTGAGGGCACAGATTAACACATGGAAGTATGTCACTGCTGCCACCAAGACATGGTTGAGAGAGGGGCAGGATTGGCAGCTCAATATTCCAGGATATAGGGTCTTCAGGTAAGACAGGGAGGAGATAAAAAGGAGGGGGTATCGCAATATCAATCAAGGAATCAGTTACAGCAGTAAGGAGGGATAACTTCTTAGAAGGCTCCTCAAATGAAGCCATATGGGTAGAACTTTAAAAAAAAAGGAGCAATCACATCGCTGGGAGTGTACTATAGGCCCCCCAAACAGAGAGAAATAGAAAAGCAGATATGTAGGTAAATTTCAGAGAAGTGTAAAAATAATAGGATAGTAATAGTGGGGGATTTTTACTTCCCCAACATTAACTTGGTTAGTCATCGTGTGATAGGTTTAGAGGGAGCGGAATTATTAAAATGCGTCCAGGGGAGCTTTTTAAGCCAGTATGTAGAAGGTCCTACAAGGATGGGGTGGTCCTGGACTTAATTTTAGGGAATGAAGCCGGGCAAGTGGTAGAGGTATCAGTGGGGGAGCATTTTGCAGATAGTGATCATAACTCCGTTAGATTCAAGGTTGTTATGGAAAAGGACAAGGATGGGCCAGAAATCAAAGTTCTAAATTGGGGGAAGGCCGATTTTAGTAAGATCAGATATGATTTGGCCAGAGTAGGCTGGGAGCAGCTACTTTTAGGTAAATCTGTGTCAGAGCAGTGGGACTCATTCAAGTACAGGGCCAACATATTCCAGTTAAGATAAAGGGTGGGACCAACAAATCCAGGGAACCCTGGATGTCGAGGGATATACAGGATTGAATAAAGAGAAAAAGGGAGGCTTATGGCAGATAATGAGGGCTCAAAACAGCGGAAGCCTTAGAGGAGTATAGAATGTGTAGGGGGGAACTTAAAAAGGAAATTAGGAGAGCAAAAAGGGGGCATGAAAAACATTGGCAGGTAAAATAAAGAAAAATCCAAAATTATTTTACCAGTACATTAAGAATAAGAGGATAACGAGGGAAAGAGTAGGGCCCATTAAGGACATAGTGGTAATTTATGTGTGGAGCCGGAAGATGTAGGTAGGGTTCTAAATGAATGCTTTGTGTCGGTGTTCGCAAGTGATATGGACGACGTGGGAATGGAAATCATTGGGACTGTGAAATAATTAAAGAAATTAGCATAGAAAGGGAGGAGGTTCTAAGTGGTCTGGCAGGCTTAAAAGTAGATAAATCTCCAGCCCTGGATGAAATGTATCCCAGGCTGTTGAGTGAGGCAAGGGAGGAGATAGCAGGGGCTTTGGCAATAATTTTCAATACCTCTCTGTTCACAGAAGAGATGCCAGAGGACTGGAGGACAGCCATTGTGTTCTGTTATTCAAGAAGGGAAGGAGGAATAAACCAGGGGACTACAGGCCAGTAAGTCTAACCTCAGTGGTGGGGAAACTATTGGAAGCAATTCTGAGGGACAGAACTAACCCACACTTGGAGAGGCAGGGATTAATCAAGGACTGTCAGCATGGTTTTGTGAAGGGGAGGTCATGTCTGACCAATTTGATTGAATTTTTTGAAGAGGTGTCCTTGTGTGTGAATGAGGGCAATGCATTTGATGTAACTACAGCTTCTGAACCTTCCGAACCCTGCCGCTGTATTTTGGTGCTCCCCAGACATCCACAAGAGTGGAGGCCATCTGCTGACTGCTATGCCCTGTCTGTGATGACCTTGTTGGGCGACCTCCGGAGGGCCGAGACCTGGAAGCCGCTGGCCTGCTTTCAGTGTCTTGCTGTGTGGCACCTTCCTTGGCCTGTGGAGCTGGATTTGCTGAGGTCACAGGATGAGTGGATTCAGATGGGCTGATTGAGTTCAGCCATGCAGCAGTGCAGGAATGATGTCCTGGACCAAGGATTCCATGGTGGCCACCATCCTACTAGTGTAAACCTCTGTGTGTTGGCATATCAGCGCTATCATCTCAGCCTGAAGGTGGACAGATTCCTCCATTGTGCCTTGCAATCTGAGGAGTGCAGCGGTCATCATTTCCTGATGTTCCCAAGCTTGCCTTTGCAGCTCCAGTAACTGTGACATGACCGAGTCCAGAGGCTCGTCATCTGACTTGGACTCAGCAAATCTCTAGCCTCCAGCAGTCTGCTGAACGCTGAACACTTGGAAAGTCCCTGCCGTCACCTTCTGTGGATCAGACAGTGCGATGTGCTCGCCAGATTGTGATCCTGAGGCTATTTTAAAGCTAGGCCTTGCCAAGGTGTATGTCTCTGTGCTGGTGGAAAGTGTGGGTGACTGCTGTGAGGGGGTCTTCAGGGAGGGTTTCATTTCTGATAGGTTTAATTACTTTTTTTGATTGATAGAGGCACAGCAAGGCACCTTAACCCCTCATGTAATGCACTTTCTGTGCTATGTGGGAACTCCAAGATGCTTCTCAAACCCTGGACAACCAGAGGTGCTGGAATGGCTGCTATCTGGAAGACCTAAAGCTCTGGGGTTCAGAACTTGAGCAGCAGTGGTGCCATTGCAGTACATCTGCAAGACTGAAAGCTATATTGGTAGTACGTTTCAGGATGTGGTACCCCACAGTTCATAAGTATGCAAGCAGACATGGAATGGTTGCCAGTCAGACAAACAAGAAAGACCAGGAGGGTAGCATAGAAGTCCAAAGTCCATCTTGCTCTCTAACCAGTATTCAGTTCTGAATGCTGGTGAGGATGATGATTTCAGTGGGGAGTACTACCAGAGTCAAGTCCACAGCACCACGGGTAACTCAGCTGTATAGGAGGATGTAGGAGGTAGATTGGGATTGCAATATTGATAGGGGATTCAATAGTTAAGGGAACAGACATAATTCCCGGGTGTCACTGAATGGCTGCAGAACAATCCAAAGGAGGATGGTGAAGAGCCAGAGATCATAGTCCATATTGGTACTAACAACAATTGTAGAAAGAGGGATAAGATTCTGCTGGCAGATTTTAGGGAGCAGGAACTCAAAGGAAGTAATCTTGATTGCTTCCATTGCCATGTGCTAGCGTGTATAGAAATAGGAGAATGGAGCAAGTGAATGTGTGGCTGGAGAGATGGTGCAGGATGAAGGCCTTTAGGTTCCTGGAACATTAGGACCAGTTCTGGGTGATGCGGGACCTTTGCAGTCCAGATAGGCCACAAAGTTGAGACCTTGTCCTCACAGGGAGGTTCATGAATGCTGTGGTGGAGGGTTTAAAGAAATTTGGCAGGTGAATGGGAACCAGGATGTAGCATTGGAAAGGAGAAACAAGATGCAAAGCTTTGGGAGAGATGGATGGAACTAGAGTAAGAAATAGTACTGTATTAGGTGGCATCAAACTAAGAGAGTGTATAGGAAGGTCGAAGATAATTTTGCAATGCATGTGTATAAACTCATGAAGTGTGGTGAATAAGGTTGGTGAACTGCAGGTGCAAATAGCGACATAGAAATATGATGTGATGATAATGGAGACATGGCTCCAAAAAAGAACAGATTGAATATTAAATATTCCTGGATACAGAGTGTTCAGGAAAAATAATGAAGGAAAGAAAGCAGCAAAGGGGCAATAGTGACTCAGGAGAAAATTGTGGTGCTGGAGAGAGAGGATGTCCTAGATGGATCAAGAACATAATTAATTTGGGTAGAACCAATAAAGGTTTGGTTGTACTACTGCATATATTCCATAGGCCAGCAACTAGTGGGAAGGAGGTAGAGGAACAAGTTTACAGGAAAATTACAGAGAAGTGCTAAAATAATAGACTAGGATAATAATAATGTAATGGGTGGAGAGAGGGGAGGAATTCTGAAGTGTTTTCAGTGGAACTTTCTTGATCGTTATGTTTCTTGGCCAATGAGTACGGAGACTTTGCTGAAGTTGGCTCTGCAGAATGAGGTGGGTCAAATGAAGCAAGAATAGGGGAACAGTGATCATAGTATCATAAGGTTTAGGTTTAGAGTAAAAACATGTAATTGAAGAAGGGCTGATTTCAAAGATTTAACTGATCTGGACCAGATAAATTGGAATCAAATACGGGCTGGTAAAAATGGGCTGCCTATAAAGAGGAGATGGTTCAGGTACAAGTGAGGTATATTTGCATTAGGAAGAAAAGTACAGCAACTAAAACCAGAGTAAAATGAAGGAGAAAAAGAGGGTACATGACAGATGTCAGGTTGCTAATACAAGTAAGAACCAAGTTCAGAGGGGAAGTGAAACGAAGAAATAAGAGGGACAAAGAGAGATTATTAGAATAAACTAGCAGCCAACTGAAAAGGAATCCAAAAGTCTTCAGTAAGCATATAAAGATGGATGGGCAGTAAGACAAGGGGTGAGATTAATTACCTATCAATAAGACCTACACATGCGGGCAGAGGACATGGCTGTGAACTAAATGCAAACTTCACATCTGCTTTGGACATGAGAGAGAGATAAACTGAAATACCCAAGTCCCCATTCTTTCTGTTTGTCATCAAATTTATTTTTGAAAAGACTAATGTGTGTGTTCACAAACCCCTGTTAGTGTGAGGTCAATTTAAATGACACCAGAAGCAGACTTTCATGGATTTAATCAAAGAAGATTGTTTATTCACACACTGACCCCGGAAAGTCCAACACTACATCAATTACACATCACACACCCAAGAAATATACAATCAAAGAAAGTAGTACACTTCTGCAAGTATTAAAACCAAACAGAATAATTAGCAGTTCACGTGTCTTTGACATTCCAGTGAAGGAGAGAGCTTTTCCGCCTTGGGAATTGTAGTTCAGGTAAGTTCAGATGTCTGGGGTCAGATATGAATTAAATGCAGGTTTTCTTCGAGGGGGAAGACTGTTCAGCAGATCATGTAGACATGCATTGGTGGCTGTTGTAACTGAGGTCCAATTTCTTTACACATGATCACAGAACTTTTCGGAAACAGGCTGGAGGAGCCTCACAGTTCCTGAAACGCAAGATGGCGCGACCTTCCTCTGCAGCTGTGGTATTGTTGAGGTTGATCTGCAGACTGTTTAGCTCTCTTCTGGGTTTTGGAATAAGAGATTTTCAGGATCAGAGAACAGTTTTAATCAAATGGTCAATAGCCATTGCTACACGATTGACGACCAATGGTGGTCTTTCAATGTTAAAGAATTAGTTTCAGGCACATGGTCAAATGCCATTGATATTCAATAGTAGGTAAATGGTGGTCTTTCCAACTTCATTTGTGGATAACTGGTCTTGATAGCTTTCCTTATGATACTGCAAACCTGGAGTCATAGAGTCTAGGAGTCTATTGTCTTTGTGTTTTGGAGTAAACTTTGACAATAGGGGGTGTGAAATTCCACAGAGGAGTCCTGTTTAGGCATGGCCATACAAGGGGAGAACCCAGCCCATTATAATTCAATCAGAACTTTCCAGAAACTTGATAGTCTGCTGAAGTTGAAAAGGGTCACCTGAAACTTCTTGGCATTTTTCCCAACAGTCCATCAGGGTCCATTTTAAAGAAAATACAGTTTTTAAGAATTTGTAATACCTTCATGACTGTACTGGCATGCCACATCTGTCTTTACCAAGGAAGAAAATGCTGCTAAGGTCATAGTGAATGTGGTAATAATGGACTTGCTAGTCTGGCAACATCTGTGGAGAGAGAAAAACAGAGTTAATGTTTCAAGTCCAATATGACTCTTCTTCCAGTTCCAAAGAACCAACCTCACACAGAGCTTTGAGCAGATCTTGGAGCTCATTGTTTTCAGCATGGGATTGGCAGCAATACCCATTACCACTTGAGAAATCAATCGTGATGCAACATCTTATGGCTGATGTCTCAGCTCCCATTACAGCCCAAGCAGAAGCTACCCAGTATCTGAGCGCTATAATGGATTGAAGTCATGCATACTCAGCTTGGTGCCAGGCAATTTGAGAATACTGCCAATTACCAGAGTTCAAAGGGCCTTACATCAGGGCCACCAACCTGTCCTCCAACATTTTGCTGAGGTGCCACTCCACCAGTGCCCTTGCTATTATGTCAGCCAGAAAGCCCAAAATGCTATCATTCATGCTGAGGTGGTGCTGTTCATAAGTGAGCCTTCTAGGGCCAAAGCTGCACACAGTCATTTTGCAAACCTACCTGCCCTCTCACCCACTGAAAGTCAGCATCCGTCAAACATGCTGAAGCCACTGGGGTGGAATGGCACAGAAGCAGCAGGATAGACAAAGGCACATGAAGGAGCAGCAACAAGGGAAAACACAAGGATGATTAGTTGGCTTTTGTGTGGAGTATTGGATGGTTTGAGTGATAAACTTGGTTTGGACTTATCTGTGGTGGTTTTTATTTCAAGCATTGTGGCCAAGACAACTCTATGATGGTCAGTCTCAGAGGGAATGTAAGCTGTGGGATGCATTTGAATGGGGAATTGGATTTACATTCACTGGTATTGCCACCAGTTAAGCCAATCATGACAACACAGACAGAAGGAGATTGTGTTTTTTGCCTCATCTTCTGTTTCAGTTCCTCCCCTCTTCATTTGCCTCTTCCTCCTCCGATTCTTGCCATATATATGAAGGCAAGAGCTCTGCCTTACGATGGTAAGGTTATGCAGGATACAGTATACCATGAAGAATTGTGATGCATGCTGTGGAGGGCATTTCTGGGCTCCCCCAGAGCAGTCCAGGCAACTGGAGTGTTCCTTAAGCACCCCACTGGTCTATTGTATCACATTTCAGACAGCAATATGGCTTGCTTTGTATTCATGTTGCCCATGTGTGCATGGATTGCACATTGGAGTCAGGAGCAGTGGTTAGCAGAAAGCCCTTACTTCCCAGTAGTCACCCTCCAGTTTCCCATGGTGGCTTAAATGCTGATGGTACTGTGGACTGGCACAGAATGAAGGCACCATGCCTGTTGACAGGATATTGGACATACAGACTGCTTTGACCATGGTCGCACACCAGCTGTACATTGGTGAGTGGATCTCTTTGCAGTTGTGTTATATCTTTGAAGTTATATGTGGCCCCAACAAAGCAACATGTGTACAGTCAATGGCACCCTGCACCATTGTGAAGTTCACTATCCTGATGAAGCCACGTGCTCACTCTGCTTTCTTCTCTCTGAAAAGAGAGAATTCAATATATCCCCCTGTCTTTGCATACAAAATATCAGTGATATCTCTTATTCAACAATGGATGGCAAACTGCAAGATGGAGCCTGCTCCAGCCTGGAAGAAGCTCAGCGAAAAGATATTCACAGCCACCATCAACTACTCAAAAACAGAATTACTTGGAAAAACTCAGCAGGTCTGGCAGCATCGGCGGAGAAGAAAAGAGTTGACGTTTCGAGTCCTCATAACCCTTCAACAGAACTGAGCAAATATAAGGAGAGGGGTGAAATATAAGCTGGTTTAAGGTGGGGCTGGGGGAGGGGGGGGAAGTTTGGTGGGGGTGGTGTGGTTGTAGGGACAAGCAAGCAGTGATAGGAGCAGATAATCAAAAGATGTCACAGACAAAAGAACAAAAGAACACAGGTATTGAAGGTAGTGATATTATCTCAACGAATGTGCTAATTAAGAATGGATGGTAGGGCACCCATGGTATAGCTCTAGTGGGGGTGGGGTGGAAAGACTAGCGGGGCATAAAAGATTTAAAAATAATGGAAATAGGTGGGAAAAGAGAAATCTATATAAATTATTGGAAAAAAACAAAAGGAAGGGGGAAGAAACAGAAAAGGGGTGGGGATGGAGGAGGGAATTCAAGATCATCACCTATATAGCCACTAGCAAAGACATCCTTGCCATGCTCTGAGGCTGCGGGTCTTCCTGAATCAGAGAATCATAGAATGGTTACAGCACAGGATGAGGCCCTTTAGCCCATCATGTCTCTGTCAGTTCTCTATAAGAGCACCTAGTACCAGTTCCCCACCTTTACCCTGTAACCTTGCATATCTTTCCTCTTCAGATAATTATCCAATACTGTTTTGAAAGCCATGATTAAATCTACCTCCACCACACTCTCAGGCCATGCATTCCAGATCCTAACAGCTCGCTGCATAAATAATTTTTTTCTCATGTCACCATTGCTTCTATTGCTATTCACTTTGGGTATCCTCTAGTTCTTGATCTTTCCACCAATGGGAAAGTTTCTCCCTAGCTACTCATGATTTTGAATATCTCATGAAGCAAGCAGTGATTTTTCTGAGCAGATCCTTAGAAAAACAGAGAACCACACACAATTCTTCACTGAGGCTAAAACAAGAATATTTCTCCCTGAAGACCCTGGGTAGATATGGCCTCCCGCTGAGAGCCCTTTTCTTCCTCCTCCTCCTCCCTCTTCTAACAGCTTGTCCTCCTCTGTGTCACTTCTACTTCCTGTCATGCTACAGACTAAGGAGGATAGAAACTGCAGCACTCATGACTGGAAACAAGTGGTGTAAGCAGAACCCTTGAAGTCAGAACCAAGGCCTTCTCTATGTGTCACACCACTTCCAGCAGACATCAGCAACTTTAATTCACAGTAAAATCCTCCACACATTTCTACTAACTCAGCAGTAATGAGTAGGGCAATTTTACATTTACACCATGTAAAATTTGCCTCTGAACAGAGCAGTTGTTACCTTAAAAGAATTCCTTAGAAGAATTGGTAGGCCTCAATGTTTCAGGCAACATGCTCTGCATGTCATCTTGAGGAATGAATGAAACAGGTGAAAGAGGTGGTTATATATAATGAGGATGGGAATATGGGTGATTGGTCAACTGGCCAGCAGCAAGAATGATAACATGTACCGACCTATTACAAACACAATAGCTTGACGAAACAGGGGTAAGTTACCACCCATATTTCCATCATCCACAATATGTAATTACCTCTTTCACCTGTTCCAACCATTTCTCCAGACGACGGGCAGGTTACACTGCCTGAAAAGTTGAGACCCACCAGTTCTTCTTAGGAACATTTCTAACGTAACACTGCTCTCTTTTCAGAGCAAATTTTACATGGTGTAACCATGAAATCACCCCACTCAATGCTACTACTCTTAATTAAAATCCTTCAAACAACTTTTAACTCAGCAATGTCCTGTGAGAAATCAATCAGCAACTAATATGAAAGTCATTGATGATCCGTTTTAATAGAACTGGTAGGTGGTGGAATACATGTTCAAGCTGGCAGAGGTTAAAAGAGGACATTAGCTGGACAATTGGAGTCAGAAATGTCCGTATTATGTACTGGACATATTATGAATGTTGGTTGAAATTATTTGCAAGACTGATCATAATCTTTCATCTTTCATATTTCATCTTCTTTCCCCAGGATATTAATGTGTGTCATAGATGTTAATCTGAACCAAAATGTTTTGCCTCATATTTTCAATGAAGCTAAGTTGCTGCAATATAATTCCAGACCATGCTTGAATTGAAACCTATTTACATAAGCACATTCAATAATGCCCCCTGCTGTACATTCAGCACCAGATTACGTTTGAAACAGAGTGCCACTTTCTGCACGGATGAATCAACATACGCCATGAGAAACAGCTGAGTGATATTCATGAAAAATAGGTACAAATAACGTAGTATACCACCCAGTTAAAATTACAATTCCGCATATAAATTAAATAGAATATTAATCCACAGCAGTACGTTGTTCATCACTTTGAAATGGCATACATGCTGAAAAATATGATTAAACTAAATTACTGCTTTTCAATATTGGTGTAGTTTATCCATTCAACCTACTTCAAATTTATGGAATATTCCTGTGCAGCACCAGCCATGTTTAAAGAGTCTCTCAGAAAGAATACCAACTGCCCCAGCAGCTCTTTTGTAAAATATTAAAAGCAATTTAGATTTTGATCAAAATTATCCAACTTTTATAATTCCTTGCTGTGTCATAGCAAAAGAGTAGTGTCATGTCCAATGAAGGCATGTCCTATTCATAGCTTCAAACATGGATGCTGTGAATATGGAAACTTTTAGAACTTTCTGTTATTTTATTTAAATGGACACTCACAAAGTGACTAAGATGCCTGATAAGGGTCAGGTAACCTTTGCAACTTCAACACAGAATGTATGAAGCTTCCAGAAAGTTCCTAATTGAGTCACTCTGAGTGCCCCCTCCCCCACCCCCTCCAACCCAGAATAGACAAACCAAGATCAATGCTATCTGTGGGATTTACACTTGCTATTGTTTGGGGATTTATCCAAAATACAAGTCTGGACTCTATGTCTCAGAGTTAGAACCCTAACAACAAGAGCTGGGCAGAAACCAATTCGTCCTGAGTGAATGTGTAAAACTCATCCCTTATCTTCATTGTATAGCAATGGCTGTCAACCTAAAGTCATTCTGGATGGACAATAGAAATTGGTCATGTGACCAAAAATGGCTTGAGATAACAAGTTTTATTATCCAAAAACCCAGAAAGACCTTGACAGTCTGCAGGTAACATCAAAATATGTAGAGCAGCAGAAAAAGGTAGTGGCACCTTTGCCTATAAGAACCTGGAGGCAGTGAAAATCTTAAAAGCTTGTCAGCCTAATTCTTTTTCTTCCAAAGGTCCATCAACACAAAACTCAACCTCCTGGTAAGGTAACCACAAAGAACAACTTTTTGATCTTCTAAGATGCCAATTCTTCAAGGAACTCCAGTAATAATTCTGATATTTGAGTCCAGTTATTTGAACTCATTTAAACTACACTACAAGAGTAGAAAAGACTCCTTTCCTTATGGATCCTGCCATGACTGTTCTTCTACAACAAGCCAGACAAGTGAACCATGAACTATTCTTTTGATTTACAATTTGTAAAAGTGTGCTATTCTTTTTTTCTGTATTTTTATTGTGTGTGGGGAAATGAGTGATGAACATTTAGACTTTTGGGGTGCATGCGTGAATAGATAATCTTCTTTATTTAAACCCGCAAAAGCTTGCTGCTGATTTTTATAGTGACCACACACTCCAGGGGCTAAGAAACACACAGATCTATCTTTTCAAAAAAAAAAATGCACTAATTACAGATAATAATGGAAGGGAATTGGGGTTTTCAGTTTAACTCTCCACTTCTGTCCATAACAGTAGTGAAAAATACTAACTTTACTTACATCAAATAAATTGCATTTTGACATAAAACAGAAGGCCCAGGTTTAATTTGGCTCTATGTCCTTTAATGAAGCCATGGTCTAGATTTTCCTTTGACTATCATTTCTTGAAACAGGTGTTGCGAGGATGTGACTTCCGCCTATTTGTTTTATGCTCTCGTACCTGTAGCCCATTTTCCTGTGACAGAGTTATATTAATGGGCCAGTGACAATCACAATCAGGTTGCCACTCTTCTCCTTTTTACTTACCTTAGTCAGGAGCTGCACATTTCTTGCCCGATCTTCCGACTTAGGCTTGGTGAGAAAAGTGCAGCGCAGCGCTCGATAGTCGGGGAGGTATTTGGGTGGTGAGGGGGTAGTTGAGGATTGTAGGGGAATTGGGAGGGTAGTCGTGGTGTGGTAGGTAGTCAGGAGGTTGGGGTTAGTTGGGGGGTCGGGAGGGTATTCAGCGCAGTAGTCAAGGGGTTGAGAGGGTGAGGGTGGTAGGTAGACAGGGGTGGGGAGGGTAGTCCAGCTGGGCCTGATAATCAGAGGATAGGGGTTAGTTGGGGCATTGGGAGTGTAACCAGTGCAGTAGTCAAGGGTTTGAGAGGGTGGTCAGGGGGTGGGTGTAGTTGAGGTATGGGGTAATGGGGGATTGGGAAAATAGTTGAGGGGTGAGGGAGTAGTCAGGCGGTGGTTGGCACATAGTCAGGAGGTGGGGGCTCGCCAGGAACCAGTGTTAGTCTGGAGGGTGGGGGGCTTAGTTGGGACGTTGGGAAAGTAGTCAAGGGATGTGGGTGTAGTCGATGGTAGTCAGGGAGACTGGGACAGTAGTTTGGGTGTTGGGGGCCTAGTCGGTGACAGCGGGTGGGAGGGTAGTCGGGGAGTCAGAGGGGTAGTTGGGGATTCAGTGGGGATGGGGGTGTTAGTACTTTAGTTACCAAGGAGTTAGAAGTAGTTTTAATTCTTCTAACTTTTCTTGGGTACCTATCCTGCTAAGAGAGTAGGAATCATTCGAAGTCTCTGATTTAAATCGGAGTATCAGGTAGTTCCCATTGTGAGGTAATTGCCCATTGGAAGTTTGAACTTCCCAGTCCTTGCTCGGGATCTTCCGGGGAGGTCCCCCAGCACATCTTCTGGGTTATCTCCTGCCAGACCCCTCTCCCACTCCCCTGGGGGTCAGAAGTTCTGGGCAATTAGAATAGTTCTGAGCTTTAAAATACCATTGATTGGCCCATTGCAAAAAGGCCTTCATGGCTGAGAGTGCTATCCTCATTTCTAAGTAGCTGATTGGCACAGAGAGGATGTGAAAAGGGTGGGTGAATGTTGGAAATCTGGCACACAAATGAAACTGCAGCAATGTTTGAAGGAGGAACAGTTTCTGATGCAGTAGTGGCAGCAAGGGCTCAAATATTCACTGATGCCTTTTTGGAGGTTCATCTGGCAGACGTACGAGCAAGGAGGAATGGAAGAGAAAATACTTAACAAGAAAACAATGCAGCTATTATGAAAGGAGATAGCAATGACAGTCAAAGCCACCTCTTCATCCTTACTCAGAACATATTTCTTCTTCTGAGCCTGTTTCCTCATCCTGTTCCTTATCCATAGTGTGAAGGTGAATTCTTTGTGAACAGTAAAATTGTGCAGTATGTCACCATCCTGTACTATCACCCGCCATCCAATCATATGGGTCATGCACAGGCAGGCACATAATTAAAAAAACATGGCACTCACTCTGGCCCTGGTTGGTCTGTTTGAAAAGCACTCTTCAAACGGTGCATTCTGATTGGTCGCCATATTTGGAACTTGATTGATTGGTATGAATGGGTAAACGCTCTGCGAATGGGTAGATGTACAGGAAGCAGGGCACTGATTAATCAGTTGTAACAGAAGTGCTCTTGATGGTCTTGATGCTGTGCTGGTGAGCGCGCGCAGGCAGGCACATTAATCAGTTAAAGAGTGCACTCACCCTGCCCCTGGTGTTGGAGCTATGTTGGTGACCATGTCATTGAAGGAACAAACTTACTCTGGCCTTTGTTTTGAGGCTGCTTTTGGAATGGCTGTGAAGAAGAGAAGAATCAAAGATGAAAATCAAGAATTTCAAGCTGAATGGACAGATTCATTTGCATTCATTCCAAATTTGCCTGGCCTCTCTATGCCTCATTTGCAATGAGAAATTCACCAATAACAAGAAATCAAATATTGAGAGGCATCTCGCTAAAACGCACATGCCTTAGCCAAAAGTTAACTAGCTGGAAAAGCCCAAGCAGTGGAGGAGCTGAAGAAAAAGGCAGAGGAACCTAAGAACACATTCATTAAGTGGGTGAAGTGATCAGATAGTTCAAATACTGCTAGTTCTGTGGCAGCGCAAGAGATTGTGAAGGGAGGAAAGCCGTTTACAGATGGTGAATATGTGAAAGAGTGCTTTTTCAAAGTTGAAGAGCAGCCGTGCAGCGATTTTCAAAACAAAAATGAAATTATTCAAAAAACATTAAATACATACCTTTACCTGTGAAGACAATGAGGGACAGGAAGTGAAAATAACCACAGTCAAGACCAGCCAGTGGATCGAGGATTTAAATTCAACTCCAGTGTAAATGCTTACAAGTAAAAATTTCATAAAGCAAGTTGAGAAGCTAATTGAAGGTGAAAGTTTATAGTCCTGTTGCATTGAAAATGACAGCATATTGTCCACATATCGAATTACTTCCCAAAGAAATCCAGCAATGGAAATTGCAGTAAAGTAAGAGTATTATTTTCATTTAAGGAAGGAGTTGATGTTATTAACTGCCTTGTTTCATTATTTCATTGCTTTAAACTTATAATAACATTGTACTTGTGAGATAACGTCATTCAATTAGCAATCTCTTGTAAAAATCTTTAAAATGTTGTTGATAATCAAATGTCCGCTTTTATTGATATTACTACATGTATGTTCATTGATAAAATGATATTGCTTAGAAATCCATAAATGTGCCTCTATCTTGTTTTTTGTTATTATTCGGACTTGAGTAACAACATTGTAGCTCTTAAGAAATTGCATTTTGACTTACTTTTAAAAATTAACTCTTTTTGTCATTAAGTTTACAGACCACTGTCCTAGGTGTTAGAGGTCATGGATTTAGAAGATGGTGAAGGACAGTTGCTCCAGTGTTTCTAGGAAATGGCGTACACTGTTGTCATTGTCTGTCGGTGGTGGAGCAAGTGCATGTTAAAGGGTGGTGGGTGGGGTGCCAATCAAATGGACTGCTTTGTCCTAGGTGGTGTTGAGCTCCTTGAGTGTTGTTGCAGCCAGACTCATCCAGGCAAATGGAGACTATTCCAGAACACTCTTGACTTGTGCCTTATAGATGGTGGACAGGCTCGGGAAGTCAAGAGGTGAGTTACTTCCCACAGAATTCCCAGCCTTTGATCTGCTCTTGTAGTCACAGTATTTATACGGCTGATCTAATTAGTTTCTGGTCAGTGGTAACTCCTAGGATGTTGATGGCAGAGGATTCAGTGATTGAATGTCAGGAGCTGATTAGATTCTCTCTTGTTGAAGATTGTCATTGTCTAGCACTTATGTGGTGCAGATGTTACTTGCCACTTATCAGCCCATGCCTGAATTTTGTCCAAGTCCTGCTGAACGTGGCATGGACTACTTCATTATCTGAGGAGTTTCAAATGGCACTCAACATTTTGCAATCATCAGCAAACATCCCCAACCTCTGACCTTATAATGGAGTGAAGACCATTGATGGAACAGCTGAATATGGTTGGTCTGACACAGCCCTGAGAACACCTACAGTGCTGTCCTGGACGGAGATAATTGGCAACCAACAACCTCAGCTATCTTTGTGCTATTATGACTCCAATCAATGGAAATTTTTCCCCCTGATTCCCACTGACTTCAAATTTACTAGGGTTTCTTGATGCTACACCTCATCAAATACTGCCTTGATGTCACTCTCACTTCACCTCAGGAATTCAGCTCTTTTGTCCATGTTTCTGTCAAGGCTATACTATAATCAGGAGCTGGGTGGTCCTGGAACCCAAATTGTGTGTCAATGTGCTTATTATTGCTGATTAAGTGCCAATTAATAGCATTGTCAATGACAATTTCCATCACTTTACTGATAATTGAATGTAGACTGCTAGGATGGTCATTACCCAGATTGTTTTTGTCCTGCTTTTTGTGAGCAGGGCATACCTGGGCACATTTCCACATTTCCAGGTAGATGTCAGTGTTGTAACTTAGTGGAACAGCTTGGTTAGGGGCACAGCTGGATCTGGAGCACAAGCCTTCAGCACTTTGTCCAGGATGTTGTTAGAGCACATAGCCTTTGCTGCATCTGGTACCTTCAGCTGTTTCTTGACATCATGTGGACCGAATAGAATTGGCTGAAGATTGGTGTCTGTGGTGCTACACACCTCAGGAGGAGGATGAGATGGATCATCCACTTGAAACCTCTGGCTGAAGGTGTTTGCAAATGCCTCAGTCTTGTCTTTTGTACTGTGCTGGGCTCCACCACCATTGAAAGCGAGGATATTTCTGAAGCCTTCTTCTCTGGTTAGTTGTTTAATTGCCAACATTATTCACAGATGCATGCGGCAGGACTGCAGAGCTTTGGTCTGATCCATTGGTCATGGGATTGCTTAGCTCTGTCTATAGCATGCTGCTTCCATTATTTAGCACATATGTAGTCCTATGTTGTAGCTTCACCAGGTTGGTACATCATTTTCAAGTATACCTGTTTTTTGCCTTGGGCATGTTCTTCTACACTCCTCATTGAACCAGAATTGGTTCCTTGGTTTCATGGTAACGGCAGAGTGAGGGACATGCCAGGCCATGAGATTACAGATTGTGATGGAGTGCAATTCTGCTGCTGTGCCCCGTGGATGCCTGGTATTGAACTGCTAGACTTGATCTGAATCTATCTCATGTAGCATGGTGATAATGCCACATAGCACTTTGGAGGGTGTCCTTAGTGTGAAGACAGGACTTTGTCTCCACGAGTATTGTGCAGTGGTCACTTCCAGTAATTCTGGCATGAACAGATGCATCCCCAGCAGGTAGATTGGTGAGAATGAGGTGTTGGTTCTCTCACCATTTGCTGCAAGTACGTCTGGCAGATATGGCCTTCAAAAGTTGGCTAACTTGGTCAGGTGTGGTGATCCAGAGCCACTCGGTGATGAACAATGAAGGCCCCCCTCCCCCCACCCAGAATATATGCTGTACCCTTGCTACCCTCAGTGCTTCTTCCACAAGTTGTGTTTAACATGGAAGTGTACTGAGTCATCAGTTGAAGGAGGGCAGTACGTGATAATCAGCAGGAGGTTTCCTTGCCAGTGATCTGATGCCATGAGACTTCATGGGATCCAAGGTCAATGCTGAAGACTCCCAGGGAAACTCCCTCCCAATTGTATATCACTGTGTCTTCAGATCTGGTCAGACTGCAATCCACATGAGGCAGGGCATTCACAGGCACTGTGCTAGAAGATATGTTTCTGTATGACCATGTCAGGCTGTTGCTCGACCAGTCTATGGGAAAACTCTCCCAATTGTGCCACAAGTCCTCGGGTGTTAGGACATTTCCCTCCTTCTAATTGTCTCTGGAGCCACACATGTACAACCGGATAACATGACAAACAAGAGACCTACCTAAGACTTCTGCTAACATTAATCTATAACTGGCTGTTGGACCTCTGCTTTAGCATCCTGGGGTGATCTACAGTTTGATTTTTCTTTCCCGATCCCGCTGGAAAGTGACTGGATTTCATTTATCAGCAAAAATTGAGAATTGCTATATTGGCAAATAATGTCCTTCCTGACATTGCCCTCTGAAACATTTAGCTTCCTGCTGATAGCATTGTTTCCAAAGTGAATTAAGCTGGCTGTCTGCTATTCACATGTGTATGCAGTGAACTAGTGTTTCTAGTTCAATGCAGCAGCTTAGATGCTACATAGTTAAATGCATGGCTCAAAGATTGGTGTAGGAGGAATGGGTTTCAGTTCATGGGGTGCTGGCGCCAGTACTGGGGTAGAAGGGAGCTGTTTCAGTGGGACGGCCTTCCCTTGAACCATGCTGGAACCAGTGTCCTGGCGAGTATAATAACTAGGGCTGTAGAGTGGGCTTTGAACTAAATAGAGGGGGAGGGGTCTGGAGAGGGGATATGTAGGCTTACAAAGCAAAAGGATATGGCAGCATTGCAGGGCAGCTGTTTAGGTAATGATACGCAGAGTGTGACAGGAAGGGACCGAGTGTAAAAACATAAAAAAATAGCAGTAAATAGGATCAAAGGGGGGGAAAATGTAAAAAGCAAAATTAATGGTTCTTTACGTAAATACACATAGTATTCGGAAAAAAATAAATGAATTAACAGCAGAAATAAAGGTTAATGGGTATGATCTTATCGCCATTATGGAGACATGGTTACAAGGAGGAACTAAATATTCAGGGTATGTGACTGTTTGAAAGGACAGGCAGGAAGGAAAGGGTGGTGGGGTATTTTTGTTAGTATGAGATGGAGTAAGTGCAATAGCAAGAAATAATCTTGGATTAGAAGATGTGGAATTCATATGGGAAGAGGTAAGAAATAACAAGGGGAAGAAGAGACTGGTGGGTGTAGTCTACAGACCCTCTAACAGAAGCAATGCTGTCTGACAGAGAATAAATCAGGAGATATTGAGGGCATGTAAAAAAGGCAGCATATTAATCATGGGTGAGTTTAATCTTCATGTGGACTGGGAAAATCAATTTTGCAGCGGTAGCCATGAGCAAGTATTCATAGAGGGTATTCGGAATAGTTTCCTGGAACAATATGCTGTGGATCCAACCAGGGATCAGGCTATTTTGGATCTGGTAATATGTAATGAGGCAAGTTTAATAAATGACCTCAGAGTAAAAGATCCCCTAGGAAACAGTGACCATAACATGGTGGAATTTAGCATTCTGTTTGAGAGTGAGAAACTTAGATCGGAAACAACTGTGCTAAACTTAAATAAAGGTAATTATAAAGGAATGAGGGCAAATTTGACTTGAGTGGACTGGGAGATGAGTTTAGCAGAAAAGACAGTTGATGAACAATGACAGTCGTTTAAGAAAATAGTTCATGACTCACAACAACAATATACCCCAATGAGGAAGAAGGATTGTAGGAAGGGGATAAACCAACTATGAATAACCAAGGAAGTTAACGATAGTATAAAAGCGAAAGAAAAAATATACAATGTGGTAAAGCTTAGTGGTAAACCAGAGGATTGGGAAAATTTAAAAAAAAAACAGAATATGTCCAAATGAATAATAAAGAAGGAGAAAATAAACTTTCAGTGTGAACTAGAAAGTAATATAAAAACAGATAGTAAGAGCTTCTTTAAATATATAAAAAGGAAGACAGAGGCCAAAGTCAATTTAGGCCCCTTAGAGAATAAGGCTGGGGAAATAATAATGGGGAACCAGGAAATGGCAGACGAGTTGAATAAATACCTTGCATCAGTCTTCATGGTAGATGGCACTGATAGCATACCAAAAATGCTAAATAATCAAGGGGAAAAAGTGGGGGGGGGGGGGAAATAATACAATTATTAACACTAGAGAAAAAGTACTAGAGAAACTAATGGGGATAAAGGCCAATAAGTCCCCTGGACCTGAAAGGTTGCATCCTCGGATGTTAAAGATAGTAGCTACAGAGATAATGTATGCACTGGTAGTAATCTTCCAAGAATCCTTAGATTCCAGAGGATTGGAAAACTGCCAATGTAATACTCTAATTCAAAAAGGGAGGGAGACATAAAATAGGTAATTATAGGCCAGTTGGCTTAACATCCATCATTGGGAAAATTTTAGAGTTGATTATAAGGAGTGGAATAGGAGACCATTTAGAAATATATATAATATAATCAAGCAGATATAATCAAGCAGAGTCAACATGGTTTCATGAAGGGAAAATCATGCCTGACAAATTTATTAGAATTCTTTCAGGAGGTAGCAAGCAGGATTGATAAAGGGGAACCAGTAGATGTAATATATTTGGATTTCCAAAAGGTGTTCAATAAGGTACTGTACATAAGGCTACTTAATAAAACAAGAGCCCATGGTGTTGGGGGTAGTAAATTAGAATGGATAGAGGATTGGCTAACTAAGAGAAGACAGAGAGTTGGGATAAGGGGGGCGTTTTCAGGATGGCAACCTGCAATTAGTGGAGTACCACATGGATCAGTGCTGGGGCCTCAATTATTTACAATATATATTAATGATTTGGATGAGGGGAATGAATGTACTATTGCCAAGTTTGCAGATGACACAAAAATAGGTGGGAATGCAAGTGGTGAGGATGACACAAAGAGTCTACAGGGGGATATAGAAGGGTTAAGTGAGTGGGCAAAAACTTGGCAGATGGAATATAATGTATGGAAATGTGAGGTTATTCACTTTGGCAAGAATAATAGAGGAGCTGACTATTACTTTAATGGAGAAAGACTGAAGAAAGCTGCAGCACAGAGGGAACTGGCATGAATCACAGAAAGCTAGCAATCAAGTTCAGTGGGTAATAGGAAAGGCAAATGGAATGTTGGCCTTTATTTCAAAGGGAATGGAATATAAAAATAGGGAAGCCTTGCTAAAACTATACAAGGCATTAGTTAGACCATGCCTAGAATACTGTGAACAGTTTTGGTCCCATTAGCTAAGGAAAGACTGGCATTGGAGCAGTCCACAGAAGTTCACTAGGTTGATCCCGGGTATGGAGGGATTTTCTGATGAGGAGAGGTTGAGTAGGTTGGGCCTGTATTCATTGGAGTTTAGGAGAATGAGAGGTGATCTTATTGAAACATATAATATTCTTAGAGGGCTTGACAGGGTAGATGCTGAGAGGTTGTTTTCCCTTGTGGGAGAGCCTAGGACCAGAGGGCATAATCTCAGTGTAAGGGGTTACCCATTTAAGACAGAGATGAGGAGCAATTTCATTTCTCAGAGGGTGGTCAATCTGAGAATTCTTTATCAAAGAGGGCTGTAGATGCTGGGTTGTTAAGTATATTCAAGGCTGAGATAGACAGATTTTTAATCAGTAAAGGAATCAAGGGGGTTATTGGGAAAAGGCAGGAAATTGGAGTTGAGGATTAGCAGATCAGCCATGATCTCATTGAATGGCAGATCAGACTCGATGGGCCAAATGGCCTACTTCTGCTCCTATGTCTTATGGTCTTATGGTCTTGACACCCAACCTCACCAGGTGCAAGTGTCTCACTAGATGTCAACCCTAAATTCAGGGCCAGAGCTCCAGAGCTGGGACTGTCTGGGGCAGCGAACTTTATACATTCTGACTTGGAAAGGTTTGCTCCTGCTGGTGACTGAGACAGGTCATTGGCGTCTGTCAGTAAAGGCCAATTCAAGAAATGAATTAGGCATCAGAGTCAAGAAGCCTGGGAAAAATGCTTATGGTCCAGTCTAATTAGTTCTACATGGTGTTACTTTAAATATGTAATCTGTAAACTGTTTTCAACAAAACTTGGTGGCAAGTGGACTTTTTCTGTGGCTTCAGTTATTTTGGAGCTCTTTTTGTATGCTGCCTGATATGTTTAGTGTATCCAGCGTTTTCCAGCATTTGCAGTTTTTTTGGCTTTTTGTTCAAAGCAATTATGCAAATTTTATTTCAAACTAACCTAAACATCAGTAAGACTGAACACCAACTCATAGTGTCACAAACAGCTTCACAAAAGGCTGGAAATCTGTTGTTTGAAGCTCTGATAACTATTCATGATGTGGCCGGCAGGTAGTGTGGTAGATCAGTAAATCATAAGAATCATAGAATGACTCTTGATGTAGCCTCTGTTGAACACTGGGTGTCACCATGAAACTTGTTAACTATTGAAATTACCAAAACTCACCTCTTCTCATATTTCAGTACGATGGAAGAAAGTAAAAGGTAGTGTTCACATGCTGCTGTTGTAACTCTTTTTGAGTCAAAAAAGTTAAACTAAATTAACAAAATCAGGGACAAAGTAAAAGCAGTCCCTTAAAGGGAAGCTGCAAAAACAAAAGACAAAATGCAAAGCAAACTTACCAACATCAAATCAAAATGTGATTTAAGGGGGCTATAACGCACCCCAGTCCCCACGGTGCCCACCAAGCATGGAAGGCCTCGACGGTGCCGGTGGATACCACGTGCTCCCTCTCCAGGGACACACATGACCGTGACTGTAGTCATGGAAGAGGGGCAGACAGTTGGGTTGGACGACCCCTCGACTGCCTGCTGCCTGGACCTGTTAATGGCCAACTTGGCCAGGCCCAGGAGCAGGTTCACAAGGAGATCCTCCTCCCTCCTGACCCCGCTTCACGCCGGGTGGCTGTGATATCATATCACTGAATTATTGGTTCAATATTGACTGCAATTTACAATTTTTGTATAGCATCTTTAATTTATTGGAGCACCCAAACCCACTTCAAAAATCTTAGAAAATTGAGCTAGTGATTTTTCTCTGTCTGATTTTAAGATGGGTCAGTAAAGCTCTACATTGATGCACTAATTTACCTTGGCGCATTTGAAGGAAAATCCGATTGCAGTGCATTTTAGGACAGTATCATATTTTTTTGGATTATTTAAAACATTAGAATTATTTTTGTTAAAATTCCTTTTGCTGATACAACAATCCTGATATCCATTTCACAGATCTCAGCTGAAGATGTTATAGTATATGAACTGGCTTATACAGCACAGCTGGTTCCCTATCCCTCAATCCCTCCACTTTGCAACTTATCTTTCCACCTTCAACCTCCACACCAAACTTATCTCTTGGCCCATGTCTTTAGCCAATACCCTAAACATATAAAAAGAGAAAAACTGCATTTTGTTCTCCAATGGGGCAAACTGCTGTATCTCCTTACCTCTGCCCTGACACCAGCAAATCTCTATGGCCAGGATCATGTCAATACATTTGACAGATTCCAGATGATGCTCCCAACTCTACCAAATTGGCGTGTGAGTGAAGAAGATAGATTTTTAGAATTCTTTCTTGGGGATGTGAGTGACGCTGGTAAGGCCAGAATTTGTTGACAATCCCTTATTGCCCTCAAGAAGGTGAGCTGCCTTCTTGAACTGCTGCTGTCCATCTGGTGTAGGTACACCACAGTGCTGTTAAGGAAGAGAGCTCCAAGTTTTTGACCTAGTGGCAGGGAAGGAACAGCAATAGACCCAGGTTAGGATAGTGTGTGGCTTGGACGAGACGTTGAAGCTGGTGGGTGTCCCATGCTTCTGCTGCCCTTGTCCTTCTAAGTGGTAGAGTCCATGTGTTTGGGAGGTGCTGTTGAAGAAGGCTTAGTGAGTTGCTGCCGTGCGTCATATTGGATTATTTAATCCAATACAATGCACTGTGTGAAGGTGTTGAAGGGGTTGAATGTTCAAGGTGGTGAATGAGGTGCGAATCAAGTGGGCAGCTTTGTCCTGGCTGGTATCGAGTTTCTTGTGTGTTGTTGGAGCTGCATACATCCAGGCAAGTGAAGAGTATTCCATGACAATCCTGACATGTGCCTTGTAGATGGCAGACAGGCTTTGGGGAACCAGGAGATGATTTATTGCCACAGCATTCCAGCCTTTTACTTCTTATTGTTACCACAGTATTTATATGGCTGGTCCAGTTGAGTTTCTGGTCCATGGGGCAGAATATTCCCGTAGGCGTGCGGAGGCGGGCCTGACACTCCGACGTGTAAAATGATGTGAGATGACATTGGGTGTGTGTCCTGATGTCATTACGCATCATTTTGATATTGCGTTCTGCCTATTAAAGCCATTAAGAAAGCAATTGACCTGATTAACAATGCTGCCCATCCAACCTTAATGTTGACGGGCAGACAAAGAGCACAAGCAGCCTTCTCTTTCTCCAGGAAACCTCATCCACGGGTGGGATGAGGTTTCCTGAAGGATTTATAAAATTGATAAATAAATTTTGTACACTTCACAAACATGTCCCAGCTCATGTGACACTGTCACATGAGGGGACATGTTTAAATAAATTTTTTAACTTTATTTTTCAAAAATTTTTATTATCCACTTAATCTCCCTGAGGCAGCTCCATGCCTCAGGGAGATTGAAGCGCTCCCTCCTCCCCCTGCCCACACAGGTAGTGCTGAGTGCTTCTGGTTGTGCATTATGCTGGGCCGGCTTTAATTGGCCCACCCATGTAAAACGGCGGCATGCAGCTGATAACTGGCGGTGATCGGCTCCGTGCCCGCTCCTGCCCAGCCCACCTTTCATAGGGAAGATTCTATCCATGGTAACCCCCAGAATACTGATAGAGGGAGATTCAATGATGATAATGCCATTGAATGTCATTCCTCTGGAATGTCATTCTTAGAGGAACTCATGGTAGAGGCATTAATAAATGGGGAGCTGCTGGAATGGCTCCAAACCTGAGCTTCCTCCCCTCCCATCCTCACCATATCCACTCTATCAAGTAAAATTGGGGCAAAATGTATTCCCTGCCTGAAGTGTAATTTTCATTTTTTTGTTAACAATGTGATTTATGCATAGATGTTATCTCTCTGCTTTAAAAAAATTATAATTAAAAAATTAAAGACAAATGGAAATGTTGCAAAAGTATCACGTTTCCTAATTATATTTGCCCCAAGTATGTGACAGAGGTGGAGAAAGGCTAAAAGCATTTTGATATTGAATTTATCTCTGTCTTATTTTTATTGCCATAACGTTGGTGATAAATTAAAAATACTCTTTTAAGTTAATTAATACCTTTGTTCATAAAGCAGCCAAAAGAATTTCAAACAACATTATTAAGTATTTGTGGGTAATCACAGCACAGTGGAATTTCAAGGCTTCAACCTCTACAATGAGAACTACATCAATGCTTTTATTACCGTTTACGGAAGCAGCTGGTGGTATTCTTTAAAAACTGTGTTTATGAAATTAGAAAACTTGATAATGGCACTTCTAAAGAGGAAGGAATCTTCAAACTGTTAAAAAATATAAAAATTTTTGTCATCCGAAATCGTAGGGTGGAGGATTTAACTGAGGAAGAACGTGTCGTAACAGAAGAAGACATTAAACAACTTCAAGCCTGGATATTTAAAGGGCAAATGAACTATTATATAGATAAATGTAACATTGTTAGCAACAATAAAAGCACGACCTATACCTTAAAAAGTGAAAAACAGACTGCAATAGAAGAGCAAACGAACAAACCATTCAAAGCAACATCACAGGCCAACAAAGCAATTCAAATGATAACAAAGCATTGGAATTTATTTCTAGGGGAATAGAATTCAAAAGTGGTGAACTTATGTCAAATTTATTAGGTTCAGAGAGAAATTGAAAGAGCAAATAAGAGGAGCAAAGGGAGAGTATGAAAAGAAACTGGGAGCTAACACAAGAGGGAATCCAAGAGCCTTCTATAGGCATATAAATAGTAAAGGGGTTGTAGAAGGAGGATTAGGGCCAGTTTTGGATCAAAAAGGGATCTACGTATGGAGGAAGGGGGCATGGCTGCGGCATTAAATGAATTCTTTGCATCTGTCTTTACCAATGAAGGAGTTGCTACGCGGGACATGGTGAAGGAGGGGGTAGTTCAGATTTTTGCAGGTTTAAAATTGATAAACAGGAGGCCATAAGACCATAAGACATAAGAGCAGAGGTAGGCCATTCAGCCCATCGAGTCTGCTCCTCCATTCGATGAGATCATGGCTAATCTGATAATCCTCAACTCCACTGTCCTGCCTTTTCTCCATAATCCCTTGATTAACTTACTGGTTGAAAATCTGTCTATCTCAGCCTCGAATATACTTAACAACCCAGCCTCTACAGCCCTCTTTGATAAAGAATTCTCAGATTGACCACACTCTGAGAAATGAAATTGCTCCTCATCTCTGTCTTAAATGGGTAACCCCTTACACTGAGATTATGCCCTCTGGTCTTAGGCTGTTCCACAAGGGAAAACAACCTCTCAGCATCTACCCTGTCAAGCCCTCTAAGAATTCATACGTTTCAATAAGCCACCTCTCATTCTTCCATTCTCCTATGAGTACAGATCCAACCTACTCTTCCTCTCCTCATACGAAAATCCCTTCATACCCAGGATCAACCTAGTGAACCTTCTGTGGACTGCCTCCATTGCCAGTATATCTTTCCCTTAGCTAAGGGGACCAAAACTGTTCACAGCCTTGTATAGTTTTAGCAAGACTTCCCTATTTTTATACTCCATTCCCTTTGAAATAAAGGCCATTATTCCACCTTACCTATTATCTGCTGAACTTGTATGCTAGCTTTTTGCAAGAGGACCCCAAATCCCTCTGTGCTGCAGCTTTCTTCAGTCTTTCTCCATTTAAGTAATATTCAGCTCCTCTATTCTTCCCGCCAAAGTGCATAACCTCACATTTTCCCACATTATATTCCATCTGCCACATTTTTGCCCACTCACTTAACCTGTATATATCCCTCTGTCGACTCTCTGTGTCATCCTCACCACTTGCTTCCCCACCTATTTTTGTGTCATCTGCAAACTTGGTGATAGCACATTCATTTCCCTCATCCAAGTCATTAATATATATTGTAAATAATTGTGGCCTCAACACTGGCCCCTGTGGCACTCCACTAGTTACAGGTTGCCATCCTGAAAATGCCCCCCTTATCCCAACTCTCTGTCTTCTATTAGTTAGCCAGCCCTCTATCCATGCTAATATACTACCCCCAACACCTTGGGCTCTTATCTTATTAAGTAGCCTTATGTGTGATACCTTATTGAATGCCTTTCAGAAAACCAAATATATTACATCTGCTGGTTCCCCTTTATCTGTCCTGCTTGTTACCTCCTGAAAGAATTCTAATAAATTTGTCAGGCATGATTTCCCCTTCATGAAGCCATGCTGACTCTGCTTGATTGTGTTATGCATTTCTAAATGCTCTCCTATTACATCATTTATAATAGACTCTAACATTTTCCCAATGACAGATACTAAACTAACTGGCTTATAATTAGCTGTTTTTTGTCTCCCTCCTTTTTTGAATAAGGATGTTACATTGGCAGTTTACCAATCTTCTGAGACTTTTCCCAGAAACTATGGATTCTTTGAAGATTACTACCAGTGCATCCATTATCTCTGCAGCTGTTTCCTTTAATATCCTACAATGCAACCCATCTGGTCATTTGACAGGCTGCTTGTACTTAAAGTTGATAAAGTTCCAGGACCGGATAAGATGCATCCAACGATACTGAGAGAAGTGACAGTGGAAGTTATGGAGGCACTGGCCACAATTTTCCGATCTTTCTTTTGCTCAGGTGTGGTGCCAGAGGACTAGAAAATTGCAAATGTTACACCCCTGTTCAAAAACAGCATGTGAAGATCAGCCCAGCAACTACAGACCGGTCAGTTTAATATCAGTGGTGGGGAAGCTTTTAGAAACGATAATTTCAGACAAAATTAGTAGTCACTTGTTCAAATCCAGGTTTATTAAGGAAATTCTGGATGGATTTGTTAAAGCCAAATTGTGTTTAATTAATTTGCTTGAATTTTCTGATGATGTAACAGAGAGTTAATGAGGGCAATGCTGGTAATGTGGTGTACATGGATTTCCAAAACGCATTTGATAAAGTGCCACACAACAGACTTGTGAGCAAAGTTACAGCTCATGGATTAAAGAGACAGTAACAACATGGATACAAAATTGACTGAGTGACCTGAAACAGCAATGGTTAATGGATGTTTTTCAGGCTGGAGGAAGGATTGTAGTGGAGTTCCCAGGAGTTAGTATTGGGACCCCTGTCTTTCTGATATGTATAAATGACCTAGATCTTAGTGTACTGGGCACAATTTCAAAAGCTGCAGAGGATACAAAACTTAGAGGTATTGTGAATTGTGAGGAGGATAGTGTAGAACTTCAAAAGGACATAAATGGGTTGGAATGGGTGGGCAAACGGCAGCTGAAATTTAATGCAGAAAAGTGCAAAGTAAACCTGCAGAGGGCATTTTATGAGTCAGCCACAATACTGTGGGTCTGGAGCCACAAGTAGGCCAGACCAGATAAGGACAGTAGGTTTCCATCCCTAAAGGGCATTAGTGAGCCAGATGTTCATCACCAGACTTTTAATTCCAGATTTTTATTGAATTCAATTCAGCCAATTGTGGGATTTGAACCCAGGTCCCCAGAGCATTACCCTGGGTCTCTGGAATACCAGTCTAGTGACAATACTGCTATGCCACCAGCTCCCTTTTTGCAATCATCCGCTCCACCTGTAAATGGCAGGCTGGCGGATGTCAGGAGCTTCATTTTAATACATCTGCATTTCATCATAAACCCTGCTCGCTGGAATCATCCCCCCATGCTGGATCATCCGGGCACATCAATGTGTTTCACAACTGAATATAAGCGACGTGCATCTGGCGAGCTGCATCTTACTCGGGACTTTGAGATTTGTTTGCCTACCTTGCTTCGGGCAGCACTCCCAGTCATCAGCACCAGGCTTCACAGACAGCACCACATCATTTTTAGGGGGGCTCACGTGCAGGCCTCTACTTCAAGACCAGAGATAAAGCAGGGATGGCATCTTAATGGCTGCAGGGCTATGGCTTTCTTGGGGAAGGAGAAGAAGTGGTCTCAGGCAAGGGAAGAGGCTGCACGGCGAGGACTGTTCTGGGGAAGGCGGTATCCCAGTGTTTGTGTGGGGACACATATTGATCTGTGCAAGTGGACTCAAGATGGGCTGAGGAGGCAGTCTCCAGAGCAGATGAAGCCAGATGGAAATGTGTGGGTATGTGTGAGACAGTTAGTGGTGACGTCCCCTGAGCTGGCAGTGAGTCAGATGCCAGTGAATGTGTGATGAGCTTGTGAGTGTGTGAGTTTAGAGTGATGAGATGGTTGCCTTACCCTGGCAGCATGAATGAGATTATTCTGCACTGGGTGGCGAACCAGTTATGTGCAACATTGGCACTGGCCACCACTGCTGCTACCTCCCAAGCTGGATTGGTGACATTGATGGGCCTCCTGCAGCCAGAGCGGGGGAGTGGATATCGTGGCAGGCCTCCAGTGTCCAGAAGGTGTCCCAGGGATGTGTCACTGAATCTGTGGCTGCACTCTTATTGCCTTTCAGGGCCATGCCTTCTGTGCAGCAGTCCTGAGCTGGAAGCAGTGAGAGGTGTGCACAAGGCTGCACTTTAAATATGGCACACAGTGTGAGGAAGTGGCGAGGTGATGGCTGCCCGCCGGTGAAACAGCATGTTTCCTGGGCATGCATGATTAATGAGTTGGGATTGGGACAATACGATATTGCCCCCTACTGCACTTAGTGCAAATCTGGGATGATTCTGACTATTGTGTTCAGTTCTGGGTGCCACACTTTAGGAAGGATATGAAAACATTAGAGAGTGCAGAAAAGATTCACAAGAATGATACCAGAGAAGAGGCTGTTTAATTACTTAGATAGTTTGGGGAAATTGGGACTGTTTTCCTTGGAGAAGAGAAGGTTTAGAAGAGATGTTATAGAGGTATTCAAAATTATGGTGGAAGGATGGAGACCAGAGGGCAAAGATTTAGGGGTTATTGGCAAAGGAAGCATGAGGAAAAATTATTTCACACAGTAAGTGGTTAGGATCTGGAATGAACTGCCGGAGGGTTTAGCGGAGGTAGGTTCAACTGAGGCATTCAAAAGAAAATTGGATTATTAGCTGAAAAGGAAGAATGTGCAGGGATATGGGGAGAAGGCACGAGGATGGCACTAAGTGAATTGCTCCTTCAGAAAGCCAGCACAGAATTGTTTCCTTCTGTGCTATAATTATTCTGTGATTCTGTGAATAGGATTCTGGTCAGTCCACACTTCAAGTATAAAAAGCAAGTAGAAACACTGGAGAAAGTGCAAGAAAGATTTACAAGCTTAGAATCTGAACTGCACCAAATTATGGCTTCAGAAAAGATTGAATGAGTTGGGATCTTTTCCTTTAGAAAAGAAAAGTCTTGGAGGTGACTCAATAGAAATCTTCAAAATGGGTTGGGCAGGATAGGTGTGAAGAGAACATTTCCACTTGAAAATCCAAAAGTAAGAGCTAAGAGTATTACAAATATGAATACAAGGTGGTACTCATAAATCCAATAAGAAAATAAAAAGAAATGTATTTCAGAGTGGCTAGAATGTGGATCTTGCTACTACAGCAAATGGTTGAGGCAAGTAGGTTAGATACTTTCAAAAGGAAACTAAACAAAAACATAAGAGAAAAGAGAATAGAAAGATATGCTGAAACACTCAGATGAGGCAGATGGAATGAGAGGAGACTTGTATGGAGTATAAACAGACGAATTGGGTTGAATGGCCAGATCCTGTGCTGCATATTCAGGTACTCAATCTAATGTATTAGGTCATTGAAAGGTAATTTAGCCAAAACACTAACAATATCTTCCTCACTCCAAGGATATTGCCTGATCTGCTGACTGTTTCCAGCACTTCTGGTTTTTATTTCAGATTTATGTTCCTATGAGAAACTTCTTCTCTCAATGGATTGTTGCTGTGTGGAATTCTCTTTCCCAGAAAGTAGTGGTGGCTGGGTCTTTGAATTTATTCAAGGCAGAGTTAGACAGATTTTTGTTAGACAAGGGAATCAATAGTTTTATGGGGAGCAGTCAAGAAAGTGGAGCCAGGACCACAACCAGATCAACCATGATCTTATTGAATGGTGGAATGGGCTTGAAGGGCCAAATGGCCTCCTCCCGCTCCTATGTTCTTTTTTTCCTTCCTATGTTCCAATTTTCAGCATTTCAGTAATTTGCTCCTTTGCAAAAAGTTGATTTTATTGAAAAGCATACAGTTATTTCATGCATGCAACATGTGAAGTTGAAGGAAATAATTATTCAAAAAATACAGATAGTAAGGATCCCCCAATATGGCACAAGACCATGCATACTAGAATGTATTTCAGATGAGACATTAAGCTGAGGCCCATCTGCCTGCTTGGGTGGATCTAAAAGATCCCATGGCACTGGTCTGAAGAAGAATAAGGGAGTTATCCCCAATGTCCTGACTAATATTTGCAGTTGTAATATATCTCGATTTTCAAGTGGCCTTTGATAAGGTGCCCTATAATAGACTAATGAATAATGTCAGAGCATGTAAATTCACTAGATAAATGGCAGAATGGATTACTAGCAGGCATCAAGACAGAAGGAACATTGTGGGAGTGAAAAGTAGTTATTCAGAGCAGCAGAAGATGGGAACTGGTGTGCCACAAGGATAAGTACTGAGACCACTGCTATTCACAATTTACATTAACAACTTTGGAATCAAAAACACAATTCCTAAATTTGCAGATGACACCAAACTGGTGGCTTGGTGGAAATAGGCAATACTGAGGAGGACTGAAACAAATTACAGGAGAATATTAATAAACTTGCAGAATGGGCAAACAATAAGCAAATGAAGTTCAACACAGATAAATGAAAAATAGTACATTTTGGTAGGAAGAATACAGCATCTGTCTGTCATGGGATATGATGGACTGTGTCCTGGGTGTGTGTCACATTTGTATTGAATGTGGTCTGTTGTGGCTGTAGAGGCCGACTCATGAGTGGCAGTCCTTTCAATGGCTGGCAAAGATGAATAGCTTTGGCTGAATTTTGGCTGATATCTTTCCCTTTTCTGCCATCTGGTAATTTCTTTTGTCCTCTGTTTTTTCCAAACACTTACAGACTGCTTTCTCCAGGTACTCATGGTCAGTCTTCCCATACATCAACTCCAATCCCAATCAACTTGAAATCCGCTGCAGACATCCTTGTATCACAGACATGAGTGGCCTGTTAGACTTGTGCCGATAGCAAGCTCAGCATACAGCATGTCTTTGGCAATGTGGTCATCATCCATTCAGCTCACATGACCCAGCCAGTAGAGTCACCATTCACTCAAGAAGACAAACATATTGGGGATCCCTGCACACTGACGTACTTGTATATTTGACACTCTCTCTTGCTAAGAGATGCCCAATATTCATTTGTGGCAGAGGAGATAGAAGCTGTTCAGCCACTTTTCTTGGCTTGTATAAGTTGTCCATGCCTTGCTTCTGTGAAGAAGGGTGCTGAGAACACAAGCCTTATACACACAGAGTCTGCTGTTGGTCCATACTCGACTTATCAATTTTGACTTGACAATTGTGGCCTTGGCAATCCTGGTGCTGATTTCGGCATCAAGCAGCAGCTTGTTGATAGTTGTTGATCCAAGATGTGTGAAGCTGTTAATGACCTCCAGAATGAAGTTGTCAATGTTGATGGAAGGTGAAATCTCTATATCTTGGCCCATAACTTTGATCTTCCTGAAGCTGATTGTCAGCCCAAAATCCTTGATTTATAAGCTGTTGCAAGTAAACTTCAGTATGGCATTCCAGCATGGTATCATCAGTGCCATCATTCAGAATAGGGAGGTCCCTTGTTACTTCAAAGGTGTGCTGCTAGGTGGGGTACAGGAACAAAGGAATCTTAGAATACAAATACATCAGTTACTAAAAGTTGCACCACAGGTTAGTAAATCCATAAAAAAGCAAACCAAGCAACCACCTTTATTTCTGAGGGATAGAATTGAGAAGTAGGGAATATGCTAAACCGGTATTGAACCTTGGTTAGACCATTCTTAAAGTACAGCATGCAGTTCTGGTCACCAATTATAAAAATAATATAAGTGCACTGGAGAGGGTGCAGAGAAGATTTTCAAGCATGAAACCAGAAATGTGTGCATATACATATCAGGAAAGGATTGACAAACTGGGTTTCTTTTCTTTTCAAGAAAGAAGGCTGACCTAATAGAATTATGCAAGTTTTTGATAGAGTGAATACAAAATGCTTCCACTTGTAGGAAGAGCATAATTAGAGGCCATCAATATAAGATAGTCAACAAAAAATCCATTACGAAAATTCGGAAGGAACTTCTTTCCCCAAAGAATGGTGAGAATGTGGAACTCACTACCACAGGAGTAGATGAAAAAGTATTGATGCATTTAACGGGAAGCTAGACAAGCAAATGAGGGAGAAGGGAATGTAGGGTTACAGTTTCGGGTCAATTACCTTTCGTTAGTACTGGAAGAAGCTGGAGATTTACAGCTTCTAACCAAGTGCAGAGCCTGCATATTATAAGGTGTACATCATGTACTATTAATGTAAGCTATGTCAACGTGTAAGCAAAGAGTACTTAGAGCTTTAGGTCCGCTTCTACGGGTTCAGTTTTAATTGGGGATAATAATTGGCACACTGCATTTCCATTTCCCTCTCCGTTTAATAATCGCCGCCTCTATTATAAAGATAAACGGAAAGGAATAATTTTAAAGGTACAAAATTATTTTGCAACAATTCCAGTATTTCTTCACTTGTTTTGCAATTAGAACTACACAGCTGGGTGGTTTCACATAAAACGATAATTGTTCCCGCCATCCTCCTTCTAAAGAAAGACAAGTACTAAAAAGCCTTAAATTAAGCATGACTGATTTCATGCTGCTGTCCCCGTGACTTGTTCCTTTCAGCTGCCAATCCCCATCGTGTTCTCCACCTCCAGCCCATTTCCTGGATTCACCAGATCTCTGTATCCAGGATAGGGGTGCACTTGCATTTGGGCGGATTGACGCTGAGACTGATTCGCTCCTCTCTGGGAATGGTTTCATCCAGACAGGTATAATTATCAGAGCGAAGCAAACGCAGTCTTCACAGGCTTCCACTTGGGATGAGCAAACAGCGAACTACAAAGCAAACGTCAGAGCCCGAATGAGAGCGGGGGATAACTGATTGCTGACCTTTCCGAGCTGCCTGCGAGAGTCGGGGGGATTGCAACTTCACACATTTGGCTTGAACATTGCTGAATGTGCTGGCTGAAGCCACCTGTTCCATCACAACTTCGGGCTCCACATCAAGAAGTAGCAGCAATGAATTCGACCTTAGTGAACCAGACTGAGAGGGCGATGTACTTTAACCGTACCGATTCTTTGAACTCGATGATCAGTTGCTGTAACGATAACTACTCCTCGGTCGTGACAGACGAAGGTTTCGTGCTGACGGCTCCAGACGAGAGAAACCTTTACATCATGAGAGTGGTCCAGATCGCTGTGATGTGTGTCTTATCTCTCACTGTCGTCTTTGGGATATTTTTCCTCGGCTGCAATTTGCTTATCAAATCAGAAGGGATGGTGAACTTTTTAGTGAAGGACAGGAGACCTTCCAAGGAGGTGGAAGCGGTTATTGTTGGTCCCTATTAGCAGCCAGCACCAAAAGTCATGGCAACGTTTCGGATTGCTGACAACGGCTTTGCCATTAACTCCACTAGACATATCCTGCACCAATCCCAGAGAAATGGAGGGACCTTTGTGCAAATCAGTATTTTAGGCATGGAATGAGGAAACCGAGGTGTTGGAATTGTTTCTTATCTGGTGTCTGCTTAGCACAGGACTTTGAAACGTGGCGGCGAATTGTTGAATCTTTTGGTGGTGATGACTTGACTAACCCTGTCTGAAGCGATTTGCCAATTCCTTTCCGTGGCCAAAACAGATTATTTAAAAAAATGTACAGGAACCATTGCACAAGTCAAACAAGAGCCGATCAAAACTTGCGACATGGAACGACTTACCCGACTGTTCAGTTGTAAATATATCTGTTGTTTATTGCTCCCTTTGATTTTTTTTCTAAAATATTTATCCTTATCCTTTTTATTTGAAATTAGTCGTAAATCTTGGCGTCCTTCGCTTACAATATTTGAACAAAACATTTCAGTAGGTTTTTTTTTCAAAAGCGTGCGGATGTCAAATTGTATTTTTAATGTTATTTGTATAAAATGCAATTTAATACAAAACTTCAATTTAAGAACGGCAGATTGTCATTACAGTCACTGAGCCTTTAACATTGACTTTCGCACGGATACCAAACGTGTTATGACAAATCAACAATTCTGTTTTGTATTTCAAAATATTATTAAAAGGTATGCATTTGTTCTTTGGTTTAATATTATTTTAAATAACGATGAGAAATATGTTAACTCCTTTTAGAAAAGTCTGCAGCGAGCCGCTCTTTTTTTTGCGCTGGAAGTCAATTCAGCAGATGTATAGGGAAAAATGCAGCTGCCTATAACCGTACTATTCGCTGAGTGATCGAGTGCCAGTCAATTCCTCCAACTCCAATTAAACTGCTATTAAACGTTGACTCAAACTCAGTAGAGACAGTAAGCAACTGAGGGAAGATTTTGATTTCCTGTGTTTCTGTGCCGCTGGATTTACGTCAGTCATTTTGGAAACTGGGGGCTGCTTTAACATAAGAATGACCGCTGAGTTCACAATAACCTCCACTTAAATCCATAAATAAATAAATGAACGGGGGGGTGGGGGGGGGGGGGGTTGAGTGTGGACAGAAGGGCAGTTACAATCCCTACAACTGGACTCTTAACATTGTCCACGGTGGACAGTAACTGTACAATCTGGACCTCCACGAAAGTACTTTAGTTCGTTTCTTCCGGCAGCTGTTGCTTAGGTTTTCCAGCTCGGTTTGCTGCGAGCGGGATGAAGAATTCCGGTTGGGCTCCCTGTGAGAAAGATGAGGAAAATCTCAGCAGCGAAGGTGCGGGCTCTGCAAAAGCCATTCGCAACATCTATATGGCTCTTGCGGTGCGTGTAGATAGCAGCTTCGGTGGTGCATGTACACAAACGTCAGGGAGCTATTGAGCCTATGTGTATTATGTACACATCATTCTCGAATAATTAACTGTTGCAATGTAAGGGCGAAACTTCATTGTGCAGATCGCGGCAAACACACGCCCCTCAGAGGAAAATTAAAATAAAGTTGCGATCAGTTGCTCCAGGCAATTCTGATGCCGACCAGCAATATCGCATTTATAACAGGCTGTGCCGAAACCCATAGGGAACAATTGGCTGGATTAAGACTGCTACCGGAATTCTTTCATATTTAAGTTGGTGTTAGCCGGAAGTTGTTCCTTTTAAATTGGTGAAATCGATTTAAATGCTGCAATTCTTCTGAGATAATTGGGTTATTTTTAAAGTCAGTGTTGCGTTATTTTGTCAGTTGTATTTTCTGCTTAATGCAGGCAAGTAATGAGTTTAGGAGTCTTTGCAAGTTGACAACATAACACTTTCCCGCCTGGAAACTTTGTTAAATGGCTTTTCCTTGTGAGACCGGATGATCTCAAGGACGTCTGAACAAGAGGCTAATGTTACTCAGCACTGAAAACCTATTCCACTTCCACTGATCATCAATAGGTCACATATGAATCGGATCAATAACGATTCAGTGTGTAATAATGGTAATATTATACCCCTGAAGAAATATAGATAATACAGAAAGAGGAAGGGCCTGCCTATGCCAGTAACAATGTTCCAAGGACAGTAGGGGAGTTCTGCCAATGTCCTAACCGGGTCGGTGTTACTTCGCTCATATGATGTTTACATCAGTCCGCAGTGCACAACTTGATTGCGGGACTTGCCTGCAATGCAAGTAACAATGCCCCAAAACTAACTGGTTGATTGTGAAGTATTTTGGGATAAATGCAAGTTCCTTCTTTGTGTTTTTAGATGTAAGTTCAAAGTGCAGTAGATTTTGCGTTGTTGACGGAGGGAGGCGTTTAATAACGAAATCGACCGTAAACTTAGTTTAAAATGACGAGGCCCGTTAGTCCACCCTAGAAACCACAGAATCTATTTCCAATCTAGCAGGTTGAACAGGAGGATAACTGGAACCCTTCACTACCGTTTGTAGGCTCGGATGAAGAATAACAGCCACATGTGTACGTGCCTGACAGCTGTACATAACGATGGTTAAACATGTTGTCTGCCTCCACTCGCTGCCTAACAAAATAATAATTTCTGTATTTGCAATTTTTGATTCCAAAAAATAGTATTGATTGCTTAGCCAGCAATACTACAACTGCATTAATTTCATACCTGATGATGATTGTTCGTCTTTATACAATTGAGCGATGTATTCCATTAGATATTAGAAGACGTTCATACTTAACTAAGGAATTTCCATTCCTTCTCACTTATGACCTGAAACAATATTTTGTCAGATATTGGATATCTGCGATAAAAACAGAAAACGGGCTCCAAAAGTTGACTCTGTCTTTGTCTCCACAGATGTTGTCAGGCCTGCAGATTTTATCCAGCATTTTCTGTTTTTATTTCAGATATCCAGCGTCCTCAGTATCTTACTTTTATTTTGGATATCTGTGAGCCAGGCTGTGAACTTCTCAAGGGTTATTGGTGATGTCATTATTATCAAAACCAATTTCAATTGCTGGTAAGAAGCATCTGAATCACAAATTGCGGTTACTGCCTTTAAACAACTACTACATACTATGTTATCTTTATTCATATATTGCAGAATTGACGGACAATTTAAGTTTGTTGCTAACATTACTTTTCATTAGGTACCTAATTAATTATCATCTAAAATTGAACAATTCTGGTTACCCTGGTAAGCTTTTTGAAAACTAATGTTGCTGCTATTAATAAATAATGTGATTGTTTTGCAGAAAATAACAATCGCTGAGTTTTTTGGAACAATTCAGCCCCCAGTCGCCATTTGTTATATTGCTGTGGAAATGCTGATGACAATCTATGCACTCTGAAGGATCTGTAAACAGTGGGAGATGATAAGTATCATTAATGGGTATTGAAAGCTTGGTCAATAATTGAATCTTATATTGCCGTAGATGATTTTGGATTTGCTCTTTTTGACCCGTCAGTATGTATGGCCATAGCTATGTGGACAGGAGCTTTATCTTTATCTCAACAACAGTAAAGTTTTCTTATTCACTATATTCATCTATTTCATTTCAATCAGGGGACTGTTACAAACTGCTTAAGTTTCCCTTAAGTGACTTGCCTATCCTATCAATCTTATGAGGTGCACCCCACTGCTTTCAGTATGGGTGGTGGAAAGCTGCTGATGGTCAGATGAGAGCCATTGATACATATGGTTTTAACATCTAGTAGCTCAGGCTTAAGAGCAGCCAGCTGTAATTTACAACATCTCAGCTACAGACTAGTTTCTGGGCTGCTGCAGGGGCAGTCTGTCTCAGGTGGCTTTCTAGTGTGAGGTTTGTCATTGGTTGAGGGAGTTGTGGATGGAACAGATGTGCTGTCATCCTGTGAGAGGGTAATGTGTTGCTGCTGCTGCACCACTATCATCCCATGGGCCTGCAACCCAACACTTCCACAGATCTGTGAGTGAGCAGTCTGAGATATGACTGAAGCTGCTATCCATTTGTTCCCCGAGCTTTTCAAAGAATGTGCAGATGGTGGAGCCCAAAGCCCGAATAATTTGACTTTGAGGCTACAGCAATGCTGCAAAGGCTGGTAACACTAATTCTACTTGCTGCCCAGCTGGCAGCTTCCATAAAAGTGACCACATTCCTTATGCTGCGCTAGAGAGAGCTGATACCTTGTGACTGAATACCAGCTGGAAACATACTCCTCCATTCCCGAACATAGCGTGGCAGCTCCTAGGGAGGCCTTCCAGTCCCTCAAATTTGCCATCTATTGCACTGAGTATGCCAATTTATATGTTAGTACTTGGTGGGATGGACTCGATGCTGGTACTCCTGCAGGAACTTTCTTCTCTGTGATGTTCTGCGGGCTTTAAGTCTTCAAAAGGATCTCAAAAAAGGGCCAAGAGAGATGGGATGAGCAGGACATAGAAAGTTCAGGCAATGACAAAATGTTTGGTGATATTATGCAGCACCATATGATTATGTTGCCTGAGTTTGTGAATTCTTAAAGAAAACAAAAAGGCACAAATAATAAACAGCCACCTTGCTGAGCATTGCCTCCACCCTGGCTAGCACCAACTTTTCTTGCTCTGTCTGCCTCAAAGATATCTGTGGCTTCATCTTCCATCTGGAGAAGGGCCTGATAGGATGTTAGTCCTCACCCAGTCATCGTGAAGTGGCTGCACCTACAGAAAGAGAGGGTGGGTTTATGAATGGCTGTTGTAAAGGGGTTTTCAAGTGGTTGAGATGGGTTCATCTACTGTACATGCTGAGTGAGAAGTAGCAAGTTGGAAGGTTGGAGAGGTAGTCATGTATTAAGAAGTGACCCCAATGTGAAATCAGTCAGTAGAGAGGTGAAATGATTAGCTGTTGATTAGGAAGAAGCACAAATGTAATCAGGCAAAGCTGGATCCTATCTTACAATGATGATGTCCTATAGCAGATAAGCCACTAGAGGCATTGCTTGAGGCACCAAGCTATCATTTGAGAGTGAAGTATAGTAACAAACCTGCACCATTAAGCAGCCTTCATTAGAAACTGCTTCTGAATGTTTGGCTTGTTTACAGACCTACAAGCTTGCTTAGAAATGATGAAAGGAGAGATTCTGTGCACTGTTCCCATTTCAGTTAGTATTATTGAGAACTTGGGCTAAACAGATGCCTCAATTACAGGTTAATGACTGAAGGGAAAATTGTCCTTCTCATTTATCTGAATCAAAAGCTGTTGTCACAAGAAATAGAAAATGCAGCTTCTGATAAAGAATGCTTCAGTATTATGTGGGCATTAAAGAGATACCAACCATACTTATGATACACCCTTTATATTTTGATCATTGTCTCCCTATGAGTAAATTCAACTCACAAGAAAAAAACCATGTGTTTGCTCCACTGAAGTATGACTTGTATAACACATAATGTTTGGTAATATTGATGACGCATGATTTGCTCCCTTAAGAAATTTAATTGAGAAGAAAGTGATGCCACAATTTCTTAATTCAAAAAAAGGATAGTATCTTGTGATCCAAGGAGCAAAGTAGTTTGTTTGCTAGATTGATTGGTTAGAACAGGCTAACTGTGTTTGGATCACTACAGGCAGAGATATTTTGTTCTTGTATATATGGTGTGACTTTATGTAGATCTACACTCGAATAACATTTATTTGTATATTTGCTTGATGCTTTTTTAATTGTCAATATGAATGAAATTTAGAGGATTAACTCTGAAGAGGTTAAAGGCTGGAGGTCATTGCAGTTCCAGTAGTTCTTTATTTTATCTTATAATCTACCAGAAATAATAATGTGGCTGCTGAATTCCAAGGCACAGCAAACGTTTTTCTTCGCTATGGGTGATGTTTTGCCTCCAAAATGGTATCTGCTGAGGATTGCACATTTCTGGTGGTGGACCCCATTTTAGGGAGGGCAGAGAGCATCCACAGGAAGTATGCAGATTAGCCAGATTATGATGTCAATCAGCATCATCAATCAAATTTGATGCCAGCGGTGTCATCTGTAGCCGCAACTGCAACCTCAGAGCAGGGGAAGGACAGCATTGCCAGTAGCTGTGAAGATAACAATGAAGATGAACATTTATGGCTCTGGCTCCTATCAGGGTGAAGCAGGTAATATTTGCAACATCTCCCAGTTTTCCATCCACAGTGGCATAAAGAAAGTCACTAAGGCTTTGCATACAAAGAGATCTGAATACATTTCACTCTCTCTTGCTAGAGAGAAGCAGGCAGAGTGAGCACACAGTTTTGTAATGAATGTAGGCTTTCTGATGCAGCTGAGTGCCATTGATTGCAAACACACTACTTTGAGGGTGCCATATGTTATTTCTGAGATATACAATAACTGGAAGGTATTCCACTCCTTCAACATCCAGCTGATGTGTGACCATACTCAGCACATCATGGACACCAATGCCCAGTATCCTGGCAGCAGTCATGGTGTCTTCATGCTGTGGCAGTCTACTGTGTTCCCTAAATTTGAACCACACAAGGAAAAAGGAGAGTGGCTATTGCGCAGCAAGGAATATCGACCGACCACGCAGTTCATGACTCCAGTGTGCAGCCCATGCACATATGGGCAGCATGCATAGAATGAAAGCCATGTTGCCACATGAAGTCTGATCGAACAGATTTTTGGAGGGCTCACACAATGTTTCAGCTGCCTTGTCTGACATGGCATTTGAAGATGCATTAAATGGTCTTCACCACTCATGTGAAGCCATTAACTTCTTGCAGTACTGCATCCATGTCCTCGGGGTTAGACTCCAGGCATCAACCGCCACAACAATCTGGTCCCACTGCCTTTTGAGTGTTTGTCAGGAGGGCCCCATGACTCCCTGCACATAGATGACATCCCTCCTCCTGTCCACTCCCTTGATCAAGATCTTCAGAATTTCAGTTGGAAATTCTTAGAATCCACTGTGTCATGTTATACCATTCTTGTGTCTTTACCAGGTCAAACTCACTGCTTCAGCCAAAATGTGCCTCCCTTTTATGACGTGTAGAATGCATTCAAATAGTGCAGGCTAAGTTGAACTTGTGCTAACCTCTCACAATTTTGCATTCACTGCTAAAGTGTGCAGCTGCCTAGTAGCATAGTTTAGTTTTGTCTGCATGCTGTTTGCAGCAGAAGCAATGTTCGATTAACCCATGTCCACTTTCAGGTCTTATTGAATTTCATAGCCTTTGTTTCAAGAGTATGCATTACATCATGATATTTTATGATATGATATCCTGGTATCTAAAATAGTATGGATATTTGGATGGAGCCCAAGTCATTTTTAAGCCTGTAGGCTCTCCCATGTCAAAGTTTTTCTGTGTTTCTGGAACCAGGGAAGTGCTATCTGTAGAAAGGACCTGTCCTTCCCTCGACCCTATCTCAGACCTTCCCTTTTCTTCTTCCCACTTTCGCCCCTTTCATTTTCTGTAAACCTGTCACATCTCTAACATTTCTCAATGCTGATGGAAGGTTACACATTAACTCTGTCTCTTTTCACAGGTACTGCCAGACCTACTGAACATTTCCAGCATTTTCTATTTTATTTCAGATTCACAGCATTGACAGTATTTTACTTTTGAACTGGCTAGTGTTGTTTAGTAGAGGTGTGCAACGGGTCTTCTGGAATTTTGTTGGATTCTCATTAAGTGGGAGGAAAGGAGAAATGATGAGATCTTTGCTTTGGGGAATAGGCAGCATGATGGGATAACTTGGACATGATGTTTAGAATGAGCAGACTGATGAGCTTGCTGGTCTTTCTTGTTTCTTTTTTTAAAGATTATTGATATTTATCAAGTGTGCTCAAAGCCATGGAGGTAGACTACAATCTGAGAATTGCTGATAGCTTTAGACATGCCAGTAAATAGATTCCACAGATAATGGTGCTCAGGTCATCAATCTTATTGTCTTGTTTTACTGTTGTACTTGACTCTCCTTCCACTCCTTTTTACATTCAGACCTGAAGCTGTGCAGAATTCCTCCTTGGCTGATCTTGTCTTTGTGCAAGGAGAACTAATTGCTAAAGTTTAAAACTCCAAGACCTCTGCTGTAATCCCATAGATAACCTCCCTGACATCATCAAATAAAGATTTTAAACCTTGTGCATTAGCCAAAGCAATCAGAATGCAACACTCTTCTTAGGTAGTAGCCATTGGTGGGCTTTCAATGGCATCTTGTATTATAAAATCCACTTAATCTGATTTCAGGATGCCAAATCTGATTGAAACACTTTTCCATAGTATGTCATTCCTTTTCTTAATTCCAGTTTCAGTATTAATCTTTTGTTTTTGTGAAAGGTCATAACTAGTTCTGTCAGGAATGGAATGGAAACAGAAATCCTAGTATTTCTGATAAAAGGGTCCACCCCTGAAGCATTAACTGGTCTGCTTTTTCTACCAATGTTGCCTGAACGGTTGGTTGTTTCTAACATTTTCTGGTTGCTTCAAATTTCTAGCAGCATTATTTGGCGTTTTTGTTCTGGATGGAATGGATTTACTGAACAGCCATCCTTTCATTCATCGTTCACGACTCCTGTTACATTTTGGGCTAAACTGCAATTTTGAAAATCTAATTACAAATGTTGCAGCATTATGATTAAAGGCCTTGGAAACAGCATGAATGAAATCTGACATCTGAGCAGTTCTAAAATGTGACCTAGCTGTGCTATAAAATGCATCAATTTAGTTTTCTTTCATTTTTGTTTCAACACTTTATTGAATTCTATTTAATGTCCACATCTTAAAAACCACAAATTTATAATTTACTGTTAGATATATTAGGCAATGTTTAACATGTTCCTGTGAGATAGAGAGAAATGTTTAACATGTTCATGTGGATTCCTTCATCTACTATTTTAACAAAGGCGTTAAAACCTTTAAAATAATTTGGTTAATGCTGTGCTAAAAGAGCAGGCAAAAGAATACCATATAAATATGTTAAATGTTCATTTGTTAATATCACCAGCAGTAATTTCCAAGTTGTGATTTTTGTAGGCAATAGTATTCAATAAAATAGAACATACAATGATGGAAAATAATTAATGATGAGCTTTGTTTAGTGATGGACCTTCAGGTTTTTAATGAGTACTAGCTGATCTCCAGTGGCATTGCACACACAGTCAAGAACAATTCCAGTATTCAGGTCAAGGAGGTTAGAAAGTGTTAAGCTAAATGACCCAGGTTGGGAATGGGGTGAAAGGAACATAGGAAGGTAGAATGAGGAAAATCTGGAGAAGAGGAAAAAGGGTGCAGGGAAAGAGGAAGAAAAGATAGTGAAAGAAAGGGAGAAACAGAAAACCATGAAAACCATAGAACTTGATCACCTGGGGGAGTGGGTGAGAGTGAGACAGTGATTGGGACTGGGGAAGGGAGACAGAAGTTGAATGTGGTGGAGATGAAGGTGATAGGGATGGAGAGGAGAGACAGGGAAGGGGACAAAGTGCAGAAGGGATGCAATCGTGGAGGATGAAATGTTAGGTGATATAAGCATACAAACATGCAAAAAAGAGCAGAAGTAGGCTATTTGGCCCCTCAAGCTGCTCTGCCATTCAATAAGATCATGCCTTATCTGTTTGTGTTTCGAGTTCTACATTCCCATCTACCCTGATAACCTTTGATTCTCTTACCTAACAAGAATCTATCTACCTTTGCCTTAAAAATTTTCAGTGACCTCACTCCCACAGCCTTCTGAGGCAGGGAGTTTTAAAGTAGAAAAACTGTCAGAGCAAACATTTCTCCTCATCTGTCCGATAAGGGTGACCCCAAATTTTAGAACAGTGCCCCCTAGTTCTGGACTCACCCACGAAAGGAAACATCCTTTCCACATCCAACTTGTCATGACCATTCAGGATCTTATATACTTCAATCAAATCACCCCTCATTCTTCTAATCTTTAGTGGAAATAAGCCCAACCTGTCCACATAAGACAGCCCGCTCATTCCAGGTATCAATCTAGTAAACCTCCTCTGAACCGCCATCAACGCATTTACATCCTTCCTTAAATAAGGAGACCAAAGCTGCACATAGTATTCAAGATGCGATCTCACCAATGCCCTGTATAACTGAAGCATAACGTCCTTATTTTTATGTTCAATTCCTCTCGTAATAAAGGATAGCATTCCATTAGCCTTCTTGATTACTTGTTGTACCTGCATACTAATTTTTTATGACTCATGCACTGGAACACCCAGATTCTTCTGCACCTCAGAATTCTGCAGGCGTTCTTTTAAGTAATACTTTGCCTTTTTATTCTTCCTGCCAAAGTGAACAACTTCACATTTTCCCACATTATACTCCATCTGCCAGATTTTTGCCCACTCAACTCATCCATCTGCAAACTCCTTATGTCTTCTTCACAACATTCTTTCCTACGTATCTTTGTATCATCTGAAATTTAGTTATCATGCCTTTGCTCCCCTCATAAGTCATTGATGTAATTTGTAAAAAGTTGAGGCCTCAGCATGGACTCCTGTGGGATTCCACTAGTCACATCCTGCCAATCAAACAAAGATCCATTTATGTATACTGTCTATTTTCTGCCAGTCAGCCGATCTTCTATCCAGTCTAATATGTTACCCACTCTGCCATGAGCTTTTATTTTCTGTAATAATCTTTGATGTGGTGCCTTATAAAATGCCTTCTGGAAATCCAACTACAGTATGTCTACAGGCTCCCCTTTATCCTCAGCACATGTAACTCCTTCAAAGAACTCCAATAAATTGGTTAAACATGATTTCCCTTTCAGAAATCTATGCTGACCCTTCCCGATTACCTTGTGCTTTTCTAAGTGCCCAGCTACAAGCTTTTTTAATGATTGACTCTAACACATTCCTCACAACAGATGTCAAGCTAATTGGCCTATAGTTTCCTGTTTTCTTCCTCCGTCCCTTCGTGAATTGATGGGTTATATTTGCTACTTTCCAGTCTTATGGAACCTTTCCAGAATCTAGGGAATTTTGGAAAATTAACACCAATGCATCCACTACCTCATTAGCTACCTCTTTTAAGACATTAGGATGAAGTCCATCAGGGCCTGTTGACTTGTCAGCCCACAGCTCCATCAGTTGGCTCAGTACCACTTCCTTAGCGATTATAATTTCAAAGTTCCTCCCACCTCTCCACCTCCTGATTTACAGCTATTGTTTTTTTTTGTAATCCCTATTGTGAAAACAGAAGATAAGTATTTGTTCATTTCATCCATTTCCTTATTATCTACTATTAACTCCCCATTCTCAATTTCCAGAGGATCAATACTCATGTTAACTACTCATTTCCTGTTTAAATACCTGTAGAAACTCTTGCTGTCTGTTTTAACATTTCTAGCTAGCTTCCTCTCATGCTCTAACTTCTTTCTCCTGATTAGCATTTTAGTTATTCCCTGCCGTTCTTTATATATTTAATTATCTGATCTGCCACTCATATTTGCGCAGTTATATGCTTTTCCTTTAAGTTTGATGCTTTCCCTAACTGTTTAGTTAACCACGGATGGTGGGTCCCCCTTTAGAATTTTCCTTTAAATTAAGAATATACTTATTCTGAGTATTCTGAAATATCCCCATAAATGTCTGCCACTGCTTCTCTGTGGATCTATCCCCTATCCTAGTATCCCAGTTCACTTCAGCTAGCTTAGCTTTCATGCCCACATAGGTACCCTAATTTAAGTTTAAAATACTAGTCTTAGGCCCACTCTTCTCCTTTCAAACTGGATGTAAAATTCAATCATATCATTGTTGCTGCTACCTAGGGCTGCCTTTACCTCAGGTCATTAATCCTGTCATATTACACAATACCAACTCTAATATAACCTGCTGTCTGGTTGGTTTTGGAATGTGCTGCTCTAAGAAACTAGCTCAAAAGCATTCTATGAACTCCTCATCCAGGCTACTACTACTAATTTGATTTTTCCAGTTTATATGTAGATTAAAATCACTCATGATTATTGCCATCTCTTTATCACAAGCACACAATATTTCTTCCTGTATTCTTTGTCCTACATTGTGGTTACTGTTAGCAGGCCAGTAGACCACTCCCACCAGTGCCTTTTTCCCCCTACTATTCCTCATCTCCATCCAAACTGATTCTACATCCTGCTCTCCTGAATCAAGGTCATCTCAAATTTAGTATCCGGCTCCTCATACTCTCTACACAGAAGCTCTTTCCTAGTTCTACCTATGTCATTGGTACCTACATGGACCACATTAACCGAATCCTCCCTCTCCCACTACAAGTTCCTCTCCAGCCCTGAGCAGATGTCCCAAATTCTGGCACCAGGCAGGCAACTCAGCCGTCTGGACTCTTGCTCTTTGCTGCAGAGAACAGGGTCAATCCCCTTCACTATAGTGACCCCTACTACTACCTTCCTTTTTGCTCTCCCCACTTGAATGGCTTCTTGTACCACAGTGCCATGGTCAGTTTGCTCATCCACCCTGCAGCCCCAACTCTCATCCAAACAAGTTGGATAATTACAGAGGCTCACACTCCTGTACTCCTTCCCTCTTGGTCCTTTTACATACCTCACTTGCAGTCACCTCTCCTGTCCCTGACCACTGACCACTTCAGAAGACCCTATTCTAAATGGTGTGACTACCTCCTGGTACACAGCATCTAAGTAACTTTCCCTGCCCTGATGTGTGCCTATGTGTCGTAGAATCTGCAGCTTGGCGTCCAGCTCAATAAATCTGAGCTGAAGGTCCTCGAGCTGCAAACATTTACAGCAGACTTTGCCTTGAGTCACAACAGTATCCGGGAGCTCCCACATGCTGCAACCTTGACACATCACCTGTCCTGCCATCCTTAATGTGTTTTAAATAATTACTTATATTATTCACTTATTGCTTTTTAATATATTTTATTAACTTTACCACCAATTTGTGTACTATTTTAAACTTAAGGATATAATAGAACTTACTCACTTACCAGATACTTACCAAACAACTAGCTCCTTTCCCTGCTGTAGAGTGAGAACCAATTTCTACTGGGTGAGAAACATAGAAAAAAGAAATGAACACCTCCTTCCCCCCACTTCACTGAACTCCCTCAATCACCAAACTTCAAATCTGGACTCAGTTTCCTCAGCTGCACTCCATTTGCCTTAGATGTGTTGAAGAGGCCTCTATTTATAGCCAACTGAACTGGGGCTAGAGTAACTAGATGCAATCAGTTAGCTAATTAACTACACAACTCTCACAGCAGAGAGTGAGTTTATCCTGTCTAAGCTGAAAGAGAAAAAAAACTTATCTGCTTATACTGGACTTTCCAGTTACTGCTAATTACAGACTAGATGAGATTTTAAGAACAAAATTTATGAACAAAATTAACACTTTAAACTCAACTGCACACAAAACTCCAAGTCTGCGCTCAGTTTCCTCAGTTTCACTCTGTAATGCTGCTCCAGGGCCAACTACCCCTTCACTGGGCCAGGACTCGAGTCCATTGCCAGAGGGGAAAGGGATTTTTTTGCCTTGTGATGGGGAAACTTTACAGCCAGTGGGCTTTTGGCTCAGGATAAGGTGTGGTGCTGCTTCTCGGAGGTTGGGGTGATATTTTTTCATCCGGAATTGGAAGTTAGTTACTGCTTGTAGGATGAAATGGGATATAAGTTTCAACTCAGCAGGGGTGGGGAATTGATCTTAGTGGGAGAAAGGAGGAGGCCAATATTGTGCTCAGCAACAGGGAAAGAAGTGTGGGAGGGTGAGGAGATGGCCCAATTTATGCTCAATGGAACAGAAGAAAACTAAGTTTACTTTCAGTCAGGGGTTAGGTGAGGTTGTTTTTGCCTCAGCGGGCTTAGGATGGAAGGCCAAGTATGTTCTCTTTGCCCTCAGTATTAAGATGGGATGTCGGTAATGGTGCGTGAATTTAGCTCAGTAGGATAAGGTGGCTGTAACTCCACTGCTGTTTAATGTGGATGGATAGGGTTGGTGCGTTTGGTTCTACCGAATGAGATGAAGTCGATGCCTGTACTTACATGCAGTTGGCAGCATGGGTGTGAGGGATGCTTCCTCGAACCTGGTCATTGTGATGGGATGTAGGGATAGGTGCTAAGTGGAGAACAGGGGACCATGGGGTGCAGTAATCTCTGCTCAGTAATCTGGAGTGCAATCATTTCTCAGCGAAGGAGAAATGTCATGTTACGTTCTAAGTTAAGTGAAACTGAATTTAAAACTTTGGTAATTTCTAAGTTAGAAAATGATTGAAAACCTTCAGTTGGAATCCACAACTCCTACCTGGTCTGGTTTACATGTGGCTCTCATCCCTGACTACATGATTGACAACAGCCACAGGACATCTAAGGGTGATCAATAGGTACAGTCTTGTCAGTGTTGCCCATATTTCAAAATCAAATAAAAAAAGACATATTTAATACTAAATTTGGTACTTATTTTTGCTTAAGTATACAGGATAAGCAACTCATGTACACGCAAGCCTTTCAATGTTCAAGTTTCATATCTTTCAGGAGGGTAACAATTGCTGACTGCAATTGTATCACTATCAGAGGGTATGGTTGGCACATGGCAAAAGATAGTCTGTCTTTTTGACAGAGCTGGGATCGTCACAGTGTTACAGCATTAGGATTATGTGCACCCCAGAGAACAATGTAATGGATGGTTACCACTGCAGGGGCTGCAGCTTGATAATACAGCTCAGCACTTGCTTGATTTGACAACTGAAGTAAGCATATAAGCTACCTTGTAAATACTGATTTAACCACAAGTATTATAATTCCCACAGTTGGCTAAAAGGACAATAGGGTGACAAGAATGTGTTTTGTGCAGCCTGGTTTATAACGGAGGAATGCTAAGATTTAGAAGGGCTAGATGTGCTAGTGAGTTTCAAGCTTCATTTCGAGTGAAGGCATATAATAAACTGAGTTGATTAGATATGCAGTATGTAATTTATTAGAGTAAAATGATGCCCAAATAAAAGTGTCTGAGTCATAGAATAAAAATTATTTCAAGCACTTTTTGAATTTTTTATATTGCTCCTTCGAACTGGGGGCTAAATTTTGGAAGTTCTGTATATAGACTCAAATACCAAAATCACTATTAGCCTTTGTGAAAAGATTAGATTGATGAGATGTGGAACAACTTCACAAGAGAAAACAAAATGCACTGTATCATTTTCATTGATGGCAACCCATAGAAAAGCAAAGGGGCATTCATATAAATTACATGTTATCTTTCATTTCATTGTGGAATAATAATAAAAAAGCATTGATTTTTAATATTATCTATTACCAAAATGCAGTTTTGAAGCAGCTGACAGGTAGTATGTACAGCAACAACAGTATGCAGCTGATGCATATTATGTTCATTGGCAGAATCGCCATTCAAGCAAATTGTTCTGTTCAAGGTAATGTGAAGGTTTTCAAGAGATGTTGCAGTGGCATCCATCCAGGTGAGCAGTGAGTATTTCATCAGACGCCTGCTTTCAGCCTTGTAAATGCCTGAGAGGCTTTAAGGAGTCGACAGGTAAGTCAATTGTTGCAATGTACCCAGCTTCTACCTTGTTGGTGTAACTATAGTATTGATATGGCTGGTTCAGTTAATCATCTTGTCAATGGAAACCTCAGGATGAAGATGGCATTGGGAGGTGGGTGGAAAGTCACTTGTTGGAAATGGCCAGTAATTTATTTTTATGTATCTTGAACGTTGCCTATGATTTGCCAGCTTAAATTTCAATGTTTTCCAGGTCCTACTGGATTTTGATATGGGCTACTCCATTATCAGGGGAGTTGTCAATGGAGCTGAACACTGAAATTGTAAGTGAACAGCCCCTCTTCTGACCTTGTGATGAAAGGAAAATCATTGATGAACCAGCTCAACATAGTTGGAATGAGGATAATTCCATGAGGAACTCTTGCATTGATGTCCTGGAGCTATAATGATTCACCTTGGACAACAAGAATCAACTTTCTTTGTGTCAGATATAACCAACCATTGGAGGGTGATCACTTTGGCCCCATTGACCTCAGTTTGATGCTACAATTTGGTCAAATGCTGCCTGATGTTGATATAGTTGCTCTCATCTCTTCTCTGAAATTCAACTTTAAATCATGGTAAATTTTACTGCTACTGAGTAATGATGAGGAAACTGAGCTATAATATGTATATAATTATATATCATTATATTGTACCAAATAAAAGTGGTATTTCACTAAAACACAAACCAAATTGTGGAATGTGATCCCAAAGCACCAATAAAGATCATGGAATCAATGTAATAAAAATTCACCTTAAGGCAGTGGCCTTGCCCTTGGCTTTAGTACTTCAATGTAAAATACTTCCAAAAGTAATTATTGGCTGTAAAGCACTTTGGGACATTCTGAGGTCATGAAAAGCATATAAATGCAATTTTTTCTTTTTTTTAGGTATTTAATCAGGGTAATTTTCAAGTTCTACATTGTTTTATGAGCTGTCAACTTTGGGGAGGCTAGATTAAAACTCTTGATGCTGCTTGTGAGCTTATTTGAATATTGTAGAAGGGTGTGTATAGTTATATGATTTCTATAGTAATTCAGTGCAATAATATATTGGGACTCTAATGGTGGATTTGTGTAACCGATTATATTTTGCACTCTAAGATAATTATAACATTAAAGCATGTAATTAAAAAGATAAAAATCAGTTAGTTGCATTATAGAAGTTCACAGTAGAGCAGTTGCAGCATCAGCTGCAGCACAAACAGGGTTACTGTCAGCTAACAGAGTGTTTGGAGTTGCATCAGAAACCTCTTCCTTTGTAAACAGCATTACCAATCCTTCAAATCCTGCCAGCATGTAGATTTTATAGTTTTTGGAATAGAATAATTTCAGTGATTGATTAACTGGCCCTATGTTGTTTTTTCCACCATTAACCATTGCATTCAACTTTTTTCACACATACAGTACCATTAATACAAGATGGAAATGTTGATGTTGAGATGGAAATTTTCAAAGAATTCAGCGAATAGAGGCACCATGAACAGAGGAATGAGCTTAACGGTCGGCATGAGCCATTAGTTAATCAGCATAACTATAATCTCAAATTGCAGCTGATTTTGTTCCATTCGACTTTCACTTGAATATAAATCAGCTGCTTTAGAATATGATAAATCGTGTGACAATACTGAAATGCAGCATAGGATATCAGCCAATTACCAAATGTGGCTCAGTGCTTATAAAGGTACTGGGAGGAATAAAAATCAGAATTTACTTTAACTACTTTTTGTAAACCTCAGATTTCTAGACCTAGCCAAATTGAATTTGCCTTTATTGAGACAATTTGTACCCTCTGAAGGATCATGGACTCATTAATACCAATTTTAAGAAAAGTAAAAAAAAACATTGATTGCTCAAAAAGCAGAATTTGGTTAGAAGTATTAACCATAAAGGATAACCATAAAGCACCTGGGTACTTAGAAGGCTAAATGAGACCATGTACTTTTGTGAAGATAAGGGACAAGATTGAAGTTGGCGGCTACCTAGTTAGACCTTGGGAGACTAAGGAAGCAATGGAAACCTGCTTTTGTATCAGAGAGAGAGGGGAAGAATGGAAAGTTACTGAGAAGTTTGGTTTGCCAGAAGCTAGGGTATAAAGAAGGAATGCTTAATCCTCTAAAAGGATAAAAGAGAAAAGGCTGCAGTCAGTGGGCAAGGAATTTGCTGTCCAAGAAGAAAGAAGACGTCAGAAGCATACAAGGGCATGATCAACCCATTGTTTTGGACATCATACAGACTCCCCTTTAGGTTGTATTATTGTTAACTGTTATTGAATAATTTGTAGAAGTAAGAAAGCATTGCTTATTGCACCAATACATTGACTTACATTTGTGACTGATCTTCCCTCTGGATTTGAACCTAAAATTTATAGACATTATTGTGAAACCCTACAAAGTAGGTGAATTCCTACACATTCATATTGAGAAAACAGGAATTTAAATGATGTAGCTGTCTCAATGGCTTTGTTTGGAGACTTTTAAACCCTTTGATACGGTCCTGTGTATGTTAAGCACCCAGCTGATCAAAAAAGAACAATGCATTTTCATGGATGGTGACCAATCCTATAATTGTAGTCATGCTTTTTGGTTAATGATCTTAACAGTACCTTTATACTATATTATCTATTCAAGTTGAACATTACTGTAAGAAGGAACTTTCACTGTAATGAACCTCTTTTACAGTTCTCACTTAAATTGGAACACTTATCCAGAAGCCAATACTGTGAAATTTGACTGATAGCTTTAATTCATTTTTGCTGAATGAAAAATATTCCATTGGAACTGACTGCTGACTAATCCAATGGTTCACATTAGATGTTAGCTGAACATTATGCATGTGGCAGTCTATCCTGAATTGCTAATTCTCCGCTGGTAATATAGGGTGGAATTTTCCCAGATCTATGGAGGCAGCTTTAGGTTTCGGGTGGGTGGGGGGGCGGGGCAGGCGGGGTTGGGGGGGGTGGGGTGGGGGCAGGGACTGGGAAATTTAGGAACAAAGTACAGGCTGGCTTCCAACATGTTCCTCCCTCCTGGTTCATTTCCCGAAAGGGACCGTATTGTAATAGCAATGCATCCAGCAGTAGCGGGCAATTATTAAGGCAATTATTGATGGAATTAGCTGATGGACCCAGTTCAGGTAACTTCCTTGTAAATCTTCTCTGCACTCTCTTTAGGACAATCACATTTTTCCCATAGTACCGTGACCAGGATTGCAGTCATTATTCTAACTGTGTTTTGGTGTTCCAACATAACCTCCCTGCTCTTATATTCTACACTTCAGCTTATAAAGGCAAGTTTTCCATATACTTATCTAGCTGTCCAGCCACCTACAGGAGTCTGTGGACACGCACTCCAATATTCCTCTGTTCCTCTACACTCCTCCATACCATTTATTATGTATTCCCTTACCTTGTTAGGCTTCCCCAAATGCATTACCTCACACTTCTCTGGATTGAACTCCATTTGTTATTGTTCTGCCCACCTGACTAGTCCATTGATATCTTCCTGCAATCTATAACTTTCTTCTTCATTATCAACCGCACAGCCTATTTTTGTAACATCTGTAAGCTCCTTAATCATATCTCCTAATTCAAGCCCAAGTAATTGACATATACCACAAAAAGCAAAGTGACTTGTAATGAGCCCTGCAGAACCCCACTGGAAACAGCCTTCCAATCACAGAAAAACCCCTCGACCATGACCTTTTGGTTCCTGCCCCTGAGCAACTTTTGGATACAACTTGCCATTTTGCCTTGGATTCCACGCGCTTTTACTTTTGTGTCCAATCTGCCATGTGGGATCTTATCAAAAACTTTGCTAATAATCCATGTAGACTACATCAAAAGCACTACCCGAATTGACCCTCATTACCTCCTCAAAAAATTCAATCATGTTAGTCAGCATGAGTTTCTTTAACAAATCTGTGCTGACTGACTTTGATTAACCTGTGTCTTTCTAAGATAGATTTATCCTGTCCCTCAGGACCTTTTCTAATAATGTTTGCACCAAGGTGAGGTTGACTGGCCTGCAATTACTTGGTGTAATCCTTTCTCTGTTTTTAAATAGTGCTATAACATTAACTGTCCTCCAGTCCGCCATGACCATACCCGTAGTCAGCGACAATTGAAAAATCACAGTCAGAGTCTCCATTATTTCTTCTCTTGCTTTCCTTAACACGCTGGGATACATTTCATCTGATCCTGGGGATTTATCCACTTTCAAAGATGTTAACCCCCTTAATATTTCCTCTGTTGCTATGTTAATTTAATTTACTTTTTCATGCAAATCCCTGATTGTAATGTCTGTGTTGTTCCCCATTTTTGTGAAAGCAGGCACAAAGTATTCATTAAGAACCATATCAACATTTTTCACATCCACATGCATGTTACCTTTATGGTCCTTAATAGGCCCTATCTCTTTCTTTAGTTAACCTCTTACTCTTTATGTATTGTTATGTCAATAAGACATGAAAATAAATCAAAATTGTATGTATCAAAATATTTGTTTTTTGCTATTTTAAAATGGACTTCTGCTGAACCACAAAATGGCTGCAACAGGTCACATGACTCAGAAGATTGTCCATTTGTTCTAGAAGATTCCAACAGAGACTACAAAAACGAAAGAGTTCCACCCCCATCCTTGTGGAATCTTATACCCCGTTGTAAAACCACATTATAATCTCGAAATTAGATAAATAACAGATGAACTGACTGCACCAGCAGTGACAATAACAAAGACAGAGACATCGAAACTTGTTATACCTGAATAAGTGTTAACAGCCACCATTTCGTTCCCAAGGAGAAAAATAGATTTTAGCCAGGAGCACAAAAACTACTTACAAGATTGCAATTAGCTCACTAATGGGCCAATTCACATAACTTCATGCTTCTAACCTTTAGGTTCATTTGAATATTACATTTCTAGCCTCACAGCTCATTGTGCTGTTTTGACACCAACAAGAAAGAATTCCAGCAGCTCTCGGCTGACCAAGCAGTGGCCACCATCTCTCAGCTCCTTGAAGCCTGTTTGATCATCGCCTGCCAAGTGGTCTAAGCACAGAAAGCCCATCGTATTGCAGCACCATTCGTTTCAAAGATTTCTCCAACCAAGAACACATCTGGGCTGAACAAACAACGCCTGGACTTTGACTTCTCAGACTTTAGAAATCACATGAACTCATGTTCATTTCTGTTGTTCTTTTACTATTGTTATAATAGTTGTAAATCTCCCTATTTTCTATCTCCCCTTACTGTATATGTGTGTGTATGTGTGAGGTTGTGAATACTTCCCCACCGCCCCCTCGCCCCCAGTTTGAATGTGAATAAACTAACCTTCTGAGTTAATCATAACATGAGTTTGCTGCAAGTTATTATTAAATTGGATCATGCAAATTGAGGGTTTTGGGAAACACCCCACAGCTAACTTTAAAAATAATTCAAAAACAGTTTCATTTGCGGACAGACAGGGAGAGATAAAGAAGTTCGATTTCTCTCTGTCCTGTCCGTAACAGTATTTATTAAAAACTCTTTTGAATTTTCACTGATTTTACTTGCTGATATTTTTTCATGCCTTCTCTTTGCTTTCCTAATTTCCTTTTTATTTTCACCCCTACAGTTTTTATATTCCTCTAGGTTTTCTCTAAGTATTTTTATTTGTATCTGTCATAAGCTTCCCTTTTTGTCTTAATTCTCTCCATTAGGGCCCTTTACATGCAGAGATCTCTGGGTTTTTTTTGTCTTACCCTTTTTCTTTGAGGAGACATACGTACTCTGAGCCCTCGCTATCTCTTCCTTTAAATACCTCAATTGATCTGGCACTGATTTATTTTCAAGTAGCTGGTCCCAGATCACTTTAGCTAAATCACATCTCAGTTTTGTAAAGTTATCTTTTCCCCAATTGAGAACATTTATTCCTGATCTATCATTGTCCTTTTCCAAACTACCCTAATTCTTGCTGAATTATAATCACTTACACCAAAGTGCCCTTCCGCCTGCCCAGCTTTGTTTCCTAAAACTAAGTCCAAAATTGGGCTCTCTTATTGGGCTTGCTATGTACTGGCTAAAGATGTTCTCCTGAATGCATTTTAAGAATTCTCCTCCCTCTGTGTCTTTCAAATTAATTTTATCACAGTTAATATTAGGATATTTGAAATCCCTCACAATTACTGCCCAATTATTTCTGCACTTCTCAGCACTTTGCCTACATATTTGCTCTTCTCTCTCCCTCTGAGAGTCTATCTGTTTGTGAGAGTCTATCATCCACTCCTAATAATGTGATTGCACCTTTCTTGTTCTATATGGCCTCATCTGATGATCCTTCTACCATGCCATCCCTCCTCTTGGCTATAATTGTTCATTTAATAAAAATTGCAACTCATCCCCCATACTCCATTTTTATCATAAGCAAATGTTTTTAAAAAATTAATAAGTCTTAGCTCTTTGGACCCCTTCTGCTTCCAAGGAAATAAAAAGATTTAAAAAAATAAACACATAAAAGAGCAAGAGAATAACTAAAAAAAAGGTAGGGCTTATTAGGGACCAAAAGGGTAACATGCATATGGTGAGGAAAGATGCTGATATGATTCCTTTTCCTACTAGGTTAACCAGGTGAGAAAGCCATATCTACTTCCCCACTCCAGCTTATGGTTCAAACAGCAGTGAGGCCCTGACAATATCATCAGGGGCTGATCTGCATATTTCTGGAAGAACCCCACTGACTGCCCAGCCATCCAGTTGTCAGCAGGGATGGTAGGGTTAAAATTGCTTCTATCGGAGATTGAAGTCCTTCTACAGAAATTTTCCAAATTGGTGGTTAATTTAAAAAGAGATGGTTTCCCTTCTTTATATTGGGCTGAATTTTAATGTAGAAGAGCACATGGGTTTGGATACTGGTAGGGGCATTCAAACCGATGAAATTGACAGAGCATTGGAAACCCAACTCTAATTGTTGACTTCCGCATTCCACGTGATAAGTTACTTCCCTGATACCCCTCAGAAGAGGAAATTTCCATGTGATAATCACTCAATTATAGTGATGATGGCTGACTGGAGGGGAGTTTAGTGTGGGTATGCGCGTGGGGAATAAAATGTTCAAAAATGGAAGCCTGTTGGGAAGTTAGCTCCAATCCTTTGGCTTCCAGGCTTTACAAATTGGGGACAAGAAGCAGGCAGCTAACCCATTCCCAGGAGGTGGGTTGGCATTTTAAATATGTTAATGAGGTCAGAAGTCTCAGATTTAACTTCATTTGTTGGTTTACTTGTGGTCACCCTGGCTCCTGGGGCTTCAGTAAAGTCAGCAGGACCATCCCACATAAAAACCTTCCCACTCCTTGGAACTGAACAGCACCAACCTATGCCCTGAGATTGGGACCTTGGAAACTCTGGGAACATGAATTGTAATACATGCACCACGCCCATTCCAGGAGTCAAGGATTGTATCCCCCCTTGGGATCAGCCCCCTCACCATGTCAGGGGTGGATCACCCCTTGAAATCGGACTACCAAGAATCTGTTATCGGGCCCTATTTGGAATTGGAAAGCTCCCCTTTGCTCTGTCAAGGCATTTGGAACCCCCATAGGGACAGTCATCGGAATCCCTTGAGATCATCCTTCCGAATGGGATATTGGCTTGTATTCCCATGGAATCAGACCACGCTCCTGGCATTGCGAGTTGGACCTTCTTCGACTATGTTTCCGCCTCCCAGATCTGGGATTAGATCACTGGCCCAAAGATCAGGGATCAGACATGCTGAGTCCAATGGCCTCCACAGATTGTCCCTGCCTTTGTTGGAAACCATGCCCATCAATCAGACTGACTTCCAGGCAGAGAACCTATCAATGATAAAAGATACATAATGGGGATTTAAATCTCCACAGCATGTGAGATAACACAGATTTCTGGCTTTCCAGCATGCCACCAGGTTCCCCCCACTTACCAGAATGTTATAATTCTCCCAGTGGTTTTCAGTTTAACCTCAGCTCCAAGGATTCCACGGGCTTCCTGAAACTCACCAGTCAAACCAAGATGATTACAGTGGCAACTGGGTTAAAATTTCTCTGGTAAAAATGTCAATAAATACTCAGGGCGCAAAACTTGGCTCTGTATTGATGGTGGGTTCAGTGCGATGGGAGCCGGTTGAGGTGAAAATTGGGAGGAGGTTGTTTCCAGACCACACTGGTAAGCAAGAGCTGCATGGTTACACTATCTGCAGCTTATAGATCATAGCAGATTGCGGGGTGAGGGTGAAGTGAGGTTTGCAAAGCTGCATTATGAATGTACATTCATCATCCTGGGTGACTTCAGTAACACTGCTGTCCATGTCTTCAATGACAGCCATTCAAATTATCCCCAGCACCATCTCCCTTATGGGAGTGAACATATTCAGTCATGCCTGCCTTCCATTGGTTTGCTACTGCTTCTGTGTATTATGGGCCACCTTGTCCTGCAAAAGACAGTGAATGTGTCAGTGAGTGTGTTTGTGCAAGCTGCGGGATACAAGTATGCAGCTTCCAGTGGTCCTAAGTGTGTGTGAGAGTGGGATAAATGTGGGTTTTGGGTTGTGGTTGATATAGATTGCTGGTAGGTGGGTGAAGGGAGTGTTTGTTGAGGCTGACTATTTCCCTCCTGCCATCCTCTGGAAAGTGGACTTGCTGCGTCCCTGACTGCTTCCTGCATTACCTCAAGGAATTCTTCTGCGAACTAGCGGTGGGTCAGCCTTTCCATGCCTTCCATCCATTTTCCTCCTCTTTTCTGCCTCACACTGAGTGCTGCCACTGTGAGTGCTGCCAGGACCTCTTTAAGAGAGATCCTTCATTGCCATATCAGTCCTGCCCGCTCTAGTTTATTGGGTGGCAAACCTGGAGGGGGGCTGTAAATTTTCTGGCTCTGGGAAAGCAACGGGAAGATCCGCTAATTGCAAGGTCAGGTTCACAACTCAGAAATGGGCCCACTGTTGCTCCAGAAACTAAGGTGATAAGATTCTGCCCATGCAGTCTGGCTTTAAGTAGAGCAGGGTAGCTTTAAATGGTGCTAGCTTTGCACAAACCTGGGCCCTCTACCTAAGCATGCAGCCTCTTGACAGCAGGTTCAGTGCTGGGCTGCACACCACAATCATGGTAACGAAAAGGCAGCACGACATTTGCATGCTACCTGCATCACTTCAATCAGGCACCGAAAAATCAAACATCACGGGGCCAAATTCGGGGGATATCCAACTTAGTCCTCATTTTACTCACAGTTGCTTTCTTGCCTGCTATGGGAATGGGATTTGATTAGGATGCTTTTGCTGAGAGGTTATGTTGTGCAATTTAGAGGGAGCTCTCTCCACTTTGGCTGTTTGCTCGATCTCATCAGGATTGGTGCCTTATGCTGCCTTACATTGGACCCCAGATGAGGACCAAGATGACTAGCAACAGCACCAGTAACTGCAACTGCAACAGCTTACTGCTCACAGACCTGTAGCTGCACAGCAGAGAGATGACTAGCAGAAAGAAAACCAGCAGAAAGGTGATCAGCAGAGAAGAAACTGAGAGAAGAGACCAGCCAAGAGGCACAGGTCACTGCAGGCACTACCCAGGAAACAGTTTCCTTAATATGATTGAACACCTGTGTCTCAGGAGGCTTAGGATGTCGTGTCAGATGGTTGCAGTCATTTGCAGTCTCTTAGAAGACCTGCTGCCTTTTGGGTCTGATAGCCATGCATTGTTGGAAACTGTTAAAGTCAGCACTGCTCTTAACCTTGTTGACTCAAGATCCTTCTAGGGCTCTGCCACAGACATATGTTGGGTCTTCTCATTGGTCATCAGAAATGCATTAGACGGGTTATAGATGTGTTGTTTGCTAGGGCCAGCAATTATGTTGACCAATTATCTTTGATGATTCCAGTTGAACGACTGGTTGCTCAGCTTTCTGGCTCTGGCTATCTGCAACATGTCCAGGGCATCATCGAATACACAGACATGTATACCCAGCACAACCAGGAGCATTAACTCCACCAATGTGTAGTGCGTGACCATAAAAAGATGTTTATGCAGGTGTCATGACGCTTTCGTTCTGCAGCGATCCAAACTCCATGATCTCCTTGCACCTGAAAGCAGACGTAATGGGTGGCTGCTAGGTGACAGGGAATACCCACTGCAAACTTGATTCATGATGCTATTCAGAAACCTGACAAATGAATGTTCTCTGAATACCAAATGCCTGACTGAACTGGCTGTCGGCATGTTGAAGATGCACTTCAGGTGTCTGGACAGAACTTGAGTACGCACCAAACAAGGTCTTCAGAATAATCGTGGTTCATTGTATCCAGCAGCAGCAAGGCTTGGACCTACAAGAGGAACAAGATGGACAACTCAAGTACCCCTCCATCAATTCAGAGGGTGTTGAGGAGTCAATAGGATGAAGAAGAAATGCACTCTCAGCTACTCACATTCCTGTCTGAGGTTGCCAGGGATGCCCTACTCACGAACAGTTCACTTAGGCTGCCCCGGTTCAAGCCTGTCACTGGAAAATGCAATGAATGCTCTTTTATTTGTATGACTTACTTGATGTTTTAATTTTTAATGTTTAATTTGAAAAATTCGTTTTAGCAAGATTGAAGTGACTTCTAAAAAAATTTAATGTTTCAAAATCCTGCTTACATGCAAATGACATTGTAAGATGACCTAAAAGAAGCTGAGACTATCAAGTACTGCAACAACTTAAAGATTAAGTCTGTTGAGAGAGAGAAACATATCTTTCCCACTCTGTGCACCAGTTTTGTATGGTTTCTGTTACATGACAGCCCAATACAGGGATCAAGGAAGAGGCAGGCACTACATGTCCACAGGTTCCTTTTTATTCATTCATGGGATGAGGGTATCACTGGCTAGGCCAGCAGTTATTGCCCATCCCTAACTGCCCTTGAGTAGGTGGTGGTGAGCTGCTCTCTTGAACCGCTACAGTCCATGTGGTGTAGGTACACCCACAGTGCAGTTAGGGAGGGAGTTCCAGGATTTTGACCCAGTGACAATGAAGGAACAGCAACATAGTTCCAAGTCAGGATGATGAGTGACATAGAGGGGAACTTACAGGTGGTGGTGTTCCCGTGTGTCTGCTGCCCTTGTTCTTCTAGACAGTATTGGTTGTGAGTTTGGAAGGTGCTGTCTAAGGAGCTCTAGTGAATTCCTGCAATGCATCTTGTAGATGGTACACACTGCTGCCACTGTGTATCAGTGGTGGAGGGAGTGAATGTTTGTGGATGGGGTGCCAACAAGCAGGTTGCTTTGTCCTGGATGGTGTCAAGCTTCTTAAGTGTTGTGGGAGCTGTACTCATCCAGGCAAGAGGAGAGTATTCCATCACACTCATAACCTGTACCTTGCAGATGGTGGACAGGCCTTGGGGAGTCAGGAGGTGACTTGTCGCACAGTTCCTAGCCTCTGACCTGCTCTTGTAGCCACAGTATTTATATAGCTTGTCCAGTACAGTTTCTGGTCAATGGTAACCCCCAGGATGTTGATAGTGGGGGATTCAGCGATGGTAATGCCATTGACTGTCAAAGCTCAATGGTTAGATTCTCTCTTGTTGGAGATAGTCATTACCTGGCACTTCTGTGGTGCGAATGTCACTTGCCACTTGCCAGCCCAAGCCTCAATATTATCCAGATCTTGCTGCATTTGGACATGGACCTCTTCAGCATTTGAGGAGTTGCAAATGGTGCTGAACACTGTTTGATCATCAGCAAACATCCCCATTTCTGGCCTTATGATGGAAGTAAGGTCATTGATGAAGCAGCTGAAGATGGTTGGGCCGAGGACACTAACCTGAGGAGCTTTTGCAGTGATATCCTGGAACTGAGGTGATTGACCTCCAACAACCACAACCATCTTCCAACCAACGGAGAATTTTCCTCCTGATTCCCATTGACTCCAGTTTCACTACAGGCTCCTTATTGCCATACTCGGTCAAATGCTGCCTTGTTGTCAGGACAGTCATTCTCATTTCTCCTATAGAGTTCAGCTGTTTTGTCCATGTTTGAACCAAGGCTATAATGAGGTCAGGAGCTGAGTGGCCCTGGCAGAACCGAAACTGAATGTCAGTGAGTAGATCATTGCTAAGCAAATGCCACTTGATAGCATTGTTGATAACCCTTTCCATCAGTTTACTGATGATTGAGAGCAGACTGATGGGGCAGCAATTGGTTGGCTTGGATTTGTTCTGCTTTTTGTGTGTAGGACATACCTGAGCAATTTTCCACATTGCCCGGTAGATGACGTTGTTGTAGCTGTACTGGAACAACTTGGCTAGAGGCACAGCAAGTTCTGGAGCACAAGTCTTCAGTAATATTGCCGGATTGTTGTCAGGGCCCCTAGTCTTTGCAGTATCCAGTGCCTTCAGCCATTTCTTGATATCATGTGGAGTGAATCAAATTGGCTGAAGTCTGGCATCTGTGATGCTGGGGACCTTTGGAAGAGGCTGAGATGGGTCATCCACTGGGCACTTCTGGCTGAAGATTGTTGCAAATGCTTCAGCCTTATCTTTTGCACTCATGTGCTGGGCTCCTCCATCATTGAGGATGTGGATATTTGTGGAGCCTCCTCCTCCAGTAAGTTGTTTAATTGCCCACCACCATTCACAACTGGATGTGGCAGGATTGCAGAGCTTAATTCTGATCCATTGGTTGTGGAATCACTTAGCTCTGTCTATTGCTTGCTGCTTATGTCATTTGGCATGAAAGTAGTCCTGTGTTGTAACTTAAGGTTGATACCTCATTTTTAGGTATGCCTGGTGCTATTTTTGGCATGCTCCCTTGCACTCTTCACTGAACCAGGGTTGATCCCCTGGCTTGGTGGTCCTGATAGAGTGGGGAATATGCTGGGGCAGAGGTTACAGATTGTGGTTGAGTACAATTCTTCTGCTGCTGATGGCCCACATTGCCTCATGTTTGTCCAGTCTTGAGTTGAAAGGGACAAAAATCTGTCCCTTTTAGCATGGCATGCTGGAGGGTATCCTCAACGTGAAGGCATGACTTTGTCTGTATAAGGACTGTGTTGTGGTCATGGACAGGTGCATCTGCAGTAGGCAGGTTGGTGAGGATGAGGTCAAGTATGATTTTCCCTCTTGTTGGTTCCCTCACCATCTGCTGCAGTCCCAGTCTAGCAGCAGTGTTCTTTAGGACTTGGCCAGCTCGGTCTGTAGTCATGCTACTGAGCCACTCTTGGTGGTGGACATTGAAGTTCCCAACACAAAGTATAATCTGTGCCCTTACCACCCTCAATGCTTCCTGCAAATGGTGTGCAACATGGAGAAGCACTGATTCATCAGCTGAGGGGGTCCAGTGATAATACTATTATGCCACCATTGATCAGGAAGGATTATTGCGCAACTTTGCACTGAAGGAAGGACTGACTCACTACCCTGCAGAAGAGATTGTACCAGAAATGGATGAAATGAAAGATCCTAACAAGCATGTCACTGGAGCCATGCCCTGTGGAGCACCTGAGGATTTCTTCAAAATAAAAACAGAAAGTTCTGCATCTGTGGAGAGAGAAATGGAGCTAAACTCTCTAGTTGAATTTGACTCTTTTGGAACTAAAGGGAGGTAGGAATATAGTAGGTTTTATGCGGTGAAAGGGGGAACAGGAAGTTAGAACAGAAGAGTAGGCCTGGGAAAGGTTGGAGGGTGGGAGAGATTAAATTACAAAGATGTCATGGAACAAAAGGCTAAGGGAGTGATAATGTTTTTATTAAAGAAATAAAGCATTGGTCCAGAGTAACTGCTAATGGCAGGATATTGAACAGATCTGTCTGAAGGCAAAAACATGAAAACAAGATTGGGGGAAAATGAATCAAAATAGAGGAGGTCTATTCATCTATCACCCCCAACACCTCTTCCCCTTCCCATGGCACCTTTCCATGCAATTGCAGAAGGTGTAACATATGCCCATTTACTGCTTCTTCTATCACTGATAAAGTCCCCAAACAGAGGTGAAGCTGTAATTTACTTGAACTCCATGCAATTCAATATACTCACTGTTCACAATGCAGTCTCCTTTACATTTGGGGAGACTAAAAACAAATTGGGTGACTGCTTTGTGGAACACCTGCATTCAGTCTGCAAGCATGACCCCAACCTCCTGGTTGCTTGCCAGTTTAATTCACCACCTTGTTCTTAAGTTCACATTCCTGTCGTCAGCCTGCTGCAGTATTCCAGTGAAGTCCAACAAAACCTTGAGGAGCACCACCTCATCTTCTGACTAGGCACTTTTACCCTTCAAGAATCAACACTGAGTTTAACAACTTCAGACCATGGACTCTGCCTTCCATTTTGATTCATTTGTTTTTTTGCCATGAGCTGTTCTGTATCTTGTTTTCATGCTTTTGCTTTCACACATAGCTGTTCTTTATCCAGCCATTAACACTTAGTCTGGGCCAATTATTTTACAACCATTACCACTCCCTTTGCCATTTGTTCCATGACACCTTTGTTATTTAATCACCCCCACCCTCTAACTTATCCCAGACCTTCCCTTTTGTTCTACCTACCCCTCCTCCCTTTCAACAGCTTAAAATCCATCACATTTCTACCTCTGTCCAGTTCTGAAGAACAGTCATATGTTTGACCGGTCAAAAAGCTCTGTTTTATTTAGTTCAACTTGTTAAAGACTGTTGAATGTAATTTCCCACTTATTTTAGAGTTTCAATTTTTCCCTTAATGGATGTGAATTCGGCTCATGATGTCATCAAGGGGTGTGGCTTCACTCAGAATGCATTATTCTGCAGGGCCTCACTGCTCCGCACATCGGCAGGCCATGCTGCAGCAAGAAGGTAAAAATCTCACTGCAGGCATTGAATTACATGAGTACAAACATTTCAGCATGATAAACAGCATTGTCACTATTCACCACTGACTGCAAAATCCAGGCCAATATTTCATTCACTGTTGAAATCAAGCCAATTTGACTAAATGACATGTGGTTGGGCTTTTATCCAACTGTGTCAGTGTGTAGCTAGGAGCTCCCCATTTCTCCATCTCCAACTGTCAGGGATACCAAAATGCTTCCTCCTCAGCGCTTGTCGATTTTGAGATGTTTGAAGGCTCCCCTCCAGCTCCCTCTCTATCCCTAGTGGTCAGTCTTCACCAGCAAGGAGGAAAAGAAGAGACATATGCGTGAATGTAACAGCATGAGTTCTTCTGATGGCTGGATTGCATTTGTTGGGAGTGATTATGAGGGAGAGGCATGACATTGCAGATAGATGAGTATGAATGGGAGTGGTCGATGGATAGATAGGGATGTGAGGAAGTGCATAAAAAAATGATGGGTGCCATTGCAAAGTAATTGGATGTGAACTGTGATCAGCTGGAGTAGGCTTGAAAAGATTGAGTGAGGGGATGATCACAGAAGTGATATAGGTGAACATGCCACTGTAGTCACCATTTGTGACCAGCTTACATCATTGAAGTGCTTTCTGCACTGAATCTGGCACAAGGTTCTTTCTGTTGACCTCCTCTGCAACCTCGAACAATACTTTCTTTATCTAAGCTGCAGGCTTCTTCCTCTATGTGTAGGGAGCAATATCTTTCTCTCCAACTCGTGATAGCTCCCAGCAACACATCCAGGGAGGCGTCAGTGAAAAAGGTGCAGCTTTTAGCGCATCTGGAATCCATTCTGTCATTTGTCCAAATCCAAACTCCTTCAACTTGTATGTTTGGAATGTCCCTTTAAATAATGGAGTTTAGACTGTGTCATGCAGGCCCAAATCACACCTGATGCTGCTGAAACCCTGAAATAAAATTATAATAAGGTGGCTGAGTTCAAAAGCCACTGACAGTCATGCTGCCCTTACTTCTGGGTTTTCCACATTCTATTGGATTCTTCCCCTTTCCCACCTTCAGTATGTCACAAAATTAAACTCTGGGACATTCAGCACCACTCACTGCTCATTGTTTTTATTGGGTCTGAGAGTTGTGGTAGAACAAGGAAATGTCATGCTTCACTGCCAAAAATCAAAATATTGTAAAGAGGATTGTTTTGATTGAATGTCCAGCGTATTAGGAGAAAAATTGTAATTTTTGTTCACTTAGCAAAGAAAATATAATACTTGAAAAATTGGTCAAATTTGAGTATTTTACAAGCATAATATAACCATTGGAAAATATGGAACATTAATAACAACTGTTGAGATTTGAAAATTGTAATAATACTGTAACAATCCATTACCATCTGCAAGTACAGTAGGCAAATTGTTAAATATATACCTAGTTAAACTCTCTGTACTCTATATGTATGTTGATTTATCCTATAATAAAAGTCACCAGAAATTTCCTTTTTACACACATTGCAGTCATGGGCTCAGGACCTAAATACTGCTTCAAAATAAGTCTTGAGTAATTTAACTGCACTCAACACAAATTAAATGCAGAATCCAAATAATCTAATAGTTTTTCACTTGATTAAACTGCTAGGGTTTTAGCTAAAGAATCAAATTAAAATGTTTCAATGAATTGCACTTTCTTTTTAACTATATAAATACTAGATCTGCTTTGCAGCTTTGAAAACGTTTATGTTTCATTATTCACTATCAGCTAATACTTCTTTTCTGTTCAACAGTGACAACAATATCTTTCTTGTCTTTATATTGGAAAAGTCTAAAGATCAAGAATCGCTAGCTACGCACCATGTTAAACTTCATTAATATTTAAAAGTGCAGCTCACCCCTCGGGGGGTGGGGGGAAATTGGTAGTATTTTTCTCTAATCAGTAAGACCTCGGGAATGGACTCTGTATCATGTGTAGATGGTGATTGTTTCAGAATACGGGGGACTATTGCAGTAATGGAGAAACACATAAATAGGGGTTTCAGCGAAAAAGGCATGAAGGTAAGAGCAAAGGTAAGCAAAGTTAAGAAGGTAATTATTGTGATGGAGAGGTTATGGTGTCGCTATTGTTCCAGGGGTGATGAGCGAATGGGGATTAGTACAAGCTAGAATACATCAGCAGATATTTGGATGAACTTAATTTAATGGAGGCTTTTCCAACTCTCATCCATGCCTGTGTTACCTCAGAGTTGACTTTTCCAATGTTCTCATGACCGGCCACCCATCTTCCACACTCCATAAACACGAATTCATCAACAACTCTGCTCCCCGTATTTTAACTCACACCAATTTCCATTTACCCATCACCTCTGTGCTTACATTGACTCCCAATCCAACAATGTCTCAATTTTAAAGTTATCATCCATTCTTTCAAATATCTCCTTGATCTCACCCCTCCCAATCTCAGTAATTCCTCTAGCTCTACAACCCTTCTAAGTTTCTGTGTTCCTCCAATTCTTGCACATCACTGATTTTAATCGCTGCACCATGGCAGCAGCGTCTTCAGCTGCCTATAGGCCCTAAGCTCTGAAATCCCCTCCCTAAACTCTTTGCCTCTCTACTTCTCTTCCTTCCTTTAATGTATTTCTTAAATCCTAGCCCTTTGACCAAGCTTTTGCTCATCTGTCTTAATATTCTTCACATAACACAGTGTCTAATTTTGTTTGATAGTGTTCCTGTGAAGCGCTTTGGGACCTTTCATATGAGTGCTATAGAAAGGCAAGTTCAATTGTTATTGAAGATAGGAAACCAACCACAAGAACATTGGAATAATTATATCAAGAGGTAACAAGTGTTTCAATAATTACTTTGAAACTAGTCAGCACTAAACTTAGGCAGGGATCACTCACCACCATCTAGGATTTTATATTTGTTGTACAGCAATCTGAAGTCTTGACCTTTGACTCTTGCCTAGGTTTCCATGTCCAGGGCTTTGCCAGTAAACCAGTCAAATAAAAATACTATTCTCCTCCTTAGTTGGGATTCTGGGCAAATAATCCCCACAGAGTTAACAGGAATGAAGTCATTCCAGAATAGTATGTATAGTATAGATTGTAGTATGTATTTCATATAGGGCATAGGCAGGATGCAGATTTCAGGTTACTATCAGATCAGCCATGATTTTATTAAATGGCAGAGCAGGCTCAAGGGGCTGAATGGCCTATTCCTTGCTTCTTGTTCATATGTTTGTATAGGCTGTTTACGGGAACTTTTTAAGAAACTACCATTGGCTTAATGTGATATGTGACATGATATGTGATATCACACATGTGGGAAAGATTTTTCCTTAGTCCTTTTGTCTGAAATAAATCCCATAATACGCAATCCCAAAAACTGTGTGTTTTGAATTGAGCATCTTACTTAAATTAACTTAATGGCATCATGTTAATATTAATTGTTCCAAAATCCCTCCTATGTAAAAAAAAACATAAAATCCAAAAATAGAAATTTCAGTAAGGTTATGTTTCTTAAGTGAATAAACATTTAAGATCTTTATTTAGATCTTAAAGCTTCTCATTTTGTATTATATGTATACTGTAAAAATCAATATTTAAGTAAGTTATTGTTATTATATGAAGAATCTCATTGTGGATTATCACTATATGCAGGCAGAAATAAATAAGTAAACAATGATCAATTTACTAACATTATTTAAGTAGGTAAATCATTTGACTTCCCCTTATTATATTATAATTTTGAATGTTAAATACAACATAGCAATGTAAACTTTATTATAGATTAATTGCATCTGTCTCCATTTGGCTGCTCAACCAGCCATAGCACCTTCTCAAATCAATGGTTTCATAAATCTAAATTTTTAATCTGTATCTGTCTTTAGTCCAAAGGATGGACATAATGACCCCGATTTTGACAATCACAGCAATAGGTTTGAGCTCCACAATGTGGACTCACCTGCAATAAAAGGATTTTTGTGACAGATGCCCCTTCTTCTAATTTGATTAAGCCACTGGCACATGAGAAGTTTGTCCTAACAGTTTGGTCAACGTGGCATGTGGGGTGAGTTCACTTGGCTGGATTCAAAATGTTGATTTCCCAATGGTGGGTTGCAGAGATAAAGTCAATGGCATGTGTGTGGCCTGTGGCAGTTTCAGACTTGTAAAACTTTTGCATGCTATGAATACTAATTAGCATGAAACAGTTTCATTAAAGCCATACCTTCAAGATAAAGTCATCAGCACATGAGAATCACATGGCACCAGGTTCGCGATCATTTAAAGGTGGCGTACGCCAGTCGGCTTTATGCAGTTGGATGTAAGAGCAACGATTTTCCTTGTTTAACTCAAGGGAGGGAAGTAGAAGAATGGACGCTTGCATGGAGGCTTGGGGCTAGTAAGGGTGAGGGAGAGTTGTGAAGTGGGGTCGGGGTCATGGAGAATTGAGGAGTGAAGTGGGAAGGTCCTGGTGTCCTGGGTGTGGTCAGAAGCTTTGGGGACATTCAGTCAAGATAAGAAAATGAGGGGCCTAAAGGGCAATGTCAGTACTGTCCAAATGTCTGTCCATCTCATGGTGTAGGTTGGCAGAGTCCTTACAGGACTTTGAGTTCATCTACAATATTTAATTACACCTGCTAAGGGTGATCTTGGACAATCTCCTATGCAATGTGTAAGAGGGAAAGCCAGCTGAGCCTGCAAGTCCAGCCATGTCCCACAGAATGGCGAGTACAATACTGGATACTAACATGAACATTCAATAAAGAGTGAACAAAAAACACAACATTGTTCACACATCACAAGGAAGTGTCCCTAACTCCCCTGTAGCCATCAATGCCTGCCAACCATGAGGAGTGCCAGTACATTTAGCTCTCTGACTAAACTAGTCTCAACAAATAACGATGATGCACACAGGAAGAAAGTGAATCCAATGTAATGTGAATTATTTACAAGTGAAATTTAATTCTGAAAAAAATCACTTGTGCTCTCAAGTCTATTTGTTAATGGCAATGGAGTTGCCCAGGAAATTTGTGGTCATGCTGCAGAGCCTCCCTATCTGTCCAGGGGATCTTTATAGCCCACACCTACCTGGTACATTGTCAGCTGACAGGGGTTTCACCAATGAAAAGCTTCCCCACCATTGAATCACATGTGTTTTCCATGCATGCCACTGGCACTTAGAATGTTAATGATAACTGTGTGGGAAATAGCAAAAAGAGAGAAACTGGAAGTGGTGTACAGTTCCAATTACAATGTCGGGAATCACACGCTGTTGACAAAAAAGTGATGCACAATTCCAGTTAGTACATTGGGAACGGCACATTGACAAAATACCGGCCAATGTTTCAGTCCAAAGCCTTTTCACCAGAACTGAGAAAAGTTTGAGATGTAACAGGTTTAAAGCAAGTACAGAGGCAGGGAATGTTCTGACTATAGGTCATTGAGCTGAAACATTAACACTGTTTCTCTCTCCACAGATGCTGTCTGACCCACTGAGCATTTCCTGTATTTATTGTTTACAATTCAGATTTTAACTATTCACACTATTTTGCTTTTGTATTAGTTCTTAAAGAGATGTAGTTTGTTGCTAAAGGAGTGGTTATGATGGTGGAAGAAAAGTAGACTAATTGTTTACACTGGAGCAGTGGAGATGCGTCAGCATTTAAGCAATGCTACTTTGTTTGATACTCAACATTTGATGATCTTGCTGAATGAGGTGTAACAAAAGAGGGTGGCCCTAGGTGGGGCAGAAGGCTATTCTCCAGTCAAAGCTCAGATGTAAGTTTCAAGAAAGGAGATCATCAACTGCCTTAATACATTCCCAACTCCCTTACACCTAGCTACAAATGTTTGCTGGTATCAGAAGAAAGAGAAAAGTGAGTGCGTTCTACACTTTTGCTTACATTTTGTAGAACTCAGTAAGTGTTTGCACTAACCTAAAGTTGAGACCTCCTGCCCACTCTGTAGGGAGCCATTTCAAGTATTGTGCACAATCACTGCCACTTGGCACACACTTACTCATTAAGCTGAAGCAGGACGAGATGGCAGCTTAAGAACAGCAAACAGATGCTCAGACTTGCAACTGAAATATTTCCTCTGTGTTAGGGGATTTTCAGTAGGAAAGTAATGACGGACGCAGAGGTTAGCTCTAGGGTGGAATTTTCCGTGACTGTTGGTGGCGCGCATGTTTGGCAGCGTGAGTGGACAATATGTCAAGAAGGCCAAAAATTGGTTTCACAATGTCATAAAACCAGTTTGCAATCGTCTGCTCTGCTCATCAATGGTGGGCCTCATTTCCCACTGTCGGCAGGAACTTCATTGTAATACATCTGCATATCGTTATAAGCCCAGCTCATTGGAATCGTTCCCCACACAGGATCATCTGAGAACATCGGCGTGATTGCATGCTGACACATTTCACACTGTACATAAGTGACATGCACCTGGCGATTTGCACTTCGCTCGGGACTTCGAGGTTTGTTTGCCTATCTTGCTTCAGGCAGCATTCACGGTCATCAGCGCCAGGCTTCACAGGTAGCACCACATCACTTTTAGAGGGGCTAACGGGAAGGTCTCTACCTACCAGACCAGCCATAAGACAGGGATGGCTTTTCAATGGCTGCAGGGTTAGGGCTTGCTTGGGGAAGGGGGAGAAGCGACCTCGGGCAAGGGAAGAGGCTGCAGGGCAAGGGCTGTACTGGGGAAGGGGGGTATCCCATGGTGTGTGTGTGGGGGCACAAGCTGATCTGTGCAAATCGCCTCAAGATGGTGAGAGCTGAGGAGGCAGCCTCCAGGGGAGGTGAGGCCAGATAGGGATATGAGGGTGTGTATGAGAGAGTGAATGGTGATGTCCTGTGAGCTGGCATTTAGTGAGATGCCAATGAATCTGTGATGGGCTTGAGTGTGTGAGTTTAGAGTGATGAGATAGTTGCCTTACCCTGGCTGAATGGATGAAATCATTCACCCTCTTTCTGCATTGGATGGCCAACCTCTTCTGTGCAGCATTGGTACTGATCACCACTGCCATCACCTAGCAAGCTGGAGTGGTGAGATTTCTGAACCACCTGTGGTCAGAGTGGGGGTAGAGGACATCAGGGCGGGCCTCCATGGTGTCCAACAGGCATTCCAGGGAGATGTCACTGGATGGGGGATGGTGCAGTCTTCTTGCCCTTTGGGGCTATGTCTTCTGTGCTGCAGTCCTGGGCTGGAAGCACTGAGAGATGTGCGCGCAGCTGTACTTTAAATATGGCACTCGGTGTGAGGAAGTAGCGAGGTGGGAAAATGAGAGCCCGCCGGCAATTGAAATGACATGTTTCCCAAGAATGCATGATTAATGAGGCAGAATTGGGATGATATGGCGTGAAAAACTGTCATTGCGGCCGGCGAATAAAACCTTTTTCTCACCCACTACTGCACTTAATGCAAATCTGGAACAGTTCCGCCTCTAATCTCCAGGGAGTCATTTTCCCAGACCCTAGACTCCTTCAAAAAATGTGGCAGTTGTTGACTGTTGCAAAATCTTGGCTACTTTTCTGATATTGTGCACGTGTGTGCATTTATTTCTGTAGTCAGTTCCTACAAATAACTGAGCACATACTCTTCATTATACACTATTGGAATTAACATAGTTATTAATCAGTGTACTATGCACCCTTCAAAGTCTGACAGCTAGTGTAGAACAGCCACTTATTTGAACAGCAGTCCATCATGGAACACATGACAACACCAAGAAATTCTAGAGCAAAACCCGCAGTAACAGAGGGCCTCAACAGCCCTCCTGACTGCTCACACTACTGCTATTAAATTCTGGGTTCCAATTTCAAAGTGGATCTTTCCTCCTGCTTCAACATGCTGTGGAATCAGTTTGGGAACAATGTTATGCAAGAGTTCAATGTCCATATTGCTGCCTAAAATGTCTTTCCATGAAGGTCAGTGGACATGCTGACAAAGCGCCTGGGAACTGTAGCATGGCACGAATTAAATTCTTGACTGCAACCGACTTCCAGTTGATGACCTAACCCTTTTCCCACCTGATATCCTGCCCTTGAGGCCTAATTGGGCATGGAGACCCCTTTCCCAACTCTAATTGGCCGGCTTCCTGCCAGGCAGCTGCTAATCGGCTGTCTGATGCTTGATTCATTGTGTTGTAATGTCGGGGTGGGAGTGAGTGAATCACACCCTTCCCATTCCAGCTCCCTCAACCTGCCGGAAAGCTTAAAATCCAACCCCATGTCTAATCTCTCCACTGCCCCAGCCAAAGTACCAAAATATGACTGTTACTGTGACAAAAGCAAGCTCTCCCTCCTCATCCTTCTTGATCTGTCTGCAGACTTTGACCCATTTGACGCCATCCTCCTCCAACACCTCTCCACTGCTCTCACCTGTTCCATTCTTATCTATCTAATCATTCCCAGAGTATCAATCACAATGGCTTGTCTTCCCATTTCCATATTGTTACCTCTCGTGTTTTCCAAGGATCTATCCTTGGACTCCTGCTATTTTTCATCTACATGCTGCTTCTTGGTGACATCATCTGAAAACATAGTTTTAGTTTACACACGTACACTGACAACACTCAGCTCTATCTCACTACCACCTCTTTCATTGCTTCTACTAAGTTAAGTTCTAGCATATGCTATCACCAAGGGAAGAAAGCAGCAGTGATGATTGACAAAAATACTCTTGCATTTATTATCTTTTCTTCTTCTACCTTTCCGGCAATGTCCACCTTGATGCTTTTTATGCTGAATATAGATTAAGATTACATAATGTGTTTCTAATTTAGATTTACCAGAATTGCCTGATTGACTGAGAACAGTGGAAAAATTCAGACAAGCTACTCCTATTCTTATTGATGATCTTGCTGAAATGGTAAATTATCACTTAAAGGGAAATTTTATTCTTTTCTTTTAGAATCTGCTTTTGATCATGCAATGGAAATAAAGGGAGAATTGGCTGTTCAAATATATTACTATATAAAAATTAGCCTATAGGTTATACATTCTCTTACATTAAATGAAACATTTATGTCAGTTTGAGATGTGTCAGATTAATTGACAGATCCCTCTTGCAATGAAGAGAGGAGATCAAATGAAAAATGGGAATCTTCTGCACCAGATATTTCACTGTCTGCCTAAGTTACTTAAATAGCACAGTTTCTTTCTCTGGGTTTTACCTTGCTGCATTAACTATTGCTGCCAATGATTGCCAAGGACAGAAGTGTGTTATATTTTCATTCAGATGCACCAAGGAGTTGTCACAAACTGATAAAAGGAACGGCTTATCAGCAAGAATGCTTATAATAGAGGAAAACATCAAGGCTCATTCACAGACAGTGCCCTGACAAAGAAAAAACAGAGTTACAATCAGCAGGATAGTGTTCATATTGTCAGAGAAAGTCAAGTACACTGGAAATCTATTTGACTGTGCTTATTGATTCCATGATTCAAGCAAGATTAAAGCAATGCCCTAGCAATTCTGTCATGCAGCATCTTTTCTTTGGATGCTAAGCAGCCACCTAAGACTCCAAAATGGTGGGCAACAAGTTCACACACATTATGAGCTGGAAGCACACCACCTGTGTAAGGATTTGGACTTTATACTAAACACCAGAATAAGAAAATTTCTTGTTGAGGTATGGCCTTATTGGCAAAAAAGACAATCACTAATTTAGAATGCAGCCTAATAAGGTTTATTGAGCAACAAAGATTAATACTTAACATTCTACTAGTCGAGGCATGGCACAATACACAAGTTCAACACATGTTGGTCTATCTTTCTGTGGTTCCCAGACTTCTAGGATCTCCTTTTCTTGGTTCCTTGACTCATGGCCTCCTTCAAGATTTCAACTTAGTTAACTTAATTCTAACATACATACAAATCCATTTGCAGCTTTAAGACTTTAACTCTAGTTTCCTAGTCTACCTTAACTGCTGTAACTTTCAGTTCACCTTTACTGCTGAAGCTGCACATTTCACAGCCGCTTGCTGAATGTTGCTGTCTCTCTCTCTCTCTCTTTTTCAAGCTACACACTTTACTGCTGCTGTTGAGTGTTCTTCTCTCTTTTTCTCTGTCTCAAGCTGAAATCAGCTTCCTACAAAAATGATTCACTTTTAAGATTATCAGTTGGGCTCACAGCATGGCTCACTTACACATGCTAGAAGGCACATACATTCATACACAGGGCCCTGTTCTTTTCAGACAGAAGGCATGTCCTTGCATTGCACTTTTATAAACTGAACAAAACCTGGGGGACAGCCATTCCCTGGTTGATTCCCCATGCCATAGTCTTGACCAATCAGATTTGACCTATCTGGTTTGGATTTGAACAATAGCTTGGCAGTTAATTGTTCCCTGCTGCATTCTCCATGGCAACGCCTCCAACAATAAGAATTCATTTGCCAACCAACCAGCACTCTCTTCTCATGCAGTATAAATTGTTGTTACCTTCACTATTGGTAATCCTACTCACCCTCATGGTTGCAAGATGAAAAGCTTAGACACCATGTTTCTTTTCTCAGCAATATTCACTTTCTTTTATTAGCCCTAATAGCCTTAATACTAGCCCTTTAGCCCTAATAATGGATTCTAATACTGACCTCTATATTGGATTCTTATGCCAATCCTCAACCCATGACAAGTACTTGTCAACTGGCAAATGGCAACTTTCTAGCGAGTAACCTGCTCCTAACTCTTCTCTCCTGTCAAAATGCCCCCAGCAAGTGTCCTGTGACAAATTTTATGCTATGGCAAGTGCAAAGACTCTAGTGATGCTCCTCTATTTTTATATATTTTTGTAGGCAGCTTTTGCTACATTCAGCCCAAGTCTGTGCACCTATTTCAACACAACAATAACTTCTAACCAAATATTTTCAATTCCGAACCAAGAGTGCTCTGGCTTTCTACACTGTGGGTAAGAACTTGTTCTCATTTTAACTGTCTATATCCAGGTTAGGTAGGGGGCGGGGAGTTAAAATCAGGGGCAAGGACAGTTGCCTTGCCTCCAAACCGTAGACTAAAGATGTTTTAAAGCACTACAAAACAGCCAAACTAGTCAAAACTCTCATAAAAAGTACCTTAATAAGTACAGTTACTAACCAGAGGTAAGTACTGTAATCAAAGTAAGAAGTTGATATCTGCCTTTCAAATGGTAAAATATGCAAAGCTTTCAACCTCATTTTTACATTTTTAACTAACCCACCCCCACCCCAGCACAATCAGGTTTCCCTTGGCTCTAAGAACATCACCAATCCTGCAGCAGCTCCTCCTTGTTTGGCACATTGAAAGTGCATCAGACACTTAGATGGTCATGTATTAGAGCTGTATTGCATTGTGATTTGATAATCTGATTGGAATGCTTGAATATCAACATATTTCTAAATACTTCCACTTATTGGGATAGATTTTGACTGTGTGCCATACTGTAAATCAAGTGATAGCAAGTCGGCAGCTTGTTTTACAAGTTAAGATCTAACCCATGACTAAAAAGAAATGAAATGAAGGTTTGTATTCATAGAATGCCTTTCACAACTTCAGGACATCCCAAAGCAGTTAACAGCCAATTAAATACTTTTGAAGTGTCATCACCTGAAGTGTTATAACATAATATAAGAAGTATAAAATTGAGATGCTGAGCAGAATTGTTCTAGAAATTGGCAAAGACCAACACTGGGCGGGGAAAGCGGCATTTGACCCGTCGATGACAATAGAGGCTTTTTCTGCTGTATCATGTGGCGTTTTGTTGAAAAGATGCAGAGGCATGGGTTTTACATTGGATCGCAGGTGGGGCAGCCTCTGATTCACAGGCCCCACTGTGACCTCAGCCCTTCAGTAATCTGGGTGCATATTTAAAGGACGCCCATGTACAGCACTAGCACTCTCTAAGGGATCAGAAGCTGCTGCAAAGTCATGGCTGCCAAAGGGAGGAAACATGCTGCCCCCAAATTTAGTGATGCCTCTCTTGGGCCCCTACTGGATGCAGTGGAGGCCCGCTGTGAAGTCCTCTACCCCCAATCTGGGTGAGGACCAACAAGCAAGGTCACCAATCGAGCATGAGAGGCAGTGGCAGCGGTGGTCAGTGCCAACACCCGGCAAAAGAGGACAGCTATCCAATACCAAAAGAGGATGAACGATCTCCTCCGTTCTGCCAGTCACTCTTCTCATCAATCTCAACTCACACACACACAAACCCATCACACATTCACAGGGTTCTCACCTACTGCCAGTTCAAGGGACATCACCATTCACTCTCTCACACATGCCTTCATCTGCCCTGTGGATCATATCATCATCCCCTCCATGATGCCACTCACCATCTATGTATGCCAGGCATCCTTATCATCTGGCTTGGCAGGCACCCTGCTTACACTCTCTCCATCTGGCCCAGGCAGGACATGCTGACACACAATAAATAGTAGAGGTCACAGGCTGGTGGAGGAATGCCCAACATCAAGGCCCTCACAGAAAATACAGCCATCCAGCTGGCCGGTGACGATCTGGACTATTCCTGTGCTGACAGTGAGGTCGGTGCTGCTCAACCAAGTGAGGATCTAGCAGTGCAACATCCATCAGACAACCATGCTGTGAGTGAGTTCCTCTGTTCTGTAGTGCCCCGCCATGCACTAATTATCTCTCCTTGCTTTCTCAGGCACATCTGGGAAGTAGCTGAGGGAGTCCACGACCTAGGTCCTTGACTCAAGCCCTGAAGATATCTCAGAATAGGAATCCGCAGACACCAACATTGAAGACCCATCATAGCTCCCAGCCACACCCTGTTGGTGGGACCTAGTTCTAGAGTAGCCTCGGGGTCACAATCTGGTGAGCACATTGCCCTGTCTGATCCATAGCAGGCGGTGGCAGGGACTACCCAGGTTTCCGGCACTCAGAGGACTGCTGGAGGCCAGAACTATGCTGAGTCCGAGTCAGATGATGAGCCTCTGGACTCGGTCATGTCATAGTTGCTGGACCTGCAAAGACAAGCTAGGGAACATCAGGAAGGGATGTCCGCTGCACTCCTCAGATTACAAGACACAATGGAGAAGTCGGTCTGTCTTCAGTCTGAGGTGATAGCGCCGGTATGCCAACACACCGGGGTCAACACTGGTAGGATGGCGGCCACCATGGAGACCTTGCTCCAGGGCATTGGTCCTGGACTGCTGCAGGAGTTGCACTCCATCGCTGAGGAACTTGCAGGCATTCATCAGTGTCAATGCGAGAGGGGGCGGGGCATCTTGAGCTCACTCCAGCTACCCCTTCTCCTCAAGGATTCAAGAAGGGCCCCTCGGGCACCCATAGGGTGGAGAATCAGCAGGTGCACACCCAGGTGCCATCCACCCAGGTGACTCTGGGAGTGGCTGGTCTATCCGATTCCCCTCTTCATGTGAGCCCTGCAGCTCCAGTTCCACAGGCCGAGGAGGGTGCCACTGCCACACAGCAGGACCCCGAAAGCAGGAGTCCTCCAGGTCTTGGTCCTCCAGGGGATGCTCGCCAAATTATCACAGATGACAGGACATAGCAGTCAGCAGGCCACCTCCATCTCCACTGTGGGTGTCCGGCTTTAAAGTCATTCTCCAGATTAATGATGTGATCACCTCCATGTGGCACTTGTTTGCTGCAAGAATCTCGTACCCAGTTGTCACTGGATTCCGTGATATTCTCTGTGTGTTCTGAGCACCTCAGATGCGGAGCTCTCCCCCCATATCTCGACACCATTCCTGACAGTGAAGGTGTGGTGCTGAATGGACTAGGTATTGAAGTCTGCCAAAAGATCAAGTTGTCTTGAAGCCCATATGCCCACTATTCCTCAGCAGCACCTCAATGACATGAGTCTCTTCACAGAGCATATGTACACTGCCCTCAGCCAGACAGGTGTCAGACATTCCCAGATGCAATGTGAAGATCTCAGGCATGTCCTCACTTCATCTCATCATCATCCTCCAGGAAACTTGTGACAATGAGGGCCTCGCGAGCATGCCTGCCTCGTGTGGCCAGTGCAATGACCTCATCGCCTGTACCCTCGCCTACTAGGACCTCATCAGCCTCATCCCCTTTGACTTCCCCTTCAGCGGAGGAGATAGCATCCCCTCATCATCCAGGTCGCATCTCCTCATCATCCAGTTCCTCCCCACTTTGCATCGCCAGGTTGTGTAGCACACAGCAAGCCACTATGAATCGTAACACCCTTCGGGGAGTGTACTGGAGTGCTCTGCCAGATCTGTCCAGGCACTGGGACATCATTTTCAGGATGTCAGTGGTGTGCTCAACCAAACTCCGGGTTGCGGCATGAGCCTTGTTGTGCCTTCTCTCACCAGGAGGCTGGGGCCGCCGCACTGGCATCATCAGCCACGTCCTTTGTGGACTGCTGTTGTCCGCGAGGAGCCAACCCTGAATCCTGTGTGGTCCCTGGAAGATGTCAGGGGTCTGAGACTTGCTGAGGATACACGATCTGGGAGATCTTGCACAAACCTGCATGATCCGTTTGTTATGGTTGCAGACCAGCTAAACATTGAGAGCGTAGAAACCTTTGAGTTTCACATATTGGACTGTTTGTTGCCAGTGAGATTTGAGAGCCTCATGGATGCAGTCAATAGCACCTGCACCTGTGGGAATCCAGAAATCTCAGCTGCCTGGCTTGCCCGGTCCCTATTGAAATTGACAAAGTTGTGACCCTTGGCATAAAGGGTATCCGTGATCTCCCGGATATATTTGTGGGCGGAGGCTTGTGAGATTCTGTAAAGGTTCCCGGTGGAGCCCTGGAAGGAGCCACTGCCATAGAAATTGAGCACGGCAGTAACTTTAACTGCCAATGGTGGTGGATGATCTCCAAGTCCCCATGGTGCTAAATCCTGCAGAAGGTGGCATATGTGCATGACCAGTTCCCTTGACATGCACAGGTGTCAGCGACACTGGTTCTCCCTCATCTGTGGGTAGCATATGCACCATCTGTAGACCCTGGTCTAGCGATGCACCTACGAACAACGGCTCTGTGGGGTCATCTTCTGCGTGAGGAGAAGGCCCTGCTGCCCCTTGGTTCTCAGTGTTCTGCTCCCCTCTTTGGTGAGCCAGGTGCCTCCGCTGCTTTCTTCTCCGTCTTCTCTCCTGCCTATAAACAATCAGGCAGACAGCAAGGTCACAGGCTCCATGTCCCTGGTGGTCTCCTCACTGTAGTATCAAAGAGAGAGACACGAGGCTCAGCAATTTTCTCCTAAAGACCACTCTTGATCAAGTCATTGCCTGCGGCTGCCTCTCAAGGCCCCTTAACACGTGCCAGAGAGTCCAGGCCACCACATGAATGCCCAGTATTTAGTGCATTTAGTGACTCACCACACCCTCACCCAGCATTGCCCCACACCAATGACCAAGTGGCAACAACTTCGGCCACTCAACTGCATCCTGAACTCTCATCTCAGGTGCAAGCATTTTCCTGACCCGGACTCCAAGGCTTCACGGTTTGCTTATATCATGAGGGTGACTTTTCAATGTCAACTGAAACATAATGAAAGGGTCCAGGAGTGCACTGCTCCATCAATGTTCGATGGCCACCTTTCCTAATAAGATCCTCAAGTTTGCCCAGTCACGCAATGGTTCTGCAGCCCCACAGCACTCATTTGAGTTTGAATTGTGCGCACAAGAGGTTAACAGTAGAGGAGCAATCATTGGCACTGTGAAGAATTAGAGCTGCTTGAGTGGACACATTTGCTTGACCAGGCTGACTCCAAGCATATCAATTGAGCTCAAGCTAAACGCTGTCATCTGCGGAGGAGTGTTCATCTTTGACATGTTTTGCCATTAGCTGGGTAGTTTTCTTCCCCCCCTCCAACTTCAGTCGGTGCTACTATAACCCCTCGCGTCCCGGCACTGCTGCCCTTGCCCCGAGGTTGCTTTCTCTCCCTTCCCCTTCTTGCACCGTTGTCCTTGCCCCGGGCTTCCCTTCTACCCCTTCTCCTCTGCATTGTTGCCCTTGCTCGGGCACCATAAGCCAACCATGAAGAAGCTGCTGTGGAGACTTGCTGAAGCTGCAGTGCCTCTGGGATTAGCGTGAGCACTGCACAAATTTGTGTGCCCTCACCTCCGAGTTCCCCTCATAATTGAGGTTGCCAGCTGCACACCTTTCAAAGGCAACTGTAAATCATGCTGTCATGAAATCACACTGACATGGGATTTAAATTTGACGTGGAGAAATGGTTCCAATGTGTGGCCACAATAATAAGATGCAAATATATTAAAATTAAATTCCTGACATTTGCTGGCAGGAAACGTGGCCCCCCCATTGGAGGGAGGGGACAATCACGTCCTGGATTTACGTCTTCAGGAAACACGACTAGAGCCATTCTTGCGAGAATCTCCGATCTCACTACTGAACACACCCAACATGATCAGGCGCAGAAAATACTGGCCACTGTAACGTAATCTTATAGATTGTATATGTGGCATAAAATGTGTCTGATACCAGATGACCAAACATTCTGCAATGTAAATGTGACATAAGTCATTTGCGCAGTTTATTTATCCAAACATTGAGGACTAGATTTTGTCACAGGCTTCGGGACCCAGACATCAGGAAGAAATGGGTGTCCCAAGCCCACATTTGTTGGAAGCAAGACAGGGTTAGCAATCTTCTGGGACTGCCTCCTAGTTCATGGCCCCATCAAGGACAGCAGGCTGGCTCTTGATGCTGCAGTTCCAATCAGAGAGCTGACAGCTCTGCAGCATTGGCAGCCCATTGGGAGAGTGGGCATGTCTGAGGCAGGTTAAGATTGTAAGGGTGCCTCAACATGTAGGTAGCATTGCTGGGTTGCACAGCAGTGAAGGGATAAACAAAATCTAGGGCAGCAGGAGCATCGGGGTGGGAAGGGTGGGAAAGCCACTGGATTAAGATTGGCTGTTTTTGTGGTCTTTCTTGTTCGTGTCCCTGCCAAAGGGGCTTGAGCCATCAGCTCTGTGTTGGCAAGGACTTTAGGGCTTTACCTAACATATTTGGCTGCCAGCATCCATGGAGAAGGCAGCCAATCCAATTCCCTAACTGCCCTGGACGAGTTCACTGGTGGCAGGAATGCATGAGGGAGCTGTCACGGTGTAGATCCTTGCTATTTTTCTGTCTCCCCTGCCTCTGAGCCACCATCACAGGGCTGGGAAAATTCAGCCCAGAATTTCAGAATACCAAAATCACTCCCTACTCATTTTCATAATATTTAGATCTTTGCCTCAATTTTGGTATTAGTTTCTAATCTTTACTCTCTCTTTGCAGGACTGACTGGGCCTTGCCCTATCTGCAGTTAAGAATGTGGCTGGATGAGCTGAGCTGAAGCCTCCGTCAATGCTGCTTGTAAGCCTGCAGGGGAAAAGCCTGCCCCCAGTAACCCGCCTATTACAGCACTACCTTCCTTGTAGGAAGGCATCAAAACTCCACTCAGAGTCTGGGCCAAAGCACTATAGATGAAAACCGTGGGTGAATTGTCCCAGATTTGCACTAAGTGCAGCAGCAGGTTGGTAAAACGACATTTTGCCCGCCAGCCACGAAGATGGGTTTTCACGCTGTATCATCTCAAACCCCCACCACATAATTTATGCACTCCTGGGAAACACGCCATCACCCCACCGCTGCATCACGCCGGGCACCATATTTAAAGTCCAGCTGCAAGCACACATCTCAGTGCTTCCAGCCCTCCACTGCTGCACGGAAGACATGACTCTGAAACTGAAGAAGACTGCAGCCCCCTGGTTCAGCGCCACTTCCCTGGAGTGTCTTTTGGATACCATGGGGGCTCGCTGGGATGTCCTCTACACCCACTCTGGCTGCAGGATGCTTTAGAATAGCCTCAGGATCACAATCTGGTGAGCACATCGCACTGTCTGATCCACAGGAGGCAATGGCAGGGACTTCCCAGGTGTCTGGCACTCGGAGGGCTGCTGGAGACCAGAAATTTGCTGAGTGTGAGAGGGATGATGAGCCTCTGGACTCGGTCATGTCACAGTTGCTGGAGCTGCAAAGACAAGCTCGGGAACATCAGGAAGGAATGTCCGCCACACTCCTCAGATTGCAAGGCACAATGGAGGAGTCCATCCGTCTTCAGGTTTAGGTGATAGCGCCGGCATGCCAATGCACTGAGGTCAACACTGGTAGGATGGCAGCCGCCATGGAGACCTTGGTCCAGGACGTCACTCTTGCACTGCTGCATGAGCTCAACTCGATCGTTGATGACACATTTGGCCTCCAAAAGTGAGTACACATGAGGGCTTCCTGGGCAGCCCAATCTCACTGCAGCTTCTCCTCAAGGTGTCAGCCTGGGGCCCTTGGACATCCATAGGGAGGAGGATCAGCAGGTGCACATTCCAGAGCCATCCACCCAGGTGACTCTGGGAGTGTCCGGCCTATCCGAATCCCCTCTCCTGTGACCCCAGCAGCTCCAGCTCCACAGGCCAAGGAGGGTGCCACTGCCACACAGCAGGATCCCGAAAACAGGCCAGGTCTCTCCAGGTCTTGGCTCTCAGGAGCCCACCAAGGTCCTGACAGACAGAGCGTCACAGTCAGCAGGCTGCCTCCACCTCCGCTGTGGATGTCCAGGGAGCACCAAGACGTAACGTCAGGGTTAGGACAGTTAAGGAGAATTAGTTGCACAGCCTGGGCACGTGTATTGATCACTTGCACATACTGTTCACTATTGTCAATAAACTCCCAAGAATGTCTCCCTGCCTATGGCTTCTAGTTCTGATGAGCAGTGTTCGTGTCATTCAGATGTGAAACCTTTCTGCACAAGATAAAAGGCAGGTGTTTCAGTCCAGGACCTCTTCCCTGTGCTCTGTGCGACCTTCAGACCACAGTGATGGTCCAGACTCACACTCCCTGGACACAATACTGATGCCTGCACCTCGGCGGTGCTGGTCTTTGTTGCCTGAATATACTGGGCAGGCGCCATAGAATTCTCTCATTCTCTCTGTGAGCTCTCAGCACCTTTAAGGAGGAGCTGTCCCCCATTTCTTCAGCATCTGTGATCAGTGATGCTGTGCTCCTGAAGGGCTCAGGTGCTGAAGGTGGACAAAGGATCAGATGCTTCCACAGTTTCATGGCTGCATCTCTACGATATGACCCTGATCACAGAGCGCAAGCGATCTGCTCTCGGCCAGACAGGAGTCAGGCATTCCCAGAGTCTATGTGAAGGTCTATGGAGTATCCTCACTGCATGTCATCATCATCCCCCTGCAATTGAGCGACTGTTAGAACCTGCACTGCATCTCCATGACAGGAGTATTCTTACAGAGGGTACTCTCGCTGCCATTAACCAGACTGGAGTCATACATTCACAAATGCAATGTGAAGGCCTATGGTGTCTCCTCATTGCATGCTGACATCATCCTCCACAAATCTAGCAGCTACGAGGGCCTCCCGAGCATGCTTGCCTCATCTAACCAGGTCGAGGGCCTCATCTACATCATCGTCACCTCCGAGGACCTCCTCACCCTTACTCCCGTCGGTGTCCTCCTCATCAATGCAGGTCCTCTATCTCCACCTCAGCCAGCTGGTCTCCTCATTGGAGCACCAGGTTGTAAAGGGCGCAGCAGGTGACAATGATGCATGACAGCCTCTGCTGACTGTACTGCAGGGCTCAACCAGACCGGTCTAAGCACCGGAACCTCATCTTCAGCATCCCAAAGGGTCTGTTCCACCAAGTTTTGAGCTGCAGCATGAGCCTCATTATAACATTGCTCTGCTGCAGTCTGAGGCCGCCGCATAGATGTCATCAGCCACAGCCTCTGCGGGTAGCCCTTGTCCCCAAGGAGCCATCCCTGCAGCCTCTGTGGATCCTGGAAGACTCCAGGCATCTGTGACCGACTGAGGATGTAGGAGTCATGCACACTCCCTGGAAACTGTGCACAGATCTGCTGGATGTGTTTCTGGTGGTCGGACACCAGCTGCACATTCAGCGAATGGAATCCTTTACAGTTGATGTAGTCCACTGCGTGTTGCGATGGAGATCTGAGCCATGTGGGTGCAGTCGATCACACCCTCAACCTATGGGAAACCCAAGATCTGGGCAAATCCAATTGCTTTTGCATCCTGGCTGTCCTGATCCCGGGCAGAATGCACAAAGTTTTGTTCCCTTGCGAAGATGGCATCCGTGATCTCATGTTTGCATTTGTGGGTGGTGGATTGTGAAATCCCACAGAGGCCACCTGTGGAGCCCTGAAAGGAGCCACTGGCATAGAAATTGAGCGCCACGGTCACTTTCACAGCCACTGGTAGTGGATGCCCTCCATGTCCCTGTGGTGCCAAATCCTGTAGTAGTTGGCAGATGTGAGCGACGAGTTTCCTTGACATGCACAGTCTTTGACAACGCTGGTTCTTGGTCATCTGCAGGAATGACAGGCGGAGCCTAAAGACCTTGGGTGTCGCTAGGCGCCGACCAGCTCTTTGGTGGTGTGTGTGGAAGCACCAATCAACCCTTCTTCCTGAGGTTGCTGCACCTGCCTTTGTGCAGCCAGGAGCCTCAGTCACTCTCTCCTCCATCATCTTCACTCTCTGTGGGCCATCAGGCATACAGCTAGTTCACTAGGCTCCATGATCCTGATGTAGTCCTCCTGCAGGATGAAAGAAAGGGTGACACATGGCTAGTATGGGTGTACTACGAATTTGTCCTGGTTAACGATTCCCGGAGAGTGCTGGCCACCACTTAGATGGCCAAAGCTTAGTGTGCTGCATGGCTGCCCGAGACCCCACCCACTTCTGCCCCAGTCCACTGACCGATTGGCTGCACCTTTGCCCATTGGACTGCATGCTGTGCTCTCAGCTCAGGTGCAGGCAATCTCCTAACCCGCGCTGCAAGGCTGCACTGTTAGCTTGAATCATGGAGGAGACTGGTCCAAACCGGAATGCTGACATTGCAAGGGGCTGTGAGCACCCCACCAGTGATTGCTCCATGGCTAGCTTTAGCAAGGGGATTGTACAACGAGCACAGTCATCCAACTGTTCTGCTGTCCAATAAAATGCTCATTACTTTGCAGTCTGTACCGGGGGTGGAGAGGGGTGGGGCGGGCAGGAGGTGGGATGGGTGGGGGGTTGGGTGGGGGGGGCAGTTGGCGAGGTGAAAAGCTTTGGAGCACTTGGTGGCACTTTGATACCTCTGCGTTGTTTGAGTGGGCAGACAAGATAGGGGCCCAACCCCAATAATATCAATGTGGCTGCACCCTAACTGTCTCAGTTGCATAGGAATGGTCACTTTCTACAGGTTTCCCGAATGTGTGGCCACTTCCCTCACCCATCCTACCCCCACCCCCAATGTTTGTGCGCTATATTCAATGGCAGGGCTGCCCTTGTCACCCCCACCCCCCATAAGTTGCCTCAATGGGCAGGTTTGCCCTTGCCTCCCCTCCCACCCCCACATTCACCTCAATGGCAAGGCTGCCCTTGCCTCCCCTCCCTCCCAAGTCACCCCAATGGCAGGGCTGCCCTTAGCCCCAACTCTTTGACACCCCTGAACCTTGAAGTCCAACAGGCGACCCTGGCAAGAGCTGCACGACGTTACTGTGTACTCACCTCCAAGTTCCCCTCAAAGGGCAGCCTGCCAAGTGCATGTTGCTCATGTGCTGTTATGAAACTGCTGCTGTTGCTCTGAAGAGGAGTCATACAGATTCAAAACGTTAACTCTTGTTTTCGCTCTACAGATGCTGCCAGATGTGCTGAGTTTTTCCAGCATTTTCTGTTTTTATATCATGGGTGTATCCAAGCAATGTTTTTATCTAGAAGTGAGTGAAAGACAATGCTGAAGGTGCCTTCATATGTCCTGGATGTGGTTGCTCAAATCTGCCAGCTTCTCCTGTACAAGCTGCAGCTGCAAGGACTCTGGAGGAGTAAAGTGGAGCTCCTGGCTGGCATTGAGTGAATGTCTGTCCGGGTACCATTTAAATATGGCACCAGAACCTTCGATCCCATGTGTTAACGGCAGAGTGTTCAACTTCCTGCCTGCCCCGCCACAAGATTTGCTGAGCTTCATGTGGATGCATAACTAATGGGCTGAACAGTGGAAGATTGAGCATGTTGAGTCATTCCACAGTCCAGCAGGAATCACACTGTCTTTCCCAGCCACCACTCAATTAGTCTCCAGAATGAAGATTCTGCCCTTAATTTTTAGGCCTTTCCTAACCCCAACCTTTTCAAACTGGTGGATCTGGAGGGAAAGGTTCAACAACTTTTTTGATCAGACCCACTGTTAAAATGCACTCACGTCCTGGTGAAGGAAATGAATGTCATTGTTGTCATAGAAGAAGGGTTCACTCAGTGGTTCCCCTCTCTTCTGCTCAGACTAGCAGGTTAAAATTGGATGGGTGTGGGACTGAGGCAGGTGAATTACATGGTCATTTTAACTGCACGCCTACCTGGTTTCCATTAAATAACAAGCTGAATTCCCCCTTGTGTCAACATTCAAGATTGGATTAGATAGGTGGATGAAGGAACAAGGGTTAAAGTGATATAGGAATGGATAGGAAAACATGATTAGTACTAGTTGTTCATATGGATGGTAAACACCAATATAAACTGGTTGGACTAATTGACCTGTTTCTGTCTTGCAACTGTTATGTATTTCTACCTAAGTTCTTTGCATGCTTATCAGTTGAGTGAAACTGTGCAACACACATTGGACCCTCTTGCCTCAGAGCGCGATACTATAGGGAGCTGGCACCAGATGTGTAATACTGCCGTGTGCCAATATTACATTTTTTTCCAATATTGTACAAGAGTGACATGCCTCACCAGGGATTTTTCACTCAAACAGAAGCTAAAATCTATTGGCATTTTTTTCAGCTTTTATTCTGCTATGTTCAAGACTGCAAAATAATACTGCATCTTCCAATTTGGTTTCATTGTTCTTTCTCAATTGAATGTTCAGTTACGCTCCCAAAATTTTGCATTATCATTTATCTTCAGTTGCATAGTGCACCCATAAAAATATGGCAGTAATTGAATTGAGAAAGACATTGCCAATTTTTAATGCACACATATTTTTTATAAATATATATATTATATACATATCTAACATATATAAATGTATTCTATTCCTATATCATTTTTAACACCTGTATTCATTTCATTTAAGTTTTGTACCTCTAAGCTCTTATTTATTTCAATGTATTAGAAAAGATACCAATTTTTGCAAACAATTGATTATCGTGAATGAAATAACCTAAAGTAATGACATCAAATTGGTTTCCTGTAAGGCAACCACATTCTGTATTGAAAGAAGCTGGCCTTAAAAGGTGTTCATTGTCAATTGCTGAAGGGCAGAGTGCCGCAAAGTGATAATTATTTGTTGACAAAAAGCTAGTAATAAATATATTACATTGTTAGCCATTTGTGACTCCACATGCTTTAATTTGTACTTTTGCCTTTTGATTTAAAGATATTTTCAAATAATAACGTAATTGAAATACACAACTTGCACTAGATGAAAACAAAAAACTGCGGATGCTGGAAATCCAAAACAAAAACAGAATTACCTGGAAAAACTCAGCAGGTCTGGCGGCATCGGCAGAGAAGAAAAGAGTTGACGAGTTCTGTTGAAGGGTCATGAGGACTCGAAACGTCAACTCTTTTCTTCTCCGCCGATGCTGCCAGACCTGCTGAGTTTTTCCAGGTAATTCTGTTTTTGTTTCGCACTAGATGAGTTGCTTCAAATTCTAACCAGTAGTCAAAACATCCATTTGAGATGCCACATATGGAAGAGCAACTGCAGTGGCCACTAAGCCTCCATCTTTTTACAATTGGACATAATGTCAAGCGTTCCTGAATGTTAATTGACTGTGTTACAGTTTGGGTGGGCTTTTGGTGAAATATGCCTCAGGTCAGTGTCATTGGGCAAAGCTATGGGTTTGATTACAAGTAAAAACAATAATGACAGAGGAAGTTCAACAAGCCCTGAGGTGAAATCATGTAAAACATGAATTGCAAAAAAACCATTCAGTGCATTATAGGTTAAAACATTTGACCAGCAACCAATATTAATTTGAAAAAAAACATTTGGGTGAAAGGATAGCCAAGTGGCAGCTCGGTTAATTGTCCTGAAATATTCTCTATTTTAAGTTCACAAATTTAAAAATTCAATGGTCACATTTTAGCCTTGTTATGCAGATATCAGGCAAAGCCAGAACACTGATCTCTAATCTTGGGTTAGATAGCAGGATATGCTCTTTGCAAAGAGATTGCCTTCTAGACAAGAAAGTGACCATTTGGAATGAAGTGCAATACTCTGGACAATGGTCCTTTACTAAAAACCTGACAACACCATTTATTATTTGTTGGGTTCCTCCCAAGGCATTAACTCTAAACAAATCAGCTAACGGAAGTATAGGTTTTCTACCCCAACATTGGATGTACATATACTCCTTAAAACATAAAACTTGTGATATCTACAACAAAAGACAGTTTCAAGTTATGAGATGAGATGTCAAATTATTCTGCTGCCTTATATATTGCTGTATATACCACAAAATGTATGCAATATCGGTTTAAATTTTGTGTGGACTAAATTCGACAGGCCCAAAAGCTGACAGGGGACTCGCAATGCATAATTACGCTACATCAATTCAACGCGATGCAGGCAGCATGGCAAACTCATGCTGCATGCTTATTACCATGATTGTAACATGCAGCCAGCATAAATCATGCTGTTGAATGATTGCACACCTCAGCAAGTGGCTCCAAATTGTGAGGGGTTAGCACACGTTATAACTAATTTGCGCTTCTTAAATTCTGTCTGCACCTTTTAAAGGGCATGTGCATCGAGGCTGGAGCAGGTGGTCGAAGTCTTTGTATAAGTCCCTCTGACTTGGAAAAAGACTGAATCATGGCACAACATGGGAAACGGTGGGCTCCAAGGCTCTCAGATACTGCACTGGCGGCCTTGGTCGATGAGGTGTAAAGGATGAGAGAAATGCTGTATTAATGGACGGGACAATGTCACTCTCTGACACACACCCAGAAGCCAGTGGGGTCAGATAGCCATGGTGGTCAACACCAGTCATCAATCCCTGAGGACCTGGATGTAATGCTACAAAAGGTTCAATACCTCACATGAGCGGTCAAGGCCAGTGAATTAATCTTCAAATTCAATATCCCAGCAAGCATACACCAAGAACCTCACACACTGCCCAGTGCATTGCACTCCAACACTCACTCACAACAATCTCTATCAGTCAGGATGCTTACTGAACATTTGCAACATACTTAGCACAACTGCAAGCCTCACACTTGCATCTCACCTTGTACATACTGACAGATTTTCAACCATGAGGGCCATATCACCTTCACTTACTGACATACCTCTCTCTCTCTCTCATTGGACAAGGTAGTGCAGAACTGGAGGCAGCAGAAGCTATCAGCCTAAGCTGCATGTCATTATCCCCAAGAAGGAGACAATGCTGACCATCATTGGAGCAGCAATTGCTGAGGCTGTGGGTGGAGCTAAAACCATAGAAAATGGCAGTATCCTCATACCTAATCCTCCTTCTCACATCTCAATTTGTCATCATTGCACAATCTTTTCTGATTTACAAGATGTATGCACCTCTTGCTTTCTGCTCCCCCCTTTACCACACCATACCTATGTGCCTTTCTCCTTCCACAAGAACTGCCACCTGGCCAGGCAGTGGTGGAAGAGAAACAGTTGGAAGAGCAGCAAGATACTGATGATGAATAAACGCCATCACTTGCTCTCAAACTTGCAGCCACCAGCTCAGATACTGACACTGCATGCAATTTAGAGGATAGCTTAGTGCTGGGATCTGCATGTGGTGAGACACTGACATGAGTGATCTGCAGCCAAGGTAGGGAGGCAAAGGTTGTGAAGGTGCCAGCTAACCAGCAGGTGAGGTTGTGCATGAGTTCTGCTGCCGAGGACTCAGATGAGGACTTTGATGAAGCAGGCTACAGGAGAGCCGATCGATATGCACAGTGGAAGGCTTGGTGTATTGGTAGTCTGACAGAAAGCCTGTGTGCAATGTCAAGAAGCATGGAGGAGTCTAGCACCAACATTGCAAGGGGCTTTCCAAAGAATTTCCACATACTTTCCAGCATAGACGTGGTGACCAACTTCATGAGCACACTTACAGACCCAACCAAGATGTAGCATCTGATGATTGATGTCTCGGGTTTCCATTGCAGCACAAGCAAAAAGCATCTAACATCTGCGTGCTGAAGCAGCAACTCAGACTGTTCTCATCAGAGCTGCAGATACCAGTGTTCAAAGCATCCCAAGTTATCACAACAGTTCAGCAGTCTGACCTCCAACAATTTACTAGGATTGCTGGGGCCCCAGCCCAAGGGACTAACTGTGGCTCCGAGGAACGCAAACCTGCTGTCCTCTCTCAGGAAGGCAGCATTCGTCCTTACACCACAAACATTCCACCTGATGACCTTACTATTTACTGTCAGCCAGCCTAGATTGCTGCCACCCATGAAGTCCGAAATCGGGCCTTCCAAGCCCTGATCAGTTCAGGATCATCCTGCAAGGTCATCTGCAGTCTCCCTCACTGAAAGCCAACAGCTTTCTACCAGCCACGCTGCAGCTACTGCGCAGTGCATAGAAACACTGGGGCAGGCAAAAGCATATGGAAAGCAAACGCTAAGGGAATGCACAAGGGTGATTCATTTAGGGGGGCTGGCAGCATAGTGGTAAAGTTATTGGATCCAGTGGCTGGACTAATGGATCTGGAAGCATGTTCAAATTCAATTAATACAGCTGAGGCAATTTAAATTCAATCAATTAATAAGCTGGAATAAAAAACTTATCTCAGTATTGGTGACCAAGAAACAATTGGATTGTTGTAAAAACCCATCTGGTTCACTAACTTCCTTGGAAGAAAATCTGCCACCTTTACCTGATCTGTCTGCAGATCCTCAGTAATTTAGTTGACTGGTAACTGCCCTGTGAAATAAGCTACAAGCCTCTCATTTGTGGCATACCACTACAGGAATGCTTCCCAAACTTTTTCCCACTGTGACCCCGGAATGAAAATTGCAGGGGAGTTCAAGCATCAAGGGTATAGTCCCAGAAAGATAAAATCAGACACCTACCATTTTTCAGGCCTTGTTGCTGTCAGCTATTGGGCACCACAACTAACTGCATTAGGCCACATCCTCCACAAAAAAATGTCAAACACATTTAAAGGGGCCTCGCAGTCGGTCCTAGGGCTGTCATATCTCAGTCTCCAGTCCATAGCTACCATTGCTGTCTCAGAGTTCATGACCCCAACTGCTCGTCGCACAATCCCTTTGGGAACCCCTGAGCTACAGAAAACTCAGAAGAATAAAACTGGGTGGACCACTCAGCAGTGAATGTTAGAAAGCACTTGGAAGAAGCATTGAAGGTGGCAATGGCACAGCAGCTCAGTAGCACCAATACAGACCAGGCTAGCCAGCTCCTGAAGGACATATCTGCCAGGGTAGGCCTACAACCTAGATAACCAAGAAAAGCGGAAAACTACTTGACCTCACCCTCATCAATCTACTTGTTAAAGATGCATTTGTCCATCGCAGTATTGATAGGAGTGACCACCACACAGCCTTATGGAAATGAAGCTGTATCTTCATACTGAGGACATGCTTCATCTTGTGTGGCATCAATGATGAGGTGAGAGTGACTGTAATTGACATCAAGGCCGCATTTGACCAAATGTGGCATCCAGGAGTCCCAGCAAAACTGGAGTCAATGGGAATCAGGGGTAAAGCTCTCCACAGCCCCCCTAAACAAATCACCCTTGTGCATTCCCTTAGCTCTTGCTTTCCATGTGCTTTTGCCTGCCCTAGTGTTTCTACACACTGCGGAGTGGCTGCAGCAAGGCTGGTGCAAGGTTGTTGACTGGGTGGAGTCATACCTAGCACGAAGGAAAATGGGTTTGATTGTTGGAGGTCAATCACTTAAGTCCCAGGACATCACTGCAGAAGTTCCTTAGGATAGTGTCCGAGACACAACCATCCTCAACTGCTTCATCAATCACCTTCCCTCCAACATAAGGTCAGAAGTGGGGATGTTCGCTAATGATTGTCCAATGTTCTGCACCATTCGTGATGCCTCAGATACTGAGGCAGTCTGTGACCGTATGCAGCAAGACCCAGACAACATTCAGGCTTGGGCTAATAAGTGACAAGGAACATTCATGCCACACAAGGGCTGGGCAATGACCATCTCCAACAAGAGAGAATCCAATCATTTTCCCTAGACATTCAATGACATTACCATCACTGAAACCCCACTATCAACATACTGGGGATTCCATTGACCAGAAACCTAACTGGACCAGATATATAAATACTGTGGTTACAAGAGCAGGTCAGAGACTGAAAATTCTGTGGCGAGTAACTCACCTCCTGCCTCCCCAAAGCCTGTCCACCATCAACAAGGCACAAATCAGGAGTGTGATGGAATACTCTCCACTTGTCTGGATGCAACAGCTCCAAAAACACTGAAGAAGCTTGACACCATCCTGGACAAAGCAGCCCACCTGATTGGCATCCCATCCATTACCTTAGATATTCACTTTCTCCACTACTAATGTGCAGTGGCTGTAGTGTGTACCATCTACAAGATGCACTGTAGCAGCTTGCCAAGTTGGCCCTGATATGCACATGGCACCCCCTCAAAGAATGTACCTATCCTTCCTTCCTGCCTTTTCAACAATTTTGATGAAAAACTGGCCTTCCCATTCTCAGCTGTCTTCCGTTCCCAGCATATTATGCTAGTGGAGGCAGATTGAAGTCCTTAATTGAAGCCTAGTGGGCGCCTTACGCACCTGCCATATTATGGGGACCAGGTCAGGATGGGCCCACTGTCATATTTTATGTGCCCTGCCCCACCCCTTGGGGGCTGTAAAATCCAGCCCCATGTCATATGAAAATTTGTTGGATGCAATGGATACAGAAAAAGCTAGGGATCTTGACAACATCCTATCTATAATATTGAGGACTCAACTGCTCTGGGCCTGGAAGACTCAAGAGCTAACTGCATCCTTAGCCAATTTGTTCCTATACAGCAACAAGAATGGCATTTACCTGACAATGAGGAAAGTTGTCCAGTTATGTCCTGTCCACAAAAATTAGGACGAATCCAATCTGGCTAATTACTGCCCCTTCAGTGTACTCTCAATCATCATCAAAGTGACTGAAGGTGTCATCTACAGAACAATCAAGCAGCATTTACTCAGCTACAAACCCAGTGCCCAGTTCCAAGCAAAAGAGCTGAATTGCAGAGGTGAGTTGAGAGTGACTGCTCTTGACATCAAGGCAGCATTTAATCTACTGTGGCCTCAAGAAGCCTCAGCAAAATTGAAGTCGATGGGAATCAGGAGGAAAACTCTCCATGGGTTTGAGTCAGACCTAACACAAAGGAAAATGCTTGTGGTTTTTGGAGGCAAATTATTTCAGCCTCAGGACGTCACTGCAGGAGTACCTCAGGGCAGTGTCCTAAGCCCAACCATCTTCTGCTGCTTCATCAATGACCTTCCTTCCATCATAAGGTCAGGAGTGGGGATGTTCACTGATAATTGCAGAATCATGTTCAGTACCATTCCCAACTCCTCACATACTGAAGCAGTCCATACAGCAGGACCTGTACACCATTCAAGTCTTGGCTGAAAAGTGGTAAGTAACACTTGTATCTCACTAATGCCAGGCAATTACCATTTCAAACAAGAGAGAATTTAACCATTGCCCCTTGACCTTCAGCGGTACACTGAGTTCCCCACCATCAACACCCTACGGGTTACCATTGAACAGAAAATTAACTGGACCAGCCATACCGGCCATATAAATATTGTAGCTACAAGATCAGGTCAAAGACTGGGGATTTATAGAGTAACTCATTAACTGACTCCCCAAAAACTTTTCACCTTTGTACAAGGTACAAATCAGGATTGTGATGACATACTCTCCACTTGCCTGGATGAGTACAGCATCAAAAACACTCAGGAAGCGTGACATCATCCAGGACAAAGCAGACAGCTCGATTATAAATAATATAACCACACCCTTGGGACAAGTTTCAAATGAAGTAAACATTGGGTGCGAAGTTGGTGGGACATGCACAGCTACACCTTCACAAATACTAACCCCGATGTGTTCCAAAATTGTTGATGCCAGCCTCTTTCGTGGTTGGCAGGAACTCCTCTTGTTCTAATAATCAATATCCTGTTGTGTAAGGAAAATGGATGAGGATTAACGTGTGCTCTGGCTAAGGGTTTTCAATATGGTTAACTCTTAACTACCCTCTAAAATAGCCTAGCAAGCCTCTCAGTTCAAAGGCAATTAGGGATGGCAACATATGCTGACCTTGCCACTGATGCTCACATCCCATGAAAGCATTTTTAGAAATGTACGAGGCAGCATAGCATAATGTGCCTGAAAACAGGAAGAAACAGTAAGTTACAGCCTGTGTGGCCTTAGTATGCAAATCCCTAAGAGATGTATATCTGCACATACTCCATTGTTGACTGCTGAGTGCCGATGCTATATGCCAGAATCCCAAATAAGTTGTTAACTTTTCTACGCTCTCTGATATGTTGCATAAGTTCCCTGGCAGGCAGTCCACTGCATTCAGGAATTGCAGGTGCACAAAATCATCTTTCTGTTAAAGGCTGTGCCCATAAGCCTTCATCCTCTTTAGCAGATCTAGGGTGTGAACTAGCCCTCTGGTGAGTTTTCTGGGTTGTACTTCCCATTTGCAGCCACTCATGCTCAGTGAATCCTCCAGTGCAGATTCCTCTGATGCAGTTTTCATGCCTCATGGATGCCAATTTCTGAGCTTATTCTTGGAAGGTTAAAAAAGAGTGATGGTGCATCTCCTGAGAGGATCTCCTCCTTGGTCTGCAGGACTGAAATGTCCACATCATCTAACGGTAGAAAAAGAAGAGATGAATAAGGGTTAACATGAATTTATTGTGTGCTTACAATACAATGTATTGGCAAAAGTAAGCACTAGCATATGAGTACAGATGCAAAGCACCATCCAGCTGTCATGCTGAGCGTGTGACTGAGATACTTAAGTAAAAAGATGAAAGACAGGAAATATACACAAACACCTCATTGTACCTGGCCTCCAGCCTGGCCTGACAAGCTATGCCCTGCAACCGTCTATTTCTACTTGGGTAGGCTACGAAATCAAATGGGAAGGGGCAGGCATGAAATGGGTATGAAACATGTTGGCATTTCTCATGATGATGATCCATCTAGGCCCTTCCTATCCCCTCAACCAGCACCTGTCCAATTATCAGAAAGGCAGCTGGATCAGACTAATCAGGCAGATGTCAAATTGTTGCAATCTGCAGCTGGGCACTTTCAGGCTTGAGCTCTTCAAAGTCACTAACCACAAGAATCTCATGAATCTTTGGATGAACCATACGAGCACTCCACCTCCACTGCTGCAGCCATTAAGGGAGCACTGATAGCACTAGAATAGCTAATGATGTATTTAAGACAGGCTAAGAGCAGATACAGATTGCACCTGGAATACTGGGTTCAATTTTAGTCTCCATATCTAAGGAAGGATACATTTGCATTGAAGGCTATGTTCACTAGACTGGTCCCTGGGATGGGAGGCTGAGTAAATTGGGTCTATATTCTCTGCAGTTTAGAAGCATATGAGGTTATCTCATTGAAATGTTCAAGATTAGAAAGGGGCTTGACAGGGTAGATACTGAGACATTGTTTCCTCTGGCTGGGAAATCTATAATAAGGGGGCACAGTTTCAGGATAAGCGGCTGATTATTTAGGACTGAGATGAGGAGAAATTTCTTCAGTTAAAAGATTGTGCATCTTTGGAAGCCTCTGCCCCAAGGGGTTGTGAATGTGCCATCATTGAATATATTTAAGGCTTGGATAGACAGGTTTTTATTCTCTTGGGAAATCAAGGGATGTGAGGAATAGCCAGGAAAGTGGAGCTGAAGCCCAAGATCAGCCATGGTCATATTGCATGGTGGAGCAGGCTCAATGGGCTATATGGCCTGCTCCTGCTCCTATTTCTTACGTTCTTATCACACATTAAAGAAAATGAAGTTTCATTATTAAATCCTGTAGGAATCTTGTTATGTGGGGCAAAATAATTTTACATGTTAGCATCACTTCAGTGCAGATTCTCCAATGCAGTGACTTTGAAAAGAGTAACCACACTCTACTGCTCCTTCTAACATCTCACAGATCAGTATGTTTAAGTTTTAGAATTCAATTGCTCATCAAAATGGTTTAAAACAATTTTTGGTGATGTATTTTGTGTGCCAGTAATAAACCATAGGTTTTTTTTTATTCTTTCACAGGATGTGGCTGCCGCTGGCTAGGCCAGCATTTTTATTGCCCATCCTAACTGCCCTTGAGAAGGTGGTGGTGAGTTGCCTTCATGAACCCCTGCAGTCTATGTAGTGTAGGTACACCCACAGTGCTGTTTGGGAGCAAGTTCCAGGGTTTTGATCCAGTGACAGTGAATGAACAGCGATATAGTTCCAAGTCAGGATGGTGTGTGTCTGGAAGAAACTTGTAGATAGTGGTGTTCCCATGCATCTGCTGCCCTTGTCCTTGCTGCCATTTGTAATAGGTACTTTTCTGAAATTGGCGAAACTTTGCCTCCCAGCATTCCTCGAAATGGAAATGGGCCTAAAAAAACTCTTGAAAACCTGATATAGACACAATGAGCAGAATCTACTGCTCTCACTGATGGTGAGTTTGGAGGAAGGAAGGACATGTAATTAGGTAGGATGGTAGCATACTGGAATCCTGCTGCCTTCCCACCTCTGTCACAATTAATTTGGGAGGGAAGGCCCATGGTTGACATTCCTGCCCCAATGCCTATTCAGGCCCTTAAGTAGCCAATTAAAGACCACTGAAGGGCCTCAATCTCCCGCCATTGGTATTAACCCATCTGCGGGCAGGCCTGTTGCCATGCAGTATGCATGGTAGCTAAAATCGTGCAGCCAGCTTGTTACTTCCTGGGGGTGGGTGTGGCGGGGATGGGGTCAGCTGAGCAAAGGCAGAAAGTGTGTTATCAAGAGACTGGATATCAGGAAGGGGGGCTTTCTAAGAGCCATACCCCTACCTTTGCACCCGACCCCCATGCACCTCTCTCCCTGTTACCCCAGCCCTGTGCAACCCATCCACCACACGACTTACCTGTCGCCTAAGTTGTTCCACAATCTTGGGACTCCAATTCCTGTCCTTCTGGCATTAACCACAACCTCCCCAGTGCCTCTGATTGGCTGGCAGCTCTTGGTAGATGAGACATCTGCCCTCAGAGTCTTGATCCTAGGGGAAGGCCTGCCACTCTTTAGCTCTGAAGAAGAGCCTTACGGACTCAAAACGTTAACTCTGTTTCTCTCTCCATAGATGCTGCCAGACCTGTTGAGGTTTTCCAGCATTTTCTGTTGTTATGAAACTACTGTGTCTGGGTATGGTCCCAGATTCCCTGGTAATGCATTATAGTCAATATAGCAAAGCCTGAGGATGGGATAAGCCAGAACCTTCCCCATTGAAAGACTTTCATATGTTAACTGACTGTTAATGAACCGAGGGTGTGAGATTGTTGCAATATGTAAGAAGGTTCTATTGAAAGCAGAAGGGGTTTGTGGCAATCATTGTCATGGATGTGATTTTTGTAGTTTTCAAAATAAGGAAATATGTGTTTACCATTAGCAGAACTACACACTATGGAGCTCTCAGGAAATAAATTTAATAAAGGGACTGGATGAACTACAATGGAACAAATAAGCTAAGGAAATTTAAAAGAAGAGTCAGCAACTCTTCAAGTTTTAACAGCATGAGTGCAGTTCAGAAGTTACAGGAACAATGTTTGTAAGTACAGTGTTAGTTTAACATAAGAGGAGAAGGGTACTGATGTTTGTAAGTTTATCGATGTTATAATAAATTATTAAAGAGAAGAGTTGTAAGCCTTGACCATTTTCCCCAGCTGGACACATTCAGGTCGAACCTTTAGTATTAGCAATTCAACAACACTTAAGTTCTGTACTACCAAGTGACCATCCGCCATTAACTTCATGACTGAAATCCAAATATCTTTTCCTATTGTTCTACTCCCTAAAGTTGTAAGCATACAATAAATTCAGAACTCCATGTGTTCAAGCCGTGATTATTTTTTCATAAGATTCACCCAAAGAATCCAGAAAGTCTATTAACCCCAACAACAAATATCTACAAATATTTGCACCCAGCTAACTATTTGCTCTACCTCTAAGTCTCCTGCTTCTATAAGATGCTGCCAGAGTGAGTGGAGGTCGGGGGATGGAATGGTTCCTAATACCTCAGGGATGTAGCTCTCCCAGAGGGAATAGTTTTGAGCAGCTAGCCACAGCTGAGAATGAGATGGAGGGTGGAAGAACACTGATGGGTGAATGAATGGTATCCAGTACGCAGGTAAATAGCTGGGAGGTGGTTTTGAAATACCTAGTGATTGGCGGAATGGGGCATGAGAGGTCTAAACTTTCCTTGTGGGCCTGGAGGAGCACTCTTGCTAAGTATACCTAGCAAGACCTATAGGAACCTAAATTCTCAGGTTCTGGGTTAGCAGAGAAGCAGATATCGAGCTAATCCATCCACTGCAAAGACCCTTGCAGCTACCATGCAGCAAGAAACTTGTACGTGAAGAGGGACAGTAACTCTCGGCTGTGACCTGCTACAATTTTACAGGGCATTGATGAGGCCACATCTGGAGTACACTGAGATGTTTTAGTCTCCTTGTCTAAGGAAGGGCATAATTGTTCTAGAGGGAGTGCAATGAAGGTGCACTAGACTTGTTCCTGTAATGAAGGGATCATCCTATGAGGCAAAATTGAGTAAAATAGGCTTATATTGTCTGGAATTTAAAAGAATAAGAAGTGATCTAATTGAAACATATAAAATTCTTATGGGGCTTGATGGGTAGTTACTGAGAAGATGGTTCCCCTGCCTTGGGAATCTAAAACACGGGGTCACAGTCTCAGAATGAGAGGTCAGCCATTTAGGCTAGAAAAGAGGAGACATTTTTTCACTCAAAGGGTTGTGAATCTTTGGAATTCTCCATGACAGAGAGCTGTGGATGCTCATTTGTTGAGTATATTCAACACAGAGGTTGATAGATTTTTGGGTACGAAAGGAATTAAGGGCATGGGGAAGGTGGAGTTGAGGTAGAAGATCAGCCATGGTCTTACTGAACGGTGAAGCAAGTTCAAAGGGCCAAATAGCTTTCTCCAGCTCCTATTTCTTATGTTCTTATGTTATATTTGGACTTTCTTGCATGCATATGTAGTGGATTGGCACAGAGGGCAACTCTCATGCACCACAACGTCTTCAACAGCATTTTGAAGAAGAGCAGAGTTGTTAGCCTCCTGTCCTGGCCAATATTTATTCCTCAATCAACACAACAGAGAACTGATTATCTGGTTGTTATCACATTGTTGTTTGTTGGAGTTTGCTGTACAAAAATTGGCTGCCGCGTTTTCTGCATTACAACAGCGATTACTTTTCAAAAGCCCTGCATTTGTTGTAAAGCAGTGAGGCATCCAGTGCTCTTCAAAGCTGCTCTGTAAATAAAAGTCTTTCATTTTTAATTGAAGGATGTTAATAAACTAGGTGCCTTTTAAGGCTTTCTTGACAATTGTGACAATCCCCTTTAATTAGCCCCAAAGCAGTGCCAGCCTAGTTACCACTGGTTTGCACATGAAGTCAAAACTCAGCCCTAATAACTCTTATTTTTAAGAACCTAAGAGCAAAAGTAAAGCCAAAGATGAGAAATGGCCATTTGAACCATCAAAGGTCATGCCTGCAATCTCCTAATTCTTCCTTCTTAGAGCCAACTGCTTCCTGAATGTCCCTCCTAACATTGTCAGTCCTATTTGTAAACGTAAGTAGAGGGGTAATCATCTTTGACTATGCTCCCAGGTTATCTTTCTGTTTCAAAGATCAGAGATAAATAGACTGCACAAAGTACAGATCCTTACTTCTTTCCAAAAATGTTGCTCAGATGAACCTCTGGAAGTCAATTTCAGATATACAGATATTTTACTAATACAATTTAATCCTATTTGTTTTACATTTTTAATCAGTTCTCAAACGATGGCACTGACCTTAGAAGTATTTATAGGCTGTGAAATTTTGCTCCTTCGTGCCAATGGTGCTGGCACTACAGAAGCTGTGAATTCCAAAAATGTTGGCTGGACCACTTCCAGCCATTTCCGACACATCATGATTGTATAGGCACTAGCATGGGCTTGCTGTGCATGCCCTGAAAGCATGCGGATTGGGCAGATTGTAACTAATGCTGATTTAGTGCACGACATGCTATTTTTGACCCCAAAGATCCTTTTAATGCCTCTCTTAATCACTCCCAGTAGCATAAGGAATTTCCACTAGCTCTTTTATAAGGATTACCATGGTACTTCCAAGTGACTTTCTTTTGCTGCTCCAGAATTAGTAGCAGTACTGTTTTAAGTGTTATTGGGAAATTTGTAAACAGTGTTTGGTATCACAATGGCCTGTTGCTGGACTTTGACAAGCAGGCCAGAGGAGTTGGAAGGCTTGTCAGGAGAAAGTCTATTTTCATGACAGGGACATGGGGCACAGGCAGCAGCGAGATGAAGCTGTACATTGATGGAGGTGGGAGGCGCTCAGTAGAAGGCTGGACCTTCAGGGAGCACAGATCCTCTTCCATTTTATCCAGGAGCCGTTTCTGAAACAGTTACATTTTACCAAGGAGATGGTCACTGAAATTGCTATGCCTTATAACTGGACCTGTAGCCACAAAGCAAGGCAAGGATGGCACTGCCAGTGATGGCAATGATCACTGTGGCCCTCAACTTTCATGCCAGCTGATCCTCCCAGGTGGGAACAGGTGACATAGCCAACAATTCCCAATTCACCATGTATCGCCGCACCAGGGAGGTGCTGGAGGCCATGTACACAATGAGAGGGAATGTCATATTCCCCTCTCTAACCAGAGAGAAGCAGGGGGAATGGGCAGATGACTTTGCCAGGCTTTCAGGATTTCCAAGGGTGCAAGGTGCCACATATTAAAGGAACGATGTATTGGAACCACAAGAGCTACCACAGCATGAATATGCAGTTGATGTGTAACCATGCACAGTGAGTCATGCCAGTGAAAGCCTGCTATACTGGAAGCAGCCATGATACATTCAATCTGTGACAGTCAGCCTTATTTACTTACCATGTCCCCTAGTTCATGGTGGTCTACTGTATGCTGCATAACCTTGTTCTCTTGAGGATGCAGCCTTTGTCACCAGGTCTTCAGAAAGCACCTCAAGAGAGGAGGAGGAGGAGAAGGAGAGAAAGAGGAGGAGGCATTTGGTATTCCTTTATTCTGTCACTGGCTACTCAGATCCAGGTAACCCTGAAATCGCATCCCCACATCACCGTGGCTCCATAATTTCCACAAAAAAACCTTCCAAAAGCATCTAACAACATTTTCAATAATACAAACAAATCCTGACTATTCATCCTTGGGCATTCCCTTAGTGCCTGTGTACTTTTGTCTGGCCTAGTTCTCCTACACAGTGTTACCCCAGTGGCTGCATGGCTGGTGGAAGGCTGCTGAAGTTCAGTGGGGGGAGACTGCAGATGATCTTGTAGAGCACCCTCAAGCAGCTTTGGGCCTTGGGGGCTCAGCTTTGAACTGCACCACATTGTCATAGGCAGCATGTTTCAGCTGGCTGGTTGAGAGACAACAGCGATGACACTGGTGGAGTGACAGCAGTGGGAGTATGAATCCTGTCATCCTGAGAGAGGACAGCAGGCCCATGCTCCACAGACAGACTGGTACTCCGCCTGAGGCGGGGCCTCAACAATCATTGTAATCTGCTGGAGCACAGATTGCTAGACTGATGTGAGTGTCTGCAAGCCACTTCGAGCACTGCTATCCGCAGCCCTGATGACAGCAGGCTGAGCATACTTGAAATCAAGCTGGGCATGCATGGCAACAAGCCTCATTCTCATTACTTCAGTGTGAGCTTCTACTGCAGCACTGAGACATTGCGTCTTTTAATTCTGTCTGTGGCGCAATAGAAGCTGAAATATTGGTCAGCAGACACTGCATCATGGCTGGAACTGCAAGTGCCACTCTCTGTGCTGGTGGCTGCGAGTGTCATATCAAGTGACAGTACTTATTCACCAGGAATCTAATATTGCTCATGCCCTTCAGAGAGAGAGCTACAATGGCAGTCCTGGTGACAAGTCTTGCATATCAGAGATCAAAAATGCAAATGGGAAGGGTTGGGGTGAAGCAAGGGGGAAGGACAGAAGGCAAAAAGTCTATGGTCACACCATTGAATTTGCACGTCATCAAGACAGAATGCTGAGGGTAAAGTGGGATTTGAGAAGTTGCATAAGGCAGGAACATATCACCGTACTGAACATTCTCAGGAACATAGATGCAATGGCCTCAGTGACTACTGACTCTATAATGTGAAGCACATTTCCTCCAAAGGGCTCAGGAGATTCAGGCATGCCTGTCCTGGGCAGTTCTCTGCTCCATCCTGCAGTTATGTGCAATCATGTCCTACAAAGGATTGGAAGGAATATCATAAGAGTGTATTACAATGTGTTTGGGTGATGTGCCTACAATAGCTGAATAGCTGGAGCAAGTGGAAGCAACGAGAGTTTGGTGTGAGGCTGGCAGCATTGCTGCATATGTAAGGGTGAAGTGGAGTATCTGAATGTTAAGCATAATGCATGATTGCTGATGGGTGAATGATGGGATTGTGATGCATTGAGAGTGTAAAAGGAATAATGGGTAGGAGATGCCATTTGAAGCTGCATTCACTGATCTTGATCACCCATGGCCATTGAACTTTTTCTGGTACTGCAGTCACGTCCTTGGGGCCAGATTCTGGGAATTGACTGCCATGGCCACTTGCTCCCATTACCTTTGCAGAGTATTCCTTGAGGGGCTGAAGACCCTTGTGGAGACATCACTTTTCTCCTCATTTCTACCTCCATCACCTAAGGCCTCTAAGAAGACATCAGAGAGATTGTGAGACATCTATATGGCCTGTTGCACAATTTGCAATCTACTTTCTTTTAGCAAAGCTTTTCTGAGACTGTTCCAGAAGTTATTGTAGCCTGACTGCATCTCCACTTTAAGAGGAGCAGGTTGCCTCTAAGAAATGCAGGCTAGCTGTAAGTTGTGCTAACCACGTATGCTCCTGGGCTCCTGTTGAGCGTGCAGTCAGTCAGCAGTGCGTTTCGTGCTGGACTGCATGCAGCAATGATGTTGATGAGCAGCCAGCATGAAGTTTGTATGATACCTACCTCAATTCAATCCGGATTGCATTCACACGCATTGTACAGGCCTTGTTGCATTTTCCCCTACAGTGTACCCTGTGATTCGGAAAGTGTAATATCTTAATTAGATAGAAAAAAAAAATCTGCCAAGATTCAGTGGAGTTCAATGCTCATGAAAAGATTTGAATTGAAATTTCTGTACAACATCAAAGAATCTGCATTTTCTGGCAATTTACCAGGTCTGAAAGCCTTTTCCATCTGTCGCTGGCATCAAAACTGGATGTCTCCATGTTAGATATTCCTGCAGAGTTGTGGAAATGTCAGTGCATATCTCACTATGATTTCAAAATGACATTATACATGTTTTCCATTTTTGAAGGTATTCAGACAACAAAAATTAATTTTTTTACAGATTCATGACTTTTAGCTAAAATTTACAGGAGGAAATAATCTATTTGGCACAATTACTTATTCTTAGCCAAATTATTACATAATTAATAAATTAATAAAATATTTGTTGACACTAGAGGCATTTACATGTAACAGTTATATGGTTAATGATATTTTGTGGCTTAGGTACCTGCGGATTGAATTCTGTGGTAAACAGACTGTTTGGAAATTAAAAACAAAAAAACTGCGGATGCTGGAAATCCAAAACAAAAACAGAATTACCTGGAAAAACTCAGCAGGTCTGGCAGCATCGGCGGAGAAGAAAAGAGTTGACGTTTCGAGTCCTCATGACCCTTCGACAGAACTTGAGTTCGAGTCCAAGAAAGAGTTGAAATATAAGCTGGTTTAAGGTGTGGTGGGGGTGGGGGGGCGGTGCGGAGAGAGAGAGAGAGAGAGAAGTGGAGGGGGGTTGTGGTTGTAGGGACAAACAAGCAGTGATAGAAGCAGATCATCAAAAGATGTCAACAACAATAGAACAAAAGAACACATAGGTGTTAAGGTTGGTGATATTATCTAAACGAATGTGCTAATTAAGAATGGATGGTAGGGCACTCAAGGTATAGCTTTAGTGGGGGTGGGGAGAGCATAAAAGATTTTAAAATATTTAAAAATAATGGAAATAGGTGGGAAAAGAAAAATCTATATAAGTTATCGGAAAAAAAAGGAAGGGGGAAACAGAAAGGGGGTGGGGATGGGGGTGGGAGCTCACGACCTAAAGTTGTTGAATTCAATATTCAGTCCGGAAGGCTGTAAAGTGCCTAGTCGGAAGATGAGGTGTTGTTCCTCCAGTTTGCGTTGGGCTTCACTGGAACAATGCAGCAAACCAAGGACAGACATGTGGGCAAGAGAGCAGGGTGGAGTGTTAAAATGGCAAGCGACAGGGAGGTTTGGGTCATTCTTGCGGACAGACCGCAGGTGTTCTGCAAAGCGGTCGCCCAGCTTACGTTTGGTCTCTCCAATGTAGAGGAGACCACATTGGGAGCAACGAATGCCGTAGACTAAGTTGGGGGGAATGCAAGTGAAATGCTGCTTCACTTGAAAGGAGTGTTTGGGCTCTTGGACGGTGAGGAGAGAGGAAGTGAAGGGGCAGGTGTTGCATCTTTTGCGTGGGCATGGGGTGGTGCCATAGGAGGGGGTTGAGGAGTAGGGGGTGATGGAGGACTGGACCAGGGTGTCCCGGAGGGAGCGATCCCTACGGAATGCTGATAGGGGGGGTGAAGGGAAGATGTGTTTGGTGGTGGCATCATGCTGGAGTTGGCGGAAATGGCAGGGGATGATCCTTTGAATGCGGAGGCTGGTGGGGAAATTAAGTTCATAATAGGCTTGGTAACAATTTACAGAAAACATGCTGAGACTGATGTCTTAATGTTTCTTAGCTAACATAACACTGAAAAACATAGAAGATATATTGCAACTAGCTATTATTGTGGCCTACTACATAACTTTATATTTTATTTACATTAAAACCGTGAGCAGGAATAGTTTGAAATGCTCTGTGTAGATAGGTGCTGAAATTCCATGGCCAGAATTTTACGTTCAGCGTGCGGGCACTCCCTCGACACGCAGAAGCGTAATATGATGCGTAATGACATCAGGCATGCATCCCGACGAGTGCGCGATGCTTCATTTGGTGGTCGCACACCGGAGTCGGCTGCGCACCCGCCGATAATTGGAAGGCCTATTTAGGCCATTAACGAGCTCATTATGTTGAAATTTACGCTGCCTGACCAACCGAATGGTTGACGGGCAGACGAGAAAGCCAAGCGGCCTTTACATTTTTTTAGGAAACCTCATCCACGAGTGGGATGAAGTTTCCTAAAAGCTAATACAAATTACAAAAGACATTATTTTGAAATTAAAAACATGTCCCGCCTCATGTGACACAGTCACAAGAGGGGACTTTTCATTAAGTTTTTTATGTCTTTATTTATTTTTAAAAAAGCGTTTCAATGTCCCTGAGGCAGCTCTGTGCCTCAGGGAGATTGAAGTGTTCTTCCTTGAGCATGCGTGATCTGTGTGCCAGGCCCTCTCTCCTTCCTTCCCCCGCCTGTACACATAGTGCTCGGCACTACCGCTCGCGATCCACACAGATTGGATCTTAATTGGCCCGCACATGTGAAATCGTGGTGCGGAGTGATCGTGGGCGGCGGTCAGCTCCCCGGCTGCCCCCACCCGCTCCTGCCGAGCCCCCTCAACGAGGGAAAAATTCAGGCCCATGTCTTTTTTGACATAGCTTCAGTGTACACATGCGGCAAGTAATTTTTTTTGAGTAGCAAAATGGCGAAATGTGGTTTTGTTGGTTTCCTGCAAAATTATTACCTCAAATTACCAGTGTACCAAATGGACTCATGTATATGTATCTATGTATCAAATATTGTGCACAATTTCAACATACAAGAAGTGTTAGGCATCCGTTCCAGGTATTTTACTGTCCACCCACTGAATCAAGCACTGTTCCTTATTTAGTTGCTACAATCCTCAGCCAGAACTGGGTCTTGAAAGGCTGCAACCTAATGTGAAAGCATTCTAACTTTATTTTTTTCATTCTGTATTAAATTTACACCAACCTCTCATTCAATTAAAATGCAAGTGAAATGACCCATGCTGTTTTTTTTTGCAAAAATAAACGTTATTCATAAATCTTCAAAAACATTTCGAACCATTTCAAATCACCATTACAAAAATACAAACAGGTTCAACTTTTACAACATGAAACACAAGGTGTATCAGAAAAAACAATGAATATTTCAATCTTTGGCAGACATACATTTTAAGCTGTACAGCCTGAGGGGCGCTTTACAGTTCCCAGCCCCCCAGTGCACTGTGGCAGAAAGGTCTTAGGCAGCGACCCTTCCCCATTGCGCCTTTGCGGCGGCTGCCCCAAGCTTAACTATGTCCCTCAGCACGTAGTCCTGGACCTTGGAAAGTGCCAGTCTGCAACACTCGGTCGGGGACAACTCTTTGCGCTGGAAAACCAACAAGTTTCGGGCAGACCAAAGAGCGTCTTTCACCGAGTTGATGATCCTCCAGCTGCAGTTGATGCTTGTCTCGGTGTGTGTCCCTGGGAACAGCCCTTAGAGCACAGAGTCCTCTGTCACAGAACTGCTCGGGATGAACCTCGACAGCAACCACTGCATCTCTCTCCAGACCTTCTTTGCAAAGACACAATCTACAAGGAGGTGAACAACGGTCTCTTGCCCACCACAACCACCTCGAGGGCAACGTGCAGAGGGGGTGAGACTCCTGGCGTGTAGGAAGGATCTTACAAGGAGGGCCTTTCTCACCACCAGCCAAGCTACATCTTGGTGATTGTTGGAAAGTTCTGGTGATGAGGCGTTCTGCCAAATGACTTTGACAGTCTGCTCAGGGAACCATCCCACAGGATCCACCCCCTCTTCCCTCAGGGCCTTTAAGACGTTACGTGCCGACCACTGCCTGATGGACTTGTGGTCGAAGGTGTTTCTCTGCATAAGTTTTCCCACGAGGGACAGGTGGTACGGCACAGTCCAACTACTTGGAGCGTTCCGCGGCAGCGTGGCCAGACCCATCCTTCGCAACACCGGGGACAGGTAGAACCTCAGCATGTAGTGACACTTGGTGTTTGCGTACTGAGGGTCTACGCACCACTTGATGCAGCCGCACATAAAGGTGGCCATCAGTATGAGGGCGATGTTGGGCACGTTTTTTCTCCCTTTATCTAGAGGCTTGTACATCGTGTCCCTGCGGACACGATCCATTTTCGACCTCCAGATAAAGCGGAAGATGGCTCGGGTGATCGCCACCACACAGGAGTGTGGGATGGACCAGACCTGCGCCACGTACAGCTACAGCGAGAGTGCCTCACATCTGATGACCAGGTTCTTACCCGCAATGGAGAGGGAGCGTCGCTCCCACATGCCCAGTTTCCTTTTCACCATAGACACTCGCTCCTTCCAGTTTCTAACACGTGCCCTGGTCCCTCCGCACCATATCCCCAGCACCTTCAGGCCGTCAGCCCTGACAGTGAAGGGGACAAAGGATCTGTCAGCCCATTTCCCAAAGAACATGGCCTCGCTCTTCCCACGATTAACCTTGGCTCCCGAGGCCAGTTCGAAACGGTCGCAGATGTGGATAAGTCTGTGCACCGACAGCGGATCTGAGCAGAAGACGGCGACATCGTCCATGTACAGGGAGACTTGGATCTGAGTGCCTCCACTACCTGGGATCGTCACTCCTCTTATGCCCGGATCCTTCCTGATGGACTCAGCAAAGGGTTCTATGCAACACACGAAAAGAACAGGCTAGAGAGGGCAGCCCTGCCTGACTCCAGATTTAATAGGAAAGCTATCTGATTCTCACCCATTGATTGAGACTACACTACTGATGTTAGTGTAGAGCAGTTGGATCCAATTGCGAATTCCCTCCCCAAACCCCATTTTGGAGAGCACATCCACCATGTAGGTGTGCGATATTCTGTCAAAGGCCTTCTCCTGATCCAGGCTGATGAGGCAGGTATCCACACCCCTGTCCTGTACATAGGCAATCGTATCCCTGAGCAGCACGAGGCTGTCAGAGATCTTCCTGCCCGGCACAGTGCAGGTCTGGTCAGGGTGGATCACCAGTTCCAGAGCGGATTTGACCCAATTGGCGATGACCTTGGGCAGAATTTTATAGTCCACATTCAACAGTGAAATGGGTCGCCAATTTCTAATTTCCTCCCTTTCCTCCTTGTGCTTGTAGATGAGGGTGATAATGCCTTTCCTCATGGATTCTGACATACTGCCGGCCAGGAGCATACTCTTGTACACTTCTAGCAGGTCTGGGCCGATCCAGTCCCACAGAGCCAAATACAACTCCGCCGGCAAGCCGTCGCTTCCGGGAGTTTTACTCTTCTCGAAGGACTCAAGGGCCTCAGTCAGTTCGTCAGGAGTTAGCGCTTTGTCCAGACTCTCCCGTGTACTGTCATCTAAGACCTCGGTGATAGAGGACAGGAAGGACAGGGAGGCTGTGCTGTCTGTGGGCTTCACGTCATATAATCCGGCATAGAAGGATTTGCTAATCCTCAAAATGTCAGATTGCAATGAATTTACTGAGCCGTCTTCTTCCTTCAGGCTGCTGATCACAGAGCTCTCTCTGTGTACCTTTTGGAAGAAGAAACGTGAGCACATCTCACCCTGCTCCACGGAGTGGACTCTGGAACAGAAAATGATCTTGGAGGCCTCCGAGGCAAAGAGCGAGGCTTGCTGGCTCTTCACCTCTTGGAGTTCCTCCTTGATATTGACCCCCATCGACAGCAGCCAGAGCAGATTCTGCATGTTTTCCTGGAGTCGGGACATTTCCCTCTGTTCCTTTCTAGCTTTCTGGGTGCCTTTGAGGACGAAAAACCTCTTGATGTTTCCCTTGATCGCTTCCCACCAGTGTGTCAGTGACTCAAAGTGGGGTTTCATGGTTCTCCAACCTTTGTAATCCCTCTTGAGCTCCTCAATGTTTTCTGGGGTCAGCAGTTGCACGTTTAGCTTCCATGCCCCCCTGCCAACCCTCTGGTCCTTCTCTAAGTGACAGTCAGCCAGTAGGAGGCAGTGGTCAGAGAAGAACACCGGCTTGACGTCGGTGGATCTGACTGCGAATGCACGGGACACAAACAGGAAATCTATCCTGGAACAGACGGACCCGTCAGGCCGCAACCAGGTGTATCTACGCTGCGCTCCACCTGCAGGGTTGCTGAAGAAGTCGTGCAGCTTGGCATCCTTTACTGTTTCCATCAGGGATCTGGACGTAGTGTCCAAACTGCTGTCGGCCCTGCTGGATCGTCCAGCCGCATCGATGATGCAGTTGAAGTCACCACCCGGAATGACCGGTCTGGAGGTCGCCAGCAGCAGTGGGAGCTGCTGAAAAACCTCCAGCCCCTCAGCCCCTTGTGACGGGGCGTAGACATTAATTAAACGGAGTGGAGCATTCTTGTACATTATGTCTGCTACAAGGAGGCGCCCGCCCACCACCTCCTCAACCTGGGAGACGGTGAAGCTGCCTCCCCGCAGCAGAATACCCAGGCCGGAGGAACGAGAGTCGTTTCCTCCAGACCAGATCGATGGCCCATGGGACCACCATCGTGACCATTGCCTGTAGGAGCTGAGGTGCGGTATCGCACACTCCTGCAGAAACAACAGGTCAGCTTTGACCTTGGCAAGGTAGTCCAAGGTCACAACACATCGCGTAGTACATTTAATGCTACGCACATTTATGGATACAATCTTTACACCCATTTTAAAGCAGTTAGTCACTTACCAAACCTGTTGTCTCTGAGAGTTCCTTCATGCCCGTGGTGTGCTCAAATTGCTTCACTTGGGATGGGCTGAGGAAAGCGTCCTGAACCTCCCCATTGGCGGTGTTCTGCTCGGGTGGCATCTGGGGGTCCGTGCAGAGAGCGGGGTTTGAAATGTCCTCTGTTGGAGAAGCTTCTCCAATCCTCTCCCCCTCTGGGGCGTTGCTGCTCCCGGCTTCCTGGAGCTGGGGTGCGCTGAGCGCCTCACTGCTCCCAGATTCCTGGGGTTGTGGTGCACTGGCCTCTTTGGGTTGTGGGCCAAGTTGGGGTGCGCTGGTCTCCTCATTGTCTCCAATGTTCTGGAGCTTGGGTGTCTCGTCCTCCAACTCCCTAGCGTTTTGCCGCTTCTTCTGTTGGCGCCGCCCTGGCACTTCTTCGTCTGAAGAGCTGCTGCTCTTGTTATCCGTGTCGGATAGGAGATGCCTCTTGACTCTTGTCTGGGAAGTGGCTTGGTTTCTTTTTAGCCCCTTCTTCCTTTTGGCTCTCTTCACCAGCTGCCACTCCCCCTGCAGCTTTCTGACTGCTGCCTTCTCCTCCGTTGATTCGCTCTCCTGAGGAGTGGGAGGATCAGGGGGCAGTGCTGTTGATTGACTGTCTGTTGCCCCAATCTTTTCCTCCACCTTGTCTCTCTCTGTGTCCTCCTTTGTCCCGTTGTTCTCCCTGGGGGCCTTGGTGGTTGGAGTGACACGAGGCATTTCTTCTGCTTCCCCCTCATTGGCTTTAGCTGCCTATGCATAAGTACGGCAACGTTTGGGGCAGGTCTTGTAGAGGTGACTTGCCTCGCCACACAAGTTGCAGCACTTAGCCTGTTTACAATCTTTTGTCTGGTGCCCTTCCTTTTTGCAGTTCTTGCAGAGGACAGCGCTGCAGTTGGCCGCCACATGACCAGACTTGCTGCATGAGCGACAAAGTTTGGGTTGCCCAGCGTAGACAAGGTACCCACGGCTTCCCCCGATAGCGAATCTGGAAGGGGGGTGGAAAACGGCTCCCTTACCGTCGGTCTTGAGCGTTACCTTAACCTGGCGTTTACATGTCCAGATCCCCAAATTATCTTTAACTTCAGTGCAGCTCCCAACCTTATCGAAGTACCTGGTAAGGAAGGTGAGCACGTCAGCGACAGGGACGTAGGGGTTGTACAGGTGCACAGTCGCAACCCGTTCACGATGCAACGGTAGAACAAAGAGCGGCTCCGCCGTCAGGATCTTCATTTCTGGCAGGTCTTTCTTTTCCTCAAACACCTTCAGGAGTTTGACACAAGCTGCCACGTGCTTGAAGGTCACATCAAAGAAACCAGTGCTGGGGAAATCCTGTAGGCAGTAGATCTCCGCAGCCGCGAAACCACACAGCTTGAATAGGATCCTCTTGGTGAAGAAGGTCCTATCCATTCCTATTCCTTGCTCGCTGCCCTTCACCATGACTCGGATGGTGTTAGGTACCCCATGGTAAGGGGTTTGACTGGTTATAGCCATTGCTCTTTCCCTGACAGAAACGTGATAAAGGTCTCTCCCCTGCCAGGTAGTGACCCATGCTGTTACAAACAGCTGTCCAGACCATGGCCTGGCACAACACATTTTGCATTGAGGAAAATGCAGAGTAACTCACCACATACAATTTCAGGGCCATAGTGTTTTTTTCAGATTCCTGATATAACAACATGAAAAAATGTGGCTACATAAACAAAATACTGTGGATGCTAGAAATCTGAAATGAAAACATAAAACTCTGGTAACACTCAACAGAGCAGGCAGCATCTGCAGAGAAAGAAACAGAGTTATCAGTCCAGGTCAATTACCATTTTCTGCTTATATTTATGAAAATATGTAAATTGGGTAGAACATTTCTGCTTAATATTTGCTGCTAGATTTATAGCGTTAGTAATATTGAAGTCAATAGAAGTAAAAATTGGAAGGAATAACAATCGCTCAAAGTCAAAATCTACACCAGTATCTTTAAAATTTACTACTAAATTGAAAAGCACTGTGAGTGTTAACAACAATATAAACTGTAGTTGAAGCACTTTTGCAGTGGACATGTACAAGCCCTACGTTGCTGGTGCCATAATTGGTATACCTCTTTATTGGCTCCAAGGCACACTTGATATTTAAACCTATCTGTTACTGTACATAATATATTATTTGCAAACTTGGGACTTGTTAGTTGTACTGTGGAGTTTTAATATGAAGACATTTATCAAGCTTAATGTAATTTATTTCCTATGTGTCAGTTTAGTGTTATTTTCTTTTGTTTCTTACTACTTCTACTCATCTGTGATATCTGTGGAATAAATGCATTCCCTGGAGGGCTGGGGAAAAATCATAAATCACTGTCATTCCAAATGAATGTTTCTGGAGATGCTGATGTATTTGCTGTGCTGTGAAATCAGTTGACAGATTTGTACATTTTATTTTAATACTCTGCTATCATTTTCTTTATTCTTTCATTATTTTTGATAGAATTGCTTTTGTATTGTCAACTAAGCCTCTCTGTATGTGCACAATGGTGCGTAGAATGGGGAAATGAACCCTAAAATGTATTACTTAAGTTAAGAAGTTGTGTTCCTTTAACTGTTCATTTTGATTTCCTGTAATTTAGCTATTTTGGTATTTATTGGTGATTTAAAAACACCAATTCAGTGTAGAATATATTTTTCTCTTTGTATTCTCTCTCCTTCAGGAGGATAGTTTTTGGGTGCTGCTTTTGTAGCTGGATCTAAAAGATTTAATTTATATCAGTGGTGCACCCTATCCATACAAGAGTGATTTACTTCAGCCACAGTCATAATGCCCTACATGAATCTACTGACAGAATCTTCTCAAAATTTCAAATACAATTGTCAGACAGATCTAGCTACTAAAGTTCATCCAGTAACTCAATGAAGTACCAAGGAGTCCCCAGGTTTGATTACTTGGCTAGGGAAAGAAAGGAAAATCAGCTGCAATTCCTGTTTGTTCTTGCTATCCAGTGACTGTTGCTGGAAACGCACTTTTTAAATAACCCTGTGGGAATAGATGGGTTTACCGATGATATTTATCATGTTTCAATACTCCACTGATACTCAATACCTGCCTTCAATGTCCATTAGGACATTCAGTTCAGTACTGCTAGCTCCTGTGAAACCATGCTCCAGTTTTCATCATCAATTTCAGGATGGGGTTGGGGGGAGTGGCGAGTAAATGAGAAAAAAAAAGTAATAAAAACTTAAGGCTTCCCAGTGGCTAACCTAGTTTACTTAGTGAATAGCTGAGCTGTTCAGATCAGACAAATCTCAGGTTTGATCCTCTGTTTGTTTTGCCTTTGCTAACATGAGGCAGGCAGCAAGAGTGAGTCTACAATTGGATATAGCACAGCAAATATGGGTCTGAATCCTGGCAAAGTACTGCAGGACCTACGTTGTACAAGTGGAACTAGGAAAATAATCAACTCCTTCAGGAGGAGGGAGAGAGTTGGGAGGGAAAAATCTAGTCAGGGGAACAAAGCAAACATTAAAATGCTTACTGTAGCCTTGCCGTGCAGCAATTCTTTTGGCCTCATATAAGGATTCACAAAGAATGCATGCAAATATCTTCAGCATAATACTTCATTGCAAGTATTTTGTACCACACACAGCTAATGAAGGTAAAAGCATGTTGTTTGTTCTTTAGAATGCATCATGGTGTCTTGAGGGAGCAATTAGCTACAATGACGTACCAGCCTTTTGCATAGCAACAGCTCATGGCCCAAATATAGGTTGGCAGTCGGGGGTATATTTTCCTCTGGGCATAAGCAGGTGAATAAAACTGGCAGTAAGCAGAAACAGTCAAATTCTGGCATTAGTCCATGTTCTGCTTACATTATAAATCAACTGAAAGGGGGCTTATTATAAAAGAGGGAGGGGGTATTCCCTTTTAAGGTTTGGTAATACTTCAATGAAAGGCTAATAGCAGAACTCAGGCAGACTCATATAGGATTGGGAGAATATAAAGACAAAATGTGTTCTGAAGTGAGTTCTAAACCCTTTCTCAGACTTCATATCAGTTAATGAGCAACATTTAGAAATTTCATCAGAGCAATTTCATCAGTAACTATGTTAATCCCACCATTACCTCTGTGTCAGATTGATTGCCTGTCTCCTAATGCAGGGTATGCCACAATTCCTTCTAATTAAACATTGGGAAGACTGAAGCCCTTCAATCATCACCACGCCCCTGCATTGCCCCCACATCCTCAATATAAACTCTTTTGCTGACTTTACCTGTGCTGTATCGTTATTACATAAAATCTTTAGCATTTTAGTACAAATCAGACAATATATTATTGATGTAATGGAAATCAGTTGGAAACCAAAGGCTTTCCATGATTTTTTTATTATCTTTAGGGAGTGCTAAAGGTTGGCTGGAAGTATTTGAAGACTTGTCTGTAGGGGGCTTGTCACCTGTGACACTCAGACATGTACATTCCTTTCTACAGGACCATGTTTTTGTCACCATGGAATATGTAATACAATGTATAGCTGCCTAACACTTTCACTAGTTCAATTCCTTGCTACAATTTTCTGAACAATGCATCATGCTTGATTTGAAAATGTTCCTTATATTGTTGTGATAAAATTCTTTGAAGCTGATCATCGAATTATGGAAGACCACTCTTCTTTCATGTCCTCAGACCACTTAATTCTGAGCTAACCCACTCCCTTGTGCATTGGCATGCAACATACAAAGAATAATATAAAATTGCATGGAAACAAGCCATCAGGCCCAAATAATCTGGGCTGATGTTTATACTCCACATAAAACTCCTCCCATTTCATCTAACTTGTTCAGCATTTCCTTTGATCCCCTTTTCTCTCATTTTCTCTTCTAGTTTTCTTTTGAAAGCATCTCATGCTTTAACCACTTTCTGTGGTAGACAGTTCTACAATCTAACTGCTCTATGAGTAAAGAAATTTCTTATCTTTTCCTATTAAATTAATTAGTAACTATTGCCAGGATTCTATGGGACCTCATCAACCTGGCAGAAAGTTGGGGGCACCCCCACCTCCGCTGGTCATGGAAGCCTCAACTAAATTTTATGTTGATCAGAGAGTTAATTGCCTGCAGTCATGGCTTCCGCATTCCCCCTCAGGTAGGATATCCTGACCCCCAACATCTGTGGTCAATAGGAGGGCTGACAGCTCTTCAGACACAGCAGCACCATGGGAGACAGTGGCAACAGCTGGGACTGCAGCCAAGCCCAGACCAGGCACCATGGGAGGAGACACCAGAATACAGGTTGTGGTGGGGACACTGAGGCCAATTAGGCAGGTCCTGGTTGGAGGAGTCAGTCTTGAGGGTGGGGTGGGTCTTTTAGGGGAGGCAGCCCTGGCCATCAGGGGGTCCTCTGTAGACCACATCTTGACCTATCAGGAGGGCCCACTCCCACAGACCGCAGGGAGGCAGCCAGTCTATACCTCCTTGGAGGCCTCCCCACATGGTGAAATGCCCATCTGTGGAGGGAATGGAAGACACCAATTAAGGACCTGAATTGGCCTAATGGCAGGCAGGATCCCTTCCGTCTGCCTCACTGCTGGTAAAATGCCACGGGCAGTGGAAAGGCAAAAGGCACGATACCTCTCGCCATCCAGCCTGACTTTATGCAACCCACTCCCTCCCTTGTACAACCACCACCACCACCCCCCACCCCCATCGCGTCCCAGTATACTCCCTAGGGGTCTCTGTGGAATCCCTGTTTATCTTTTATTTATGGCCCCTAATTTTGGATTTTGCACATGGAAACATTCTTTCCATATCTATTCTGTATATCCAATAATAATCTTAAAGGCCACTGTCAAGTCTCCTTTAAGTCTTTTTTCTATGGAGAAAGCCCCCAATGTGTTCAAGATTTCCTGACAGTTGTAATCTCTCAGTCTGGTATCATCCTTGTGCACTTTATCTTGTGCTTCTAGATCCTTTTAATAGTTTGTAGACTAGAAACTGAATTTTCACTCCCTTGTCAGGAGTGCAGAGTTGGGACATTTCCCGGCTCCACAATCCTGACCCAGGAGAAAGTGCCCTGGAAGTTGGAATTTTCATTCTGGGGTAGCAGTATCCCCTGAGAGTCGGGCTGGGCGACCCTGGAATGAGGGCAGAGGCTGCTGAGTACGGAGGGGGGTTGGGGGGAAGGCCTGCCTTGGTGCCTTGAAGTTATTAAAAACATCCCTTCAGCCCTCAACCCTCACATCCCACCCCGCCTTCCCTATGCCCCATATTCGCCATGTCAACCTGTGCCCCTCTACCCACCAACAGCCCTTCATATTCCTATGCCAATTATCCCCTCCACTCATCCCCATGGCCCTTTATAGCCCCATGCCAACTCATGCCCCCACCCCCCTTTTCCCTTACACCCTCCATAAAGACTCAACCTAGTATCTATCATGAGTAAAGCCCAGGAGCCAAGCTGACATAAAATAAAGTCATGTGCCTCGTCATGATGTCACTATTTTTTAAAAAAAACTCTCATTGATTAAAAAAATCAACACATTGAAATTCCTTCAACTAATCTCTTAAGAAAACAAACATTTCTATTCTATAACCACTTGGAGCTGCCAATCAAAATGCTCACTTAACAGGCACTCCACTGTGATAATGTTAGGTTGTAAAATCAGTCATGCAGCACAAACCCTATAATGATAGCTCTCAGGCTTATGCCAACAGACAGAATGAAATAGCAAGCACTGATTTTTTTAAACTCCACACATTTTTTAAAACTTAAAAACCAGCAAAATTAAATCCCTTGACAGTTTTGATGATTCCAATAAGTTTTGAGATTCCAATGAGCTTTGACAGTTCTTTGACACCTTGAAAGTTCTTTGACAGCTTTAACAGTTCTTTGACAGCTTGACAGTTACTTGACATCTTGACAGTCCTTTGACAGCTTTGACTGTTCCACTGATTTTATGCACTTTTTACACACATTGAGCCTAATTTAACAAATATTTTTACCAATCCCAAAATCACCTGACTTCTCCCAAAAGGATACATTACCTCTCTCAAAAGGCACCTTACCTCTCCCAAAGGGCACCTGACCCCTCCCAAAGGTGTCCCAGGACCATATCCAAGGGGTACTTCACCTCCCCAAAAGGATTTCCTAGCTACCCAAATGAATCCACAAGGTTCAGACCTACTCCTGCTAGGTCTAATTTGTACACTTTGGATTTTGGACACCTACCACACCAAAATCACTCCTGGGTGGACGCAGTTGCTGATTTATATGGGCAGCTGCCACCATGAACCACAGATGTGCAATTCAGAACTGCCCAATATACCCTCACCCCCAGTGAAAATGGCAGAGGCTGGGTTTGGGGACAGGACTTCCTGCTTCATGCAGAGTCTCTCCATCTGCATGAAAATTCAGGCCTAGAACTGTGCGCAATGATCTCAATGTAGCCTTACCAGGTGGTAATATGTGGGCCATCTCCTCAGCCTAACAACCTAATGCTATTTTTCAAAACCCCAATCAGTATGCATGCTTTCCATATATTTCATATAGTCTTTTATACTACATGTTTGGCACAGCAGGGTTAACTACATTTTCATCTTTAAAAATAGTTACACTACTTGTTAACTTCTTGAGAAGTATAAAAGAAGCATTAATTCAGGTTGAAATTGCTTATCTGTTTTTCAGTTGCTCCTGTTACAGATTTTGTGTTTCAAGAAATCAGGTAAAGTAAAATTGGGAGCATCCACAACTTATCAAATAATAGGAAATTATGCCCATTAGTAACTAACAAAAATAATCCATTTGTTTAGATGCATTTTCCTTAACTTATCTACAAAAATAGTCATTTAAAAGTAGTCTATTTCAAACACAACATATGTTCTTTTTGGAGTAGTTTTAGTAGCTAATTCAAGTACTGAGCTGCTTCTTTAATTTCTCTTAATTGAGAAGTAAATGCCTTCAAATCCTTCAAATATGCTAATTGCTTCTTTGCATGTCACATGCATGGCATTGTTGGATTCTTCATCATCGTTTTCAGGTTCCTTGTTTCTTCTTGTCTGTTGCCTTGCCCCTTCTTTACTGAGGCGATGATATCTTCATCTGCCAGTGCCACAGTACACTGCTTATTTGCATCCACATTAGCTGCAAGATTTATGAACTGTTCTTTTTGCAAACCAAGAATTCATGTCGAAGCTGTTCATCAGCATCTTCTTCAGCACTCTCAGCAGTGAATCCATAAAGGTCATCATCATGGGGGCCACAGAAAGAAAACATTGAAAAACAATTTAAAATCGTGTCTTTTTTAACCATTGTTGAGACTTTTTGTTTTAAACTGTGTATTGCCTTTCTTAGTATGAATAGCTGTCAACCTTTATGAGCTAAATGTTTTCAGAAATGGTTCCAAATGTCCCGAAGAATCTCTTCATCCACTCACTGCATTAAGGAATGGCATTTGGAGGAATAAAGTTAACTTAGCGTGGACTTGTCCCAGATTTGCACTAATTGCAGTGGAGGGCACGAAAAATGTCATTTTACTCGCCAGCCGCAATAGTGGGTTTTCGCGCCGTCTCATTCCCTTCCCACCTCATAAGTTATGCAATCATGGGAAAATGCTGGATTGCTGGCGGAAGGCCTCCAACTGACCCACCACAACGTTACCTCGCCGCTTCCTCAAGCCAGGCGCCATATTTAAAATGCATGCACACTTCTCAATGCTTGTAGCCCAGTGCTGCTCCGCTGAAAACATGGCTCCAAAAGCCAGGAAAATTGCAGCCCCCCTGATTTAGTGACGCATCCCCGGGACACCTTCTGGACACCGTGGAGGCCCACTGTAAAGTCCTCTACCTCCACTCTGGCTGCAGGAGGCCCATCAGTCTCCCCACTCTGGCTTGAAAGGTTCTGGCAGAGATGGTGAGATGGTCAGTGCCAATGCTGCACACAAGAGGTCAGCCACCCAGTGCAGAAAATGGATGAATGATCCCATCTGTGCTACCAGGGTAGGTCAACCATCTCATCAATTTCAACTCACCCACTCACAAGCCAATAACATATTCACTGGCATCTCACTCACTACCAGCTCAAGGGCCAACACCACTCACTCTCTTACACACACCCTCACATCACCATCTGGCCTCATCTCCTCTGGAGGTAGCCTCCTCATCCTGTCCATAGCTCCAATTAGCACACACGCATGCCTTGCATCCTCTCATTTGGCCTGGTATGCGCCTTGCTCATACTCTCCATCTGTCTTTATGCAGGACAAGATCACGCACAATCACCAGAAGAGGTTCCAGACTGGGAGATGGAGCGCCAAAAATCAAGGTCCTCACTCCATTCGAGAATCGAGCTTTGAAGCTGGCCAGAGTGGATGGTGACGTTGAGGTTGGCAGCGAACACTCACATGTGGACTCTGCACCACATCATCCCTCGCTCAACACTACTCAGAATCCACTGTTCTGTGTTCAACATGGCTGCCAAGCACTAATAATCTCCACTTTCCTAGGTACACCTGACATGTCACCCTCAGGCAACCATGACCCCAACCCCAGAACCTAGAGCACCTCAGATGCGAACCCTGAGGGCAGCACCATTGAAGACCTGTCAAGGTGCTCACCCACACCCTCCAGCAGCACAGCAACACACACCATGGTGGGACCTAGATGTAGTTCCACAATGTTCCACAATAGGTGGAGGCAGGGACATCTTTGATCACCAGCACTTGGAGGAATGCTGGAGGCAAGGAACTTGCTGAATCCGAGTCAGGTGATGAGCCTCTGGACTTGGTCCTTGTTGTGGTATCTTTGACAAACCAACCACAGGAGGCTCAGGTACAGGTTATGATCATTTATTCGAGCAATTGCAAGGAGAGAACCATTTCAAAGCAGCTAGAGGTAGCACTCTACCAAATTACAAGCATATGGCTTATTTATACATTACTGATCACATACAAGAACATTGTTCAGATTCCAATCTTATCAACATATAGGTTTACATTAAACACATGTCTCTGGTTCTAGGTACATACATCCCCCTTCACCCAGACAGAGCCTTCTCCCCCCATCTAAGCTGGTACCATATGTTCTTTCCTTATCTGATGAAGAGCACACTTAATCTATCTTGTTTTCATCTTCTGTCTCCAGTCTAGTTCCCAGCGTCTTTCTGGTGATTGCAGGTGCTAAGGGTGTGCAAAGTTCATCTGGTAACCCTTAACTGTTAATGTATTTGATGGCACTGGCTGCCTGGAGATTCTAAGTAATTCACTTTCAATAAATTCTTACTGTATTCCCCCGAACAGTCCTCAGTCAATTGTTGGAGCTGCAAAGGCAATCACGGGAACATCAGGAAGGGCTGTCTGGTGCACTCCTCAAATTGCAAGGGATAATGGAGGAGTCTGTCCGCCATCAATCTGAGGTGATTGTGCCAATATGCCAACACATGAAGATCACACTGGCAGGATGACAGTTGCCATGGAGACCTTGGTCCAGGGCATTAGTCCTGCACTGTTGTGAAGGCTGAATTCCATCAATGATGCCATTGTTGGCCTCTGACAGTGTCAATGTGAGAGGGGTGAGGGCAGCTCGATCTCACTCCAGCTTCCCCTTCTCCTCAAGGAGTCAGCCAGGGCCTTCAGGCACTCATAGGGAGGACCAGCAGTTGCAAACCCCAGGGCCAGCCACCCAGGTGACTCCGGGATTGTCCAGCTGATCCGAATGCCCTCATCCTGAGACCCCTACAGCTCCAGTTCTACATGCTGAGTGTGCACCTGGTCCGCAGGAGGACACCCAAAGCAGGCCGGGGCCCTCCAGGTCTCAAACCTCCAGAGGATGCCCGCCAAGGTTATCGCAGATAGGGCATAACAGTCAGCAGGCTGCCTCCACCTCTGCTGTGGTTGTCGGGGGAGCACCAAGACATAGCGGCAGAGTTAGTAAGAAGATGTAGTGGCACAGCCTGGGAACGGGTGTAAATCACTTGTACTTAATATTCACAATTGTAAATAAACTCACCAGAATCTCTCCCTGCTTATGGCTCCATGTTCTGATGAGCAATGTTTGTGTCAGTCAGATGTGAAACCTTGGTTCCTGCACAAAATAAAGACAGGTGTCTCAGTCCAGGGCCTCTTCCTGTGCAGTGATGGTCCGGCTTCACACTCATTGGACACATTAGTGATGCCTGCACCTCGATGGTCCTTGTTATTTCTGCCAGAATGTTGTGGATAGGTGTCACAGAGTTCCATCATTCTCTCTGTGGCTCTAACCCCCTCGAGGTGGGGCTGGCCCCCATCTCTTTAGCATCTGTGACCAGTGACACTGTGCACCTGAAGGGGACAGGTGCTGAAGGCTGACAAAAGGTCAGGATAAAATTTCATGGCTGTGTCTCCATGATATGACCCTGAGCACAGAGCACAAGCGAGCTGTTTGCAACCAGACAGGAGTCAGACGTTCACAGTGGCAATGTGAAGATCTATGGAGTGTCCCCATTGCATGTCGTCATCATCTTCCTGGAATCTAGTGACTATTAAGGCCTCTGCTGCGCCTCCATGACATGACCCTGAGCAGTGAGGGTATGTGTGCTGTCATCAGTCACACAGGTGTGAAATGTTCACAGATGCAAGGTGAGGATGTCAGGACTGTTCTCACTGCATCTCGTCGTCATCCTCCACGAATCTTGCGGCTATGAGGGACTCCCGAGCGCACTTGCCTCGTCTGGCCAGTGCGATTGCCTCATCGTTGGCACCCTCGCCTTCGAGGACCTCATTGCCCCCATCACCTTTGATGTCCTCCTCATGCAGCTCTTCTATCTCCTCCTCAGCTAGGCCCTCCTCTGCTGCAAAGCCAGGTTGTGTAGCGCGCAACAAGCTACATGATGCTCAACACCCTCGGGGGACTGTATTGCAGTTCTCCACCGGACCTGTCGAGGCATTTTCAAAATGCCTATCGTTTGCCCCTCTAAAGTCCCGGGTCGCAGCATTAGCCTCATTATACCGTCGCTTTGCTGCAGTCTGAGGCTGCTGAATGGGCATCATTAACCATGTCCTCAATGGGTAGCCCTTGTCCCCAAGGAGCCAACCCTGCAGCCTCTGTGGACCCTGGAAGATGTCAGGGATCTGAGACCTGCTGAGGATGCAGGGATTCATGCTCCCTGGGAGTTATGCACAGACCTGTAGGATGCATTTGTGGTGGGCACACACCAGCTGAACACTCAGCGAGTGGAAGCCCTTGCAGTTGATGTAGTTAACTGCTTGTTACCATGGAGATCTAAGCGCCACATGAGTGCAGGTGATGGCACCCTGCACCTGTGGGAAACCAGAGATCTGCAGAAATCCTAGTATTCTTGCTTCCAGGCTTTCCTGATCCCGGTCAAAATGCATAAAGTTCTCCGTGACCTTCTGGATGCAATTGTGCATGGAGATCCTGCACAGGTCACCTGTGGAGCCCTGGAAGGAGCCGCCGATGTAAACATTGAGCACCGCGGTCACTTTCACGGCTACTGGCAGTGAATGCCCTCCATGTCTCTGTGGTGTCAAATCCTGCAGCAGGTGGCATATAAGACCGACCAGTTCTCAGTCATCTGTCGAAATGACAAGCGCTGCCTATAGACCCTAGGTCTAGCGACGTGCCTACAAGTGACGGCTCTCTGTGGATCTTCATTTGCTTGCGGAGTAGTCCCTTCTGCTCCTTCACCTTGAGGAAGGCGCCTCCACCAAACTCCTCTTCTTCTTCTCTGCTCTCTGTAAACCATGAGGTATACTATTAAATCACCAGGTTCCATGATCCTGATGTTCTCCTCCTGCAGGATTGAAGAGAAAGACATGTGTATTAGCATATGTGTCTAAGGATCTCTCTTGGTTAAGTCTGAAGGTCCCTTCACGCATGCTGGAGAGTGCTGGCAGCCAGTGTATAATGCGCTCATTGGCTGTCTGAAGCACCACCCACCTCTGCCCCACTCCACTTGACTGATTGGCAGCAGCTTCACCCATTGGACTACATGCTGTGCTTTCAACTCAGGTGCAGGCATTCTCCTAACCTGCAGTGCAAGGCTGTGCTGTTTACTTGAACCATAATGGATACTGGTCCAAACCTTAGTAAAGACATTGCAAGGAGCTGTGAACACCTCCACCAGTGACTGTGCTATGGCTACCTTTCATAAGGGGATTGTACAACTTGCCCCGTCGGCCAATTGTTCTGCTGCCCCTAAAACACTCATTTATTTGCAGTCTACACCTGAGGTGTGAAAAGTTCTGGAGCATTCGGTGGTGCTTTCATGCTTTTGTGTTGATTGAATGGACAGAAAAGCTTCAGAGGACCGACTCCAAGCATGTCAATGGAGCTGCTGATGAGCAGTCTCAGTTGCAGAAGAATATTCACTTTTGACAAGCTTTTCCAAGTCCGTGGCCACTTCCCTCAACTGCCCCTCCCCCCCACCCCACCCCCAGCATGTGCTTGTGTACTCCCTTCCGTCTTTGCTGCCTTGACCCCCACCCCAACCCCGCCACCAGGCCTGACCCACTCTGGAGCCCTTTCCCTGGCACTACACTGAAAGTCAGCTGGGGAAAAGTGACTTGCCTCTGCCCCCTGCGAATGCACTGCGCCTCTTCCTTGATGTCCTATGGGTGATGCTTACGAGCGCTATGCAAGATCTGTGCTCCAACCTCCGACTTCCCCTCGAATTTCAGTTTGCCAGGTGCACACTTTTAAAGGTAGGCATGAAGCACACCATTCTGAAGTCATACTGACATGGGCAGTAAATTTGATGTGGGGGGATGATTCCAGCGAGCAGGATTTATAATGAGATGTTAAAGTGTTGAAATTAGATTCCCAACATGTGGCGGCAGGGAATGCGGCCGGCCATTGACAGGGAGAGCGGACGATCGCAAACTGGCTTCACGGTGGCGTGAAACCGATTTTTGGCCTTCTCGCCATATTGTCAGCGCTGCCCGCCATGATGCCAGCTGCCAACAGGACCAGACAATTCCACCTTTAATGGGTTGTATACCATTGACATGAGGGTGGACACAACATGAGTAGAGTTATTAACTAATAATGATATTTTCCGTTCAAACGCTTTCAATTGATTTTGTGATCCATCTTGTAAATATGTCATCCAGTCATGTAGTAGCTGCCTAGCAAACAAACCAGGCATGGGGCTTTGCACTACTAAATTTATCATTGTTGTGCCCATTGTAATGCAACAGCATTGATGTTCAATTTGGACCCCAGCCTATAATTTTCATGGTGACCTCCTCATAACAAGTAAGGGTTTTTATTTACTTCATCCCATCAATGTCCCACCATTTTAGCACTAATTTTTCTGGAAAGAATAAAACAACATGGGCAGAATTTACTGCCTGTCGGGTGGGCGGGCCCGACTCAATCTCCAGTGGGCGCGGAGCCAATCGCCGCCAGCGAAGGGCCCTGCTGCCATTTTACGTGGGTGGGCTAATTAAGGCCGGCCCAGCGTGATGTCCGCCGGGAAGCACTATGTGCTTCCTATGCGGGCGGGGGGGGAAATCCCCAAAAGCGAGAGTGCGATCTTTCGCACATGCGCATGAAAAAGCACACATCTCCCTGAGTCTAAGTGCAGCCTCAGGGAGATTGCTTAGATTTTTGAAACTATTAAAAATTGAGAAAAGAAAAATCCCTTACATGTCCCCTCATGTGACAATTTTTAAAACCCCGCATGAAACCTCATCCTGCCACTGGATGAGGTTTCATGTTTTCTCTATTTGCCTCCGGGGCTCCTTGCTTGTCCGCCAACCTTAAGGTTGGATGGGCAGGTCCTTTACTATGATCCTGTCAATGGCCTTAAACGGCCATTGACAGGTTGGCGGGCACGCAGCTGATTTTGCTGTGCCCCAACCTTCCTGAATATTTAAATTGGGCGGGGTGACGTGGGGGGGTTCCACCCGACATCATCCCACGTCATTTCACATGTCGGCGAGCATGCCCCGCTCCCAGCTCGCCAATGGCAAAATTCTGCCCCATGTATCGCTTGCAAATAATGAGTAATTTTACTGAGAGAATTGTATGTCACTGGGAATATGTACCTGTGGTTGTACCTATGAAGTGCATCCTAACATTCTGAGAAATGGTCCTCCTAGAATAATGAGAATTGAATATAAACATAAAATTGCATGTTTAGCACAAGTGAATTGTAGTTCAACATGTGCTTTTTTAAAATAAAGCTCATATATTGACAATTTAAAAATCTTCATTTTGAGGGGGTCATTGTTTTTGCTGAGATCATAATTTTTCAGGCATATAGGAACTTCATATATCTTGAGTTCTGGGTGAAATATGAATTTTTCAGTTATGCAACTGTCTCTATCAGACTCCTGAAATTTCTCCCTGATGCCTTTGTTTTAATGCAGTATGGGATAGTCCCTCTGGGTCACATCTTATTGTAAGGCAACCAATGTTAGAAGTAATCATTAACACTGAGTTGGCATATATATATGGATGGACTTGTTACAGTGATGCTGGATGCTCAGGAGACATTGAGTAGAGAATTTCAATCAGTCAAGAGAACTGAAAAAGATGGATATCATCTGGAAACCAAAAGCTAAGACAGTGCAACTGCTCAATACCTTGTCAATGTCACATTAGCCTCGATATAAGGCTTTACTTAGGAATATGTCTCCAATCTGCTACAGACACACCCTTTGCCATTCTAATAGCCACACGTTTCAGGAAACTTGGTGGTAAAAACAGGAGCCGTGAGCTGCTGGCTGAAGAAGGCAAGTGACTTTTACAACACCCCTTGTGGACAAGACCTTGTCCCCTCCAGCCCCAATCTCTGACCTTCCTCCCTCATTGCAGACTGAAATGATAATGGATGTCAGACACAATAAATATGAGAATAACTCTGGTTAAAATAGTTGAGCCAAGACAGCTACAGTATTTGGGACATTGTTCAAGAAATGACTACGGAACAATTGCTTACACATGCAACTAAACAATGGTAGCACCGGAGGACGATGAATCAGATGAACAGTAAATGATGGACAGCTGGAACAGCAGGCTATGCAGACAGGACAGAAAGTGTTGAATTATCATGAGGTTTCAAGCATGGCTACCTTGAATAAAAGCAGCGAACAGTATGATGCATGCATTTCAATAATAATATTCCATCAGCTATGGTTTCATGAGAATGGTAATATTTCAGTATAATCTGTTGGTGCGATCATCAAGTCTGGAATGCCTTGGTCTATTGCAAAACTATCAAATCCACTTTCCGCAGAAAGAGATAACAATCTAATTCTTAAAAATGCTCCATTTCCTACAAAATGATGGAGGCTGGATTAGGAAAATTGTACAATGGTCATCTAAGATCTTAACTCTTTAATTTTATACTTAAAGTATTAGGAGATAAATGGGATAGCCGGGGCTCAGGAACAGGTAATGCAATATGTAATTATCCGTCACCCATGTAAAGCCCAGCATTGAATGTGTTGCTGAGTGGCTGCACACCTCAGCAACATCACGTAAAGCTAACCAGGTGCAGGAGAAGGATGAGAGGAGAGAGGTTCTCTCTCCTCAGGTGGCCAGACAAGCCCTCAGAAGGCAGTGCAAGAAGATAACCATAGCATGGACGATATTGATGCAATGTGACAAGAAGTTTAATGATCTCATACGAGTGAATCCTAACATGCCAAGTCCTCATTGTAACATTGTATGAATGCTGGCCACATGTGGTTGGGTCATGGAGATGGAAAGGGGGGGTGGTGGTGTCATCGGCCACGTGCACAGCAAGCGCCCTTGTTGTTCTCTGGTTCACCATGATGGTTCAAAGATTACTGGAACTGCAGACTGACACAGGATGAAAACATTGTAATTGCTGCCAGGGTAGTGAGTATTCAGCAGCATGTTGCTCTGGACATGGCCACTTATCAGCTTCACATTGAGTGAGCAGTACCCCTTGTGGTTTCGCTACATTCCCATTAAGGTGTAGCTCCAGCAAGGCCAAGTGTGTGCAGTTGATGGCTCCCTACACAGTTTGCTATCCTGGCAAAACCAAGTGGCTGCTCCTCATATCTCTCCCTGTTTAGAGAGAAGATAATGAAGTCCTCTATCCTGGCATACAGGACCTCTGTGAATGCCCAGAGACAACCCTGGATAGCACATTGCGATATGTTTCCAAGTAACCTCCTCCAGCCTGGAAAAAGACAGTGCTGTAAGAATCCAGGGCCATGGGAACTTTGGCAATCACTGGCAACATTGCCCTCACCTTATTCTGAGGCTGCAAGTCTGGTTCCAAGTGGTGACACAGCTCTGTGACCTCCTTCTTGGCAAAACACAGCCACCAAGCACATTGCTCCTGGCTTAAGCACAGGTGGGGGAAGTACTCTCTGAAAACCCTAGTTGGATAAGGCCTTCTTCTGAAAGCCCTCCTCCTTCTCCCTCTGTGAGCAGGTTTCCTTCTTTGCTCCCTCTGCTCCTCCTCCCTGTGATGCTGCAGCCCAGAGAGAATTATAGCCCCATTGCTGGGACAAAGTAGTTTACTCAGAGGCCTCCTTGAATCACCAAATGCCTTCACAACATTCAACACCACTCCCTGCTGACTTGACCAACTTTTCACAACTCCTCCAACAACCCTGTACTTCCATAAGCTTCGCAATAGCAACTAAATAGTCAAAGATAACTAACCATAACAAAAACAGAATTACCTGGAAAAACTCAGCAGGTCTGGCAGCATCGGCGGAGAAGAAAAGAGTTGACGTTTCGAGTCCTCATGACCCTTCGACAGAACTTGAGTTCGAGTCCAAGAATGAGTTGAAATATAAGCTGGTTTAAGGTGTGTGTGTGGGGGGTGGAGAGATAGAGAGAGACAGAGGTGGAGGGGGGGGGTGGTGTGGTTGTAGGGACAAACAAGCAGTGATAGAAGCAGATCATCAAAAGATGTCAACGGCCATAGTACAATAGAACACATAGGTGTTAAAGTTAAAGTTGGTGATATTATCTAAACGAATGTGCTAATTAAGAATGGATGGTAGGGCACTCAAGGTATAGCTCTAGTGGGGGTGTTTTTTTTGTTTTTATAACTAACCATAAGTTGGATGGTGATCCCATTAAATAGCTATGGTTGGCAGTCCCCTGTGCAGCTGAAAGTATTTTCGGCTGTGCGTGCTTAATGCAGGGTGTTAACATCCAAAATGGCAGGTTGGGCATTGAATCTGTTACACACTGACTGATATCACAATCTGCCTACACTGCATTCTTCCAGCTCACGCATGGAACACCATCACTATTGTCCTCAAAAACATGATGATTGGCTCAGGCTATCCTGGAAGTGGTGGGAAGGGGTCCCATCACCATTATTCATCTCTACTGGCTCTTGTAGCACTGAAACCACCACTGCTGTGGAGCTGAATTTTGTGGCCTAATCACTTTCTTAGTGCAGCAAGAAATCAGCTCTTTAAAAAAAATATATGCATCTCTTGGTACTACATACCTCAGAATTCCAGGTTTTGAACCAAGCCTAGATTGGCAGGATGAAAGGTTCATATGTCTCACGGTTGTAAAATCTTATTTGAAATGGGTGAGAAGTATCTTGACTCAGTTTCTCGTAGGCATGTCCCATAGTACAACAATTATACCAAACAGCAGTTTCACTCAGAGAGTCTGCACAAGTGAGAAATGAAACAACTGTTAATATATGAGAGGGTTTTTTCTGGTATGAGGCTGAGCAAAAGATGTTTTTGGCATGTCTTTCTTTTGGGATAATACCTAGCCTAGAAGAGCCCTATCCTCCAGCCCCACAATGCCACCAAAAGTTGGGCCGTCAGGCTTACCACTGCCATGTGTCCTGGATTTGCTTCCCTCCATATTCCTGCCCGGACCACAGCTGGTCACTCCATCCCTGCTCACCACACTCTAATGCTGGTATAAGGCCAGGGCCTCAGCAGATTACCCTCCCATTTGTCCATATCAGCTCCGTATCCCAGAGCTCTCACATGGAAGGAAGCTGGTGGTAAGTCTCAGGAAAAGGCCAAAGTCCTCTGATGGTGAATGAAGGTATCATAGAGGCCTTCTATTTCTATTTCATTCCCAGCACTCACTGACCAAAGGTTCTGATCTCAGTTGAGGCCTTTGGTTGAGTATTTCTTCCAGGGCTCTTCCACCCTTTTGACATTGTTTATGTTTTTTGTGATGCAGCAATTCCAGCAATTCCCATGGGATCACTGGTGGGATCCCTCTTGGTGACAGGATTCCCTCCGGGAGACTGCCATGAATTGGAAATAGATATCTGCCTCCGGGGAATGGATTAGGGCAGGTGTGAGTCCCATTATGCCTCTTGTCCTCCCCTTAAGGTAGGTAATAAAGGTGCTTTCTTCATATCAGGGTGCATCGGTGGTGATTTTATGGTCAGAAACGCATTAAATAAAGATTGACAGAAGTAATTTTCTAAGTTCTGCAAGATTCCCAGAATCATTTGTCTTAATTTGTACCACTGTACAGCTTGCAGTACCCCACAAATTTAAAATTGCATTTCTGTGTAACAGATCTGTGCTCTGTCTGACAGTTAAAACATTGCTGTAAATTCTTCAGTTTTCCCTGAAGCCTAATGCCCAGTAGGAAAGTAAACCTTGTTCATATGTGCATTAATCTGTCAGCTGTTTCTGAATAAACAGGTCTACTGCTTTGACTACATCTATGTCTTTTCCCTATCGAATATTCTAGTAACTGGTAGTACAGGCAGATAGTCTGCTCCAGTGTTTCATTTGGTAGTTGTTAGGATCTCAAGGGGCAACTGAAACAGTCTAGTGACAAATTTCATGTCAACATCAGCCTCTGTGTGAGTTCTAGACAAAAGATCTGTAGTGGTGAATCTGTACCCATCTTGTGAAAGTTGTTTATTTATGTAGTTTGGGGCGAGCAATCGAAACTCCAATCTGAATGAGACAGGATCTCAGTAGCCAGAGGCAATGCTGTAGAAATGTCCCTATGATGCCTCCCATTAAAATGTTTGCCCAGGGTTGATGAAACTGAAGAGATTTGGAAGTCATATTGCAGGAAATCACAAGCACAGGTCCCTGTCCGACCCCCCTGTGGAGCCACTGTCAGTTAACTGCCCCATTTCCATTTCCTTTTAAAAATATACATAATGGGCTGGATTTTACAGCCCCCTGCCAGGTGTGTTTTTTGTAGGAGGGTACACACTAAAATATGTCAGGTGGCTAGCCCACCGCCTTCCCACCCACCCCAATCATGTCCCCATAATAAGGGGGAGGAGGTGGATAAGGCACCCTCTACGTCACCCACCCTTAGGCCTATTGAGGCCCTTCAGTGGCCAGTTACTGCCAACTAAGGCCCTCAATCTACCTCCAGAGCCATAAAACATTGAGCAATGGCAGGCTGGTGGGAATCAGAAGGCCATTTTTTCAAGAATTTTTTGATAAGGTGAGCAGGATGAGCGACACATCATTTAAGGGGTGCCCTGTGCATATTGGGGGGACCAGCCCCTCCCCAAGATGTTACTCCCCCTTTGTCCCTCCCTGACTAGCCTTCAAAACCCATTCCCTCATTCCTCTCCCCACTCCCTAGGGTGCTGCATCCCTTCTTGCCTTAAAAGCCTGGGATTTACGTAGGTCCGGAAGCCTTTAGCCTTTTTCCCAAGGTCTGCATGCAGTCCCAGCATCACCCATTACAGCACCAGCCATCCTGAGGGCAGAAGTCCAACCCTCAGCTTGTTATTGCTGCGGGGACAACCTTGTTTAAAATCTGTCATTCAGGACTGACTCTTGTTTTGGGCCACGAGTTGTGTGCTCCCCATCCTTCACCCATCCCGCTGTAAAATTCAGCCCTTTGTGTTATGATCTGAAAAACAATATGGCTTTAGAAGTACTAATTTTGACTTCTCTAAATTACAGCATGAAGTAAACACGTTTACATTGCACTATAGCTTTACACTTATTAGAAATTTCAAGTAATTGTCACAAACCCTCCAGTGCTTGTCTGCAACATCTCACAAGCAATTAATAAAAAAAAGTGATCAGATTGCATCCTTATAGATAGTTTCTATGTGAAAAACAATTCCACTGTTCTGAGTTAGCTTCTTTGACAAATAGACTGCACACTGACCTTCCTGAACCTCCTCTCTGTTGCCACATTCATTAGCACTGTCACCAGACTGTCACTTCTTATCAAGCTGAGACACACATGACACAGTGTGTTGTAATGTGCAATGGGCCAGGCTTTAATCTTTGCATCCTGGAACAAATTAAGCAGGCAGGATAAAAGTGATTTGCTGTTTAAATGAGTCAGGGAAATTCATTAAAATAGATAATAGTTTCTCTTGCAGTTTAATGTTACAAATGATCTTAAGCATATGTTGATTAGTCCCTGGAATATTGCATTTGTAGTCCACGTTGCTTTTTTAAATATAATTCAAGCAACAATTATGTAAATATTGTAAAGAAAAAATAAGAGTAATGTAATATATTTGTTATAATGTTATTATAATGTACCCATCAGTGTTCTCATCATGGAAAATAGTAGAAGAGCACAAAAGCAAGTAAACAACATCAACAACAAAAAAATTATGATGGACATCTGGAATGAGAGCAGAAGATGCTGGAAACACTGCAAATCAGGCAGCATTTGTGGAAAGAAGTCATAAATGTTCTCTACCACTGTAACCTGCTTAAGACTGGCAAACCTCTGAGAACTCTGCTTTCCTCTGGCTTCTTGTGCACCTCTGATTTCTTTTGTCCCACTGCTGGTGAGCGTGACATGAGTTGTCTATGCCCTAAGCTCTAGAATTCACTCATTAAACCTATCCATCGCTCTATCTCTCTCTTCTCCTTCAGGATGCTCCTTAAAATTTACCTTTTCGACCAAGCTTTTGGCCACTAATCCCAAAATTTCCTTATGTGGCTCAGTATCAAATAGAGATGTGCCTTGGGATGCTTTACTATGCCAAAGGTTTTATATAAATGCAACTTAGTCGTGTTGTGAACGTACGCCTGACCTCTAATCCTAACACTGACCTCCATAACTTTAGACATTAACGACACCCTCCATTATCTTTACAGCAGAGGGTAATTGTGAAGTGGGGAGGGACTGTAAGTGTCCAAGAGGAGTCAAAATTTGTATCAGAGAGCCTTACCTGTACAGCTGAAGACAGAAATCCAGAAGTTTCCAAATTTGCCATCCTATTTCACAAGATTTTCTATGCTGTACCCTACCGATAAACGCTGCTTTGAAATCCAAATAAGTGCGTGAAATTGCTGTAATTACTAATTAGCTTACGATCAAACATGCCAGAAAAGGTTTGGTTATATTTAAAAGTAAGTGAATTTCCAATGGCGTGATCTGCCCTGCACAGAAATTGCATCAGCAGTTTGAGATGTACGAGGATCAGGTGACGAAGATGGGTAATGAAGCACAGCAACAACAGGAACAACAAGGTGGTGCCATCTGTGACATCTGAAGCAAAACCAAGTTTGCCAATGGCTATGATCGTATCTGTGATATGGCAAACAAAATTCTATGCTCGTTGTGGACAACAGGATTGGACACTGCGATCTAATAAAGTCCGATGTCTCTGACTTTTCCTTCGGTAATGACAATTCCAAAGGAGGTGCAGGAGCAGAGGGACTGGAGTGTGTGTGTACACAAATCATTGAAGAGGGCGGGGCAGTTGAGAAAATGGTCAATAAGCAGATGGGATCCTGGGCTTTATAAATAAAAGCATTGAGTACAAAAGCAAAGAAGTTATAATGAATCTTTATAAAACACGGGTTCAGCATGAACTGGAATATTGTGTCTAATTCAGGGACCACACTTTAGGAAGGATGGGAAGGTGTTGGAATGGGTGTAGAAAAGATTTATGAGAATAGTTCCAGGGACAATGGACTTTGGTTATATGTAGAGATTGGAGAAGTTGGGACTGTTCTCCTGAGAGAAGAAAAGGTTGAGAGGAGATTTGATAGAAGTGTTCAAAATCAAGTGAGGTCTGGAATCGGGAGTAGATAAGGAGAAACTGTTCCCATTGGTGAAAATGTCGAGAACCAGAGGGCACTGATTAAAGGCAAAAGAACCAAAGGTGACTTCTTTACACGGTGAATAGTTGGGATCTCGAATGCACAGCCTGAGATTGAGGTGGAGGCAGATTCAATTATGGCTTTCAAAAGAGAATTGGATAATTATCTGAAGTGAAAAAATTGTAGGGCTACAGGGAAAAGGTGTTATTGAAGTCTACAACACAGAAAAAGGCCCTTTGGCCCATTGAGTCTGCATCAGTCAAGCAAGTACCGAACTATTCTAATCCCATTTTCCAGCACTAGGCCCATAACCTTGTACGCCATGGCATCGCAAGTGCACATCCAAATACTTCTTAAATGTTATGAGGGCTTCTGCCTCTACCATCCTTTCAGGCAGTGAGTTCAAGGTTCCCACCACCCTCTGGGTGAAAAAATTCTTATTCACATTCCCTCAAAATTTCCTGCCCCTTTCCTTAAATCTATGCCCCCTGGTTACTGAGCCCTCCACCAAGGGGAAAAGCTCCTTACTGTCTACCCTATCTATGCCCATCATAATTTTATACACCTCAATCATGTCCCTCCCTCAAACTCCTCTGCTCCAGGGAAAATAACCCCAGTCTATCCAATCTCTCCTCATAACTAAAACTCTCCAGCCCAGGCAACATCTTGATAAATCTCCTCTGCACACTCCCTAGTGCAATCACATCTTTCGTATAATGTGGATTCCAGAACTGCATGCAATACTCTAGCAGTGGCCTAACCAGCATTTTATACAGTTCCAGCATAACCTGCCTGTTCTTATATTCTATGCCTCGGCTAGTAAAGGCAAGTTCCCATATGCTTTCTTAACCACCTTGTTTACCTGTCCCACTACTTAAAGGGACTGGTGGACATGCATACAAAGGTCCCTCTGATCCTCGGCACTTCCCAGGGTCCTACCATTCATTGTGTATTCCGGTGCCTTGTTTGACCTGCCCAAGTGCATCGCCTCACACTTATCCGGATTAAATTTCATTTGCCACTGATCAGCCCGTCTATATCCTCCTGTAATCTAAGGCTATCCTCCTCACTATTTGCCACCCAACCAATTTTGTGTCATCCGCGAACTTACTGATCAGCCCTCCTACATTCAAGTGTAAGTTGTTTATATATACCGCAAACAGCAAGGGACCCAACATCAATCCCTATGGAACCCCACTGGACACAGGCATCCAGTCACAAAAACACCCCTTGACCATCACCATCTGCTTCTGCCACTCAGCCAATTCTGGATCCAATTTGCCAAATTGCCTTGGATCCCATGGGTTCTTAACTTTGTTATCAGTCTCCCATGCGGGACTTTATCAAAAGTTTTGCTGAAGTCCAAGTAGACTACGTCAAATGCATTGCCTTCATCTACACACCTGGTCACCTCTTCGAAAAGTTCAATCAAATTGGTCAGACATGACCTCCCCTTAATAAAACTACATTGACTGTCCTTGATTAATCCCTGCCTCTCCAAGTAAAGATTAATTCTGCCCCTCAGAATTGCTTCCAATAGGTTCCCCACCACTAAGGTTAGACTGACAGGCCTGTAGTTCCTGGTTTATCCCTTCCTCCCTTCTTGAATAGCGGTACCACATTGGCTGTCCTCCGGTCCTCTGGTACATCCTGTGGCCAGAGAGGTATGGAAAATTATTGCCAGTGCCCCTGCTATCTCCACCCTTATCTCACTCAACAGCCTGGGATACATTTCATCCAGGTCTGGAGACTTATCTACTTTTAAGCCTGCAGGACCACCTAGAACCTCTTCCCTTTCTATGCTACTTTCTTTAATGTCGTCCCTTTCACTTGTGCACACGGACACAAAGTATTCATTTAGAACCCTACCTATGTCTTCTGGTTCCACACACAAATTACCAATATGGTCCTTAATGTGCCCTACTCTTTCCCTAGTTACCCTCTTACTCTTAATGTACTAGTTTGAATTTTCCTTTATTTTACCTGTCAATGTTTTTTCATGCCCCCTTTTTTCCCTCCTAATTTCCTTTCTAAGTTCCCTCCTACACATTCTATAACTCCTCTAGGGCTTCCACTGTTTTAAGCCCTTATTATCTGCCATAAGCCTCCATTTTTCCCTTTATCCAATCCTGTATATCTCTTGACATCCAGGGTTCCCTGGATTTGTTGGTCCCACCCTTTATCTTTACTGTAATATGTTGGCCCTGTACTCTCCCTATTTCCGTCCTGAATGAGTCCTACTACTCTGACGCTGATTTACCTAAAAGTAGCTGCTCCCAGTCCACTCTGACCAAATCATATGTGATTTTATTAAAATCAGCCTTCCCCCAATTTAGAACTTTGATTTCTGCCCATCCTTGTCCTTTTCCATAACAACCTTGAATCTAACCGAGTTATGATCACTATCTGCAAAATGTTCCCACATTGATACCTCTGCCATTTGCCTAGCTTCATTCCCTAAAATTAAGTCCAGGACCACCCCCTCTCTTGCAGGACATTCTACGTCCTGGCTTAAAAAGCTCTCTTGGACGCATTTTAAGAATTCCACTCCCTCTAAACCTATCCCACTATGACTAACCCGGTTAATGTTGGGGAAGTTGAAATCCCCCACTATTACTACACTATTATTTTCACACTTCTCTGAAATTTGCCTACATATCTGCTCTTGTATTTCTCTCTGACTGTTTGGGGGCCTAAGTACACTCCCAGCAATGTGATTGCTCCTTTTTTGTTTTTCAGTTCTATCCTTATGACTTCATTTGAGGAGCCTTCTAAGATGTCATCCTTCCTTACTGCTGTAACTGATTCCTTGATCAATATTATGATACCCCCTCCTCTTTAACCTCCTTCCCTGCCTCGCCTGAAGACCCTATATCCTGGAATATTGTACTGCCTATCCTGCCCTTCTCTCAACCATGTCTCTGTGACAGCAATGACATCATACTTCCATGTGTTAATTTGTGTCCTCAACTCATCTGCCTTATTCGTCAGACTCCTTGCATTAAAATAAACACCATCCAACCTTGCCAAACCCCTTTTTGCCTTAACTGGCATAAAATTCCTCTCTCTTCTAATTTTGGCTGTGCATCTCCCCCCACTGAACGTCCTCTCAGGATCCCATCCCCCTGCCAAGTTAGTTTAAGCCCTCTCCAACAGCACTAGCAAATCTCCCCATAAGGATGTTGGTCCCATTCCAGTTCAGATGCAACCCCTCTGTCTTGTACAGGGTAAACCACCCCCAGAAACCATCCCAATGTCCCAGAAATCTAAAGTTCTCCCTCCTGCACTATCTCTCCAGCCACTCATTCATCTGGACTAACCTTCTATTTCTATACTCACTAGCGTGTGGCACCGGAAATAATCCAGAGATTACTACCTTTGATGTCCTGTTTTTTAACCTGCTTCTTAGTTCCCTAAATTCTGCTTGCAGGACCTCATCCCTCTTTCTACCTATGTTGTTGGTACCAATGTGTACCATGATCTCTGACTGTTTGCCTTCCCAGTTTAGAATACCCTGCAGCCATTCAGTGACATCCTTGACCCTGGTACCAGGGAGGTAATCTACCACCCTGGAGTCACGCCTATGGCTGCAAAAATGCCTGTCTGTGGGGGATTTGTGCTTGCAGAGAGCCAGCATGGACACAATGGATTGAATTACCTCCTTCTTGGCTGTAACTATTCTATGATTCTATGATTTTGTAAGACTTAATTACTGCCAAACAAAATCTCTGGTACTGGGAATTTAAATTAATTATCATTAGAGGGAGTTTTTTCTAAAAGTATTTTCTAATTAATGAATTTAATTAATTAAAACATTTTAAAACTTTTTTTCTGTCTCTTTTATCTCACTTAATCGCATCTTTCTTTCTCTCTCTTTATTTTGCTTTCTGTACACAATTTTATCATGTTAAATATTCTAATGTATACTTCCTGATTTATAGAGTGTGCTTGGCTCAGTGAGGATTCTTCAATCTGATTGATTGAAGGGCAACAATTTTGCTTGTAGGGTTGCCAGCCCTCAAGGATTGGCCTGAATTCTCCAGGAATTGAAGGTCAAGCTCCAGGTCACAACTCTGTGCAATCCTGGAGAAAAATCATAGGACTGTTTTTTTTGTATTTTCTTTGCGCATTTCTCTTTACCAGAGATAAGAATACTGAAACAAAAACAGAATTACCTGGAAAAACTCAGCAGGTCTGGCAGCATCGGCAGAGAAGAAAAGAGTTGACGTTTCGAGTCCTCATGACCCTTCGACAGAACTTGAGTTTGAGTCCAAGAAAGAGTTGAAATGTAAGCTGGTTTAAGGTGTGTGTGTGGGGGGCGGAGAGATAGAGAGAGAGAGAGAGGTGGAGGGGGGGTGTGGTTGTAGGGACAAACAAGCAGTGATAGAAGCAGATCATCAAAAGATGTCAACAACAATAGTACAAAAGAACACATAGGTGTTAAAGTTGGTGATATTATCTAAACAAATGTGCTAATTAAGAATGGATGGTAGGGCACTCAAGGTATAGCTCTAGCGGGGGTGTTTTTTTTTTAAATAATGGAAATAGGTAGGAAAAGGAAAATCTTTATAATTCATTGGAAAAAAAAGGAAGGGGGAAACAGAAAGGGGTTGGGGATGGGGGAGGGAGCTCACGACCTAAAGTTGTTGAATTCAATATTCAGTCCGGAAGGCTGTAAAGTGCCTAGTCGGAAGATGAGGTGTTGTTCCTCCAGTTTGCGTTGGACTTCACTGGAACAATGCAGCAAGCCAAGGACAGACATGTGGGCAAGAGAGCAGGGTGGAGTGTTAAAATGGCAAGCGACAGGGAGGTTTGGGTCATTCTTGCGGACAGACTGCATGTGTTCTGCAAAGCGGTCGCCCAGTTTACGTTTGGTCTCTCCAATGTAGAGGAGACCACATTGGGAGCAACGAATGCAGTAGACTAAGTTGGGGGAAATGCAAGTGAAATGCTGCTTCACTTGAAAGGAGTGTTTGGGCCCTTGGACGGTGAGGAGAGAGGAAGTGAAGGGGCAGGTGTTGCATCTTTTGCGTGGGCATGGGGTGGTGCCATAGGAGGGGGTTGAGGAGTAGGGGGTGATGGAGGAGTGGACCAGGGTGTCTCGGAGGGAGCGATCCCTACGGAATGCCGATGGGGGGGTGAAGGGAAGATGTGTTTGGTGGTGGCATCATGCTGGAGTTGGCGGAAATGGCGGAGGATGATCCTTTGAATGCGGAGGCTGGTGGGGTGATAAGTTTTACCCTTTTACCCATCTCCAATATTCTCCCTCCACCTGGACCCCTCCCTCTGGATTCTTACCTTCTCTCGATCTTTTCATTGAGAACTGTCGGCGCGACATTAGTTGTCTCAATTTCTCTGCTCCTCTCACCCATTCTAACCTGTCTCTCTCTGAACTTACTGCACTCCATTCTCTCAGGTCCAACCCTGACATTGTGATCAAACCCGCAGACAAGGGTGGTGCTGTTGTTGTCTGGCGCACTGTCCTCTACCTCACGGATGCTGAGCGTCAACTCGCAGACACTTCCTCCTACCTCTCCCTGGACCATGACCCCACCACTGAACATCAAGCCATTGTTTCCAGGACTGTCACTGACCTCATCTCCTCTGGGGATCTCCCTCCCACAGCTTCCAACCTGATAGTCGCCCAACCTCGGACGGCCCGCTTCTATCTCCTACCCAAAATCCACAAACAGAACTGCCCCAGTAGACCGATCGTCTCAGCTTGCTCCTGCCCCACAGAACTCATTTCTCGTTATCTTGACTCCCTTCTCCCTCCCCTTGTCCAGTCCCTTCCCACCTACATCCGTGATTCCTCTGACACCTTACGTCACATCAACAATTTCCAGTTCCCTGGCCCCTACCGCTTCCTCTTCACCATGGACGTCCAATCCCTCTACACCTCCATCCCCCACCAGGATGGTCTGAGGGCCCTTAGCTTCTTCCTCGAACAGAGGCCCGAACAATCCCCATCCACCACTACTCTCCTCCGTCTGGCTGAACTTGTTCCCACGCTGAACAATTTCTCCTTCAACTCCTCTCACTTCCTCCAAATAAAAGGTGTGGTTATGGGTACCCGCATGGGCCCCAGCTATGCCTGTCTCTTTATGGGGTATGTGGAACATTCCTTGTTGCAGTCCTACTCCGGCCCCCTTCCACAACTCTTTCTCCGGTACATCGATGATTACTTCGGTGCCGCTTCATGCTCTCGTCGGGACTTGGAAAAATTTATTAATTTTGCTTCCAATCTCCACCCCTCCATCATTTTCACGTGGTCCATCTCTGACACTTCCCTTCCCTTCCTTGACCTCTCTGTCTCAATCTCTGGTGATATTGTCCACCAATATCCATTACAAACCCACCGACTCCCACAGCTATCTCGACTACAGCTCCTCACACCCCGCTTCCTGTAAGGACTCCATCCCATTCTCTCAGTTCCTTCGCCTCTGTCGCATCTGTTCCAATGATGCTACCTTCAAAAACAGTCCCTCTGACATGTCCTCCTTCTTCCTTAACCGAGGTTTTCCACCCACGGTCGTTGACAGGGCCCTCATCCGTGTCCGGCCCATCTCCCGCGCATCCGCCCTCACGCCTTCTCCTCCCTCCCAGAAACATGATAGGGTCCCCCTTTTCTTCACTTATCACCCCACCAGCCTCCGCATTCAAAGGATCATCCTCCGCCATTTCCGCCAACTCCAGCATGATGCCACCACCAAACACATCTTCCCTTCACCCCCCCCCATCGGCATTCCGTAGGGATCGCTCCCTCCGGGACACCCTGGTCCACTCCTCCATCACCCCCTACTCCTCAACCCCCTCCTATGGCACCACCCCATGCCCACGCAAAAGATGCAACACCTGCCCCTTCACTTCCTCTCTCCTCACCGTCCAAGGACCCAAACACTCCTTTCAAGTGAAGCAGCATTTCACTTGCATTTCCCCCAACTTAGTCTACTGCATTCGTTGCTCCCAATGTGGTCTCCTCTACATTGGAGAGACCAAACGTAAACTGGGCGACCGCTTTGCAGAACACCTGCGGTCTGTCCGCAAGAATGACCCAAACCTCCCTGTCGCTTGCCATTTTAACACTCCACCCTGCTCTCTTGCCCACATGTCTGTCCTTGGCTTGCTGCATTGTTCCAGTGAAGCCCAACGCAAACTGGAGGAACAACACCTCATCTTCCGACTAGGCACTTTACAGCCTTCCGGACTGAATATTGAATTCAACAACTTTAGGTCGTGAGCTCCCTCCCCCATCCTCAACCCCTTTCTGTTTCCCCCTTCCTTTTTTTTCCAATAAATTATAAAGATTTTCCTTTTCCCACCTATTTTCATTATTAAAAAAAAAACACCCCCGCTAGAGCTATACCTTGAGTGCCCTACCATCCATTCTTAATTAGCACATTTGTTTAGATAATATCACCAACTTTAACTTTAACACCTATGTGTTCTATTGTACTATTGTCGTTGACATCTTTTGATGATCTGCTTCTATCACTGTTTGTTTGTCCCTACAACCACACCCCCCCTCCACCTCTCTCTCTCTCTATCTCTCCGCCCCCCACACACACACCTTAAACCAGCTTATATTTCAACTCTTTCTTGGACTCAAACTCAAGTTCTGTCGAAGGGTCATGAGGACTCGAAACGTCAACTCTTTTCTTCTCCGCCGATGCTGCCAGACCTGCTGAGTTTTTCCAGTTAATTCTGTTTTTGTTTTGGATTTCCAGCATCCGCAGTTTTTTTGTTTTCATAAGAATACTGAAAATGGGGGGAAAATGCTATTTGGTTAATAGTCAAGCATCATCCAATTGGGTAATGAGTATTTTTGCTTTCTAATTGGCGCAGGAAGGCAGTGCATCACAAGGATGGATGTGTTGGCCGACTAATTTTTTGGAGTATGGGAGCAAGTCGTGTGATGAAACCTCCAGGAATACATTTAATCACAGTTGGGAACCCTAGTTGCTTGCCCTGTGCACAGATACAACAGATCCCCTATAGAGGGTGCCACACTGGAAATGAGCTCTAGGAATTGTAAGTCACCACACAAAAGCCTGTGAAAATCTGTGGGCAGCTGCCAAGCATGATGAAGAGTGAGTCCTGTTGATCATAAAAGCAGGCCTGTTAAATGTAGGTTGGCCCACAAGGTTGTTCAATTTGGATGGTAGCTCAGTGCAGGCAGATAACGTGGGGGGTTTTCAAGCTGAAGCATCTGATTTGTGTGCATGGGGAGAACAGTAGGTGGGAACCATTATGCTGGATGGCAGCCTCTTTGATGTGAAGTCATTTTAACAATGTGGATAACTCTAGCATTAGAAATGCCCACCTAAAAGACAAGTTGTAGTTTCATTTAAATATTCATTTGGGGGAGGGAACATTCTGCACACCATTTCCCAATGTTCAAAAATGAACATCCAGCGGTGTTGCTACACAATATTAAGACCATGGAAAGGGAGCAGCAGCAAGTGTTTCTTGGTCATTTTTTAATTTTTGTCATTTTTTTTGTCGGCACTAAAGTTCTCAAGTGTTTTTGTGCAAATTGTTCTCATTTTGTTTGCCTTTGACATCACTATGGTCACCAATGGATCTGCAAGAAGTGAAGGGCCACCAAAAAGATGTCAGACAGGTCAGGTTGCATAAGAGGTACTCTATCCATACCTGCCAGTACCTATACACCTCAACCTGCAAACAGAGATGAAGGAAGCTCTCTTTGGCAGACAATAAATGCAAGCTCCTTTTCCAGTCACACCTGAGAAGAACTACGAATGCCTGACTAATCAAAGTTTTGAATGCTAGCTCAGCACTACCTCAATCAGTGTGTTCAGCAAGACTGCAAGAAAGAAAATGATTAATTAGCAGCAATTCCTTACTGGCCACATTTGTCAAGCTCCTACTAACCAAATTTACAAACTGTGGCACATTTGCCATGAGCAACTTTTCCTTTGGGCCTAGATTGTCAAAGAGCCAGATAGAGAGTGGTGTCCTCTATGACCAAGTCACATACAGCTGTTAAGATGCATAGAGCTGGCACATTAGTAAAGGTCTGACTCTCCTTCCAGGGTCAGGAAATAGATGTCAGGATCGTTTCTGGATCCCAATCCTGCCCCAGGGTGCAGGGGTAAGGTAGTTACGGCTCAAATTTTCAGCGGGATGCCCTATTAATTGGATGGATGGTGGATTTGATGTCAATCAGCAGCCTTGGGGGCAGAAATAGAGATGGGACTGAATGAATGCAGGCCTGATTTAAAAAGATGATGAAAGCCTTTATTGTGGCTGTTGTTTTACTCATTCAATTGTATTAGCAGACATGGAGCAGGAATGACAGAGGGCTGGAATATAGGGCAGGGCTGCCCCTCAATTCAGAGACAGACCTGGAAGTCCTCCTCAAGGAAGTGAGAGACAGGAGGGAGGTCCTCTTTCTGGAGTGAACCAGGAGAAGGCCACCCTCCCAAAATAAACTGGCATGGATTGAGGTTTCTGAGACCATCAGCAGACAAAGCGTGGTGAAGAGGAACTGGGTCCAGTGCCAGAAAAGATTCAATGACCTTGTCCACTCTGGCAAGGTGAGTGCAACACCAGACCCTCATGGCAGGCCTCCAGCAGTCAAAGCAGTTGTGGAGCCTGAAGTTGCAGTGCTGCTCCTAAACATTGGAGTAATGTGTGTCTGGGTTTCTTACTCACCCCTCAACAAGGTTGAGAACTCCAGCATTGGTGAGGACCTGCCAACACTGGTACATGCAGCATCCTATGTCAATGAGCTGATAGTCATATAGGCCAGCAGTGCCTTATCTCTCTCCTTGCAAAAGAAAAGGGACATCATGTCCAAGAAAGGGCACAGAAAGGAGGTGTGCACATTATGACTGCCATAGAAGTTACCAGGATGGCTGACCATGAGCAAGTCAGGGAAGGCAAGGTGGACATTGCTGGTGGAGAGGGTGAAAATATATTGCAATTGGTAAATGAAAAGGGTGGAAAGCACTCCTCACTTTCTGACAGCATGTCAAAGATACAGCTGCATTGGGAAGCCTCTCTACTGCAGAGGCTTCTGCTCTCCAAGGGCGAATTTTTATGCCAGTGGGACTTGACTGTCCCGCCAATGTCAATGGACCTTTGAATGGCTCGCTGCATTTTTTGGCCCCACCCCCACCACAACATGGCCATAAAATTCAGCCCCAAGGCTTGTTCTCAAAACCTCTTCCAGTATCTCCCACAGATTCTGAATTGGAGGGGGAAGGACAGATCCTTGTGTACGCACTGGGGTAAATACTAGCATTAGAGACATCAGAGCTAGCACTGTCACACCTTATGAGTGCACTGTCCACCAGCTCAGATACAGTCACTGTGGTGGGGCCTCGCACATGGTTACATATGGTGACACTGGGTGATGAGCAGATCACGACTGTGCAGGAGGAGGTGAGAAGGGCAGAAGCAGCTGTGGGCAGTCTCCCTTGGAGGATGGAGAACAGACGCAGTCCTGTTCAGCTGGACACAGATGCAGGGGCTAGGGAGGGACAGGATAGGAGATTTCACTTAGACTAGCAGCAACAGTAGTGTTCCAACATGTCAGAGTTCCCTGAGGCAGTGCAGGATCGCAGGCTGAGAGGCGCGCCTGCACTCGCCCGCTCCTGAACTCCCCTCACACACCCCCCCCCCCCCCCCCCCCCCACCACTCCTACCCCGGATGGGGGGGATAATTCTGCCCATAATTTTCCTTTTATAAATCCATGTGGACTTTGTCTAATGCCATTGATGTTTTCTGAGTGTCCTGTTATCACATCCTTTATAATAGACTCTAACATTTTCCTTACTATTAATGTTAGGCTAACCGGTCTGTCATTTACTGTTTTCTTCCGCCCTCCTTTTTTAAACAGTGGGGTTACATTTGCCACCCTCTAATCTGCCGGGACTGTTCCAGAATCTACAGAATTTTGTAAGATGACAACCAACGCAACCATTTTTTCCAAGGCCACCTCCTTTAGTACCCTGGGATATAGATTATTAGGCCCTGGGGATTTATTGGCTTTCAGTCCCATTAATTTCATCAGTACTATCGTTTTAGTAATACTAATTTCCTTCAATTCCTCCTTCTCACTAGACCCTTGGTTCTCTAGTATTTCTGGGAAGTTATTTGTGTCTTCCTCCGTGAAGACAGAACTAAAGTCGTTGTGCAATTGTTCTGCCATTTCCCTGATCTCGGACTGTAAGGGACCTACAGTTGTCTTCACTAATCTTTTTCTTTTTATATACTTATAGAAGCTTTTGCAGTCTACTTTTATGTTCTTTGTAAGTTTACTCTCATACTCTATTTTTCCCCTCTTAATCAATCTTTTAGTCCTCATTTGCTGAATTCCAAACTGCTCCCAATCCTCAGGCTTGCTACTTTCTCTAGCAACTTTATATGACTCCTCTTTGGATCTAATACTATCCTTAATTCCTTTTGTTAGCCATGATTAGGCTGCTTTGTCCTGTTGTGTTTTTGCACCAGATGAGCTGAGCTGTTCAATTTCCACAACTCTCTGGAGGACCATATTCTGGAGATTTGCAGCAGACCATCACATTATGTGAGACCCTTGCAGGAATATACTGCAGAGCATCACCTGACTAATCCAGGCACCAGAGCCATATCTTCAGAAGCCTGATGGGTTCCTCAATAGTGGCCCTTGTGAGCACATTTGCGGCTCCTCTCAGAGTCTCATAAAGGGGTGAGTAGCCATTTCTTCTTATCACCTAGAATCGATCCATGTAGTTTGGAGGATGTAATGATGATCTATGATGTCTTGGACTGCCGGATGCCATGGCAGCAGCTGTATAGCAAACATGTACATGCATGAAGCTCTTGTTGTGGTCACTGGCCAGCTGAATGCTGAGGGAGTGAAAGCCATTCTTGTTGATGAATCTCACTGACCAGTTACTGTGTGGTTGATGGCTACATGGGTGCAATGGATAACACCCTGTGCACAGGGGGAATTCAGAGATAGAGTCTGTGTATCCCGTGGTCCCATGTGTCTGGAATTGAATGTGCTCCCTTGCTCTTGCAAGTTGGGCATCAGTGATCCACACAATGTATTGGTGTGTAGCCATTTGCAAAATGCCACCAAGATCAACAACTGATCCTTGGAAGGAGCCAGTGGTGAAGAAGTTCACGGCCACAGCGACATTGGCAGTTAGTGGAAGGGCACAGTGAGCTATGTTGTGAGGTGTGAGAGCACCTGTGACGAGGGCACAAATCTCCTTGACCATCTGCCTGGAAAGTTGCAGTTTCCTGCAGCACTGGTTCACTGATATCTCAAGGTAGCTCGCTCTTTGTCTGTAGATCCTATACTGAGGGTATGGCCTCCATTGCCTTCCTGCCCCTTGAACCTCCTTTCTTCTTTCCTTATGCCTGGGTTTCTGCCTCTCCTATGGAAAATGATACTCCTCAACCCCACTGGGTTCAAAATCTGAGAGTCATGCTCAATTGCCAGCTGTTGCCTTCCTTCCATTCAGGTGGACTTCCTATAATGGCTGGATCCTTGTGCCCTCCTCTTATGCCCTCGCAATGCCAGGATGATGACAGCCTTTTGCACTGCCTGAGTGCGTTTCAACCACACTCCATGCTATCTGTGCACACCCAATGGTACCTGTGTGCCAATAGCTGACTGCCCCTCTCAGCTGTTCTCCCTTTTATGGGCCCACTTAATTTCAGGGAGCAGCCATGATGGGCTCCCTACTGAGCTGTCTTCTCTATGTAATTGGTCTGCCACTGACCCAGGGTACAACCTGTGCACTCTCCACAAAGTTCCAAACTAGCCTTCAAAGAGGTCTCAATGAGCTTCTTAACGCTCTTAATCAGCCTTATTCCTGAATTGGATGAGTTTCCGGTGCCCACCTTCCCCCGACCCGATGAAACTCATCAGTGGCTGGAACTGGCAAACCGGCTGACGCCACTATTTTCAGCACCTGCCCACCCCTGTTCCCGCCTCCTCGCAGGACCTAAAAATGCTGCCCTCAAAGTCAACTGTGTTCTGAAAGTTGGGTCTAGCTCCTTGCATTGTTGAGTTATGGGTGTGATGCCAATGTGTGACTCCGATCCTTGCAATTATCTTAAGCAATACTACTTGTACTTACTTCAGCAAGCAAGGCACCAGGTGCTGGGATACTCTATCACTTGCCTGAAAATTAATATGTGTACTCTAGGGTTTCCTTTCCCTTATTTTGTAGCCTGTCACTCCTTAATCCCTTTGGTCTCGACAAGTTTGTTAGTGGCATGAGAAGCATTTTGAACCTTTCCAAAGACTTTTGTCAGCCAATCCCATTTTACTTACAAGTAATTTTATACCTTCACCATTAGTACACTCCCTTCATATGTTTGAATCTGTATCTGTAGTTATGCATAATAGTGACAATGAGGTGGCCTTGGAAAATAGCACAAAAATAGCACACATCTATACGCGTCACTGCAAAATGTATTTCAAACCATTTGGGAGTAAATTATAACCATAATGGAAAGTGCATCCTGTGGGATGTTAACACCTGCACAACCATTCAAATGTTTTAGGAGTTTTCTGATTTTTAAGGAATGGGGAATAATGAAGGAGAAAGGAGGGGAAGAATGGAGGGAAAAGAGGAGGAAGCAAAGGGAGTAGAAGTAGAGAGGGAGAAATTGAGAACGGGTAAGGAATGTGAGTAATAGAATAGAAAGCAAGAAGGGAGGGGGAGAAGAGAAAAAGGAGGAAGCTAAGGAGGGAGTAGAACAAGGCAAATTTCTTGTGAATTTAAAAGCCTCAGGTTTTATGTACTACATTATTATTGATCTATATACATTTTTAAAAGGAATTTCATTGAGTTAAATTACCTATAATAATAAGAGACAGTTTTTATCTGTCCAGGTTGTTTTGATTGGTCGGTTTAAGGGATGTGCCTGTTAGTTTAGGACTCCCCCTTCAATCCATGTTGCTTCTATCAAGCGGATCAAAAATCGACACATTCAGTGCACTCATTATTGTAATGTTGCAATAAAATGTTACAGAATGAGGTGTGGCTGTTGATGAGTTTATTTTTTTGTTTATTGGTGAACAGTTTAGTTATCGGTATCCTTTTTAACTGGGTCAGAGGTGAACAGGGAAAATGTAATCCTTTTTAGTGGGCTAAGGTGCATGACAAATTTGTGAAAATGTTGCTTCAGGCAAGTATTTGCTAACTGTGAGAAAAAAACAGCAAGAGGTAAACTCCCCGGGATATGGTCTGACAAGGTGCTGACTCTCTCATCCCAGCGTATAGTCAGGAGAGGTGCTGACCCTCTCTCTCTCTTTCTCTCTCTAACCCTGTTGTATGGTTAGATGTGGTGCTAACCCTCTCTGCCTCTCTCTCTCTCACCTGGGGTATGGATAAGTGACTCTCTTTCTCTCCCTGGAGCATTGTCAGGCAGAGTTCAGACTCTTTTTGACCCTAGGATACAGGGCTGGTAGCACAATGAAAGTATTATTTATTCAGTGATCCAGAGACCCAGGCTAGTGCTCTGCAGATACGAGTTCAAATCCCACCACAGCAGCTGATGGAATTTAAATTCATTTAATTAATAAATCAAGAAATAAAAGCTAGACTTCAGGCCCACACAATGGGTGGAATTTAAGACTCTCATCCGATTGGGAGGCTGTTGGGAGATGGTAGGGGTGCCATACATTCAGGCAAGAAGGTGTGGGGTGGTGACCCTGTCATCTTCATGAGTCAACCAAATTAAGTCCAGGGCACGAAGACTCAAGGACAATGTTCCTACCAGGTGGGCCACTTAAGGGCCTCAACCTGCCATTGCTGATATTCAACCAGCATGGGTGGGAGACATGCCATGTGAGCAAGCCACCAGGTAAACACCAGCAGATTTGTCTGTGCCTTGGTGAGTAATGGGGGGTGGGGGGTGGGGGGGTGGTTGTCCTCATCCTGTGTTCAGCAGAGGGACCAACTGGTGGAAATGAAGGGACCCCCACCCTCCCCTCCACTGGAGCCACGACCTGCCCTTGAGAATGAAACTCACCCCACCCTACCCTTGCTGGGGCCACTGTGATCCTGACCCATTCACCTTCACTCCAGTTGGACAATTAAATAACTAGGAGGAGGCAGCTCCACAAATATCCACATCCTCAATGTTGGAGCAGCCCAGCATGTCAGGATAAGGAGAAGTATTTACAACTATCTTCAGCCAGAATTACTGACTGAATGGTCCATCTCGGCCTCCTCCTGTGGTCCCTAGCATCGCCAATTCAATCCACTCCACATGTTATCAAGAAGTGGCACTGGATACATTAAAGGCTATGGGCCCTGACAACATCCAGAGCTAGCTGCAAGGGCAATTAGGGATGGGTAACAAATGTAGATCTTGCCAGTGAAGCTCACGCCCATGTAAGAATAAAATAAAATATAATCAGGTGAGTTGCTGACTCTCACTGTCTCTCCCCAGGGTAAGGTCAGGTGAGATTCCCCATGCTCCCCTCCCCTTACCCCCCCATAACCCTGACTGCTCCATCCATCCACCCAACACGTAGGGTTTGGGGAGTGAAGCTGAGCACATGCTGTTCCCACATTTGGAATACATTTGGAAACACAAATCCCAAGTGGTATTTCCTGCATTAATTGTGGAACAGGGACTTTCCTCTGTGGCAGCAGCAGAGTGGGGATGAGGAGTTGATGAAGAATAAAACAGAATATAAGGGAGTCCAACAACAAAGCTACATTGGCTGTAGGGATGGGAGAGTCCAGGGTGTTGGGGGATAGTGGGGAACAGTATTCAGAGGGGATGGCATGTGGGTGAGGCATGGGAGGCCAGGGAACAGCAAGGGAGTTGAGGTGGGTGGTACACTTGGGGGGTGGGGTTAAGGCATGGTGCGGTAATAACATGGGCGAGAAAATGGCATCAGGAGTGAGGACAGAATGGGACTGGGGGAACAGCATGGCGAGTGATTGGTGAATTGGAGGGATAATTGTGAGATTTAATTGAAATACTGCGGCACATTTTTTTCAAGGAATCAAATTGTGTTGATGTCCTAATTGGTGAAAACACTGATGTATTTGATGCTACTTTTTATTCAAAAGCTATTCTTTGCATTAAAAATAGGCTTCACTAGATTTGAGTGAAAAGGTTTTGGAAGAGCTGTCAGGTAAATTAAAAGAATACATAGGTTAAGTGAATGGGGAAGAGATTTGGCAGATGGAGTATAATGTGGGAAAATGTGAACTTGTTTGTTTTGGCAGGAAAAATAGAAAAGAGGCATGTTACTTAAGATTGCAGAGAGATTGCAGAACTCTATGGTACAGAGGGATCTGGATGTCCAGGTACATGAATCACAAAAGGTTAGGCGAGGGGACTAAGACTTCACACTATATATGTTTATAAAATATATATAGATAGCATCATGGCTAATTTCTAAAATTTTTAAACTGAACAAAGACCTTTTAAAATGGCTGAAGCTATGGGTGGAATCGTCCCAGATTTGCATTAAGTGCGGTAATGGGTGGGAAAAAGAACATTTTACCCATCAGTCACAATGGCAGCTTTTCGCACCGTTTTGTCCCAAACCGGCCTCGTTAATCACGCATTCCCAGGGTATACGCCGTTTCGCTGGTGAGTGGCCTCCTATTTGCCCGCCACACCATCACCTCGCTGCTGGGCCCAAGATTTAAAGTGCAGCCGCATGCACACCTCTCAGTGCTTCCAGCCCAGGACTGCTGCTTGGAAAACATAGCCCCAAAAGTCAGGAAGACTTTTGCGTGATGCATCACTGAGACATCTTCTAGACACCGTTGGAGTCTGCCACAATGCAGAGCATCCATCAGTGACACCACTCTGGCTTAGGAGGCGGCGGTGGTGGTGGTCAGTGCCATTGCTGCACAGAGGACATTCACCAATCATTGCAGATAGAGGATGAATGATCTCATCTGTGCTGCCAGGGTAAGGCAACCATCTCATCACTCTAAACTCACACATTCACAAGCCCATCACACATTCACTTGCATCTCACTCACTGCCAGCTCAAGGGACATCACCACTCATTATCTCACACACACCCTCACATCTCCACTGGCTTCATAGCCTCTGGAGGCTGCATCCTTAGCCTTCACCCCTTTGAGGCCACTTGCACAGAGCAACATGTGTCCCAACGCACAACCTGGGATGCCCCCCTACCCCAGTAATGCCCTAGCCTTGCAGCCTCTTCCCTTGCCTGAGGCCACTTTTCCCTCTTCCCCAGATAAGCCCTAGCCCTGCAGCCATTGAAAAGCCACCTCACCTCACTGCTGGACTCATAAGTAGAGGCCTGCCCTTGCGTCCCCTTAAAAGTGATATGGTTCTGCCTGTGAAGCCTGGTGCTGACGATCACGAGTGCTGCCCAGAGCAAGGTAGGCAAACAAGCCTCAAAGTCCCGAGTGAAGTGCAGCATGCCAAGTGCAGTCACGCTGCCATGCTTGGATGATCCAGCATGGAGGGTTTATTCCGGCAAGCAGGGCTTATAACAATATATAGATGTATTAAATTGAAGTTCCCGATGTGCGCTGGCAGGAAATGTGGCCCTCCATTGGCGTGTGCAGCGGATGATTGCAAACTGCTTTCACAACGTTGTGAATCCAATTTTTTGCCTTCCTGTCATATTGTCCGCTCATGCCACCATGATGCCCGATGCCAACAGGCACAGAAAATTCCACCAAAGCCTGTCTGTGACCTTTAACAAAGGGAGATATCTGGCAGTTTTGCAGAAACTTACACCTCATTATCTTTGAAGAGACACTAATGACCCCCTGTGGGTTGCAGAGACCAAATTCAAGGAGAACTGTATGAAGGCCATGTGCATTTCATAATCCAGGCTGGCCAGCCAAAACCTACCCATCTGCTAGGACAAAGGACCCAACAATCTTCCTTTCAAGTCTTAATGGTTGGAACATTTAACCATCTTGGGAACCCAGACAGGGGAATACACACCCTTTATCAAAGACACTGTGAAGAGGTGGGTGTCATGTGATATGAACCTTTAGCTGGTGGAACCAATCATGTTGCTGTACTGAAAACTCAGTCTGCCATTTTAACATCTATAAGTGGCAGCACAGAAAAAGGGCTCTGCCCAGATTGAATACCTGGCCCCATTAACACTGTTTCGACTGGAGCTTCTGAACTATTGCCTACAAGACTGATTCATCTCTGCATGCCTATCTTCTTGTGCAACATCAACTCCATTGGAAAAGTAAATTACACAGTATCAGTTTGCAACCTGCCAACCTCCATTTTGACTTTGATTCTGGACTCTGAACTCACATGAAACAATGGGCAGAATTTTCCTGTTGGCATGCGGAGGCAGGCCCCGCACGTCCACGCATAAAGTGACACGTGGTGACATTGAGCAAGTGTCCCGACGTCACCGTGCACCATCACAGTATTTTGTTGGGCGTGCACGCAATGATACCCGCTACGTGCCCACCATTAATTAATGGGCCACTTAAGGCCCTTGACTCACCAATTGATGCTGACTTTTTGGCACCTGTGCAATCTTCGGGTTGGTACATAGGTGCAACGGGCAGGTGAGTAGGACACATTTGTCCTAGATAAGAGGGCTGTCTGGGATCATGAGTGTTCTCTCTCAAGTATTGATTTTTCAAAGTTTTTTAAACTCGCCTGTGTGATCTACAATACCTTAAAACGCATTCCAGCTGCTTTGTCTGGACTCTTAGCCCTCATGTCAGCACTCTGCAGTGAGGAATCTTTTTTTGGGCCTGCAGGTTTTTGGAAGCCTTCCCATAGTCAGGGAATGGGAGCTGAACTGTCCACTGGAGGCACCTCCTCTGAGGAGGAAGGGAGGGCTAGAAGGGGGAGGAGGCCAGGAGTGCACAATCAGCCTCCAGGGGAGCCACCTTTGGGAGGACAGGTGCAGGCACAAGGGGTGCAGGGCCAAGAGGTAGACCAAGGCAGAAGGGGCTGCAGAAGATGCCACTACCCTGCTTCCAGGGTATACAGGCGGCGAAGCAGCTACCTCAAAATGTCTAAGGTGCAGTGCCGAAGAAGGCTGCATCTCTCAAGGGAGACAGTCAACTATATCTGTCAGATGATTGGGTCTGAGATCTCCACTAACTGTGTGGGTGGACACCCATGCCAGTGGCTCTGAAGGTCACAGTTGCCCTCAACTTCCCTGCCTCTGGCTCCTTCCAGGGCTCAGTGGGTGATCTTTGTGGTGTCTCCCAATCCGCTGTCCACACTTGTGTCAAACAGGCTACAGACGCTCTGTTCAGGCGTGCATTGACCTTCATCCACTTCTGCTGGTACCAGGCAAGTCAGGCACAGTGAGCCTGAGGCTTCGCGGCCATTGCTGGCTTCCCCCACGTCTAGGGTGCAATAGACTGTACACATGTGGCCATCAAGGCGCCAGCAGGTGAGCTCAGTGCCTTCGTCAACAGGAAGGGCTTCCACTCCATGAACGTGCAGATAGTGTGTGATCACAGGATGCTGATTCTACAAACCTGTGCAAGGTATCCAGGTAACTCCCAAGACACCTACATCCTCAGACAGTCCCAGGTGTAGGGACTCCTCAGTGCTCCAGCTCGGCTGGATGGATGGCTGCTGGGTGACAAGGGCAATCCCCTCAGATGGTAGCTGATGATGTCTCTCCACCATCCAAGAACAGAAGCTGAGCAGCGGTACAATAGGAGCCACAGCACCACAAGGGCTGAGGTGGAGAGAACCATCGGTCTTCTCAAGGTGCGCTTCCGGTGCCTGGACTGTTCAGGGGTCCAGTGTCCTGGTGATAGTGGTTGCATGCTGCGCTCTCCACAATCTTGCGCTGATAAGGGGGGATGCAGTGGACGATGAAGACGTTGACGCAGTGTCTGCGGCTACACACGAATCCAGCAGTGAGTGCGAGGATGAGCGTGCACAGTGAAGTGATGAGGGGATAGACGCTGACCTGGGCATACTGCAGGGAGGCAGGGACACCCGGGAGGCTTTAATCCAATGAACCTTCAGGTGGCACACCACATATGGACAAGCCTGGGTTGTAGGCTCTACACTCGACAACTAAGTGCAAAATCTGCCAGGTTAGGAAAAGTAACTCAGGGCCTTGTTAATAAAGCTGAATGTCCCACAAAGCACTGCTAACATTTTTGGAAATCATAAGAAGAAAAGAGGCACGCTCAGCCATGGGCATATGTTTGAATTTAATATCACAGGCAAAGAAACTTAATGAAACAAAATGACAAGGGTGTTCCAATTCAAAGCAAAACATAAAGACCTCATCTCGGGCCAACACAAAAGCACCAGTGATAAACCTGTGGTGTGCCTAAGGTGCCTTATGTTTACATTTCTGGGTGTTACGTCTTGGTGCTGCCCCATCGCTGGAAGTGGCATCTGAGACAGCCTGCTGACTCTGCTGTTCTGTTGACCTCGCTGACCTTGGCAGTCATCCTCTGGCCCGTGGAGCCTGTGCTGGCCCCACCTGGGAAGGAGCTGCCAGTTTCGCAGCTGGCATCTCCCCAGTTGTCGCAGCCTCATTGGATGCTACGGTCACTAGGAGAGGAGTGGAGGAGCTGCCGCCCTCATCCAGAGCATCCTGAGAGGAGCTCTCTGCTCACCATAGATGGATGGGCACCGAGCTGGGAAACTTGGTGCCCAAACTGTCTCCCACACTGGCACTAACCAACTGAGGTCAATGCTGATGTGAAGACTTGCTGGTCAGAGCGCATCCCCAGGAAGCCCTGATGGGTCTCCTGGAGGAGCCTCTCCACGAGAGTCACCACTCTCTCATGGAGCACGCATGGCGCTCAGACATGTGGCTCAGTGCTTTGACAATCATCCGCGTAGACTCCCTCACCACGGAGACCAAGCCAAGCATAGTCTCTTGTATCTCCCCCGGATGCTCATGCACACCTGGCCGCAATTCATTCCCCTGCTGCGTTGCGGACGACTCCAGAGGCACATCATCAGGCACTGACTGAGCATGTGCCTGGTCCCCTGCAGTCCTCCTACTGCTGGTGCCAGGGGCACTCTCTGCCTCTGCCACCTCCTTCAGCAACTGTGAAGTGCCCTCACCGCTGTGCCCTGGGACACTAGCCGATGTTCTAATTCCCATCGAGGTTCTAGTATCTGCGCTGTGTCTGCCTGGCAGAGATTGTGTGACGCTGGTGAGACTTCAGGGCCCTCAGGTGTGAGAGGGTGTCCCTGCTGCTCCTCCTCCCGGCCCCGCTCTGATGATGCTGAAAGGACATTTGATCAGTTAATGTGGAGACAATGACAAAGTGCATCCCTGTCCCCCGGAACGTGATGCGCTCATCCTTCCATTACCAATGGTCAAGCCATGGTGCAAAGTTAAATCACTTAACATTCAGCACTGCTGTGGCTCTTGGGAGAGCAATGCTGACTCACTGCTGGGCAAACATGGCTGTGGCACCCCAGCCTCACCGACACCAGTCGACCTGGGCATCTCTCCAAATCCAGGGCTTCCTACTCAAACCGGCTGAGGATGGCTAACTGCGCCTGGCCACCGCCAGTCCTCACACGCTCTGAAGCATTATGAGCATTCTTCTCCTGAAAATGAGAGAAGAGCGAAGATTTGTGCAAATTTGCACAAGGAGTCTCTTTGCGCACGGCCCACTCCAACCAGAGTGGGACATTGCAGGGCTCCAGTGTCTCCTCACCCCGCTGCTGCCGAGCACTCACACAAAGATGCTAGGCCTGTTCCCCACCACCCCTCCACCCCGCTTTGGCCACATGCTGCCTACATCACATTAGGGACCACACGGTATCTCCTTCCGTAGCAAGGAAGCGCAAGCACGTGGAGTGCAGAGTGCAGCAGATGGTTCATTGCAAAGCCACCTTGAAGCTCCCCTCCTAGCATGTCATCACCCTGACTTGGATATGTCCTGGAGTTCCAGCTCTGCGTCTAGGTACAGCTCCTCCAGGTTGCTCCCAAAACAGTAATGTTGGTCTCAGTGTAACACATGCTGCAGGGGCAGAACCCATCTCTTCACCACCCATTCAGGCTGACCTCAGCATGGGCAATATCTACTGGCCCAGCCAGTGAAGGACACATGCCGTCAATGATTCAATGCAGTCACTACACTCAGACTTGCTGGGTGGGAGGGTGGGGTGGGGGCCGCGCGGTGTGGGGGTGGGGTGGGGTGTTGGGGGTCCAGAGGGGGGAAAACTGACCTGCTGGGTTAAGTGACCAATGCCAACATTGTCCTCCCACTTCCAGAGCGCAAATAGTCATTGAAACGCTTATGACACTGGATCCAGTTGCGTCGCACCATGTCGCGGGAGCTCACCACCTCCTCCCAGGCATGTTTCATCATGTGGGGGAGCCTCCTTCTCCCATCCTGGGGAACCAGGTCACCGTGTTGCCAGCCCCTCGAGGAGGGCAGCAAGGCAGTCATCAGAAAAACAAGGGGAACACTGGCCCCCCCCCGGCCTACCCTCCAGCCTGGCCTACCCTAATGGTCTACCCTCCGGCCTGGCCTACCCCAATGGCCTACCCTCTGAACTGGCTTGCCCCAATGACCTAGCAGCTGGACATGTATAACCTCCACTGCCCCTCTGCAGAGCCCCTCACCCAGGCATTGTGAGCAGCCTTTCCAAGGAGTTGTGGAGCACACTGGGCGAGCATTAATTGGCCTGCCTGTGTAAAATGGCCGCATGGACCCGATCGCGAGCGGCGGTCATGTCCGCACCCATCCGCACCTGCTCCCACTCCGCCCACCCACCATCCAGAAAATTCTGCTCAATAATTCCTTTCTTTGTGGCCTTTGCCCTGTAAATCCTTCTTTTCTCTATCCCTCTTTTACTGCATGGGTGCAAAATGGCAAAGTTGCTCCCCTCTTCCCGCATTTGAGTGCGTACAAATAAACTAACCCTTTGATTTCATCCTATCTCAAGTTTGCTGTGGAGTCATCACTAATAATTGGATCACACCAAAACTGAGGGTTTAGGAAATATGCCACTGCTTATAAAGGGGGAGGCAAATCAAAATCAAAATACCTTTCTGTTTACAGATGGGTGTCAAGAGAAATCAGAGCTGTTTAATTAATCCCCGTACTGACTGTAACAGTTAGTAAGCAGGTACAGCAAGTGATTAAGAAAGCAAATGGGATGTTGGCATTTATTGCAATTGGAATGGAATATAGAAGTAGGGAAGTTTTACTGCAGCTATACAGGGCCTTGGTGAGACCGCATCTGGAGTGCCATGTGTAGTTTTGTCTCCTTATTTGAAAAAAGATTAGGCCAGAATTTTACTTCCCACTGGTGGGCATCGCCCAACCCGAATGGACATGATATAGCTCAAGATGATGTCAAGTGAGTGTCCCAACATCACTGCACACTTGCACGATAAATCGCTCGGCAGTCATGCGCGGCACTTGGAAGTGCGCCCGTTGGCAATTAAGCCCTTTGCGATGCAATTAACTGCGATTTTACATGGCCTGTTCACATTTATAGCTGGTGGACGGGCCATTCTCCCAGGTGGCATTCACATTTTTGCTCAAACCTCGACTTAGATGAAATGGATGAAATCTCCATGGGGAAATAAAATAAAAAGAGATATCTAGGAACTGCTGCTGGTTTTTTGGTGAGGTATGCTTTCAGGTGCTTGATTAAGCTGCATGGACATACTTTGCAGCATTTTTGTCCTTTCCTTTATTCTGTGGAGGTCTGCAGGTCCTGGGAGCAGCTGTCTGCCTTCAGGGAGCTCACTAGAAGTACTCACCCGCATGCTCAGTTAGTTCAGCACCTGTTCTCTTCCTGCCCCCACCCCGGTAGTGCTGAGCATTTCTCAGTGCTTGTTTCACGCTGGCTGGCCCTTAATTGAGCAGCCAGCATGAAGTCGCGGTTGGGGGCTGATCACGGCCTGAGGCCCATTTCCTGTCCGCTTCTGGGCCCCCCGATTGCGCGTGCCAATCAAACGAAAAATTCAGGCCATAATTGCATTAGAAGCAGTTCAGAGAAGGTTCACTCGACTCATCCCTAGGCTGAAGGGCTTATTTATGAGAAAAAGGTTGAGCAGGCGGGGCCTATATGCATTGGAGTTTAGAAAAATGGAACATATAAAATCTTGTGACTTTTAAAGGAATATTTCAGAATAAACAGAATAGATACATTCCAATGAGAAAGAAAACTTCCAAGGGGAGAACCCACCATCCGTTGTTAACTAAATAAGTTAAAGGCAGTGTCAAACTTATAGAAAAAGCATGGAATTGCACAAAGGCGGGTGGCAGGTCAGAAAATTGGGCAGAATATAAAAAAGAGCGAAGAATGACAAAAAAGACTAATTAGGAGGGAAAAACTAAAGCACAAGAGAAAGCTAGCTGGAGAGATAAAGACAGATAGTAAGGGTTTCTATAGATATTTAAATAAGGAAAGAGTTAACAAAGTAAGCATTGGTTCTATAGAAAGTGAGTGTGGGGAATAATAATGGAAAGTAAGGAGATGGCAGATGAATTGAACAAGTATTTTGCTTTGGTCTTCACTATAGAGGACATAAGTAACATGCCAGAAATAGCTATAAATCAGGAAATGGAAGGGATGGAGGAACTCAGGAAAATTACAATTGCCAGAGAAATGGTATTGAGCAAATTGTTCGAACTCCGGGCTGACAAATCCCCTGGTCCTGATGGACTTCATCCTAGGGTCTTGAAAGTAGTGGCCAGTGAAATAGTTGATGCGTTGGTTTTAATTTTCCAAAATTCGGGGAATGTTCCATTCGATTAGAAAATAGCAAATGTAACTCCTTTATTCAAAAAGGGAGGGAGACAGAAAGCAGGAAACCACAGGCCAATTAGCTAAACATCTGTCATAGGGAAAATGTTAGAAGCTAATATTAAAGCTATTGTAGCAGGGCACTTAGAAAAGTTTAAGGTAATCAAGCAGAGTCAACATAGTTTTGTGAAAGGGAAATCACATTTAACCAGTTTACTGGAGTTCTTTGAAGGAGTCACATTGGCTGTGGATAAAGGGGAACAAGTGGATGTTCTGTACTCAGACTTCCAGAAGGCATTTGATAAGGTGTCACATCAAAGGTTATTGCAGAAAATAAAAGCTCATGATGTAGGGGATAATATATTGGCATGGATGGAGGATTGGCTCGCTAACAGGAAACAGACGGTAGCCATAAATGAGTCTTGTTCTGGTTGGCAGGATGTGACGAATTGTGTGCAACAGGGATCAGTGCTGGAGGCTCAACTTTTTACAATTTTTATAAATGACTTGGATGAAGAGACAGATGGTATGGTTGCTAAATTTGTTGAGGACACAAAGATGGGTAGGAAAGTAAGTTATGAAGAGAACATAAGGAGTCTACAAAGGGATATAGATAAGTTAAGTGAGTGGGCAAAGACCTGATGAATGGAGTATAATTTGGGCAAATGTGAAATTGTCCATTTTAGTAGAAAGAATAAAATAGAAGCTTATTATCTAAATGGTGAGAGATTGCAGACCCCTGAGATTCAAAGGGATCTGGGTGTCCTAGTGCAGGAATCACAAAAGGTTAGTATGCAGGAACAGCAAGTAATTAGGAAAGCTAATAGAATGTTATTGTTTATTGCTAGGGGAATTGAATACAAAAGTAGGGAGGTTATGCTACAGTTGTACAGGGCATTGGTGGGACTACATCTGTGTACAGTGCTGGTCTCCTTATTTAAGGAAAGATGCAAATGCATTAGAAGCAGTTAGAAGTAGGTTACTAGGCTAATACGAGGAATGGGTGGGTTGTCTTATGAGAAAAAGTTGGACAGGTTAGGCTTGAATCCACTGGAGTTTAGGAGAGTATGAGATGACTTGATCAAAACCTTTAAGATCCTGAGGGATCTTGAAGGGTAGATGTGGTGAGGATGGATCCTCTTGTGGGAGAATTTAGAACTTGGGGTCATGGTTTATAAATAACGGGTGGCTCATTTAAGACAGATTAGGAGAAATTTTTCTCTCGGGGGTCATGAGTCTTTGGAGCTCTCTTCCTCAAAAGGCAGTGGAAGCAGAGTCTTTGAATATTTTTAAGGCAGAGCTAGATAGTTTCTTGATTAACAAGGAGGTGAAAGGTTATCGGGGGTAGGCGGGAGGTTACAATCAGATCAGCCATGATCTTATTGAATGGCAGAGCAGGCTTGAAGGGCCAAATGGCCTATTCCTGCTCCTAATTCATATTTTTATATGTTCATAGGAGCGAACTTGATAGGGTCGATTCCGAGTGGATATTTCCTCTTTTGGGGAGACTAAAACTAAGGAACACAGTTTAAGAATAAGAAGTCTCCTTTTAAGGTGGAAATGAGGAGAATTTTTTTTCATTCATATGGTCATTAGTCTGTGGAATTCTCTTTCCCAGAAAGTAATGGAGGCAGAGCTATTGAATTTATTCAAGGCTAAGTTAGATTTCTGATATAGAAGGGAGTCAAAGTTTATGGGAGGCAGACAGGAAAATGAAGTTGTGATAACAACCAGATCAGCCATGATTTTATTGAATGGCGTAGCAGGCTCAAAGGGCCGAATGGCCTACTCCTGTTCTTAAGTCCCATGTGCCTATCTTCCTACATCAGTACTCCATAGATGATGATAAAAATTTAGACCTTCAGAGTTTATACCCAGTCTAACTTCAATGGGTATGCCAACGCACAACTTTAGACTCAGGGAAAGAGCACTTATAATGATGCTAAGAAACTTGAATCTTAAACAAGGACTTTGTCATAGAACATATGTGGTAGCTAGAAAACTGTTTTCTTTGATAATAGATGCTGAAATTATAGTAAACAGACTTCAGGGAAATAGAGTATTTATTCAAATGTTATTGAGCCCATCTGATCTATATCCATCTTTTAAGGTACAGGCCTTATTACAACAGGGTCATCAAGCTTCAGAGTGCAACGTTGGGTGGCCCAGCAATCTTCATGTTGGAAGAACGTTGGTCAACAATTCATTCCTAGGAAAGGGAAACCTACTGTGGCAGTGGCCTAGTTTGTTTCTGTGGAGCCCAGAAGAGCAATCCTTTTCTCCCGGCTCAACAAATATAACTTAGGACTTGCCTGCTGAGCTTCTGTTTGCCTGGATAACCAGCTGATACTGTGCCGAGCTTGTACAATGCATGCTCTGCCTAATGCTATCCTAAAATGTATGTCATAGGAGCTCAATTTGCATATTTAGAGGGTCTACTGCCTTATTCAGGTTGCTCTGACTGTCAAGTGACAGGACCTGGGAACAATAAGGGCATCCACATTATCAATGAAAATAGGTAGTAAGTTCTGCACTATTCTTGGGATATTATCAGCCTGTTTAGTCAGAGGGGAGGCCTAAAAATGTTCCACATGGTGTCTACATACCATTATTATCAATAAATGCAATTTTCTTTCACTTTTGGAAATCAATTTTTAATTTGTTTTTGGGTATAACGTGTTGCAGGAAGACTAGCATTTATTGCCCATCCCTAATTGTCCTTGAGAAGGTGGTTGTGAGCTACTTTCTTGAACCACTGCAGTCCATGTGGCGTAGGTACACCCACAGTGCTTTAACTCTGTAGCAGTTTGATATAACTGAGTGGTTTGCTACATCATTTCAGATCTGGAGTCACATATAGGCCAGAGTGGGTAAAGAAGGCAGATTTCCTCCCCTAAAGAAAGGCATGCATTTCTATAGTGCTTTTCATTACAACTGGATGTCTCAAAGTGCTTTACTGCCAATGAAGCACTTTTGAAGTGTAGTCAGTGTTGCAATGTAGGAAACATGGCAGCCAAATTGTGCACAACAAGATCCCACAAACAGCAATCTGATAATCACCACTGTTTTTGTGATATTGATTGAAGGATAAACATCAGCCAGAATACTGGGGATAACTCCCCTAAAGGGCATTAGTGAATCGCATGGTTTTTACAACAATCCAATATTTTCATGATTATTAATAATGAAGCTAGCGTTTTATTCCAAATTTATAAATTAATTGAATTCAAATTCTCCCAGCTACCATGGTGGAATTTAACTCATGTCTCCAGAGCATTTGCCTGAGCCTCAGAATCACTAGGCCAGTGACATTACCACTATGCTATCATCTCCAGTAGCAAGCTTATTAATTAAGCATAACCTTTTTCTGAGAGACAAAAATGACACATAACAAGGAGAATGGGAGAGCATTTATAATGAAATTGTAAATGTGTTCTTTACTTTTGTGACACATAATGAACAAAGAAAATCTTTCACATGGTCATATGCTGTATATTGCAAATTAAATTAACTACATAATTAGTTTTAAAAAATTATCAAGTTGCAGGTTACTGGGAAAAAGAAAGTTTGTTTTTAATAAAGGTGCCCAGGTGTTCTTAAGGATCTAATCATAAAATTACAATAATTTGCATATACATAGGTCCCTGCTGGCAATTTTTTTGAGTTGTCCGAATGAGTTGTCTGAATTTTAGAATTTATTCTTGACAGATTAAACATGCCTGTCAACCTTTCAATGTCGACTCCTTCCTGTGCATACTGTGCTGTCAAGAGGAATCAGATGATCCTAAGGAAATAAGTGACCCTTGGTCATGAAAGATACAAGGGATGTACAACCATATAGTGAGATATGCACACTTCTCAGAACTCAAATATGCCAAATAGTGTTCCAAATAGTTATAATTCAACAACTGTGAAAACAAAAGCTATGTCCCGTTTCAAATCTTCAGAGGCAGTTCAAGAGCTAAAAGCCTACATTGAAGCGTTATTTAAAATAAGATATATCCAGTTTCTATTTGGAATCTGGTGAGGAAATTTATCAGATACCAGGTATATTGGCTTAAAGCTTTAGTGCTTTTTCCCAGTTGTATTTCTATTTCAAGTCAAATGCAAGGATGTAAAGTGACCAAAAGATTATACAGCTTCTGAGAAATGTTTTATTCCTGGATATACCTATTCTCAGTTTCTTTTCGATACTGGTTTCAAGATTCCAATCAGAAGTAATGAAACATTGTGCAATAGGTAATACTGTTTTGCACGCGCCCGCCCCAAAAGCACGTGAAATTGTGCAAGATGACATTGGGCGAGCAATATTGAGGTCGGTGGGTGCACCTGGGAGTCATAGTCACGCCCGCTGACAATTTAAGGACCGATTAAGGCCATTCTTAAGCTTTTTGTCCATGATTTCACGTTGCCGTGCAATTTTGCACTCATCGCAAAGGCAAAATGGGCAGGCAGGCGACTCATTTTAACAAATAGTCATCCAAGAGCAGAGTGAAAAGGGTCTGGAGCATTGCCATTCTGAATGGTGAGGAGTTTAGATAATAGTTTGCTGCTGGTTGCTTAGTGAAACTTGACAGATTTATCTCCGTTTTCAGGCTCAGTCTTTGCATTGTTAGCCTTCATCTCAGGACTCATTGGTGTCTCCAAGGCGCCTGGAGGCTTTATACCATGTGGACCCTTCCAGTCACCAGGCAGCCTTCTGTTTCTCTGGTTGCACCTCCTCTGAGGAGAAGGGCAGAAGGGAGAGGAGGCCAGGTGTCCACAGGCAGCATCCAAGAGAGCAACCTGTGGGAGGAGAGGTGCAGGCACAGTGGGCGCAGGGCCAGCAGGGAGTCCAAGGCAGAAAAGTCTGCAGAAGACCCCACTATCCTGCTGCCAGGGTTTACAGGCAGTGATGCAACTACCTCAACATGTCAGAGGTGCAATGCCAAAGGAGGCTCCACTTCTCCAGGGAGAGAGTGACCTCCATTTGTCAGATGATTGGACCAGAGATCATGTCCAACTGTATGGGTGGATACCCCATGCCAGTGGGTCTGAAGGTCACAGTGGCCTTCAACTTCTATGCCTCTAGTTCTTTCCAGGGGTCAGTGGGGGATCTGTGTGGAGTGTCCCAATCAGCTGTCCACAGTTGCATCAAGCTAGTGACTGATGCTCTGTTCAAGCAGGTCATGACATTTATTCATTTCCAGACAGACAAGGCCAGCCAGGCTGAGTGAGCCACAGGCTTTACTGCAATTGTTGGGTTCCTCCATATCTAGGGTGCCATTGACTGCACAAAGGTGGCCATCAAGGCAGCAGCGGTTGAGCTGGGTGCCTTCGTCAACAGGAAGGGATTTCACTCCATGAAAGTCCAAATACTGTGTGACCATGGGGTGCAGGTTCTGCAAGTCTGTGCAAGGTACCCTGGCAGCTCCCATGACGCATACATCCTCCAACATGCACAGGTGCCAAGGCTGTTCATGGCTTCAGCTTGACTGGATGGATGGCTGCTGGGTGACCAGGGCTATCCATTGAAAAGGTGGCTTATGACGCCTCTCCACCACCCAAGAACAGAGGCAGAGCAGAGGTATAATAGGAGGTATGCCTCCACAAGGGCGGTGATTGAGAGGACCGTAGTTTGGTGAAGATGAGATTCAGGTGCCTGGACTATTCAGGGGGAGCACTACAATATCCTCCAGAGCAGGTGTCACTGAAAGTGGTTGCATGCTGTGCTCTCCGTGATCTGTCCCTGACAAGAGAGGACCCACTGAAGGAAGAGGATCTTGAGGCAGCTCCACAGGCCACAGAGGATGACTCCAGTGGTGGATCAGTAGAGGAGCCCGGGGAAGAGCATGGTGAGGACGAGGAGGCAGACATCTGGAACCTTCAGGGTGGCAGGGACACCAGGAAGGTCTTGATTCAACACTCCTTCAGCTAGGCTGCCAGGGCACTGCTTTCACCTTATGCCTTCTTACTGGATGTTTGAAATGACCCATTCCATTGAACCCGAAGTCCACTCAGTACCTGTGCAATAAAGTTTAGAGCCACTCACATCCAGCATGAGCTACTGGCGTGCCCTACACTGACAAAACAAGTGAAGCATACTGAGGTCATTAACACAAAAGCACAATTTATATAATGTTGGCATGCATAGATAATGAACATAACAATATAAGGTGCTAATGGTCACACCAGTCTCTGCCTGCTCCTCATGCTAGTGTGGCATGCCCTCCCCACTGTGCACCAACATTGTAGCCGATGATCTAATGCCCACTCAGATGTTGGTATCTGTGCTGGTGCTTGGTGCACAGAGGGTGGTCCATCTGACGGTCACTGGTCCATCTGGCTTCAAGGGTGGCTCTTCAGGGTCCTGCACTCGTTGGCCAGAAGGCAATTCTAGGGGAGGAAAACGACATGTCATTAGTATTAGTCATTACACTATACTGTGCGTGCTAGATGGGCTGGTGAGATAATTGAAATCTGCATCATGGTGCCATCATCTTTCAAGGAGCAATGGGGACTCCAGGTTTGAGGTTTCCTTTACAGATGAGACAATATAACAAGGCTTACACACTCCAACACTCTCACATCCATGCGCTGCACTCGTACCTTCATCAGTGACCCCTGCCTCTCCCTGATCGGTGGAATGAGCTGGGTGCCAGCACTCCATCTCTAAGGCATCCATCTCATTCCTCGTCAATATGAGTAGGCTTGGGGGGCCTCCACCCGTTCTTGATCTCTCAATTATGGCTTCTCTTCTCCTAAAGGACTGAGGAACATTGATTAGTCCACTCTCTTTCTGCAGTGCCACTGCAGCCTGGCTAACCTCACCTGAACAGCACCTTGCTGGGCACATCTGAATTATGGCTCTCAGCCTACAAAGCAATCAGGCCGAGCAGCCAAAGCTCATTGCCTTGGCCGGCATCGATGTTATTGATAGTTGGCACTCAGACTATAACACCCCTGAGCACCACAGGGGAGCAGCCAGCTGTTAACACTTCCCCACATGGATCCATGCCAACTCAATACTCACCCTTGCTGAGTCTGTTGATCGTTGAACCTTTTACAGCACTGCACCCACGTGCGCCACACAACATTATGGCCATTGACCCTGGACTGCTACCTCTGCCCATGCTTCCTTGGTCAGGTGAGGTGACCTCGTCTTGCCAACGCTGGGGATGAGGATGTCCCACCTGGCACTAACCTTCTCCACGAGGATTCCCAGCCTGAGTGCCCACAGGACTTGCCCTCCAGCCTGGCATGCCCTACAGGTGCAGATGCCATTGCAGTTCAAAAGCAATGTCCTGTCAAACAACCCCAAAGCTACAAAGTGTTCCCTGGCAGCCTTCAGAGAGCCGCCTGTGCTGGTTGTAAATCCCCCACCAAGTCATCATTGGACCTGGCGCCCGACAGGCTCCTGCCCCTGCCCGGCTCTTCTGACCATTGAGCAGACATGTTTCCCGCTGGAACAAAAACAGAATTACCTGGAAAAACTCAGCAGGTCTGGCAGCATCGGCGGAGAAGAAAAGAGTTGACGTTTCGAGTCCTCATGACCCTTCGACAGAACTTGAGTTCGAGTCCAAGAAAGAGTTGAAATATAAGCTGGTTTAAGGTGTGTGGGGGGGTGGGGGGGGTGCGGAGAGAGAGAGAGAGAGGGAAGTGGAGGGGGGTTATGGTTGTAGGGACAAACAAGCAGTGATGGAAGCAGATCATCAAAAGATGTCAACAACAATAGAACAAAAGAACACATAGGTGTTAAAGTTGGTGATATTATCTAAACGAATGTGCTAATTAAAAATGGATGGTAGGGCACTCAAGGTATAGCTCTAGTGGGGGTGGGGAGAGCATAAAAGATTTTAAAATATTTAAAAATAATGGAAATAGGTAGGAAAAGAAAAATCTATATAATTTATTGGAAAATAAAGGAAGGGGGAAACAGAAAGGGGGTGGGGATGGGGGAGGGAGCTCACGACCTAAAGTTGTTGAATTCAATATTCAGTCCGGAAGGCTGTAAAGTGCTTAGTCGGAAGATGAGGTGTTGTTCCTCCTCATCACCTCAGCACCTCATCTTCCGACTAGGCACTTTACAGCCTTCCGGACTGAATATTGAATTCAACAACTTTAGGTCGTGAGCTCCCTCCCCCATCCCCACCCCCTTTCTGTTTCCCCCTTCCTTTTTTTTCCAATAAATTATATAGATTTTTCTTTTCCTACCTATTTCCATTATTTTTAAATATTTTAAAATCTTTTATGCTCTCCCCACCCCCACTAGAGCTATACCTTGAGTGCCCTACCATCCATTCTTAATTAGCACATTCGTTTAGATAATATCACCAACTTTAACACCTATGTGTTCTTTTGTTCTATTGTTGTTGACATCTTTTGATGATCTGCTTCTATCACTGCTTGTTTGTCCCTACAACCATACCCCCCCCTCCACTTCTCTCTCTCTCTCTCTCTCTCCGCCCCCCCCCCCCCCAAACACCTTAAACCAGCTTATATTTCAACTCTTTCTTGGACTCGAACTCAAGTTCTGTCGAAGGGTCATGAGGACTCGAAACGTCAGCTCTTCTCCGCCGATGCTGCCAGACCTGCTGAGTTTTTCCAGGTAATTCTGTTTTTATTTTGGATTTCCAGCATCCGCAGTTTTTTTGTTTTTATCTTTATGTTTCCCGCTGGGCAGTCTTAATTGGCCACCCAGCATGAAATTGTGTTGGAAGTGCAATCCCACCTGGGAGTGGATTATATGTCCGCTTCTGGGCCCACCCACTTGGCTCACATACCAAGTGTGAAATTCAGGCCATGGTTTTAGTGGGATTTAATGTGAGACATCATGTGCTGCAGTAGGTCGTAAATTTGAAATCTTTGTTATGGATCTGGTCCAGAGTACAGAATGATGGAGATTAGGTGGCACAACAGATATCATCGTCATAGATGAACTTGTAGAACATGGTTGTTGACAGGTCATTTCTAGAGATGTTGAACAAGATTGGGACTAGCACTGAGTCCTGTGGTAGCCCACTGGCCTGTCTTCTCCATGCACTTTTCCCTTGCTCAAGGTGGACTCTGAATCGTCAGATGCAAAGGAGTGTTTCAACAGCTGTCCTGACTCAGGCTGGAAGCACTCTGGACAGCTTTAGGAGCAGGGCTGTGTGCCACCCTGTATGGTATGCAGCGGTGAGGTTCAGGTTCTTTTGGAAGCCGTTTTCAATGTAGGTGGTGAGTGCCAGAACTTGATGACACGTGCTGTATCCCTTGCGGAAACCAGTTTGGTCAACATTAAGGATAGTCTCAGCTTCCAGAGATGTGTGTTGCAGGATAACACACTCAAAGATCTTCAAGAACGCAGGAAGTAGCAAAATAGGTCATTAGCTGGACACCAACGAGAGATCTTCTCCAGGTTTCGGAACAGCAATGATTTTTGCCATACCTTCAGGAGTGAGTCTGAGCTGTTGATTCTTGTGTAGAACTGACACACCCAGGCACTAGCACGGGGGCCAAGATGTTTTGGGAAATCTGGTGTGATGATGCCACATTTTAGGCCCTTAATGCTTTTTCCGGTTCTGTGATCTTGAAGGGATCAGGACTCCTGTTAGCTGCTCAGAGTCTGAAATTTTGTCATTAATTCCAATTTAAATTTTTTTTTTTATTCATTCATGGGATGTGGGCTTCGATGGCTGGACCAGCATTTATTGCCCATCCCTAGTTGTCTTGTGTTGTAGGTACACCCAAAGTGCTGTTAGGAAGGGAGTTCCAGGATTTTGACCCAGCGACATTGAAGGAACGGCAATATATTTCCAAGTCATGATGGTGAATGACTTGAAGGGGAAATTCCAGGCGGTGGTGTTTCTATCTATCTGCTGCCCTTGTCCTCCTAGATAGTAGTGGTCATGGGTTTGGAAGGTGCTGTCGAAGGAGCTTTGGTGAATTCCTGCAGTGCACCTTGTAGATAGTACACACTGCTGCTACAGTGCATCAGTGGTGGAGGAGTGAATGTTTGTGGATGTGGTGCCAATCAAGCTGGCTGCTCTATCCTGGATGGTATCAAGCTTCTTGAATGTTGTGGGAGCTGCATTCATCAGGCAAGTGGGGAGAATTCCATCACACTCCTGACTTGTGCCTTGTAGATGGTGGACAGGCTTTGGGGAGTCAGGAGGTGGTTTGCTTGTCACACGATTCCTAGCCTCTGACCTGCTTTTGTAGCCATAGTATTTATATGGCTCGTCCAGTTCAATTTCTGGTCAATGGTAACCCTCAGGATGTTGATGGTGGGGGATTCAATGATGGTATTGCCATTGTACATCAATGGTTGGATTCTCTCTTTTTGGAGATGGTCATTGCCTGACACTTGTGTGGTGTGAATGTTACTTGCCACTTGTCAGCCCAAGCCTGGATATTGTCCAGGTCTTGCTGCATTTGGGCATGGACTGCTTCAGTATCTGAGGAGTCGCAAATGGTGCTGAACGTTGTGCAATCATCAGTGAACATCCCCACTTCTGACCTTATGATGCAAGGAACGTCGTTGATGAAACAGCTGAAGATGGTTGGGCTTAGGACATTACCCTGAGGAACTCCTGCTGTGATGTCCTGGAGCTGAGATGACTGACCTCCAACAACCACAACAATTTTCCTTTGTGCTAGGTATGACTCCAACTAGCGGAGAATTTTCTCCCTGATTCCCATTGACTCCATTTTTGCTAGGGTTCCTTAATGCCACACTCGGTCAAATGCTGCCTTGATGTCAAAGGCAGCCACTCTCACCTCATCTCAGGAGTTCAGCTCTTTTGTCCATGTTTGAACCAAGGTTGTAACGAGGTCAGGAGCTGAGTGGCCCTGGTGGAATGAAACTGGGCGTCAGTGAGCAGGTTATTGCTAAGCAAGTGCCACTTGATAGCACTGTTGATGACCCTTTCCATTACTTTACTGATGATGGAGAATAGACTTTTGGGGCAGTAGTTGGCTGGGTTGGGTTTGTCCTGCTTTTTGTGTACAGGACATACCTGGGCAATTTTACACATAGCCGGGTAGATGCCAGTGTTGTAGCTGTACTGGAACAGCTTGGCCAAGGGTACAGCACATTCTGGAGCACAAGTCTTCAGTACTATTGCTGGAATATTGTCAGGACCCATAGCCTTTGCAGTATCCAGTGCCTTCAGCTGTTTCTTGAGATCACGAGGAGTGAATCGAATTGGCTGCTGACTGGCATCTATAATGCTGGTGGCCTCCGGAGGAGGCCGAGATGCATCATCTACTCAGCACTTCTGACTGAAGATTGTAGCAAATGCTTCAGACTTATCTTTCGCACTGATGTGCTGGGCTCCTCCATCATTTAAGGTGGGGATATCTGTGGAGCCACCTCCTCCAGTGAGTTGTTGAATTGTCCAGCACCATTCATGACTGGATGTGGCAGGAGTGGAGAGCTTAGATCTGATCACTTAGCTCTGTCTATCACTTGATGCTTATGCTGTTTGGCATGCAATAGTCCTGTGTTATAGCTTCACCAGGTTGACATCTCATTTTTAGGTATGCCTGGTGCTGCTCCTGGCATGCCCTCCTGCATTCTTCATTGAACCAGGGTTAATCCCCTGACTTGATGGTAATGGTAGTGGGGGATATGCTGGGCCATGAGGTTACAGATTGTGTTTAAGTACAATTCTGCTGCTGTTGATGGATGCCTAGTCTTAAGGTGCTAGATCTGTTTGAAATCTGTCCTATTTAGCACAGTGGTAATGCCACACAACACAATGGAGGGTATCCTCAATATGAAGCCTGCACTTCGTCTCTATAATGACTGTTCAGTGGCCACTCCTACCGATACTGTCATGGACAGATGCATCTGTGACAGGTAGGTTGGTGAGGATGAGGTCAAGCATGCTTTTCCCTCTGTTGGTTCCCTCACCAGTTGCTGCAGGCCCAGTCTAGTAGCTATGTCCTTTAGGACACAGCCAGCTCAGTCAACAGTGGTTCTGCCGAGCCACTCTTGGTGGTGGACATTAAAGTCCCCCACCCAGAGCACATTCTGCACCCTTGCCACCTTCAGTGCTTCCTCCAAGTGGTGTTCATCAGCTGAGGGAGGGCAGTACGTGGTAATCAGCAGGAGGTTTCCTTGCCCATGTTTGACCTGATGTCATGAGGCTTCATGGGGTCCAGAGTCAATCTTGTGGACTCTCAGGGCACTCCATCCTGACTGTATACCATTGTGCCACCACCTCTGCTGAATGGTGATGGTGGTATCTGGGACATTATCTGTAAGATATGATTCCATGACAATGATTATGTCACACTGTTGCTTGACTAGTCTGTGAGACAGCTCTCCCAATTTTGGCACTAGATGTTAATAAGAGGGACTTTGCAGGGTTGACATTGCCATTGTCATTTCCGGTGCCAGGTGGACTGTCCAATTTCATTCCTTTTTTGTGACTTTGTAGCGGTTTGTTACAACTGACTTGCTAGGCCATTTCAGAGTCAGCCACATTGCTGTAGGTCTGGAGTCATATGTAGGCCAGACAAGGTGTTGCACAACACTCTAGATTTCCTTCCCTAAAGGACATTAGTGAATCAGATGGGTTTTTACAATAATCGACAATTGTTTCATGGTAATCATTAGACTCTTAATTCCAGATTTTAACTGAATTCAAATTTCACCATCTATTGCGGCGAGATTCAAACCCAGGTCTCCAGAGCATTACCCTGGGTCTTTGGATCACTAGTCCAGCAACAATACTACTTTGCCATCACCTTCCCTTAATTAATTCCAATTAATCATGGAGAATGAATCTTAACAGTTTGATTGCCATGTTTGATAAGTATGTCTTACCAGGGCCTTTTTGTTTCCTATGACCCTCCGTTTTAAAATATCTAAAATCTCCTGAATTAAATTCTGCATCAGATGGTCTTATATGATGACTCAGTGCTGTATGGATTTTCTACAAGACCACAGTCTTGATGAACGCCTGTTTCCATGCAAGTAAGGCATTCAAACATGCAGAAATATGGAACTGTTGTAGTTCCTTCTAGAGCCTGCAGAAGTTTCCTGAGTTGATTTTGATCACTTATTGGTTTTCCATTTTGGATACTGGTGAGGGCAATGGTTCCTCAGTGGAGTGCAGCAAAAGCTTAGTCCATGACAGCATCACCTGCAGAGGAGGGGAGAAGGAAGAATGGAAGAGCAATAATGTTGGGGGATTTGTTAGGAGAACAGGCAGGTGTTTCTGCAGCTGTAGAAGTAACTCCAGGATGGCGCGTTGCCTCCCTGGTGCCAGGAACAAGGCTGTCACAGAGTGGCTGCAGGACATTCTTCTGGGGGAGGGTGAATAGCCGGAAGTCATGGTCCACATAAGTACCAATGACATAGGTAGGAAGAGGGACGAAGTTCTGAAAGCAGATTTTAGGAAGCTAGGAAATAAATTAAAAAGCAGGACTTCAAAGGCAGTATTATCAGGGTTATTCCCAGGGCACGTGAGCATAGGAATAGGAGGAGCGAGCAATTGAACACATAGCTGAAGAATTGGTGTAGGAGGGAGGGCATCAGATTTCTGAGGCACTGGGACTGGTTCTGGGGCAGGTGAGACCTGTACAAAATGGACAGGTTACATCTTATAGGACCAGGACTTATATCCTCACTGCTGGGGAGTGTTTGAACTAGATTGGAAGGGCATGTAGGAGCCTGAGAGGGAGCTCAGGTTCGAGGGAAGCAAAACTGGTAAAAGGAAGTAGAAAGGTAGTAAGCAAAATTAGAAAGCAGGCGAAGTGAAGGCATGCATCAAATAGGATCTGAATGTGGAATATGTTAAAAAGACAAAGTTAAGGGTACTCTATTTGATGGACACAGTATTTGCAATAAGGTAGATAAATTGGAGGCACACATAGAGGTAAATGGGTATGACTTAATTGCCATCACAGAGGCATGGTTACAGGGTGACCAAGGCAGGGAACTGAATATTCAAGGTTATTCGTCATTTAGGAAGGGTAGGCAAAAGGAAAAGGAGGTGAGGTAGTGATGTCATTAAGGGGCAAGATTAGTACATTGGTGAGAGAGGATCTTAGCTTGAAGGATCAAGATGCAGAAACAATTTGGATGGAGCTAAGAAACAGCAAGGGGCAGCAAACATTGGTGGGAGTTTTTTATTGACCACCAAACCGTAGTGGTAACACTGGGCACAAAGTAAATCAAGAAATTCAAGCTGCATGCAATACAGTAATAATGGACGACTCCAATTTACATATTGGCTGGGATTTTCTGGCCCTATTGCAGGCGGGACCCACTGCGGGCAAGGCAGCGCCCCAGACAGAAGTCCACTGACTTGCGGCGGGGCCGGAAGATCCCGGCGGCGAGCAAGTGTGGGAAAACCCAACCCATATACTGGGTAAATCTAATTAGCACGAATGCTGTGGAAGATTAATTTGTGGAATGTGTACGAGATGGGTTTCTGGAGCAGCACATTGAAGAACCAACTAAGGATTAAGCTATTTTAGATTTAGTATAATGTAACAAGAAAGGGTTACTTAACAACCTTGCTATAAAGGAACCTTTAGGAAATAGTGACCATAATATGATGGAATTTTACATTACGTTTGAGAGTGACATAGTTTATTCTGAAACTAGGGTCTTAAATTTGAACAAAGGAGATTATGAAGGCATGGGGGTGAATTGGCTATGGTAGATTGGGAAAATACACTAAAACATTTGATTATAGATGGCAATGGCTTGTATTTAAAGGCGCATTACATGGTCTACAGCAAATATTCTTTTAAGACACAAAATCCCAACAGGAAAGATGGCTGACAAAAGAAATCAAAGATTGCATTAGATAAAGGAAGTGGCTTAAAAGGATGCCAGAAAATGCGGTAAGCCCGAGGATTGGGAGCAATTTAGAATCCGGCAAAGGAGGGCCAAAAAACTGATTAAGAATGGAAAAGGAGAATATGAGTACAAGCTAGCAAGAAATGTAATGGCGGACTGTAAAAGCTTCTTTAGATATGTGAAAAATAAAAGATTACAAGGGCAAATGTGGGTCCATTATGGTGGAGACAGGAGAATTTATAATGGAGAATAGGGAAATGGCGGAGAAGCTAAACAATGACTTTGTGCCTGTCTTCAGAGAGGAAGATAAAGAAAACCTCTGAGGATACACAGGAAACAAGGGACTTGTGAAAATGAGGAACTGAAAGAAATTAGTATTAATAAAGAGGGAGTACTCAAAAAATGAATTGGATTGATGCTTGATAAATCCCCTGGACTTGATGAGCTACATCCCAGAGTGTTGAAGGAGCTGGCTATAGCGATATTTCAAAATTCTATAGATTCTGGAAAGGTTCCTGCAGACTGGAAAGTAGCAAATATAACCACACTATTTAAGAAGGAAGAGGGAGAGAAAATGGAGAACGACAACCCTGTTAGTTTGATGTCAATAGTAGGGAAAATGTTAGAATCCATTATAAAGGATGTGATAACTACACACTTGGAAAAGAATGATACAATTGGGCAGAGTCAATGTGGATTTATGAAAGGGAAATTATGTTTGAAAAACCAGCTGGAGTTTTTTGAGGATGTCACTTGTAGTGTAGATAAAGGAGAACCAATGGATGGGATGTATTTCGATTTTCCAGGAGGCATTTGATAAGGTCTCACACAGAAGGTTAGTAAACAAAATTAGAGCACATAGCACTGGAGGTAATATATTGGTATGGATTGAGACTTGGTTAATAGGCAGAAAACAGAGCAGAAAACAGCCATTCTCAGGCTGTTACTAGTCATGAAACTTTAAAAGCATCTGATTCTTTGTCCGCTTTCAGACCTGACCCCTTCAGGAGCACAGTGTCACTGGTCACAGATGCTAAAGAGGTGCGGGCCAGCCCACCTTAAAGGTGCTGAGAGAACACTGAGAGAACGACTGAAATCTGTAATGCCTGCCCACAACATTCTGGCAGTAATGACACGCACCATTGAGGTGCAGGCATCAATAATTTGTCCAGGAAGCGTGAGACTGGACCATCACTTTGGTCTGAAGGCTGTAAAAAGCAGAGGGAAGAGGACCTGGACTGTGGCACCTGCCTTTATCTTGAGCAGAAATATTTCACATCTGAGTGACACGTACACTGCTCATCAGAACAAAGAGCCATAAACAGGGAGACATTCTTGGGAGTTTAATGACAATAGTGAACATTATGTGCAAGTGATTAACAATCATGCCCAGGCTGTGCAACCACATCTTCTTAACCTTCCTAACCCTGCTGCTACATCTTGGTGTTCCCCTGACATCCACAGCGGAGGTGGAGCCAGCCTGCTGACTGCTACACCCTGTTTAAATGACAGTGGCAGGCGTCCTCTGGAGGGCTGAAACCTGGAAGGCTCTGGCCTGCTTTTGGGATCATTCTGTGCGGCAGTGGTATCCTCCTTGGCCTGGAGTCACTTGGACGGATGGCCCCAGGGGGGTGCACCTGCAGATCTTCCTCCCTATGAGTGCTCAAGGGCTCCTGGCTGACTCCTTGAGGAGAAGGGTAGCTGGAGTGAGATCGGGCTGCCCCGCACCCCTCTCGCGTATGCACCAATTGAGGCCAACTGTGGCATCAGCGGAGGAATTCAGCCCACACAGTAGTGCAGGAGCAACGTCCTGGGACCAAGGTCTCCATAGCAGCCACCATCCTACCAATGTTGACCTCAGTGTGCTGGCATGCTGGAGCTGTCACCTCAGCTTGAAGGCGGACAGACTCCTCCATTGTGCCTTGCAATCTGAGGAGTACAGCGGACATCCTTTCCTGATGTTTCCCAGCTTGCCTTTGCAGCTCCAGCAAGCATGACATGACTGAGTCCAGAGGCTCATAATCTGACTCGGACTCAGCAAAAGTCTGGCCTCCAGCAATCCTCTGAGTGCCGGACACCTGGGCAGTCCCTGCCACTGCCTGCAGTGGATCAGAAAGTGCGATGTGCTCATCAGATTCTGATCCCAAAGCTATAAAGTTAGGTCCCACCGAGGTGTGTGTCTCTGCGCTGGTGGAGGGTGTAGGTGAGCGCTGTGACGGGAGTTCAAGTAGGGTATGTCCTAATTCCACTTCAGAGGTTTCTTCGGGGCTTGATTGGAGGCCCTGGGTCATGGACTCTATTGGTTGTTTGGCTGATGTACCTACAAAAGCAAGGGAAGATAATTAGTGCATGGCAGTGGCAGATCACTCACGGCATGGTTGTCTGATGAATGTTGCACTGCTGGATCCTTACTTGGTAGAGCAGCGCTGACCTCACCATCAGCACAGGACTGGCCAGATCCTTGCCAGCTAGCTGGATGGCTCTGTTTGCAAAGGCCATGAGGACCTTGATATCAGGCAGTCTTCCACCAGTCCGCGGCCTCTCCCCCTTACGTGCTAGCTTGTCCTGCATGAATAGAGATGGAGAGAGTGTAAGCAGGACACCAATCAGGCAAGATAATAAGTATGCCTGGCATGTGTAGTTGGTGAGTGGTCCCATGGATGGGATGAAGAGAATAAAGGTGTGTGGAAGAGAGTGAATGGTAATGTCCCTTGAACTGGCAGTGAGTGAGGACCCTTTGGAAGTGTGATGAGTTTGTGAGTTTGTGAGTTGAGAGTGATGAAAAGAGTGACTTACCCTGGCGGAACGGAGGAGATCATTCGTGGTCTTGCGGCACTGGGTGGCTGTGCTCTTTCTCAGGCTGTTGACGCTGACCACCGCTGCCTTCATCTCCCAAGCCAGATTGGTGATGTTGCTGGCCATCCTGCAGCCAGAACAGAGTTAGAGGACATCACGGTGAGCCTCCAATGCATCCAAATGGCTCTCGAGGGATATGCCATTGAACCTTGGGGGCTGCAGTTTTATTGCCTTTCAGAGTCATGTCTTCTTTGGGCTGGCAGCACTGAGAGGTGTGCGCTCAGCTGCACTTTAAATATGGTGACCGGAGTGATGAAGTAGCGAGATGATGATGTGTCAGGTGAATGAGAGCCCCCCCTGCTATGGAAACGGCATGTTTCCCAGAAATGCAAAATTAATGCATCAGATTTGGGGCAATATGGAGTGAAAAGCCGCCATTGCGGCCAGCAGGTAAAACGTTGTTTTACCCACCCACTACCGCACTTAGTGCAAATCTGGGACGATTCTTCCCTTTAGGAAATGTTGATGTCCAAGGGGAATTGGGTGTCCTTATTCATGAGTCACTGAATGCTAGCTGCAGGTGCAACAAGCAATTAGGGAGGGAAATAGTATGTTGGCCTTGATCACGAGGGAATTTGAGGACCGAAGTAGAGATGTCTTGCTGCAAACGTATAGAGCCTTGGTGAGTCCGCACCTGGAGTATTGTGTACAGTTTTGGTCTCTTTATCTAAAGAGGCTATACTTGCCATAGAGAGAGTGCAATGGAAGTTCACCAGATTAATTCCTGAGATGGCAGAATTATCTTATGAAGAGAGATTAAGGAAAATGGGCCTGTATCCTCTACAGTTTAGAAGAATGAGAAGTGATCTAATTGAAACTTACAAAATTCTTACATGGCATGACAGGGGTAGATGTAGATAAGATGTTTCCCCTGGCTGGTGAGTCTAGAACCAAGGGACACAGTCTCAGAATAAGGGGCAGGCAATTTCAGACTGAGATGAGGAATTTCTTCACTCAGATGGTGGTGAATCTTTGGAATTCTCTGCTGCAGAGGGCTGTGGAAACTCATTAATTGAGCATGTTCAAAACAGAAATCGATAGATTTCTGGATACTAATGATATCAAGGAATATGGGGATAGTGCGGGAAAGTGATATTGTGGTAGATGATCCGCTGTGATCTAATTGAATGGTGGAGCAGGCTCCATGAGCTGAACAGTCTACTCCTGCTTCGATGTTCCTATGTTCCTATTGCACAGTGCACAGGACAATTTGGGATTTTGTCCATAGACTAATTCATTGGGTCTATACCACCAGGAATGAATTATTTGCACGAACCACTCGTGTCAGGGCAGTTGTCAACTTACTGTCTGTTTGATCAGTTAAAATTTTATGCAGCATTTCATTAATCAACATATGACTTTTTTCTGTGTCCATTGCTGAAAGCACTTTCATTTCTCCATTACTCTGTCTAAAATAACTATTTTGTCCTTACTAAGTATTAGTGTGCATAAACTGAATATAGTTACCAGGCTTACAAAATGTAGAATGAAATATTTCTGTCTCTGTTCCATACCTTTAGATCCATGACATCTATCTCATTAAAGTCATTGTCCAATGGAAGGCTTACAATTGGACATGGTGGCATCCTCCAATACTTTTTACCAATACCACACTCTCACTAATCTCTTCCCTTAGTCTCCTATACTTTTCATTAACCAAACCTGCATCTTTCAGCAGGATTTTTAACCTTTGGCAAGGAGGATGAGCAAATTGTTCCTATGAAAGGTTGAGATCATTGGTGATAAACTAGGAGACGGGAGGTTGCAAAATGGTGGGAGGAGGCATTGGGAGGGGTGTCCAACATCTTTCTGCTGCCAAGCTATATTGCTAGCAGATCAGCCACATTAAGTCACTGCTGCTAGCCCAGGAATACCCACTCCACATGGCGGAAGGCTCTCCCTGCCCAGCCTTGTCTCCCCACAAAATAATTAACCCAATTTAAGAGTTCCAGGCCATTGAGACACACTCTTCTTGCAGCACCAACCTCAGTAATGGCCACTACTAGCGGTGATGCTGCTGAGCTATCAGCCCTCTGATTGGGCTGACCACCACTGGGGGCTGGCCGCTGTCCACAATTTTATAGTGGTGCTGGCAGCTGAAATTCTAGTTGGACACCACCGGCAAAATTCCACCCCGGATCCTGCCACCTGCCAAAGGGGTCACATCTTGCTTTTGGCCCCTATAGTAATCATGGTTTTATTTAGTGTGTAATGCACCTTTAAGAATAATACTTGTTCAGCAAGATCACATGATCTGTAGTAATCAATAGGAGAGTAGTGTGGGCTACCTCAGCAGTCAGTGTAGGGATAGAGTCAGAGTGGAAAGCACACATGTAGTTGCTGCTGAGTATATTGTAAATTAATTTAATGTTTTCACCCAAGAAGTGTATGCTGATCGACTCTATCATTAATAGTACAACTCAGCTACCCTACAACAAACTGGTGATGAGGTTAAAACAGGATTGAACAAAAGAAATAAAGTTAGAAAGAAATTGGCACTGTACCTCACCCAGTGATTGTAAGCTCCCTTAGAATTGAAAAAATTGTTGCCTCTCAAAGTGCCACAGCTTCGGAGAATTGGTCCTTTTGAACCTGCCACAGATGATTGGTCTCAATACATATAACATCTCATGTCCTTTTTTCAAGTGAATGAGATTATGGGGGAAGAGAAGAGGCTCTTGAGTACTTGTGGGTGCAAAAGCTACAGTCTGATTGGAAATTTGATGGCACCCCCTCCCCCAGATTCAAAGAATTTCACTGAATTGATGGACCTCGTGAAGGGGTTACTTTCAACCAAAGCCCTCAGTCGCAATGCAGAGGTTCAGGTTTAATTCGCGAAATAGAGCCACGGGTGAGACAATTGCATGCAATGCGGCAAATTTGGAGCAGCTAACAGAACATTGTGAGTTCGGTACAACTCTGAACAACATGCTCAGAGATTGTTTAGCGTGTGTTGTGAAAGAGGGCACTATTCAGAAAAGTTTGTTGTCCAAAGTGAATCTGGGTTTCAAGAAGGCACTAGAGATAGCGCTGGCCAGTAAAGCACAGTAAGAGATTCAAAAGTAATACAGGGTGCACAAAATGGTGCCGTCCTCCACATCGGGCAGGTAACCTCAACCAAAAGTGGTGTGAGAAAGTGAGACTCCACCGAGAAGCAGGAAACAGCCCCCGATAGCTGAAGAATAAAGAAAAATAACTAAGCAGCAAAATCAAAGAATAATTTTAATAGAGATGGAAATAATCAGTCATTTAGCAATTGGCAGTTTAAAAAATCAAATGTTACTATTGTCATAGAAATGGACATATGATGAGGCAACACAAAGAAAGATTCAAGCAGGCTTGTAAACAAAAGAAGAAGCCCAATGAAATCTACAATGTAGAAGAACCTGAAACAACAAATTCCAACATTTACTCATTGCTTAATCTGAAAGTTGGAAAGACTTGCAAAGAATATTCGTCACAATGAAAGTAAATAGCAAATCTGTTAGAATGGAAGTGAACACGAGAGCTTCCGCTACAGTAATTGGGGAACATACCTTCAGATATTTGAATAATAGTGAACATCAATTAGGTTTAGAAGAAACAGCTACCAAGCTAAAACCATATACAGGTGAAGACATTCAAGTAAAAGGCATAAGCAGAGTAATTGTCCATTATGGAAGCCAATCAGCAAAGCCTCCCTTGATGGTGGTCACAGGTGAAGGGCCAAGCCTCCTGGGCTGAAATTGGTTAAAAGAGATTAAGTTAGAATGGGCTGAAATTTTCCAGTTGAGAACAAGTGGGCTACCAGAGCAACTTAAAAAGTACGCCACCGTCTTTAAAGATGAACTGGGGAAAATCCAGGGCCTGCAGGCCAAGATTCATGTGGATCTGGAAGTAACCCCTCATTTCATGAAAGCGAGACTGGTGCCATATGCCCTGTAAGAAAAAGTCAACATTGAACTGAACAGACTAGAGAAACTAAGTGTTATATAACCTGTTTAGTTCTCAGAATGGGCATCACCCATAGTCCCCGTCCTTAAACCCGACCAAAGCGTCTGAATTTGTGGAGACTACAAACTGACGGTTAATAAAGTAGCTAAGCTAGACAGGCACCCCATTCCAAAAATCGAAGATTGCATGTCAAGCTAGCAGGAGGGACAAAGTACACAAAGCTTGACATGAGTCATGCTTATCAACAACTAGAGTTGGATAATGTCTCCCCGGAATTTGTCACAATTAATACCCACAAAGGGTTGTAACAATATACACGATTGCCTTTCGGTGTCATCTTGTGCCATCTCAGAGAACAATGGAAAGCTTACTGCAGGGACTGCCCAGGTTGTAGTCTACTTGGGTAATGTATTGGTGACAGGATCACTGAAAAAGAGCATTTGGCAAACTTAGAAGTCTTAAAACATTTCTTGCAAGCTGGAGTGTGTTTAAAAAAGAAAAGTACACATTCCAAGCAAGGGAGGCAATCTCATTAAGTCACCGGGTAGATTCACAGGGCCTCCACCCAGTTGGGGAGAAAATGAGAGCCATAAGAGAGGCACCTTCATCAAAGAACGCCTCTGAGCCCAAATCATTCCGCGGAATGATCAACTATTATGGTTAGTTCTTACCCAATTTGTCTATAGTGCTGGCCCCTCTGCATGCTCTACTCAGAAAGAACCAATGTTGTTCTTGGGAGACACCCCAGAAAGAAGCTTTCATAAAGGTGAAACAATTGTTGCACTTGTCTAATCTATTAATGCATTATGACCAGACGAAAGAATTGGTGCCGACATGTGACGCATTTCGCTACAGAGTGGGAGCAGTGCTATCTCATCGGATGGACAACAGCATGGAACGACCAATAGGATGTGTATCAAGAATGCTCACCATAGCAGAAAAGGGATACTCGCAGATAAAAAAAAGGCCTGTCCATCATCTTTGGTGTCAAGAAATTTTACGAGTACATACACGGACATCACTTTACAATCATTTCAGACCACAAACCATTGCTAGGATTGTTTAGTCAGGATGAGGCTATACCACCCATAGCCTCAGCAAGAATACAACGATGGGCTTTAATTCTGGCAGCATTCAAATATACTTTTGTACATAGACTTGAAAATCAGATCGCAAGTGTCAATGCCCTTAGCCGTTTGCCTATACAAGAAAATGATGAGCACGTCCCAGTTCCACAGGAACTTGTTTTACTGTTAAATTTCTTAGATTCCTCGCCAGTATGTGCTTGACAGATCAGAGACTGGACAAGTTAGGACACAGTTCTATCTCAGGTACGAGAACAAGTGCTGCATGGTTGGTCACAAAAGCCTGTATCTGACAAAATGAAACCGTACTTCAACAGAAGACATGAAATAACCAGCCAGGATGGCATCTAATTGTGGGGAGCATGGGTGATAGTTCCTTCAAAGGGAAGGGCGCCACTTTTAATTGAACTACACAGTGCCATCCAGGAATTTCCCAAATGAAGACCATAGCATGCAGCTATCTTTGGTGGCCTGGGGTGGCTCGTGAAATAGAGTTTAGTGAAGCACTGTGTGCAGTGTCAGCAACTGCAAAAGTTGCCAGTGACAGCTCCGTTACACCCATGGGAATGACCAGGTAGATCTTGGGTGCAGTTACACATTGACTGCGTTGGACCTTTCCTGGGAATAATGTTTCTGCTCATTGTCGATGCCCATTCAAAATGGTTGGACATATATGAGATGAAGTCACCAACGTCGGGTGCTACAATTAAGAAGGTACGTTAGAGTTTTGCCATTCACGGACTTCCAGAAGTAGTCGTTTCCGATAACAGCACGGCATTTATGAGTGCTAAGTTTCAATGGTTTATCAGCCTCAACAGTACCACTCATGTGAAAACTGCACCGTACCACCCTTCCTCAAATGCACTGGCCAAAAGGGCGGTTCAAACGTCCAAGGCAGGTATGAAAAAGCTAACCGGTATTCCTTGGCAACCAAGCTAGCACACTTTCTTTTTCATTACAGGACTACCTTTCACACAACAACAGGCGTCACACCAGTGGAGTTATTAATGAAATGCTGTCTCAGGACGAGATTGAGCTTAATAATGCCAAATTTAGAGGGGAAGGTGGAAAGGAGTCAGGGAAGCCGGAAAACTAGGCACCACTGGCTTAGTTTCGAGAGGAGATTTACAGTGGGAGAGCCGGTATATGAAAAATTTCGGGGAAGGACCAAAGTGGTTACCAAGTGAAATAAGTGCAGTGACTGTACCTCTATCTTATCACGTGGAGGTAGAAGGTTGGATTATTCGTAAACATGTGGATCATTTAAGGAGGAGAGAGACAAATCACTAAGATATGGTTCCACCCATGATCAAGACCGGGTTTGCATTTCCTATTGAAGATACTCATCCCAGGACTAGCATGTCTGTGTTCCTGTAAGAGTTGAGGATACTGAACTGCAAGTGCCCACCGAAGCACCTGATGTTCTGACAATTCTGGAAAAAAAAGAATCTGAAGTTGTGGAGCTGTGTCATTCCACATGAACCAAGAAACCACCTGAAAGACTGAATTTATGAATTCCTTACATAGTGTAAATATTATGTAGTCTTGAAAAATGCGTACTTGTAAATATATATATGTATAGCCGAGTTAAAGGGGAGGAATGTAGTAAGTATGGTTTTATTTAGTGTGTAATGTCTCTTTAAGAATAATACTTGTTAGGCAAGATAACATGATCTGTAGTAACAAATAGGACATAAGCAAAGGCTACCTAAGCAGTTAGTGTAGGGATAGAGTTAGAGTGGAAAGCACATGTGTCGTTGCTGCTGAGTATATTGTAAATAAACTTAATGTCTCCACCCAAGGAATGTCTGCAGATCAACTCTATCATTAATAGGACAACTAGGCCACCCTGCAATAGCCCCAGTTACAGAAATTCTGCCTTCTGCATAAAATTCAGTCCGTTAACTCTGTTTCTCTCTCCACATACACTGCCTGAACTATATTTTTTGTTTTTGTCTTTGTAACTTTCAGAAAATGTACATATCTCTTTGATTCTTATCACCTGATGCCATTAATACTTCTTTAACACTCTGATGAGAAACATCAGGTTTTCTTTTTATTCTTTTATGGGATGTGGGTGTCACTGGCTAAGCCAGCATTTATAGCCCTTGAGAAGGTAGTGGTGAGCTGCTTTCTTGAACCATGTTGCACCCATTTTAAAGTATAAAATAGGCTTCAAGAGGGATAATTTTGAAGACCCGTGTCCTATGTCCCAAGAAGGCCTGGGGGAGGCAATGGCGTAGTGATATTATCGCTGGACTAGTAAAGCAGAGGCCCAGGGTAGCTCGGATCCCATCATGGCAGATGGTGGAATTTGAATTCAATAAAAATCTGGAATTATAAGTCTAATGATGACCCTGACACCATTGTTGTAAAAACCCATCTGGTTCTGGTTCGATAATGCCCTTTAAGGAAGGAAATCTGCCCTTCTTACCTGGTCTGGCCTACTTGTGACTCCAGACCCATAACAATGTGGTTGACTCTTAAACTCTATCAAGCCACTCAGTTGTTACAAAGTCACAAAAAAGGAATAAAACCGGCATTGACCTAGGCACTGGAACTGACAACAGCAATCTCAGCCCTGTCGACCCTGCAAAGTCTTCCTTACTAACATCTGGGGCCTAGTGTCAAAATTGGGAGAGCTGTCTCATAGACGAGTCAAGCAACAGCCTGACATAGTCATCATCACAGAATCATACCTGACAAGTAATGTCCCAGACACCACCATCACAATCCCTAAGTGTGTCTTGTCCCACCGGGAGGATGGACCCAGCAGAGGTGGAGGCACAGTATGCAATCAGGAGGGAGTTGCCCTGGGAGTCCTCAACATAGACTCTGGCCCCCATGAAGTCTCATGGTATCAGGTCAAACATGGGCAAGGAAACCTCTTGTTAATTACCACTTACTGCCCTCCCTCAGTTGATGAGTCAGTGCTCCTCCATGTTGAACATCACTTGGAGGGAGCACTGAGGGTGGCAAGGGTGCAGAATGTACTCTGGGTGGGGACTTCAATGTCCATCACAAAGAGTGGCTCAGTAGCACCACTACTGACCGAGCTGGCTGAGTCCTAAAGAACATAGCTGCTAGACTGGGTCTGCGGCAGTTGGAATCCTGCCTCAACACGAAGGAAAAACATACTTGACCTCATCCTCACCAACCTGCCTGCCGCAGATACAAGACAGTATCAGTAGGAGTGACCACCGCCCATTCGTTGTGGAGGCAAAATCCCACCTCTATTGTGTTGTTTGGCACTACCACCGGGCTAAATGGATAGATTTCGAACAGATCTAGCAACTCAAGACTGTATATCCATGAGGCATTGTGGGTCATCAACAGCAGCAGAATTGTACTCAACCACAATCTGTAACCTCATGGCCCAGCATATCCCCCACTCTACCATTACCATCAAGCCAAGGGATCAACCCTGGTTCAATGAAGAGTGCAGGAGGGCATGCCAGGAGCAGCACCAAGAATACCTAAAAATGAGATGTCAACCTGGTGAAACTCCAACACAGGGCTACTTACATGCCAAACAGCATAAGCAGCAAGTAATAGATAGGGCTAAGAAATCCCACAACCAACAGATCAGATCTAAGCTCTGCAGCCCTGCAACATCCAGTCGTGAATGGTGATGGGCAATTAAACAACTCACTGGAGGTGGAGGCTCCACAAATATCCCCATCCCCAATGATGGAGGAGCCCAGCACATCAGTGCAAAAGATAAGCCTGAAGTATTTGCTACAATCTTCAGCCAGAAGTGCTGAGCAGATGATCCACCTCGACCCCCTCCGGAGGTCTCCAGCATCTCAGATAAGTCTTCAACCAATTCGATTCACTCCACATGATATCAAGAAGCAGCTGAAGGCACTGGATACTGCAAAGGCTATGGATCCTGATAATATTCCAGCAGTAGCACTGAAGACTTGTGTTCCAGAATGTGCCGCACCCCTAGCCAAGCTGTTCCAGGACAGCTACAACACTGGTATCTGCCTGACTATGTGGAAAATTGCCCAGGTATGTCCTGTACACAAAATGAAGGACAAATCCAACCCAGTCAATTACCTTCTCCATCATCAGTAAAGTACTGGAAGAGGTCACCAACAGTGCTATCAAGCGGCATTTGCTTAGCAATAACTTGCTCACTGACACCCAGTTTGGGTTCCGCCAGGACCACTCAGCTCCTGAGGGGGAGGGCAAACAGACAGACATCGTGGTACACATTGGTACCGACGACCTAGGTAGAAAGAGGGATGAGTTCCTGCAAGCAGAGCTTAGGGAGCTAGGAAGCAGATTAAAAAACAGGACCTCAAAGGTAGTAATCTCTGGATTACTTCTGGTGCCACGCATTACTGAATATAGAAATAGGAGGTTAGTCCAGATGAATGCATGGCTGGAGAGATAGTGCAGGAGGGAGGGCTTTAGATTTCTGGGATATTAGGACCATTTCTGGGAGCGGTGGGACCTGTACAACGTGGGCGGATTGCACCTGAACCGGAATGGAGCCAACATCCTTGTGGGGAGGTTTGCTAGTGCTGCTGGAGAGAGTTTAAACTAACTTGGCAGGGAGATGGGATCCTGAGAGGAGGTTCAGCAGGGGGAGATGCACAGCCAAAATTAGAAGAGAGAGCGAGTCTGGAAGGCATAGAAATTATAGGCCAGTTAAAGCACAAGGGAGTTTGGATAGGTTGGATGGTATTTATTTTAATGTGAGGAGTCTGACAAATAAGGCAGATGAGTTGAGGGCACAAATTAACACTTGGAAGTATGATGTCATTGCTGTCGCAGAGCCATAGTTGAGAGAGGGGCAAGATTGGAGCTCAATATTCCAGGATATAGGGTCTTCAGGTGAGACAGGGAAGGAGGTAAAAGAAGAAGGGGTTTTGCAGTATTGATCAAGGAATCAATTATAGCAGAAAGGGCAGACGAGATCTTAGAAGGCTACTCAAATGAAGCAAATGAGTAGAACTGAAAAACAGAAAAGGAGCAATCACACTGCTGGGAATGTACTATAGGACCCCAAACAGTCAGAGGGCAATAGAAGAACAGACATGTAGGCAAATTTCAGAGAAGGGTAAAAATAATAGGGGAGTAATAACTTCCCCAACATTAACTGGGTTAGTCATAGTGGGATAGGTTTAGAGGAAGTGGAATTCTTGAAATGCTTCCAGGAGAGCTTTTTAAGCCAGGACGTAGAAGGTCCTATAAGAGAGGGGGGCGGTCCTGGACTTAGCTTTAGGGAATGAAGTCGAGCAAGTGGCAGAGGTATCAGTGGGGAGCATTTTGCACACAGCGATCATAACTCTGTTAGATTAAAGGTTGTTCTGGAAAAGGACAAGGATGGGCCAGAAATCAGAGTTCTAAATTGGGGGAAGGCTGCTTTTAATAAGATCAGATATGATTTGGCCAGAGTGGACTGGGAGCAGCTACTTTTAGGTAAATCTGCGTCAGAGCAGTGGGACTCATTCAAGAAGGAAATAGGGAGAGTACAGGACCAACATATTCCAGTAAAGATAAAGGGTGGGACCAACAAATACAGGGAACCCTTGATGTCAAGGGATATACAGGGTTGTATAAAGAGAAAAAGGGAGGCTTATGGAAAATACTGAGGGTTCAAAACAGTGGAAGCCCTAGAGGAATATAGAATATGTAGGGGGGGAACTTAAAAAGGAAATTAGGAGAGCAAAAAGGGGGTATGAAGAAACATTGGCAGGTAAAATAAAGGAAAATCCAAAGTTACTTTACAAGCACATTAAGAAAAAAAGGATAACTAGGGAAAGAATAGGGCCCATTAAGGACCATCGTGGTAATTTTTGTGTGGAGCAGGAGGACTTAGGTAGGGTTCTAAATGAATACTTTGTATCAGTGTTCAAAATGAGAGGGACAACGTGGGTATGGAAATCAGGCAGACGGATTGTGATATAATTAAAGAAATTAGCATGGAAAAGGAGGAGGTTCTAGGTTGTCTGGCAGGCTTAAAAGTAGATAGATCTCCAGGCCTGGATGAAATATATCCCAGGCTGTTGAGTGAAGAAAGGAAGGAGATAGCAGGGGCACTGGCAATAATTTTCAATACCTCTCTGGCCACAGGAGAGGTGCCAGAGGACTGGAGGACAGCCAATGTGGTATCGTTATTCAAGAAGGGAGGAAGGGATAAACCAGGGAACTACAGGCCTGTCAGTCTAACCTCAGTGGCAGGGAAACTATTGGAAGCAATTCTGAGGGACAGAATTAATCTACACTTAGAGAGGCAGGAATAAATCAAGGACCGTCAGCGTGGTTTTGTTAAGGGGAGGTCATGTCTGACCAATTTGATTGAATTTTTCGAAGAGGTGACCAGGTGTGTAGATGAGGGCAATGCATTTGACGTAGTCTACTTGGACTTCAGCAAGGCTTTTGATAAGATCCTGCATGGGAGACTGATAATGAAGGTAAGAACCCATGGGATCCAAGGCTATTTGGCAAATTGGATCCAGATTTGGCTGAGTGGCAGGAAGCAGAGGGTGATGGTGGAGAGGTGTTTTTGTGACTGGAGGCCTGTGTCCAGTGGGGTTCCACAGGGATTGGTGTTGGGTCCCTTGCTGTTTGTGGTACATATAAATGATTTAGACTTGAATGTAGGAGGGTTGATCAGTAAGTTTGCAGATGACACAAATATTGGTGGGGTGGTAAATAGTGAGGAGGATAGCCTTAGATTACAGAATATTTTAGACAGGCTGGTCAGATAGGTTGATCAGTGGCAAATGGAATTTAATCTGGATAACTGTGAGGTGATGCACTTGAGCAGGACAAACAAGGCACAGGAATACATGATGAATGGTAGGACTTTGGGAAGTACAGAGGATCAGAGCGACCTTGGTGTGCATGTCCATTGGTCCCTTAAGGTAGCGGGACAGGTAGATAAGGTGGTTAAGAAGGCATATGGGATACTTAACTTTATTAGCCGAGGCATAGAATACAAGAGCAGGGAGGTTATGCTGGAACTGTATAAAACACTGGTTAGGCCACAGCTAAAGTATTGCATGCAGCTCTGGAATCCGCATTATAGGAAAGATGTGATTGCGCTAGAGAGAGTGCAGAGGAGATTTACCAGGATGTTGCCTGGGCTGGAGAGTTTTAGTTATGAGGAAAGATTGGATAGACTGGGGTTATTTTCCCTGGCGCAGAGGAGATTGAGGGGGGGACATGATTGAGGTATATAAAATTATGAGGGGCATAGATAGGGTAGACAGGAAGGAACTTTTCCCCTTGGTTGAGGGGTCAATAACCAGGGGGCATAGATTTAAGGGAAGGGGCAGGAGGTTTAGAGGGGATGTGAAGAAGAATTTTTTCACCCAGAGGGTGGAGCGAATCTGGGACTCACTGCCTGAAAGGATGGTAGAGGCAAAAACCCTCATAACATTTAAGAAGTATTTGGATGTGCACTTGCGATGCCATGGCATACAAGGCTTTGGGCCTAGTGCTGGAAAATGGGATTAGAATAATTAGCTGCTTGTTTGACCGGTGCAGACTCGATAGGCCGAAGGATCTTTTTCTGTGCTGTTGACTTCTATAACTCTATGAATCCAAAGCCCTGACCTCATTACAGCCTTGGTTCAAACATGGACAAAAGAGCTAAACTCCTGAAGTGAGGTGAGAGTGACTGGCCATGACACCAAGGCAGCATTTGACAAAGTGTGGCATTAAGGAGCCCTAGCAGAACTAGGAGTCAATGGGAATCAAGGGGAAACTCCCCGCTGGTTGGACTCATATCTAGCACAAAGGAAGATGGTTGTGGTAGTTGGAGGTCAATCATCTCAGCTCCAGGACATCACTGCAACAATTCCTCAGGGTAGTGTCCTCAGTCCAACCATCTTCAGCTGCTACATCAATGACCTTCCTCCCATCATAAGGTCAGAAGTATGGATGTTCGCTGATAATTGCACAATTTTCAGCACCATTTATGACTCCACAGATGCTAAAGTGGTCTATGTCCAACGCAGCAAGACCTGGGCAATATCCAGGCTTGGACTGACAAGTGGGAAGTATCATTCACACCACACAAGTGTCAGGCAATGACCATCTCCAACAAAAGAGAATCCAACCCATTGCCCCTTGATGTTCAATGGCATTACCATCATTGAATCCCGCAATATCAACATTCTGGGGGTTACCATTGACCAGGAACAGAACTGGACTAGCCATATAAATACTGTAGCTACAAGAGCAAGTCAGAGGCTAGGAATCCTGCGACGAATAACTCACCCCCTGAGTCCCCAAAGCCTGCCCACCATCTACAAGGCACAAGTCAGGAGTGTGATGAAACATTCCCCACCTCCCTGGATGAATGCAGCTCCCACAACACTCAAGAAGCTTGACATCATCCAGGACAAAGCAGCCTGCTTGATTGGCACCATATCCACAAACATTCACTCCCTCCACCACTGACACACAGTAGCAGCAGTGTATACCATCTACAAGATGACACTGCAGGAATTCACCAAGGTTCCTTCAACAGCACCTTCCAAACCCACAACCACTACCATCTCGAAGGACAAGGGCAGCAGATAGATCAGAACACCACCACCTAGAAGTTTCCCTCCCAGTCACTCACCATCCTGACTTGGAAATATGTCACCGTTCCTTCACTGTCGCTGGGTCAAAATTCTGGAACATTCTTCCTAACAGCACTGTGGGTGTACCTACACCGCATGGACAGCAATGGTTCAATAAGGCAGCTCACCACCACCTTCTAAAGGGCAATTAGGGATAGGCAATAAATGCTGGCCCAGCCAGCAAAGCCTACATCCCGTGAATGCTTTAAAAAAACCTATTCTGTCCTGTCATTTTTCAGGAGTTCCTGGAAGTCAGCTAATACAGACTTTGGCACCTAGCATGTGTCACTTGCATAGAATTACACTGAATTTTACAGGCCTTTTGACCAAGTAATCAATGATAGTTTTTCTTCTCCACAAGACTTCCTTTGATTTTCCATCATCCCGCTTTATAGCATATCCTTCATCAATTATGTACTTATTTAGCTTTCCCTTAAAGGCTATACTATTTGCCTTAACAACTCCATCATGTAAAAGCAAATTCTACATCCTAACCTCTCTTGGTGAATTCTCCTGCATTCCTTGTTGCATTTATTAGTGACTATTTTTTCTTGAGGGGGCCTAACACACGTTTTAGGACCTCTTTACCAATTTGGATTGCAATGAATGGAGCAGGTGCTCAAGATCCTTCAGCTTGCACTGAAGCCTAAATGGCAGCTGTGAGGAAAAGGGTTTTTTTTAAAGAAAAATTTGCAAAAATGTTGCTGTGAAGCCAGGAGACGCAAGAGGGTGTCCACAGTATTCGTAATTGCCACTCACCCCAGTTGCTGCTCCACCATGTCTGCCCTCTCCACCCAAAACTTACTTTAAGGGCCACTGCTGATGAGGCAAGTGATTCAACATTCAACTTTTTGAAATGGCCAACCCGCCTGTGGAGGTGTGACAGGCGAAGCCAATTTACCCAAATAATGTAATTGAGGCCCTAGTCCCAGTTTCTGGTCAGCCTTGTGTCTTCCAGTTGTGATGTATGCTAACAGTGCATTATTAGTTATGTACACGAACATAGGCCACAGGAGTAGGCCATTCAGCCCCTCGCACCTAGTCCTAGCATTCATTTGCCTGATCTGTATCACAACTCCTTTATTCATGTTTGCTCTTTATCCCTTGATTCCTTACTTAGCAAAAATCTATTAATCTCAATCTTGAATGCACCAATTTTCTTAGTACCTGCGCCCTTTGGGGTGAGGTTCTATATATCTGCCATATTATGTGTAAAAAAGTACTTCCTGATTTCACTCCTGAATGCCTACCTCTAATTTTAAGGTGATATCTCATTCTTCTTGATTCTCCTCCCTCTGCTTCTCCTCATTCCATGACAATACCGTGGACTACTGTTGGTCTAAGCTCAACCTCCTCTCTTGTGTTCCCCCACTCAGCTCTCCAACTTCCAGGATCTACCTGATGCCTGCCACCAGCTTCCATGCTAGCCATTCTGCCTGTTTGGTGCCCACATCTTTCCAATTTCATGGTAATGAAGCTTGATGACCAATCGGCCTTAGTTGTGCATTTCTGTTATGTTGTCTGTTTATGCTCATAGTCAAACATTAACCATTATCTTCAATGTTATATCTCACTTAGAAGTAGTTCTGAAATAAAATGGGATAGGATATGTTTCAATTTGACAACCTTATCAAAAAGCTTGATTCAGTATTTGGCAGCAACAGTAGAAAATGATGCACGCAGTGTATGTGTCATCGAAAAGGTATTAATGCTTCCTAAATGATGGCATGTGGTATGTGCATTTTGCTATTTGACTGCTATTTATATCAGGCAGTTATGAATTTGCAGTTCGTTTAAATATTACAACAGTGATTGTTAATTATTCCTTGCTTAGGGACAGTTCCTGAATATCATTGAGGTGAACTTTTAAAAAAAGACACTGCAGCAAGAATGGGGCTTACATTTAATGTGGGATTCTGTTTTTCTTTGTTAATATATTCTCTTTTCAAGGGAATGAATTCAGGGTTAAACATTTATAAGATTTGTAATGAATTTGATGGAATACTCATACAGCGTAAACTTAATAACTCAAGGGAATTTAAAAATTAAGTTATTTGATTAATTACTTCAGGCTTCTTTCTGAAACACTTATAATTCACTTTTCAATCGAACACCAATGGTTTCCTCCTCAGGAGTACTCAATATATTTAATGAATAGCCTTTTGACTTGATGCAATAACATTCACTATACAAGCATGATTAATAATATGCATGTAGACTACTTTTGCGTGCCTGAATTGCATAAAAACATAGAAAAATTACAGCTCAGAGGGATTTGGCCCATCATGCCTATGCAGGCTGAAAAAAGGCTATCCTGCCTAACCTGACTTCCCAGCTCTTGGTATATAGCCCTGTAGGTTATATTACTTCAAATGCATTACTACGTACTTTTTAAATTTAATGAGGATTTTTGTCACTAGCACATTTTCAGGTGGTGAGTTCCAGACCCTTACCACCCTGGGGGTGAAAAAAATACCCTCAAGCCCTCCCCCCCACTTTAATTCTTCTGCCAAATACTTTAAATCTATGCCCCATGGTTATTGGCGTTTCTGGTAAAGTGAAATAGGTGCTTCCTATCCATTCTGTCTAGGCTCCTCATAATTTTAAACGCATCAATTAAATCTCCCCTCAGTCTCTACTGTTCTAAGAAAATAACCCCAGCCTCTCCATGTTGATTTATATTAATAGTGTTTAATTGTGTGGAGGTAGTGAGCATTAACTGGCATTCATTTGAGCACCCTATAAATAGACAAAGACCAAAACTAAGATTGTGAGTTTGGAGGTGTATGCTTGTAATGTATAACTCTGTAAATAAATATAAAAGAACGTAAAAATTGGCTCCAGTACTATCCTTCACCAACTGGCTTTCTGGAGCACAATATGGTGAAAGGGAATGGTGGCTTAAAGGTGCAGGTTGGAAGCTAAGAAAAACAAATCAGAAAGAAAACTATGATACATGATGCCATTGTGAAAAATAACAGAAAGCAAGTGTAAATTGTTGGAGAAATCAGGGAGAAAACTCTCCACTGGTTGGAGTCATTCCTAGCACAAAAGAAGATGGTTGTGGTTGTTGGAGCTCAATCATGTCAGTCCGACAACATTGCTGCAGGAGTTCCTCAGGGTAGTGTCCTAGACCCAACCATCTTCAGCTGCTTCATCAATAACCTTCCCTCCATCATAATTTCAGAAGTGGGGATGTTCACTGATGACTGCACAATCTTCAGCACCATTCACGACTCCTCACATACTGAAGTAGTCCGCGTCCATATGCAGCAATACCTGGACAGCATTCAGGTTTGGGCTGATAAGTGGCAATAGCATTTTCACCGCACAAGTTCCAGGCAATGACCATCTCTAACAGGAGTCAATCCACCTATCTCACCTTGACATTCAATGGCATTAAAGTCACTGAATCCCCCACTGTTGGGGGTTACCGTTCACCAGAAACTGAACTGGACCAGTCATATAAATACCGTGGCTGGTCAGAGACTGGGAATTCTGCAGCGAGTAACTCACCTCCTGATCCCCAAAGCCTGTCCATCTACAAGGCACAAGTCAGTAGTGTGATGGAATACTTTCCACTTGCCTAGAAGAGTGCTGCTCCAACAACACTCAAGGAGCTTGACACCATCTAGGACAAAGCAGCCTGCTTGGTTGGCATCCCATCCACCACAATAAACATTCACTCTCTCCACCACCGACACATAGTGGCAACAGTGTGTACCACCTACAAAATGCGCTGCAGCAACTCACCAAGGCTCTTTCAACAGCACTTTCTAAAACCACAACCTCTGCTACAAAGAAGAACAAGGGTAGCAGATGCATGGGAACACCACCTGCAAATTCCTCTCCAAGCCACTCACCATCCTGACTTGGCGATATATCACCATTCCTTCATGGTCATTGGGCCAAAATCCTGGAACTCCCTCTCCAGCAGCACTGTGGGTGTACCTACACCACATGGACTGCAGCAGTTCAAGAAGACAGCTCACCACCACCTTCTCAAGGGCAATTAGAGAAGGGCAATAAATGCTGGATTAGCCAGTGACGCCCACATCCCATGAACGCAAATAAAAAACTTTGAGAATGTTTCTTCAGACAGTTTCTGTGCCTTTAATTCTACTTTTAATTGACAGATTTATTTTATATTAAAAGATATATATTTGTTCCTAGATGAATTCAAAAGTGATGGAGATTACATTGAGTACAGTCTTGTGGTAGCTCCTTACTGGATATGGAAGTAGTGGTTGTAGAATCCATGAATCTAGCACTCACCCTTTATTACATTTACACTTGTTCATAAGCTTCCTATGGGCTTTTGGATGAGAAGTTCATGTCAAACAACTGTCCAAAAAGCCTGGCACCCTCTACAGATCATGTGGGACCTGTCTAACCAGGGTAAGCAACTGTGTATCTCTTTAACCAATTAGATTGCTGAATCTTTAATGAGGAGCTCAGAGACTGAACCAGGAAACATCATCCAGAATACATAATCAAATGTTAATTCAGATACAGATAGCCAAATAGGTAAAATGCCAATGGCAGCAGGAAGGGGCCCTTAATTGGCCACATAAGTAGCACTGTTGACCACTGGGTTGGAGAGCAATCTTCCGCCTTCCCCGTTGCTGGCAGAATGCCAATGTGACAGGAAGACAAGGGCCATTCTATCCACCACACTCATTTCCAATTTTTCAGCCCTCCCCCTCCTCCTATCCTGCCCCTGAGGCCCCATATAATTCAGTCCATTGAGTACATTGCAAAGTTGACAAATTGGTGAGAGTGGGAATTTTGTACAGAGGGAAGGATGTTTCTGCTTTTTGCCTCCACTACTTGTAGTAGTTTGTGTAAACTTAAATCAGAAAATTTTGCCTAGTGTTTTAATCCTCCCTTCACTCCCACTGCATCCCACAACTAACACCCCCTGCCCCCATCCTGTCACTTTCCCTGCTTCTGTATTTGCTTAAAATCTGTTACATATCTAGCTTTTTCCAGCCCTGATCAAAGATCATTGACCTGAAATATTAACTCTGTCTCTCCCTCCACAGATGCTGCTGACCTGCTGAGTATTTCCAGTATTTTCTGTTTTTATTTTTCATTTCCAGCATTTGTAGTACCTTGCTTTTATGTTAGGAAGGAAGGCACGTTTTGGGGTTAGATGAAGAGACATCAAGCAGTACAGTGTTCCTTGAGAGTGTTGAATTGACCAACTGAATACCTCCGACAATTACAGCAACTTAGAGAAGATCAACCAAGAGAAAAACCACATTACCAAGGAGTAAAACATCGCCAAAGTGGGAAAGGCAGTTGATAAATAGGAAAGAAAAGAATACAAATTGGTGTGACCTGTTTTTTTGGCACGGAGCTGTCATTTGCAGTCAGCTTCTGCCAGTTCTTAATAAAGTGGGCAGCCAGTAAAATTGGTGTACCCACTTCATTCCCATGTTTGTAGCCTGGCCCTGTGCAGATCCCATGTGCCACTTCTCTCTGTTTTGCTGCAGGTAGCCTCTGCACACTGCAGGACATCAACTGGTGTTGCGAGAAGACCATGTGCTTCGGACAGCCTTCCCTTTTTAAAGGTGCAATCTGTTTAAAAGGGAAGCTATGCCAATGAACTGCAGGTTGTTGGATTATCAGTATGGAAGGCTCATGCTCAAGAGAAAGAGCTCCCTGCTTCAGTAATGCTGCCCTGGTGGTACCAGTCAAACATCTAGAGGCCAAGAGAGAGTCGATGTTCCCATTGGCAATAGGAAGCCTTTGAGACAGAGCAGGTGAAAAGGGCAAGTAATGCCCAGAGTGTTGACCTCAGGACATGGCAGCAGTGCAGAAAGAACTTTCATGACCTCATTCGGGTGGTCAGGTGAGTGAATGCATCTGCACATCAGGTCTCAAACCCACCACACCACCTACCTCTTTCCTGCTTAATATATCACACTCTCATCACTCACCCAGTAACATATCCTGGCATTCAGGATTCATCCCTAACATCGTCATACTACACCTCAGTCACACACATCTTCCAATCATGTCAGCTGCACGCACACCTCTACATGCCTCTGCAAACTTACAGCTATTGAAGGCACATCACCCATGCAACCAAGCACACAGTCAGTGACATTCTGGTCTCTCTCTCTTTCAGGAGATGGTGATACACAACAAGCAGGAAAGCCAGAGGACCAGTGGAGAATCAACATACCTGAGCCCCTCAGCACACTCGAGGAGCTGTTCATTAAGTAATCAGGATCAATGCTACAGAGCACGTGGCACCTGGAGCTGCTGAGGCTGTCAAACATGATGGAACATTGCTATCTTATGCACTTTTTCCATTCATCTCAGTCTCATTCTGGAAAGTGCCATGTAATGGAAGCTGCAGATGATGTGACCGTGGAGCTCCTGGTTTCCTCTTCACTCCCCTTCTCCCAACACTCTACTGAAGTTTTGTGTTTGCAGATAGTCAAGAACTGATGCCTGATCAGTCTCGAAAGATGCAAGAACAGAGAAAGATCAAACCCATGAGAGTGAAGAAATGGCAGCAACAGTTTACCTTACACTCACAGCCACCAACTCAAATACTGGCACTGCGTTAATATTAGAGGTAAATATATAAGCAGGATCAGCCCATGGTGAGTCACTGGACAGGAGTGGGCCACAGCAAGGAGAGAGCAATTGGTCAGCCCATGTGCAAACTTGTCAGGGTGTGAGATCACAGACAGATTCTGCAGCAGGGGACACAGGTGAGGACCTCATTAAAGTGATTACAGGAAAATGCTGATGATGATGATGCACAATGAGGTGCTTGGTGCATTGCCACACCTGCCAGACAGCCTCCAGTCACCGGCTAGGAGTATGGAGGAGTCCAGCTCCAATGTAGCACAGGGGAGAGTGCGAGAGGAGGACCCTGGGACAGGCAGTCAGCAGCACCTAGGGGCGAGTGCGAGAGGAGGGCACCTGAGCCAGGCAGTCAGCAGCACCTAGAGGATTTAGTCTATCTAGAGGATCTAGCATCTAGTCTATACTCAAGTAGGAGCAGGGGTAAAATAAAAGCAAGTGTCCATATTCTATTTAGTTAGGATATGTCTGGGGAACTCAGTCCCATGATTTGTACATTCTGTGCTGTGTGGGAAATCTAGATGCTCCTGGTGGCCTGGATGACCATGTGTGCAGGAGATGCCTCCGACTGCAGCAATTCAAGCTCTGGGTTTTGGATCTTGAGCAGCAGCTGGGGGCATTACGGTGCATTTAAGAGGCTAAGACGTTCATAAGACATTTCAGGACGTGGTCACCCTGCAGCTTAAGGAAGTGCAAGCAGAGAGGGAATGTGTAACCGCCAGACAGAAAAAGGGGACCAAGCAGGTAGTGAGTGCATCTCGCTTGCAAACCATTTCTCGGCCTTGGAAAACGGTGAGGGTGTTGGTTCCTCTGTGGAGGCCAACCAGAGCGAAGGCCATGGCGCTGTGGGTGGTCCAGCTGCTCGGGGGGGGAGGAAGAAGTGTGGAAGGGCAATAGTGGTAGGGGATTTGTTAGTGAGGGGAATAGGCAGGTGCTTCTGCGGCCGTAGACTTGACTCCAGGATGGTGCCAGGGTTAAGGATGTCACGGAATGGCTGTGGGGCATTCTGAAGAGGGAGGGTGAACACCAGAGGTTACGGTCCATGTTGGGACAAATGACTTAGAAAGAAAGAGAAATAAGGTCCTGCAAGCAGATTTTGGGGAGTTAGGTAGGAAATTGAAAAGCTGGGCTTCAAAGGTAATCTTAGGATTATTCCCAGTGCCATGCAGTAGTGAGTATAGGAACAGAAGGATAGAGCAGATGAATGCATGGCTGGAGAGATGGTGCAGGAGGGAGGGCTTTAGATTCCTGGGACATTGGGACTGTTTCTGGGGGAGATGGGACCTGTCCAAGTTGGACAGGTTACATCTGAACAGGAATGGGACCAACATCCTTGCGGGGAGGTTTGCTGATGCTGTTGGGGAGGATTTAAACTAAATTAGCACAGGGATGGCATCTTGAAAAGTAGTTCAGAGAGGAGAGAAGCTGAGATAGAATTAGAAGTAAAAATGCTAGTGAGTCTGGAGGACAGAGGAAACATAGACAAGATAAGAAAGAAATGAGTTTAGCAAGGCTAATAAATATACAGGGGGATAGAAGAGGAGGGGTTGGCAATATTGATCAAGGAATCAATTATAGCAGTGAGGAGGAATGATATCTTGGATGGATCATCAAATGAATAATAGTAGGGGATTTTAACTACCCAAATATTAAATGGGGTGGTTTCCATGTGCAAGGTAGGGAGGGAGCAAAATTCTTAAGTTGCATCCAGGAGAACATTTTTAGCCAGTATGTCGAAAGCCCAATAAGGGAGGGGGCAATTCTGGACCTAATATTTGGAAATGAGCCCAGGCAGGTGGAAGACATATCTGTAGGGGAGCATTTTGGAGATAGTGACCATAACTCAGTTAAATTTAGGATAGTTATGGAAAAGGATAATTTTGGGCCGGGAATAAAAGTTCTAGACTGGGGAAAGGCTAATTTCACTAAGATGATTTGGTCCAAGTGAGAGACTAGAAGCAGCTACTTGCAGATAAAACTGTGTTAGAGCAGTGGGAGGTATTCAAGGAGGAAATAGTGAGAGTATAGGGTAGATATGTTCCTGTAAAGACAAGAGTGTGGGGGGTGGGGGGGTACCAAGTCCAAAGGATCCTGGATGTCAAGGGACATAGAGGTTAGGATTAAGAAAAAAAGAGAAGCTTATGGCCGATACTGAGGACTCAATACTGCAGAGTTCCTAGAGAAGTATAAAAAGTGCAGGGGGGAACTTAAAAAGGAAATTAGGAAAGCATGAGAAAACATTGGTGGGTAGAATAAAGGGAAACCCAAAGGGGACTTTTAAATATATAAAGAACAAGAGAATAACTAGGGAAAGAGTAGAGCCAATTAGGGACCATAGAGGTAATCTGTGTGTGGACCCGGAAGATGTGGGTACAGTCCTCAATGAATACTTTGTGTTGGTCTTCACAATGGAAAAGTATGACACAGGTATAGACATGAGGGTGGAAGACTGTGAAATATTAGAGGGAATTAACATAGAGAGATGGGTTTAGTGGCCTTAAAAATGGATAAATCCACAGACCGGATGAGGTGTATGCCAGGTTGTTGAGGGAGGCAGGGGAAGGGATATCAGGGGCCCTGGCAATAATTTTCAAATCCTCATTGGATACAGGTGACGTGCCACAGGACTGGAGGACTGCTAACATTGTCCCATTATTAAAAAAGGGAGGAAGGGATAGACCAGGAAATTATAGGACAGTCAGTCTAACCTCGGTGGTGGGGAAGTTACTAGAAAAAATTCTGAAGGACAGAATATATGTGCCAGGAGAGACACCGATTAATGAGGGATAGTCAGCATGGATTTGTTAAGGGAAGGTCGTGTTTGACAAACTTGATTGAATTTTTTGTGGAGGTAACCAGGAATGTTGATGAGAGTAATGCATTTGACGTGGTCTACATGGACTTTAGCAAGGCTTTTGATAAGGTCCCTCATAGCAGACTGGTTAAGAAAGTGAGAGCCCATGGGACCCAAGGGAAAGTGGCACATTGGATCTAAAATTGGCTGAGAGGCAGGAAGCAGAGGGTGATGGTACAGGGATATTTCTGTGGCTGGAAGTCTGTTTCCAGTGGGGTTCTACAGGGCTCGGTGCTGAGGCCCTTGCTGTTTGTGGTGTACATAAATGATTTGGACTTAAATGTAGGGGGTATGATCAAGAAGTTCGCGGATGACACGACAATTGGTAGGATGGTAAATAGTGAGGAGGATAGACATAAACTGCAGGTGGATATTAATGGACTGGTCAGGTGGGCAGAGCAGTGGCAAATGGAATTCAACCCAGAAAAGTGTGAGGTAATGCACTTGGGGAGGGTTAGCAAGGCAAGGGATTACACTGTGAATGGTAAGGCCATGGAAAGTACTGAAGATCAGAGGGACATCGGTGTCCATATCTAGATACCTGAAGGTAGCAGGGCAGGTTGGCATATGGGATATTTGCCTTTATAAGCCTTTATTATAAGAGCAGGGAGGTTATGCTGGAACTGTATGAAATGCTGGTTAGGCCACAACTGGAGTACTACGTGCAGTTCTGGTCATCACATTATAGGAAGGATGTGATTGCACTGGAGAAGATGCAGAGGAGATTTACCGGACGCTGCCTGGGTTAGAGGGTCTGAGCTATGAGGAAAGATTAGATAGGTTGGGGTTGTTTTCCATGGAGCAGTGATGGTTGAGAGGGGACCTGATAGAGGTGTATAAAATTATAAGGGGCATAGTTAGGGTGGATGGGAAGGCAGTTTTTCCATTAGTGGTGGGGTCAATAACCAGAGGGCATAGATTTAAGGTAAGAGGAAGAAGGCTAAGAGGGGAGTTGAAGAGACATTTTTTCACCTAGAGGATGGTGGGAGTTTGGAACTCATTGCCTGAAAGGGTGGTCGAGTCAGAAACTCTTGTAACATTTAAGAAATATTTAGATATTCACTTGTGTTGCCATACCCTCCAGGGCTATGGGCCAAGTGCTGGAAAGTGGGATTAGTGTAGTCAGATCTTTGTTGACCGGTGCAGACATGATGGGCTGAATGGCCTCCTTCTGTGCTGTAAATGTCTATGACTCTATGAGAGGTGTCATGCAGAGCTTGGAACCCATGCTTTCCAGGGTGGAAGTGGTGGGCACCTCTACGGCAGCTCTGCTGGACAGACCAATGATGGAGCATTTGGTGGCCACTATCTCAGCACAGGTGGAGGTCTAGTGCCATCACGCTGTAGAAGTAAAATATAAGAAATAGGAGGAGGAAGAAGTCACTCAGTTCCTCAAGCCTGCTCCACTGTTTGATAAGGTTATGGATAATCTGATTGTGGCTTTAACTCCACTTTCCTGGTTGTCCCCCATAACCCTTGACTTCCTTGTCAATCAAAAATCTAACTCAGCCTTGAATATATTAAATGACCCAGCCTCCGCTACTTATGAGGAGGAGAATTCTAAACTAATGACCCTTTGGGCAAAGGAATTCCTCCTAGGACAAAATTTTTAGCTCGGCAGGTGGGTGCATGCCCAACCCGCTTGACTGTAAAATGACACGCGTTGTCGTCAGGCGACTGTCCCGACGTCAATGCAGAGTCGCGTGATATTTCGTTTGGTGGGTGCGCTCCAGAGTTGGCAGTGCACCTGCCGACAATTAAAACACCGATTAAGGCCATTAAAGGATCAATTAAATAGAATTTTTCACAGTCCGTCCAACCTTACGTTTGGAAGGCAGGCGTAAAGGCCAAACGGCCTTTGAGCTTTTTTGGAAACCTCATCCACGGGCAGATTGAGGCTTCCAACATCAAATAAAAATGAAATAAAATTTTTCAGATATCACTTATAACATGTCCCTACTCTTGTGACAGAGTCATATGAGGGGACATTTTTATAACATTTTCCAATCTTAATTTTTTTTAAAAAAACTCTTCATTTCCCTGAGGCAGCCTCAGGGAGATTCTCATGCTCGTGCTCGCATGCATGCGCGAATTTCGTGTTCACCCTGCTCGCACTGCCCCACCCCCTCAGTCCTCACAGGCAGTGCTGAGCACTGCCGCTCACGTTTCACACTGGGCAGGTCTTAATTGGCCTGCCAGCGTGAAATTGCCTTCCGACCTCGATCACGGGCATCAGTCAGCTTCCGGACATTGCCCCCCCACATACCCCCGCCCACCCCTGCCGAGCCCACCCAGCAAGGGTTAAATTCTGCCCCAAGCCTCAGCCTTAGGTGGGAGACCCCTTATTTTGAAAATGTGCATCCTAGTTCTAGATTTCCTGATGAGAGGAAGCATCCTCTCAGCATATATTCTATCAAGCCCCCTCAGTATCTTAGATATTTCAATAAGATCACCTCTCATTCTTCTGAACTCCAATGAGTATAGGCCCAACCTGTTCAACCTTTCCTCATAAGACAAACACCTCATCCAATGAATGTGCCTAGTGAACCTTCTCTGAACTGCTTACAATCCAAGTATATCGGTCTTATGTAAGGTGATCAAAACTGTACACTGTACTTTAGATATGGCCTCACCAATGTCCTGTCCGGTTGTAGCAAGACCTCCCCACTTTTGTACTCCATCCCCCTTGCAATAAAGGTTAATATTCCATTTGCCTTCCTAATTACTTGCTGTGCTGTTTGTAATTCATACACAAAGACAATGAGATCCCTTTGTATGGTAGCATTCTGTAGTCTCTCACCATTCAAATAATGTGCTACTTTTTTATTCTTCCTGCCAAAGTGGACAACCTCACATTTTCCCACATTATATTCCATCTGCCAAAATTTTGCCCACTCACTTGGCCTATCTATAACTCTTTTCAGACTCTTTGTATCCTCCTTATAGCTTGCTTTCCTCACTATTTTTGTATCAGCAGCAGATTTGGCTACAAAACAGCTGGTGCCTTCATCCAAGTCATTAAGATAGATCATAAATAGTTGAAGCCCCAGCACTGAACCCTGTGGCACTCCACTAGTTACAGTTTGCCATCCTGAAATGGCCCATTTATCCCAACTCTCTGTTTCCTGTTACTTAGCCAGTCCTCTAACCATGCTAATATATCACCTCCACTACCATAAGCTCTTATCTTATGTAGTAACCTTTGATGTGGCCACTTATCACATATCTTTTGGAAATCCAAATACACCTCATCTCTTTTACCCAACCTGCTTGTTACATCCTCAAAGAACTCTAGTAAATTTGTCAAACATGATTTTCCTGTCACAAAACCATGATGGCTCTGACTGATTGTATTATGATTTCCTAAATGTCCTGTTACTACCTCTTTAATAATGAATTCTAGCATTTTCCCAATGACAGTTGTTAGGCTAACTGGCCTATGGTTTTCAGCACTCTGTCTCCTCCTTCCTCTCTTAAAGAGAGGTGTTACATTTTCAGTTTTCCAATTCACTGGGACCTTTCCAGAGCCTAAGGAATTTTGGAAGATTACAACCAATGCATGTTTGTAGCCACTTCCTTTAAGACCCTAGGATGCAGGCAAGAGACTTGACAGCCTTAAGTTCAATTAGCTTTCCCATTACTTTTCTCTCTCGTGATAATGATTGTTTTAAATCCCTCCCTCCCTATTGCCTCTTGATTTTCTATTATTCCTGGGACGTTTTTATGTCTTCTAATGTGAAGACAGATGAGCCACTTGTTCAAAACCTCTGCCATTTCCTTGTTTCCCATTATTGATTCCCCAGTCTCACCTGCTAAGGGACAAACGCTCACTTTAGCTACACTTCTGTTTTTTATATACTTGCAGAAGCTTTTACTCTCTGGTTTTCTAATTCTTCGTAGTTGTCTCTCATATTCCAATTTCTCCCTTTTTATCATTTTTGTTGTCATCCTTTGATGGTTTCTAAAACTTTCTCAATCTTCTGGCCTACCACTAATCTTTGCAGTATTGTATGTCATCTCTTTCAATTTGATATCATCCTTAACTTCCTTAGTTAGCATGGATGGTGCATCCTTCTGGGAGAGTCCTTCTTCATCAATGAAATATATCTTTGCTGAGTGTTAAGAAATAATACATTAAATATCTGCCACTGCTTCGCTACCATTTTCTCTTTTAACCTATTTACCCAGTCAGCTTCAGTCAATTCTGTCTTCATATCCTTGTAATTGCTTTATTTAAATTTAAGGCACTAGTTATCGACCTACCTTCTCACTCTCAGACTGAATGTGAAAATCTTTCATGTTATGATCACTCTTGCCTGGAGGATCCTTCACTGAGTGATCTTTAATTAATTCTGCCGCATTACACATTATTAGATCCAAAATAGTCTGTTCCCTGGTATGCGGCCTCCAGCCTATTGTTCTAAGAAACTTTCCTGAATGCACTCTATCAACTCACCCTCCAGGCTGTCTTTGCCAATTTGATTTGTACATTTGATGTGAAGATTAAAGTCACTGATGATTACTGTAGTACTTTTCTTGAAAGCCTACATTATTTCTTGACATATACTATGCTTTAGTACTGGTCAAGTTTGGGAGCCTAGAAACTACTCCCACACCAGCGATTTTGTTCCCTTGTTATTTCTTATCTTCTCCTAATGATTCTACATCTTGATCTTCTGAATCAAGATCATTTCTGACTATTGTACTGATCTTATCCTTTATTAATAGGGCTACCACACCTTCTTTCCCTTTCCTCCTGTCCTTCTGAAATTTCAAATGCCTTTGAATATTCAGGTCCCCACCTTAGTCACCTTGCAACCATCTCTCTGTAATGGCTTTAATATCATATTTATTTCTATTTGTGCTGTTAATTCATTCATCTTGTTACAAATGCTGTAAGTATTCAGCTAGAGAGCCTTTAATTGTGTCCTTTTACCATTTTTGCCTACTCTGATCTTATTTGCTGATTTATACCCTCTGTTCCTTGCTACCAAACTCTGGTTATCATATCCACATTGCTACCCTGCACTATTGCCTTGTCCTTTCTCTTTAACCTTCCATATCTCACCTCACGTGAACTCTTCCCCACCCCCACACCCCCACTATTTAGTTTAATGCACTCTCTAAAGCTCTATTTACATGGTCCCAGGGTAGTTCAAATGAAGACTGCCCCAGTGGTCCAGCTCCCTCTTTTCCCAGTTCTGGTACCAGTGCCCCATGAATCGAAACCTATCTCTCCCATAGCCCGTCTTTGAGCCACACATCTAACTGTCTAATCTTATTTACCCAATGCCAATTTACTCATGATTAGTACCTTTGTAGTTCTGCTATTTAATTTACTGCCAAGTTGCTCACATTCCCTTAGCAGACTTCTTTCTTAGTCCTACTTATGTCATTGGCACCCACATGGACCATAATAACTGAATCCTTCCCCTCCCACTCCAAGTTTCTCTCCAGTCCAGAGAAGATGTCCTTAATCCTGACAGTGGGCAGGCAACACAGCCTTCAGGACTCACGCTTTGGGTGGCAGAGAACCATATCTACCCCCCTAAATCTACTTCCCCTACTACATCTATATTCTTTTTAACATCCCCCACTTGAAAAGCATGCTGTACCATGGTGCCATAATAATTTTGCTCATCCTCCCCAAAGTCCCTGCTTTCGTCCTCACAAGCTGTAAGAACCACAAATCTGTTGGACAAGGCTGAGGCTCCACCTTTGCTACCTTCTGGATCCCCATACCTGCTTCACTCACAGTCACACCTCCTGTACCTGACCACAGGCCGAATTCGAAGTGCCAAGCCTAAGGGATGTGATTGCCTCCAGGAACAAAGTCTCCAAGTAACGTTCCCCCTCCCAGATGCATCGCTGCATGTGAAGCTCAGACTCCAGCTCATCAATTCTGAGACTCCAGTGGCTCCGTGGAGCACAGGTCTTCCAACCTCACCCAGGATGATAATATTTGTGCTGCCGCTAATGCCAATCTGCCAGTGTTACTGATGTTGCCTGTCAACTAGCCAGCCCAGATCGCTGCCCATGGTGAAGCAGTTCAAAGCTAGACCCTCAAGGCTCAGAACTGCTCGAAGTCATCCTGCAATGTTACCTGTCATCTCCAACAGTGATAGCTAGCAGCCTTCCCTCAACCATGCTGCAGCTATAGGGGTAATACTGCTTTGGAGCACTAAGCCAAGCAAGGGTACTCGGAGGACAGGCACTAAAGGCTGGAGAAGGGTGATTAGTTCTTTTTACTGTATTATTGATGTATTGCTGGGTAAAGTTGTTATGTGAGTGTTTTTGTTATTGGCCTTTATTGATTGATGTTGGCCAATGGGACTGTTTAATGGGGCATTTGAAATGGATGTATGTTTGAGGAATAGTGAATCCATATAAGGGTGGGGGATTCCCTTTTAGCTGATATTAAATTGTGCAATGGTCCCTTTGCTGCATCCGCATTCATGTGGTGGATGTGGTCTCTTCCCGACCTATGCCTCCTCCTCTTCCCCTTCTCCTTTTACACTTCCACTTCTTCCTTCTCCTCCCAAGGTGATCTCCAGGCACCAGTACGCTGTGGCTGGGCCCTCTGAATGCCTCAGTTACACAAGACATAATACACCACCACAAATATAAACATTCTCTCAGGCTTGTATTGTAGCAATCTCCCTCGAGGAATTCAGGCAGCAAATCCGTTGCTTGAGGTGGCCAATGGCTTGCTCCGCTCTGTAGTTGATAATTCTGTGGTTCTCACTGAAGGCCCTCTGACTCACGTGGTGGGATGGCAGAAGGGGTCATATCAGGAAGATGTAATGATTCTCATAATGTTATTGGAATTTATAGTAAAATAGTGGTATCTGTCTGTATGCGCCTGCGTGTCTGTGTGTGTATGAGCCTTAATTGGATTAAAGGCAACTGGTCTGAAGGCTTTGATGTAAACATGAGGGAAGTTTAGAATGTAAGGTGTACAAGGACATTTGCATTTTTAATTTAATCAGACTAGATTGTTTTCAAAAGAGGGGTGAAATGTGTCACCTAGCAAGGCAATGTTTAGAAACATTGGGCAGAATTTTCTGCCTGTCGGACGGGCAGGCGGGCCTGACCCAATCTCCGGCAGGCGGGGAACTGATCCCTGCCGGAGAAGTGGGCCCTGCTGCCATTTTATGTGGGCGGGCCAATTAAGGCCCGCCCAGTGTGACGTCCGGCAGGAAGCGCTATGCCTCAGGGAGATCACTAACACTCTTAAAAATATTAAAAATAAAAAAAAAATTCCTTAACATGTCCCCCTCATGTGACAATGTCACATAAGATGTGACATGTTCATAATTAACATAATAACTTTATTAAACTTTTTTAAACCCTACATGAGACTTCATCCCGCCGATGGATGAGGTTTCATGCCACTGGCCTGCCCGCCAACCTTAAAGTTTGCAGACTGGGTGACCGCTTTGCAGAACACCTTCGGTCTGTCCGCAAGCATCACCCAGACCTCCCTGACGCTTGCCATTTTAACGCTCCACCCTGCTCTCTTGTCCACATGTCTGTCCTTGGCTTGCTGCATTGTTCCAGTGAAGCTCAGCGCAAACTGGAGGAACAGCACCTCATCTTCTGATTAGGCACTTTACAGCCTTCCGGACTGAATATTGAGTTCAACAATTTTAGATCTTAAACTCCCTCCTCCATCCCCACCCTCTTTCCATTTCTTCCCCCTCCTCCTTGTTTTTTCCAATAACTTATATAGATTTTTCTTTTCCCACCTATTTCCATTCTTTTTACTGTATTCCACCAATCATTTATCTATACCTTTCATGCCCTTTTAGTATTATTTCACCCCACCCCCACTAGAGCTATCTTGCTTGTCCTGCTATCCATTCTTAATTAGCACATTCTTTTAGATAATATCACCACCTTCAACACCTCTTTGTTCTTTTGTCTGTGACATCTTTTGGTTATCTCCTATCACTGCTTGCTTGTCCCAACAACCACGCCAACCCCCCCACTTCTCTCTTCACCCCCCCCCCTCTTAAACCAGCTTATATTTCACCCCTCACCTATTTTTACTTAGTTCTGTTGAAGGGTCATGAGGACTCAAAACATCAACTGTACTCTTCTCCGCCAATGCTGCCAGACCTGCTGAGTTTTTCCAGGTATTTTTTATTTTTTCCTTTAATTGTATAATTGATCCTGTCAATGGACTCAAATGGCAGCAAAATCAGCTGTGGGCCCGCCTTCCTGAAAATTTAAATGGGCCAGGATGTCAGGGGTTCCCCCCGATGTCATCCCGCGTCATTCTATGTGTCGGTGAGTGGACCCTGCCCCCTGACGGCAAAATTCTGCTCATTGTGTTTATTTTTCCGAAAGATTACAGGTAAAACTTAGTGCTATGAGAGATTTTCATTATCAGAAAGATAAAGTCCAAAGACAGAGTGAAACAATGGGAACTTGCATTCAAATGGGGAAAATATGTTTAAAGGAGCGAAGGCTGTGTGTAAGGGTAGACATTTTTAAGATCTAACAAGTTTGAAAAGCCTTCAGCACCTATGCCTCAAGCTGCTGTCATCCCAGAACTTAAGTTAAGAAAACCCACTTTGAGTTTGATTGGTTCAGGGTATTTTGTGTCACCTTGCCTGTGTCTTATATGTCTTACTGTTGCCTTAATGAAAATATAACTGGGAGTCAGATTAAGTAGAGGATTTAGAAGTTATTATTGTAGTAATTTGTTGACATATGTATGCGCTTAAAATAATTTTTCTTGTTCATAAATGTTTACTCTAGTTTTGTAAAAAACCTATAAGACTTGGTGGTCTTATTACTACTAAATTCAAGACACACACCTCGAAATTTATGCAAATTGAAAAACAAGTTGTGGCAGTTGTTTCAAGTTTCCCTTTGGGATTTGAACAACTCTGCATTTACCATCAGCTGTGCCATAGCAGCTATCAGCCAAGTGTGGACAGGGTTGACTTTGTCATCAAAAAGCCATCCTCACTGCATCTTGGAGACTGGAACACAGTAGATATTGCAGACTGCATAAATGCATCATGTGTGCTGCCAAGATAGCAGGCATTCACTGAGATAAACTTGTTCATGTGGTCTCGCACCAACTGTAAATTCTATGGGTGATAGCCCTTGTGGTTTTTGTGCTGTACTGTGGGGGGCCAGCAGAGCCACATGTGTGCAGTCGATGGTGCCCTGCACCACTGAGAAACCCACTGCCTTGCCAAATTTATTTGCCCTTTCATTTTGGTGTTTCCTCAGAAAAGAAGGCAAAGTCCTCTCTTCTCACCTCTGTGCCTGCCTTTGTGACCTCCCTGGCGCATCAATGCATGGCAAACTGCAATGTTACTCATGTTGTTTGCTCTTCACATAGACACAGAATTACAGAATCACACAGTGCAGAAGAGGCCCTTTGGCCCATCAAGTCTGCACCGACATGTGAGAAACACCTGACCTACCTACCTAATCCCATTTACCAGCACTTGGCCCATGGCCTTGAATGTTATGACATGCCAAGTGCTCATCCAGGTACTTTTTAAAGGATGTGAGGCAACCCGCCTCCACCACCCTCCCAGGCAGCACATTCCAGACTGTCACCACCCTCTGGGCAAAAAAGTTTCCCTCACATCCCCCCTAAACTTCCTGCCCTCACCTTGAACTTGTGACCCCTCGTGATTGACCCTTCAACTAAGGGGAACAGTTGCTCCCTATCCAACCTGTTCATGCCCGTCATGCCCTTCATGCTTGGAAGGATCCACTGGCAAAGAGTGTTCAGATACTGATGATCTTCATTGTCACTGAAAGGGCCATGCGCACCCTGCTTTGCGACTCCAGGTCAGTGTGAAGATGGCGGCGTAACTCCGTGACAACCTCCTTTGGATATTGTGTGCTCCTCAGATACTTCTCCTGATTCATGGCTAAGTAGGAATGGCGGACGGCCCTTTGTAGGTAGGGTTTTCTATGGAGAGCCCTCCTTCTGCTCCTTCCTCATAGAGCTTCTTGTCTCTGCCTCTTCTCAATGTCCTGGTCACACTTCGGTCCACATGTTACAACAACTACTGTTATATGTATGTAGGGCACTGGCCTTTCCTCCCTTACTGTCTGCAGAAAATATCTCAAAATGGATCCTGCAACTCAAACCAATACTTCCACAAGCACTGCCATATAATAAGTAAGTCAAATACACTTTGTTGAGAGGCAGCATGTAAATGTGAAATAGGAAAGGGTCAAGGATTAGATCCTTGGGGGGGCACGGGAGTTAAACGTTCGGGAGCAGGAAGGAAAACTATTGCAAGTCATTCTCTGGCTACAACCAGATAGGTATAAATAGAACCAGGTGAAAGAAGTCCCGGCCATCTGGATGATAGTGGAGATGCATTGGAAGAGGATGGTGTGGTTAATGTGTCAAAGGCAGCAGACAGGTCAAGAAGGATGAGGAGGGAAAGTTTACCTTTGCCACAGCCATGTAGGATGTAATTTGTGACATTGATAAGCACCATCTTGATACTGTAGCAGGGGTGGAAACCTGATTGGAAGAATTCAAACATGGAATTCCAGGAATGACGTGCATGAATTCAGGAGGCAACAGCATGTTCAAGGGCTTTAGAGAGGAAAGGAATTTGGAGAAAGGACGGTTTGTAAGGACAAGGGTCAGTGTTGTTTTTGGGGGAGGGGGTTGTTAATGACAACAGTTTTAAAGGACAGAGGGACAGCTCCTAAAGAGACACAACCATTAATAATATCAGCTAACATGGGAACCAGGAAAGGAAGTTGGATGGCCAGCAGTTTAGTGGGAATAGGGTCAAGGGAGCAAAAGGTGGGTCTCATGGACAAGATAAGCTTGGAGGGGTATGAGGAAAGATAGGAAAGAAATGGGAAAAAAATGCAAGTTCAGGGCTAAGGCGGAGAGAGCCTTGGAGGAAGTTTGACCCAGTGGGCTAGTGGAAGGGAGCGATGCTGAAGAGGCAGCTAATTGGATGGTCTCAGTCTTAGTCAATTAAAAGGCCATAAGCTCCTCACACTTATTGTTGGAGGTAAGGGCGGAGGAGATAGGAAAGAGGCGTTTAAGCATGTTAAAGAAGCATTTAATAATGCTAGTAATTTGAAGAGTGATTAATCAAGATGCTGCCTGCACATGCATTGAGCTAATCTGGTTTCCTGGCATTGCATTGGGCCATTCGCATGACTGATGCCATGATAGTGTCCATTGGGTGCACGTGCAGGGATGTACCTGCAAGTGTAATTTTAACTCAATAACATCAATTGCACCCTACAGGAAGTGACCAGCATCATGCACAGGGAAACCTGCAATAGGCCACCATATCACCGATAGAGGTTACTCAACTTCACGCCTAATGTGTTTGAGCAAAAGCAATGTATTCCAAGGGTCTGTGCTGGGCCCACCTTTGTTTTCAGTGGAAGAACTTCTGCCAACCACAACGTATGGCAATATGGAAAAGCCAGATCAGAAAACAAGCAGCAGGGCACTTCATTAAAAAATGGATAAGTGTAAAAAAAATCTGAAGCATACAAATTAGATTAATTTGGTGCTTGAAAGGATTAACCCAAAATGGTTCAGTTTAGAATAATCTCAATTCACAATAAGGTATATAATTTAGAAATAACTTAGAGGGAGAGGAAGAAAGGATTATACAGAGCCCTAAAAGGTTTGACCAAAATCAAGGGATATGGAGTCACTACTCCTGTGTATTTGAGAGGCTGGTACTATGAATATTAAGCCTTGTGAACAACAAACAAACTGAATGATTAAAGGCATTGTCTACTCAAAGAGTGTTCTCAGTCCCAGAAGTTCAAATTATGTGTTTCAATTGTGGGAGCCTGTTTCTATTCGTTTGCAGAAGAGAAAAACTATTCAAGCTGTAAATTTTAAAACACACATTGAAGTTGTTTCAATGACACAACATATGTTTAGGTTAAGGTGATGTTACATGAACTTTCAGTATGTTGCTGACTTGTAACACACTGCAGCCTGTGTGCTATCTTATAACGAGAAAAATAAGTCAATGTTGAGGAATGTAAACAGTTTAAAATTGTATTTTAAATTCTTTTTGAACAGTCCACTTAAGGGAGTGAATATGAACTCTATGGTTGCTGCAATTAAAAGTTCCAGCTTGTGTTGAAGGAGGAGATGTTGGAGCTGGTTGCTCTACGGAGGGACTCACCACACTTTAAAACATGGCTTTCATCAGCAACAATATATGCAACACATTTTCTTTTCTTCCTGCATTTCCTTAAGATCTCCAAAGTGTGCTTTTATCACAAGCTATAAATATTCAAAAAATGTGTTTTACAACAATTGTGTGATTAATGTGGCTTCTAACTATTAGTTATGCGTACTGCTCTGGGTGAAATTCAATTTATTCCTAATGATAAACTTGCACTGGAGAAAGAAACATTTATTCATTGTAAGATTGTCAGAGATTTATGATATTTTATGCTGATTTTTTTTTCAAGATACCAGCTCACACACTTTGACGTCATAATGTTATGGTAATGTTTCTACTCAGGTGTCAGAACTTGATTTTATTATTATAACATCAGTCTTATAATACTAAAATAAACTATTGTTAGGAATTTTAAATAAAAATAAAATATTGCAAAGCCCCAGTGCTTCATTGCTTTTCTTCATTACTGCTTTCTTCTTTACTTTGTCTTCCCTACTATTTTAACTTCTGAAGACTTATTGCTTCATTTTTTTATTATTATTATTTCAGGTTGAAATAAGGTTCCTTTAGTTTTGCTTTGTCTCCTCCCATCTTCAGTTTTGGATCAAACCATTTACATTAATCTAGACCTTGCTTTGCTTAAAAAAATGGCTCCAAATTAGGTCAAACAGGAGACTGAACAGCAACCTCATCACAGTGACCGATTTAAACATTGATGTCATTTTTGGGCTGATAATGGAAAACCTAAATTGACACATTCACCCAATTGGATAAATCATCTACGCCCGGAGTAGCTGAACGCCAAAAAAAACCCATCTCAACAGCACGAAAGGAGTTAGAAAATATATTGCGCCTCTAGTGTGAGCATACATAACTGACTGTGAAATGCACCATGTATCTGTTTTTTGTTCACATATAAAGATGAATTAAAGCAGAAAATATATTTCACTGGTGAACCTGAAGTTGAATTCCAGTCCAAAGTGATAAGGTTAAATCCGAGGTAAAAAGCTGCATGATTGGGGGAGGGGATGTTGCAATTCAATGTAATTCAAGTGAAGGTAGATAATTTAGGGTGTAACTCATAATGGGACCTGAATCTGCAAAGGAAAATGGTAATTAATCTCAGGGAGATTGTTTGAAATGTCCAAGAGGTCCTATGGCAGTCTCATAAATTTTAAATCCATTTCTAGCCTCTTTGTCTACAGCCCAACAGCTTGAGTGTCCCTTTATGGAATGGGAATGGCAAGGGTTTGCTCTGTTATTGGTCTGTCTCAGCATGACTGACATCCTGTCTGTGCTACTGCATACACAGACAGCCACTTGAATATTCAGGCAAGGCCATCGGTGGGTAAACGTGGGGGGAGAAAGATCTACTCTGCTGTGTTTCTGCCTACTCCAAACATTGCATAGGATTTCTACTATTGAGATTAGCTGGCAGTGGGTTCAACCTATTTTCTGATGTTGAATACTGATTTAACAGTAATTTATATTAAGTTAATACTAGGGATCAAGAAGGTCTTACTTTGCCTTTCTGACCATCTCACAAGCTGTGCTTTCCCACACAGGCAGGTAATATTGAAGTAGCATGAGGGTGGCAAGGGCACAGAATGTACTCTGGGTGGGGGACCTCAAAGTTCATAATCAAGAGTGGCTTGGTGGCACAACCATAGACCTAAAGGGCAGAGCTGCTAGACTGGGTCTGGGGGAAGTGGTGAGGGAATGGACAAGAGGGGAAAACATACTTGACTTCCTCCTCAACAATCTGCCTGCCACAGGTGCATCTGTCCATGTCAGTATTAGCAGGAGTGACCACCGCACAGTCCTTGTGGAGACGAAGTACGGTCTTCACATTAAGGATACCCTCCATCGTGTTGTATGGTACTATCATCATGCCAAGTAGAATAGATTTGGAACAGATGTAGCAACTCAAGAACAGATGTAGCAACTCAAGACTGGGCATCCATGCAGCAGCAGAATTGTACTCAACCACAATCTATAACCTCATGGCCCAGCATATCCCCCACTCTATCAGTACCACCAAGCTACAGGATCAACCCTGGTTCAATGAAGAGTGCAGGAGGGCATACCAGGAGCAGCACCGGGCATACCTAAAAATGAGGTGTCAAACCTGGTGAAGTTACAACACAGGACTACTTGCATGACAAACAGCATAAGCAGCAAGTGAAAGACAGAGCTAAGCAATTCCATAACCAACAGATCAGATCTAAGCTCTGCAGTCCTACCACATCAAGTTGGGAATGGTGGTGAACAATTAAACAACTTACTGGAGGAGGAGGCTGCACAAATATCCCCATCCTCAATGAGGGGGGAGCCCAGCATATGAGTGCAAAAAATAAGGCTGAAGTATTCGCAAGAGTGGATGATCCATCTCGGCCTCCTCAAGAGATCCCCAGCATCACAGATGCCAGTCTTCAGCCAATTCAGTTCACTCCACATGATATTAAGAAACAGCTGAAGGCACTGGATACTGCTAAGGCTATAGGCCCTGACAATATTCTGGCAATAGTACTGAATACTTATGCTCCAGAACTTCCAGCGCCCCTAGCGAAGCTGTTCCAGTACAGCTACAACATTGGCATCTACTGAACAATGTGGAAAATTGCCCAGGTGTGTCCTGTACACAAAATGCAGGACAAATCCAACCTTGTGAATTACCATCCCATCAGTCCATTTCCATCGTCAGTAAAGTGATGGAAGGGATCATCAACAGTACTATCAAGCGGCACTTACTTAGCAATGGGTTCGGCCACAGCTTCTGACCTCATTACAGCCTTGGTTCAAACATGGACCAAAGAGCTGAAGTCCAGAGGTGAGGTGAGAGTGACTGCCCTTGACATTAAGGCATCATTTGATCGAGTGTAGCATCAAGGAGCCCTAGCAAAAATGGAGTTAATGGGAATCAAGGGGAAAATTCGCCATTGGTTGGAGTCCCTAGCACAAAGGAAGATGTTTGTGATTGTTGGAGGTAAATCATCTCAGTTCTAGGACATCACTGCAGGAGTTCCTTAGGGTAGTGTCCCCAGTCCAGCCATCTTCAGCTATTTCATCAATGACCTTCCTTCCATCGTAAGGTCAGAAGCAGGGATGTTCGCTGATGATTGCACAATGTTCAGCACCATTCGCGACTCCTGTGACATTGAAGCAGTCCATATCCAAATGAAGCAAGACCTGAACAATATCTAGGCTTGGGCTGGCAAGTGGCAAATAACATTCGCACCACACAAGTGTCAGGCAATGACCATCTCCAACAAGAGAAAATCTAACCAACGCCCCATGACATTCAATGGCATTACCATTGCTGAATACCCCACTGTCAACATCCTGGAGGTTGTCATTGACCAGAATGTGAACTGGACTAGCCATATAAATACTCTGGCTACAAGAGCAGATCAGAGGCTAGGAATCCTGTGGCGAGTAACTCATCTCTTTACTCCCCAAAGCCTGTCCACAAGGCACAAGCCAGGAGTCTGATGGAATACTCTCCACTTGCCTGGATGAGTGCAGCTCCAATAACACTCAGGAAGCTCGACACCATTCAGGACAAAGCAGTCTGCTTTGTTGGCATATCCACAAACATTCACTCCCTCCACCACTGTGCACAGTAGCAGCAGTGTGTACTATCTACAAGATGCACTGCAGAAACTCACCAAAGCTCTTTAGGCAGCACCTTCAAAACCTACGACACCTAGAAGGACAAGGGCATGGAACACCACCACCTAGAAGTTTCCCTCCAAGTCACTCACCATCCTGACTTGGAAACGTATTGCCGTTCCTTCACTGTCGCTGGGTCAAAATCCCTCCCTAACAGCATTGTGGGTGCACCTACACCACATGGACTGCAGCAGCTTGAGAAGGCAGCTCACCACCACCTTCTCAAGGGCAATTAAGGATAGGCAATAAATGCTGGCCTGGCCAACGAAGCTCAAATCCCGTAAATGAATTTTTAAAAAAATGTCATCTGTTGGCTGAAGGCCTGTAGTCCACTTTCACCAGAACAGTCCTATCTTTATTTTATTTTGGTTTTAATTCTAGGCATGTTGACATCACTGGCAAGGCAGGCATTTATTGCTCATCCCTAGTTGCCTTGAGAAAGTTTGAGACAACTGAATGGAGGTTAGTTAAAGCCAACCACATTATTATGTGAGTGGAGTCACATATAGGACCTGACCAAGGCCTTTGACACAGACAGCTGTGAGGGCCTTTGGAAGATAATGGAGAATTTCGGCGGCCCTGAGAAATGCAACAGTTCCATAAGGGCATTCTCCCGTGTGTCCTGGATGATGGTGAGGCTTCTGATCCGTTCACAGTCACTAATGCAGTTAAACAGGGCTGTGTGCTAGTGCCAACCCTCTTCAGCATGTTTTTTTCTGCAATGCTCTCTGACGCTTCCCAAGATGGTGATTATGACATCAAAATCAGATAAGGCATGTGCGGGAAGCTGCTCAATCTGAAAGGACTCCAGGCAAAGGCCAAGGTCTCCAAGGACCTATTTCACAATTTCCTGTTTGCTGATGGCTGTGCATTAGCTTCCAGTTCAGAGCTGGACATGCAACATAGCGAGGGCTTGTTTGCCAAGCATATGACAACTACAGCCTTACGATCAGTATGAAGGAAACTGAAGTAATGTACCGACCTGCTCCAGGAAAGCCCTATCTTGAGCCCAAAGTTTCAGTCCATGACAGGGCCTGTCAGCAGTGAATAAGTTCACTTATCTCAGCAGCACACTCACTCGAGCTGTCAGTATTGCCAATGAGGCACATGCAAGAATTTTGAAAGCAAGTGTAGCCTTCAGTAGTCTTCAAACATCATTGTGGGAACAAAGAGAAGTAAGTCTCTTATCAAATTGCAAATCTATAGATCAATAATCCTGTCCTCTCCGCTCCACGCATGAGACTTAGACTGTGTAACAGCGTTATGCCAAGAAGCTCAATCACTTGTGAATTCCAAAGAAGAGTCATTTTGGACTTAAAATGTTATCTCTGTTTTTCTCTCCACAGATTCTGCGAGACCTGCTTAGTTTTCCAGTATTTTCTGTTTTCAGCTCAATCATTTACACTTGAGCTGCCTTTGGAAGCTTTTGAAGATCAGATGGCAGGACAAAATACCAAGCATTGAGGTATTCACCTGAGTTGGCATGCCAAACATACAAACCACATAGATACAGTCACAACTGAGTTCGCTGGTTAAGTAGCCTGAATGCCTGATACTCACTTGCCAAAACGAATCTTCTTTGGAGAAATTGAGTCTGGTCTGCGCTCTCATGGCAGTCAAAAGAAGTGTGACAAGGACACTGAAGGCTTCATTTAGGAGTTTGATGTCGATTTTGAGTCCTGGGAGAAGCTTACCCAGAATTGTTGCATCTGGCATAACCAAATAAAAACAGTGTGGCCTCCTTTGAAAGAAAGTGCCTATCAGAGGCAGAGAGAAAATACAAGGAGAGGAAATCCTGAGCCAGCAACTCACCCAAAACTCTGAGGTATGTTGCTTGAGGTATGCTATCTTAATTGCAGCAGAACCTACTGGGCTCAGATCGGCCTTAACAGTACCCACTGGAAAACTATCAAACACCATAGATGATGAACATGGTTACCTTTGCCTCGAAGGATGAACAAGAGAGTCTAGACTGAAACAAAAACAAAAATAGCTGGAAAAACTCAGCAGGTCTGACAGCATCTGCAGAGAGGAACATAGTTAACGTTTCAAGTCCGTATGACTCTTCATCAAAGTCTAGACTGGGTAAGGACAAGTTTCTTTCCCTAAAGGACATCAGTGAACAAATGGATTCCTACACAAACCAACAGCTTCATCATTACATTCACTGATACCAGCTTTTTATTTCCAGATTTATTTTAAACTGAATTCAAATTCTCGCATTCTCTTTTTAATGAACTTTGCAATTTATTTAGCTAATGCAAAAATAATTATCTTTTGGACTTGCTAGCTGTCTGGAATATATCCTGTTAAATGGAATAGAACTTTCAAAAGCCATTTAATGTTTATCTTGATTCCATTCACTGGTCACTTAAGAAAGTCAACTGTTGATTTGTACATGGAATATCTATAAAAATATGTTTCTTTCAGATTTAATGTGACATTCAAATCCACATCAATGGGATTTTGCCTCAGTCAATATTTTGTTATGAAAATACATGTAGAAATGGTCTATTTAAAGAGATAAAGATAACTATTAAAACCCATACACTTGCAGCTCCTCTGACGCAAAGGGTCCTTTCCAATGCTGCTAAAAGATGAGACAATTGCTAGCAGTCAGGTATTGGATCATGGATATAGTCCTTGGTGTTAAGGTTTCCATCAGGAGTACATTAAACTCCGTCAAGAGAACAAGTGAATATCTTAGACTTCTCTGGTAGTATTCTCATTTCCTTCCTTGTTGAAACAATGGAGCGATTAATTCCATTTTGTGTCTCTGTTTTATCATTCATAAGTATGAAGTGTCCTCCTAAGACGAGAGTGTAGAAGTAACAGAGCAGAAAGCCACATGTCAAGTGACTAATTGGGCCGACTTATGATGGAGCGAAGCATAGGCTGGATTGTCTGGCCCCACCATGGCAGGGCCCGCAGTGGGGATACGGCAGGCCAGCCAAAAGTCCATTGACTTTCAGTGGCACCAGAAGATCTCTGTGTCGCCCCGGGCCAGAAAATCCTAACCATATTGTTTGTTTTCTAATGTCCTCGTTCTGGCCACAGTTAGGCATCCAGCGAACAATCCAGCTTCTTCGTATTTACAGTCTTGGTTACTCAAAATTTTGTTTCAGTGATTCCTCCATTTGATCTTTTTAACATTTGACAGGTGCACCAAATTGAACAAGATATTGGTAAAGGTGCAAATTTTCTTTAAAAATTCAAATGACTGAACTTTAGGGAATCAGGGATACAATAGCCTCAATATTTATGGGAAGCAGGGAGAGAGCAGGGAGCATGATTGTGAAGGGGAAACATAGAAATCCTGAAGATGCCTTCATATTGAGGATACCTTCCATCATGTTGTGCCACCATGCTAAATGAGATAGATTTTGAACAGATCTAGCAACTCAAGGCTGGGCATCCATGAGGCGCTGTGGATCATCAGTAGCAGCAGGGTTGTACTCAAACACAATCTGTAACTTCATGGCCTGGCATATCCCCCAATCTATCATTACCAACAAGTCAGGGGATCAACCCTGGTTCAATGAAGAGGGCAGGAGAGCATGCCAGGAGCAGTACCAGGCATACCTAAAAATGAGATGTCAACCTGGTGAAACTATAACACAGGACTACTTGCATGCCAAACAGCTTAAGCAGCAAGTGATAGACAGAGCTAAGTGATCCCACAACCAACAGATCAGACCTAAGCTTTACAGTCCTGTAACATCCAGTCGTGAATGGTGGTGGACAGTTGAACAACTCACTAGAGTAGGAGGCTCCACAAATATCCCCATCCTCAATGATGGACGAGCCCAGCACATCAGTGCAAAAAATAAGGTTTAAGCATTCGCAACAATCTTCAGCCAGAAGTGCCAAGTAGATGATCCATCTCAGCCTCCTCCAGAGGTCCCCAGAATCACAGATGCCATTCTTCAGCCAATTTGACTCACTCCATGTGATACTAAGAATTGAAGGCACTGGATGCTGCAAAGACTATGCGCCATGCCCCTCACCAAGCTGTTCCAGTACAGCTACAACACTGGCATCTACCCGGCAATGTGGAAAATTGCCCAGGTGTGTCCTGTACACAAAAAGCAGGACAAACCCAACCCGGCCAATTACCGTCTGCTTTCGATCATCAGTAAAGCAATGGAAGGGGTCATCAGCAGTGCTATCAAGTGGCACTTGCTTAGCAATAACTTGCTCACCAACAACCAGTTTGGGTTCCGCCAGGGCCACTCAGTTCCTGACCTCATTACAACCTTGGTTCAAACATAGACAAAAGAGCTGAACTCCTAAGGTGAGGTGAGAGTGACTGCCCTTGACAGAAAACCACATTTGACCGAGTGTAGCATCAAAGAGCCCTAGAAAAACTGGAGTCAATGGGAATCGGGGGAAAACTCTGCTGGTTGGAGTCATACCTAGCAAGACAGAATCCAGCCATCACCCGTTGATATTCAATGGCATTGCCATCACTGAATCCCCTATTAGCAACATCCAGGGGGTTACCATTGACCAGAATGTGAACTGGACTAGCCATATAAATACTGTGGCTACAAGAGCAGGTCAGAGGCTAGGAATCGTGTAGCGAGTAATTCACCTCCTGACTCCCCAAAGCCTATCCACCACCTACGAGGCACAAGCCAGGAGTGTGTTGGAATACTTTCCATTTGCCTGGATGAGTGCAGCTCCCACAACACTCAAGAAGCTTGACATTATCAAGGACAAAGCAGCCCGCTTGATTGGCATCACATCCACAAACGTTCACTCCTTCCACCACTGACACACAGTCACAGCAGTGGGTACCATCTACAAGATGCACTGCAAGAATTCACCAAGGCTCCTTAGACAGCACCTTCTAAACCCACGACTATTACCATCCAGAAGGACAAGGGCAGCAGATATTTGGGAACACCACCACCTGGAAGTTCCCCTCCAAGCCACTCACCATCCTGACTTGGAAATATATCACTGTCGCTGGGTCAAAATCCTGGAACTCCCTTCCTAACAGTACTGTGGATATACCTACACCACATGGACTGCAGCGATTCAAGAAGGCAGCTCATTACCACCTTCTCAATGGCAATTAAGGATGGTAAATAAATGCTGTCCCAGCCTGCGAAGCCCACATCCCATGAATGAATAAAAAGAAATGTGGAGGTCCTGTCAAATTTAACAGCAGGACTTCAGCCATTTTATAATTCCATCTTCCAACCGGCACCTGGCCAGATAGACAGCAGCAGTTAATTATAAATCACGCCCCTTTAACAGCGGTGTGAGGACCTGATTTAAGTATGATAATGAAGTGTCCCGACTCTCGAGAGCAGGGCTTAAGCATGCCCACCACACGCTGCCACACAACTGGTGGCAGGTGTATACGTAACAGGTTGGTGTTGTATTTTGTAATTTTCCATTTGTAATCCTATCCATTGCACAGGTTTAATAGCAACACCTGTTATTCTGAAAGATATTCTGTGTCTTTACATTCTACTATGAAATAATTCCTGATCCATATAAATGGAGCTACAGAGCTTTATGTTTAGCATTAGAACTCTTATGTGTAATCAGTAGTTCTATAATGTTTGATCTGCTTTTTGATCTGTTCTGTTTATCCCTTCCCTGCCATGCCAGTTTAAATTGTCCCCACTGCTTTATTTATCCTTCGTGCCAAGATATTGATGCCAATCTGATATAGGTGAAGCCTTTTCCACATGAACAGCTTCCCTCTACAACCTGTTGCAATGTCCTAGGAATCTGAATTGCCCCCTTCTTCACTGCAGCATATGAATTCCAGTTCTAATCTAGTTTTCTGGGGATCGGTGCTGAAAATGTGCTCAGATTGTACCCTCCATTGTTTCTGAAATTTCTGGCTGTATGGTTTAGACCTTAAATCATGAAGTATGAGAATAGCACAGGTTATAATGTGTGACATGGGTGTTTGACAGACAATGTAACCCTCCACAGAGGAGAACAGAACAAACGTCCAGCAGAGGATAGTGGCCCAGGTCAATTCTGAATGTCGCCTTATTCTTCCAAGTCTACTTTCACATTGCAGGGCCTGGCTACACAGCAGTTTCAAATACCAAAGGCATGTCACAAAGTGTTAGCAGTTAACCCAGTAACATTGATTTCTGACATATGCCAAGGCCTTACTGAGCTCTTTTATTGCTCCCTGTGTCCTATGCTCTAGCGATTCCCTTTCAGCTGCAACTTGCAACTGATTACTCAAAACCTTGGCATGCTGACATTTTGTAAGTGCTCCACACAACAAATCATTATAACACAACCTAGCTGCAAGATGCAGGCCAGCAACAGACACACAGGATGAGCAGCTGTACCCAATTTTTACATTGAGGATTTTTTGCTGACCAAAATCTTACTGTGTTGAAAAGGGAAATCTATTTCATAGAATGTTACACAGATTCGTAGGGTGTTAAAGCATGAAACAGGCCATTTGGCCCATCCAGGCAGTGCCAGTGTTCTTCACATGAGTCACCTCGTCTAGTCCCAACCTGCTGCTTGTTTGTCATGCCTTTTAATGGCCCTCATTTTCAAACAACTATTTAATTAATATTTTCGGTATTTGTGGAATCTACTTTGAGGCAGAGAATTTCACATGCTAACTACCTTTGGTGTGAAGATAATTTTTCTAAACTTCCCTTTAATTTTCTTCTGATTATCTTAACATTTGTGTCATCTATTTAACTTCTCACCAGCCATTTATTAACATTATCGTAATCCTTCATAATTTTGTGTAAGCCCTTAATTTTCTCAGCTGTAGTGACAAAGCCCTAATGTATTTTCCTTCATAACTGTAGTCCATCATCCCTGGTAGTAGCTTAGTGAATCTGAGCTGCATCATGTGTGTCACTTTATGTACTTCTTCAATTTAGAACATTTCAAGGCCACTTTCATTGGCACCGAGAAACCAGTTTTCCAAAGTGGAATTTCATCTCTGGGTGCATATAATGGGAAATCATGGGCATGTTCATAATTTTCTATCTGTTAGTTGGAAAATGGCTTAATTTTTTGTTTTATTTTGCATATCATGTTGTTTTAGCTATTGGTAGTACAAATAAATTCTGACATTACCAAGGTCAAGTGGCTCATTTCCCGTTGATTGTATATATTATTGCATTTAATAGATTAATTTATCACCTGTGATGAATTAAGATTCTAGGAAAGGTAAATCATGTCTCATTGAGTCAAGATGACACAGAAGGTGACCATTCAGCCCATCAAGTCCATTCTTGTTCTCTGTAGGGCAATCCAGTCAATCCCATTCCCTTGCTCTGTCCCTGTAGCCTTCCAAGCTAAATTCTCTCAAGTGCCTATCCAATTTCCTTTGAAATCATTGATGGTCTCTGCTTCCACCCCTCATAAGCAACGAGTTCCAGGTCATTACCACGAGCTAAGTAAAAGAGTTCTTCCTTGTACCTTCCTTGTATCACTTGCTCAAAACCTTAAATCTGTGTCCCCTAGTCCTTGTAATGGGAACAGCTTTTTTTTAGTCTACCTTATTTAAACCTGTCATGATCTTGTACATCTATATTGAATTTCACCTCAGTCTCCTTTGTTCCAAGGAGAACAATCCCAGCCTCTCCAACCAAACCTTGTAGGCAAACTCCCTCATCCCTTGGACCGTTCTGTGCCTTCTCAAGGTCCTTCACACCCTTTCTAACATGCCTTCATGTAAGCAATTGCAGGTAATCACACCAAATTCACCATTCAGATTAACATAATAGCCACACACAGGACGATTTTGCTGGCCATGACTTGCAACTATATGAATGACATCTGAGCCAAAAAGAAAGTGATGATCAGCTGTGTCCATTTACTTATGTAATCTGTTTGCCACCGGCTTTTCATTTGCTGATTTCTTTCCCCCTCTCAAAAGGCTTATACAGATTTGAAGCTAGGGTAATTGACTATAAATTAGCTGCTGCATTTCATGTTTTGACACTTATTTATGGTAGATTATGATCACCAAAGACATTGCCTTCTCTCCTCCAAAGCAGAATGCATATAAAATTGAACTGAACTGCTAAAGCCAACTCGTGTTAAGCACATAAATCTAATAACAAAAGTCGTTATGGACTGTGTAGAGCTGACTGTAGGCTCCAGTTAGTCTGCTAACTTCAGACCAATGGTTAATAATTCAAACACAGCTTAGGCCAGTGGATGTTACTCCATCTGTGTTAGTTTTATTTCATGTTGGTTCAGCAATAATCTGAGATGGGAGATGATTGGGAGGCTGCAGTGGCCCTCAAGAAGGATCTGGATCTGAGTGCATGTTTATTAATATTTATTAAAATTATTTTTTTTAAAAACACACCTTTCATTGGCAGCCATTGCCTAGGCCACAGTGGCTTCTACAGAATCTGGAGTGGGGCAGACTTGTCGCCTACCTCGCTCCTTACATAACAATTTCAGCAAAGAGGCATAAAACAGATGTTAAGTCCTTAATAATAACAACATGTTTATATAAGGCCTGTAACTAATGAAACATTCTAAGTTGCTTTATAGGAGCATTATAAATCAAAACATGACACTGAGCCACTTTCGGAGATATTAGGTCAGATAGTCAAAAGCTTGATCAAAAAGATAAGTTTTAAGAAGTGTTTTAAAGGAGGAGAGTGAAGTAGAGAGATGGAGAGGTGAAAGGGAGGGAATTCCAGAGCTTGGGGCTGAGGCAGCTGGAGGCACGGCCAACAGTGGTGGAGTGATTACGATTGGGAATGCACAAGATGTAACAACATAGCTTGTATTTATATAACACCTTTAAAATTATAAAATGCCTCAATCTCTTCACCAAAGCAAAATTAAGACTGAGCTAAATAAGGAGATATTAAGTCAGAAGCTTGCTCAAGGAGGTAGGTTTTAAGGAGTGTCTTAAAGGAGGAAAGAAAGGTAGAGAGCAGAGAGGTTTAGGTAGGGAATTCCAGCCCTCAAGACCTAAGCACCTGAAGGCAACACCACTAAAGGGGAGGTGGGGGGGGCAATTAAAATCAGCGGTCCTCAAGAGGCCAGGATTAGATGAGCGTAAATATCTCAGAGGGCTGTGTGTCTGGAGAAGATGACAGAGGGAGGGAGGGACAAGGTTATGCAAGGATTTGAAAATAAGGTCCTGAATTTTAGCATCAAAGCATTGCTTGGCTGGGAGCCAATGTTAGTCAGCAACCACAAGGGTAATGGGTGAATGGAACTTGGGGCGAGTAAGATCATGGCAGTGGAGTTTTGGTTGGCCTTAGGTTTACGGAGGTAAATGTGGGAGGCTGGCCAGGAATGTATTAGAAGAGTCAAGACTTGAGATAACAAAGGCATGAATGAGGGTTTGCGCAGCACGAGTCAGCCAATGTTACTGAGGTGGAAATAAGTGGTTTTAGTGATTATGTGGATGTGTGGCCAAAAGCTCAATTTGGGGCCAAATATAGTGCCAAGATTGCAAACAATTTAGTTCAGCTGCAGATAATGAAGGAGAGATGGAGTCAGTAATTGGGAACAGAATTAGCTGCGGGTGCTGAAGGCAATGGCTTGGGTCTTCCCAATATTTAATTGGTGACATTTCTGCTTATCTGGTACTGGATGTTGCATTAGCAGTCTGATAATTCATTAACAGCAGAGGTGATGGTGAGATAGAACTGGGGGTTGTCAGTGTACATGTGAGAGCTAACACTGTGGACGGAATCATTCATGCCCACTGGCATCGGGCATGTTCAGTGGCATGAGTGGACAATATGGCGAGAAGGCCAAAAATCGGTTTCACAACGTCGTGAAACCAGTTTGTGATCGTCCACTCAGCTCGTCAATGGCGGGCTGCGTTCCTGCCATCGGACGTCAGGAACTACATTGTAATACATCAGCATATCATTATAAGGCCAGCCCGCCAGACTCATCTCCCCCTTACAGTGGATCGTCTGCCCACGTCGGTGGGAAAACAAGCTGGTGCAGAACACGTCTTGAAAACTTGTGATGTGCAGGAGTCAGGGCTTGCCGTCAGGCCCTTGCTCACATCACAGACGTGCAAGGGGCAGAAGATGCTGGAGGCTGACAGCAACAGCACACTGGAGGAATGTCTGTGACATGCTAGGTGGGTTCTCATGGACATGTCTGTACTGCGAAGCAGCCATGGAAGTTGGAAAGTGACCATTGATGCTCACAACGGATGGTGGCTGAGGGGGTGGGAGAGGGACGTCCAGGATTGACTGGGAGAGGAACAGATGTAGGGGGTAGGGGTGGTGAGGTTGGGAGGGGGAATGAAGGTGTCGGGGGGTGAGGTTGGAAGTGGGGGAATGAAGGTTTCGGGGGGAGGTTTGGGGAGGTGGGAGTATGGGGGGGAGGAGGGGTGACGGGGAGAAGATGGCAACTGGGGAGGTAGGTGTAAGGGGGGTGGAAGGTGTAAGTGAAGGAGTTTGGAGGTGAGGAAGGAGTCCAGCAGGAGGAAGGAGTGTGAAGAGGAGAGAGAATCCAGGGGGAGGAAGGAGTGCGGAGGGGGGACGCAGTCCCAGGGAGGAAGGGGTGCAGAGAGAGGAGGGAATAAGGTTGGAGGAAGAAGTAGGTATGGAGGAAGGAGTCGGGAAGGAGGAAGGAGTAAAGCTGGAGGAAGAAGTGAGGATGTCTGAGGGGGTCGGGGGGGGAAGAAATAAGATTGGAGGAAGAAGTGAGGCTGGAGGAAAAGGGAAGGCTGGAGGAAAAGGGAAGGCTGGAGGAAGGAGTCGGCTGCGGGGAAGGACTAAGGGTGGCAGAAGAAATAAGGGTGTCTGAGGGAGTCAGGAAGGGGGAGGTACTAAGTGGGGAGGAGCCTGGGGTGACGATGGGTGGATTAAGGGGATGGAGGGAGGGTTTCCAAGGGGGAAGGGGTTAGGGATGGGAAAGGGGTCCGGGGGGTGCAGGGTGCTAGGGTGAAGGAGATAAGGGGTTCCATTGGGGAAGGGGTCCAGAGGGGGTGAGGTTCCAGGGGGGAAGGGGGCCAGAGTGGGGAATTGCATTCTGGGTGGAAGGAATCTGGAATGCAGAAGGTGTTCTGGGGTGGAAGGCGTCCAGAGGGGGGAAGGCATTCTGAAGGGCGAAGGGGTCCAGAGGGGAGAGGTCCAGGTGAACGTGCAAGGGAGGGTCTGATGGGTCCGTGACTGCCCCCAGGGGAGCAAACTGAGGGTGGGCGTGGTATGAGGGAATGTTGAGAATGATTGAGAGCAGAGTGAGGCTATAGGGTGGGAGGGTGAGGGTTCGACAGTAGTAGTAGAAGGATGACGAGGGTGGTTGGTGGGGACTCGGAGGCTGAATGGACCCTGGGGCTGGGAAAGTGGTTGGGGAGGTTACTGTGGATGAGGGTGGGATTTTTGAGAAGGAAGGGAACCTACACATTCACCAGGACATTCCAGAAGGAAAAGGGTTGTGTTTGGTAGGTCATAGAAGGGAGGTGAAAGGTGATGTCAGGGGTTCAACTGTGATGAGGGAAAGGAAATGGGTGACTGGAAAGAGTAAATGACGGGGGAGCGAAAATAAAACCAAATTAGCACCATGCTGTCCATATCGAAAGTAAAATGAGAGTCGTGGGTGAGCGAGATCAGGTGCTGCATGGGAGTGTGATCAGTGGGTGGGTGGAGATGCAGGTCAGCTCAGATGGACAACTGAAAGCGAACCCCAGCAGGCAGCATTCAAAATGCTCAGGACATTGAGATGAGTGTGACATGGAGAAGATCTGCGTGCATGGGAGAGTGTTTGCATGAGGCTCTGAAAAGCCCTGCCACATGCACACTTCTCCATCCAGAATCACGCACTGGCCAGCTGTTCCCTCCGTGGTGACAGAAGATGTGGTTGAGGAGCTCACAGACAAAGGGGACTCGGAGGGAGAGGACAGCCTCTGAGGTTTCTGAGTGGATGACCCAGGGGTGTCCAACTGCCACTCCTCCTCCCTTCGGGTGCCAGGGGGCCCCAGCCTGACTCATTGAGGGGAAAGAGCACCTGGAGGGACGTTGAGGTGCCATGTTACCCTCTCGCATCACCACTGCAGGAACTCACCCACGGCTCTCACGTTGGAGTGCAGGTCTGCGCACATCTGAAGGCAGGTGTTCTGTTGGACCAGGGTCTTCATGGCATCTGCCATCCTCCCCATGGAGACCTCTATACATGCACATGTGGGCACCACTTCATAAGAGAGCAGGCAGACACACTCCGCCGATTCATGTGCCACTCTGCTGAGGGCTTCCAAAAGCTCTGGCTGACCTTCCCAGGATGCGTTGGAAGGCCAAATCTAGAGGCTTATCATCCAACTTGGACCTCACAGATGCCTCTTCCCCAGCAGTCCTCTTGAGTGCAGGGGAACTCGACTGAACCTGCCTCCTCCTGCTATAGATGCGTGTCCATGCGATGACTGCCAGATTGTGAATCCGAGCCTGCTCTAGATCTAGGTCCCACTGAGGTGTGTGTCTCTGTGCTGATGCAGAGTGTGGGTAAGCGCTGTGGCAGGTCTTCCAGGCTGCTTATTTCCAACTCTTCAATGGAGGAGGTGTCCTCTTGGTTGGAGGTGAGGACATGGATGGAGCTGAGGGATTGGCTGGCTGAAGGTTTTGGCAGAGCTCCCTGTGAACCAATGTAGAGATAATTAGTGCAGGCAGCAGACTGAAAAGCAGGAGAGAAAGAACTCTAAGTTGTGTTGAGAGAGGGATGATGTGGTGCAGGATCCTCAGGTGAGTGTTTGTCACCAACCTCACTGTCGGCGCAAGCAGGGTCCACATCCTCATCGGTCAGCGCAATGGCACACTCCTCAAAGTGAGTGATGGGCCTAATGTGGGTCACTCCACAAACCCCCCCCTCCCCCCCCACCCCCCCCCCCACCCGACCCACACACACACACACACACACACACACACACACACACACACACACACACACACACACACACACACACACACACACACACACACACACACACACACATCTGGGGCCTCTCCCTGCTGATATGAGCCAGCTTCTCCTGCATGAAAACAGATGGAGAGAGTGTGAGCAGGACATATGTGTGGAATGTTTGTGTGCTGAGTGAAGCCATGGACGGGATGAGGACACAAGCTCAAGAGGATATGAGCCTATTGGAGATGTGAGGGTGTGTGTGAGAGTTAGTGCTGTTGTCCCTTGAGGTGTGAGATCCCTGTGGATGTGTGATGGGTTTGTGAGCGTGTGCATTGAGAGTGATGAGAAGATTGACTTACCCTGGCAGAACAGATGAGACCATTCATCCTGTGATGGCACTGGGTGGCTGTCCTGTTTTGCATGGCATTGGCACTGATCACTGCTGCCACCACCTCGCATGCTGCATTGGTGATGCCGCTGCCTCTCTTGCGTTTAGAGTAAGGATACAGGACAATGTGGCAGTCCTCCACAGCATCCAAAAGATGCTCAAGGGATGCATCACTAAACCTGGGGGCTGCAGTCTTTTTGATTTTCAGGGCCATCCTGTCTTCCATGCAGCAGTCCTGGGCTGGAAGCAGGGAGGTGTGTGCTCAACTGGACTTTAAATAAGGCACTCGGCATGATGAAGCAGCAAGGCGTAGGCATGGTGGGCAAATGAGACCTCACCTGCCATGGGACAATACAGCATGGAAAACCGCCATTGCAGCCAGCAGGTAAAACATCGTTTTACCCGCCCATTACCACACTATGCAAACCTGGGACAATTCCACCCTGTGTTTTCAGATGATGTTGCCTCGGGGAAGCATGTCAAAGGGAAATAGGAAAGGACCAAGGTTAGATTCTTGAGGAACGCCAGAAACTAAGGAGAAGCCAGTGAATGTCATTCTCTAGTTGCAATTAGACAGATAAGAATGGAACCAGATGAGGATGCTGTTGTCAACTATGTGGTAGGCTGCAATCAGGCTGAAAAGGGTGAGGAGGGATAGTTCACCTTTGTCACAGTTACACAGGATGTCATTTGTGACTTTGATAAAGACCATTTTGGCACTGTGGCAGGGGGTAGAAACCTGATTGGAGGATTCAAACATGGAGTTCCAGAAAAGATGGGTAGGAATTTGGGAGGTGGCAACATGTTCAAGATCTTTGGAGAGAAAAGGGATATTGGGAATGGGACAATAGATGGCAAGAATGGTGGCATCAAGGGTTTTTTTTTAAGGAATGAGGTGAATGGCACAAGGAAGTGATCTTATCTGATTGATATGACTGGAGCAGCAAGGCCATGTGCGATAACGATGTTGGCGGAATGACCGTGAACGTGGGTTGGGGTTTTACACGGAGGGACGCATTTAGGGAGAATAACTCAGTGGAGAGAGCATGATCAGTTGAGATTGAAGTTGAAATTACCAAGCATGGGGAGTAACTCAATCAGAGGGTGAGCGAGGAAAGTAGTGAAGCTATCTCAGTGAAAATTTTTCTTGTGCTTGAGCGGATGGTAGAGAACAAGGATTTTGAATGAGAGGGGTGGAACAAAGTGATATGTTCAAAGGAGGAGAAAGTGCCAGAGGAGTAGGGGGTCAGGTCAAGTTGTGATTTGGCAATAATAGCCGTACTGTCACCATGACCGTCTTGATGGGGCAAATGGTAGAAGATATAGCCTGACGGGGAGGCTTCATTAGGGGGAAGGTGTCATCAGCCTTTTGCCAGGATTCCATTAAGGCCATGACGTTGATGCAATCATCCACAATAAGCTCATGGACAGGAAGGGCCTTGTTCACAAGTGAATGGACATTCTGGAAGGTGATGTGGAGAGGGTTAGTGAGAACTGATCTGCTGATAGCGTCAGCAATGGGGTGAGTAAGACGGAAAGGAGATAGGCAAGATTAGTTTCCAGCAGGCACACTGGGTGGGTAGTTCAGCAAAAGAGTAGGATGGGGTAGTTGGGCTTGCTGCTCATAATGAGGCAGTAGCAATGGCCAGAGGGAAACTGTAGACTTATCTAAAAAGGTGTCAAGCCTGAGACTGTGGCAGAAGAGTAGGAATATCAAGGAATACTGAAGGGTTGGGGTAGGGATTTTGGAGGACAGAGTTAGGTGAGAGTGAATAAATGAAAGGAGGCATGATGATGGGAAAAAAAAGTAAAGAAAATATTATGTAAGGGGACTAGCTCCTATTTTAGGTAGCTGCCAGGGACACCTGGAAAATGGCCCAAAGCACTCTTGGGAAGGACATTTTTCAGATGCTCTTGGGCACAGGTAGTTGGTCCTCAAAATTATTATGCTCACGTTCTTCCTGTAAAATGAGGGCACAATGTCAAATATCTACCTCAGGTTTCTGCAAACTGCTTTTCTACTACCACATGACAGCTGAGATTCTTTATAAACCTATTGATTAAGGTATTCAGATCTGGTTTTTTTGGTATATTCATCGATTATATGTCCTGTTTATTCATTTATTGATCATTCTTGGTGTATTTAATTATTTTATTTTATTGATTTTCTGACTAACATGTTAGTTACCAGTATAAATTAAAATATGGTTTCATTCTGATATATTTATCCAGGATATAATAGATAGTATTCTACAGAAATGCTAACAGATATTTCAGAGTGAAATCACATCAGGCTTAATGAAAATGTATAAAATGGTATTACGTTACTAGTGATTGGGAATACACAAGTCTGAGCATGAGCAACTGCTAACACACTTAACATTGATAAAATATGCTTAATGAATTCTCACTGACAGCCCAAAGCATACACCTCTGAGCTATATTTAAGAAAGTGTCTCTTTTCTCGCTATCATGTGATGAGATATAATGAAGATGTGTCTCAATTGGTATGTCATCATAACGTAAGTGGAAATGTCATAACAGGTACACTACTAATTGCTGTTTCTTCTTGACAGGCTGCGTAGTGAGGCAGCTCATCGTATGTTCGCTGAATTAAATTAAATACAATTATTGAGTACAAAAATTGAAAATTAAAATAATCACAATGCTTACATTGCTACTTGTTGCAAACATCAAAACATACAGTGTCCTTTTACCTTTATTACCTCAGTTAACAGCTGTGAGGCAGCAACAGTAGAGGGATATCAGCAACCTTAATCCAAAACCTAGTGCACACAAATGCATGGCATATAAACCAGTTGCTTAATCAGAAAGCCCTGAATGATGGTTAATATGGAAACTGGAAAAAAATTACTCTGGTTACAGCTGTGGCATATTTGGCAGAAGTTTGGGGTTGAAATATATTGCTGAGCTGAGCGTGAGAAAAATGTGTTTATTGAAAAAGTCAGTGAAACTTTTCTTTAAAACAATAAATTACTATTTCAGTCATATTTTTCTATAAAAATTATCCTAAAATATGTTGTTGTTTGCATATAGGTTGCTTTGTTTATAGGCAGGAGGGCACATGGAGCAGGCTTCTCCATTGATAAAGAGGATGATGCGATGTCTGAAAGTCAGTGTCATCAATGCCTGTGATGATCTGGAATATGCCTACCTGATCACTGGCGTATATGAGAAATGGTGCTGAGCTAATTAAAGCAACGTAACCATGGCAATGGGATAATTGGAAGGGATTGAGAAGGACAAAATGTATTTTAGCTGTTGTATGCATCATTGTTACTTGGTTCTACTGTGTAACTTGGTCTCACTGCGATTAATTGAGTCTATTGGCACCTGCATGCACGTATACATCTGCTTGCATGTGTGCCCTGGTGTTTAAAATAACAAGACAAATTAGAACAAGAAAGCAGTCCAACAACTTGGTGCCTCCAATATAATGTTTAATTCTTGATAGTTGGAAATTGTATCACTGATCAACAATGGAAAATGTTTAAACAGGAGATATAATACGTTCTAATAAGAAAAAAAGAAGTGTACAGGGTAAATAAGGAGATTAGAGTAAAAATAAGATGAAAAAATCCAAGTCTTTAGAGGTTTAGGGGAGATGATAAAAATGAAAGCTTAAATACAAACAATAAACATACAGGAAACTTATAAAAGGAAGGTTAAAAAGTAGAAACAGAAATGAGAGAAAGTGAGCAAAATGTAAAAGGGCAATAAAAGGTCTTTCTGTAGAAACGTTAGTAGTATGGAGAGAAATAAGGTATGGGTAGGACCACAAAAAGATGATGAAGTCAATCTTGTCATGTAGAGTGTGTGATAAAGTGTGCTAGGCCACATGCACCCATATCTGTTAACATACCAGTGGATCTGTGCAGCATCTTTTCCATTTCTTTTACTTCCTTCCTATAGTCTGATGCTCAAAATAATACACAGCATTACTTAGTTGCTTAGGGATTGTATTATTCTTGGATAAGAATCTAAGAACCTTATATAAATATGCTGCTGCTTTTAATGTCTGGCATATCTACTTCATTTAAAATCTGTCCATTTATTGGGGAGCACATTTTATGCTGGCTGTTGGATGTCTACACTGAAAAATGAATCGAGAGAGACTTGAATCATAGGACTGGTCTCAGTCCTTTGCTTTTACTTCCTTTTCTCTATTTGTATTTTCTTATCGGTTTTCCTGCTCTGTTTCAAATCATTTGATTTTTTTTTGTCACCACCTCCAATGTTTTAACTCAACACTCTAATCTCCCTTGTGGCCCTATTCCATTAAAATTCTTATTGTAGTATTCATCCAGTTTGTACTGTTAGCTTTTTAATCTTTTCTCCTATCTCTATAAACATCCAGCATTCTGTTTTATATCTCAGATATTTTTCTTGATTGTCCTTGAGAAAAACCTAAGTCCTCAAAACATTGCTCCCCATAATTCATCCTCATTTTTCAGCTTTTCTCTAGCCATTATAATGGCTGCTTTCATTTCCAGCTCAGTTGGCTAATGTTAAACTTATACTTCATTAGATGCCACAGACTGTTACTCAACATCCATTATTTATTTCTAGAGACACCTCACCTCCTTAAGTCCAACAATGCTATCACTTACTTTCACAAAAGTACTGATTCATGTTGGACAATGGTTCCACAAACACTACCAATCCTTGATTAAGTGGCCATTTTTCATGCTAGAGACTCAGTAATGCCAGGAGGCTGTTTTACTGTAACGTGGCAGGTGGGGGAGGGGAGGGCATTCCAGCTAAACTTGATGCTGTCTGCTTTCCTGTTCTAATTCACCTCATTAATTAGGGGCAGAAATTGGTTTCACACTGGCGTGACATTGCAGCGGGATCATCTGATGGTGTCTGCCATGGCGGATCACGAATCCTGCTGGAGGCCAGCGTGAACCCAGTTTGCATTCTGCTAATGGGATGCAAAGTAAGGCCCAACAGGAATCATCCCCCCATGCCAGATTTGCCATTAGGCTAGGGGTAAAACACGCCGGCCCAGAACATATCTGGACAAGCATGGAGCGCAGAAGTCGGGACTTACCTTTAGGAATCTTGCTCAGATCATGGACATCAAAGGAGAAGAAGTTGCTGAAGGCCTACAGCTACCGGAGCCTGCAGGGACACATGCACATAGCTCTGCCACGAAGCAGCTCTTGGAGTGTGGGAGGTCTCCAAGCACCAGTTTCGACTTTGCTGAAGCTTCAGAATTTCACAGACTTCTCCATTTCTCTGTGGGCTAGTACGGATGATCGGCGATTGGGGGGGGAGAATATAGATGTGAGTGGGAGAAGAAGGTGTACCAGGATGGGGGAGGTGCAGGGAGTGGTGGGGTAAGGTTGAGAACGGATGTCGAAGGTGCTAGGGGCTTGAGGTTGGGAGCGGCCAGGAAAGGTGTCTGGGGCAATGACGGAATGCTAGGGGAGGACGGAATCTGGAGGTGGAAGGCGTAAGTGGGGAGCAAGGTGTAAGGGAGCGAGTTTGGAGGGGGAAAATTGTCTGGGGGAAGGAGAGAGTCCAGATGGGGGAGGTTGTCTGAGGGAAGAGGAAGTAAAGGGTGAGGAGAGAGTACAGGGGGAGGAGGAAAGGTGTAACGAGGGAGAATTGGGGAGGAAGTTGTTGAGAGAGGGTGGAATGTCCAGGTGAAGATGCAAGGGAAAGGACTGTGGAGTCAATGACTGCCATCTGGAGAGCAAACTCAGGGTGGGCGTGGTAGGAAGGGTTGGTTAGAGTAACAGAGGGCAGAAAGAGCCGGTCGGGTGGGGGGTGGTAAGGGTGCAACGGTATCAGTAGAAGGTGCAGCAAGGGTGGTTGGTAGGGACACTGAGGTAAATATGGACATGGAGGGTAGAAAGGAGGAGGTTGGGGAGTTCAAGGTGGATGGGGTTCGGATTTTCAGGAAGGTAGGAAATGTGCAGGTTCAACTGTGTACCCATGAAGGACATGGCTTCAGGCTGTAGGCTAAAGATGGGGAGGTCAAATGTGATGCCAGGGGCTTGACTGTGATGAGCGACTGTGATGGGGGAAAGGACATGGGTGACTGGGGGAGGGAAATGGATGGGAGAGCTTATCAAAAACTTAACGACTGCCATGCTGTACAAATCAAAAGTGAGCGGAGGCTCATGTTGGACAGGCACAGGTGCTGGGGGTGCGATCAGTGGGTGGACGGAGATGCGGGTCAGCACAGATAGACAACTGAAAGAGAACCCCAGTAGGCAACATTGAAAATGCTCAGGACAGTAAGATGAGTGTGATGGATAAAGGCTCCGTGTGCATGGGAGATTACGTGCACAAGGTTCTGAAAGGCCCTGCCACAAACACACTTCTCCCTCCAGATTCACTCTTGATCAGGCTGCATGCAGCAGAACTGCTAGTGGGGGGGTGGATGCAGTGGGAGCACTCATGAAGCTGATAGACAACATTACACATTATTCAGTGAAAGTGAATGTATTTTCAAATTATAAAATGACAAAATGTGTTCACACGTGCAACAACTTGTGATCAGAATTTCTTAACTTTTCTAAGCTTACCGCTTGTTCTAGATGCTGCCCTGACATCCACAGCAGGAGTGGAGACAGCCTGTGCAACGGTTGGCCTTGGTGCCTCTCATAACTTTGGCGTACGTCCTGTGGAGAGCCAAGGCCTTGCAGGCCCTGGCTTGCTTTCGCTGTCCTCCTGTGGGCCAGCTGCTTTCTCTGAGGTGACAGAGGACGAGGTTGAGAGAGTGCCAGGCAAAGAGGACTCAGAGGGAGAGGGCAGCCTCTGAAATTACTGATGACCCAGGGATGTCCAGCTGCTGCTTCTCCTCCCTTTGGGTGCCCGCGGGCCCTGGCTTGAGTCATTGAGGGGAAGGAGCACCTGGAGGAGCAACGAGGTGCCCTGTTTCCCTCTTGTGTTTCCATTGCAGGAACTCATCCATGGCTACCGCGATGGAGTCCAGGTCTGCGCACATCTCCACGTTCTGCTGGACCAAGGTCTCCATGACGTCTATCATTCTTCCTATGTAAACCTTCATACGTGCACAAATGGGCACCACTTCATCAGAGAGCAGGGGGGAGCACTCCTCCGACTCACAGGCCATTCTGTTGAGCTCTGCGTGATGTTCCCCCACCTTCTGCTGACTTTCCAGGATGAGTTGGAAGGCAAATCCAGAGGCTCGTCACTCAGTGACGAGTGACTCAGACCTCATAGATGCCTGATCTCCAGCATTCCTTCGAGTGCCTGGGAGCTCAGCTGAATCTGCCTCCTTCTGTTGCGGACATGTGTCGTGTGGTGACCACCAGATTGTGAACCCGAGCTGCTCTACATTTTGGTCCCACCGAGTGTCTCAGCACTGGTGCAGGGTATGAGTAAGTGCTGTAACAGGACTGCCAGGCTGCTTATTTCCAGCTCTTCCATGGAGGAGGAGTCCTCTTGGCTGGAGGGAGGATCTGGATAGAGCTGAGGGACTGACTGCCTGAGGGTGTCGGTCACTTGGCAGAGCTCCCTGTGAACCAATGTAGAGATAACTAGTGCATGGCAGCAGAGTCAAAAACATGAGAGAAAGAACTCACAGTTGTGTTGAAAGACAGATGATCTGGTGCAAGATCCTCACATGGGTGTTCACCGCCGACCTCACCGACACTGCAGGCAAGGGCTACATCCTCACAAGTCACTGCGATGACACACTCCTCAAAGTGAGTGGGGGGCTGAATGTTGACCACTCCACCCTCAGCCTGGGACCTCTCCCTCCACTGGGCCAGCTTCTCCTGCATGAAAACAGATGGAGAAAGTGTGAGCAGGATGCATGGCACAGCAGATGATGAGGCATGGAATTTTTGTGTGGTGAACAGAGCCATGGACAGGATGAGGATGCGAGCTCCAGGCTATGGAAACGTGAGGGTGTGTGTTAATGTTAGAGTGTGTTAGAGTTAGTGGTGTTGTCCCTTGAGGTGTGAAATCCCTGTGGATGTGTGATGGGTTTGTGAGTGTGTGAGTTGAGAGTGATGAGGTGGTTAACTTACCCTGGCAGAATGGATGAGAGCATTCATCCTCATCCTGCACCAGATGGCTGACCTCCTTTGCGTTCCATTGGCACTGACCGCCACTGCCACCACCTCCCATGCTGGATTGGTGATTCTGGTGGACCTCCTGCAGCCAGAGTAGGGGTAGAGGTCATCACGGTAGCCTTCCTCTGTGTCCAGCAGGCGCCCTCGAGAGGCGTCACTAAACTTGGGGTCTGCTGTCACATTTGCTTTTGGGGTCATCTGTCACCTGAAATAGGCCTGGCCTGTAGACATGGGGCTGAATTTTACGTCCCCCAGGCAGGCAGCATCTGACCCAATCGGGCATAAAATCGCATGGAGAGACATGGGTGAGCGTCCCTATGTCATTGAGCACTTGCACGATATTTCACTTGGGGGGCACATGCAAAACTCGAAAGCGTGCCCGCTGACAAGAGGGCAATTAATCCCGTTAACAGTGCATTTGTCTCCGATTTTTTGAAGCCCGTCTAACCTTACGGTTGGTGGATGGGTGAATCGGCCAGGCGGCCTTTACATTTCTCATCAAACCTCATCCAAGGCCGGGATGAAATTTCTGTTATGAAATAAAATAAAAATAAATATCTGTGGACAGCATTTTTATCAGCTATATTTTCAGGTGCTTGATTGTTATGCATGGACATTTTTTTCAGCTTTTAAAGCCTTTATTTTATGGTTTTCAGGTCTGCAGCTCCCTGAGGCAGCCATCTGCCTTCAGGGAGCTCCCTCACAGTGCTCACCCACGCCCGCGTTAATGGCATCACTTCTTCCCATCCCCCACCCCAGCAGCGCTGAGCATTTCAGCATGAGTGTTCATGCTGGCTGGCCGTTAATTGGCCAGCCAGCTTGAAATCGCGATTGGTGCCGATCACAGTCCAGGGCCCGTTTCCTGATTGCTCCTGGGCCCATCAATCAGCTCTGCCTGTCAAAGGTAAAACTCAGGCCGTGAATCAGGCATGTGCTCAGGTGCACTTTAAATATGGTGCTCAGAGCGAGAAAGAACTAAGGTCATGTCGTGACTTGCAAATCCAAGCCCGCCTGCCAGTGACCCAGCGTGCTTCCCATGAATGCATTATTAATGAGGCGGTACGTGCCGGGAAGTGGATGATACGACGTGAAAACCCACCATTACGGTCAGTGGGTAAAATGTCATTTTTCATGCCTGCTACCACACTCCGTGCAACTCTAGAAGGATTCCACCCTCCAATGTTCAAGAACAGATGCAAATTATATTGTTGTGCCAATTTCTCTGTTTGAAGCCTCTCCCTATCCATGGACTTCACGGCTCATGAGACTCTTCAGTAATACTGCTGTTTGGTTTTAGGACAGTGGGATTTTAATTGGTTGCCTCGTAACTTATGGTAATTCAAAATGATTTTGGTCAGTTGAAAGAACACTTCAGATATTTAATGATGAAATGCAGCTCAGGCATTGAATTTTCGCTCATGCGCATCATAGGTTCTTACACCGTGCATAGTGTTTGTGAGAGATACGATAAATCATTTAGGCAAAACTAGTTTAAATTGTAGTGAACAAAGTAAAATGTTGAATACCTAATCTGCATCTATAATACAGCACACACCTGATTGAATATAAGAAATGTGAAATATCTTGGTGTGGTATTCTTATTATTTTAAGATTATACATGATATGTCATTCTTATAACCATTTTTAAGAGTTATTGAAGATATACAGTAAAGTTCAGAAGCTTTATTTCTCATTTCTTTACACAGTGTTTAACACTACTTATGATACATTTGGATAACTATGATTACCTAAGAATAAAGTTGAACAATAAATTCAAGGCCATAGGCCTGAAACATTAAACGCTTTGATAATTCGGGACTTCATCCCAGCTGTAAAAAATAATGAAATATAAAACGGCCCTCACCCCTCACACTACCTCACCCCCACAGACACCCCATGACCCATCCATGCTAATCCATGCCAACTCATGCCCCCCACATTTTCTCTCCACAGATGCTGTCTGACCTGCTGGGTATTTCTAGTATTTCTGTTCTTATCTCAGATTGCCAGCATCTGCGGTATTTTGCTTTTGAATCAATTCAGTTTGTGTCTAATTTATGAAGTCACAGCCAGTAGTTTTCTGCCAAGGCCTGAGATTAGGTGACTCCTATGTGTGTTTGTCTCGTTCCACCATATCAAGTTTATTACTGTATCATTGATGATTGCTTTATGTTTAGGCCCTAATTCTATATATGTATTTATATATCAAATACTTCAGTGGCTACACAAGCTGTAATAAATGCATTACACTGATAATACTCTTTTAATAAAGCAAAAAATCCAAAGCAGCTAAGAATAAATGGAATTAATGTACATAAATATTACAGCTGTTACGAAAACATGCTTCATGTCGAATAATGATTTTTAATGCTGGAAACTGTGCTGAATTTTGAGGCTTTTTGAAATAGAGACTGTGGCCTGATTTTGCACTCCCAACTTGGGAGCACAGAGTCAGGAAAATTCCCAACTCCACAAACCTCTTTCGGGAGTAGGTGCCCCACTTGGCCTAACTTTCATTTCAGGTTGGGGGGCTGTTAACTGGAGTTGGATCCACCAACCCCAGAAAAAGTTTGGAGGCAGTCAGAGGGGCTGCAGGTGCTGGGGTGGGCTGTTTGAAAGGCCCATTGTGGTAATCCAGGATTTCATCCCAGCTGTAAAGAAAAGAAGTATAAAACAGCCTTCACCCCCAGCACTACCTCACCCCCCACAGACTCCCCATGACCCATCCATGTTAATCCGTGCCACCTCATGCCCCCCCCACATAACCCACATTGCCTCTCATACCCTTCATACCAAGCTATGCCCCTCTACCTACCCCACATGCCGTTTATCACCCCATTCCACTTAGTGCCAACTCATGCCAATCCATGCTCCCACCCACCACCCTTTGTCCTCACACCTTCCATGCCAACTCACCTAGTGCCGTCATTGCCAGACCTCAGGAATCATGCTGGGATGAACTAAAATAAAGTTCCAAGTGTCTGTTGCAGACTTTATTTGTTAAAAAAAACTCTCATTCGTAAAAACCCATTTACTACATTTGTGTTCCTCCAACTTCATAATCCTTTATAAAAACAAATGTTTCATTCAAGTGCTTAATCCCTTATAAAACAAACATTTCATTCAAGTGCTTAATCCCATATAAAACAAACATTTATTCAAGTGCTTAATCCCTTCTAAAGACCACATTTGCTTTTTTAGCCCGCATTTGGAGCTATCAAAAAATGTGAACTGACAGGTACCTCACTATGATAATATAGGTTGTGAAATCAGTCATGTATCACAAATCCTATAACTATAACCCTCAGGCTATGTCAATGGACAAATTGAAATAACAGCACTGATTTTGTTTAAACCACAACATGTTTTTCTTTAAACATTTAAAGGCCAGGAGTTTTAAATGCCTTGTCAGCTTGACAGTTACAATCAGCTTGACAGTTTCAATGAATTTATCTACTTTTTACACATTTACACCTTTTAATGAAAGATCTATTTGACTAAACTTTGATGATTTCAGTGTTCAACCATTATTATGATCATTGTATTTTAAAATTAAACCAGTTTTGACTAAATGTACTGCCTTGCTATATTAAACCATTCTAAAATATGCTGATGCCTTCTGTGGACCACAGAAAAAATTATAAAATTTGTTAAATTGATTGAAATACCCAGGGCCAAAGGAATCATTTACTGTTCTCAACAATCATAACCTCTCTTGAATTGGTGGTAGTGTGAATAGTAATGGTGCTTTCTTCTGAGATCAACTCATCTGGCATATCCATTAAATCTGATGACTTTTTAACAGCAAGACAAATAAATATGCTGGCCTTGTGTTCAGCACTCAGGACAGATGTGAAGAAACAGATAAACTAGCTATGATTTTCCAGCCCCGCCATGACGTGTTCCTCCATGTTGGATGCGACCAGCTATTAAAATATCCATTGACTTTGACGGGACGGGCCGGAAAATTCCAGCCACTATCTTTATCACCTTCAAACACAATTATTACAATCCTCTCCTGCATGGCTTCCCATTCTCCACACTCCATAAACACCAGCTCATCTAAAACTCTACTGCCCATATCCTACCTGTCACCAAATACAAACCCATCAACCTGTGCTTGGTAATGTACGTTGCTGCTGATCTTCCAATGCCTCAAAGTTAAAATTCTCAGCCTTTTATTCAAATTACTCATGGCCTCTGCCTCTTAATCCCTATGATCTTCTTCAGCCTTCTAAAAATGCATTTCTTTGAAAATGTTTTTAGTCATCTCTTCTAAGATTTCCTTCTTTGGCTCAGTGCTGATTTTTTATTTGTCTGTTCACCTTGTGCAAAGTGCCTCAGGTCATTTTTCTACTTTAAAGGACCCGTATAATGCAAGTTTTTATTTTTGGAGTTTGCTTCAATTACTATAACAGGAAGGCAAACCATTTTTTATTCATTCATCTGACATTCGAGTCACTAGTAAAGTCAGCATTTATTGTTCATCCTAATTGCCCTTGTGAAGGTGGTGGTGAACCATCTTCTTGTCATTTGAGTGACTTGCCAGGTTATTTTAGAGGGCAACCACCTTGCTGTGGATCTGGGGTCACATACAGGCCAATGCAGACAAGGATGGTTGATTTGCTTTCTTAAAGGGCATTAGTGAACCTGATGGATTTTAGCAACAATCTCGAAGTTACATGATCACTATTACTGATGCTAGCTTTTTATTCCAGATTTATTTAATGAGTGTTACTGTTCTGACGTTTGTGCTATGTCTTTATCAAAAAATGTTGGCCCATTAATGAATCAACTTTTTACAGGTCCTTTATAAGAACATAAGAAATAGGAGCAGGAGTAAGCCATTCAAATTGTTCTGCCATTCAGTAAAATCATGGCTGATTATCCACATCAACTCTTCTTTCTTCCATGATCCCCATAGCCCTTAATATCCTTAGAACACAAAACCTATCAATTTCTGCTTTGAGTATACTCAACAGCAGAGCATCCACAGTTCTCTGAGGTATGGATTCCAAGGGTTCATAACCCTTTGAGTGAAGAAAATTCTCCTCATCTCAGTCTTAATTGGCCAACTCCTTATTCTGAAACTGTTCTGAAAGGAGAGCGTAAACAAGACATCAATCCAATACAGAAAATGCTGGAAATACTCAGCAAGTTAGTCAGCGTCTGTTTGAAGGAATAGGTAAGTCAGCATTTCAGGTTTGGACACTCAGCCATATTTCAAAAAGTTCAGCAAATTCTGAACATACAGTTTGCTGTAGAAATAAACAAAATATTCTTTTGTTAACAATTTAATTGTTGCCAGGCAGTCTTATTTTAAAATCGTGAAAAATCCTCAGGCCCGTTGCATTGGTGCAAGTGCAGTAGAGTAGGAACCACTGACCCCTCCAGAATATCTAGGGTCAGCTAATTATGAAAAAGATGGTGAGTGCCCACTCTAGCATGGCTTCTTCCTGGGTAGTTGCTAAAGCAGAAGGCGGATGGGGTGATAAGGGTTCAGTAAATACAGCAATGGGTGGAACCTTGGCAGATTACTGGCAGTTCCTGCAGAGGGGCAGCCGATTCAATCAATTAAGTGAATGAATTCTGGAGTCTTCTTGGCTGGACCCTGGCATGGAGTTCTTAGTGGACTTTATTTCCATTGTTTAACTGATCTGTATGCTTTGTTCATCCTGACAACCAGGTTCCAGTGTACAAAGAAGGCCGAGAGTGAAGAATATCCCAATATGGGAAATCCTTCACCTCAACCTTACCCTCTCCAATGTCCTGGCTGTGTTTGGGTTGACATATATGCCCTGACATTCCAGGCCAAGGTACAAATTGGCTGCCTGGGTTGGGACCCAGCCTGCCCTAGCACTATCTGACTTCCCTCACCTACAAATGCACTCATATCAGGATTGGTCTTCTGGCCCTGAGGAAATTCAGAACCCATGAAGGAATGATATTCAGTGACTAGATTATTTCAACACTATTCATGGAGTACTTTCTTCCAATCTGCATTAAGGTATACTTGGCCATTTTAATGTTTTTCTGCTATTATTCCACCTACTCACAATTTTTGAACTCATTCATATAATGATATAAAATATATCTCAAAAATGAGGACTCAATTTTTGTGAAACAACAGCATTGTGGCCAGCCATTAGAAGAAGCTCCATCATTGTCTACATCAGCACTACAGCAAACCACTATGAACAATTATATTATTATAATAAAGCATAAGGATAAAACAAGAGTGTGAGATACATCTTGAATAATAGTATTGCAGTGAATTATTGTAAAAAAAAATTGCAATGTTACCCTATGTTATTGTGAGCAAAGAAAACATGATTGAAAATCACCACAGCACCAGAGAGTTGTGAGAAATGGGAGTGAGTTAATGGGAGTAAGTCAATACATGAACCTAGAATATGCTAATAAATAAATGTAATACTTGATACATCAGCCAGGATTTGCCACGCAAGTAATGCTGGTTTTGGCATCTGTTCAGTTGCTTCTGCCATTTCCCTCTCTTTCTCCTAGGCCACAGGGCCTAACTTCCTCAAAGATTCCTCCCTGCCCAAGCCCTGCATTCTAATCTTTCTCTAGTTTCTCTTTTGTCTTACCTCGTGTGCTCTCCAAGCTCACCTTGTCATGAGACTAATCGTCTGCTTCCCACTAAACTGCTGACCACCCAAATTCGCTTCCTGGCCCCTATGTTAGTTGATATTGTTAACGGTTCTCTCTCCTCAGGTGCTATGGCCTCTCCTTCAAACCTCCTATCATCACTCTTTTCTCTTGGCCCCTCTGTCCTTGCAAACTGCTCCTCTGTCTCCAACATCCTTTTCTTTGCCAAGTCCTTGAATATGTTGTCACCTCCCAAATCCATGCCCATCTTTCCCAAATTCGATGAAACCCTCCAATCAGGTAACCTTCCCTTTCATGGTATAAAAACTGTTCTTATCAAAGTTATGAAGGACATCTTATGTGACTGTTACAGTAGTAAACTATACCACCCTGTACTTCGCAACCTGTATGCAGCCCATGACATGACTGACCACATCATTTGCCTCCAACGCCTGTCACCACTGTCCAGCTGGGTAGAATTCACCTGCTTTCAATCTTTTCTATCCAGTTGCAGTCAAATAATCAACTGTAATGACTTATTTTCATTCCTACACCATTACTTCTGTTGTCCGCCCAAGGATCTATACATGCCACTTTCCTTTTCTCACCTACATGCTGTCCCTCAGCAACATCCTCCGACAACAACCATCAGTTTCCAAATGTGCGCTGTATGACTCCCAGCTCTACTTTACCTTTCCCAACCCCTCTCCTGTCCCTAAATTCTCAGACTGCTTATCTGTCTTCCAAAACAGTATCAGCAGAAATTTCCTTCATCTAGATATTGGGAAGACCTAAGCAGTTGTCTTCAAACCCTACACAAACTCTGTTCCATAGCCATTGACTCCATCCCTCTCACAGGCAACTGTCTGAGACTGAACTGAACTGCTCGCAAGCCTCGAAGCCTGCTTCTGAATTATCTGCACCAGCACTAAGACTGCAATTTTCCACCTCCATTTCATTGCCAACTTTGACATGGCTTGCCTCAGCTCACCTGCTACTGAAACCTTAATCTATTCCTTCCTTACTTCTATACTTGAATATACCAACACATTTCCGACTAACCTCCCATCTTCCACCATCTGTAAGCTTGAGGTCATCCAAAACTCTTATGCCTATAGTGCACTGGTCAATGTTGAATTGGAGTTAAACAAAGCCTCAATTTTAAAACTCTCATCCTTGTTCTTAAATCTCTCCCCTCTCTATCTCTGGATCTCTTCCAGCCCTACAACCCTTTGAGATATCTGTGCTCATCTAATTCTGATCTCTTGAGCATCACCAATTTTAAACTTTCCACAGCTGGTGGTCAGGCCCTAAGACCTGGAATTCCCTCCCTTAATAGCTCTGCCTCACTTTCCTCCTTTAAGATACTCCTTAAAACGTACATCTTTTACCAAGCCTTTGGTCATCAGTCCTAAAATCTCCTTATGTGTCTTGCTGTCACATTTTGTTTGATCACACCCGTGAAGCACCTTGGGGAGTTTTACTACATTAAAGACTCTGTATAAGTGCAAGTTGTCGTTGTTGTTATTACTCAGATGGGCAGAGGCAGAAAATTGGCCAGGGAACCATAAAGACCATGAACAATCTTTGTAAGAAAATCCATTTTAAAGGGAATGTAATTATTTGCTGAGACTGCACCATGTTAGATTTATGAAAAAATAAATTATGACAGCACTTTCCCCTTTCTTACCTTTCAGCAAGAGTAAGTAAAATACAAGAAGTCTCATAGTGAAGAACTGAAGCCCTAATTTCCATTATTAAGATGAACAGAAATGTTGGTGCCAACAGATAAAATAGGTGTTCTAACAGGAAAATATTACCATTAGTCTTTTTGAAAATTGATGGCTATTCTTTTGAAGGCATCACAGAGCATTGGAGGATAAGAATCCAGTATAGATCAGCAAACATAGATGTAATGGGCAGCCATGACTTAGTCCAAAAAAAATACAAGTATTTGAGCTTTAGATAAATTGGTCTTTGTGAAGTGTGAAGTTCAGAAACTTGATGTGAAGGCAATTAAAAAAGTTGAATCTCAACAGATAGCTAGCTAAGTAATTGGTTGAGATTGTGGCAGAGGCAGGGAAAGTTATTGCAGTGGAAGTAAGCCTTCTCAATGCATAAGATAAAAAGCTTGAAGCTTAACTCAGGGTTGAATAGGATTTACAGTATATGTAAATGATTCTTAGCATGTATATGGCTGAGTACCATTAACATGGTTAATGCAACCAATCCAAAAGTATGCTGTCTTAGCAATAAGCATTCAACAGCCTGCTCATCGCAAATGAAAAGTTGTTAATACATTTTTAAAATTTAAAGAATTCTTCCCAATGTGCTTTATGTGATATTTTACTCCAAAATGAGACATTTAAATATTTGTGAGCAAATCCTCCTGGAACCTGCATAATAAACTGTAAATAATATTGTATCTTTACTGTGCCACATATAATTTAATCAATCATCAGTGTAAGTAATTACATTTTGCTGTCAAGATAGTTAATGTTTGCTAGGAAGAACACTGGCACACATTAGACATGCACTAATTCATTTTGCAATAAAACTATTAAAACCAATCATTGCAAATATCTGCCTAATGAGGAAGAAGCTCACAGTCCATATGGTAACTAAGGAGCACATGCTCCTAGCAATGTTTACATTCTGTCACTTCTATCACAAAATTTATTTAAATTTATGTGGTTGCTTAAAATAGTTTTGCATCTAAATCTTGTAAAAAAAAACCCTGCTTTTTGGTGAAATGTAGCAATCATATCATAAGAAAGGCTTTGTTAATTATACATAATTGGAAGGAAATGTCCTTCATAAAGGATTGTACTGTTTTCATTCACCCAATTATAGTACTCATTAAGCCAATGAACATTGTGCATTAAGAAAGGAGATTTCATTTTTGAATTCATGGAAGAGAATTTTCTATATTTAGATAAATTTTGTAGTTTCTATTTAGTATTAACTTTAAAATAACATGCAGATAACTTACATTTAGCTACAATGACTGCAATAAAATGTTAAACACTGAGGTGTACATTAATCAATATCATTATGTATGTTATGAAAAATTGAGTCTTTTAGTTAAAATTCTATTATTAATATGTTTCTTTCAGCTCAACATTGATAAGATCCCAGCCATTATTGTCATTAACACCCCTTCTACAGATTTCACCCCCCTCCTTTGCCACTGTCTCATGCTGAACCAGGCTGCTCACACCCTTGGCATCCTATTAGGCCCTGAGCTGACCACTTTCTTCCATGTCCATGATATCTTGCGCTTTTACACGTGCCTCACCCATTTGCTGGTGAAACCTGCATCCATGATTTTGGCACCTCCAGACTGAGCCATTGCTTACTTGTTTCACCTTCCATCCTCCACCCTTTGTAAACTTCAACGCATCAAAACCTCTGCTTCCCATATCCTATACAGCGCAAAGTTCCACTCACCTATCACCCCAACCTTGAAGACACTACCTAGGCTCCTGATTCACCAGCACATCCAATTTAAAATTCGCATCACTGTAAAATGCCTTAATGGTTTCACGCTCTCTGTAACTGTAACCTCCTCTACCCAATAACCATGCTACCCCATTGAATTCTCTGTTCCTCTGACTCTAGTCCCATGTGCATCCTTCCTCCTTTTGGCTCCACCATTAACAGTTGCGCCTTCAGTTGCCTCGGCCCAACACTCTGGAATTCCCTCTGTATACTTCTCCTCCTCTCCATCTCACTCTTCTCAAAGCCCATCTCTTTGGTGAAACTTTTATTCACCCTTTCAAAGATCTCTTTCCTTGGTTCAGCATCCACCTTCGCTTTATACACCTGAAGCACCTTGGGATGTGTTTTCGATGTTAAAGGTGCTTTTTAATTAAAGTAGTGGTTCTTGAAAATAATTGCAAAAGAGCCTTGAATTATAGGGCTGGATTTTCTGGACCACTGCTGATGTATTTGAGGTCAGGTGGCCTTCCCACCCAACCCTGACCTGTTTCCCATATTATGGTGGGAAGGGAGGGTGTCAGGCAGCCCGCCCTCCACCCCACCCCAAGATCTATTGAGGCTCTTAAGGGGCCAATTAATGGCCAATTTAGGGCCTCATTCCATCTCCACCACTATTTTACGTGCAGCAGGGAAAGGCGGAGGCAAAATGGGTAGCCAAGGGCTACTGTTGGGCAAAACTTAGGGTTCCTCCTTTAGGAGCTCTCCTGTGCTAGTTGGGGTCATCCCCTGCTTAAGATCAGATCCCACCCTTTAACCCTACCTCCTGGTCTCTCTAACTCAGCCCCCACTCACCTCACCCCTTCGCTGGGCCTTGCCTCTGGACTTAGTGGACTTATCTCCAAGTCCAGGCTCCATGACTCTTCTTCCTCGAGGACTGCCTGTAATCCCAACAGTGGCCACCACTCGATCCTGGCACTGCTGGGACTGCAGAGCTGCTGGCCAACCAGGTTGAACTCTAGGGTAGGACTTCCTCCCAAATGGGGGTGGAAGTGCCACTCTAAATCAATTAATTCTTAACAATTAAGTATTATTGCTGCAGCCAACTCTGAGTCGGTGGGCTCAAGATCAATTTTTCTGTCATGGGGAATGAGGAAAAGGACTGTATGTAAAATCAGCACATGCTCTGGGATACAGAAGTCTGAACACTCCACACATTTAATCTCTGGATATTTAACAGAGGTGTTCCTCACATGCAGTGATAGGTTGAACATTTAAAATATTTCACCTAGTCCAACCTACCAGTATAAGCATTACAGTTATTTCACGAGTTTTCCACGCACAAATGCCAAACAAGCAAAATTTAGCATATAATAGATATATGCACAAGTCTCTCAATTTCTCTCTCACTCATTTTGCGTGTATATATACCTTACATAGTCCTGTTTGAATTTTTTCCAGGTTTAGACATGTTTTTGTGGCAATAAGAATCAGTTGTCTTTATCATTTGTGGAAACCTGGAAGACAGAAAATTTGAAGCCTGCAGCCTCATTATAACATTTAATTTATTGGTTGCCTGCCCTCACCTAGTACTGCCTTCCATTCGAACTGGAATTCGGTGGGGTCGAGTTTGAGGTTTTTAAAATTGTCACAGCCCACTCTACCCAAACCCACCAGTTTTTGTGGGTTATAGTTCCGCTCATTACTTCAGATTGTTGATATTTCTTTTTGTTATTCATTCATGGGATATAGGCATTGCTGGCTAAGACAGCATTTATTGCCCATCCATAATTGCCCTTGAGAAGGTGGTGATGTGCTGCTTCTTGAGCTGCTGGAGTCCATTGTTTATAGGAACACCTACTGTAAGCTTTAGGGCAGGGGTGGGGAACCTACAGCCCGTGGGCCGGATCCGGTTCTTTGCTCAATTTCATCCAGCCAAAAGCAAGATTTCTAAAAATATAGACCTATGACAGTAGTGCCTTCAAAACAGCATTTATCATCAACGTTACAACTTTGCTATGGATAAAAGTGTCAGTTAATTTACTATGATAATATTTAACAATATAACATTCAATTTCAGCCATCGTATTAAAACAGCAGGTGAGTTGAGAAAAACTAAATTATGTTGATTTTTATGTGTGTGTGGCCAGCGACTGATTTTATCTGTGTGTGAATGGCCCGTGATAAGAAAAAGGTTCCCCACACCTGTTTTAGGGTTTTGAGGTATAAAACCCTTCTAATTAAAATCTTTAAGTTGCAAATTCTTAATTTCTAATACCTAGGGCTGTGACTGACCTAACAAGGTATAAATAACTAGTATTTATGAATCAAGTAGAAATTAATAAGCAAGATTTTACATAAACTAAACAGAAAAACAGTGAGGGCAACACGGACATTCCTTATCCCTCAAATTCCTATGATTCCTTGAGCGTTGCCAGCACAGGCTGTCTTTCTTTGTTTTTGTCTCTGAAGTGATGTTGTACAGTGTCAGAAGATTCATACCGCAGAAGCCATGGTTAAACTGTGCCAACAAAGATGCCAATTTTCCAACTTTCATCCCCACTTCTCATTATTCCAGAATCGCTTATTTGGAAATAGTCCAAATTTACCTCTTAACATAGAAACATAGAAAATAGGAGCAGGAGTAGGCCATTCTGCCCTTCGAGCTTGCTCCGCCATTCATTATGATCATGGCTGATCATCCTACTCAATAGCCTGCTCCTGCTTTCTCCCCATATCCTTTGATCCCTTTCACCCCAAGAGCTGTATCTATCTCCTTCTTGAAAACATACAATGTTTTGGCCTCAACTACTTTCTGTGGTAGTAAATTCCACTGGCTCACCACTCTCTGGGTGAAGAAATTTCTCCTCATCTCAGTCCTAAATGGTCTACCCCAAAACCTCAGACTGTGACCCCTGATTCTGGACTCCCCCACCATCAGGAACATCCTTCCTGCATCTACCCTGTCTAGTCCTTTAGAATTTTATAGGTTTCTATGAGATCCCCCCTCATTCTTCTGAACCCCAGCAAATATAATCCTAACCGACTCAATCTCCTCAAATATCAGTCCCGCCATACCAGGAATCAGTCTGGTAAACCTTCGCTGCACTCCCTCTATAGCAAGAACATCCTTCCTCAGATAAGGAGACCAAAACTGTACTCAATATTCTAAGTGTGGCTTCACCAAGGCCCTATATAATTGCTGCAAGCCATCCTTGCTCCCATACTTGAATCCTCTGACTATGAAGGCCAACATGCCATTTGCCTTCTTTACCGCCTGCTGCACCTGCATGCTTATCTTCAACGACTGGTGTACGAGGACACCCAGGTCTCATTGTACATTCCCCTCTCTCAGTTTATAGCCATTCAGATAATAATCTGCCTTCCTGTTTTTGCTACCAAAGTGGATAACCTCACATTTATCCACATTATATTGCATCTGCCATGCATTTGCCCACTCTCTCAGCTTGTCCAAATCACACTGAAGCATCTCTGTATCTTCCTCACAGCTCATCCTCCACCCAGCTTTGTGTCACCTGCAAATTTGGAGATATTACATTTAGCTCCCTCATCTAAATCTTTAATATATATTGTGAATAGCTGGGGTCCCAGTACCGATCCCTGCAGTACCCCACTAGTCATTGCCTGCCATTCGGAAAAAGACCCGTTTATTCCTACTCTTTGTTTCCTGTCTGCCAAACAATTTTCTATCCATCACAATACACTACCCTCAATCCCATGTGCTTTAATTTTACATGCTAATCTCTTTTGTAGGACTTTGTCGAAAGCCTTCTGAAAGTTCAAATAAACCACATCCACTGGCTCCCCCTCATCAACTCTACTAGTTACATTCTCGAAAAATTCCAGTAGATTTGTCAAGCATGATTTCCCTTTCATAAATCCATGCTGACTCTATCCGATTCTGCCACTGTTTTCCATTGGTTTAGGGTGCACATAATCTGGTGTCACCCCACCTCTGTAACTAGATGTCTATCTATTATTCCTTGGGCCTCCAGAGTTTACATTTGATTATGAACAAATGCTACATTCTTTAGATACAGATTACCAATATATAAACAATGTCACATTCTCTTGTCAACAGTATACAAATCGTAAATATTCACATCAACATACTCTAATCCATTCCCACAAATATTAAAACCATTACGAACAAATATTAAAAACACTTCCTGCCATAATGTCAAAACAGAAAGAAAAGTTTCCCTCTAATACAGATGTTCTGCGCTACAAATATGGTTAATAAATTAAATCAATGCATGGGTTTTGTTTAACGATAAAATGTCACCCTGAGTTCAAGCTGCCTTTTAGCCATTTCTTCAAAGCTGATAAAAAGACTCTTAATTGCCCACAATACAATTAGGACAACATACAACTGCTTGAATCCAGACTCACAGGCAACTTAAAGTCATAAATCCATTTAGTGTAGTTTCTCACAAGCAACAGCTGCCATCCTGTAAAGTATCCCAACTAGCAGAAATTCAAACTGAGCTTGTTAAAAAGTTGTTGAAATAAAAATCCATAGGTGTTACGTCAGGCCAACAATGAACGCTAAAAAATTGTAGTATTATCAAAATCTTAGACAACAGTGCTGATAGGAAGGGCGTTCCAGGATTTTGACCCAGTGACAGTGAAGAAACAGTGAAGTAGTTCCAAGTCATGATGGTGTGTGATTTGGAGGGAAACTTGCAGGTTGTGGTGTTCCCATGCACCTACTGCCCTTGTCTTTCTGGGTGTAAAAGTCACAGGTTTGGAAAGTGCTTTTGAAGGAGGAAGGTGCTGTCAAAGGAAGTGCAGCAGCATTTGCTGTTTTTATTTTAAATTCTCTAATTACAGGAACTCAAACTCTTTGCATCAACAACAGTCATCCTCACCCCCTTGTCAGGACATTGTTCAGTTGTGTATTTGCTGTTTCCAGAATTACATAGAAGTTTTATGATATTAGTTTCCACACTGGGCTTTTCCATTAGTCCTGCATACTTTCCAATTACGCACTATAAATATATACAATAGTGATAGAACAAAAGCAAAATACTGCAGATGCTGAAATCTGAAATAAAAACAGAAATGGCTGGAAATACTCAGCAGGTCTGGCAGTATCTGGTGAGGGAAAAACAGGATTAATGTTTCAGGTCAAGGACTTTGGTAGGAAGAAGATTTAAGAAGACTGAGGGGAGGCAATATAAATTAAATAACATAATTTTAAAAGGGGTGCAGGAACAGAGAAACTTGATGGTGGTACGAAGGGGACAGGAGTGTTGAGAAAGCTGGACTATTATGTTCAATTCTGTGCATACACTTTAGGCAGAACGTGAAAACCTGAGAGTGGGTGCAGGAAAGATTTACTAGAATTGTAAATTCTAGGGACTTCAGTCATATGGAGACACTGGAGAAGCTGGGAATTTCTCCTTAGTTTAAGAGGAGATTTGATAGAGAAGATCAAAATCATTCATGGAGTAAATAAGGAGAAACTGTTTCCCATGTCAGAATGATTGGTAACCAGAGAAGACAGATTTAAAGTGATTGATAAAAGAACTTCTGACAGCATGAGGAAACATTTTTTTAAGTTGTTGTGATCTGGGATGCACCGCCTGAAATGGTGGTGGAAGCAGAATTAATAAAAACTTTCAAAATGGAATTTTATAAATATTTGTTGGATAAAAATAACAGTCAATGGGAAAGTATAGGGAGATCCAACTAATGTGATAGCTCAACCAAAGGGCTAGCATAGGCACAATGGGCCAAGTGGTTCCTTCTGTGCTGTATCATTCTATGATAAGTTCCAGAATTGATCTGTTGTTGCTTAAAGTTTCTTTTATTTCTGTACAGTAGTCAAAGAAGTTAGTACATTTTAACATTTTTAAATTAGCCTTAAACAATTATTAAGATAGAAAACAATCAAAATTTACAACTCTACAATTGTGACAACTCATTGTTTTCTCCTTGTGGATGCTTAGTCTTCAGATGAAATTTGTAAAAACTATCATCTGTGAAGGTTTTTTGAGTGAGATGAACCAGGGTCATTAAGCCTGTAAACAAATTGGTTTAACAAAATGTCCAAGTTATTAACTGTTGAAAAATAGCAGGCTAGGGATGAGATATAATGGCGGATTTGCAGCAAGATAGTACAAACTCCTGTGATGTAAAACGACAACCTACCATTATTTACTCACAGAATCTTCTTAGGCCATGCATGGTAGTTTGGTGATCAGAAAACCACCCTTCACAGGCAAGGTTAAAAGAGGTTCTCACACTTACAGCAACAGAAATAGCAACATCACCAGAGGAGAACTATTCTTGTGTGTGGCAGCAGCAATAAGATACCAAGTTTACACATGCATCCATGGAGTTGCTGGTAGCAGAAGTCAAGGAATAATCATCTCCTAAAGCTGGGGCAGGAAGCGCCAGAAGAGGTGATGCAGATTACTTGGAATCAATACAACATCCACCACCCCAAGAGCTGCCACATGGTGATAAAAAAGATTAAAGATCAATATAAGACAGGCTAAGATAAGACAAGGGACTTGTGGCAGCTTGCACCCTTTTACATCCTCTACCATAAATTGGTCCTCCATATACCTCATAGCCTATCACACCTTTTCTTTCTCAGCACCTCGCTGAGAGGGGAATTCACTAATATAGAAGGCAACCTCTCTAAACCCCATTCACACACATTTGTCATTCTCTCACTCCACTATGCATGCCACACAGTCACTGCTTATCTTCAAGGACCTTTGACTTAAAGGAGCAATGCACTTCCAATTCTAATTATTGAGGATGATTTTGTTGACCTCGCTGGGTAATGTTCAGGTCACTCACAAGGTAGTAACATTGAATTTTCTTCCTTCGAAGGAAAAGGTGGACAGTTACCAATGTCGGAGAAACACCATTGGGTAGAATCACTACAAGTGAAGATCTCATAGGAAAGAGGAAACTATCCAAATCCTGGGCAGGTTCACAGGATAGTCTGTAAGAGAAGGTGAGTTTAGAAGCAAGCTGGCAGAAGGTAGGGCAAAGTTCATGAAAGCTCTTGTCAGCTTAACTTATTTTCTGAAAATATTACTGTGAACTTATACTGAACAACTAATTATTCAAAGGACAATGTCATTATCTGCACTACTGTTTTTCACTTCAGGGACCACCTGGACACTTCCAGAGAAACAGGTGCTGCTGCTTGTGGATTTACATTTCCTCTCACCTCCTCACCAACTTTGACTTGCTTTTTGACCTGCATAAGCACTGGCACAGAGGCAGCCATCCATGAATAATTATAGTGAATGAAGCTCTAAGAAACAAAAGAAAGTCTCATTCCCCCACAAAGAGGGGAGAAATGATGAGATCTAGAGAGAGTGAGGGGACCCAGCTCTCAGGGCCCAGTCTTTAAAAGAGCAATGATTAAGAAGTATCAGTCTCCTGTGGAGATAGTTTCCATGCATGTGATTTAGATGATGCATTAGTGAGAGGCCCACTACCCACATCTACAAAATATTCCAGGAATTATCTCATATTTTGCAGAGCACCCTTGAAACAGTGACAGCTTATTAGGCTGCCATGGTGCCAAAATGCCAGGAAGGATGAGGGTAGCAAGGCAGTGTTACGCAGCTTTCAGATATTGATAGAACCCATTTGGCTTTTGATGAACTGTCCCCTACACCAATGGGATGCATAGAGAGACACAGAAGTCGTGGTCTTTCTGGAAATTGGCAGTAAACCTGCTTCCTTCGGATGCCCATTCAATGTCTTTACATGAGAGAGCTGTATATTTGGGTCTGGCACATGTTATCACTGCAAGGGAAAGACTGCTCAAAGCTAATGCCTCTGGGTCAGTAGCCACCCTCAGGTGAGAGACACATCAGATCTTTAAAGCTGCCAGGAAACTAGGACTCACCCACACTCAAACTCATCTCACTCAGGGTGCACCTCATAGTAGTGTAAAAGAAGGCAGTGAAAATTTTTGAAATTTAAAAATATGTCATGTTGGTCAAGTACAAGTAATCATCTTATAATTGATTGTGCTTGGCTATTGGGCTATTGGGCTATTTGAAATTCAAACACCATTGGGTAGAATCACTACAAGTGAAGACCCTAAGCTCATAGGAAAGAGGAAACTATCCAAATCCTGGGCAGGTTCACAGGATAATCTGTAAGAGAAGGTGAGTTTAGAAGCAAGCTGGCAGAAGGTAGGGCAAAGTTCATGAAAGCTCTTGTCAGCTTAATTTATTTTCTGAAAATATTCCCCCACCAACTTGGACAGAATTCACCTTCCTGTCCCTTCCCCCTTTCATCCACTCATAGCAGCAGTGCTTTCAACCTCCTAGATCTTTCTCTGGAATTCCCTTTTTTACCCATTTGGCTCTCAAACCCCTTCCTCTCCTCCCTCAAGATTTTCTTTAAAACATACCCTATCCAATTTTTTGATTGTGCCCCTGTGAAATGTCATGCAAGATTTTCTACATTAATTGTCAACATCCTTCCATCTCTGTAAGATTACGGACATGCAGCAAATCAAATCCATTGAGGATGGAGCAGCTTCATTTGGTGCACATTTGCTGATGGCTGAAGAGACCAATCTGTGAGAGGCAGTTTCAGCCACAAATAGAGCATACAAGGTGGTTCTCAGGTGTCATTGCGGGTTGTTGTTTTCAGTGTTGGCACCTGTTGCCAAGCTGCTGTAGCCATTGGCCATCATAGTGGTGCATGCTACATTTTCAAGTAGCCTTGGAGCCTGGAACTTGCCTGGAACTTGTATCGTGCATGGAATCACATCAGGCTGACTCTTAGGAACAAGATGCTGCTTTATGCCACCTGTATTCTCAGCACCTTGATGTATGGCTGTGAAAAATGAGTGACTTACAGATATCAAGAAAAGAAGTTCAACAACTGACATCTTCGCTGTTTGCAACACATTCTGGACATCTCATGGAATGACAAGATCACAAATGTGGCAGTCCTCTCAAGGACATATACCCAAAGTACATTGGCACTAATCAAGCAGAAAGCAACTTTGTTGGCTTGAGCACGTTTGCTGCATGGGAGACGGTCCTATACCCAAGGATTTTCTGTATGGCAAGGTAGCTGGAGCCAGAAGACCAGTAGGACGCCCAAATCTTTGCTTCTACATTAAAGACACTGTATAAATGAAATCTGTTGTTAACATAGATTGGCAGTTGCCTCTTCATTGCTTCACGCTCCCATTAATTCCCATTTTTTTTACATGATATGATAGCCATTGCAGAGATGTGGTTACAAGTTGACCAAGGCTGGGACCTTTTGGGAGGACAGCAAGAAAGGAAAAGGAGGTGGGGTAGCTCTGTTAGTAAAGGATGGGATCAATATAGTCATGAGAAATGATCTTGGTATTAAGGATCAAGATGTAGAATCAGTATGGTGGGGATAAGAAGTAGCAAAGAAAGGAATTTTCTGGTAGGAGTTGTTTATTGGCCCCCTAAGAGTAGCTACACTGTAGACTGAAAAGAAATCAACAAATAATGGGGGCTTGCAAGAAAGGTACTTCCATAATCTTGGGTAATTTTAATCTTCACATAGATTGGACAAATCAAATTAGCAAAGATAACCTGGAGGATGAGTTAATAGGGTATTTTGGACAATTTCTTAGAACAATAAATTCTGGAACCAACCAAGGCACAGGCTATATGAGACCTGGCAATGTGTAATGAGCCAGGATTAATTAATGACTTCATAGCAAAGGATTCTCGAGGCAAGAGCAATCATAACATGATAGAATTTCACATACAGTTTGAGGGTGAGAAAAGTAGATTCATAACAAGAACCTTAAACTTAAATAAATACAATTAAAAGGGTATGAATAGAGAATTGGCTAAAGTAGACTGGGAAATTGGGTTCAGAGGTAAAATGGGAGAGAAGCTGTGGCAGATATTTAAGAAGACATTCTAAAACTGTCTATAAATATCTATTCCATTGAGAAAGAAAGATGCTATGAGAAGATGTACCATCTCTGGCTAAGTAAGGACATTAAGGATAATATCAAATTGAAAGAAAAGGTATATAATGCTGAAAAGATTTAGCGGTAGGCCTGAAGATTAGGAAATTTTTAGAAACCAGCAAAGGATGACTAAGAAAAAACAAAGGGAGAAATTAGAGTAAGAGAGAAAACCAACAAGAAACGCACAGTAAAAGCTTCTTCAAGTACATAAGAAGGAAAAAAGTAGCTAAATTAAGCATTGGTCTCTTAGAGGATGAGACTGCCTAATTAATAATGGGAAATAAGGGAATGACAGAGACCATGAGCAAGCATTTTGTATCCCAAAAAATATCCCAAGACCAGTAGAAAATTATGAGGCAAAAGGGAGGGAAGAACTTAAAACAATCACAATCAATAGAGGAAAAGTACTGGGAAAAATAATTAGACCAAAAGATGAGAAGTGCCCTGGACCTGATGGCCGGCATCCTAGGATTTTAAAAGAAGCGGGGGCAGAGATAATGTGTGGGATTTTCTGGATTTTCTAATCCTGCCCATGGTAGGATCAGAAATTCCCATCCAAAGTCAATGGACATTTGGCTGTCTCTCCAGACTTTTCATCCAGCCTGCAGTGATTCCCACCACAGGCAGGACTGGAAAATCCAGCCAAAGGATGCATTGTTTGTAATCTTACAAAATTCCAAGAGTCTGCAAAGGTCCCAGAGAATTTAAAAAGTGCACATGTTACACTTCTATTCAAGAAGGAAAGAAAACAGAAAGCAGGAAACTATAGGCCAGTTAGCCTAATGTCTGTCATTTGGGAAAATGCTAGAATCCATTATTTAGGAAGTAATAACAGGACATTTAGAAAACGATAATACAATTGGACAGAGTCAGCCTGGTTTTGTGAAAGCCAAAATCGTGTTTGACAAATTTATTAGAATTCTTTGAGGATATAACAAGCAGGGTGGATAAAGGTACCACGTAAAAAGTTATGACACAAGGTAAGAGCTTTTGGCGTTGGGATGATATATTAGTGTGCATAGAGGATTTGTTGACTAGGAGGAAACAGAAAGTTGGGATAAATTGGTCACTTTCATTTTGGAAAACTAACTTGTGGAGTATCACAGGATCAGTGCTAGGGCCACAACTTGTTATAATCTATCTTAATGACTTGGAATAAGGGACCAACTGTGTTGTAGCCAAATTTGCTGAAGATATAAAAATAGATGGGAAAGCAATCTAGGAGGAGGATACATAGAGCAGAATCTTCCATAAATGAGACTAAGTATAATGGCGGGCAGTTTTGGTAGCACCCACCCCACTGTCCAGAATGGCGTGAACTCGCGCCTCATTCTGTGCTTGGACCGTCATTAATTATGCAAAGGTATGTATCAGTCCGAATCACTGGCTGGTCGGGGGTTGATTCGTGCAGCCATCGTCAACTGGCGGGTTCAAAGGCCCGGCACCAAATTTAAAGGCCAGTCCAACAAACAATCTCACTCCCTCTAGCCCACCAGAGATGTCTGGCAGTCAGAAGAGAAAGGCTGAGAGCCTGAAGAAGAAGGCAGCACCCTGCTTCACGCACCAGGCCTTCCAGGCCTTAATCAGAGGGGTGCGGGAACAAAGACACATGCTCTAGCCCAGGGATGGCTGCAGGAAGCACAGCAGCCTCACCTCTCCGGCCTGGGAGGCCATCAAGGAGCAGGTCAGCATAGCTGGCAACTGTGTTCGAAATGCCACCCAGCGCAAGTAGAGGATGAATGAACTCATCCACCCTGCCAGGATAAGTCATCCTTCAACTGCCTCCAATATCAAACTCTCAGCATGGCATTATGCACTCAAACAGCTGTTCTCTTCAGGGATCTCATGCAACCATTAGTGGGGGACACATATCAACTTTCATTCTCTCACTGAGACTTTCACATCACCACCATCCCATCTATCATGTTGCTCACACTGCATCCTCTGGCCCTTCTGGGGAGGGCTCACCACACACAGGGGACATGCATCTCACCCAACCTCTGCTCCATCCCTTTTCATCACAAGCCCTTCTTTCTTCTTCCTACAGGCCAAGCTGATGCACAACAGGCACAACAGATTGCTGACTGGTGAAGGGACGGCTAACACCATTGCCCTTACTAAGTTTGAGGAGGCTGCAGCCAAGCTGGCTGGGGAGGACAGGAATCGCTCCTGTGGGGAAGGGGAGATCAGCCTCTACCACCAACCCAGTACGGATCACAGCTCCATCACTTCATCAAATCCTGACGATCACAGTGAATCACATACAGTCTTATCTAGCTCATGCTCATTAACTGAAGCTCAATTTTCTATTTTCTAGGCACCAGCTGATTGAGGCCACCAAGCCAGTGCAGCACCAGTGCTGGGGGACTTCACAGACTTCATCTAAAGGGGAAGCTCCAAAATAACCATCACGGCATTCACAAGCACCCTCCACCAGCTCAGAGACACACGTGATGGCGGGGCACAGCTGTAGATTAGGCTCAGCCTCATTTTCTGGGGAACACCTCACTGACAGGTCCCCGCAGCAGTCGGAGGCAAGATCAGCCCAGATCTCCAGCACTCATGGGGCTGCTGGAGACCAGACACTGGCTCAATCCGAGTCAGTCACTCTGGAAGTGGCTGCCAAATCAATGCTGGAGATGCAATGATAGATGGCGGAACATCAGGAAGAAATTTGACAGTCAATCTGCTGACTAGAGTGAATGATGGAGCATTCCATTCGTGTTCTGTCTGACCTTGTGGCTCTGACATGAGAGTGCCTAGAGGTTACCATGGTAAGATTGGCAACCACCATGAAGACCTTGGTCCAGCGAGTTACTGGATTTGCATTTGGCCCTGCACTCCAAGGCCACATACCCTGGTGGGTACAATCAAGATATAGGTGACATGGGGACGAGGCACCTTGACTTCCCTCCAGGTGCAGCATCTCCTGCAGGAGTCAGGGTGGGACCTTTGGGCACCCACAGGATGGGTGTCAGCCGGACACCCTGGGGGGCTCCTCTCAGGACACTCCCAGGATGTGCAGCCGCTCACAGCCCCCTCTGTTTGTGACCCTATCAACTCCAGCTTCTCAGGCTGCTGAAGGCACTTCTGCCCCTGAGCAGGGGAGCCTTATCAGGCCAGGGCCCTCCAGGCCTCAGGCCACAAGAGGACGCCCACCAAGGTCATCATAGACATCAGGACGTAGCAATCAGCAGGCTGCCTCCACCTCTGCTGCGGATGTTGGGGCTGCACCCAGGAATAGCGCTAGAATTAGGAAGATTAAGAAAAACTGATGTCAATTTTGAGTTACGGGTGTGCTAAACATGTAAATAAATTGCACTTTTGTTAATACATTTGATGGTTATGTGAATGTTCCTGTCAACTGAAGGCGTTGTAATTTTGTACTTTGGAATCTTCTTATTTCAAGGTTTAGCTTTGCTCCCACTCAGTGATAGTGTCACTCTGTGAGATTCATATTCCTGTGATGTCAACCTCAGTTGAACTAGTCTCCGCACCCTTGTGGGATGTGATGGAACTGTGTTTAAATCTTTATTGGAAATGTGTGCTGTAAGCGTTTCACCATTGAGTGATGGCAGCTCATCAGCATTGATAATCTAGCAGCATTTGTGTCTCCTCAGTGGTAGTGGCAGAAGAAAAGACATGCACAGGAGGAGGAGATCCCTAGGCATGTCCACATCTCAGGCACAGCAATGTTTACATCATTAGATGGTTGCCAAGGTTTCAAGTCTTCTCTCGCATCGATCTTGTCTCTAAGTGGACTCTCAGTTCACTCACAGAGTCCCATGGACCAAAGCAAACATCATGGCTTGATGATTCATGAGGTCAGAATGTGCAAGTGTGAATGGGGGACTCGTTCTCACTGCAAATTGGTGGCCATTCCCTGAGTTGAAAGAAGATGGCATTGAGGGCTAGGAGAGATGTGGCCATATTCTGTCACTTGACTTCTCTCTTCCTGGAACCTGTCAACGATTAACATATCAAGGGCATGTCTCCCATGTTTTCCTTCCTCCATGCTGACCCTCTGCAACCTCCTGGGCCTCCAGATCTTCATCCTCCAATGATCTCTCATCCCCCTCCAGGTCATCCTCTGGCAGGGGGTCACCTTTTTGCACAGCCAGATTGTGAAGGGTGCAACTCACTGTGAAGCTATGGGAAACCCTGTTGGGAGTGTATTGTAGTGAGCCACCTGAGCAATCCAAGCATCTGAAACACATCTTCAGAAGCTGTATGACCTGCTCTATAAGGAAGCGTGTGGAGCTGTGAGCTGCATTGTACCTCTCCTCAGAACAACTCTGAAGGCAACACAATGGTGTCATCAGCCAGCACATCAGTGGGTACCGCTTCTCCACAGTCTTTCCTCCCCATTGCCGCCCTCGTGTTCATCAACCCCACCCTTGCCTCACAGCCCACCCCTCCCCCCTCCCCCCAGGTGAAATGCTTGTTTCTAAAAGTGGAGGCTTGGATGAGTACCACAACACAGTGGTGTTCCTTAGGCAAAGAGCAGGAGCAGACCAAACCTACGGCCCCAGCAGAGTGGCATTGATCACAAGAAGACTGGCATAATGCCATGAGAGGTATGTTGCACTCACTTCGAAGTTACCAGTGAACTGAGGTCCAACTTGTGCACACCACCCTTTTTCAAACAGATTTAAGGCCGACATAATTTCCCACCAGCGTGATGCAAGATTGGAACGTCTGGCAATATTCCAGTGAGCAGCTGTTTTAATGAGCATTCGTGACACCTAATGAATGTAAATGGTGCTCATGCCACTAGTTGGTGGGATAACTGACCCACCATAAACACACCATCGGGAGAATTGCAACCTACTTTAATGAAGGCCAATTTGCATCTTTTTGCTTTTCACTGGATTCTCTGCTCCCGCCCGCCACGAAAGCTGCCACAGACGTGATGGGAGAATTCTGCCCCAAGAGTCTGAAAAGTGACACAGGTAGATTAAGTGAGCATGCAAAAATTTTGAAGATGGAGAATAAGGTGGGAAAATGTGAGGTTATCTACTTTGGCAGGAAAAATAGAACAGCAGAATATTATCTAAATAGAGAGAGGCTGCTGTATGGAGGCATCTTGGTGTCTTCATATATGAATCACAAAAAGTTAGCATGCAGCTGCAGCAAATAATTATGAAAGTAAATGGAATGTTGACCTTTATTCCAAGTGGGGTGGAGTATAAAAGTAGGGAACTCTTGCTACAATTCTACAGGGCATTGTTGACACCACACCTAAGCCAGGATTTTGCCCTCATTGGGCGGGCGGGAGCGATTGGGAAGCCGACCGTCACCCACAATCAGGGCCCGACCGCGATTTCATGCTGGCCGGCCAATTAAGGCTTGCCCAATGTGAAACATGTGCTGCAGTGCTCAGTGCTGTCTTTGTGGGGTGGGGGGAATGGGGAACTTCGCACATGCGCACAATTGCACGCAGAAAAAGCTCCCTGAGGCACAGAGCTGCCTCAGGGAGATAAAGATTTTAAAAATTAAAAATAAAGATCTTTAAAATGTTACAAAACATGTCCCCTCATGTGACTCTGTGACATGTTATTAATGAAAAGTTAACATTTTAATTTAATTTTTAATTGCTGTTGGAAGTCTTATCCCACCTATGGATGAGGTTTCCTAAAAATTCCAAAGGCTGCTTGGCCTTTTTGCCTGCCCACCAAGCTGTAAGGTTGGTTGGGCAGCAAAAAGTTTAATTCAATTGTTACTTTAATGGCCCTTAATAGGACCTTTAATTGTCAGTGGGCATGCTGCTGACTCCCGCATGTGCCTGCCGACAGAAGTGTCATGCGAGTATGCAATGCTGACAGGACACTCACCTGTCATTTTACGCTCGTTCAGGTCGGGCACGCACCCATCCAACCAGCTAAAAATTCTGGTCCTAGAGTATTGTGTGCAGTTTTTGTCTCCTTACTTAAGGGGAGATATATTTGCTTTGGAAGCAGTTCAGAGAAGGTTCACTGGGCTGATTCCTGGCTTGAAGAGGTTGTCTTATGAGGAAAGGTTAAATAGGTTGGGACTATACTCTTAGGAGTTTAAAAGGTGATCTTATTGAGACATGTAAGATTCTGAGGAGGCTTGTTAGGGTAGATGCTGAGAGGATGTTTCCCCTCATGCAGAAATTTGAACTAGGGGACACAGTTTAAAAGTAATTAAGGAATCTCTCATTTAAGACTGAAATGAGGAGAAACTTTTCTCTCAGAGGATCATTAGCATTTGGAATTCTCTTCCACAGAGAGCAGTTAAAGTTGGGACATTAAACATTAAACATATTCAAGGCTGAGTTAGACAGACTTTTGAGGGAGTCGAGAGTTATGGAGAACAAGCAGAAAAGTAGGGTTAAGGGCACATTAGCCAAGATCTTAATGAATGGCAGAACTGCCTTGAGTGAAAAAATGGCCTACTCCTTCTCCTATTTTTTATGCTTTTATGCCTTATTTTTCAGAGCACCACAGAGAACTGTCCAGTAATGAACAACAGCCCAATACCTTGTTGCGATTTGCACAAATGCAGTTGGACTGATAACTAAACCTGCTTGGACTGGCAATCCCAAACTGATATGTGATGTTTTTAAGATTACTTTTTCATTGAATGCCAACTAAATGTATCTTCAGTTGTTGAGGTGAAATAAAAAGCATGAATATTGGAAAACTGTAAATAAAACAAAAATTGCACATTGGGTCAGTTTCCTGATGAAAGATCCCACCCAAAAGACTTGGCATTATGTGCTTTCCTTTGATCTCCACATCCTGAGTCTTCTTCATCCTTTAAGTTTCATCCTTCAACTTTAAGTTTGAGCAGTTTAAATTCCATTATCAGTATCTATTATCATTTATTGAATTCAACGAAAAATGCATTATTTATAATGACAAATAGGAAATAAATAACTTGTTTTTTTCATTATAAATAAACAGCTGACACAACAACTAGTCGTGAAAAATACCTTGATCAGAAGTACCAAATTCAATATGTAGTAAGTCATGCACCAGTAATACTTGTACATCTTCAACAACAAACACCAACTTGCATTAATATAGCACCTTTAATTCTGAATAATCCTTGGAGTAGACAATATTACAGTGATTTAACATCTGTCGTTGGTAGAATTTTTTTTTACTGAGTTACACAGGAGAAGGGAAGAAAATATTTGCATTATTTGCTTCAGTGCCTGGATCTTTAGATGAGATGTGAAGAAAGACAGACAATTGTTATACCATTCTACATGAACCACACATCTCATAATTAGCACAAAGTCCTATGACTTGTAACCAGTTAGTAGATTTAAATGGAAAATTTAATAAGAGGTTCGAAGTTATGAATGAAATTGCAAAGAATGCTATGCAATATTTAGAGTATGAACTTGTGAATGTTGCCCATAGGTTTAATCCATGTATAACACTACTGTAGAAGCAATAATGACTGCACTAAGTGCCGATTAATTATGTGGTCTAGTTCACCAAACACTTCTGTGGCAGATTGGGTAACAGCACTTAAAAATCCTGCTGAGTGCATCAACACAAAGAAATGAGGCTACACTTTTCAGATTGGAATTGTTATTAGATTACTGGTGATTTTCAGTCCACTTTATTCCATGTTAATAGGGTGAGGCAAATAGATAATTACAAAGTATTATACCAAAATTACAATATGAGCAAATAAACCTGTAACTGCTTGCCATAAACTGTTACTAGCGACATTAAGCATCATTAATGACAACGCATAATTTCCTTCTTTCTCAGGCTGTAACCACTATGTTTTTGTATTAATCTCTACAAATATCAGCATAAAGAATTATAGTCCACAGGTCCTTAATGAGGGATCCCAGGAGTCCACAAAATCATCAGATTTGTATCTTGCTGTATTTATTTATAATTTCAGAAAATAAATTCTTTTACACACCAATAAATTAATTTTTACAAAAAAGGTGCCCTTTTGACCTACAGAGATCAAAAAAGCAATTTTCATATCTGGATTAATTATAAATGTCTTGTATCCTTAAGATTCTATTTTGTGATTGTTTGACACAACATAGCAACTGTGCTGCAGGGCAATATTCTTCATTAGTAGCAGAAGACTGCACCCTTTCATTCAAGGTTGAGCAGTAGAGCTCATGACACAGCAGTGTATTTGTTCCATGGAGTGCAAGAATGCAGAAGGAACAAAGGCGCAACAGTCTCTTAGAACATCTATCAAGGGAGAAGCAATAACATGCATTAAAAAGATGCAGAAACAGAAGGTACTGTTGTATAACCAGCAAGAAAAATAGACAGAAAGCTTCCCCTGCTACAAATCAAAGATTCTGTTATCACAAATGCTTTAAGTATTTGTGTCTGAATAATTCTCTCATTATTGATGTGCTAAATGTTTCTTGACTAAAGGGCTGCTCTTCTCTGGGTCTCCTGCTCTGCCTTTTCCCTACTCCATTTACATTCTCTGGGCTGAATCGTCCCAGATTTGCTCTAAGTACGGTAGGGTATGGGAAAATGGTCTTTTTAACCGCATGGGCACACTGGGGGCTTTTCACGCTGTACCATCGTAATCCCACCTTATTAGTCATGTATTCTCAGGAAACCCACTGGGAGGGAGTCCTCTCATTCGCCTGACCTGCCATCACATTAGGCCTTCAATAAATCGGGTGCCTTATTTCAAGGCCGCTGCTGCAAAGAGCCAGCATTCTTCAAGGGATAGGAAGCTGCTGTGAACTGATGGCTGCCAAAGGGAGGAAACGTGCTGCCCCCAGATTTAGTGACGCCTCCCTCGGGTGCCTACTGGCTGCTGTGGAGGCCCGCTATTATGTTCTCTACCACCGGCTCTGGGTGAAGTCCAGCAAACAAGGTCACCAATCCTGCATGGGAGGTGATGACAGCAGCGGTCAGCGCCAATGCCCTGCAAAAGAGGTCAGCCACCCATTGCAGAAAGAGGATAAATGGTCTAATTTGTCCCACCAGAGTAAGTCACTCTTCTCATTACTCTCACACTCACAAACCCATCACACATCCACAGGACCTCAAGAGACACCACTAACTCTCAACACACCCTCACAACTCCATCAGGCTCATATCGTCTCGAGCTCACGTCTTCATCCCATCCATGGCTCCGCTCACCACACAAACATTCCACACAGTGCCATATGTCCTGCTCACACTCTCTCCATCTGTTTCCATGCAGGAGAAGCTGGCTCACTTCAGCAGGGAGAGGTCCCAGACCAGGGGTGGGGTGGCCCACATTAGGCCCCTCACTCATGCTGACTGGTGAAGTCATGGACCGTGCCTTCAGCTACGGTGAGGTTGGCAGCGAATACCCACATGAGGATCCTGCACCACATCATCCCTCTCTCAATGCAACTGTGAGTGCTCTCTCTCCTGTTACTGAGTCTGTTGCCATGCACTAATGATCTCTACTTTGGTTCACAAGGAGCTCTGCCAAGCAACTGATACCATCAGCCAGCCAGTCCTTCAGCTCTATCCAGGTCCTCAGGTCTAGCCAAGAGGATTCCTTCTCCATTGAAGACCTGGAAATAAGCAACCTGCAAGACACGTCGCAGTGCTCACCCACATCCTCCACCAGCGCAGAGACACATGCCTCAGTGGGATCTAGATCTAGAGCAGGCTCGGGTTCACAATCTGGTGGTCACCGAATGGATACATGTCTGCAGCAGGAGGAAGCAGGTTTAGCTGAGCTCCCTGGCACTCAGGGAACTGCAGAGGAAGAGGCATCTGTGAGATCTGTGTCAGGTAACGAGCCTCTGGATTCACCTTCCAGCTCATCCTGTAGAGTCAGAAGAAGGGGGGGGAACCATCGCCCAGTGCTGTTGGAAGCCCTCAGCAGAGCGGCACACAAGTTGGAGGAGTGTATCTGCCTGCTCTCTGATGAAGTGGTGCCCACATGTATGCGTATGGAGGTCATCATGGGAAGGATGTTAGACGCAATGGAGACCATCTGGTCCAGCAGAATGTGAAGATTCATGCAGACCTGCACTCCATCACGGTAGCCAAGGGTGAGTTCCTGCACTGGTAACATAAGTGGGAAACAGGCACCTCAATGCCCCTCCAGGTGCTCCTTCCCCTCAAGGAGTCAGGCCGGGATCTTCAGGCACCCAAAGTGGGAAGGAGCTGCAGCTGGACACCCCTGGGTCATCCACTCAGGAATTTCAGAGGCTGTCTGCTCCCCTCGAGTCCTCTTTGCCTTTGGCCCCCTCAACCTCGTCCTTTGTCACTGTAAAGGGAGCAACTGGCCCAGACGAGAACAACCAAAGCAAGCCGGGGTCCAGAGGACGCACAGCGAAGTCATCAGCGGCAACAGGGCCAACCATTGCTCAGGCTGTCTCCACTCCTCCTGCGGATGTCAAGGCAGCACCTAGCAGAAGTCGTAGGCCTAGAAAAGTTAAGAAATTCTGATTACAAGTGGTTGCACGGATGAACACCTTTCATCACTTCATAATCTGAAAATTCATTCACTTTCACTGAATAATGTGTAATGTTGTATTTCAGCTTCATTGACAAGCTTCGCAAATGCCCCCACTGCATCTCCCTGTCCCCCCATCCATCGAGCACTCCCCCCTCCACCCCCAACCAGCAGTTCAGCTGTACACAGCCAGCCCATGAGTGATTCAGGAGGGAGGACAAGTGTGTGTGTGGCAGAGCCTTTTGGAGCCTCATGCAAGCACTCTCCCACCCACATGGATCCTTCCTCCATCATCCCAATGTCCTGAGCATTTTCAATGCTGCCTGCTGGGGTTCTCTAACAGCTGTCCTTCCGAGCTGACCTGCATCTCTGCCCACACACTGATCACTTTTCCATACACCCAACACAAGCTTCATTTTACTTTCAATTTTGCAAGATGGTACTGGTGAAGTATGTCTTTAGGTCTCTCATCCTTTCCCCTCCTCCAGTTCCCCGTGTCCTTTCCTCCATTGCTGTTGACCCCCCTGTAAGAAGTTGGGATCCTGAATAAATAAAAAAGAACTATCATCTATGCGGGTATCTTCTGCGTTTTATCAGATTTTCCACGCAGCATTGATTGCCACTTTTTCTAAACACTTTGACCACTGAACAGGCTTCAAAATAGCAAGGTCACTTAGTTCAGACTACCATGTTGACATTCCTAAGCTGGTAGAATGGCACCTTGTGCACCTCCTTATCGATGCAACTGTTTAGAAAGGATCAGGATATGGCCCTCAACATGATGTAAAGTAAAAACTGACCTTGAGCAGGATGACGAACAGGGGAGGTAGTAACTGCCCTGACATTTTATGTGCCTGTCTTGTATGCATTAGTCAGAAGGGTTTGGATAGGTGATTGACACTGGGTAAGCTACCAGCCCCCAAAAATGGCATATATATTGGTGTTATACTGGGGGCTGAAGTTGGGCTGCTGAGGTGCTGGTGAGGTGGCAGTGCTTATTGGGCAGCTGCCTTCTTCAGAGGGAAGATGGACCAGAGGAAGGGGAGGAAGATCGAAAGATCTAGGGAAGAGTTTCCTAACACTTCGACTACAGATTGAAATGGTGTTATCACAAGCTGTTACTGGTTGTATACTTTTTTTCTGTCCAATTAATGCATCATATCTGAACTGTTGTTTCTTAATAAAATTAATAAACAATCTTAAAATAATTAACTGCCTATTTAGGTATCTGTGGTCCCAAACCATTGGCATCATCTTCCACCTCCTCATCGTCATCTACCAGTCAGTACCCTTTCCTTTCCTGGATATCCAGGTGAATGTGCACATGTCCTATCTTCCTGAGAATCCCAGCCCCATCCACATTGACTTCCCCTACCTTATCCTTTCCACCCCAGGGTCTGTGTCTGCCTCCAAGTCTGCACCAACCATTCTTGTCATCCCTTCTACTGGTACCATTGCACTCTCACCCTCTCACTTGGCTGGCTCATTCTGCCCTCTCTCATTCTCATCATTCTCTCCTACTATATCCACCCTCATTTTTCTCCCCAGGATGCAGTCATCAACTCCACCTACCCCTCCCTTGCATGTTCACCTGGACATAACCCCCCTTATTCTGCGTCCACCCTTACTCCTTTCTCCACACTTACTCATTCCTCTACCCTTACTCCTTCCTCTCCCTGGGCTTCTTCCCATCACCACCCCCCCCATTCTGGACTCCTCCTCCCTGCAAACTTCTGCCTCCCCTTGGACTCCTTCCCCCTCCCAAACTCATTGCTCCACCTGGACAACTTCCCCCCCAAACTCCTTCCTCCCCCTGGACTCCTTCCCCTCTGCAAAATTCTTCCTCCCCCCAGATTCCTTCCTCCCCCAGACTCCTGCCTCCCTCCAAACTCCTTCCTCCACCATAAGTCCTTCACCCCTCTGAACTCCTTCCCTTACACCATTCTGCCCCCAAATACCTACTTCCCAGGTTGTCCCATTCTCCCCATTATACCCTCCTCCCCTGTAATCCCTCCCCCCTCCCAACCTCACCCACCGCACCCACCCCCCCACAACACCATTGTTTCCCCCTATCCCAAACTCACCATCCCCTCCCCCGGTACATTTTCCTCTCCCATTCACAGCTGGACCTTCCTCTCCACCCCCTTGATGATCATCTGCAGCAGACCATCGGACCATGGCCAAGACACTGATGTCCTGAAGCAGACTCTCAATGGTGACCTTCCACCTTCCATGAGCTGCTATGGGGCAGAGAATCCAATAGAATCCACCCAGTATGCAATGCATGTGTTCCCCCAAGATCCGGTTGCTGTCAGGCTCCAGCATCTTTTGCACCTCAAATGTCCGCGATGTGATCAAGGCCCTGATGGAAAGTCCCGACCTCTGCACGTCACACTTGTCAAGACGTGTTCTGCACCGGCATGTTTTCCCGCAAACGTGGATGGTAAATTTGATGTGGGGGGATGATTCCGGTAAGCAGGGCTTATAATTAGATGCAGATGTATTGAAGTGAAGTTCCCGATGTCCGACAGCCATTGATGGGAGAAGCAGATGATTGTAAACTGGTTTCACGATAGCGTGAAACTGATTTTTGGCCTTCCTGCCATATTGTCCTTTCATGCCCACCATGATGCCCGACACCAATGGGCACAGAAAATTCCGCCTTTTGTTTTTATTATTATTTGCTAAACATGTATTTCAAAATCAACAACAGATATTAATTGTTAGAGATATGAAAAACTCTATCATGACCCGCTGAAAGAAATCTATTAACATGGTTGCAGTTTACAGCCTCCATGTTGAAGAACAGCATTTCACACACAACTCCTCAGTCAGATGGAGATAGGAAAAGTGTTCCCTGAACACCTGCCATGGATGGGGCTTCCTGTGCGGTGCCCTTCTCTTCCATCTTTTCCCAGCTGTCCCTCCTCACGCCCGCTTACTCCTGCCTTCTTTGCTGATGTCCATCCTCCTCCCAGCCTAGCTCAATGTTGTTGTTGGAATTCAAGCCAATTGTGGAATGGAGAAAATAGACATTAAAAAGTCCCAGAAGTTGATCAGCAACCTATCAGAACAAACTATCATGTAACTCTTTATGGAGGAGATGAGACCTTTTTAATAATACTCCTTATTCATCTTTGATGATTGTTAGCACCATAATTGTCAGCACCATAGCATCCCATGCACAAACGTTCACTCCATCCACCACCGATGCACAGTGGCATCTAGAAGATGCACTGCAGGAACTCACCAAGCCTCCTTGGGCAGCATCTTCCAAACCAACAACCGCTACCATCCAGAAGGGCAAGGGCAGCAGGTTCATGTGAACACCACCACCTGGAAGTTCCCCTCCAAGTCACTCACCATTCTCACTTGGAAATATATCACCGTTCCTTCACTGTCACCGGGTCAAAATCCTGGTACTGCCTAACAGTACTGTGGGTGTACCTACATCACATAGGCTGTAATGGTTCAAGAAGGCAGCTCACCACCACCTTCTCAAGGCAATTAGGGATGGGCAATAAATGCTGGCTTCAATAGCCATACCCACATCCCATAAATGAATAAAAAATATAATTTTCTTGGTGTGTTGATCATGTGGGTTGGTCTGGCACTGGGGAGGAACAATTTCTCAAAGGGGTCCTACACTCGTAACATCCTTATTTTAATATTATAATGCATTTTTGGACACCTATGAGGGCACCCAATCCAATAAAACAAGTGGCACTCATGCAATGCCAGCTATATCAAACCTTTAAGTGCCAGTTTCATCCCTGAAAAAATGGAATCCAATTTATGATGTACTTGAAGAGGTGCTGATGTTGTTTGGAAGCGTTGAATCATTTTTTTATGAATCACTGGCATTTATTGCCCTTGTTCAAAGAGCTGTTGTTTTTAAGCATTAACCACATTGCTATGGGTCTGGAGTCACATGCAGGCCAGACCAAGTAGGATGTGGATATTATAGGCGAGGCCCCAGAGAACCAGATGGGTTTCATGGTTATCATCTGACTTTTAAATCCAGATTTTTATTGGTGAGATTTTAATCTGCCATGGTGGTATCGGAACCCAGGTCCCCTGGGTCTCTGGAGTGTTAGCCCAGTGATAATACCACCAGGCCACCAACTCTGAACTACTTTATGCCAGTATTCCATATTCCTTCAAGGATGCATTTTTCTGGCATTCTGTTGTCTCTCCACATGCCAGCCCTGAGCTATCCTAATTATAAATACTGAACTGGGCCTCACCTATAAAATCCACATTCTCCAGTATTCTTATACAAGGACTGACTTTGGTATTTACACTATTTGCAGGTTCCATGACACAAACAAGGTAGGAAAACCGTTTGCTTCATTCCAAATAAGCTGCTGAATGAATGCAAAATACACAAATTTATCTTAATTTCTTGGTACAATTTATATAACTTGTTAACATATTTCTTTTTAGAAGAGATGCAAACTCATTTAACATTGTTTCCGGTTCTTTACAGCTACAAAGGATTAATTCTTTAAAATATTAAAATCGAACATATGTAGTTAAAAGAAATAAATTGAGGATACTAATCTGATCTTGTTATTGACACATATACCTAATATAACCACTTAACTACACATTAGTGTTCATTACAAAGTTTCATTGTTATTTCAAAAAAATTTCAATTTAGTTATTCAGTAACAGTACATCCATTTTTCCCACTACAGTATCTTTATTTATCCAACTCTTGTTGGGTTCCAGTTAGACTTTGCTGACATATTGGACTGGATTATACCAGCCCTTTGGGATGGGTTGGGAGGCAGAAAGGCTGGCAAAATGGCAGCAGGAAGGCAGCAGATCGTGTGCCCATTGCCTTCCTGTGGCCATGCCACCCTGCCAGCGACGGGAACGGTCACAAGCAGCTCACCTGCCCTGTGCCCAATTGAACCATTTAAGTGATAAATCTTAGGCCTCTTCCTGCCTATGTTGGCATTTAACCAGCAGCAGGGGATGCTTTCACCATGTGGGGAGACTGCCTGATGAACCCTGGTGCCTCCTGGTGGGCTCTGGAGGCAGATGGCCCTCCTTTTCAGGCACTCCATGGACCATGTAGGGTCCCTCACCCTTCACCCCAGTGGCAATGGATGCACCCGAGGCAATGACCATATGGCCTCAGCAAGCCTCCTGTTCACACACTGCTCCCCCTCCCCCAACTCACAGCAGTCTGCCAGACTGGCCTCAGTGACACCAGGCCACACTTATCTGGTTGTGAGGTTGAATGGCTGTCATCCTCATTCTCCAAGTGAAGGCCCAGAGCTGGCCATTGCTCCTGGTGGTGTTGCTGAGGCTGTTGCATTACCACCACTCTGATTGTCTGCCAGTTGTTGGGGACAGGCTACCGTCCTTAATAGGGACAGCCACTTAATTGGCTGCTGCTGACAAAATGGGATGCTGGGTCTCACTGGCTAGCATTTCTTAACTGTTAATCATGTGCTCTAATTATTTTCCAATGCAAAGGAGGGAGTACACAGAACATCTTGCCTTGAGGACAAAAAGCACAACCCCCTTAAGAAAAGCATGCTTCACTCAGTTCAGGCACAGATGCCTCCAATGCTGTTCTGCAAGTCTGAAGTAGACTGTAAAACCAGATCAATGTTATTGTTGATCTGTCAAGAAATACATCTATTGGATCAAAGTAGTGTTTTTACATTGAATTCTACTTCATCTGTAAAAAAGTGATTGGTCGTGTTCATTTTCTAATTGTAGAGTTATTAAGATGAGTTTTGATTCATAGAGGAATATTATATATCATGCTAACCTTTTAATTAATAGGAATTAGTTAAGAAATATTTATACTTTAACAAAAAGCAAAGTGTAATTACAGTTATGTCAAATAGCGGTTGCATAAGTTTTATGTTGTTTTCTACCAAGTGGTATGATGAAATTCTGAATAAATAGTATAAACATGTCTAAGCAGGAAATTCTGGTAGTGAATTATTGACTGCTACAAATGATGTGAACATCCCAGAGCAGAGGAATTGTGCTCACTGTACCCAAACTGTTTACCAATAGTCTTTAACTGTTCTGATGTACATTTGCTAGCATATATTCTGGTATTTTATATTAGCTGCTTTGTGTGTGTTGTCCATTTTAGTTATAATAGTGTCCACTGTTATGCAAACTGAGTGATATAATCGGTGCTGTGGGCCGCTAATAGAGAGCGGTATGATTAATAAATGGACTCTACATTTCACATTGAAAAATCCATAACATTAAAAAGGAATCAAGAGTTATGGGAGGAAGGCCAGCTAGGAAACATAAACAGAGTGACAAGAACAAGGAAACAAAAAACAGATGGATGTAGGAGGGTAACAAGTCACTAAGGGATAGAAAGAGGCCCAGTGTTAAGTAAATAACTATCAGCTAGCTGGAGAGCATTGTGTTGGTTGGGTGAGACCATGAAGGTATTGGTAGGTGGGTTGTACAGTCACAGCAGTGTATGTAAAGTAGAGCTAGAATGGCACTGAAGACATAAAAGTCACAAATTCAGATATAAGACAGGAAATGCTGGTAAATCTCCTGTAGACAAGTCAGCATACTAAAAGAGAAGATAAGCTAATTTTTCAAGTGTAACCCTGCATCAGAACTGAAAACTTAAAGAAAATCAAACAGTTTAATAGTGCTATAAAAAAGAGAAGCATCAGATATTCTAGTCACTGAAAGGAAGTTTATTAGTTGAACAGAAGATTAACTTACCTTTTCTCTTTACAAATGATCCACTTGCTGCATTTTCTATCTTTGTTTCCGATTTCCAACATTTACAGGAATTTTTCTTATTTATTTGTACAATATTTAAATCATTGCTACAAACATTGACTAATATAATACATAAGAAATAATGGAAAATTAAATTGTATTTTACAACTTATATTTTCCAGTTCCTCTGCAGTAACAAGCTATTCCATCTGAGGCCAATGTGAATCAAAAATTCAATATACTTTGATACCTCATCACCCTCACATTTTCAGAAAAAATAACCCTGCTTCTACACAAATCCACTCAACACGTGAATTGGAGATACTGATCTGATTCAAAACTGAACCACAAATCCAGCCTATGGATAAAAAGCAAGTGTTTGTCATTGAGGGCTGTAAATTGTAAGTGAACTGAGGTCCTGACAATACAATGTTAAAAATACAGCCTGAAATTACACCCAGTTCAAATGCATCACGCTAGAGAAGCCTGGATTAATAGTGAAAAAACAAAATGCCCCTACAGTATTAGTGGAATACTCATGGTGATTGCCAAAAATTTTCTTTCACTTATTTCCCTCCATTCCTGAACATCTTGACTCATACTGGAATATGGTGACTATGGTTTCACAGGTACTAACAACCCTTCAGCCAAAGAGCGACATGCATTTATATAGCACCTTTCATGACCACTGAATGTCCAAATCACTTTACAGTCAATGTAATTCTTTTGAAATGTAGCCACTGTTTCAACTTAGGAAAAGGGGCAGTCAACTCCCACAAACAGCAATGTGATAACATGCTCTTGTGTTGAGGAATAAATATTTGCCAGGATACCAGATATAACTCCAGTGCACTTCTTCCAAATAATGTTATGGGTTCATTTTCATCCACCTGAGAATGCAAGCAGCCCTCATTTTGACTTCTCATCCAAAATGTGGCATCTCCAGCAGCGTAGCACTCCTTCAGCACTTAATTTTGCATTCAAGCCCTGTCATGGGATTGAGCCATGACCTTCTAGCTCTGAGACAAGAGTGTTACTAACTCAGACACAGCTGTCACGTCAAGCAGACAGTGAGTATCTATTATTGAATGCAAATAGGAACATTGGAGCCAAGCCCAATCCCTAGCTAACATGCTTACTCACACATTCTTTCCAGCCAGAACCACTTTATGATGATAGAAAGCTCAAATCATGATTAAGCTTTCTCCTATCTGACCAGAGGCAATGAGACCTATCACCAAACTGACTGAGGGGAGTTTAATTAGGCAACACAGCTCACAATGGGGATTGAACCTTAGGCCATCAATAGCTTTTTGACTTTCCCTAGAGGCAGTGCATTTACCAATTGGCACTGACTTCAGTAATGGTTCTTTGACTTTCTGCCAGATCCATCAGAGGCCTGTTCAAAGTGGGAAATGCACTTACTGTTATCTTCTGGCTTATTGCCATGTTGGAGTGATGGAAGTAAAAGGACCTTGCTTGATGAGAGCATAGATCAGACAATCAGTGCAAAGGTCATTGCATCAGAATCTGTAGCCTTCCCAATTTTCCAGCCTGTAGAATTAATAACAGAAAACAGGGAAAACTGAGAATCTGGCACACTGAACTCTGCACCCATTTATCCCATCAACATTCCCATCAAGAAGACATCAATGCTCAGAGCACTAATTCCTAAAATGTGTCCCTTCATGGTGTGTAATAATAGAAAACTAGCTTTCATTCCCCAACTTAGTATGAGCAATGCCATGGGGATTCACTAATCTGTACATTTTAAGTGGAAAAGTGACACAATGTTAACAGGTTCAGAAAATCTCTTCCAATACCAATCCAGAGACTCGAGCACATAATCTTTGGAGCAGTACTGAGGGAGTGCAGCACTGTCAAAGGTGTTACCCTCAGATGGGACTTTAACCTAAGGCTCTATCTGCCCTCTCAAGTGGATATGAAAAAAAAAAATCCCTCAGCACTATTTCAAGAAGAGCAAAGGAGTTCTCTCAGTGCTCCAGCCAGCATTTATTCCTCAACCAAGATAAAAAAAGTTAGATAAAAACAAAAACCTGCGGATGCTGGAAATCCAAAACAAAAACAGAATTACCTGGAAAAACTCAGCAGGTCTGGCAGCATCGGCGGAGAAGAAAAGAGTTGATGTTTCGAGTCCTTATGACCCTTCCACAGAACTGAGCGATATAAGGAGAGGGGTGAAATATAAGCTGGTTTAAGGTGGGGGTGGGGGGTTGGGTGGGGGGAGAGAAGTGGAGGGACGTGGTGTGGTTGTAGGGACAAGCAAGCAGTGATAGGAGCAGATAATCAAAAGATGTCACAGACAAAAGAACAAAAGAGCACACAGGTGTTGAAGTTGGTGATATTATCTAAACGAATGTGCTAATTAAGAATGGATGGTAGGGCACTCAAGGTACAGCTCTAGTGGGGGTGAGGGGGCATAAAAGATTTAAAAATAATGGAAATAGGTGGGAAAGGAAAAATCTATATAAATTATTGGAAAAAACAAAAGGAAGGGGGAAGAAACAGAAAGGGGGTGGGGATGGAGGACGGAGTTCAAGATTTAAAGTTGTCGAATTCAATATTCAGTCTGGAAGGCTGTTAAGTGCCTAGTCGGAAGATGAGGTGCTGTTCCTCCAGTTTGCGTTGGGCTTCACTGGAACAATGCAGCAAGCCAAGGACAGACATGTGGGCAAGAGAGCAGGGTGGAGTGTTAAAATGGCAAGCGACAGGGAGGTTTGGGTTATTTTTGCGGACAGACCGTGGTGAAGAGCTGCAGCCATGACCAGGAGAGAGGCTGCTGCTTACAGCAATCCTTCTCAGGGTGACGGGGGATTTCTGGGTCCTTAGTATCAGTTAGAATGGGTCAATTGACATGGATTTATGAGGTTGCAGCAGCCAGAGGAAGGCTGCCTCCCTGGGTCTCTCTTACCTGGAGATCTTGCTGCTGGACCTGAGAGACTCAAATGAGGTGATCTTTCCCAAGGATGGGAGAAATAGACAGTCTGTCCAACCAAGCAGGCTAGCAAGGAAGTAGCTAAGGAAGTCAGGCCACAATGAAGGCTGACAGCAGGGAGGTGCAGCTTGAGGTGAGTGTTAGGCTGGTGAAGTGACTTTCAAGAAGTTGCTAATCCCCCATCAATTATGAGGGCATGAAAGCAGAGCTAGCTAAAGTGAACTGGTAAATTAGGTCAACTGAAATGCAGTGGTAGAGATTTAAGGGGATATTCATTTCATTCTTCGCCTCATCCGATGCCTCAACAAAAACCTTTCCTCTTCCTTTTAGGTGTTAAGGAGCGCAGGCTCCAACAGACGGCCTCTCAAGCCCTCCGCCCCATCCATTCCCTTTGACCCCATCCCTTCTTCTAATCTCGCCTTTTGCCCTGTATTCATTTTACCATCTGACCTTTACGTCTCTGATGCTGAACAATCTTAACAAAAGACTCAGTTTTATTCCCACACATCCCACCTCAATGAATTTCGGGCTCCGCATGAAGATGAACTCTTCTTCCATTGTCTTCAACTCTATGGTCACTTTCTTCGGCAGGAGTCCTTCCTCAACTAGCAGACCTTTTCGCCCCACTCCAGTGTTCCCCTTTACACCTAGATCCTTCCCCATGGCCTCTTATCCGCTCTCAATCTTTTCATTAAGGACTGTCAGTGTGACATTGGCTGTCATAATTTCCCTACTCCCCCTTACTCACTCTAATCTGTCTCCCACCCTACTTCCCACCTTATAGTTCCCAACCTCGAACAGCCCACTTCTACCTCCTTCCCAAAATCCAGCAGTATTGTTCTGGTAGACCCATCATTTCACTCTGTTTCAGTCCCACTGAACTTACTTCCTTCTATCTTGATTCTATTTTTTCTCCCCTTGTTCAGTCTCTTTCCACCTACATTCTTGATTCTTCTGACACCCTAAGTCATTTCAACAATTTCCAGTTTGGTGGCCCTAACCACCTCCTCTTCACTATGGATATTCATTGCCTTTAGACCTCAATCCCCCACCAGGACAGTCTGAGGGCTCTCCGCTTCTTCCTTGAACAGAGACCCAAACAGCCCCCAACCACCACCACCCTCCTCCACCTGGCTGAACTTATTATCTCATTGAACAATTTTTCCTTCAACTTATCTCACTTATTACAAATAAAAAGTGTTGCTATGGGTACCCGCATGGGCCCTGATTATCCCTGACGTTTTGTGAGGTATGTGGAACATTCCTTTGTCCAGTCCTATTCAGGATCCCTTCCCCCAACTCTTTTCCTGGCACATCAATTCGTGCCGTTTCTTACTCTCATCCAGGAACTGGAAAAATTCACCAATCTTGCTTCCACTTTTCACTCATCCCTCACCTTCACGTGGTCCATCTCCATCACTGCTCTTAACTTCCTTGACTTCTCTGTCTCTATTTCTGCGGATAGGTTGTCTACTAATATTCCTTATAAACCTACCAACTCCCACAGCTACCTCAAATACTTTTCCTCACACCCTGCTTCCATTCCATTCTCCCAATTTCTCTGTCTCTGTTGTATCTGTTCTGATGATGCTACCTTTCACATCGGCGCTTCTGACATGTCTTCCTTTTTCCTCAGCCAAGGATTCTCCCTCGCTGTAGTTGACAGGGCCCTCAACTGTGTCTGACCCATTTCTAGCACTTCTGCCCTCACCCCTTCCCCTCCCTCCAGAAGTACATATGGTTCTCTTTGTCCTCAACCCCACCAGCCTCCACTTTCAAAGGATCATCCTCCACCATTTCTGCCACCTCCAAATACCAACAAACGCATCTACCCCTCCCCTCCCCTATCAGCATTCCAAAGAGTCATTCACTCCATAACACTCAGGTCCACTCCTCTATCACCCTCAACAATTCATCTCCTTCCCATAGCATCTTCCAATGCAATCACAGGAGGTGTAACACCTGCCCTTTTACCTCCGCTGTCCTCACTGTCCAAGGCCTCAAACACTTTATCTGGAAGAAGATAAAGCAGTGCTTTACTTGTACTTCTTTCAAGTTAGTCTACTGTATTCACTGTTCACAACGCCGGCTCCTCTGCACTGGGGGAACCAAACAGAGACTGGGTGACCGTTTTGCGGTACACCTCTGCTTAGTCCACAAACATGACCTTGATCTTCTCATTGTTTGCCATCTTAATTCATCACCTTGCTCTCATTTTCAGATTTCTGTTCTCGGCCTGCTGAAATGTTCCAGTGAATAGTGGAACCCAATGCAAGCATGAGGAACAGCACCTCATCTTCGGATTAGGCAATTTACAGTCTTCTGGACTCAACATTGAGCTCAACAACGCCAGACTGTTCTCTCCACTTTTATTCGTTTTTTTTGCCAAGTGCCAGTCTGTCTCTGTTTTCATGTTTTTGCTTTCATACATGGCTGTCCTTTATTCTGCCATTAACTCTTACTCTGGACCCATGCTTTCTTTCTTTACTACAACCATTACCATTCACTATGCCTTTTGTTCAATGACATCTTTGTCTTTCAATCTCTCCTGCCCTCTAGCCTACCCCTGACCTTCCTTCTTTCCATCCCTATCACAACCCCCCACCACTCCCCGTTTTTCAACAGCATAAAACCCATCACAGTTCTACCTCGCTTCAGTTCTGAAGAAGTCATATTGGACTCCCTTTCTCCCTCCACAAATGCTGCCAAACCTGCTTTTATATTAGAGAATTTTTGTGTTCCCCTTTATGTTGACTGCCATCCTATTTTCATACTCTCTCTTTGTCAGTCTTATTTTTCTCTTCACCTCCCCTCTCAATCTATTGTATTTGGCCTGGTTTTCACTTGAAGAATTCACCTGGCATGCATTATACGCCCTCCTTTTTTGTTGCATCATTATCGCTATCTCCTTCATGATCCAAGGAGCACTTTTTTGGCTCCCTTACCTTTTGCTCTTGTTGGAATGTACCTAGCCTGTAGCTGAAACAGCTTCTTCCTTATGTTACGGTTTTCCCTGTCAGTCTCAAGCTCCATTTTACCCTGGCTAGATCCCTTCCCATTGTATTGAAATTAGCCTTCTTCCAAATTAGAAGTTTGATATTAGATTGTTCCTTGCTCTTCCCCTACTACTCTAAACTTTATGACATGATAATCACTCTTAACTAAATGTTCTCTCACAGACACTTGGCCCACATTACCCAGCACCAGATCGAGCAATACCTCCTTTCTAGTTGGGCCAAAAACATACTGATCAAGAATGTTCTCCCGAACAAATTTCAGAAATTCCTCCCACTTCTTATTCTTTACTCCAACGTAATCAAGGTTGATATTTGGATAATTAAAGTCCCCCAATATCACCATTCTATAGTTCTTGCAAATCTCTGTGATTCCCCTGCAGATTTGTTCCTCTGTCTCTCTTTCACTGTTTGGAGGTCTGTAGGATGCCTTGAGTAGTGAGATCTTACCTTTTCGCTTCTCAACTTTAACCAAATGGACTCTGTCCTTGCCCCCTCGAGGAAATCCTCTCTTTCCAATATGACAATATATTTCTGAATCAGCACGGCCTCCCCACCTCCCTTTTGCCTTCTCTTATTAGCCTTGTATATCAAGTGCCCAGCCCTCACCACTTTTAAGCCATGTTTCCGTTATTGGCACTATATCATATTCACACATCGTTATTTGTGCTTGTAGCTCACCAACCTTATTCACCATACTTTTTGTGTTAACGTACATGCATTGAAATCATGTCTTTGCATTCCTTGTGGTCCTTCTTAGTCTGCTCCTATTTAATATGGCACTACTTCCTTCCCTAGTACTATCCAATACTCTCACTTTATACAGCTTATTCATCATTTTTACTTCAATATGGTGGTGGCCCATTGCCTGTCAATTCAGTTTAAACCCTCCCCAACCACTGTAGTGAATCTCCCTAGAGGGACATTGCTTCTAACCCTGTTGAGGTGCAACCCATCCCTTTTGAATAGGTTCCTTCTGTCCAAGAATTGGTCCCAATGCCCCAAGAATCTGAAGCCCTCCCTCCCCATGCATCAAGCCACACATTGAACCTCTTAGCTTCCTATTTGTACTCAGGCTAGAGCATAGCACTGGGAGTAACCCAGAGATTGTTATCCTTGAGGTTCTACTTTTTAACTTCCTCCCTAGCGCCTGAAAATCTGACCATAGGATCTCAATATCTCGCTCTCTACTTCATTGGTACCAATGTTCACCATAACTACTGATTCACTCCCTTCCCCCTGCAGAATATTTTGTATACTCTCTGTGATGTCCTTTACCCGAGCACCAGGGAAGCAATACGCTTTGCAGGACTCACGATGACGGTTACAGAAGTGCTTGGTATCAGAATCAGACCCAACTTCACTTTTAGGGGGTTTTACTCCCCACACGTATCCAAACCCATCTCCCCTTGCCTAGGAAAATTCCCCCAGAGTGTGCAAGAAGGTTTATGGCCTTTGACAATGAGAGGAATTACAGGAGGGATTTCAGGCCTTGTGTTTTAGATTGCTAAAGTGAAGATTATGATCCTGATTCATAGGGGTCGACCAATTTCAGCATCCTCAGCTGATAGCGGCAGTGTGATATTCTGATAACTGTCTCTTTGGCTAATAATTAGGGCACCCACAGTGCAGAATATTTTTCTGAAATATGTCCTAATTTCTGAGCAGGTTGTCACCAGCCATGTAGGTAATTGCTTGGCCTGAGGACATTTAGAAAGGTTTCCATTTGGTCAAACCTGTACTTCTCCTGCTGTTCTGACTGATCTGTCCATAGGAAAAATATATTAAGACCTTTTCTTCTGACAAGATCATAAATCACCAGGGATATTCAATGTAACATAAATGTCGAAATGATCTTAGCTACTTCCCCCACAGGCATCTGAGAACCAGAGGCAAATACTGTTGAGGCCACTGTGGCCTTTTAATCTATAATCATGACTCCAGGTAGTGCTGAAGTCAACATCCTCTGTCAGCTCAATACAGCAGACCAAGGCACTGCCTAGTTAAAACAGTAATTGCAGATTACATGGTTGTCTGGTGCTGACACCAACTCTATGATTGAAACTTTCTTTTATGGGTTTCTCTCATTTTCCCCTAGTTCTATCTGTCTCAGCAATGTTAGGCTGTGTCGTACAAAATCTAATCCAAGTCATTGCCAAAAGGCAGTGTAGTTAGTATTTGCAAACAATTTACAGATAAGAGAGATTTCTGCAATATGATTTTGAAACACAGACAATTTACAGAAAAGTTCAATAATTTGCTGGAGGAAACTAATTTGCTGTGGAATATGTCTGAATAAACAATGTTATCAATTCATTGCAGCACTGCAAAAGCAGCCTTGCTCATTTTCAGTAAAGGATCATCTTCTCTATATCTCACATGCTTAAAGCTGAAAATCTTTTTAAAAGTCACTTTTCTTTTGGAATAATGTTTTTGACAAATGCAGTAATTTGCTTGCACCCAGATTCACTACAACTGTGATTAAAAACAATCTATCATAGTTTGTTAGTTTTTATTAGTTTACCTATATTTGTACTTAAAATTAAATTAAACAGTTGAATTCAATTCAACAGAAAGGTAATAAGTGTAAGCTTATTCAACTGCTTTCAAAAGATTCAAATCACATTATGAAGTATTTCTTCCCACAATTAAGGTAATGCAGCATTTGATTTCTGTAGTTCATTCCTATTTGGTGCCATTTTCAGCAGAAATAATGAGACAGGCAGGAACTTGTAAAGGAGTGGGTAGATGCCTCACCAGGTGCCACCTATTTTATGGCCTGATGAATTTTCCACCACAAGTGATGTGAATCTAGTTCCGACGTGAAGCCATGAGGATGTCATGAGTTCATTTATTCTTTGCTACACCCCACAAAGGAAGTCTTGTGACACAGTGGATAGCATGCCTGCCTCTGAGTCAGGAGCTCCAGGATTGAGTACCACCCAAGGACTTGGTGGCCAAGGAAGGTGCATTCATGACGTGGCTAAACAAGTTGATTATCAACCTCAAAATTCTTCCAACACACACCAATGGAAGGTAATAAGAACAGGAGAGATTCCTGGTCAGCCATGTGATGGAAAGAAAGTTGGAGTCTCTACAATCACTATCTGTAGCTCCAGACCACAACATGCATGTTGCCACAGCAGCTCAGACTTCCTGAGTGCTTTGAACACAGATACCCCTGTGGAGCAGGGGAAATGGGATGGGAAGATCTGTTGCTGAATTCAACACCCTTAAAACCATTCTTGGTAAACTTCCATTACTGATGCTACTCCCCCTCTTCCTCAGCATCAGGGATTTCAGCCATCAACCCATTGTCCACTCCATATAAATGATGGTGGAGAGGAGGAGTACAGGGACAACAGCGGATTTCCTATCCCAATACTGCTGATCCTGTGTAAGGACAAAAGATCCTGTGAGAAAAGTGTCCTTTCCACTGAAGGAGGTAATGAACCTAGTTGTGGCCACCTCACGTCACTTCTATTTTTTGTAAGTCAGGAATGGAGACGTGGTGAGACATGGGCTCATTTAGAGTCATTTTGCAAAATTTCTTGGGGGTTTCCAGGGAGTTTGTAAGGAAGTGCTTTTATTGTGCATTATATTATTATTATACAAAATATTGTGCTTTTCCTCAGGATGCCCCAAAGTACTTTGCAGCTAATTAATTATTTTTGAAGTGTACTCTATCATTATTTGGGTAAATATGATAGACAATTTGCACACAAGGTCTCAGAAACAACAACACAATAAATGACCACCCCTTTAAGCTTGCTTTCCACGACTAAGTCCTGCAGCTGAAATTCCCCAGATGGCAATAGTGGACTCCTTCTATATAGGGAATGAAAGCTGACTCTGGAAAATGGGTTGGCGTTATGGCACTATTTGGTCAACAGTTGGAAGTCCTGACTTCAACCCCACAGAAAGAAAGGCCAGTAAAACTTGGAAATGAAGGGTACCAGTAAAATATGTCTGAACTGGACTTGTATACCTTAAAATGTTCCAATATTGGTGCCAGTATTACTGATTTTTACTGGGATTTGAAAATTTTGAACTGCTTTTTCCTCCTGGGCCAACTCCACTGACCAAATTGCCCACAAGAAAATTCAACTCTATTAATCACGTTTTCCATCACTGCCTTTTCAAATGCACAGCTGCATCAAAAAAGTACAAATACATTATGTGGTCAAGTTAACTCATTGCCATTCTCCATAGATCCCAACATCTGCATGACAGGCTACTGCAATTTCATTAAAAGATGCTATTGGAAAAATACCATAGAAATACTCAGTTGTCCTAAAATGTTTTCTGTATTATCCTGCTGAATTCTGGGAAAATAAAAATACTCAAACACATCCCTGCCAGGACAAAAACCTTTAAAATGGTAATCATCTAGTTCTCATCAATGGCCAGAACTGGGTATGCACAAGTTTGTCAAGATTGAATGAAGAGCTTCTCCTATCTAGTACTGTTATGTGCCATTATTTGGTCAAATAAAGTGAAATGAATATTTAGAACTAATGAGCAGGCCTGGATTTCACAAATAATTAGGAACATTCTCATTATAAGTACTTAACATGTTCCTATTATCACTAAAGAAGAGATTTCTTGAAATAAAGCATTACTCGAAGGCTAAAAGATTGTGTCAAAGGATCAAAAGAGATTGATTTTGCTTATCACGTATAAAATGCAGTCTTGCTGACATAAAATACCAGAAAAATCAGATGTTTTCAGATAAAAAAAGAACATTGATTTAAGCTTATCAAAGCAAAGAGAGAAATTGGACAAATAGGCTAGACTTTACAGGTGTTCAGAGGAAGTTTAAGTTTAAGAACTCTAATAGTCACAAATGGGCAAATAATTTAGTGTTCCCCCCCTCTATGAGAGTTAAGCTTCTGAAAATAAGAGCAAGGTTCCTGCTACCAAGAGAGAACAGATATCAGCAGATATCAGAAGGTGGAAATATTACAATGAGCAACAGAGCTTTATAGTGCTGATGCCCTGGAAACTGGACCTACACATCTTAAAAGGAGGTAAGAGCACCTGCCCTACTACACCTATTTCAAAAGATGAGGTTGTATAAGAAATCTTTGTTAAAGCTGTAAGCTTTAGTTTAATTTAAACTAAATTAAAACTAAATGGGCTTTTAATATATCCAATAGATTGACTGTGAATTTGTTAACTTATACATGGAGCCTTGGCTAAACTAACTTTGCTGGCAGTTTGTCAATCTTGGACATTGAGTATAATATTAATTTGTAATAAGTGGAGTCCACGTGATATTTGGTTATCTTGTGTACTCACACTTAATACTAAGATGCAACCAACTGCATTATTGTGTCAACAGAAAAAATGTTAGGTCATGATTTTGTGACTTGGTTTTCACTTTGATGATTTGCAAAGAAATTGTTACCTCATCGAGTAGATTGCATCCATCCTAATAAAGTTTTGGTAGTGTAAATGCTAATATAATTTGGGCTGGTCATTGTAAGATGGCCCAATTGAGCCACATTTAGGCATCTACTATTTCTCTAGATGTGAACATGAATTCCTGGACAGCTTTTTGACAAATAGTTAAAGTGAAGGAGTTAGAGTGTTAATGGTTGGTTGATTATGTTGTTAAAGATACATAGGTGATGCGCATTATTTGATTAAGGACTGAGAGCATGTGTAAAGAGAGTCTGCTGAGAGACACTGAGTTGATAGTTAGGAGGCAGAGATTTGTAATGCTGCATCTTGTGAATACATCTACTATCAAGGAAAAGACCAGTGTCTTGTTTCATACTTCACTATCTGGCTTGGATACATTAACATAGAGATTCATCTGATGCCTTTGGTTTATACAGCTTACAAGGAGTATTGTTTTATTGGTCTCAATGTCCCTAAAGTCCAATAAATCATAGATTGTCCACTTGATCAATGCAATCATTCCATAATCTGATACCTACTCATTTGCAACCAGCAGCACCACATCACCGAAATGAATGTCCCATTTCCTGACAGCTGCCATAATGCATTAATCTCAAGGCTGTACCACCACTCTTACAACCAGAAAGGCTCCTTGGATAAAAAGGCTGCCCTCCCCAGCCACAGGCAATGACAACAGTGTTCTTTCCTGGGGCATCTGCTGAACATCACTATAATATAAGCCATTCTTCTATCAGAGTCATCATAGAGCATACTATTGGAAATTGGAAGGAATACTTGAGTTGACTGAATCAGTCTCTGAACATTCTGCAATATATTTCAAGTAGGCCCTCATGGATCACGGTTGTGTTCTGCTGCTGTTCAACAAGAAATCCACAGGGAAGTAAGACACCCATGATCCGCAAATGTTTTACTCTGGTAAGCATCGCTGAAATGAAAGAGTGCAGATGAACCCTCTTGAATACTGAATGTCTTCTGGAACTAACAAGTTTGTTAACTGTCAAAAATTATTTTGTTACCAAAGTGGAGAAGTTCTTGGAGGTGAGCGGCGGCAGCAACAGGCAGCTGATGGTCTTGTGTCTCATGACAGCCTGTACTTAGTTTGCACAGGAGACAAAAGGAAATATCTGCACCATAATAAAGAGAAATTGAAGCCTCTGTGGATCAATCTATTTCTACAGTAAAAGCACAACAGCAGCTTGAAGGGCTAACAAAGAATAGCTATCTGCTGGCCGCAAAACACATTCAGGTCAATGTGATATAGGCAGTCCTTTGATCAAAACATCCACACAAATAGTCCTGTCTACATTATCACCCTTCCCACAAATATACCATCACCCATTGACCTTTCTTTGAACACTAAAACTTGCATTACTCCCATTTATACCAACTGATCAAAGCTAGTACTAAACCTTTCCGAGAATAACATCTGCACATACAAATGTTTTACAACCCATAACATGTGACTTTGTCATGTGCTTCACTTTGGGATCAGGGCTTGGAATTTGAACTCTTAGGGCAGAATATTGTGCTCGTCAGGCAGGCACGCGCCCAACCCGAATGAGTGTAAAATGATGCGCAATGATGACGGGCGAGCGTCCTGATGTCACTTGCATGATATTCTGGTTAGCAGGTGCACGTGGGAGTCGGCAGCGCACCTGTCAACAATTAACAGCTTTATTAAGGCCATTAAAGTAATAATTAAATGAAATTTTTTGTTGCCCGTCCAACTTTACAGTTGGCAGGCAGGCAACAAGTCCAAGCGGCCTTTGGATTTTTTAGGAAACTCCATCCAAGGGCGGGATGAGGTTTCCAATAGCAAATAAAAATTAAATAATAATTTTTACATTTCATTCATAACATGTCCCTGTTCATGTGACAGAGTCACATTAGGGGACATGTTTTTAACATTGCTTAAGTTTTTAGTTTTTAATGTTAAAAATCTTCAGCTCCCTGAGGTGCTTTGTGCCTCAGGGAGCTTTTACTGTGCGCACCTGCGCGCATGCATGACCTTCAATGCTCGCGTTCCTCCCGCCACCCCACCCCATTTCACGCTGACTGCCCATTAATTGGCCAGCCAGTGTGAAATCGCCGTCCGGGTTCGATCACAGGAGGCGGACAGCTTCCCAACTGGTCTCAGGCCCGCCCGCAGAGCCCGCCCGACCACTGGAAAATCCTGGCCTTAATCTGCTACTCCTCCTAAGTGCTACATGAAGTGCAGCAATAAATAAGGTGGATGGTGGTGAACTGTGAAGCACTTAGTCCACACATTCATCCTAACATTCTGGCTGTGCAGGCAATTTTAAACTGATGCAGACCATTAAATTCTGCAGCGACACAGCACTTCCAGTACCTACAGTAACAGCACCCAATCTCAGATGGAAACGTTGTCAGGAGCCCTCCTAAAATGTTATAATTAATATGATGCCAAGAGTTCTTCATTCAGCAGATGGACAGGCAGAAACCCCAATCCACTGGTAGACCCTGCACTAAGGAAAATCCTGGCTTACATTTATTTTAAACTCTAAAGAGTCAAATTTAGCCCTGCCTACCTGGCAGAAATCAGGTGGCAGACAGTTAAAATGTCCTTTCCTTGGATCCCTGGCATCAGCCTCCTTCAGCTTGGCATCTTGCTCCTATCCACCAGCAGGTGACTGATGCAGATGAGGACCGGGAGTTAAAAGCTACACTGCAGAGGGTGGGTCTATTTGATGCCTGCTTCAGCCCTTGCATGGAGTTAAAATTGAGGCTTAAAGTTCATGAAAAAAAATCAGGAGGAAAAGAGAGGTTGACACAATGGCGCAATTTAATGGTCACAGCAAGAACACCAACCTCCGGCTGATAAACCCATGGAACCTCCGCCGTGGCCATTTTCGGAAGGCCCGATGGAATTAGATCCCAGTTGGGCACTTATCTTTCCACCATTGGCCTCTCAGCCCTAGTGAAGGGACTATCCCTCGAGAAATCCTAGTGCGGGGTAGATTTCCCGCCCCTGTGAGCTGCTGGCCAATCAGTGGCTGGCAGTGCACCAGTACCAGCAGTGCCACTAGGAGCAGCGGCTACTGCCGTTACTCCAGTGCAGCCTAGGCAGAGGATTGACAATGGAACTGCAGGAATCAGGTGAGTGAGAAGGGTTCACCAGGGCCAGACAGGGAAGCTCCAACAAGGGGTAGAAGGGGTCGATTTGAAGGCCAAAGGGGAGTCTTACTCAGGAACCCTCCATTTCCCACTAGCAGGTGCCTCCACTGGACATGGAGTGTCTGGCAAGGAGAGACCCCCTACCATGCCCCTGGTCTACCCATCAGGGTATTCCTGGCAATGGGCCCACATGGCGTGACTCCCATGGATGCTGGTTAAATACCTTATGGGCCTTAAGTGGCTTCAGGATGGGAAAGGTGTCTTGAGCCTTCTCACCCTGGACGAGACAGGGCAGTGGGATCTCCACCAAGCACTTTCAGCCCAATCGCATGGGCCCCTGCCTCTAAAATTGACTTCATGGGTGGTGCGAGCATTAAATTCTGTCCAGTGCCTTTAAACATGGCACACCATAGATATGTGTTATCTCTTCTAAATTCACTTCCTCTCATTTGAACTTATTGTTTATTTATCTCCACTTTGTACAGCTAATTTTGATCTATTTCCATTTGGATTTTTTTCTCATACATGCTATTATTCTCATCAGTCAGTTGTAAATATTTGCAATTCTCTCTGAACATAGTTAGACCAACACTAACACTCATTGTAAAATGGGCTGACTCAATGCATAATAGTCTAATTGAGAAAGGCTTGATTTTGAATAAGAACATAAAAAATAGGAGGAGCAGACCATACCAACTCTCGAACATGCTCTGCCACTGTGCCAATGAAGATGGCAGGGGGCATGCCAGGAGCTGCACCAGGCTGCTAAAAATGAGGTGTCAACCTGGTGAAGCTACAACACAAGACTACATGCATGTCAGTCAGAGGAAGTAGCATGCAATAGACAAAGCTAAGCGATCCCACAGCCAACGGATCAGATCTGAGCTCTGCAGTCCTGCCACTTCCAGTCGTCAATGGTGGGGGAAATTAAACAACTAATTGGAGGAGGAGGCTCCTCAAATATCCCCATCCGCAATGATGGGGGAGCACAGCACATCAGTGCAAAAGATAAGGTTGAAGCATTTTCAGCTATCTTCAACCAGAAGTGACGAGTGGATGATTCATCTTGGCCTCCTCCAGAGGCCCCAGTATCACAGATGCCAGCTTTCAGTCAATTCACTTCACTCCACGTGATATTAAGAAATGGCTGAAGGCACAGGATACTGAAAAGGCTTTGGGCTCTAACAACATTCCAGCAATAGTACTGAAGACTTGCGTTCCAGGTCTACCTGCACCCCTAGCCAAGATGTTCCGGTACAGATACAACACTGGCATCTACCCAGCAATATAGATAAGTGCCCAGGTATGTCCTGTCCACAAAAAGCAGGACAAACCCATCCCGGCCAATTACTGTCCCATCAGTCTACTCTTGATCATCAGCAAAGTGATGGAAGGGGTCATTAACTGTGCTAGCAAGTGGCACTTACTCAGCAATAACCTGCTGATTGGCATTCAGTTGGGTTTTGCCAGAGCTGCTCAGCTCCTCACATTACAGCCTTGGTCCAAACATGGACAAAAGAGCCGATCACAAGAGGTGAGGTGAGAGTGACATTAAGGCAGCATTTGACCGAGTGTGGCATCAAGGAGCCCTAGAAAAACTGAAGTCAATGGGAATCATGGGGAAAACCCTCCACTGGTTAGAGTCATACCTAGCACAAAGGAAAGTGGTTGCAGCTGCTGGAGGTCAATCATCTCAATCTGGGAGATCACTGCAGGAGTTCCTCAGGGTAGTGTCCTAGGCCCAACCACCTTCAGCAGTTTCATGAATGACCTTCCCTCCATCATAAAATCAGGAGTGCAGATGTTTGTGGATGATTGCACAATGTTCAGCACCACTCGCGACTCCTCAAATACTGAAGCAGTGTCCATATGCAGCAAGAGCTGGACAATATTCAGGCTTGGGTTGATAAGTGGCAAGTAACATTCATGCCACACAAGTGCCAGGCAATGATCATCTCCACCAAGAGAGAATCTAACCATCTCCCTTCGCATTTCAATGGCGTTACCATTGCTGAATCCCCTACTATCAACATCCTCAGGCTTACCAGTGATCAGAAACTGAACTGTACCAGCCATATAAATACTGTGACTACAAGAGCAGGTCAGAGGCTGGGAATTCTGTGACGAGTAGCTTACCTCCTGACTCCCCAAAGCCTGTCCACCATCTACATGGCACAAGTCAGGAGTGTGATGGAATGCTCTTCACTTGCCTGGATGAGTGCAGCTCCCACAACACTCAAGAAACTCAACACCATCCAGGATAAAAGCAGCCTGCTTGATTAGCACCCCATCAACCACCTTAAACATTCATTCCCTTCACCACTGATGCACATTGGCAGCAGTGTGTACCATCTTTAAGACAGATTGCAGTACTCACCAAGGCTCCTTCGAAGCATCTTCCAAACCCCCAACCTCTACCAACTTGAAGGACATGGCTAGTAGATGCATGGGATCACTGCCACCAGCAAGTTCCCCAAAGTCACACATCATCCTAACTTGGAACTATATTGCCATTCCTTCACTGTTGCTGGGTCAAAATCCTAGACCTCCCTCCCAAACAGTGCTGTGGGTGTACCTACAACACATGGACTGCAGGGGTTCAAGAAGGCAGCTCACCACCACCTTTTCATGGGCAATTAGCGATTGGCAATAAATGCCATGATGAGGCAGGAAAATCCCAGCCAATGGACTTATTAATGGCTCGCCGCATTAATGGCTACCCTACTGCATGGGGGTTATAAAATTCCACCCTATATCTCTTCACAACTTCATTGTGTCCTCCTCACAGCTTACTTTCCCACCTGGCTTTGTCAAATTAGATACATTCTAAGTCATTAAAGTTGGAAGCAGTTCAGAGACGGTTTACCAGACTAATACCTGGAATGGGTGGGCTGTCTTATGAGAAGACAAGAGTAAGAGGCAACTTGACTGAAACATATAAAATCCTGAGGGATCTTGACAGGGTGGATGTGGAGAGGATGTTTCCTTTTGTGGGAGAATCTAGAACTAGGGGTCACTATTTAAAAATAAGCGGTCACCCATTTAAAACAGAGATGAGGCGAAAGTTTTTCACACAGAGGGTTGTGAGCCTTTGGAACTCTCTCCTTGGAAGGGTGGTGGAAGCTGAGTCTTTGAATATTTTTAAGGCAGAGGTGGATCGATTCTCGATAAGCAAGGGAGTGATAGGTTATCAGGGGTAGGTGGGATGCAGGTTTCAGGTTACTATCAGGTCAGCTGTGATTTTATTAAATGGCGGGGCAGGCTCGAGGGGCTGAATGGCCTACTTATGTTCCTTGTTTGTATGTTCGCAGTAATTTAGATTACAAGTAACTAAGGCCTCAGCACTGATATTTGCAGCTCTCCACTAGTCATAATTGCCAACTTGAAAATATCCCATTTTGCCCTTGTGTGCCTTTTTAGAAATCCAAGTAAACTACATCTATTGGTTCCCTTTTGTTAATCTGCTAGCTACATCCTCAAAAAATTCCAATAAATTTTTCAAACATGATTTCCTTTCGTAGAACCACGTTCATGTGACTTGATCAAACTATGATTTTATAAATTTGTTTTTAAAAAATATCCTATTTGAGTACATTTGATTCATTGTCATTGCAAATCATTGCTACTTTGGCTACATTATCTCCACTGTACTAAAATAAGGCAGTGGTTTTCAACATTATTTTTTTGTGGAAGATTTTGTGAAATGACATTATGTTTTGCTGAAAGATGGTCAGGGATGACTAAAGAAAGAACTTTGATACTGTTCTTGTCAACAGGTTAGCTAAATGTTAAGGGATATAAATCTGAAGTTATAAAAGCATTTTAAACAAACATTGTGCTATTCTGTTGCTTAAAATGTAAATTGTTCAATGAAGTGACAACCCCACAAAATTAATAAATGTTCCACCTATTCCATTTTTAATTAAAAAGGATTATAATATATAAAAGATGAGCCCTTTAGCTTATAAAAATCCTTCAAAAGTAAGTTTTCAATATTGTGGCATACAACAGAAATAAGGTACAGCAGGCCTCTCTGGATCATGAAATCTCAACAACTCACCTGAGACTCATTTTAATGGTATCCTCACTAAGACAATGATTGCAAAATACTCTCATTGTCACCCACATGACTTTTTCTATGAATTATAAGCTTAACTTCATAAAGGGGAATTATACATATTGAACATCTGCATTTAGAGAGGGAAGAAAAGGAATCATAACATCTTGCACGAAACATTATTTTATAAATCTTGTCATACTGACGGAGAAGTGTCTTACATATAAATATATATATTATTATCTGGTATAATTATTTTAATAATTGTGATAATTTTTTTTTACAATTGTACTTGTACTTTACTCTGTTGAAACCTATTACTTGCATTCTCATTCACAGTTGTATAGGACAAATTACAGGAGAAAAGCAAAACATTCCTTTTGCTAATTTATTGTTGCTTTTGCACTCAGGAAGGGATGGTTTTAATTTGTATTATGTGGGAAAAAAAGTGAAGAGTTTCAGACTGGGGTAGCAACTGTGCAGTGGAAGCTAAATAAGCTGCCCTGGCAGGCTGCAACAATATTGTGGAAATGTCACTGGGGTCCAGTCAGGTTTAATCATCTCTAGCACTGGCCCTCCTCCCTCTGTTATTTGAGGTTAAATGATATGCTGACCGGGCTGTAGCCACCATTCAAATGCTAGACAGAGTTGCCTCAGTAACTTAAAGGCATGGTAGAATAAGGACACTTAAAATTACAAGTCACAACAGAAATTTTTTCCCATTCTGAGCTGTAAGCATAAATGAAGCTGTTCCATGAAGATTGTGTTAAGTAGATAGACAGAGAATTACAGAAGAAGTATCTTTGCTGTAAGATGAAACACATTATCCACGTGCATGTACAGACTTGGCCCTGCAGTATATACAATTTAATTCGGATTTCAGAACTCAAGTAGAGTTCCACCATTGTTACTTGGGTGAAACAAATTACTGTCATTTCCTGACTGCAATATTGAAGCAAGAATTTGAATCTTTTCTCAGATATCTCTGTAGGGAAAAGCTTAACCATTTCACAGGGAATCCAGCTTTGAAAGTTAGCTGTATATGAGCCAATGTTTTTGGTCTTGTTCATTTTGATGGATTTTTCTTTCTTACAAATTTATTTTTCCATCAAGGAAGTAAGCTTTTTATTTTCTGTTGATTGATTTGAGATTCTGTTTGGTTTTTATTTTATTTTAATGTACATAGTTTATTGTAGATCTGATTTTTAGTGGTTTTGTTAGTGTTTTCTTGGATGGGGAAGTAACTACTATTATGTAAAGGACTATGAATGTATGAATGCAATAGTTCAAAATGTCAGTTTGGAAGTCTCCTAAAGCAACCATCCACTTTAACACCAGATCTGTCACACAAGCTGCCCAATGCCACCTGGGAGGCAGCCCTTAACAGATAGTCATTACCTAATTTATATTAGGTAATTATATTGGGATACTGGCACACAATGGTTGTGCTGGCACTGCACCAAAGGGTTCATCACTGACATTAAAGAATTATGTGGGACTCATGAGCTGAAGCATATTCCAGACCCTCTCATGACCTGAAAATTGTAAATGGTGACCTACAACTGATATAGGGTGCCAGCTTGCCATATATAAACTGCTTCCTGTCCAGAATAGGTAGACAGGCTGCTTGTCTCATTTACAGGCTCACATGAAAATTATTTCCGGCTGGCTTTAGGCATTAATGGGGCAGCTGAGGCACCCTCCCTGATTGTCAACACATGTTGCAGTGTGTTGAGATGGACATGATTGCCATAAGTGCAGGGATTGCTGAGTGGCTATATTTGGCTCAGTAAGGATTTAAACCCAGTTATGGCCCTGAGTGTTGGATACAGTTGAGAAGCAACTTATTATGTGACATAAAGGCATATTGTCACTTGTTAAGCTGCAGACAGTGAGTTACATAATGCTGGAAGCAATCTCAATATTATATAAGCCTATCTCGGCAGGCTTAATTCTACATAGAATAAGGAAATCAGTGTGAATCAAATCAAGAAAAAAATGTTCACATCTCTAAAGGAAACACAGAACATCACAGCTCCTGGCCTCATTAAGTTCAAACCCCATATTGCTACTCTATTAGCTTCTACTACCTGACCTCAATTATATAATTATAATTAAATATTTGCCTCACCACAGTAATTCTAATTTTATAAAATTAATTTTGCACCATCCCTGTCTGCATAAACTCTGAAAATTCAATTTCCCAGAACCAGCAAATCACAGAATCTTAACAACACAGAAGGAGGCCATTTGGCCCATCATGTCTACATTGGCTCTCCAAGTGAGCATTAGGATCTAGTGTCATTGCCTCGCCTTTTCCCCGTACGCTTGAATATTGTTTCTATTCAAATAATCATCTAATGTCCTCTTGAATGCCTTGATTAAACCTTCCTCCACCACACTTCCAGGCGGTGCATTCCAGACTTGAACCACTCGTTGTGTGAAAAAGTTTTTTTCTCATGTCACACTTGCATCTTTTGCAAATCATTTTAAATCTGTGCCCTCTCATTCTTGATCCTTTTACAAGTGGGCACAGCTTCTCCCTATCCACTCTGTCCAGCCCCCTTATGATTTTGAACATCTCTATCAAATCTCTTCTCAGCCTTCTTTTCTCCCAGGAGAACAGTCCCAACCTCTCCAATCTATCCTCATAGCTGAAGTTTCTCATTCCTGGAACCATTCTTGTAAACATCTTCTGCACTCTCTCTAATGTGTTCACATCCTTCCTATAATATGGTGCCCAGAATTGTACACAATGTCCCAGCTGAGGTCTAACAAGTGTCTAATATAAATTCAGCATAATCTCCCTGCAATTGTACTCAATGCCCCTGTTAATAAAGCCCAGGATACTATATGCTTTGCTAACTTCTCTCTCCACCTGTCTTGCCACCTTCAATGATCTATGTACATATACACCTAAGTCTTTCTGCTCTTGCACCCCCTTCAAAAATTTCACCCTTTATTTTATATTGTTCTTCCTATCAAAATGCATCACCTCACACTTCTCCGCATTGAACTTCATCTGCCACCTATCTGCCTACTCCACCAACTTGTCTATATCCACTTGAAGTTCCTCACCATCCTCCTCGCAGTTCACAACACTCCCAAGCTTTGTATCATCTGCAAACTTTGAAATTGTCACCTGCACACCAAGATCTAGATCATTAATATATATCAGGAAAAGCAAAGATCCCAATACTGACCCCTGCGGAATTCCACTATAAACCTTCCTCCAGTGGGAAAAATATCCATTGACCATTACTCTCTACTTCCTATTTTTCAGCCAATTTTGTAACCACATTGCTACTGCCCCTTTTATTCCATAAGCAATAACTTTTCTCACAAGTTGGTTGTGTGGCACTGTATCAAATGCCTTTTGAAGGTCCATGTACACCACATCAACAGTATTACCCTCATCAACCTTTTCTGTTACTCTTCAAAAAGCTCCAGCAAGTTAGTTAAACATGATTTCCGCTTTAGAAATCCAAGCTGGCTCTTCCTTATCAACCCATATTTTTCTATGTGACTACTAATGCTATCCCAAATAATTGTTTCTAGAATTTTGCCCACCACAGAAGTTAAGCTGACTGTCTGTAATTGCTGGGCTTATTCTTGCAACCTTTTTGAACAAGGGCGTAATGTTTGCAATTCTCCAGTCCTCTGGCACCACCCCTGAGTCTAGGGAAGACTAAAAGATTATGGCCAGAGCCCCTGCAATTTCTACTCTCACTTCCTTCAATATCCTTGGACGCATCTCATCCGGTCCCAGTGTTTTGTCAACTTTAAGTACCGACAGTTTATTCAACACTTCCTCCTTATTAATTTTGAACCCTTCTAGTGACAGATTTTCCTCATCTGTCACCATGGTCTGGGTAACATCTACCTTCTTGATAAAGACAGATGCAAAGTATTCATTTACTACCTCAGCCATGGCTCCTTCGTCCATGTGTAAATTCCCTTTTAGGTCCCTAATTGGCCCTATTCCTCCTTTTACCACCCTTTTACTATTTATATGCCAATAGAAGACTTTGGGATTCCCCTTTACGTTGGCTGCCAGTCTTTTCTCATAATCCCTCCTCACTTCTCTAATATGCTTATTCACCTCCCATCTGAACCTTCTGTATTCCTCTTAATTCTCAATTGTATTTTCTACCTGACATCTGTCATAAACGCTCTTTTTCTTCTTTATCTTAATTTCAATCTCCTTTTTCATCCAGGGAGCTTTGGATTTGTTTGTCCTACATTTCCCTTTCAATGGAATATACCTTGACTGTGCTCGAACCAATTTTTTTTTGAAGGTAGCCCATTGTTCAGCTACAGTTTTTTCCTGCCAATCTTTCATTCCAGTCTATCTGGCCCAGCCATTCTTGCCCCATTGAAGTTGGCTCTTGTCCAGTTAATTATTTTTACTCTGGATTGCCTATTGCCCTTTTCTACCGTCATTCTAAACCTTACAATACAATGGTCACTGTCTCCTAAATATTCCCCCACTGATACTTGATCTACTTGACCCACCTCATTTCCAAGAACCAGATCCAAAAGTGTGTCTTTTCTTGTTGGATTGGGCACATACTGCTGTAGAAAATTCTCCTGAACACAATCTAGGAACTTGTGCCCCTTTCCACCCTTTACACTACCACTGTCCCAGTCTACATTTGGGTAATTAAAGTCCCCCATTATAACTACTCTATAATGCCAGCATCTCTCTGTAATTTCCCTGCAGATTTGTTCTTCTACGTCTTTCTCACTAGTTGGTGGTCTATGGACTACACCGAGCAATGTAATTGCACCCTTTTTGTTCCTGAGCTCTAGCCAAATAGATTCTGTCCTTGAACCCTCTGGGACATCCTCTTTCTCCAGCACTGCAATAGCTCTCCTTAACCAATACCGACACCCTTTCTCCTTTCTTTCCTTTTCAATCTCTTCTGAATACCTTGTACCCGAGAATATTTAACACCCAGCTCTGCCCTTCCTTGAGCCTCTGTTATAACCTCTGTTATCGCCACATCATATTTCCACATGGCAATTTGCACCTGTAACCCCCCAATCTTATGTACTGTAATCCATGCATTCACATACGTGCACGGTAACCTTGATTTAGATTTTGTTACTTCCTCCCTTACCCCGACTTTACCTATTAACTTACTATTCTCTATACTAGTGCCAAATGTCCCTCTCAGTATTTTGTGCACCCTGGTATTGCTTTCTAGTATTTTTTCTTGGTTCCCACACCCCTGCTGAGTTAGTTTAAAGTCCTCCCAACAGCACTAGCACAACGCCCTGCAAGGAACTCAGTCCCAGGTCTGTTCAGGAGCAATCCATTCGGCTTGTACAGTTGCCATCTCTCCCAGAGCCAGTCCCAGTATCCCAAGAATCTAAAGCCCTCCTTCCTGCACCATCTTTCCAGCCATGCATTCATCTGCCTTGTCCTCCTAGTTCTGTACTCACTGGCACATGTCACTGGGAGTAATCCGGAGTTTACTACATTATAGGTCCTGCTTTTTAATTTTCTCCCTAGCTCCATAAATTCTGATCACTGGACCACAACCCCTTCCTACCTAAGTCATTGGTATCAGTGTGGACCATGACCTCTGGCTGATCACCCTCCCCCAGAAGAATGTCCTGCAGTTGCTTTGTGACATCCTTGACCCTGACACCAGGGAGGCAACATACCATCCTGGAGTCAAGTCTACGGCTGCAGAAATGCCTGTCTGTTCTATAACCAATGAATCCCCTATCACTAGAGCTCTACCTTTCTTCTTCCTTCCCTCCTGTACAGCCAAGCCACTCATGGTGCCACAAACTTGGCTCTGACTGCACTCCTCTGAGGAACCAGCACCCTCATCAGCTTGCAAAATGGAAAACCGATTTGTGAGCCAGACCCCAGGGGACTCCTACACTATCTGCCTACTTCTCTTGGACTGCCTTGTGGTCACCCATTCCCTCTCTGTCTCCAGGCCCTTATGCGGCGGTGTGACCACCTCTCTAAACATGCTATCCATGTAGTTCTCGTCCTCGCGGATGCGCCACAGTGAATCTAGCTGCCACTCGAGTACTGAAACCTGGAGCTCAAGTTTCTGCAGCTGACAGCACTTCTTGCACGTGTGGTCACCTAGGACACTGGTAACGTACATAACTTTGCACATATTACAGGACACACATTCCACTTGACTGATCTGCCCTGCCATGTCTTAACTCTACCTCCTTTACATTATCTTTATTCTACTTTGGATTATTTATATTACTTTATCATATTGGCCCTAAATTTCCCTTATTCCTGGCACTTTGCAATTAAATCCAAGTATAGGAACTTAAAAAATATCACACTTTTCTAATTTACTCACCAGTTTCTACTTACAAAGCTGCTGCTCTTTTTTGAGCAAAGATACGGAACTCCCTCAGTCACCAAACTCCAACTGAAGCTCTCTACTGCAGCCAAACACAGCACTCCAGTGCAAACAAAAAACAAATGAAGTTAAGTTCCTTGTTTAACTGAGATCTGTAAAATTCCTCTGTTGCCTAATACCGTACCTTAACAAGTTGGCCTGCACAGCACAAAACTCACCATATAACAAGATGAATGACGCAGAACAAACGGCCTCAGTGTTTTAACAAAATATAATGTAAATATAATTTTATTCAGAGGAAATGGTAAATAAACTAATTACATGTCTAATAATTACTGCTAAAAATCTTTCATAGGGCACACACGTCTTGACCACAAAATACATCATATTATCATGATTTTTTTGTCACTTGTTTCCATCAATACTTGTTATGGTAAATTGTTATATCAACATTTCTCATTTAATTTTGTAATCAATTATCACAATTTATTTGCAGATTTCAGCCACTAGCTGGCTCTGTCAAAGGGATTTCTGAAGTTTCTGTCAATATCTTGTGTATAAAATTCATCAATTGACTAAATGCAACACAATTAGCAGTTTATTAGTTGTCTAAAGAAAGTACTGCATTGCCTTCAGTGGAATATTGGAAGTAATCCCATCTGTGAGAAAGATCTCATAACTCACTTATGATCAAGTTATCAGATCTTCCTGACAATGTGATTATTATTATTCAATTTAAGCTCGTAATATCTGTTACCAAAGCTTAGAAATTGTCATTTCTGCACCATTCAGAAATTAACTGAGCATTGACAAAATTTATCTCACATTCTTAACCTGGGATTATACTGTTTGCAGGGACTGTGATAAAATGTGCACTCTCATATCAACACAGAAAACCATCTAATGGAGTGGCAGAATCAATAATGAGGTCCGGGATCAGATAATAGGACTAAGCTATTCAAGCCCTTGTATGATGCAGCAAAGACAAGAGCAGTTTTTTATTGTGCAATTTTACTGTGAATGCAGGCAGCAAGGCAAATGAAGTGCAAGTTTAACCATGTGTCCCTGAGCTGGTGAGGGAAAGGAAGCAAACATTTATGCTTAACATAGTCATCCCCCACCCTTTCCATGAAATGTCTGGTGATGCAGGCAATGGGAGATAGTAGCAGACAAGGTTAACACTGTGTTCTGGACCCATAATATTTGGAAGATATAGGAAGATGTCAGTTTTAAAGAAGCCCACTCAGGGACCCAAAAGTGTCATTGTGCTTCAGCAAATACACAAATATTCCCTGAAGAGTTTAAATTGTTTCTCCCGAACTAGTACAACATTGGCTTGAGAGAAACTGGACAATGAATGGTTAGCATGAATGGAGATACTTACGAATAACACTTCTACAATGGACAAGAACAAATGCCGACCATCATGCAAGCAGCAGCAAAACTGACAGGGATACTGGCTTTGCAACAAAATGGGACAATGCATTCTCCTCATTTTAGCAGTGGGAAGCCTCATCTGAAGAGAACACATCAAAAAGTCAGGCATTTACTCTGTACAATTTTCCAAGCTTTTGGATCATAACAGTCAAAAAATCATGCTCTGTGCAGGCTGGAATTCCCAGTATACATCTTATCTGGAGTGCAAGGTTGGAACATGACTGTGGTTGTCCACAATATCTGAAATTATTTTGGTATTTTGGCATCTTAAATACAGTTTGACACCTTAGTTCAGCTGTCAAAATGTTCATCGGTATATCTCAGAAATGTTCTCTATTATATACATAGTACTTAGAAAGACAGGAACACCTGAGTATGACAAGTATAACATAAATAAGATGAGTAAGGCAAATCAATTTTGTCACAATGTAACATCTTTATTGATTTAGGTAACGGCAATTCTGACTGGGGGCAAAAGCTGATGCCTGAAAAAGGATGTTGCATACACAATTTTGATAGTTATGTCATTGAATCTTCTGCCCAACTCCCTGAAAGAAACCAAGTTAAGAATAACACCTCAGCATTGCTAAAATATGCATTTTAGGAAACTTGCATACAGTGAAGTACGTAAGGAATTAGTGTTGGATTTCTTTTGTGTTTCTTTGAAACTTATACTGTATAATATCTCAATATATAGATCTAAAATCTTGACTCTCATTTAGATTTAGTTAGAATGAATGCATAATCTATCCAAAGTTTGATCAAATCTGTCACAGATTAGTGCCAAAATATAAAGAATTGACGCCTTGGTCCCTCCAATTTCCTCCCCATAGCCTAGCTAATTGCTGGGCAAACAAAATCTGGAGCACTGTCACTATGGAAACTCAGACTATTTGCTGTTAAACTAGAAGTGTGTGAGTCACCTAGAACTCATTTCACACATAATATTTTAAGACCTTGTTATAAAATGTGCAGCTAAACAGTCCATTTCCTCTTTTAGAAAATGCAGCAGACAAACATCTTAAAATATAGGCAGCAGTTGAAGTTACAGGTATTGGTTCTTTCCCTTTAGTTTCCAAGTCTTTAATAATGACACAAAAAGCAACAGACTTCAGCATCTTTCAAAAGGACTGGATTAGTATGTAGATAGCTGAGTGAAACTGAAGACACCTTAAAACAGGAAATAACAAGGAAAAGAAGATAAATCAAAAGGAAGAAGGTGTCAATTAAGAGATTTTGCTGTTATGGATCCTCACAACATTTGTTACCATATATTAAGATTAATATTGTGCAGGTTTTATATTTTTCAAACAAATTTCAACAGGAAAATATGGGTGATGCCTTTTAAAGCTATTTGATGTGCTGAACATGATTAAATAATTCAGGATGATATGAAGGAGATGTCCATGCACATCCCACTCATTCACTAATCTGGGAAATATATGGGTTGAAGTACTCACAGCGGCAATTGATCTCATACTACCTTGATGTCTTAGTGAAGCTACTTAAAGGTCAGCATCACTTTTCACTAAGAATGGTTGAAGTAACAGCCTTAGGGTCATCAGCAGATGGAATGGCTCCCGCACTATTGGACACATCACTGAAAGTTCTTTTACCAGAGGTCAGGGCCAGAATCACAAGCATTTTTGGGCCATGAGGGGCAGCAAGTATAAGGGTGTATACTTTGTCTATAGCAGGGGAAATCAGCACTACAACAGTAACAACAGCAGTTTGTATTTATATAGCTCCTTTAGTGTAACAAAACATCTGAAAGTGTTTCACAGGAGGATTATAAAACAAATATGGCAACAAGCCACATAAAGAGGTATTGCTGCTGAAGACCAAAAGCTTGGTCAAAGAGGTAGGTTTTAAGGAGTACCTTTAAAAAGGCAACAAAGGTAGAGAGTCAGAGAAGTTTAGGGAAAGAATTTCAGACCTTGGGATCCAGACGTTTGAAGACACAGTGACCAATGGTGAAGTGATTAAAATCAAGAATGCTTAAGAGGTCAGAATTAGAGGAATGCAGATATCTAAGAGAGTTGTGGGGCCGGAGAAGATTACAGCAATAGAGAGGCACAAGGCGAAGGGGGATTTCAAAACAAGCAATAAAAATTTAACCAAAGTCAATGTGAGTCAGTGAGCACAAGGGTGATGGGTAAACTGGACTCTGTGTAAGTAAGGGCATGGTAGCAGAGTTTTGGATGACCTCAAGTTTACAGAAGGTGGAATGTGGGATACCAGCCAGGGCTATATTGGAATAGTCAAGTCTAGAGATAACATAGGCATGAATGAGGGTTTCAGCAGCAGATGAGCTAAGGCAGGGGTGGAGTATGGTGATGAAATGAAGGTGGAAGTAAATGATCTGAGCGTTCACATGATTTTGTTTGGAAGCTCACCTCAAGGTCAAATATAACTTTTCTGCCTGCCCCCCATACCCTTGACTCCCTTGTAGAGCAAACATCTGTCTAACTCATCCTTGAATATATTCAATGACACAGCCTTCACTGCTCTCTGGGGAAGAGAATCCCAAAGACTAATAATCCTTTGAGAGAACAAATACTTTCTAATCTCTGTCTTAAATGGGAGGCCCCTTATTTTTAACAGTATCCCTTAGTTCTAGATTCACCCACAAAGGGAAACATCCGCTTAGTCAAGCCCTGTGAAACCCAATACACAATACTGGAATAAAAAGCTAATCTCATTAATAATAATCATGAAATAACTGGATTGTTGTAAAAATCCATCTGGTTCACTAATGTCCTTACCAGATCTGGCCTACATGTGACCCCAGATTCACAGCAATGTGGTTGACTCTTAACTACCCTAGCAAGCCACTCAGTTCAAGGGCAATTAGCGATGAGCAATAAATGCTGGCCTCGCCAGTGATGCTCACCCGCTTTAAAAAAAATGGTCAGCCCTGTTGTCCTTTGAATTCTTCCCCTTCAATTCAAGGTTTAACTTAAAGCACCTTTCAAAATGATTCAATGTATATTCTGGCTGTGAAAACATGGTCAAAGAGTCCTGAAACAAAATGGTGCTCTCTGCCTGGTACCTGGACATACAACTGACTTACCTGTGTGTCACCTTGCCTGGGTCTTTTAAAATCTGTGTGTCTTACTGTTACCTTAACAAACGTGTAACTGGGAGTCAGGTTAAGCAGGGGATTTAGAGGTTATTACAGTAGTCATTTGTAGACACATGTATGTGCTTAAAAATCATTTTTCTTGTTAATAAATCTAGCTTTGTAAAAACCTATAAGACTTGGTGGTCTTATTACGACTGAATTTAAGGCATTCATCTCGAAATTTATACAAATTGCAAAACAAGTTGTGGCAGTTGTTTCAAGTTTCCCTTTGGGATTTGAACAACTCAGCATTTACCATTGGCTGTGCCATAATACTGAAAAGAATTGAATGGGAAGAAAAAGAAAAAGGGAAATAGGAAAACATGAATTAGAAAGGAAGGAGAAAGAGAAAGAAAAGGACAGATTAAAAGACATAGAAATAAAGAAGCTTGCATGGGAAAAAGAAGGGGAAGAAAAGGAAAAGGAAAAAATGCAAGAAATAGAAATGCAAAATCTTCGATTTGAACTTCTGAGAGAGAAGTTAGCAATTGAACAATGGGATAAGGAAAGAGATAGAGAGCTTCAGAGAGGGAAAGAAGCCAGACAGTATGAATTGTCTAAAATGAAACTTAGAGTAAAAGAGGAAAGGAGAGATAGTGATTAGGATGGGCGGGTTTGATTCCTTTGAAGAATTTGATTTAAATAAGAATCTTCAGTTAGTGCCTAAACTTATGGAGGATGGAGTTGAAAGATCTTTCACCTCATCTGAAATGATAACTATGAAGTTGAATTGGCCAAGAGGTGCTTCGACTATAATGCTACAGAGTGTTATGTCAGATACAGCCATGAACGTGTAGGCTAGTTTATCAGGAGAACAATTGGTAGTGAAAAGGTTAATTCTAAATGCTTATGAGCTTGCTCCTGAAGCTTGTCAATTGAAGTTTAGGACAATAAGAAAGCAATTTATTCAGACATTTGCAAAGTTTGCAAAAGAGAAAAAAACTCTGGGATCAATGTGGTTTGGCTCACTGAAATTAGAAAGGACTTTTGAAAATGTGGCTATAGATGCAGATCAGAGACTAGGAATTCTGCAGCAAGTAACACACTTCCTGATTCCCCAAAGCCTGTCCACCACCTACAAGGCAAAAGTCAGGAATGTGCTGGAATACTCCTCACTTGCTTGGATGAGTGCAGCTCTCGCAACACTCAAGATTGAAACCATCCAGGATAAAGCAGTCCACTTGATTGAACCCCCACCCTCAGCCACCACTAGCACATAATGTCAGTAGTCAGCAGTACCATTTACAGGAAGCACTGCACCAACCTCACCTTCGACTGCATCTTCCAAGCCCATGACTTCTACCACCTAGAACAATAAGGGCCAACAAGGGCTGCGTCATTGTCAGCACTGTCTCTTGATTCAAGGATGAGTCTACTCAGGGTCACATGTTTCTTCCATGGGTCTTCATGTGACTGACTAGGCTGATTCTCGACTTGCAGGTTTTTGGGCACATGGGGCAGGATGTCTCATGAGGTAGTGGGATCTGGAGTGCAGGATTTCCTTCCTTTTCTTTCCTTCGCTGCCACCGCTCTGCCTCACCATCACTCAAAGTGTGATGCAGCTTGATGGACAAGTTGCCACCTTTTTGAATAATTGGTTGCAAGCTCCTTCCAGTCATTAATGTCAATGCTTCCGTGCTTCAAGGAAAGATTCAGAATGTAGCATTTTCTTTATCCTCCCCTGAAATAGTGGCCATTTGAGAGTTATGAAAACAGACCTGGTGGGGAAATGCTTTTCAGCCATTTGGACCCAGTGTCTAGACCATCATAATTGATTTCACAGACGTTTTGCCTGAATTTTTGTAGAGCTGGCTTCAAGGAGGATGCTAGCACTTGTCTGACTGTCCCCTCCTTGAATCCTTAAGATGCAATGGAGGCATTGCTGATGGAATTTCTTCAGTGCTCTTATGTGTCACTGATACACAGTCCAGGTCTCACTGCAGCACTGGAGTGTGGTGACAACAGCTGCTCTGAAACTAGGACGTTTGTTGATTTGGGGATGTCTTTGTTGAACACTCACTACGGTAGTTTGTAGAAAGCTGAGCTGGTATAGCTCATCCAGTGTTGGGTCTCCTCATCAATGGTGGACTTATGAGAGAGGTGGCTGTCAAGGTATGGAAAGTGCTCAACACATCCTAGAGTCTCTCCTTCATCTTAAATGGGAGGTGGAATATTTGACTGACCAGCTCTGGGTTGATGTGAGTTTTGTTTTGACAATGTTCAACGTGAGGCTAAATCTCTTGTATGCAAAATTGAAGAGATTGAGAGTGGTTTGCAAATCTGGTGCAGAGTGGGCAATGACACTGCAGTCAAGTGCAAACTGTAGATCATGTATGTCAATGCTGGTTAATTTATTTTTGGCACAGACGCGACCAACATTAAAGAGTTTTCCATCTAGGCAAACCAGAGGCCAGTTGATCTTTATTGAGGTGAATAGCCACTGTCAGGTAGATAGTAAGTGGTATGCGGTTATCACAGAGCTTGACCTGGATTTTGAAGGGGACTGTTTTAGATCTCCCACTCAAGACAGTCGCAATCATATCATGAAGCAGTTGCAAGACTGTGATGAAGATTCTTGGGCATCCAAATCTCTGGAGCACAATCCACAGAGCCTTGCAATTTACTGAGTCAAACACTTTGGTCAGGTCAATGAATGCAACGAAGAGTTCTTGGTGTTTTCTCAACATTTTTCTTGGATTTGTTTAGCAACAAAAATTGTGTAAGAGGTTCCTCTGGAAGGTCCCAAATCACACTGTATGTGAGAATTCTCTGGGATGATTTCGTCAGCCACAGGAAGTAGGCAATTCAGGGGAATGCGTATCAGGATTCTCCCTGCTATGGACATGAGCGAAATACCTCAATAGTTTCCACAGCATGACTTATCTCCCTTCTTGAAGCTAGTTACAATTGTCACATTCCTGAAGTTGAGCAGGGGCGGGGTTGGGATGGCGTGGTGAGTTCTTTTTCCGTCCCAAATCTTCAGGATGAGCACACAGAAGCTTGATGTGAACAAAAGCTTTGAAGACCTCAGTTGGAATACCATTGGAATTGTTTCTCAATTAGCTGCTTGTTGCAACGCACAAGTCAATGGTGGTTCACCCATGGATTCTATCACAGCGTACTGGGCGAAGGCCTGGAAAGTATCAGTTGCCACTGTGGATTCACATATAGTGGACTCTGTAATTAGGGGATACATAGGGCCAACTGCAGGCAAGAACCTGAATCTAGAAGGGTGTGTTGCCTGCCCGGTTCCAGGGAAAGGGAGGGCGTAAATCCAATTGTTTTGGTCCACGTTGGAATAAACAACTGTTAACAATAAAAGAGTATCAAGAGTTAGGCTCTAAATTAAAAAGCAGGACCTTGAGTGGAATACTCTCTGGATCCTGAGCCACGTGCAAAGTGGCAAAGGAGCAGGCAGATCAGGAGAATTAACATGGCTAAAGGGCTGGTGTTGGAAAGAGGAGCTCCTTTTCATGGGATACTGACACCAGCTCTGGGACAGGAATGAGCTGTACTGATGGGATGGTCCCCCTTTATTGGCATGGGACCCTTGTCCTAGTGCAAAGGTAAATAGGGAGGTGGCATAGGCTTTAATTTAGTAAGGAAAGGAGGAGGGATCTGCAGGAAACATAAGCAGCCTCAATGTAAACAAAGCAGGAATGGGAGTATAGGAAGAAAATGATGGCAAGGGAATAAACAGAATTATAGAAGAAAGGCCTAAAAAGATCAATTAACATAAAGTGAGAGGAAATCCTGTTACAAATGAGTTAAAATTTCTATACAGCAATGCACACAGTCTCTGTAATAAAACAAGGGAGCTGGAGGCAATCATGCATCGGAAAGAACCAAACAGGGATTACTGAAACATGGCTACAGAAAAAAATCAGGACTGGGAATTAAATATTGCTGGGTATACTATATTTAGAAAAGATAGAGAAAAATGGGGAGGTGGAGTAGTTATTTGGGGTGACGTAATTGCACCTGTCAGCAAGAGAAAAATAGAATCTATATTGTCAGAGATAAAAGATAATAAAGGATCAATCACACTGATAGGTGTAATCCACAGAGCACTGCATCTTGGAAGGGAAGTGGTGGAAGAAATATACAGACAAATTAGGATATTGAGTAGAGCTACCCTGATATCAATTGGACAAAGGGGATAAGGAAATGGAGTTTCCACAATGTTAATGGGACTGCTTTCGAACCCAACACATAAAAACCCCAACAAGGGAAGATTCGCTATTGGATCTTGTAATGTGGAATGAACCAGAGCAGATAAGAGAAGCAAAAGCAGGGAAAATGTAGACAATAGTGACAATAATATACTCTAAGATTGTGATAGCGAAGGACATAATATGATGAAAACTAGTTTAAAAGATTGAAGAAAAGCTGAATTTTGTTGTAATATGCCTTCAAGGGATATTAGCATGTCATGTGATTGAGTCTTAGTTTCATTTTTGCTTTGAGCAGAACACACACACACAGCTATGATGCCTTCAAGCTTTATCCCAATGTATAACTGTTCACGTGTGCCTGGTCTTAATAAATAAACCCAAAACGTGTTTACCCAATCCCTTATGAGCGACTGGTGCCTTGTGTCTTGTACAGTAAATAAGCCCAAGATATCATATCATTATAACAATGCAATGATTTGAGGGACTGAGAAATGAACTTGCGAAATTAAAATGGACAATATTGGCAAAAAATAGCATGGAACAAAAATAGCAAACATTTAAAACAGTGTTCAACAGAGTGCAGGGAAAATATATCCCACTAAAAGGAAAGAGAAAACTAAACACTTACAAGACTCCATGGTTCAAAAAAGATATAAAGGAACAATTGAGTGTTAGGCAGGAGGCATCATTAAGTACATAGAGAGCAGAGGAGAGCATGATAAGACAGAATACAAAGAATAGGAGAGAAGTCAAAAACAATCAGGAAAGCAAAGAGGAACTATGAAATTAAATTATAAATGAACATTAAATAAAATAGTAAAATATTTTACAGACACATCAATAAAAAATGCTGTGATGGGAATAGAGCTGTTAAAGGATAGACAGGATAATACCACAGGTAATGATAGAAAGATGGCAGAAATATTAAGTAATTACTTAGCTTCAGTATTTACTAAGGAGATAGAACAGGTGGACATGACATTGAATGATGAGGTAAACAAGGAGATAAGTGCATTTAAAATAAAAAAGGAAGTACATTGAATAGATTAAACAAACTCAAAGAGGATAAAGCCCCTGCTCCGAATGGATTGCTTCCTTGTATTTTAAAAGAATCTAGGAAAGAGATAGCAGAGGCATTACTATTCATATTTAATAATTTGTTAGAAAAAGATGTAGCACCAGAAAACTGAAGTTTAGCTAATGTAATTCCTATTTCAGAAGGGGAACAGAGTATGTCTAGGGAATTATAGACCAGTCAGCTTAACATTGATGTTGGAAAAAATAATGGAATCTCTATGAACAGAGAGAATAGAAGACAACTGGAAACAAGAAATACAATAATGAATAGTCAGCATGGATTTCAAAAGGGAAAATCTTGCTTGACCAACCTTACTGAATTTTTTGAGAAGGTAACAGAGAGTAGACAATGGTAAGATAGTAGAGGTAACTTAGCTGGACTTTCAAAATACTGCAGTTGCTGGAAATCTGCAACAAAAACAGAAAATTCTGGAAATACTCAGTAGGTAAGGCAGCATCTGCGGAGAGAAACAGAATTACCTTTTCAGACCAATGACCTTTGATCAAAGCATTTTCTGTTTTATTTTAAAGAATGTGGACTCAGGGGACGAGTGATAGAATGGATTACTAGCTGACTTCAAGACAGAAAGCAGAGAGTGGGAATAAAGGTTATTCAGAGTGGCAGAGGATTGGGAGTGGTGTACCACAATGGTCAGTGCTGGGACCACAGCTGTTCACAATTTACATCAATGATTTGGACTTTGGAATCAAAACACAATATCTAAATTTGCAGATGACACCAAATTAGATGATAGTCAATACTGAGGACTGCAACAAATTAAGGGATGACATTAATAAACTTGCAGAAGGGGTAAGTAATTGGCAAATGAAGTTCAACACAGATAAATGTGAGGTAGTACATTCTGATAGGAAGAATAAGAGGTCACTTATTACATGGAAGGTGCAAGTCTAGGTGGGGTAGAGGACCAAAGGGATCTTGGAGTGCAAACGCACCAATGACTAAAAGGTACACCACAGGATAGCAAAACCATAAAAAAAGCAAACCAAGCACTCAGCTTTATTTCTAGAGAGATAGAATTGAAAAGTAGGGAAGTTATGCTAAACCTGTATTGAACCTTGGTTAGATCACACAGAGTACAGGTCTGGTCACCATATTATGAAAAGAATACAGATGCACTGGAGAGGGCGCAGAGAAGATTTACAAAGAAGGTTGCAGCAATGTGTGGGTATACAAATCAGAAAAGGATTGATAGGCTGGATCTCTTTCTTCTTGAAAAATAAGACCGAGGGATGATCCAACAGAGGTCTTTAAAACTATGAACAGTTTTGATATAGAGGATACAAAAAGAAGGTCCCCACTTGTGGGGAAGAGCATAACTAGAGGCCATCAATGTAAGCTAGTCACCAAGAAATGCAATAAAGAATTCAGAGGAAACTTCTTTACACAAAAAGTGTTGAGGATGTGGAACGTGCTACAACAGGGAGTGGTTGAAGTGAAGAGTGTAGATGGATTTAAAGGGAAGCTCGATAAGCACTTGAGGGAAATGGAAATAGAGGGTTATGATGATAGAATTGGATCAGGAAAGATTGAATGAGACTTGAGTGGAGCATTAATGCTGGCATGGGCTGAATAGCCTATTATATGCTATATATCCTATGTAATACAATGTTTATGTGGCAACATCAGGGAACAGAGAGGAGGCAACAGGGAGTAGTCCAAACTTAAAGTCAGAGGTCCTGTGTTGGAATAAAGTCCTGATTTCTTTGTCGAGATAATCAAGGACATTGCAGAAAAAAAACAAAGAAAAAGCTGTTCAAAGGATTACTGAGATTACCATTAAATAAAAACAAGACATTCTGAATCTGATATTGGAATAACCTGGATTTCTATACTATTGTAATCACAAATCATAAACAATACTTTGTTTATATCATAAATCCTATTCTGTTACTCTCACAAACTCTCTCCAATATATCAATCACATCTTCTTGAAGTTAGGGTGGTCAAAGAATATTCCAAAGATTTAAAGGCTAGTCAAACATCATTGACGTTTAGACAAGTTTAAAATTGGGAATGCTGCAGGAAGTCAGTGGGGTAGAAATTTTTATGCATTTTCTATGTTTTGGGGGCCCAAAATGGGATTGAATAAGTTGAATTCTGCAGTGCAATTTTGCTGACACCATATCGCAGGGATGCCCAATAGGTGTCCTTGGCTGCTGCCTGAAAGAAATGCAGTTGTCATTCAAAATGCATTAGTAAGGGCCTGAATCAAGGCCATTTTGTGAACTTAGTCTGAATGTGTCTGTGTCAGTTGTGGCTCAGTTGGTGGCACAATGCTCTAACTTGGAAGGTTGTTGTTTCATGTCCTACTCCAGAGGCTTGAGCACAAGAATATAGACTGACACTCAAGTGCAGTATTGAGGGAGTGCTGCAATGTCAGAGGTGCCATTTTTCAGGTGAGATGTTAAACCAAGGACAAAAACAAAAATACCTGGAAAAACTCAGCAGGTCTGACAGCATCTGCTGAGAGGGATACAGTTGACGTTTTGAGTCCATATGACCCTTCATCAGAACTAAGACATATAGAAATGAGATGAAATATAAGCTGGTAGAAGGGGGTGGGATAGGAGAGCGCGATAGGGGGCCAGTGATAGGTGGAGACCAAGAAGAGACTGCCAAAGATATTATAGACAAAAGGACAAAGGGGTGTTGATGGTGGTGATATTATCTAAAGGATGTGCTAATGGGGACATTAAGGGAAGAAACCTAGTGGTAGATGGCCCTAGTGCGGGTGGGGTGGGGGAAGGGATCAAAATGGGCTAAAAGGTGGAGATGAAATAGATTGAAATAAATTTAAAAATAGGAGGGAAAAGAAAAAAATAGTTGTAAAAAAATTATAAATTATTGGAAAAAGGGGGATCGGAAAGGGGGTGGGGATGGAGGAGAAAGTTCATGATCTGAAATTACTGAACTCAATATTAAGTCAGGAAGACTGTAAAGTGCCTAGTCGGAATTTGAAGTGCTGTTCCTCCAGTTTGCATTGAGCTTCACTGGAACAATGCAGCAGGCCAAGGATGCACAGGAGAGCAGTATGGTGTGTTGAAATGGCAAGCGACATGGAGGTCTGGGTCATGCTTGCGGACAGACCGAAGGTGATCCGCAAAGTGGTCACCTAGTCTGCGTTTAGTCTCTCCAGTGTAGAGGAAACCACATTGGGAGAAGTGAATGCAGTAGACTAAGTTGAGGGAAGTGCAAGTGAAGTGCTGCTTCACTTGAAACGAGTGTTTGGGCCCTTGGACGGTGAGGAGGGTGGAAGTAAAAGGGCAGGTGTTGCACCGTCTGCGGTTGCATGGGAAGGTGCCGTGAGAGGGGGTTGAGGTGTAGGGGATGATGGAGGGATGGACCAGGGTGCCCTGGAGGGAACGATCCCTGTGGAAAGCTGCCGGGGGAGTGAAGGGAAGATGTCTTTGGTAGTGGCATCATGCTGGAGTTGGTGGAAATGGCGGATGATGATCCTTTGAATGCGGAGGCTGGTGGGGTGATAAGTGAGGACAAGGAGAACCCTATCATGGTTCTGGGAGGGAGAGGGGAGGGAGAGGAAGGTGTGAAGGCAGATGCGCGGGAGATGGGCCAGACATGGTTGAGGGCCCTGTCAACCACCGTGGGTGGAAAACCTCGCTTAAGGAAGAAGGAAGACATGTCAGAGGAACTGGTTTGGAAAGTGGCATCATCAGAACAGATGCGACAGAGGCGAAGGAACTGAGAGAATGGGATGGAGTCCTTACAGGAAGCAGGGTGTGAGGAGCTGTAGTCGAGGTAGCTGTGGGAGTTGGTAGACTTGTAGTGAATATTGGTGGACAGTCTATCACCCAAAATTGAGACTGAGAGGTCAAGGAAGGGAAGGGAAGTGTCAATGATGGACCACGTGAAAATGATGGAGGGGTGGAAATTGGAAGCAAATTAATAAATTTTTCCAGATCCAGATGAGAGCATGAAGCGGCAGCGAAGCAGTCATCGATGTACCAGAGAAAGATTTGAGGGAGGGGGCCAAAGTAGGACTGGAGCAAGGAATGTTCCACATACCCATAAAGAGACAGGCATAACTGGGGCCCATGTGGGTACCCATAGTCACACCTTTTATTTGGACGAAGTGAGAGGAGTTTAAGGGGAAATTGTTCAGTGAGAAAACAAGTTCAGCCAGACGGAGGAGAGTAGTGGTGGATGGGGTTTGTTCGGGCCTCTGTTTGAGGAAGAAGCTAAGGGCGCTCAGACCATTCCGGTGGGGGATGGAGGTGTAGAGGGATTGGACGTCCATGGTGAAGAGGAGGTGGTTGGGGCCAGTGAACTGGAAACTGTTGATATGATGTAGGGTGTGAGAGGAATCTCGGATGTAGGTAGGAAGAAACTGGACAAGGGGAGAGAGAATGGAGTCAAGATAGCAAGAAATGAGTTCTGTGGGGTAAGAACAGGTTGACACGATTGGTCTGCCAGGACAGTCCTGTTTGTGGATTTTGGGTAGGAGGTAGAAGCAGGCTGTCCGAGGTTGGGAGACTATGAGGTTGGAAGCTGTGGATGGAAGATTTCCATAGGAGATGAGGTCAGTGACAGTCCTGGAAACAATGGCTTGATGTTCTGTGATGGGGTCATGGTCCGGGGGAGGTAGGAGGAAGTGTCTGCGAGTTGACGCTCAGCCTCTGCGAGGTAGAGGTCAGTGTGCCAGACAACAACAGCACCACCCTTGTCAGTGGGTTTGATGACAAAGTTAGGATTGGACCTTTGAGTATGGAGTGCAGCGAGTTCAGAAAGAAACAGGTTAGAGTGGGTGAGAGGAGCAGAGAAATTGAGACGACTGATGTCACGCTGACAGTTCTCAGTGAAAAGATTAAGAGAAGGTAAAAATCCAGAGAGAGGGGTCCAGGTGGAGGGAGAATATTGGAGGCGGGTAAAAGGATCCGTTGAATGGGGAGAGGACTCCTGCCCAAAGAAGTGAGCACGGAGACGAAGGCGGCGGAAGAGTTCAGCATCGTGCCAAGCCCGAAATTCATTGAGGTGAGGGCATAAGGGTATGAAACTGAGTTCTTTGCTGAGCACTGAACGTTCAGCGTCAGAGAGAGGAAGGTCAGAGGGTATGGTGAATACACGGCCGGGGCTGGGATTGGAAGACAGGATGGGGCCAGAGAGACGGGCAGGGGTGGATGGTCCTGGATGGGCGTTGGTGTTGATGAGTTGTTGGAGCTTAAGTTCCTTTGCATCTGAAAGAAGGAGACAAAGTTTCTTGTTGAGGCGTCGGATGAAACGAAGAATAAAATGGAACTGGTGGCAAGGACAGCTTAGATATAGGGTGCGTCGGTGCTGCTGGAAGGAGAGGTTGAGTGTGTTCATATGGCGGTGCATGGCACTGAGTGTGGATCTCAGGATGCGACGAGAACAGCAGTCCGAGGAGGTTGTATGTCCTGGAGATACCTGTAATCCTGGGTGGGTTCAAAACGTGAGGGGTGGAACTTCAGTTGGAATCCACTTGGGGTAAGTTGGAGATGGAGACAGACAGTCACTGAGGAATGAAATATGGCTGTGAAAGCGAATTTTAGTAAACACCTTGTCAAACACCAGGAGAGAAATGGAAATATTAAACCAAGGCCTTGTTTGTTCTCTCAGGTGGACATAAAAGATCCCACCACACTATTTCAAAGAAGAGCAGGGGAGTTGTCTCTGGTGTCCCGGCCACTATTTATCCCTCAATCAACATCACAACAAAAAACAGATTATCTGATCATTATCACATTGGTATTGTGGGAGTTGCTGTGCTTAAAATGGCTACCATGTTTCCTGCATTACAACACTTACTGCACTTCAAAAGCACTTATTTGTCTGTGAACTGCTTTGGGACATCCTAGGAACAAAGGAACAGGAGCGGACCACTTATTCTCTTAAGCCTGTTCTGCTATTCAATGAGATCGTGGCTGATTTGCAAACAAACACCATTTACCCATCCACCTTTGCCATATTCTTTTAATACATTTGGCTAGTAAAAATCAATCAAGCTCAGTTTTGAAATTAATAACTGATCTAGTGCCAATTGCCATTTGTGGAACTGAATTCCAAACTTCTACCATCCTTTATATAAAGGGTTGTTTCCTAATTTCATTTCAACTAGTGGAAATAGTTTCTCTCAAACTACCCCACCTGTTCCCTGTAATATCTTGAAAACTTCAATTAAATCATCCTTCAACCTTCAACATTCCAGTAAATACAGATATAAAAGTGAGATGTACGGGTACTAGAAGTTTGAAATAAAAACAGGAAGTGCTGGAAATACTCAGCAGGTCTGGCAGCATCTCTGCATTAAGAAACTGTGTTAAAGTTTCAACTCAATATGACTCTTCTACAGAGAAGAGCCATACTCAACATGAAATGTTAATCCTATTTTGTTTAATCTCTCCTTGTAGCTTAACTCTTTGAGTCCAGGTATCTTAATTCTTTGAGTCTGGGTATCATACTGCTAAACCTATACTGCACTCCCTTCAAGGCCAACATATCTTTCCTCAGGTGTGGTTCCCGGAACTGCTCACAGATTTCCAGGTGTGGTCTAACCAAGGCTTTGTATAGCTAGAGCATGACTTCTACCAGCTTGTGTTCAATTCATTTAGATATGAAAGCTAGCATTCCATCAGCTTCTTTGATTATTTTCTGTGCCTGTCACTGACATTTTAATGATCTGTGACAGGACAACAGAGCCCGTTTGGATTTTTTCACCATTTAGAAGGTACCATCTTCTATTCTTTTTAAGTCCACAATATATGACCTCACATAGGCCTGCACCAAAATCTATTTGCCCTTTCGCTTAATCTATCAATATCTTTTTGTAATGTTAAAAACAAAAAAATATAAAAACAAAAACAAAAAACTGCGGATGCTGGAAATCCAAAACAAAAAATAAAAAATACCTGGAAAAAGTCAGCAGGTCTGGCAGCATCGGCGGAGAAGAGTACACTTGACGTTTCGAGTCCTCATGACCCTTCAACAACTAAGTAAAAAATGTAATGTTACGCTTCCAACTACTGGTACTATTTACAACGCCATTTATTTTTGTGTCCTTGATTTAGATTTGTGGCTTTCTCTCCCATAGTCTAAGTCATTAATGAATGCAATGAATGGTTAATCTCCAATGTAGCCACAGTATTTATATGGCTGGTCCAGTTCAGTTTCTGGTGAATGGTAATGCCTAGGATGTTGATAGTGGGGGATTCAGCAATGGTAATGCCATTGAATGTCTAGGGGCGAAGGTTAGATTCTGTTATATTGGAGATGGTCATTGCCTGGTACTGGTGTGGCGCAGATGTTACTTGCCATTTATCAGTCCAAGTCTGAATGCTGTCCAGGTCTTGCTGCATATGGGCATGGACTGCTTCAGTGTCTGAGGAGTCACAAATGATACTAAACACCGTGTAATCATCAGCAACATCTTCATTTCTCACTTTACGACGTAGGGAAGGTCATTGATGAAGCAGCTGAAGATGGTTGGGCCTAAGTCATGACCCTGAGGAACTCTTGCAGCAATGTCATGGGACTGAGATGATTGGTCTCCAACAACCAAAATTACATTTATGCCAAGTATGACTCCCACCAGTGGAGAGTTTTCCCCCTGATTCCCATTGACTCCAGTTTTGCTAGGGCTCTTTGATGCCACACCCGACAAATACTACCTTGATGCCAAGGGCAGCCACTCACACCTCACTTCAAGTTCAGCTCTTTTGTTCCTGTTTGGACCAAGTTGTAATGAGGTCAGGAGGTGAGTGGACCTGGCACCCAAACTGAGCATCAGTGAGTAGGTTATTGCTGAGTAAGTGCAGCTTGATAGCACTGTTGACAACCCCTTCAGTCACTTTGCTGATGATCTCAAGTTGACCGATGGGTTGGTAATTGGCCGGGTTGGATTTGTCCTGCATTTTATGGACAGAAAATATCTGTGCAATTTCCCACATTGCCAGGTAGATGTCAGTGTTGCAGCTGTACTGTACAGCTTGGTAAGGGCGCAGCTAGTTCCGGAGCACAAGTCTCCAGTATTATGGCCAGAACGTTGTTAGGGTCCTTTGCAGCATCCAGTGTCTACAGCCGTTTCTTGATATCACGTGGAGTGAATCGAACTGGCTGAAGACTGGCATCTATGATGCCGGGGACCTAGGAGGAGGCCGAGATGGATCATCTGAGTGGATGATCCATCTCAGCACTTCTGGCTGAAGATAGTTGCAAATGCTCCAGCCTCATCCTTTGCTCTGATGTGCTGGGCTCCTCCATCATTGAAGATGGGGATATTTGTTAAGCCTCCTCCTCTAGTTAGCTGTTTAATTGTCCACCACCAGTCATGACTGGATGTGGCAAGACTGCAGAGCTTAGGTCTGATCCATTGGTTGTGGGATTGCTTAGTTCTGTCTATTGCAGAGTGCTTCCGCTGATTGGCATGCAGGTAGTCCTGTGTTATAACTTCACCAGGTTGACACCTTATTTTTAAGAATGCCTGGTGCTGCTCCTGGCATGCCCTCCTGAACTCTTCATTGAACCAGGGTTGATCCCCTGGCTTAGTGATACTGGTAGAGTGGAGGATAAGCTGGGCCATGAGGTAATAGATTGTGATTGAATATAATACTGCTGCTACCGATGGCCCACAGCTCCTCATGAATGCCGTTTTGAGTTGCTAGATCTGTTTGAGATCTATCCCATTTAGCATGGTGGTAGTGCCATACAACATGATGGAAGGTATCCTCAATATGAAGAAGGGACATTGTCTCCACAACAACTGTGCAGTGGCCACTCCTACTAATTTCCTTGTGGGCAGATGCATCTTCCAACAGGTAGATTCGTGAGGACGAGGTCAAGTAGGTTTTCCCTCACCACCTGCTGCAGACCCAGTCTGTAGTACTCGGCCAGCAGTGGTGCTCAAGCCACTCTTGGTGATGAACATTGAAGTCCTCAACCCAGAGTACGTTCTGCACCCTTGCCACCCTCAGTGCTTCTGCCAATTGGTGTTCAACATGGAGGAGTACTGATTCATCAGCTGAGGGAGTGGCTGTAGATGGTAATCAGCATATTTGACTTGTTGCTGAGACTTCATGGGGTCTGGAGTCAATGTTAAGGACTCCCAGAGAAAGTCCCTAATGATTGTATACCACTGTGCCACCACATCTTCTTGGTCTGTCCTGATGGGACATGACATAGCCAGGGATGGTGATAGTGATGTCTGGGACGATGTGTAAAATATGATTCAGAGTGTATAAATAATGTAGGTTGTTGCTTGACTAACCTGTGAGTCAGCTCTCCCATTTTGGCACAACCCCCCAGATGTTAGTAAGGAGGTCTATGAAAGGTCAACAGGGCTGGGGTTGCCGTTGTCATTTCCAGTGCCTAGGTCGATGCCAGGTGGTCCATAGGTTTCATTCCTTTTAGACTTCATAGTGCTTTGATACAACTGAGTGGGCTGCTAGGCCATTTTAAGAGTCAACCACATTGACATTTAGACCAGACCAGGTAAGGATGGCAGATTTCCTTCCCTAAAGGACAATAGTGAGCCAGAACAATCAACAATGGTTTCATGGTCACTGTTACTGAGACTAGCTTTTATTTCCAGATTTATTAATTGAATTTAAATGCCACCAATCTGAAAATTGACACATTTCAACTAAAACATTAAGGTCTTTCATTTTAAAGAGCTTCCTTCATCCATGCCTGAAATTAGATGACAGTACAAACTGAAATAGTTTTTTGCTTGCTTCACCAGTTACAAAAGGAGCATGAAATGATTGGTAAAAGAATAATTTGTGTTTACATGAATGCTGAGGATTTAAAACTCTAAGCATTGCCAACAGTTGTACTTACAGAAGATTGTCTCAAGTAGGAACTTGTATAGGTTTCGGCCAGAGAGCCCTACAGCCATATTAAGGGAAAGAAATTAATTATTTCATTTAAACTTGGCAAGACAATACATTCCCATCACCTGCACAGGAGGGAGATGAAATCATCCATTTCTCCTTGGACATTTAAAAAAGTGGTAATTTGTTTTCAAGCTGTCAATGGTCAGTTGCAATGATCAATGCTAAAACTTTAATTAGGAACATGGCAACAGGGCATTTGGAAAATCATATGGTTTAGCAGAGATGACCAGGATTTACAATCGGGAGATGTTTGATAAATTGGTTAGACTTTTTTGTGGGTGTAACTAGTAGGCTGAACAAGTGGATGTAGTGTATTTGGATTTTCAAAAATAATTCGTTAAGATGCTACACAAGTTATTGTACAAGATTAGGATTTATGGAATTGGGATTAATTAATTAGCACAGACTGAGGATTGGTTAATGGACAGAAACAAATTGGAATAAACGGAACCAGCAGGGTATTGCATGGATCAGTACTTGAGCCTCAGCTATTTACAATCTTTTTAATGACTTGGATGAGGGTTTTGAGTGTAATGTATTCAATTTGGCTGAAGATACAAAGTTAGATGGGAAAATAAGTGATAAGGACGATGCAAAGAGGCTGCAGAAGGATGCAGACAGGTTGGGTGAGTGGGCAAGAGCATGGCAGATGAAATACAAGGCAGCAAAGTGTAACATTTTTCACTGTTGTAGGACAAAAAAAGAATATTTTTTGAATGGTCAGAGATTAGGAAATTTTTGCATTCAGAGGGGCCTGGGGTACATGAAGAACAGAGATTTAAAGTGCAAGTACAGCAAGCAACTCAGAGGCAGTGATATGTGAGCTTTTGTTACAAAGGGATTAGAGTGTAAAAGTTAAAAAGTCTTACTACAGTTATACAGGGCATTGATGAGGCCACACCTGTACAGTATGTAGTTTTGGTCTCCTTCCCTAAGGAATGACATACTTGTCTGAGAGGGAGTGAAACAAAGGTTCACTTGACTGTTACCTGGGATGAGGGGGTTGTCCTGAGAGACTGAATGGACCAGGGCTATATTCCTTGCAGTTTAGAAGAATAAGTGGTGATCTGGTTGAAACAAAATTCTTAAGGGGCTTGGCAAGGTAGAAAATGTTCCCTGGGGAGTCTAGAACATGGGGTCACAGCCTCAGAATAAAGACTGAGATGAGCATAAATTTCTTCACTCAGGCAGCTGTGACTCTTTGGAATTCTTTACCCCAGAGGACTGTGGATGTTCAGTCATCGAGTGTATTCAAGACATTGTACCCGAAAAGGTTTCAACCTAAGGGAATTTAAGAACCTGGGACGGTGCAGGAAGGTGGAGTTGAGGTAGAAGATCAACCATGACCTTGTTAAATGGTGGAACAGGCTCAAGGAGTCAAATGACTTTTTCCTGCTCCTATTTCGTATATTGTTATTTTGGTAGCACCTCCCTTCTCAAGGGCATCTACCACCAATAAAGACAAGAACAGCAGTAGCATGGAACACTATAACCTCAAAGATCCTTTCTTAGTTGTGCACCATCTTGAATTAGATACGAGTATTCATTCCCTCTCGTCATTGTCCATACTGATAATTTTCCCCACACAGGAGGAAACTATTGTGGGGGCACAAGGATCACAGCAGTTCTAACAGCAAGGATGAGCAAAAATGTGGCTTGGTGAGCATCAACCACGTCCTGAGATCAAAATGATCATAATGCTGCAAGGAGTAGGTCAAGGGAAGAAAGCTAAGGAACATGATGGTGTCATTTATTCATTGGCAGTCCCTCGAAATGAGAGCACTTGCTATGGAGTACAGCCTGTGGCAAGAACCTCAGTATGGAGTCTTTTAATGTGGGGAAGCTGTTCTGCTGCAGCTCCCACATGGTTCTGGCTGACCAGGGAACTCTCCCACTCTTACCACCTGCCATAGGCATATTGGAAGGATTTCTTGGTTGATAATCAACCTGTTTGGGATCTTTTATATCCACCTGTGCTGGCAGATGGGGCCTCAGTTTAACATCTCATCTGAAAGATGGCACCTTGGACAGTACAATGGTCCCTCAGTACTGCACGGAGTTTTAGCCTTCAATCAAGAGCAAAAATAATTAACTTGGGGAGGGTCAATTTCAATAGAGTGAGAATAGATTTGGCCCGAGTAAACTGGAATCAAAGACTGGTCATTTACAGTGCTGCCTGCCAATGGGCTGCCTCTAATGAAGAGATCACTTGAGTATGTTTGAAATGCATTCCCAGGAGGGGGAAAGGTAGGACAAACAAAGCCAGAGCTCCCTGGATGATGATGGGAGATACAAGGCAAGACAAAACAGAAAAAGGATGAAAATGACCAATGTCAGGTTAATAATGCAAGTGAGAACCAGGCTAAAAAGTTCAGAGCAGAATGAAAAAAAGCATAAAAGATTGTATGGGAAGAGACTGGCAGAACATAAAAGGGAATGCAAAACTCTTCTATAGGCATATAAATAGTAAAAGCGTGGTTTAAAAGGAGGAGGGCTGATTGAGGAGCAAAAAGGGAATTTATGCATGGAAGCAGGGGGCATGGCTTAGGTATTAAATGAGTACTTTGCATCTGTCTTTACCAAGGAAGACGACCAAGGTTGTGGTGAAAGAGGAGGGAGATGACTCACCGGATGGGCTAAAATTGATCAAGAGGAGATATTAGAAAAGCTAGCCATACTTAAAAATTGATAAGTCACCAGGACCAGATCAGATGCATTGTTATGACCAATGCAGTTAAACAACTGTCATAGCCTTTAATTTTAAGTGTTATGTTTGAGATGCAGCTCTAAATTCAGGAATCAGACCACCAGTTTGAGAAGTTTTATATTAAACTAAATGAAACATTTTATTAAGTTACAACACATTAAACGCATATCCATGGCTACAAACTACTATCATAACTTTTAACAAATTCCCAAACTAATCTCTATTAAGGCAAACAATAACCCATAGACTTAACCAGGGACCAGGCAAAGCATTTTCAACTTATGAACTCAAAATGAGGTTCTTTTCACTTTGGTTCTGTGGAGACGGTTGGAGGCTAACAGTTGCTTTAGATCTCACATTGCCTCTGCTCTACACACACAAAACTGAAGTTATACCTAGCACAGCTCATTGAATGTAAATTCCCATTGTCTCACCAGCACTTCTAACAATAAAACCCCTTTCATAGTACCAACCTTTATTAGCAATATAAGCACACTGCTTGACCTCTGCTTGCTAAGTGCCAGAATTCACCCCACTTCTTGAATGCTCTATTCAAAAAATGCAAACGCACTCTCTCTCTCACATATCAAAACTAGTACACATCAAAGCAGCCCAACCAACTGGCTTTAATTCAATTAAGACACACCCACAGGCTAAACTTCTATTTTAAAAGAAAAATATTTTCCAATAATATTATATACATTAATAGTTTCATGACAGCATCCCGAGGGAAGTAAGGGCAGAAATTGCAGAGGGGCTGGCCATAAATCTTTCAATTCTCCTTAGACACAGGAACGATGCCAGAGGACCGGAGAATTGCAGATCTTACATTCTTGTTCAATAAAGGATGGGAGGACAAGCCTAACAACTGCAGGCCAGTCAGTTTAACTTTGGTGGTGGAAAAGGTTTTAGAAATGATAATGAGACAAAATTAACAGTCACTTGGACAAATATGGATTATTTAAGGAAAGCCAGCATGGATTTGCTAAGCATAAAGTGTATGAGTTTTTTGATAAGATAACAGAAGGTTGATAAGAGTGATACAGTTGATTTGGTGGACATGAACTTCCAAAAAGGTGTTTGATAAAGTGCCACATAACAGGCTTATCAGCAAAGCTAAAGCCCATGGAATAACAGAGACAGTGACAGCAAGGACATGATTTCGTTGAGTGATAAGAAACAGTAGTGAAAGGTTGCTTTTTGGATTGAAAGGCACTATATAGTCAGGTTCCACAAGGGTCATTATTAGGGCCCCTGCTTCTCTTGATCTACATTAATGACCTTGACTTGGGCATACAGGGTATAATTTCAAAATGTGAAGATGACACAAAACTTGGAAGTATTGTGAAATGTGAGGATAGTGACAGACTTCAAGAGGACATAGATAAGCTGGTGGAATGCAGGACATGTGACAAAGTTTAAAGCCAAGATGTGTGATTTGGTAGGAAGAATGAGGAAAAGCGGTATAATATAAAGAACACAATTCTAAAGGAGCAAAGGAACATGGGTGTCAATGTGCACAGATCATTGAAGGTGGCAGGGCAGGTTGAGAAAATAATGTATGTAGGATTCTGGGCTCCACACTTTAGGAAGGATGCAAAGGAATTGGAAAGGGGGCAAAGAAGATTTATGAGAACGATTCCAGGGATTAGACACTTTGCTCAATGGACAGAATGGAAAAGCTGGGACTTTTCTCCATAGAGAAGATTGAAAGGGGAATTGATTGAAGTGTTCAAAAGCATGAAGGGTTGGGACAAAGTAAACATGGGGAAAACTGTTCTCAATAGGTGGAAGAATCGAGATCCAGAGAACAATGATTTAAGGCAACTGGGAAAAGAAACAGATGATGAGAGAAAAATCTTTTTGCATTGAGTAATTAGGGCCTGGTATGCGCTGCCTGAGAATGTGGTGGAGGCAGATTCAATTGTAGCTTTCAAAAGGAAATTGGGTAATAAACTGAAGAGAAAAGACATGCAGGGCAATGGGGAAAAGGTGGGGATTGGGAGTTGCTCTCAGAGCCAGCTTGGACATGATGGGCCAAATGGCTGCCTTCTATGCTGTAACCATTCTAAGATTCTATAATACTGAACTGTACAACATACTTATCATATTTAATGCAAACAGTACTCTGCACACTAAAGAGAAAACCGAAGTAACAGTGTAAAGGTTACACTTTGTTTTAAAAAAGCCACAATCTACTATAATTGATGCATTCTCATACCACATAATGTTATTAGCCATTAACTTTCATTATTTAATCTACAAGATGTTCCTTGTTCCTCTATAATTTATTCATTGCAATCATAAATTTACCTTAGAATTTGCCTCTAAAATCAATCAAGAAACTATTTTATGAATACTGAAGTACAATTTATTTGTAAAATAAATTCCAACCATGATGGATTACATCACACAATTTCAGTTAAAGCTCTAATACCCACATACAGTAGCTTAACACACATCATACAGCAGTATTTGAACCAAGTCAGACCACTCCAATGAAAGTTTCACTTGCTCTATTGGTTGTGCAAAGATCATGTATAGTCCCAACTTGTTCCAATTCAACATCAAATCACTTCATAAACTTGCCCAGGATTTAGCAATCTAATGTACAGGCAAAAGAATAGCCGATGTGGCAAATGAAAACATTCACTTTGATGTAATGTGTTTGAAATTTGTTCGAATATATTTCAGGGAAAGCATGAAAAGCTTTCATCCTTCAGTGTGGTTAGTACAATTTTTTTTTTTAGAGTATCAGTGGTGACAACAGCTCATATACATCACATAACTCTAATAAAACCCACAGTTTTTTTTTAAATAGCCATAGCTGAACTCTACATTCTGAAGTGATACAGTAACAGTATTCTTGAATTTTGTCAATTCAGTGCAAGTACATTTAAACACTAGATAATTTTTTTTCTGTACAATAGAAAAATATCATCACAATGGATGGTCAAAGCATGTTAAGTTTTCTCCAGATAGGTTCAGTTGCTAACTAAGCCTGAAACTGCGGAGGTCCAGAAATGTAACAAAATTAATTGCTTTCCATTTTTCATTCCCTATAGGGAAGCACCGTATTGCTGTTTAAGAGTATCAGCACAGAGAAAAGGAATGCAGCTTTTTGGAGGAATTAAAGATGAGGGTGCATAGCTAATTTCTTCACCATAGCCCACCACTCTACAACAGTTATCAGTAGCCATGTGAATTATGTGGAAACAGTTTAACAACAAATCCCCTTTAATAGTAGTTTGTTTCTTCTGTTGAAACAGATTATAGCATTTCTGCACATTCATTATATAAATTAGCTTCAATCAATAATCAGGAATATAATAACAAAAATAAGATTTAATTTTTTACACTGCAGAAGTTCAACCTTCTATCAGTATATAACAAAGTGTTTCAGAATGCTGTTACTTAAATGCTTAAAAATGTTGCATCAGGTGCAGAAAAAATGCATCATTGGACACCTGAACTCTGAAGAAACCACAAATCATGAAGGAAGTTTGAAATTAATACTTTCAATTCTCTCCTGGCTATTTTAGTATGACAAACACTAATTCAGTTCTGCAGTGAAATAAGTTCAAAATCCCTGAAATATCAGTGTCAAGACCTGAATCATCTCCATTCTGTGAATAACAACGAGTGAAAATGAGTGCAGATTTCTAAAGTGTCAGCTACTGTACTTCAATATCTGACTTAATGAAATATTTTGTAGCCTTTTGCAAAAAAATACCATGTTGTACAGTCAAAAGTATCTAGGATCTATGGTTTGAAAAGCAATTTTACCCAGTGTAAAACACAGTTAAATATAAATGTAAACCTGCTTACAAATCCTTAACCTTACTGCATTGACACATGTAAGAGTTCTTAGAGTAGCTCTTAGAATCAGTGATTTGACTGAATAGCATGAGGTTAACCTTATAACATCCATAGATATCTCAAAAGGTGAACATGCCACAGCAAAATTTTGTTGAAATTGGCATTAACTCAGCAATCATGCATTTAAGAACATTTTTACTAAAAGAAGTAAATACCTGTATTTTTAAAAGGTCATTCGTTGCATTAGTAGAAATGTATATATCAGATCACAACTGATAATATCACAATTTCATATTTCCTATAAACCAAACTTAATCTTACCAGATTTAGAATCTATTAAAAATACTATGTATTAAAGGCTGTATTAAAAGTTCAGAGCTTCTATCTTTGTTAACTATAAAATTGATTATTCTCTCCCTGGATCTCCATCATAATGAGTACTAACAAATAGAACTCACCATTTATATAAAGCTAATATATAAAGCTAATTTGAAAGGAAACTAGTATTTACATTATAGATATTGCAGCCATCTCAACTGTCCTTGGTACTCAGGTGATTACTTAATAGGAAACAAATCAGATGAAGATTGGATAGAGTGGACGTGGGGAAGATGTTTCCATTAGTAGGAGAGACTAGGACCCGAGGGCACAGCCTCAGAGTAAAGGAAACAGAGATGAGGAGAAACTTCTTTAGCCAGAGGGTGGTGAATCTATGGAATTCATTGCCACAGAAGGCTGTGGAGGCCAGGTCATTGGGTGTATTTAAGACCGAGATAGATAGGTTCTTGATTGGTAAGGGGATCAAAGTTTACAGGGAGAAGGCGGGAGAATGGGGTTGAGAAACTTATCAGCCATGATTGAATGGCGGAGGACTCGATGGGCCGAATGGCCTAATTTCTGCTCCTATGTCTTATGGTCTCAGAGGCATGTTCCACAGTCCACCAAAGTTCCAACTGATCCTAGTCCATTCTGCTCTCGCCCAATCCTTCAGGCATTCTTACAGGCATATGTTGTAGTAGCTTTGATGCACCAATACTAACCACAAGTGCGGCTCTGGGTACAGTCCAAGAGTGAGAGGAGGGTGGGGTGTAGGGAGAAGGGAAAGAGAAAGTGAAATAAAGACAAGTAGAAGGAAGAGGATTTTTTTTTGCCCATGAGCAATGCCATAAGACATCTATTATTAGAAAAAAATTATGTAGCACAAATAACAATTCATCAATAGTGAGCCTCAGTCCCATGTAGAAATTGACTCATTGTATTATTGAGGTGTCACTACAAAGATTGTATCAAAACCTAATTGGATTTGTACAATAATTGGAGAGTATTGGTAGCAATTAGTTATGCAAAAGTCTTAAGCATTTTGGATGACGACTGAATATTTAAACCATAGTTCTGAAAAAAGGTACTAAAAGATGTTGATGGCAACACTAAGCAATAAAATATAATGAGAATATTGTGAAGTGGTTTTAAGAATAGAGATAAAATGTCCATGCTTATGGCAACAATTTCCTGAAATAGTTTTATTACAGGTGCCTCTCAAATTTATTTAAAATAAGACAGAGGTAGTTCCCCAGTCATGTTAACACACAAGATGATAATGACAGATTTAAGGAGCTGAAGTGCAAATAGATCTGATCTAACCAGTTAAGTTAGTGTGCCAATGAATTAGTGTTTAGCGACCAGTAGATGACAGTCCTTCTGTCTACTTCTAGTAGCAGAGTGGAAAGGATAAAGAAAATTATTAAAATAACACACACCTGCAGGTCAAGTTTTTGCAAGATCAGAGGTCACCAACAAAAAAGTATTACCTGAAGCTGTAATTGTTTTGGATATCCAGGAAGTCACTAGTATGAAGCTTGCACAAATGCAATTCATACACGTTAAAAAGGCAAGCATACCATTACAATCCTTAATTCCCATTTATAGTGAAGGATTACAGTCACAAGTGGATTTGGGAATCATAAGATTTAGGGCTCTTGCCCAAACAATCTTGACAATTTCTCTACCAATCCAAAAAAAGGTTATATTCTCAAATAGATAAAAGGTTTTAAACTTCAACTTAAAAAGACAATTGAAAAGAATGAGAAAGAACAGCATTAATGCTGAAGTTAATTTCGATAGAATGATGTTAACAGTATTTACAAGTTCATCTTGGAGTTAAATGCATTTAAGAAAGTAAAACAGTTACTGTAACTTCATTTTGAACTGTCCTCTCAGGAGTGCCATTATTTCTAGAAGAAAGCTTTCTTGTTTGGATAGAGGTCAGCAGTGGTCAGTGCTATTGGCAAAGTTGATTTCAGGTGAACCACCAAATTATAGCCAAAGCTGTGGTGATGCCATTCAGGATTGCCATGTTGTAGCCCATGTGGAACGAATGGCCTGTTAATTTCCTGAAAACAGAACATCAAAAATTATATTATTTAAGAACTAGGTAAGCTTGAAGCCTAAAAACTAATATTCAAACCATGGCATTGCTACAAATATGTAGCCAATCTAAATTGAATCATTACACTGTGGGAACATTTCTTACAACATCTCAAAACATCTTTGCTCTCAGTTCATATGGAGTAATTCCAGTTGGTTTCAATCCCTCCATTAAATCAGCAGTCCCAAAGCAAATGAGAAACGTCAAGTGCAAACACACACATAGGCAGAAAAATGACAAAACAATTATTCCACAAAATTTTGTTTCCAGGTTTCGTGTCAATTTGAATACTGCTGTGAAACCGTCATTTATGCAAATAGAAAATGCACAGCCGGGCAATCCCCAATTGATAATTTTCAGCGCATGCAAACATTTATCTCAGAACTATCTCATAATACTGAGGACCATAAAACCTCAAGAAAAATACATAGAAATGTGCATGATCAAAAATAGAGTATGGTACAGGTTTCACAATACAATATTCTGATTTGGATTTGCATCTTCCTAACAGCACATTCACCCATGATTCTATTTGGTAAAGAGACAAGTTCTATTAGGACATATGACTTAGTTGTTGGCCACTTCAGCAATCTCACATAATTGGTTGCTAGGGCACCTCATAGTGGGGTTTAGTTCTTCAACCTTGTTCTGCCTATTGCACACACTCACTTGGGCCTCTTTCTCCTTGTTATCTTTACCTTACCATACATCACCAATAATTTGACCAACAGCAATGCAATAAACTACCTTCATGATGCAGACACTGGATTCAAACTGTATGCTTGCAGTTGCAACAGAGAATTTTGCACCTCAAAGAAGTTACTACTTCATAGACAGCTGTTGGTACCCATGTTGACAGTGACATGATATAGACACTTTCTCTGCTGGTGCCAAGCACAGTTAAAATGGATTCTACTTTCAGCTTCTCCCTTGATGAAAGTTGCCCACAGTGCATCCAACAAAAACGGCCCACAAGCGTCAGGCATAACACTGCCCGTTTCATACAATAAATTACTACACCATCTCTTGGCTGAATCATGAATGTTGTGCACCAAATGTATTCTCAACAGCAGCTTTCTTCTCTGTGCACCTAGCAGACCCACCCCCATCCATACTATGTTAATGCAAACTATCAATTTTCTGCTAACCTTTTTTATTTGATGTGACCATTTTGTTAATTCTGTTTCTGTGCTTGGCTGTGACTTCCAAAAAAAAAGGTCACATTAAGGATGTCTTTGGGTTTATATAAGGGTTCCAGAATATTATGCGAGGAGATGTTTACACTTTTGGTGGGAACGTAGCTTGCCTTTCCATTGGTGTACAACTGAGAAGGGTTGGTCCCAGGTTCTTCTGTAAATTCATTCAGCCTTTTTCAGTGAGAGAAACTCAGGTAACCCAAAAATGTTTGCAACACTGTTGATCATAGGATTAAATTCAAATAAAGCAGCAATTTCACTTTTGTGGTGGGAATCTAAATTAATCAATAATTTGAAGATGCAACAGATTTTTGGTATATTTTTAATACAAATCACTTTGTGAAATATTAGGTAATCATTTTGTGCTTCGTGTTTCACAAATAAATAAAATTTGCCTCTTTCTGAAAATAGTTTGATAAATTTCTGGAGACTAAGTCTACACATGCAAAGTTCTCAGTAACACACTTGCAAAATTATACTATTTGCAAACCAATAAAACACCTTCAGAAGCCCAAAGTTGACGAACCATTGGTGGAGGTGGGTGCCTTCATTTTAACTTTGGGAAGAGACAAAAATAAAGGTGGCAAATCTACTCTCTCTAAAGTGGGTTAAAGCTTTAAGCTGCAATTTAACTTTTTGTTCAATTTCCCTCCTAAATTCAATGTTTACACTACATTGATAAAATTGCACATGCAACCCCTTTGTATGTTCACTCTAAAACTGTATGAATGTTATAAACATATTACTGAAAATAAGGGTTATTTGCATGCATGATTAAGACGTGTGCAGTGTCATGCGTGTATTTTGGTGGATAAAACAAATAACGTGCTACATAGTTTTGAAGTTGAGCGGGGAAAATTTAAATCTTACATAATCATTTACCTTAAATTAAAATACATTCAGAGCATAGTTACAAAAGTTAGTGTTTTAGCAGCCAAGATTTACAATACCTTTAGTGGAACTGAAAACACCACAACTTTCAGAGAATGATTTGGACTTCAGTATGTAACCAAATATGCACAGTACACTTTATACTGGCAGCAAATGCAGTCTTATGAATTGTTTTAAGATATGTGCCATACTGAGATGCCTCAAAAAGTTTCAGGAGGTCTATAGATAAAAATTCAACATTTTTGACTGAAGCTGTATGACACTATTTCTGGATTCAATTTGATATTTATTGAACAAATATTAGACTGTGCTCTATTCACTGGCAATGGAAAATACATATACAGGATATACAGCACAGAAACAACCATCTTCAGCTGCTGCATCAATGACCTCCACTCTATCATACGGTTAGAAGTGGGGATGGCCACCGATCATTACACAAGGTTGCTCCATTTGTGATTCCTCAGATACTGAAGCAGTGCATGTTCAGATGTAGCAAAACCTGAACAATATGCAGGCTTGGGATGATAAGTGGCAAGTAACATTTGCACCACACAAGTGCCAGGCAATGACCATTTCCAACAAAAGAGAATCTAACCATCTTCTCTTGACATTCAATGGCATTACCACTGCTCAATTCCCCCATTATCAACAACTTCAGGGTTACCACTGATCAGAAACTGAACTGGACAAACCATATAAATACTGTGACTACAAGAGCAGGTCAGAGGCTGGGAATTCTGCAGCAAGTAACTCACCTCCTGACTCCTGAAAGCCTGCCCACCATCTACAGGGCACAAGCCTGGAGTGTGATGGAATACTACCCACTTGTCTGGTTGAGTGCAGCTCCATCAACACTGAAGAAGCTCAACACCATCCAAGACAAAGCAGCCCACTTGATTGGCACCTGTGGTAAAGTGACAGCACTTTAGATAAAAATTCATCATTTTTGACTGAAGGTGTATGACACTATTTCTGGATTCAATTTGATATTTATTGAACTAATATTAGACTGTGCTCTATTCACTGGCAATGTATATAAGATGTGACAGATGTGTAATGATCAGTGGCCATCCCCACTTCTAACCGTATGATAGAGTGGAGGTCATTGATGCAGCAGCTGAAGATGGTTGTTTCTGTGCTGTATATCCTGTATATAAGATGTGACAGCACTGATGAATCACTGTACAGCGCGGGCAACTGGGAACTGTAAGTCTAGTTCTGGAGAATTCTGAGTGAGCATGTACGATCTGGTGCTCTGCCTTTGTCTCAATAAACCATAACTGTTTATTCTTACATTGGTCTCTCCCCATTATTGATTGCAAGCAGCAATTGAAGAGAACATATGAAGGTGTGCAGTTAGAGTTCGGTTGACCAACGAACTCATTTACCCAAGACATAAAAGCACCCCATCCAATACCTTAAACATGCACTCCTTCCACCACTCACGTACAGTGGTAGCAGCGTGCACCATCTACAACATGCACTGCAGGGCTCCTTCAACAGCACCTTTCAAACCCTTGACCTCTACCACCTAGGAAGACAGGGACAGCAGATGCATGGAAACACCACCACCTGCAAGTTCCCCTCCAAGCCACACACCATCCTGACTTGGAACAACATCGCTGTTCTTTCACTGCCACTGGTTCAAAATCCTAGAACTCCCCTCCTAACAGCATTGTGGGTGTACCTACACCACATGGACTGCAGCAGTTCAAGGCAGTGGCTCACTACCACCTTCTCAACGGCAATTAGGGATGAGCAATAAAATGCTGGCATAGGCAGCGAAGCCCACGCCCCATGAAAGAATAATAAACACAGGCCATTACATCCAAATTGTCCATGCTGGTGTTTATGCTCCATTCGAGCCTCCCAGCTTTCCTCATCTGCATCTACCATCGGGAGCCTTCTTCCTCATATGCTTTTCAGCCTCTAAGGGGAAGCAAGACAAATCCCCTGGACCCGATGGTCTGCATCCCAGAGTCAAAAGGAAATGGCTGCAGAGATAGTGGATGCATTGGTCATAATCTTCCAAAATTCCCAAGATTCCAGAAATGTCCTAGTGGATTGGCAAACTGCAAATATAACACCACTCTTCAAGAAAAGAGAGAGACAGGAAGCAGGAAACAAAAGGCCAGTTAGTCTAACATCTGTCCTTGGAAAAATGCTTGAATCCATTCTGATGGAAGTAGTAGCAGGACACTTATACTTTTATAATACAATCAGGCAGAGTCAACATGGTTTTGTGAAAGGGAAATCATGTTTGGCAAATTTATTAGAGTTCTTTGAGGATGTAACAAGCTGGGGGGATAAAGGGGAACCAGTAGATGTAGTGTTTTTGGATTAACAAAAAGCATTCGATAAAGTGCCACATAAGGTACACAAGATAAAAGTACAAAGCATTGGCAGTGATATACTAGTGTGGATAGAGGATTGGCTAACTAACAGGAAAGAGTGTCAGGATAAATCTGTCATTTTTAGGTTGGTAAACTGCAACTACTGGAGTGCCACAGGGATCAGTGCTGGGACTATTTACTACCTATAATAATGACTTGGATGAAGGCACCAAATTTGCTGATGATACAAAGATAGGTAGGAAAATATAATTTGAGGACACAGTTTGCAAAGATAGGTTAAATGAGTGGGCAAAAAATTGGCAGGATTATAATGTGGGAAAATGTGAGGTTGTCCACTTTGGCAGGAAGTATAGAGAAGTAACATATTATTTAAATGGACAGAAATTACAGAATGCTGCAGTGAAGAAGGATCCGGGTGCCCTTGTAAGTGAATCGCTAAGTTAGTATGCAGATACAGCAAGTAATTAGGAAAGCAAATGGAATGTTGGCCTTCATTGCAAATGGGCTGGAGCATAAAATTAAGGACGTCTTGCTCCAACTGTACAGGGCACTGGTGAAACCACCCTGGAGTAGTGTGTAAAGTTTTGGTCTCCTTAATTAAGGAAGGATATACCTGTGGTCAGAGAAGTTCACTAGGCGGATTTCCTGGGGTGAATAGGGTTTGGTTTATGAGGAAAGGTCGAGCAAGTTTGGAGTTTAGATGAATGAGAGGTGATCTAATGAAAACATAAAAGATTCTAGGGGTGTTTGACTGGGTAAATGCTGGGAGTATGTTTCTTTTCATAGGAGAATGTAGAACGAGGAACAGTTCAAAAATAAGGGGCCTCTCAATTATGACGGAAATGTGGAGAAAATATATTTCTCAGATGGTGATTCGTGTCTGGAATTCTCTTCCACAGAGAACAGTGGAGGCTATTTTACTGAATATACTCAAGGCTGAGTTAGACATATTTTTGATCAACAAGGAAGTCAGGAGTTATGGGGGACGGGTAGGAAAGGGGAGTCAAAGCTACAATCAGATCAGCCGAGCCGGTTCAATGGGTTGAATGGTTTATCCCTGCTCCTATTTTTTATAATCTTATGATCTTATTCAATTCAACCACTTCCTGCAGTCGCAATTTGCACATTCTCAACAATCTTGGGTAAAGCAGTTCCTTTTGAATTCCTGATTTGATTTCTTGGTGATTATTTTGTATTGATGGTCTCTTGTTATGCATTTCCCCACAAGGGGAAACATTCTCTCTATATCCAGTCTTTCAAAACCTTTCATAATTCTTTCAACCCACAATGAACACTACAGGGCAACTTTACAAGGTAAACAACATTTCCTTTTAGGATGTTTTATTATACTCTATTTGGCCCTATGTCTTAACATATTCTTAAACGGGTGACTGCCAAAGGAAATTTGATCAAATGTGGTACAAACTGGAATTACCTGGCCAAATTACATTTTACAAGATTCTTCAAACCAAACCAGAACTATAACTACATGATGTATTAAATTTGGCCTAGAAGGAAATAACAGCATAGCCATAACAAAGAATTAACATTTCAGGTCAGTGACCCTTCATCAGAACCCTTAAGTGCCACCAACTTGAAATATTAACTCGGTTTCCATCTACAAGTGCTGCTAGACATGTTGAATATTTTTAACATTTTCTGTTTTTAGTTCAGATTTCCAGCATCTGCGGTACTTTGCTTTTGTGTTGTTGTAGCCACAACTAAGTACTACTTAGATGCAATTTACTTTCCCCTACATAGCATGACGAAGCAGTGAAAAGTCAAAAGGTACTGTTTTACTGATCCTTTGATATCAACACAGACCAGCTTAGAGTCCACAGTACAGCAGGAAAGCACAGCATTTAAGCTGGAGTTGTACTATATTTGGTGAAAGCTCAAGTCAGTTCACAACTGTGTCTCGTCTCAGCATTGTAATGCATTTGCTGCTTTTCTGCAGTGCTTTGGACTCCAAGTTGCATTGTATTGATACCAACAGGTCAGTAAAACAGTACCTTTCAACTGTTCATTGCATTGTCATGCATAAGCAGTCACATTTCAAACTAATTTGTGTAAGACATACAAAGATTAAATTTTTTTGGGGAAGTGTGGAAGGGGGGAGAAAGAGGGGGTTGGAAAAGAGGGGGGGGAGGGGTGGAAGTGGGGAGAGGGGGTGAAATGGGAGGGCAAGAGGGGGAAGGAGGGGAAGAGGGTGGAAGGGGGTTAAAGAGGCAGGGGGAAGGGGAAGAGGGGCTTAAGGGCAGGGGGGGAGAGAAGAATTGAAATTTTAACTATGTTTCTCTCTCCACAGATGCTGTCAGACCTGCTGAGTTTTTCCAGCATTTTCTGTTTTTGTTTAAGGTTACACAAGGGTTATATGCAGAGATCACAAATTGAAAATGCATTTAAGTAAATGGCAGACAGGTTTTAGATACCCGCAACACCACAACCTTGAGCACTGCCAAGTTCAGGCAGCTGGACAGCTACCACACTTGCCACAGTCAATTCAATTTAATTTTACCTGTCGCACGGACGGTCAAGCTAGCCCATTGTTTAGTATTCTGAAGCACGAAGATAAAATCATGGCATATTTTAAGAAAAAAACACAAAACATTTATTTATTGAGGTAAGATTTTCCCTGATTAGCAGAATTTCATCAGCTCCAGGAAGATATTTTCACACTTTGATTTCTCCTTTTCTTGGCAGATTCTGAATAAATTAGGTGCGTAACACAAACTTCGACCAAAAGGAGGCAACTGCAGCTACCTCAGTAACTCCAAATGCAGTTTCTTCACAAATTATGACATCCAACAATCACTTGGAATTGGGTAACTGACTGCTCTTTGCCTAGGAAGGGAGTTGGAGGAGTATTGGTAATGTGGACCAGTAATCCAGACACCCAGGCTAACGTTCTGGGGACATGGGTTCAAATTCCACCACAGCAGCTGGTGCAGTTTAATCGAATTAATAAAGTCTGCAATTGAAAGCTAGTCTCAGCAAAAGCGACCATGTCACCATTGTTGATTGTTGCAAAAACCCACCTGGCTCACTAATTTCCTTTAGGAAAGGAAATCTGACATCCTTGGAAAAACTCAGCAGGTCTGGCAGCATCGGCGGAGAAGAAAAGAGTTGAATATAAGCTGGTTTAAGGTGTGTGTGGGGGGGGGGGGGTGGATTTGGGTGGGGGGGGAGAGAGAGAAGAGGAGGGGGTTGGTGTGGTTGTATGGACAAACAAGCAGTAATAGAAGCAGATCATCAAAAGATGTCACAAACAACAGTTGTTTGTGACATCTTTTGATGATCTGCTTCTATTACTGCTTGTTTGTCCCTACAACCACACCAACCCCCTCCACTTCTCTCTCTCTCTCCCCCCCCACCCCCCCCAAACACACACACCTTAAACCAGCTTACATTTCACCCCTTTCTTGGACTCACTCAAGTTCTGTCAAAGGGTCATGAGGACTTGAAACGTCAACTCTTTTCTTCTCCGCTGATGCTGCCAGACCTGCTGAGTTTTTCCAGGTAATTCTGTTTTTGTTTTGGATTTCCAGCATCCGCAGTTTTTTTGTTTTAATCTGACATCCTTTCCTGGTCTGGCCTACATGTGGCTCCAGACCTACAATAATGTGGCTGACTCTTAACTGCCCTCCGAAATGGCCTCGCAAGCCACTCAGTTCAAAGGCAATGAAGGATGGCAACAAATGCTGGCCTTGCCAGTGAAACCCACATCCTATGAAAGAAAAAATTAGGAGGTGCCTTCACCATGAGGCATCTAAAGGGGGCAAAATACATTCCACATATCACTGCTGTTGTTGAGATTTTCTAACAGTACATCGGAGGAAACTTAAAATTGTGAACAAAAAAGAGCTACCAGCACTTCAACACAGACACCAAAATTTTCCCACCAGGGGCAGGAAACAGAGGTCACGACTGCTGCTGAATTCCAAACCCAACCCAGTTTTCACAGGGGCTGCCAATTAATGACCAGAGGGCAGGCTCGCCACCCAATTAAGGACACCAAACAGGCTCTTGAAGCTGGAGGGCCAAAGAACACAGGTCACGCAGCTGGGTCAGCAGTGCGGGGTGGGAGAAGAGAAATCCCATGCAGCTACTCCTGCACCCAGACAGGCACTAAGGGCCTTAAGGCCGCCTGGAATGCAAATCCCCTTCAGCCTGAATAATTCCAGTCAGCGTCCTTTAAATGGCCTCAATAAGCTATTAACGCGCTGTGTTGGCTACTTGCCGCATGTGGACAGATAGCCCTCGCCACCCTCACCATCTGCCTCCACAAAAACGGTCCAGATACGGAATGGAGCTGAGGAATTGGCATGCTGGCGGGCAAGGCTATTTTTAGCTCCTGCTCACATCCGCTCCTGGCCCTAGCAAGTTTAAAAAAAAAACCCACAAAAAAATGATGCTTTGAAACTTGAAAATAACTACATTTGCTTGGTTTTGTTTCACATATTGTGGCTACTCTCTCTAAACTAATCTATTTACTCACTGCAGTCTTATTTAATGATGGACTCCAGAGCTAAAGCAGAGCTCAAGTTTTCCCTTCTTGAGTGCAAGGTATTTATAATTTGTCTGATAAAATGGAGAGTTGTAAACCAAACTGCTTATAGATACACAGAGCACAAATTAAATGAGTCATCCCAATGCATTTGAAAGCAATTTTGTCAACTGGAGCTTCTACTTTCATAGAAAACTTGTTAAAATGGGTTTGTCCAATGACGAGTTCCCCCACACCACCTGGAGATGAGATAAAACAGCAAACAAAAAGCAAGAAACTTTGTATGACTGAAATCTGAAACAAAACAGAATGCTGAAAACAGATCAGGCGGAGTGTAATTGCAGTTGAGAGGAGAAAATGTGCATTTATTTTGGAAAATAGAACCAGCATTCTCTTTTTCAAAAAAAATGGACCAACAGGCTTGAGAAGTTCAACAGCCTATTTGTGTGCTCCTTTGTTGCAATTATGGCAGCGTATGACACCATTACTTGCAACCAGAATGGAGTAACTTACTCCTGTCAATTACATCTGCAGACTGCACTATTGCAAATGACTAAGATTGATTTTGCACACAATTTCCATTATGTAACTATCTCGCGAGCACGCATACACACAAACCCCAGTATTTTTCTTGCTTTTATCAGGAGCTGTTGCAGTTATCATTATACGTTCTGTTTGCTGCACTTTGTAGAGAATCTTTTTTAAATAGGCTCTCAAATAGACTTTGTTTTGCTGTTTACTTGTTGTAAAATACAGTTTGCTCTTAGTCCTGCCATAACTCTAGCAATGCCTCCAACTCATTGGCTGACAGCGTGTCATTAAATACTCCGAACAGCGACCCCCATTGAGTGATCTTAGGTTTCCAAACAGTACCACTGTCCAAAACCAAAAATACCTGGAAAAACACAGCAGGTCTGACAGCATCTGCAGAGAGGAATACAGTTAACGTTTCGAGTCTGTATGACTCTTCACCAGAACACCGTGCATGTGGGCTGAGCGCTAAGGTTACATAACAAATGTATCCACCTGATTGTGGTACCCCAAAGGCTATTAAATTGAGCAGAGATCAACTATAGTCAGTATCTGAATCTGGTGTGCCTTGATGCAAAACAAATTTGAACTTCACCAGAAAATCTGTGATTACAGGAGTTTGCCTAATTAAAGAGAAAAATAAAGACGACAGTTGAAAACATAACCAAATGTAAGGGTTAAAAGGTCTACTTACACTTTCTAACATCCTTTAAAACTGATAGAACTTGAAAGTGATGTGGAAGTGTGGATAGTCTTCACAAAATTTGGGCTGAAGGATAGAAGAGGGTGTAGAACTAGATATAGCACAAGTCCTGAGTATACCTGGGGAGGCTATCTCAAAACTATCAGGGCCAGTGCTGGAGCACTGGAATGAACAGCCAATCAAGGCAGGGAAAAGTTGCCCCATTGATAAACAGTTTGGGGGAAAAAAATTCATGCCCTGGCCAGAATCTCCGCTCAACAGTCATCATTACTGTGTCAGACTCCATGACCCCAAAGGGAGACAAGACCCACAATTTGGGAACCCCCATTAGGGGCAAATAAAAAAGCCATTGCCGTGAACCAAACAGAACTAGAAAGTTCATTGTGTAAGAGGAAGGACTGAATAAAGAAAAGCATCATCCAACTATTCAGCAAGATTCCAGATGCCCAGGCTGTTCTGTGTTTTCAGTGAAGCAGCAAGATGAAGCTGGAAGCAGACAATAGATGAAATTCCACATTTCAGCAATGAACTTCAGAAATGGTGCAAAAAATGTTGACTTCCTTGATAATACCTTAGGACCAGGGGTCTATTCTCCTGGCTGCTCGATCTGATCCTGGCTTCACTTATGAACTTCCACTGAAGTCCTAGATGCAAAACAAAAACAGAATTACCTGGAAAAATTCAGCAGGTCTGGCAGCATCGGAGAAGAAAAGAGTTGACGTTTCGAGTCCTCATGACCCTTCGACAGAACTGTCGACAGTTCTGTCGAAGGGTCATGAGGACTCGAAACGTCAACTCTTTTCTTCTCCGCCGATGCTGCCAGACCTGCTGAGTTTTTGCAGGTAATTCTGTTTTTGTTTTGGATTTCCAGCATCCGCAGTTTTTTTGTTTTTATCCTAGTGGCAAAAGCTGGTCAGTGCAGTTAGTTCTGGGGCTTCAGTTGATAATGGCACTAACTAACCTTGGCCACTAGATAGAGCCTGATCAATCTAAAAGTACATTGCAGGTATTTGTATGGTGAGTGTATTTTTTATTGGATACTGTATTGTATTTCTTTTACATTTAGTGATTTCAGTTATTTCAGCTAGGAATGCATAGATGGTGCTGTACATGTAAGGTACAGTATTTCAACTTGTGCATCATTTTTTTTCTGGGTGAGAAATATCTGAAGGAACCCAACTCTGGCTTTAACATTGAGACTCATGATTCACTTAAAGTCATTTCACTTAGAGTTGCAATTTTCAGGAACACAACCACAACTTTAAGTGAGGACTTACTGCAGCTTGAACAGGAGATGCATAAGCAACTCAAATGTCCCCCAGGCAATCCAGAGTGCTTAAATTTTCTTCAACGAGCATGTATAAGTCTGGAAAAACACAGAAAATTTCAGCATGATTCTGCATTGCACCATTCTTCAGGGAATTGGAGTACTTCCTAAAATAAAGTCAAGTAAATGGTGAAATTGCTGTGATGTAAAGTTGCAAATGCACCTGTTGCTTGAGTAGAAGGAAAAAAAGTAATTCAATATTTGTTCAGAAGAGTTTATTTCAAGTGTGGCTGGAAAATAATTTCTGAATTTTAAAAGATGTTATATCTCAAATGCATCACATTATTGAAGTCTGAAGATGTAGATCAAGGACATTTAAAAAAATATTGAGCACCATAAAACAGGGCCCAGCTACAGGCAACAGAAGCACTAATGTCAGACAAACTTTACCCCAGAATTTGCTGAGGGCACACAATGACAGAGAATGTAAATGGGCAAATAAATACATGTTCTATGCCCGAGTGCATGTTCCAGTAAGAATATATCAAATGATGACGCGCTCTATATTTGATACACAGACAGGCTTTCAGGAAATTATATTGACTGGGACAGTTCTCCATAGGTATAAGCAGTGTTCTCAAATTCACAGTAATTTCCTTGGAATGAAAAAGCAAATGAGACAAGTACAGTTCCTCTTGGATATCTTGGTGACTTATTTAGAACCAAATTTGCAGCAGAGAAGGTCATTCACTCAGTACATTTAAGACCTGCAATCTTTTTAGTCTTGCTGTGAAGTTACATTTACAACTAAACTGTAGCTATTACACTAATGTAAATATGTAATCTTTTGATTATTCACTTGTTCACAGTTTAATAAACTTAGTTGACACTTTAAGCTTAAAAGACATTCTGTTGTGTGTCTTCCACCTTTCAAGTGGGATCTTAGTGGCATAACATAGTCCAATACCAAAAAGCAATTACCAAATGGTTCTCACTTTTTGCTTACACATGCATATTACAAAAATCTCAAAGCCCAAATAAACACTCAAAAGGCTTAGGGCACTGGGATTCATCAATGACAGGAATCTATGACACAAGAGTCAAAATAATCTCAGGTATGAAATTCAGAAAGCCTCAAAAAATGTAATTGGCAAGGTGCCAAAATTTAAGCAGTTTGTGTAAATAAAGCCATAATATGGTTACAGCAAAGACGACAGCCATTTGGCATGTCGAGTCCGTGCTGGCCTTCTAAAGGAGCAATTCACCTAGTGCCACTGCCCTGCCTTTCCTTGTAGCCCTAAAACATTTTTCTTTTCAGAGAATGAATTCCCTTTTGAAAGCCTCAATTGACCCTGCCTCCACCACACTCATGCAGTGCATTCCAGATCCTACCCATTTGCTGTGTGAAAAGGTTTTTCCTCATGTCACCATTCCTTTTTTTGTTAATTACTTAAATCTGTGCCCTCTGGTTTTCAATCCTTCCATCAATGGGAATAGTTTCTCGCTTTCTATTCCAGCCAGACACCTCATGATTTTGAATACCCCCATCAAATCTCTCAATTTTCTTTTCTCCAAGGAGACCAGTCCCAACAACTTCAGTCTATCTACATAACTCAAGTTCTTCATTCCTGGAACCATATTTGTGAATATTTTCTGCATCCTTTCTATGCCTTCATGTCCTTCCTAAAGTGTGGTGCCCATACCAGATGCAATATTCCAGTTCAGGCCAAACAAGCATTTCATAAAAGTTTAACATAAGGGTGCAAAAGCAAGGAAGTTATGCCCCTAAAGTCCAGGATGCCATATGTTTTATTTACCATGCTCGCAACCTGGCCTGCCACCTTCAATGATTTATACACATATATACCCAGGTCCCTCTGCTCCTGCACACCCTTTAGTTTATAATGTCTCTCAACATTCTTTCTACCAAAATGAATCATTCGCACTTTTCAGTATTAAATTTCATCTGACATGACCGTCCATCCACCAATTTGTTTGCGTCCTTTTGAGGTTCTACACTATCCTCCTCTCAGTTCACAATATTTACAAGTTTTGTATCATCTGCAAATTGTAAAATTGTGCCCTGAATACTAAGGTCTAGGTCATTAATATACATCAAGAGCAGGAAGGGTCCCAACACCATTCCCCGAGGAACTCCACTATAAACTTTCTTCCTGTCTGGAAAACAACCGCTTGCCACTACTGTTCCCTGTCATTCAGCCAATCTCGTATCCGTGTTGCTGTCCTTTATATTCCATATGCTCCAATTTTGCTCAAGTCTGTCATGTGGCACTTTGTCTAATGCCTCCTGCAAGTCCAAGTACACCACATCAACAGTATTACCCGCATCAACCCTCTCTGTTACTAATCAAATTAAACACAATTTGCCTTTAACAAATTCATGCTGGCTTCCCTTAATTAACCGGCATTTACCCAAGTGATAATTATTCAGGGAAAAAAATAATTTCTAAAAGCTTCCCCATCAACAAGGTTACACTGACTGGCCTGTAGTTGGACTTTGCTTTACACCCTTTTTGAACATCTGCAATTCTCCAGTTCTCTGGTACCACCCGAGTCTAAGGAGGACTGGAAAAAACTAGTGTGTCTGCAATTTCCACTCTTTCTTCCTTCAGCATCCTTGTCTGTCATCTCATCTGGTCCTGGTGCCTTATCAACTTCAAGTACAAAGAGTGAATCCAATACCCCCTCTGAATCAATTTTAAACCCTTCAAGTGTCTGAACTACCTCCTCTTTCACCATGACCTCAGCTGCATCTTCTTCCTTGGTAAAGACAGATTCAAAGTATTCAATACCTCATCCTCCATGTGCACGTCATTTTTGGTCCCTAATCGATCCCATGCCTTGTCTTACCACCCTTTTACTATTTATATGTCTACAGAACATATTTACATTCCCTTTTATGATAGTTTAGTGTCAAGACTCACTGAGGATACTGTGTTTTAATATCAAGCCCCACTGTTCCCTGAGCCGCAACAAATGTGAAGTTTTATCAGACCACCAAATTGCCCCAATTCTACATAACTGCTTAATTTAGCTAAGCAGAATATGAGCACTAGGTTTGTAAACTTAATAAGTAAATAACTGTTTATTGAACAAATTGTCTTTAACTAGTGGCAAAATAAAGAAATATGAATTGCTAACTTCTAACTCAATAACTTAAACTCTTCCCCTTCTTAAACCCCTCTACACAAACACACACAAGACTTCCAAAATATGGATTTTAAGAGTGAGATAAAACAGTTCAAGAGCACCAATCCGGAGTACAGGATTAGATGGGTTGATTTTGATTGATGTCTTCTAAATTCCTTGCAGTTTGTTGTTGATGACACATCTGTGGTTGACTGGTTGAAAAACTTGCTTTTCAATATCTCTCTGGTGATTTTACCCTTTTTCCTCTTGACAGGGGTATTCAGAGAAAGCAGGTTAGAGATGTGAGGGATAGCCAGCTAGCTATTATGGCAGAATTGCTAGTAATCTTACAAACACAGAAGAGATAGGTTTCAGGTCTTCCCTTTTTTCAGGTTAGGGGCTGTTTTCCCTGCACTGTTACTGCACAAAGCCCTGGTCACCAGGTCAGGAGCCAATTAAAATACTGTCATTAGGCAGTTCCTCCTTGTCCAGAACTCCTTTCCACACCATCCTATTTTCTTAAGGCACCCTATGTTCCAGTATAGCAACATTGTAGATATTCCTCACCCTGTTCCAGCAAACATGTCTTTCAATTGCAGGCATGGTAGATTTTAAAGCCACAGTCGAAGAAAAATAAAAAATAGGTTCTTTACATTAGTAATAAATTGCATATCTTTATCTTAGATTATATCATTAACATTATATGAATTATAATTTACCTTATGAGACCCATACATATGGCACAAAACTACAGTGCATAATATATATCTGTTATAGCTCCTAATGTGTGGAATACGTATAGGAAAGAAAAAGTCACAATCCCTAAATTTGAAGTTAGTGCACAAAGTGTTTACCCTTGCACTTCACCCAACTTGGCAAAAATGATTAATTAGCTAAGACATTAGCAATGTTGATGAGAACCAGCTCTGGTCATTAACCCATATCTGTTTTAAGGCAGATGATACGGTTCAGCAATACTCTTGAAATCTTTCCTCTTCAGGGATTTGTTCAGGTTTTGGAGATACAGAGTAGGTTGGAAACCTCATATCTCAAAAATACTGTTGCAGACATCAACATTTAAACTAACTTTCCTGATTGCTTGTCTGAATTTATCCATGGTTCTAAAGCACGAATGAAAGAATGCTGTATTAGCCAGTGCAGAATTAAAACCACCTAAATCCTATAAACTATTATGGTAAACATTTCTTTCCAAGAGGATTAACTGTACGAAAGGATGGATTTGCACTTCTAGAAAATGTACTCGCGATGCTATACATGCAGACACATTAATTCATTTCACTAGGACTACATTATGAAACTAGCACTTAAAAGGGAAAATACTTTGTACCACCCGGTTCTCTGAAGAGTAATGTTTCAAGAAGTTGCACAATACATAAAATGTTTCTTTGTACCAGCAGAGTGCAAGGTTCCAAGGGAGTTAAGCAACTGCTATACAAGTCAATCATCGGTTGAATGCAGGACCAGCAGTTGCACATCTAAATTTTTTCTTTTTAGTGAATACAATATAGACACAATCTGGATAACTAATTTAACATAAATGTAATTGTTGTGACAGTTTAAGCAAGGCTACTGTAAGGAAATTTTTGGATTTTTAAAAGGTTGACTATCAACAAATCATATGGTAACCAATGAATTGGTTAATTAGAAAATTAGGGAGTTAGAGACATTATAACCCAAGCATCTTAAAAGTATAAAGACTGATAACAGGACATAATTATATGGTAGTCATATCCTGTACAAGCAATTCTAATTCTATTATGCTACAGGTCTGAAGTTTATAAGGTTGTTAAGTTTTGGGATGATCTCTTTAGTTTAAGTTAAAATGGAGAACTAAAAAGGTGGTCATGTGGCCTGTTCTGAATTCTGCCTAACAAGCAGCTTGGGTGGCTCGGTTGTGAAAAGTTAATTTGGGTGGGGGTGGGGGTGGGGGTGGGGGTAAAAGGCCCAGGTTGCCTTACTGGGGAAAAGGTGCAAGATATTCACACCTGTAAACAATGACCAGGGCAGCTAAGCTGACATTGGATAGACTGTTAGTCACCAAGACAGAGGTGTTAGCAATGTCAGGTTTTATAAACTGTTGTACTTCAAACCATGTAATTCCAAGATAGAACGGAGCTGCAGGTCTGAGGGATAGTTAATTAGCACTTCTACCTGGATACAAGATTGATGTGATTCATCTGGCCATGGAGATGGGCTTTGAAAGGGAAAAGTCCTTGGCCTGTCATGTTAAATAACAGGTTACAGAATTTTTCTTACGATATCCCTGAACCTCTCAGACAGGTCAGTCTGTAAGATTTTGGACGAGTAAAAGCAAAGAGATAGAGGCTGTATACAATAATAACAGAATGTATCAATTGTTCACCAAGAATGCAAATGGGAGCTCATGTTCGGATTAAAAGGAGCAAGTTTGTGAGGATTTAAACAAGGCTGGAGAGTTCGCCTTGTTTTGGCTAGAGGGGGGGATTGCTAGAGTAACCCTCACCACAAAAGTCAGTTCAGGGATTAGAAGTTATCCAGCTGAGAATAGCTTTGGACTTGTTCCTGGGGATTGAAGTGCCCACTTAAGAGACAAAGCAAAGTATAAGTATGGAGGGGGATTTTCTGTCATTTTAAAAATTAATAGGGGGATCTTTTCTGTAGTTTAGAATATAAGTTGCCTACAGGATCGTGTTTGGACAATGTTGCTTTTAGTTTATTACATAAATTTCTTAAAACTTGAAATCTTGAAGTATGATCCAGTTAACCCCACTGGAAATTCATATATCACTATAAGTTATCAGTCACTACTGGGATTGTAACAATGATAAGCTAATGACATTGTGTTCTTGCATGTATAACAATGAAGACATCAACTTGAGACGTGAATTACTTTTTTGCCCTGACTCCAGGTTGTCGTTTTTTTAACTCTTATGAGTACCATAGATGAGTTCTCCGGGCTGGGATCAATCAGGTTGCTGGGATTATGGACAAGGTAACTGCCACAGTGGTACCATTTTCGATTTAACAATTCAAAAGGCATCAAATTTGTTCTGATCTCACAAATGGCTTTTGGCAGAATATTCCAAGCCCACTGGCAGCAGGTGTGATAGATGGCGTGCGTGGAAAATATGGTGGGACCCACTTCACATCCTGAATCGCTCACAGATCCCTGCAGTCTTCCAGGGTCCACAGAGGCTGCAGGGTTGGCTCCTTGGGAACAAGGACTACCCACAGAGGATGTGGTTGATGACACCCATGTGGCGGCCTAGACTGCAGCAGAGCGACTCTATAATGAGGCTCATGCAGCAGCTCACAACTTGGTGGAGCAGACCATCAGGATGCTAAAGATGCAGTTTCGGTGACTGGACCAGTCTGGTAGAGCCCTGCAATACAGTTTGCAGAGGGTGTCACACATCATTGTCATCTGCTGCACCCTTTACAACCTGGCATTGCAATGGGGTGAGGAGCTGGCTGAGGGGGAGATGGAGGAGCTGCATGTCTCCTCTGATGAGGACATTGACGGGGATGAGGCTCTTGCATTGGCTAGACGAGGCAGGCGCACTCAGAGGCCCTCACAGCTGTCAGATTTGTGGAGAATGATGACAACAACATGCAGTGAGGTGTCCCCATAGATCCTCACATCGCGGTTGTGAACATTTGACTCCAGGCTGGCTTATCACAGCACCAATGTCCTCTGAGAATGCTCCTGTCATGAAGGTGCAGTGGAGGTCCTAATAGTAGCTCAATCGCAGAAGGATGATGACATGCAGTGAGGACACTCCATAGATCTTCACATAGCCTCTGAGAATGTCTGACTCCTGTCTGGCCGAGGGCAGCTCGCTTGTGCTCTGTGATCAGGGTCATATCATAGAGATGCAGCCATGAAACTTTAAATGCATCTGATGCTGTGTCTCCCTTCAGCACCTCAGCCCTTCAGTAGCTGCTGCACAGCATCACTGGTCGCAGATGCTGGTGATGGGGGCCAGACCCACTTTAAAGGTGCTGAGGGCACACGGAGAGAATGAGAGAACTCTGTGGCACCTACCCATGGCAAAAAAACCAGCACTGCTGAGGTGCAGTTATCAGTAATGTTTCCAGGAGTGAGAGGCTGGACCATCTCTGTGGTCTGAAGGCCACACAGAACACAGGGAAGAGGCCCTGGACTGAGACACCTGCCTTTTATCTTGTGCAGAAAGGTTTCACATCCGAGTGACAAGAACACTGTTCATCAGAGCAATAGGCATGGAGACATTCTTGGGAGTTTATTCAAAATAGTGAGTATTATATACAGGTGATTAACACCTGTGCCCAGGCTGTGCAACTAATTCTCCTTAACTTTCCTAACCCTGCCGCTACATCTTGGTGCTCTCCGGACATCCACAGCGGAGCTGGAATCAGCCTGCTGACTATGACGCCCTGTGATGATTTGACAGGTATCCTCTGGAGGGCCCCAGCCCGCTTTTGGGGTCTTGCTGTGTGGCAGTGGCACCCTCCCTGGCCTGTGAAGCTGGATCTGCGGAGGTCACAGGAAAATAGGATTCGGATGGGCCAGTCACTCCCAGAGTGAGCTGGGTGGATGGGCCCTGGAGTAAGCACCTGCTGATCCTCCTCCCTATGGGTGCCAGAAGGCCCCTGGCTGACTCCATGAGCGGAAGAGGTAGCTGGACAGAGATCGAGCTGCCCAGCACCCCTCTCACGTACACACTGTTGGAGGCCAACTATGGCATCAGCGATGGAGTTAAACCCATACAGCAGTGCAGGAGTGACGTCCTGGACCAAGGTCTCCATGGCTGTCGCCATCCTGCCAGTGTTGACCTTGGTGCGTTGTATTGTCGGTGCTATCACCTCAGCCTGAAGACAGACGGACTCCTCCATCGTGCCTTGCAATCTGAGGAGTGCAGCGGACATCCCTTACTGTTGTTCCCTAGCTTGCCTTTGCAGCTCCAGCAACTGTGCCATGACCGACTCCAGAGGCTTGTCACCTGACTCGGACTTTGCAATATTCTGGCCTCCAGCAGTCGTCGAAGTGTCAGTGGCCCAGGAAGTCCCTGCCTCTGCCTGCTGTGGATCAGAAAGTGCAATGTGCTCAACAGATTGCAATCCTGAGGCTACTCTAAAAGCTAGGTCCCACCGAGATGTGTCTCTCTGCGCTGGTGGAGGGTGTGGGTGAGCGATGTGACGGGATTTCAAGGAGGGTGCCTTCAGATTTCTCTCTGGAGGTTTCTTTGGAGCTTGCTTGGAGGTTCTGGGTCATGGACTCCGTCAGCTGCTTCCCAGATGTGCCTGCGAAAGCAAGGGGAGATAATTAGTGCATGGCAGTGGCCTGTGAAAAAGGACACATCACTCACGGCATGGTTGTCTGATGGATGTTGCACCGCTGGATCCTCACTTGGTAGAGCAGTGCCGACCTCACCGTCAGCACAGGACCGGTCTCGGTCATCGCCGGCCAGCTGAATGGCTCTGTTTTCAAATTCTGTCAGAACTTTGAATTCCGGCATCCCTTCACCTGTCTGAGACCTTTCCCTCCCATTTTGAGCCAGTTTGTCCTGCATGGATAGAGATGGGGAGAGTACATCAGAACGCCTGCTAGGCCAGATGATAAGTATGCCTGGACTGTGTGGGTGGTGAGTGGTCCCATGGATGGGATGAGGACAGTGACGGTGAGTGTGAGCGAATGGTGATGTCCCTTGCACTGGCAGTGAGTGAGGGCCCTGTGGGTGTGTGATGGGTTTGAGAGTGAGAGAGTTGAGAGTGATGAAAAGAGTGACTTACCTTGGCGTAACGGAGGAGATCATTCATCCTCTTGCAGCACTGGGTGGCTGTCGTCCTCTGCAGGGCGTTCACGCTGATCACGCTGCCACCGCCTCCCAAGCTGGGTTGGAGATATTACTACTCATCCTCTGGCCGGAGTGGGGGTTGAGCACACCGTGGCGGGCCTCCAAAGCATCCAGCAGTCGCTCGAGCGACCCGTTGTTGAAGTGGGGTCTGCAGTCTTTTTGCCTTTGCGGGCCATGTCTCCCAGGTAGTGGTGGTGAGCTGGTGGCGCTGAGCGCTTCGTTTGCGGCTGCCTTTTAAAGATGGCAGCTGGCATGATGCAACAGCGGGGTGATGGCGAGCGGGCAAATGAGAGTCCGCCCGCCGTGTTCCGCTGGAGTGAATATATAATGAGGTGGGCTCGAGAAGATACGGCGTGAAAAGCCGCCGTTTTCATCGGTGGGTAGGACTCCATTTTACTCGCCCGCCACTGCACTTAGTGCAATTCTGGGAAAATTCAGCCTTTTAGCTTTCTGGCACCTGACTGGCTAAAGTAGTAGCTTTGGCACAGATTTTTAGCCAAAGACCAATTTTTCCCCACATGGTGAATCCCACTTCCAAATTAGACTTGGGTCAGGAGAGGGGCAAGATATAAGCAGCGGAGGAAAACACCCAGAAAAATAATTCACACAGAATAATTGAAAATATGGCAGCTTGTTGTAAATTTTAAATAAATCTTCTTAAAAAAAACGGAACAGAGGTTGATTATTGGAGAGAAGACAGATTATTGGAGAGAATACAAAGACAGACAAAATACAGGAATAGTTCAGGTTATTCAGACAAAAATATTTTTGTTAAAATGTTTTAGTTATACGGGTTTGGAATTACAGCAATGAAGCAATATCAGAAAGAGTAACTTTGTTCTTGCAATGTTATCAAATTGTGTGAACTGAAGTTAAAAAATGGTCAGTTAAGTGAAGTTTTGAATTCTTTTGACCTGACAGAGTTATTTATACTTCTACATGAATAGCCTGTGTCCAATGTTATAAAACACAAAATAGGATTCCTTCTGACTCACTATGCAGTACGAGGGGAGATATGAGAAAATACACAAATAAGCAAAACGTTACTGCAAATCGCTAATAACTGAGTGTTCCAAATTGTCTGAAACATCATTCAAAAGGCAGGAAAGCAATTCGGAACATTTCTATGAACACAAAGCAGGAAGTTCAGAATTAGCAGACAGGTTAAAAATAGACATCTCGCAAAGAGGAGAAAAATTCAAAAAGTAACACTTTTAACATTAAAACAAGCAATAAAAAAGTTCCACACTGAAGCCCCATCCCTCTCCGATCTGAGGTTCAAGCTCCCCATCAGTCCCAAAGTTGGATATTTGAATTTGCTCCTCAGGCCCTCCAATTCTGGTTAACTAAAGAACACATGCATCATGAGAACTGTTATTTTCCTCTAATGACTGAGAACCACCAGTGTGCACCACAAATAGCACCTAAATTTTTTTCTTCAGAGTTATGAAATAAAAAGCTGTTATTTGGTGCACTGAGCAGGGCAAATGTTTATACTAGGGCTGGAAGGGGTTATAGGTTAGGTGCTTTGATGTTGAGCTCAGATATTAGAGCCAGAGTCAGTCAACCAGGCCTGAAGCATCATGAGTGACAATCTGTTCAAGGTCGTCCTTGGGGTCTTGTATGGGGAAAATCTCCTCAACCTTGTGCTACATCAATGGAAAAATACACTATAGAAAGCAAGGGAGGGGGAGAAGGCAATTTTTGTTTAGAAAGCATGTAAACAATTGAAAACGGTTTTGGAGGTGGGGAGTGCACAGAAAAGAGAGAAGAGAAAGAAATATTTAAACACTGAGCACATAGTAACATGATGTTGACCATTGCAGAAAGTAAGCAAAAATATAATTGATGTAAATAACAGATTTGAGAAAAGAATATTTCGTATGTTTTCTTCCATACGTAAACAGGACAACAAATCTTATATCTGCAAAGCCTATGTGTTTCAGCATCATTTAATATTTTTATGTAGTCAATAAATTTGTTCTAATAGGGGTGAGTAAGCCAGTTTTGCACTTACGCATCACGGGAATAGAAAAGACAAGAAGGAAAGGGAGAGAAGAGAAAGAACATACATACGAGCTCGGGGCAGGAATAGGCCATTAGGCCCTTCGAGCCTGCTCTGCCATTCAATAATGACTGATCTAATTGTGGCTTCAACTCCACATTCCTATCCCCTGATAACCTTTGACTCCCTTGTTTGTTAAGAATCAAACTACCTCTGCCTTAAAAATATTCAATGACCCTGCTTCCACTGCTTTCTGGGGAAGAGTGTGTCGAAGAGTCAGACCCTCAGAAAAAATTTCTCATCTCTGCCCAAAATGGGAGATTGCATGTGAGCTTTCCTAGCTTTACCAAGGATGACTCATCAAGCTGTCAATCAAAATTGCCACTTCAAATGTGGAAGCTCTCCTTTAGTTGCACTTCCTGATACGCTCAACCAAATGGAAGCTGATCTAAGATGAAAGCAAAATACTGCAAATGCTGGAAATCTGAAATAAAAACAGAAAATGCTGGAAAAAAACTCAGCAGGTCTGGCAGCATCTGTGGAGAGAGAAACTGAATTAATATTTCGAATCCATATGAAGCTGATCTAATGAGCTGGTGGACAACTCAAACTAATCTGGTATACAGGAAACACAATTCTGGTAATTACTTTGGTACGTCAGAAAATGGACTTTATCATCTGATTTGTGTCCACAAGTTAATCTCTTGTGGTCTCAATTTAACTTCATATACTATAAATGAACCAAGCAATTTAGATACAAATGACAACAAAGTACCATGATTGAAGAAACTTGTTGAAGTGCCAATGCTAAGTTAAGGCTATTTAGCACTGAAGTGTATATACAAAAGTAGGTTGTTCTAAAACAGAGAACTCTAATTTAGTTTTTGCTGCCCTACATCATTTTTGCACAGGAAATTTATACTGTCAACTAATAACTGCTGTCAATAATTCTTTACAAAATTTAATTCATGAAAGTCACCAGAAAAGTTTGAACAGGAAAACAATTCAAGTACCTGTAACAAGTAAGGTGATAGTTAAATACACAATTGACTACAGAGATATATTTTGAAGAGATTAGGGAGTCTAGCCAGACAACTGATACAAACTTGAACATTGTACTACAATGGTATTACAGGAAAAAACACCACCTGCTGGTATGGAACTGGTTATTACAATTCTCATTTCAAGTTAGCACAACATTAGCTAAATTAGGAGTGTACAGCCTGAGTGAAAGCATTTGTCTAAACCAAGGCTGATGAATAGCTGTTAGGCTACCTGTCTGTTAAAACTTTCTGGACTGAACATCTGAGTTCAACAATTTCAGATCATAACCACTGCTCAGATGCTGGGAATGATTCTGCTGTTGCCATTTATAGCTCTTCTAAACTCATCTTTTGTTTCTTGACTTGTGTTATTGCCACCCTCTTTTGCACCATTATTCTGCAATTTATTCAGTCCTGCCTCAGCCCCTATCACAGAGTTTCCCTCTTGTTCTTTTCTTCCTCTGTCCTTGTTTAAAATCTGTCACACCTGTAACATTTTCCAGTTCTGATGAAAGGCCACTGACCTGAAACATTTTCTCTCGCTACAGGAGCTCCCCGATCTTGAGTATTTTCAGCATTTTTTGTTTACAGTAAACGTGTTGTCACCTCCCAAATCTATTTCCATCTTTCACAGAATTCCATTGGCAGGACTTTTTGAATAAATGGGTCCCTTACACGTCTCTGCCAATCGCAGCTGCCCCACAAGCACTTAACACTCCGATGCTGCAGATGGGACTTCTGCTCCTCAATGTGGAAGCTGTCCTGCCCCAGAGAGATACTGACCAAACTGACTGGCTGGCAGTAGCAAGAGTGACCAGGACTCCTGGAGTCCAGGTCCAAGTAAGTGCACATTATCTCATGGTGGGAAGGGGAGGTGGGACCTGGGAGGGTGGGGGAGCGGTGTGAGGGTCTTGCTGGAGAAGCAGGAGCACCCATGAGTGGCAGACCGGGGCCAGGGTGCGGGGGGGTGGGGGGCGCACTCAACACCCAATGGAGAAAGGGGGCCCTGGGGGGGGGCAACACCTCTGTGAACATGTGCCCAGCTGGGAACGCCCCCTCCCCCCCCACCAATCCCCAGCCCTGGAACTCTTCCGGCAAGCCTTAAAATTGACGCCAGGTAGGAAACTGACCTTAAGTGGCTTGAGGGTCTCAAAGGGGCGAAGGTCAGCCACCCTGGACCTCACCCACTCCACTTAAAATTGCAGAAATGTAGGACACGCGGGGAAATTTACCTGCACCCCACTTACAAACCCACTGGTAGGTAAATCAAAAATTATGCTTCAGGTTCGAATCTCTCCAATCAGCTTTCTGTCTCTGCCACAGTGCCAAAAGAGCTCTTATCAAAATCACAAATGACAGCCCATGTGACTGTGACTGGTAAACTTTCGCTCCTTATCTTTCTTGATCTCTCTGCAGTCTTTGACATGGTTAGCCACCCATCCTCCTCCAAAGCAGCTCAACTGTCATCCGGCTGAGTGTGACTGCACTTGCTTGGTTCCATCTTATCTACCTAATCGCAGCCAGAGTATCACTTGCAATGGCTACTCTTCCTGTAATAACAATGGTTAGATGTGGTATCCACCAAGGATCCATCCTTGATCCCCTTCTACTTGTCAAGTATGTGCTGCTCCTCAATGACATCAGACAATGCAAGATTAGGTTTCACATATCATATTTGTGATGATACTCCAGGACTTCCTCACCACCATCATTCTATTTCCTCCACTGTTGCCAAATTTTCAGGCTGTTTATCCGGCATCCAGTATCGGATGAGCAGAAATTACCTCCAATTAAATATTGGGAAGACGGAAATAATGGTTTCAGTAGCTGCTCCAAACTCCGTTCCCTAGCTAAGACACCATTCTTCTCTCTGGTAATGTTCTGAGATTAAGCCAGACTCTTAACAATTTTGGCCTGAGATGAGTCGGTAAAGGGTTAATATCAGAAGCATACAGGACGGTATAGTAATGATATCAGATCACATGACTGAGAAGTCAAGCGATCTGGATGGAAGAGTTCCAACCTTGTGTAGAGGTACAAATGTATAAATACTTGCTGTAAATAAAGGGTAATGGTTCTGAGAAACTATAGACTCGTGCAACACACCTTGGGAGAATAGACAATCCCCAAAAAACCTGTGTAGATCCTGACCACACAGCGAAACAGTTCAGAACTCATATTCATGCCATCACTAAGACCGCCTAGTCCCACATCCATAACATCCCTCGAATTCACCCATCCCAGCTCATGTGCTGCTGAAATCTTCACTAAAGGCAATGTTATCTCTAGACTTCACTATTTCAGCACACTCCTGGCTAGTCTCTGACATTCTACCCTTCGCAAACTTGAAGTAATCCAAAAATCTGCTGGCTGTGCCTTAACTCTCAGCAAGCCCCATTTCCCATCAACTCTGTACTCGCTGACTTACATTGGTTCTCAAGATAGCAACGTCTTGATTTCAAAATTCTAATCTTGTTTTCAAATCTTTTGATGGTCTCACCCACCCCATCTCTGTAATCTCCTCCAGCCCCACAACCCTCAGAGATATCTACACTCTCCCAATTCGGGCTTCCTGTGCACCCCCAATTTTAGATGTTCCACCATTGGTGCTGTGCTTTCATTTGTCTTGGCCTTGAGCTCTGGAACACCCTCTCTATAACTCTGTCTCTCTTTCCTCTAAGACACATCTTAAAACCCAGCTCTCTGACCAAGCCTTTGGTCATCTGACCTAATGTCTCTTTATGTGGCTTAATGTCATATTTTGTTTTATAATACTTGAGCAGACAGGGAGGGGAGAGATGTAAAAATGGTTCCCCTTTATTCCACCTCCCAACTGATCGAAGATATGTGTTTTAAAAGAAACGTCCGGTTGTTTGATAATATCCTATCCAGACATTCAGGCTAGCTTGTGTAGTTCCATGCATATTGACAGAAAACGAAAGGTCAAGTGGATCTTTCAATTCCATTTTATCTTGAAAGCAGAGAGTGCAGTTTCCAGTTTGTTTTTATAAATGCACCATTCATTTTCCTTAAATCCATGAGTCTAAATGCATGAGTGTGACATGCTTCTGTTATTTTATAATTTTCTTCTGAAGCACTTTGGGATTGGGATGCTACATTAAAAGTGCTACATAATTGTTGTTGTATCTTTGATTGCCTTTCTTTTCAACGGATGAAATAAATGTTCACTTTAATCTCAAGTTTGCTAAAAGTTCATTTGAATAAAATTTAAATGCAATTCAATAAAGTTAATATGCAATCGCATGAAACTGCAGTTTTTTCTACTGAAATGAGAAAAATTATTGCACAACTTCCAAGTACTCAGAAACTCAACAGTATTAGCTCTTCAATGGTGTGCTTGAAAAACAGTTAGTAATTTCACTTATTGTGCTGTTAGGTTAATCAAAATATCATTTTGGTAAATGCATTTGCTGCATTTTAAACAAAAAATATACCAATTTATAGAGCGCACTCAGATTTAAAATTTAATCTACAAATATGAAATGACATTTATAAACAAATTTGAGTTTTGACAGCTTGCTACTATATTATTTCAAGCACCACGATTCTTTGTGCACAGTGAGTCAACTGGTAATAACTCCTAATGAGGTAAAATGCAGGACTGCGATAGATATTATTTGACAGTTCTTTCCCATTAAAGTGGTCTCTTAAACCTGCGAACTAATTGTAGCTGTAGTAATTGGATAAGCAACGATCCCAAACTACTTTGCGGGAAATGAGTGTCCAATAGCAATACAAATTATGAATATTTAAAAATTGCTTCCTTTGAAGTCATCTCATGCTTTTGAGTACATTTCTCACAGTTCCAATGCCAACCTAGCAGAAATGACTCAATGACTTTATGGTACACAAGTTTGGAATTGATGCAATTATGGTCTCTAAACTACCTTACAGTTGGTCTGCTGAAACAAAAGTCTAGTAATTATACAATAATCAAAAGCTACTGTTCAGTAGATTGCCCAACTGAAAATATAAATCAAGCTACAAAATGAGTGTCAAATTTGGGGAGAGCGAGTGAAGGAGGGAAAAATAGGAAATCCAGACAAGATGGTAAGATTTCCAGTTAAGGCAACATAGGTGGGAAAACAACATTTTGGTTTATGTGCTTGCATCATGTCGCAAGACTGATCTCATTTTCCAGCTCAAGTACTATCATTTGGACATGAACTCAAAAATAGCAAATCGCTTTCACGCCAATTGTATCCAACTTTGTAGATCAGCATTTGTCCACAAAATGCAATTGTCTGACATATTCTTCAATGGATTATTCTCTATTTTCCATATCATTTCATAGCCTTGAGCATTAGTGATCCAAATACTCATCAAAAAAAATCCTTTTATTTCTTACACTGTTCAATGTTTTGTTTACATAAAGCAGATAACTTATTGGTATTAGAATATTAACAGTGCTTAAATGTAACATTTAATTTGTTTAATTTAATGAACATGTTAAATGTAAATTGTTAGTGTTAAAAATCCTGTGGGTGTGTGCACTTAATACAAGTGTTCACACATAGCCTATGAACATTTTTCTCCCCTCCCATCATGCTTTTGTCACAATTAAATTTCACTAATTTTATTTAACTTCGATTTGAGTCCCTTTTGTTTGGCTTCAAGGTAAGTGGCATTGCTGATTACTTTCTTAAAATTTCTAGTTGCATCCCCGACAGGTGGTCCTGTTTTCACCATCTATCTTGAAACAGTATACTAAGTCAAACATGTGACCTAATGCTCACTCTTCACCTGTAGCTTTGGTTCCTCCTTGTCCCTATCATTGTGACTGGAACCCTGACCCATGTCTGTCAGACATGGTGCCTCAACTTGAAGACCAAATGCACCCTCTCCTGCAGGTCCTAAAAATCTTGCTTCTGGCTGGTGCTGGGAAACCAGCATAGAATTCTTCCAATGCATTTTTACAAAAATAAAATGCAGTTGTATCTATTTTACGAAATAAAGAGTTCTCCACAGATCACACCAAGGGGGCACTTTTAAGTAATCTCCCCTCCCATTGCTGCTGGACTGTCCCTCCTGTCCTTAACACCTATACATTTCTTCATCTTCCAACACACCATAAGGTATTACCTCCCAAAAATCCCATTTCCATCAGCAGCACCCTGCAACCCTTTCTCCCCATTACCACTAGCCCATCTCTGCTTGCAACATCCTTGGTCTTCAAAGACAGCAATAAAATTAATTACTCAGGTACAGCAGTTGAACTAACTTTTAACATTACCAAAGGCTACTGACTTGAGAGTAGGGCAGAATAGAGTTTACCATAATGCACTCTCAACCCAGAGGTCATTAATTCAATTTGTGTCACAGCAAATTAAATTCTGGTAAGCACCAGAAACAAAAATGGCCATGAAAGCAGCAATGGTTATTAAAAACCCAGCTGATTAAATTCTCTTCTTAAAAGGAACCCTTTCATCCTTACTAAGTCTGGACTGCGCATGACTAGTGCAGAATTGTGAGATTGACTTTTAATTCTCTGTGAAATGACCAAGTAATCCAACAGGTTGTGAAAACAACCACTCCAGTGACACTTCTCAGAGCTACTGGAGGTGTATAATAAAGGGAGCCTTGAGAGTGTCATCAATGTCACGAGAATGTATATTAATAGAACAAATAAAAATCACATACTCCTGCAGTACTCTTAAAATTCATTGAACAATTCAATCGTGGTACATTAGTAGGCTTGATGATATATTCGGCCATATGCACAATGAAACAGTACTATATCGGACTCAGTTAGTTACATCATGAAAAAATTTTTAACTCATTTATGGGATGTGGACATCACTGGCAAGGCTAGTGTTTACTGTCCATACCTAATTACCCTTGAGAAGCTGTTGGTGAGTTACCATCTCAAACAGTTGCAGTCTACGTCGTGTGGGTACAGCCACAGTGTTATTAGAGAGGGAGTTCCAGGATTCTTACCCAGCAACACAGTGAAGAAATGGTGATACATTGCAAGTCAGGATGGTTGTGATTTTGGAGGAAAATTTACAGGTGGTGGTATTCCTATATACCTGCTGTCCTTGGTTTTCTAGGTTGTAGATGTCATGGATTTTGAAAGTGAAGGAGCCTTAGTGAGCTGCTACAGTGCATTTTGTAGATGGTACACACTGCTGTTACTGCACACCTGTGATGAAGAGATTGAATGTTTAAGGTGGTGGATGGGGTGATCAAAGTATTTCATTCACGTCTTAACGACTGGGTTTTCCAGGCAAGGTTGCACCATCTACCTCAGGGCTCGAAAAATCTGAGTCTAGCCATTCCCCCTTCACTGTGGCTAACTCTAGTGCAAATAATGCAACCCCAGTAATGCAAACTATGGCTGTAGGTTGTTTTTGGAAAAATATACTTTATTCATAAAACATCTGAAACAACATTACAAAGCATTTTTAAATGGCCATCACAAAAAGTGCAATCATATTCAACTTTTTCACATGGATCATGAGGTGCTTCAATATAATCAATGAATATTAGTCATTTCAATATGGTTATTACAAACAGTCAGACAGTGCAATGATATTGTAGTTATCGACATACATCATGTTGCACTCTGGGGTGCTTCAATACAATTATAATACAATGAATGTATGTAGTGAATACTAAATGTGAGTCGTACAGCCCGAGAGGCTCTAAACAATTCCCAGCCCCTCGGTGCACTATGGCAGAAAAGTCTTAGACAGCGACCTTTCCCCATTGCGCCTTTGCGGCGGCTGCCCCAAGCTTTAGTGCGTCCGTCAGCACATAGTCCTGGACCTTGGAATGTGCCAGTCTGCAACATTCGGTCAAGGACAATTCTTTGCACTGGAAGACCAACAAGTTTCGGGCAGACCAAAGAGCGTCTTTCACTGAGTTGATGATCCTTCAGCTGCAGTTGATGTTTGTCTCGGTGTGTGTCCCTGGGAACAGTCAGTAGAGCACAGGTTCCTGTGTCACAGCACTGCTTGGGATGAACCTCGACAGAAACCACTGCATCTCTCTGCAGACCTTCTTTGCAAAGGCACATTCCACAAGGTGGTGAACAACGGTCTCTTCCCCACCACAGCCACCTCGAGGGCAATGTGCAGAGGGGGTTGAGACTCTTGGCGTGTAATAAGGATCTGACGGGGTGGGTCTTTCTCACCACCTACCAAGCTACATCTTGGTGCTTGTTGGAAAGTTCTGGCAATGAGGTATTCTGCCAAATGACTTTGACAATCTGCTCAGGGAACCATCCGACAGGATCCACCATCTCCTTTTTCTTTAGGGCCTTTAGGACCACTGCCTGGAGTGTAGGTTAAATTGCTTCCCTCCCTGAATATGAATGAAACTCCTCCACATTTCCTCTGCTGCTCCAACAGTTTGCCTTGGGCACTTTTAGGATGCTGTTGCCATCAAGCCTTTCTACGGGCTAATCCTTCCCCCACCCGCCCTCCAATAGCTGCCTTATTATCTCTCCCAATTTCCAGACTATTAGGAATTGCATAATGCGGGGACGATGTCCAAAATGCAGCCGTCCGAAAACCAGAATCGTCCGAAAGCTGGAAGTTTGAATATGGAAATGAGGGCTTTTCTCCGCAAGTGATGTTCTGGTATGATGTCGCTTGAAGCGATAACAGGTGCCGCCTGTGGTCGGACACCCTTTTCTCTGGTATTACCGCATCTGTTTCACGCCGGGAGACGGCTCCTGGGAAAGGGCAGACCCTGTCCGCACACGATATTGCTGCACTGACCCTGAACAAGCGGGAACCCCGGGGCTGAAGATCCGATCAGATTGCGGTTAACAGCAATGTACAAGCTGCAAGGAGCCGTATCCGTGCCCCCCGGGTCCAGCCAAGAGAGAGCGGAAAAACCCGGAAACGGAGTTTATAATTCCGCCATTCCACAACCGACCTGTTCCCTGCTCCGTGCAACCACTGGGCGTAGCGGAGATCCAGGGGAGTCAAACGGTGCCGGAAGCAACGCGGCCTGATTTCGGGCAACCGCCCGGACAAAGTCCGAATCCATCGGATTGAATGTGTAAAACTCCACGGGGAAATGAGGTCGGATTTTGTCAGTAAAAAAAAAATCCAAGAAAATCCGGCACAGTCTCGGTCCCAATGGTGGCGTATTTTGGACACGGTGCCGGCACTCTTATTAGATAATCAGTCCTTCTCTTTCGGTGACTTTAAAATACAGAAATTAATGTAATTGTGAATTTTACACTTCAAAATGGCTGAGTTGGTGGATTACCAATGACATTCTGGAAATCCTGGATTTTGGCGGTAAAAGGAGCGAGATGATTTGAAGGATGCAACTGGGGAGAAGAGGCGACACCAGACGTACCCCAAAAGCTGTGCCGTATCCCACTTAGCCCGTTCCCATACTTCCTGTCCTTGGCAATGACAACACTGACGCATCTCAAGCCACCCAATACTAAACAACTTTTAAGATCCCTTTTGTCAAACCTTCTGACACCCTGCTCATTCCTCAAAACCCCCCAGGACTCTCCTAAGCTTCTCATTGATCCCAGGGCTGCCACTACCCCAGAACCCAACTATTTCATTGGGTCTGCCATTGGGTGGGGTGGGAGTGATGGGGATTATCTCATTTGCCCAATTTCTACTCTATCATTGTAATCCCATCTCAGTTATTCCAAACACCAAGCCAGCTACTCACACTCCACATGCTCATCCAATGCTCTCGGCCCCTCGTAGTTCCCAAACGCCACCTGTAAGGCTCAATCCCAGAACACACACTACAGATCCTAATAAACACACTCCCAGGCAGACTGCCGCAAACTGCAAACTATGACTGCCACACTATGAACACTTATCACAGGCCCCAAATCTCAGTCCCCAACATGAAAAACTCCCCTTTCATTCATACTCATAGCTCTCAAGAAACTCACTGCTTTTTGCCAGTATCCATGATCCCTTCCCAGTGCCATGACATCCCAGGATTTATCTAACATAAATCATATACCCCCATTCCCCAATAATACCAACTGTCCACCTACCTGGAAAAGTAGGCTATGAATATTTTTACACTCGTTATTTGGATAAAGTTTACTAGAAATATTTTTAAAATACTATTTATACACACTCGTACTTACAAAGCATTGACTCGGAACTTCTTGGATTATCTCAATGCAAGAGCAGGACTATTCGCAAAAATTTAGGTGTGGCACAGACCAAAAATCAGCTAACAGTGGTGTAACTGAAACTGCGGGAATTTATTGGCAATTATCTTTCTTGAATTTTTGAAAATTTCCAATCTCTGTCACCAACCACAAAATGCATTCAGAAACACTAAGCAGCTGGAATTGCCTTCCTAATGAACATATCTCTATACAGCATAATAATGCTGAGACTCTGATAGTGAGATATCTTGGCAAGAGAGAGCCGCCCTTCCACTGTTCCCCCTACTAGTGGTGTTACATTTGCACGCATTTTATATTCTGATATATGTAAATGAGCTCTACAGAAAATTTACCCACAATTTTCAATTGTCCAGATTGGGCTGAAACTGGTATAAATTCTGCACAAGTCTGATCCAGAAAATTTGGGTCAATTATGCCAATAGCATTTGACCTGTAAAGATTTGATTCCTAAAGAGGTGCCCTGACATAGGATATTGATTCAGGCAACTTAATAAAACCTCAAATGGAGAAGTTAAAAAAAAGTGAAATCTCAGTCCACATTTTAAAATTACCAGTAGATTGCCTAACGATGCCTTCACAGCATCCATGCTGTCAGTACATATTATGTACTCTGATGAGCTCGCCAATGGCAAGAGTGAAATATAGATTTTCAAAATGCACTCGGATGTCATGTGCATTCAATTATAAAAAGCTCAGTTAGCATTCATATAACAAGGTTAAGTTTCCAATATCCCAGTTTATTGAAAAAATGAGACGGATACTTAATTTTGCAATTGAAGATTTAATTTAAATGCATATTTGTAAATCATCATAAAATCAAACTAAGATTATTTCATCGATGCTAATTTCAAATTATTGCAATGAACTTGGATTCTAAAACAGTGACTGAAGCAATGTAGCTTTGAATCTTCAAATTCCACTTATGTCAAAACCAATAAAGCAAACAGAACTTTCAAAGTTTATTAGAAAATAGAATTGGACAAGTCTATCGAGCAACAAAGCAATTGTTCATTGTAATATTTTTCTGAAAAGTTAAAACTGTAAACTACTTAGACATGTATGTCAAAGGGTTCAAATTAGCAGATAAAGATTTGTAATAACTGCAATAATTGGCATTAAAGTTTGAAATTTAGAAGTTATTTAATAGAGTATTTCTAGCAAGCAAAGCAATTCAATAAGAGAATCTGCAAGTTGTACAAGAAGCCATTCAGGATCCTGTGAAGAAAATTATGGATTCACCTTTTACACGCAAATCCCTCATTAATCTCAGCTTTGATAATGGGTGTGCACCTACTTTTTAATCCATAATTTATTTTGACAAATATTTATGCTTTTATTTCAGGGATTTTGTTTTTATTTTAGTTTATAATGTTTGCAGTTTTTGTTTGATGCCATGTAAGGATCACCTTACAACATACCAGCAGAGCTACACATCAAATGAGAACCTATGGGTGGTATTTAATGGGACCTTTAAGGGGGGGAAACATGCCAGGTGGGGGCATTTAATTAGGCAGGAGCGGAAATCTTGTTTTCTGACATCGGGTTGAGTTTGAAGATAAAATAGGTGGCGTGTCAGTGGCGGAGCAACCAACACACTTCCAGATGGCTGAAACCTATTTCCCATTCATTTACATACCATGAATACCCATTGATTGGGAAGCACAACAAATTCAGTCCTACCTTCAAGATAAAGTCAGTGGTGCACGGGAAACTCGTGCCTCCAGTTTCCTGATAGATAAAAGATGACGTACATCAGATGAGGTTGTTCAATCTTTGGATCTGAGATGAGGTTTTGTCTTTGTCTAATTCAGCAGCTCGTTAGCAGAGGAAGATAGCAGAAAGGATGCAGCAGGGGTAAGAGTGTGGTGCTCAGGTCCTCAAACAGCACAGTGGCAAGGCTGGCAAGAGGGTGGAGCTTGTGCTTGGGTCCTGCAGCGAAAACACAAGGCACTGGCACATTTGTAAGGGGGCCGGGGTGGTATCTGAAGAAAACCAGGCTCTGGCCTTGAGGGTTGGGTCCAATATTGTTGTGGTCTCATCCTGTGTGTCCCAAGGGAGGCAGCTGCCCCACACATGGCAGGTCAGTCAGGTAAGGGACCTTGAGTTTGTAGCAAGGCGGGTCCAGTTGCCAGGTCACACTGTCAGTGTCCATCGACATGGATGCTCCTGCCTTGCTGGAGATCAGGTGTCGCAAGGAAATTTTTACCTTGCAGGAGATCAGCTTGCAGTGGGATGGGAAAAGCTCTGGGTGTAGCCTATGGGAGGGTCATGCATTCCCATTGGTCAGCTGCAGCTGCTCCAGCAATGAAAACCATGTCAGAGGTGCTCAGATCATTGCCTGTCTTCTTCACATAATTCACTTGCAACCTCGGGTGGTGGAAGAGAGGATTTGCCAGAGGAGGAATTTGGTCGCACAATAACATAGGCCACAAAGCCATCAGCCAGCACCAGCTGAGGGGGGAGCTCGGTCAGCAGGAACCCAACAAGGGCCATCTTCATTACCGAAGAGCAGTGGCACGTCAGTGCATGTACAGAATGTGCACCTATCATCTCAAGCTGTCTGAAGGCAATGTCGGAGATGGCTAAGGCTTTTTCAGGAGGAGGTCATTGACCGGTGTGTACTCCTACAATAAGACCTGCATCCTGTGTCTTTGGGGAGGGATCCCCACGCCAGTTGCCCTCAAGGCAACTGTGGCCCTTTCCTTCTACTCCAGCACTCATTTCAGGGCTCCATGAGGGACATGTGTGGCAATTCACAGGCTGCAACACATAGGTGCATATGGAGGGGACAAATGCCCTGTTCAGAAGGACTAATAAATTAGTCAGATTCTCAACAGATGCCGATAGCCAAACTGCTAGAGCAGTTGATTTCGAGATCATTGCACAGTTTCCACAGGTACAGGGACTGAACACACGGGGCCATTTGGGCTCCCTAGGAACATCTAGCTGCATCTGAAAATCAGAAGGGGCTTCACTCCCTTAACATTCATGTTGTCTGTGACCACCAGAAAATAACTATATGCAGGTGCGTGCTTGTTTCCAAGGGAGCTTCTATGACACATACATCTTGAAATTCCTAGCTGCCAGAGCTATTCCAGGCCCCAAGTGCAAGATTGCATCCTCGGTGACAAGGGTTACTCCCTCAGCATGTGCCTCAAGACACCAGTACGTCATGCTAAAAGCCATGCAAAGGAGTGTTACAATACGCACATTGCTCAATGAGGACTATCACAGAGCACCCCAAAGGATTACTCAAAGTACACTTCCCATGTCTTGACCGGTCTAGCAGAGCTTTACAATATGTTTCATGGAGGGTGGCCAGGATATTGGCCATCTGCTGTGCCTTGCACAATGCGCCATTGCAAAGGGAGAAAAATTGCCTATCGAGGAGAGAGGAACTGTTAACCTCACACAAGGATGACAGGGAGAATTATGAGGACGACAGAGATCTTGCAGCAGCTATCCCAGATGCCAGGGCCACGCACAGGCATGACAGGGATGTCAGGGACAACATCATCTTCAATAGTTTTGACCATAAGTGATGCTCCTACCTGACCATCATTTCCTCAGCTACAAACCTTCTGCTGCTCAGATAGGGCACCCACCTCTCCCAGCCTCCATCTGAAGTTACCTCACTATTCATGTCTTCTAACCCCTGGAAGACCAAGGGAAGTGGTCCATTGTCCCACTGGATGAAAAGAGATGACTCCACACTTAGCATACCAGCTTTGCACTGACGCTCATCAATGAAGCTATCATGAGCAATCTCTCTGCTCCTTGACTATATTGTCAAGGCCATGATTGCACGAGCAGCACATCACTTCTTGTGCTCAGTGACCTCAGCCAATCTGCTTAGCAGGTCATTTAGGGGAAGGCCATTAGATACTGCATGTGTAACCATGTCACATTGCCTTGAGAATACAATTCGCATTACACACATTACCACCCAATAAAGACGGGCTTCTAGCACACCACCACATTGTTGCCTACACGAGTAAGATGTCAGTCAGTCCCCCTCATTCAGCAATTGCTGTAAGCATGATAGTGCAATATTCCCTCTGAAGGACATCCCAAAAAAAATGCACATAGTGCACAGTTGTCAAGTAAACAAAATATACTGAGATATCTGTACACATGTGCATATCACAACAGCATTTCGGCACCTGCGCCACCATTATGCCCTCAATACTTAATTTTACATTTATAACCACTATGCTTTTTGCGACATCAGCAGCTGATGAGGAACCAGGCTGCTGAGAGTGATACCCCATGGCGTGATTGCAAGTAGGACACGTGCCCGCTGCACAAGCTTAAAACTCTTCATTGTGATTGTGTGCGTTGTGGCTTCCGACGTGTAAATGGAAGTGGCCCCTATGTCCTGTCCTGCCATTGGGAGCCACACTTCTTATTAAATTCTGCCCTATGAGTCAATGTCCTCAAGATGCAGGTACAGTCCTACCCCTATCACCAGGCATGAGGGTCAATGTAATTTGCCAACTGTAGGCGCTAGCCAGTGTAACCAATTTTTTGAATTTAGTTTTTAAAATCATTGAAGGGAACCTGAATGTTTGTATCAGAAGTATCAATCCACCATGCAACAAATTTCCAGAGGTGGATTCACCAAGGCCTGGAGTTTCACCACAAATTCTTGTTCAAGTTCAGACCCTGGAGGATGCACTTTGGAACTGGTTTAAGGAGGATCCAGAGGGCAGATTGTGAACCTGCCCTTGGAAAGAGCTTCTCTTCAACCAGGGAAAGGATCTGAAATTCGGACAGTGACCAGATGCCAGGTTCAGTGTGTGCCACAGAGTGATAACTTTCAGAAAAGGTTATCATTGCTGGAGGAATTGAATAATGTCAATTTTGCATGGTTTAAATAAAAAGCAGCGAGAGGAAGAGCTTTCTTCCCTCAGCAGGACCCTGGTCTTTTTACATCAAGTCTTCCTCAGCAACTTAAACTCCTGGAATCAGAGAAGGTCAGAGTGTGAAAAGGGCAGATAGAAGGTGTCCTTCGGCAAATAAGTTAAATGGCCAAGTGGGTTGTCATCTTGCTTGTCAAGTTAATTTTAAAACAGATTATGGCTATCATTTGAAATAGGTGGGTTCACAGCAGTGGCAGGAGTACTAGAGACTACTTTGAGGAGCTGGGGATAAGGACTTATGACTCTTGAGATCTGAACAGCTGCTGAACTACACAAACTAATCTGCATGAACATACTTTAAATGGTGGCTTTGTAATTGACCTATGCCAATGGCAAACGCTTAGCGCCATTTGCCAAATATAAGCAGCTGTCAGGGATATATGGGAAGGTGCAAGTCATGGGGGCTGTACCAGCAACAAATTCTATCGTTATATAAAAACATAAAACTTTGGTCATTCAGTCCAACCAGTTCATGACAGTGGTTAACCTCTACGTGAACAAATTGTTCTAATAACATTTACCTGACCTCTTCACAGGTCCCTTTAACCCCATTTCTTCAATCTGCCTATCCCATCTAATTTTTAATGTTGATCATTTCCACTTCAACAAATGTACGTGTGCAGAAGTTACTCTTCTGCTTTGTTCTAAATCATTTAATAAAATTTTGTATCTATGATCCCTCTTTCTTGGAAAGAGTCAGGTTCTATCTATCCTTCTCAACTTTTAACATTGTTCATGGCATTCTACACAGATTTTAAAATTTTACATAGTCCAATTACTATTTGGCCTATAGATAATATACTATTTGGCCTATAGATACTACGCCATTAGCTTTTTAAAAACCTTTCAGCCCAAGGTACTTTCTTTAAATGTCATGTGAACATGTACTCTAAATCTTTCTGCTCCTTTGCAGTCCTAAGTCTGCTTCCATAATTTATGCTGTTTTTTTTTAACCAAATCCATCACCTCACATTAACTGAGATCTACCACTTTACTTTGTGAGCCCATTCCCCATCTTAAATAATATCCCTTTGCAGCTTCTTTTGGTATTCTAAGGAATTAACTGAAGATTTTGGTACCATCTGCAAATTTCAATATCACCCCCTTATGCCTATATCTTTATTGATGATATACACAGTGAATGGAAGTGGCCGAAGAACTTAACTCTATGGAACACCATTTCTAACTACTTGGGAAAAGCTGCCTTTAATGTCTATCCTGTTTTCTAACAATTTTGAATCTAGTTAATTGTCCTCCTACAATTTCACACATTATTCTCTATTGATCTCCAATGTGGTATCTTGTTGAAGGCTTTCTTAACATCCATGTAGACCGCATTTACTGCACTTCTCCATCTGCCTCATTAGTTAACTACTCAAAAATATGACAAGCTCGAAAGTCCCTTTTGAAATCCATGCTGGCTACTTCTATTTATTATCATTTCATCCAGATGTGTGGTAATTCAGATGTAAGTAACATGAGCAGCTCCAATACATCATCCTCTGAAGATCACTTACCTCATCATTCCACTCCAAGAAATATTTGTTTACTGCTAACTGTTCTTTCTTCCTCTGTCACTAGCCATGTAACCACATTCCCCTCGATTCCACGTCATTTACTGCACCATCACTTAATTGATTTTTGAAAATCCATATACACCATATCAGTTGCATTGCCTATATCTATCCGCTGTTGTTTCTTTAACAAATTCTGCAACATTGGTAAAGTTTGACCTATCATTCTGAAATCTGTAAATAGCCCTAATTACTATTTCACCGAGTATAAAAGAATTTTTTATTACATTTTAAAGACTAGTTCATGAACATGACTATAAGCATATTCAAAATTGCTACCACTGACCATGGCAGCTCTTTATCAGATAATTAACAATAGAGGGTAGCAAACAAGTACAAGGTCCCTTTAAAAGCAGGGTGATACTTATACTTTTGTCAGCCTGGGTATGTCCCAATGATCAGATGACTTTGCACTTTATTATCCTGTAGCCTGCTCTTCTAATTTCCAATTAATAGGCTATAATTACACAACATGATACCCAGAATATATGAACAGTTTGGATCTGGGGAAGGCCTGGGGAGGGGGTGGCATCATTGTTTCAATTATAGCTAATATTTGTAGTAAGCAAAATTCATTGATTTGAAACAATGCTTGGCAGATAGGATAAAAGGGATGAACAATTTAAGGGAAAGAATAAAGAAAGGGCATAAACACTAAATGATTACATTTTAAAGAAATACTCAATGGTGTAGATGCATAAATCTTAAACGGGGACAAAAGTTGACATAAATGTTGACAAAATGTGGACTGATAAGGTACTAAAGCAAAGAAGTAAATGCGAACCATTGCAAATCATTGGAAACACTATTCTAATTGGCCTAACCAATGCTGACATTTCACTTTAAGAGGCATTGCAAACCAATGAAGCTTTTCATTGGAAAATAGAAGTTTAAGAGGAGATCTGATAGGAGTCAAAATTGAGAGATTTTAAAATCAGGCAAAAGTATTTTCACTGGTTAAGATGTGGTATTTAATAAACTTAACACCACCAAAATAACCAACAGGGCGAGTCAAGAGCTTTACTTCAAAAAAGCACACACAAATACAGAAGAGGGATGCTTGGCTATAGACTGCCCTTCCACAAACAATGCTGGATGCAGAACCTGTAATTGTTTTCAAGATCACATTTCAAATGAAAATGAGAATAGTCTCGTCTGTGGAAGTGCAGCTTTGTAGTGAACATGAGGAAAAGAACTGAATGTGCCTGAGGCACAACAGGGTACATTCACTTGTTATTCTACAGTTTTAATGTTAAAGCTGCACGTATATGTAATACGTGTAGTGTTACTCACAATAAGAGGTGGTGGTGGAAGAATTAATCCAGGCTGGTCTTTTGGTTCAAGCTGGTTTATTTTCAAAATAATTTTTTTATTCTATTTAGATGGGGTAATCAACGCCCATCACCTGTTTAACTAGGAATTGTTTTTAACGAGGTGATTGCCATGCGGTGTGACTATTTATGCATTGACAAATTCCCCTCTTTTTTTAAAAAAAAACTTTGAAAAAAACTTCAAGAACATTAATTTTAAACAAAAAGGAGATAATGTCATGTATTTCATATAGAGTTTTTTTTTCCTTTGCATCATTATAACATAAGACACTCCTCTTCCAATACATTTAATAATTTCTTAGAGGAGGCACTTCTTTCTGTATAATAGTCTGATAGTTGCTGACTTGTGTCAATCCATGGTACCTTAAGAGATCTCCTCTCTAGCATTTCTTTTATGTTGGCTAGGTCTATTCTTAGCCTTCTTTCAGTGACACTTTTCATGGAATGAGTGTTGTCCCTAAGAGACCAGTTATCAACATAACATTCTATGGGCAAACTTTTCTCACATTGCCCCTTATCCAATATACTGACAGAAATATTAAATAAGTAAACCCCCATATCGAATGCTTCTACCAAGGCCAGCATTTCAGTAGTTAAAGTGTTTTTCACTACCCTTTTTATTTTATTGCCCTCCCAAGCCAGTGGACAACATTTATCATTCTTTGCCACCAAGAATATGATAAACCCTTGCTGTGCTAGAGTACCCGTCTGGAAGACTGGCACGTGAAGCATGGCTAAAAATTACCAACCACATATCTTCTGGATCACCCAAGGCTGGAAACTTGAGTACAGTTCTCTCAGAAATAAATTTTCCAAGTGTTTTATATGCTCTCAGAACTTGCTCAACTGTAGCATGTTTCATCATGGTACTCAGCTCCAACACATCATAACTAGCGTCAGGCCTAGTCTGAGTGCACAACCAGTTCAACTGCCCAATCAAACTTCTCAACTATTCTGTTTCTTCCTTGGTAGCAGGAACCACTCTTTGTGAGGATCTAACCTGAGTTATTGGGATATGGTTAACATTTTTGAGATAAGATTATTGATTCAATGTCACTCTTAACTTGCGCTGCTTAATGACTAAACCTATGTATTTAAAGACCCCTGAAGCCTGACTTCCGCCCTTGAATTCCTTCTTTATCTTCTCAATTACCCATTGTTCAAATTCCACAGGAAATCATCAACATACATTATGAAGATTCCAGCTAGTTTCTCTGAATGGTACCAGTAGAACATTGTGGGGTCTGCCTTTAACTGAATGCGACCTGTTTTCAACAGGGCAGACCTCATGGAAAAATACCAAACTCTTGACATATCATTCAATCCATAAAGACACTAATTCAATTTCCATGGCTTTCATTCTACATCCCCAGCTTCTTTGGGCGGTTTCAAAAAAATTTCTCTTTGAAACTTCTCCCCCTGTAAAAATACAGCCTTTATATCAATCGATTTGCACTCCCAGGAACAGGATGCCAAAATAGCTATAAAAAAAATCTTCAAACTCACTTTCCCTGCAGTAGATGAGTCCAGTCTGACATCCTGATCTTCTAGTCTCTCTTCAAAGCCTCGGCTACTAATCTTGCTTTGGCCTTATATGTGCTGTCTGGCAGTACCTTTTCTGTACAGATCCATCTGAGAGATAAAGCTGGCAGTCCTTTGTCAGCTATTTCAGAATATACCCTAAATTCCTTCCAACTTTCTAACTTTTTCTGTTTGGCTTCCTTTATCAACTTATTTTCCAATTTATTAGCAGCTATGAGAGTCTCTCATTCACAAGGACTTCTGCTCCTATTGAGATTTGTAGCTTGCTCTCTAGTTCTTGTTAAGCCACGGCCTCCACTCACATTCCTCTCCCTTTCTGGACCACTACTATATGATCTTTCTCCCATGCGACCAGAACCCTGTTTGCAAGTCTGTGATTTTTTTTCTAAGGTCACAAGCACTTTCTGGTCCACTGTCAGAACTTGTACTGCACTTTCTGGGTTTCCACATCTTTACCTCAGTTTGTAAATCTTGTCTCCTGATCTTCATCCTGCACATTTAGCCAATGTGGGGGGGTGGGGGGCGTGTGTGTGTGTGTGTGTGTGTGTGTGTGTGTGTGTGTGTGTGTGAGTGAGAGAGTGAGAGAGAGTCTTTGCGTTCTACATCCTGTAAAGGTATAGTCAGTACCAATTAACCGAGAAGAATGTACCCTAACAATCTGATTGCCGTGTTGCACAATTACTACTTTCCCATCACCTTGCCAGGTCCTTTCCACTCTTTCTGGCCTTCCCTTTTATAATATACCAAGTCTCCTTGTCTAAACTGGATTCCTGATGGTCTTATGCAGTACCTAAGGGCCTGCCAAATTTTCTCTGAAACCTCAGCTTTAATGAGAGCTTTTCTGCCAGCATACAAAGCATTCAGATGAGCAGAAAAGGTGGAGCTAATGTTTGTCCTTTCTAGAGCAGGGGCAGCATCTGGCAACACCGAAAATAACTTCGGATTTCTTCCATACACCCACCGGTCGGGACTGTACACCCCCAACCATTTGCAGAGAGTTCTTTGCATGCACCGCCCATGCTAGCGCCATTTGCAATTTGCAATGGTTGATCAGCTAGTATTTAATGTAATATGTCATCTATTACCACATGGTTTCTTTCACAATGACCATTACTAAACGGGGTCTCAGCTGCAGTGCGCATAACCATGTTTACATTTTCACACATCTCAAAATTCCTCATTGGCAAATTTCCCACCATTATTAATGAGGAACTTTGTTGGTGTTCCTAATCCTGTTCCTATCCATTTCTCCATAACCTTATCGACAATGGTCCTTTTGTCTTTTAGGCTAAATCTGGTTTCCATATCTATGAATAGTAGTAAAAACCCCTAAACAAAAATAAAAATACCTGGAAAAACTCAGCAGGTCTGGCAGCATCTGCGGAGAGGAACACAATTAACGTTTCGAGTCCGTATGACTCAACAGAACCCCGATCCTTGTACCAAACTTTCAAGTCCATTGCCACTGCATCATTAAACTCCCTGGCTAGTGGTAAGCTCACAATAGGACGTGGTGGCATCTTGCGATATTTAAGGCAAATGTCACACTGAGCAGTAATTTGTTCAATAAGGTCATCATATCCTTTATCGACCACTCCTGCATCTTGAAGTAGAGTCTTCAGTTTCTGTGGTGCTGGATGTACAAACTATGTAATTTCCAAATTATCTTCTTTTTGTCCACCAAATTCATCTTCTCAGCAGTTAACAAAACTTCATGAACTTTATGAGAAATCTCTGGCTTCCTTAGTGACAAGCAGTAATGACCTGACCGAGTAAAATGTAGATCCACATTTTTTCCAAACACAACTGCTGTATCATTTTTCATATCTAGCATCATCTAAGCCTTCTTCATCGCAAATCCACTCAACAATAGCTGTATCTCGCTAGAAACCACATCAGTACTGATAAACAGATTGATCCCTGTTATTTTTCAAGGGAGGACCACCCGTTTGGAAGATGTTAATGTATTGTCATCTTCGAACCTGAAGCAGGTAGAGCTTTCATACTCCTTGACCTGCCGGTCTGCCGCATCGAGAGATTCCAGCTAACAGTCAAGCCAGTTCATGCCACACACCATAGAAGTGCAACCACTGTTCAGAACTGCACAGTTGAAGGAATCTACCATCAAAATGCTCATCACCGGGTTCAAACTCAGTGATTAATACAACTCCATCATGGCATTCACCATCATCATTTTCAGTTTCAGATGAATCCGTCTCATGGGTCACTTCAAAAACGCGATGCCTTCACTGTGGACAGTTCATTGTGTAACAATACTGGGAATCACACCGATTAACCATTCCCAGTGCATTTTTTGGGTTCAAACACCTACGGTCATTATCCCAGACACGCTTCTTGTTCTGACTCTCAAATTGGCTAGGGTTGCAACCACTTTCAGACCTCGTCATTCACCCCATCTTTGTATTGGAATCTTAGCCTAATATTTAGTCGACCTCGAAATTCAGCCACCATTGAATCCTCTATCCTTTGTTTCACAGCATAGTTGTTCACATTTGCTAAGAAAGTGGCAGGGAACGACTGTTTCCCCAGAAATTTTTTTTTAAGGGCAGCAGTCATTTGATCTCCTGGAACTGAAACCATTGTATTAAAAGACTATCAACATGGGAAATGTGAACACAGTCCAGTAACTTAAATGCCAATACAGATTCTGGAATTTCAGGTTCAAATCTCTTGTAGTCTCCTGTACCATTCATCAAAATCCATGATATATTCTTCCATGGACTGATCTGATTTCCTAAGCCTATCAAAGATCATTCAAGCTCAATATGCTTCCAATAACTCATTCTTTTCGTAAAACTTATCCCAACATTGTAACAGAAGGTTCAATCCCACTACATGATCCAAATCAACCACTTTCCACTCTAAAAATATCTTACTTTTGGCTGGTAATGGTAACGCCAAAGCCACACCTTGCTTCTTCTGGGGTATGGAAGTAACCCAGGTCCACAATTCAACTTCAGCCTTCCATTGCTGATAAGGTTCAGAGTCAGAAAAAAAATAGGAGGATAGTCAAAGCTTGCAGTTTTGCACCATCCTTCCACTATTCCATAGCTTAAATTGTCAGCAACAGTACACTTATTTTCCTTCAAAGGATTGAGACAAAAATCTTCATATACAGCAATCAATCAGCAAAGTTTAAAGTTCACCCTCTGTTACTACGTTACTCACAATAAGAGGTTGTGCCGGAAGAATTAATCCAGGCTGGTCTTTTGATTCACACTGGTTTATTTTCAAGACAACTCTTCAGTGCTACTGACTTCCAAGTAACTTCCAAACAAAGTGTTCCAGCTGTATATTTTTATTCTATTTAGATGGGATAATCAATGCTCATCACCTGCTTAACTAGTAAATGTCTTTAACAAGGTGATTGCCATGCATTGTGATTATTTATACATTGACATGTAGCATATATAATAATATGCTCATACTGTAGCAAAATAAATTAGTTTCTGTATTTCTCTCTTTGCTTTCTGGCAAAAGCAATTGCAAATAAAACTTCTATATTGCATAAATCACAAATGTTTAAAAATCCTCTTAAATGCCTCTTACACTCCAGACAGAATCTAACTAATATCCATTGCTCCATTAGTACATACCATATCTCTATTTAAACTATTGCTGCAAGTCCATTGAACATTCTACACATCACCATTCTGATGCATTCATTCATAAATATTTCCACAATTTAAATCAATTTAAAGATTGATATCACAATTACTACTTTTCATTTTATTTTCTTTACTCTAAATAGAGTTGGTGATATGCTGAACTATGGGAATTGGCTGTTCACATTGGTTTCTAAATGTATTAATTAAAAGCAAAACTTTATCTATACAAGTTGCACACTGAGCATAAGTATTTTCTAAGAGTTCATATACTCCTACACAAGTTTCCATCACACTTCCTGATCTGCTCAAGCAATGACTTCAAATTTGTATAAATAGGAAGGGCAACCAATCACAAAGCACCAACCAACACAAAGCCAACCACTCACTTGAGTTTTTAAGAGATACCAATCAGAAGCTAGCAACTGCAAATCAAATGATTGAATATTTCTCTCTCCAATTTCTTGGGTTAGCTATGGTTTCTCATGCAGGCAACTACTGATGTAAAGCTTATGTGAAATATCACACTTCAAAGCATCAGACATTGATATCACAAAATTTAAGTTTAGAAGAATGTGATACTTAAAAATAAAAAGCTGGTCATTTGTAATACAAATGGAAACATGCTTAACAACAGAAAGTATCCACCTAATAAACCAGGAATCAAAGTTCTATATGATCCGAGCATTAATTTTAGGAATGCAATGCAATTCCATTTAGCTGAAAAGTTTATTACACAACTCAACTATCTATAACAAAAGCAAAAAAGGAAATCAGCAATTTTCTGCTCCTATTTAGCACCATTAATGTAATAAAACTTGACAAGATAGTTCAGAAGCAAAAACAGATTTGGCTGATGATGGAAGACAGACAAAGTTATAGGTTTGGGGATCCTTTTGAGGGGGGGGGGGGGGGTTAAAAGAAATTGGGGGAAACAATTCAGAGAGTCCCAGCTGGTGCCTCCAAGACAACTGAAAGCTCAAACACTGAAGGTGGAGTGATGGGAAGGAGGATGCCAATGAGGCCAGATTGGAAGATTGAAGGGCATAATCTGGCACATAGAGCTGGATGAGGCTCTTGATTCAAGGCCACAGTCGGATGTGCCAACTATGACAATGATTTTGAATTCAAAATGTTGGTAGCAGGTAGGCAGTTAAGGACAGAGTGAAGTTGGTGTTTCTGACTGAGCTTCAGATGACTTTGATTTTGCACAGGAATGCAAAAGTATGATGGGATCGTCCTGATGGGAGGTTAGCAAGTGGAGGGTTCAGCCTGGAAATGGTGAGGTCATGGGTGAGTAGGGCAGAAGTGGAGCAAGGCAGGGGCAGAGCACAGCCATAGCACAGAAGGATACAGGTAATCTTGATAGAAACACAAGGCATGAAAAGATCAGCTCAGGATCAAGACAGACACCTATCAGATTCCGTTAACATAGACATCATATTTATGCATTCACCTCTTCCCCACAGGAGGACCCTGATTCATAACCTGGAAATGTTATCAGGGTCTTTCCGGCCTTCAGTCACGCTCTGCCTCTAGTTATTCCTGACTGATGTGTACACCATAACTGCAACAGTAAATTAGCTAGTTTCCCCCCCATTATAATCCCAATATAAATTCGTATTTATTAATATTAAAAAACATATTTTACCTAAATCGGGCAGGCGACAGGGGTGTTGGTGGAAACATCCCGGGTTCAAATGAATCAAAATACGTCAATGTCCATGAGAAACTGCAACATGACAAGCCAGCAATTAAAGCCAAAATCAACGAGCCCCAAAAACCTGAAACCAAGCAAAGTTCAGTTGTAAATACTGACCACGCACATCATGTTAAAGTATATATTTAAAAATGTCAAGTTCAAGGTGATATTACCTAAAATACCAGTCTTGACGCCATCCTCACTGTTTTCTTTGTCCCAACTTAAATCTGCAACCACAATTCAGATCATTTTAAAACAAAAGTCGAGCATATTTGAGTCCAACGTGAGCGAAGTTTTAAAGTTTCCACAAAGAATGAAATGTATAACAAACAGTACCTTTGACGATTATGTACATAATCGCTAGGAGAAAGGCAATGAACGATATCATTACAATGCAGCACAACATGGAGCAGACTCGGGCTGGCCACTTGTTACTCCGGGAATGACCGTAGACCGGCGGTGCCAGCACCCGGCTCTGCCTCGACACGGCAGCGGCAGCGTTAAAGGAGTCTTTCTGTCCACAAACACCGGGCGTATCGACTTCCATGGGCTCTTCTCCCGGAGGGTTGCAGCCCATTACATCCCCGCCCTCTGCCCAGGCACCGAGAGCTGGAGCGGCCAGCCCACTTCGCTTCACTAACCGCGGCATTCAGGAGACGTTAAATTACTGGCCAAAACAACCAGAGACACTCCGTAGGCTCGCTACCGTTCCCGGTGTAAACGTTAATCCTGTGATAGCTCTCCAGGAGGAGCTGAAGCGCCTTTCAACCTCCCCACCCCTCGCGTGCGCGCGCGCGCACACACATATATATATATATATATATATATAGATGGCGCCAAGGCCACACCTTCCGCCCCAACTCTCAACCAAATCACAGCCGCCTCCCCAGAGTCAATCTAACCTGCTGCTGCCAAGAGTCCCGCCCTCTCCCATCTCTATCCAATCAGAGATGCACAGTGGGAAGTTCCGACCTCTAATTGGCGTACGATGCTGTCAATCAGTGTGGTGGGCGATATGTGACCTTCGGCCTTTACCCCCGTCGGGCTGAGCCAGTCGGATCGCGCGTTGTTGCTGCGGGTCGCCAGGGCCGCGCCGGAGCGGAGCGAGAACATGGTGAGTGCTGGAGCTGCAGCGCGCAGAGCCGGCCCATTGTTGGAGCTGAACCGGGGATGGGTGGGGGATTTGGGGTTCGGCACACCCGAGCCCAGGGAGAAGGGGAAGCTGCTACTGCTGGAGGCCGGGCTTCCTTTCTATGACTGGGCCGCACAGCGACCTGCAATATGGGCGCGTGTAATGAGAGGATGGCGGGCGGGGATTGAGGAGGCCGCGGTGGGGGAGCCTCCCCGATCACTCGGTGTCTCCATTCATCCAGTCGGCTGGACGGGCGCGGCGCTTCCGAGTTTAAAAAGCGTCAAATCGGTACCGTGTAATTATGAATGAATGGAGAAATCAGATGGAGGAGGAAATCGTAGTCAGCTTAACTTTGATCTTAGTCAAATTGTTGCATGGATTATTAAAATATTTTCTTAGTCGTTCATCATATGATAAATGAAAATACAAACATTAGCAACATGGCGTGCACGACGGTCCCCTCAAAATCAATAAAAAACTGAGCATCCTGTTGATGTGAAAGAAATAAAATGTGAGATCGCTACTGTCCCTATTGCTCAACAGCAAATTAACATATAATATATTCGGAATTAATTTGTTATAATTGTCTGAGGTTTGTGGAAAATGTTGAAATGGATGAAAATAGATCATGAATCTGTTGTGGTTCACACAGTTTACTGATGCAAAATAATCTGAACATACTCTAATATATCTTACTGTACTGAACGTATATACAATTGGGATGCATGTTTGGTTAAAACTATATAGTGGGCAAATATACAGTTAGATATAGTCATTGCATACATATGAAGACACTGAATATCATAGTTTGTATATTAGTGTTTGTAATGTACAACCCCAACCACTTCTTTTGCCCTATCATTTGCACCTATTTCTTCAGCCACCTAGGCCCTAAACTCTGGAATTTCCTCCACAAACCCCTTTGCCTTTCCACCTCTCTTGCTTCCTTAGTTTAAAACCCACTTATTTGATCAAACATTTGGTCACCTGTCCTAATGTCCCCTCTGGCTTGGTATCAGGTTTTGTCTGATTATTTTCCTATATACTGTTTGCTATGTTAAAGGTGCTATATAAAGTCATAGTGTTTTAGTATTCAGTACTTTTGCATATCAAATATTTATAGTAATCATTTCAACAGATCAGAGCAAAAGTGTTTAAATATTGCCTGATATTTCACAGTACATGGGACTGAAAGTCCGTATGCTAAATAATAAAATGTAAATGCGAACCTCTTGAGTACATTAGCCTACTTCTCACAAGATGATGTAGAATAGGAAAGCCATTCAATTAACCATCCTTTCAAAATGGGTCTAAAACTTCAGTGCAATATCCAATTGATTCTTAAATGGTTTAGGTTTTTGACTCCAGAATACAGTATGGAGACGGTTCAAAATGTTACAGCAGGTAGTTATTCACAACGAATGAGTGCATGAAATTGGCACTTTCCTGATTTACAACTGTGGCACCTTGTACGACTCTTGCAGACAACATCAGGGACTAAGTTGTAATTCTATGATTTAGTTTGTGATGTCCAAAATATGCTTTAAATCTCTTGCATGCACCTATAAGATCATCTGCAAATATAATCAATTTGCATTGAGGTCCTGAGTCCAAATCATTGTTATAAATTGCAAACTGTAGTGGTCCCAACATTGTTCCCTGAGACACCCAACTCAGTACTTCCCCAACCTACTTTGATATAATGTCCCTGATAAGTACCCATTTATTTTGCCCATCAGTCATTTGCTATCCCTACCCAAGACTCACTACAGCTTTGAGACTAAATATCCTTTTGGGATTGTTTCCCTGTGCTGTCTAGAAATGTATGTACAACTTTGTAAGACTTAACACTTAGAATGTCACTTCCTTAAAGCAGTCAAGGATATAGGTCGGGCAGATTCTTCCCATAATCGATCTGGGCTAATTCAAAAGCAAAATACTGCAGATGCTGGAAATCTGAAATAAAAATGGAAAATGCTGGAAGTACTCAGCTGGCCTGGCAGCATCTGCGGAGAGAGTAACAGTTATTCTTTCAGGTTGATGATGTGTAATAAGAAATGTTTTTGATTTTACAGGTTTGGGTTCAGATGAAAGGTCTTCAGTTTGGACTATTGTTTGCTAAGGTGTCATTGCCTGTATAGACATAGTCATTACGGCACAGAAGGAAGCCATTAGGTTCATTGAGTCCATGCAAGCTCTCTGTCGAGCAATATAGTCAGTCTTATCTCCCTGCTCTAGCCCCCTAACTCTTTAAATTTATTTCACGCAAGTGCCCCATCAATTTCCTTTTGAAATCATTTACCGTCTCTGCTTTCACCATTCTTATAGGCAGAGTGTTTCAGGTCCTTATCACTGCCTGCTAACAGGATCGTCCTCACATCTCTCTTGCCCTAAGCCTTAAATCTGTGTCCCCTTGTCCTTGTACCATCAGCTAATGGGAACAGCTTTCCTCTGTCTACCTTTTTTACACCTGTTATAATCTCTTACACTTCTATCAAATCTCCCCTCGATCTCCTTTGCTCCAAGGAGAAGAACCCCAGCTTATCCAACCTAACCTTGTAGCTAAATTTCCCCCATCCCTGGAACCATTCTGTAAATCTCTGCAACCTCTCAAGGGCCCCTGCATTCTTTCTCAAGCGTGACCAGACCAAGATGCAATACTCTGGTTGTGTCCAAACTTTATAAAGGTTCGGCATAACTTCCCTGCTTTTGTACTCAATGCCTCTATTTATGACACCCAACATCCCATATGCTTTGTTAACTACTCTCTCAGCACGTCCTGCCACATTCAAAGATCTATGCACATGATTCCCCAGGCCCCCTGTCTCTGTATGCTTTTTAGAACTGTGCCATTTAGTCTATATTGCCTCTTTCTATTCCTTCTGCCAAAGTGCATCATCTTACACTTCTCTGTATTAAATTCCATCTGCTCCTTATCTACCCATTCTGCTGTCGATTGGTATCATCCTCACTGTCAGCCATACCTCCAAGTTTGGAATCGTCGGCAAATTTTGAATCTTTACTTTGTATTCCTAAATCCAGTCATGTACTGATATCAAAAGCAGTGGTCAGAGCACTGACCCTTGGGAGCGCCACTGCCTACCATCATCCAGAATGAAAAACAACCATTTACCGCAACTCTTTTCTGTTCTTAAGCTAATTTTTTAAATTCAGACTCCGCCTCAATTTTGTTAATCAGCCTTTTATGTGACGCTCGTGCTGCTTCCCCTTGATCAACCTTCTCTGTAACCTCATTGAAAAATTGTATTGGATTACACAAGCATCATCTGCCTTTTATAAATCTGTGCTGGCTCTCCTTATTAACTCAAACTTCTTCAAGTGTTTGTTATTTTTTTTCTCTGCTTATTGTTTCTAAAATTGCACCCCATCGCTGCTGTTAAACTGACCAGCCCACAGTTACTGTACTGGGAATATCCTTACACCCTTTCTTGAATAGGGTGTTATATTTGCAATTCTCCAATCCTCTGGCGCATCCGCTATATCTCAAGCAGACATAGCCTTCATGTCTATTCCTGATAATAGATTTAACAACCCTCAGAGTAGAAATTCCACCTCATCTCTCTTCAGTGGGAGACCCCGTATTTTGAAACTCTGCCTCCGACTTCTAGATTCCCCCATGAGGGGAAACATCCTCTCAACATCTGCCTTCTCAAGCCCCTCAGGATCTTAAATGTTTCAATAAGATCACCTCTCATTCTTCTAAACTCCAGTGAGTATAGGCCCAGCCTCACGATCTGGGTGTCATCAGACATGAATCACAGAAAATTAGCATGCTGGTACAGCAAGTAATTAGGGAGGCAAATGGAATGTTGGCCTTTATTGCAAGAGAGTTGTATATAAAATTAGGAAAGTCTTGGAGAAACCACACCAGGAGTACACTGTGCAGTTTTGATTTCCTTAAGGAGAGATATACTTCTATTGGAGGCAGCTCAGTGAAGGTTCACTAATTTGATTCCTGGGCTGAAGGAGTTAGGTGTTGTCTCATGAGGAAAGTTGGAGCCATAACTTCCTTCTCTTTGTATTCCAGTCCCTTTAGATAAAGGCCAATTTTCCAATAACCTTTGATTTTTTTTTTGTATCTGTGTATTGGCTTTTAATGATTTGTATTTGGACTCATAATTTGCTGCTCCTCTATGATCCCTAGTTTATCACCATTCAGAAATACTCTGGATCCAAACTGGGTGACCTTGCAGTTTTTTTTATTATTCTTTCACAGGATGTGGGCATCACTGACTAGGCCAGCATTTATTGCCCATGCCTAGTTGCTCTTGAGAAAGTGGTGGTGAGCTGCCTTCTTGAACCGCTCCAGCCCATGTAGTGTAGGGACACTCACAGTGCTGTTAAGGAGGGAGTTCCAGGATTTTGACCCAACAACAGTGAAGGAACGGCAATATATTTCCAAGTCACGGTGGTGAGTGGCTTGGAGGGGTTGCCCACGTTAAACATCTTACCCACATTAAGCTACATTTATCATAGTTTTACCCACTCATTTAATCTGTCTCTGTTCTTCTATAATTTGCTGCTCCTGCCAATACTACTTACTGTCCTTCCTAACTTAGTGAGGTCGTGAAAGGTTCTTGATAAGTACAAATTATTTATAAAACACTTTGTGAATTCAGACCTGTGGATTTACTGTTTATTTTTAGCCTGTTCAGAGCTTGTATCTCAAGTTATTTGCTTCCCCCAGTTTACCTGTTTGGGGAAGGCACATTGCCCATGACTTCCTTTGTGAATAGTTGGAGTTTATTATCGTTTAGATATTCACTTGCTGGGCTTTTTAATTTTTATTATCTTCAGATTATCTTGTTAACTCTGGTTCAGCTTACTAGCAGCATTTAACTTTTGGTCATCTTGGAACTTAGTTTCCAATTTGGTTTTAGTCAGATGCCCCTTGACATAAAATTCTCCTAAATATTTCCTTTCAGATTTCCTTGAGTTATTCATACCTTTTTAATTATCTTGTTCTCTTTTGTTTTACCTTCTCTTTATCAAGCTCCAACCTTTGCTGAGGTTTTAATGAATTTACTTAGATCTGGTGTGTTCTATTTCTTTCCAACACTGATAACTTTAAATTTTTAATCTCCAGTTTTCCCCCCTCTATTTATTTGGATTTGTATTCCAGATCTGGTAGCCCTCCCTAAGATCACAGCATGTTGGTGTACTGAAGTCTGTTTACATCAATGCAATGTAACTCAAGCTGCTTTTACATTGACCTTTGAAGGTTCGTACACTGCCAATCCCCAGTACATGAGTCTTTTGCACCCGGAGCCAATCCCAGTGTAGCCTCAGTGAATCCGGCAAGTTTATTTTTGTCTTTGCTGGGTGCACAAGACAAATGAATTGGGAGCCAGTGTTTTGCATCCCTTGTGTTCAGTATAAAAGCAATTTAGAAGGCTGCCAAGCACACTCTGGTTTTTACATGTGCGCCTTTCTGCGGGGAGGGCAACCTGCATAACTTTGTGAAGCCAACACTTGGAGTATAAATTTAATAGCAGACTAAAGAATGAGACTTCTTCATTTTGATTAATTGAACAGCATGATTAGAAAATTCTCAAGTTAAGAATGATGCTTGAACTATTTGTGTGAGTTGATGCATATTAAATGGAAGAATCAGTTTTTCATACCTTTGTTTTACGTACTGATTCATCACAATGTAAGGCAGCTATTCTAATCCAATGTATTGATTTATGTTACAATATTGTAATAGGACAAGAGTGTAAAGTTCTAATCTTTAGACTGATGGGGATTTGTTTAGTAATAGAAGGATATCTATCAATGTAAAAAGTGTATATTCAATCTCTACCCTCTAATTATTTGTCAGTTATGCTTTAGTGTTTTGCGATAAAATGGTAAGAATTATTAAAGCTTTCTTGGAATGCTGTTTGGTTTGGCCCTTGCAAGTAGATCAAAATAAGTAATTGTTCCCAGATCAAAAGCCCTGTTGTGTTTATGCATTTTTATTTAAAGCTTTTGTTTGTTATGTAGAATTAAATATGTTAAATGAGTATACAATACTTAAAGCAATGTGCAGTTTATTAATGCATAGAATATGGAAAAATACACCAAGCAACTTTGCAGAAGCATAAAGCAACATAGAGGCCACCCCAAAGAAAGAAAGATTAGGAGGGGTGACCAAAATCTTTGTCAAATTAGTGGGATTTAAGGAGTGTTCTAAAGGATGTTCTGTTCCAGAAAACCGGTTGGTGGAGGATAGAACTGGAGCCAATTTTTACAGACTTTCAAATTTATTTCCAGAGTCTCACATTACAAGCATACACCTCCTAATCCAACAGCCACAGTTTTATTCTGAGTCTATTCACAGGGGGATCAAGTTAATTCCCAATTAATGCCCGCTGCACAATTAACATACAAATAATGAAGGATGAGGTGCAGAGTACATGATGAGCAATTGCAGGTCCAGATGAAAAGTTCAATGTTGTCCGAATTTTGGTATTTTCCACTTCCTTGTATTGCAGCTGCTGGACTATCATGTAACCATGTGATAAGCGAGATCTACAGTGGTTTGATTTTCAGAGGGTTCATTTGAGTCTCCTGACATTTGAACAGATGTTCTATGAAAAATTACGTCCTGAAAAGGTTGCCAAATCTGAGTTCCATCCTCAAAACAAAAAGCAAGTTTTGAATTCAGGGTTTGAAATAGTTGGCTTGTTTATCTGTTTATGAGTTACTGGGGTCCACAACTTCATTTGTGTACTGGTTATTCTTTAATATTCTGAGTCATGGGCTCAGAAACAGGGCTATAGTATTACATCAAAAGCAAAATACTGAGAGTGCTGGAAATCTGAAATAGAAAATGAAAATGCTGGAAATCTGAAATAGAAACAGAAAATGCTGGAAGTACTCAGCAGATCAGGTAGCATCTGTGGAAAGAGAAAGAGTTAATGTTGAATCATAATGAGCACAGACTTTATAAAGCATCATATTTGGATTGCTTTTCATTTGTTTCAACAGTTAGATACCTTGAAAGTGTCTTTTGTGATTCTGTTTTATACCCGAAACACAGGTTGACTGCAGTGCTTCATTGAGCCAGTCATTTGACTACCATTTTGGATTACAGTGGACATGTTACACAGTAAGCTAATGTGGGTACTGCAGACTGATTGCAAGTCAAAATGCTCATTATTGTTAATGTGATGTCAATGTACTGATATAATTAGACATAATCCAGTGAAACTGATTTTAAAATGCTGACATGTAATTTATGGTTTAAAAGCCATGCTGCGTTGATTTGTTTCCTGTATAAATGTGCATAATTGATCTTGTTTTGTTTTATATTAGTCAACATCAGATACATCAAATGGACCAGGACAAGCAGCATCTTTTGGAAATGCCCCTCCCATGATTCCACCACCATTTGTAAGTAGTGATGCAAGGTGGTGTTAGCTGCAGGTCTTTTTTTGCCTTTGTAATATTACTGATGAAATATATCAATGCCATTTTCTTAAGATGGGACCGCCTGGTATGCCTCCACCATTTCCACCTATGGGCATTCCCCCCCTTGGCCAGAGACCACCAAATATGCCACCTTTGCCACCAGGTATGATGCCACCAATGATTCCTCCAATGGCTGGACCACCAATGGGACAGGTAACTTTTCTGTGGTACAATGAATTGCCCTATGGTATGTTATAGTTGGTCTGCAAATTCAGTCATTCTTTTGGATAAAGGTCTAAATATAAATGTTTTATTCCCTTTACCTATTTTGTATTTTGAAGATGCCAGGAATGATGCCTCCCATGATGGCAGGAATGATGATGTCCCGTATGCCAACTGCCCCCATACAAGCAAGTGCACCTCCGGTAAAACATCTTTATTTTTGTGGTAATAAAAACAGAGAATGCTGGAAATACTCAGCATCTGTGCAGAGAGAAACAGAGTTAACTTTTCAGGTTGATGACCTTTCGTTTATTTCAGATTTCCAGCACTGTAGTATTTTGCTTTTTTATTTTGTGGTGTTCGTTGATACCCTTTACAGATACCTAACAAAATAAGAATGGTTATTTCTAGTCTCCGTTGCATTACTGTCGTTCTCTTAGTTGTATATCTTTTGGAGAACTCTAAAGCCACTCGTTAAAGTATTCTATGGAATTGTCACCAAATATAGTATGGCCATAGATTCATCTGACTCTTTGCAAATGTTCTTTTGCAGAAACAGTACATCTTCAGGGTACGTTTTAAGTGGGCACGAAAAGATTTGGAACCATTGTTGGCAGTAGGGATGCTTGGTGGCATTGTGCAAATGCTCTGAGTGATAGCTTCCCGCTAATACCATTCCAGTACTCATACACCCATTATATCAAGCTCTGCAGTTGAGTCCACTAGAAATAGCAAATTCTAATAAATTTCTGTATAGTCATTGTGTTCACTTCCAATAAGTGAGCCTCTTTTTTCATGGTTTGTGTACCATATGCAGCCTAAACTGCACCTTTTCTCTATTATATTACATGTGGCATAATTTTGTTTTGAGAACTAAAACTTAGAAGAAATAAACTGTATGAAATTAGCATTGTTTTTAAAAAGTTTCCATTGCAGGTTAGGAAGCAAAGCTCTACAGAATATTCTTGCTAATTATTGATAAATAACTGATGATTTGTGGAAGATATTACCAACAGCACTTTAGATTACCTACTGTGTCCTTTATTTCACCAGCGAAAACAAGCAAAGTCTTGGTGGTACCGAGCTAATATTATATGTGTATACTATTTTGTATAATTGCTCCCTTATTGAAATTATTTATTTGAAAGCATTTGGTCTATTTTTCAACTCTAATCTTTACGAATCTTAAGCTTTTATTTCCTATATTACAATGGTCTGTTTTATTTAATGTGGCCTGGTAATATGAGCAAGCATCCTGCGCAAATATTTTCCTCTGCCTGCAACAGGGGTTTGCCTCTTCACTATGCTTAAAAGGTTGTCTCTCTCTCTCTTCCCTTCCCTCTGCTGAAGATTTTTTGCTTTCCAATGCAACACAGGGTATCTCCTCCCCCCACCAAACCCACCCCCTCTTAATCCACCGAGCATGATCTTTCTCTTGTGTGGCTAGCTGAAATCTATTCAATAAGCCAGAAAACTGGAGTGCAGCTTTCAGCGTTGCACTTCTTAAAAACAAATCAGATCTGCTCTGGTGTTAGTCATTCATTCTTTTTTTTCTCTTACTTCCTCTCCTTCTAGCATGCTTGCACTCTATTTTTCTCCTTCCTTTTACATTTAACTCTTGTTTCATTATATCTTTGCTCTCCGCATACCTACTTATTTTTTGGTATTGTCTGTCATGATGGAATATTCTATGAATTGTCCCTTATTGATATATTATGCACATTTTCCTTGGAATTGTAAATTGTCATGTGATTACTGCAAGCGTATATCTGAAATAAATAACTAGTTCAGTACTGTAAAAGATTAGTGCTTGGGCTCAGATATTTAAAATCTGTAACAATGACTTAGATGAAGCAACTGAATGTAACATATCTAAGTTTGTTGATAATACAAAGCTAATGGGAATGTAAGCTGTGAGGAGGATGCAAAGAGGCTACAAAGGGACATAGACTGATTGAGTGGGCAAGAACATGGCAGATTGGATATAACGTGGGGAAGTGTGAAGTTATCCATCTTGGAAAAGAAAAAAGATAAGTAGTGTATGTTTTTATATGGTGAGAACCTGGGGAACATCAGTATTCAGAAGGGCCAGGGTATCCTTGTACTTGGAATTATCATGCAGGTACAGAAAGTAATTAGGAAAGCATATGGTATGTTAGCTTTCATTACAAAAGGGCTGGAGTATGAGTGAAAAAATCATACTGCAATTGTGTAGGGCTTTGGTGAGACTGCACCTGGTGTACTGTATCCAGTTTTGGCCTCCTTACCTAAGGAAGGATATACTTGTCATGGGTGAGGGAGTGCAATGATGATTCAGTAGACTGATTCCTGAGATAGAGGGATTGTCCTGTGAGAAGGAATTGAGTAAACTAGGCCCATATTCCCTAGGGTATAGAAGAATGAGAGTTGATCTCATTGAAGCACGTGCAATTCTTAAGGGACTTCATAGGATTGCTGCTGGGAGGATGTTTCCTTTGCAGGGGACTGTAGAATTAAGAGTCAGTCTCAGAATAAGGGGAGAGCCATTTTGGACAGGGATGAGCTGAAATTTCTTCACTCAAAGGGCTGTGGATGCTCAGTCAATGAATATATTCAAGACAGAGATTGATAGATTTTTGGATTGTTAGGGATATGAGGATAATGCAATAAGGTGGAAAGTTAGAAGCTCAGCCATGACCTTTTGAATGGTGGAGCAGGCTCGAAGGACTGATTGGCCTACTTCTGCTCCTATTTCTTATGCTCATAAGTCCTTTTTTTTCCTCCAACAGCCAGGAGTTAGCACCACGGTCACAGAAGTAACATCAGGCAAGTGCCCTCATTTTAATATCCTGTTTGCAGTTTTGAGTTTTTATGTAGTGAAATGAATGAAAAGATAAAACAATATTTCATGTCAAAGATTGAATTTTATAATATATAAAGTTGAATAGATCTAAATTGTTACACTTATGCTGACACAGAATTTAAACAAAAATACAGTGGTTATATTCTCAGAATAGAACACCCTTATTTACCCAGAAGGAATAGATTTTGTAAAAGAAATAAATGATTTGTAAAGCTATTATTTTGCCTTCAGGTATGCAAAACCTCATAACCTTCGCTTAAAGTTTTCAGAGTTTGAAATGTGGCAAACTATTATCGTCTTTCTGTTTAATAAATGTAATATATTTTAATTGAGTGTGGTATACAGTAACGTTGGAAAACAATACTGTTGAGACCCTCCAGTGCATAAAATCTTGCATGGAAGAGAACTGAGACAACGCTATCCCAATATTTCTACTGGAAATGCTTTGTTAGAAAATACTGAATTAAATACAATGCACCTCTTCATAATCATACCATAACATTGATCTCTTATGAACCAATACTTATTCTGATGTCTCTTAATTTTTTTTCCAGCACCTCCAGCTACTATTGTTCAGGTGAGTGACTAGGCATGGCTACTCTGTTCTCCTATACCCATTTTAAATTTGTTGCTGCTTTTCATAGAAACGAGGAACAGGAGTAAGCCATTTGGCCCTTCGAGCCTGCTCCGCCCTTCAGTATGATTATGGCTGATCCTCTGTCTCAATGCCATATTCCCGCTTTCTTGCCATACTCATTGATGCCCCTAATATCCAAAAAAATGATCAATTTCTTTCTTGAATGTACTCAGTGACCCGGCCTCCACAACGTTCTGTGGTGGAGAATTTCACAGGTTGACCACCCTCTGAGTGAAGAAATATTTCCTCATCTCAGTCCTAAATGGCCCATCCTGTATCCTGAGACTGTGGCCCCTGGTTCTAGACTCCCCAACCAAGGGAAACATCCTCTCTGCATCTAGTCTGCCTAGCCTGTTAGAATTTTATACATTTAAATCAGATCCCCCCTCATTCTTCTAAACTCTAGTGAATACAGGCCCAATCGAATCAATCTCTCCTCACACGACAGTCCTGCCATCCCTGGTGTCAGCCTAGTTAACCTTCGCTGCGCTCCCTCTATGGAAAGCATAGCCTTTCTTAGGTAGGGAGACCAAAACTGCACGCAGTGCTTCGGGTGTGGTGTCACCAAGGCCTTGTATAACTGCAGTGAGACAGCCCTACGTCTGAACTCAAATCCTCTTACGATGAAGGCCAGCATACCATTTGCCTTCCTAATTGCTTGCTGCACCTGCCTGTTTACTTTCATTGACTGGTGTACAAGGACACCCAGATCCTTTTGTACATCTACATTTCCTAATATATCACCATTTAAACAATACTCTGCTTTTGTTTTGCACACCGAAGCGCATAACTTCACATTTATCCACGTTATACAGCATCTGCCATGTGTTTACCCGCAGACACAACTTGCCTAAGTCGCCCTGAAGCCACCTCGCATCCTCTGTACAACTCACAACACCGCCCAGTTTTGTGTTGTCAGCAAACTTGGAAATATTGCATTTGGTTTCCTCATTCAAGTCATTTATATATATCGTGAGTAGCTGGGGCCCAAGCACTGATCCCTGCAGCACATCACTCGTCACCACCTGCCATCCGGAAAAAGACCCATCTATTCCCACTCTATATTTCCGGTCTATCAACCAATTCTCAGTCTACTCCAGTATATTACCCCGATCTGATGTGCTTTAAATTTGCCCACTAGCCTGTTATGTGGGACCTTATCAAAAGCCTCCTTGAAATCCAAATACGCTACATCCACTGGTTCTCCCTTATCTATTCTACTAGTTACATCATCAAAAAACTCCAGGGCCAGAATTTTCTGTCGGCGAGTTGGGGGTGGTGCCCGCTCACTGACGTGGGATCCTGACGTCATCCCGCCCCATGTAAATATTCAGGAAGATGGGCGGACAGCGAAATTAGCTGTCCGCCCGCTGACCTGTCAGTGGCCATTTGAGGCCATTGTCAGGGTAGTTAACCCAATTAAAGGCCCTGCCCGTCCAACCTTAAGGTTGGCAGGCAGGCCAGGAGCCCCAGCGGGCTTCTGAAAAACCATGAAACCTCATCCACTGGCGGGATGAGGTTTCATGTCTGTTTTTTAAAAAGTTTAATAAAGTTTCTGTGCTTTTTATTAAGATGTCCCATCTCATGTGACATTGTCACATGAGGGGGACATGTTAATAATTTTTTTATTTTTCTATTTTTGATGTTTATAAAGCTTTCACTGATCTCCCTGAAACAGCACTTAACCTCAGGGAGATGCACGCAGTTGGGGAATCTCCCCCCCCCTCTGCCAACCCTCGCACAGGAAGCGCATAGCGCTTCCCGTTGGGCGAGCCTTAATTGGAGGCAGGGCCTGCATCGGTGGCAGCGATCAACTGCCCACCCGCCCATCAAGGACAAAATTCTGCCCCAGTAGATTAGTTAAGCAAGATTTCCCTTTCATAAACCCATGCTGACTTTGTCTAATCCCATTAATGCTTTCCAAGTGTTCTGTTACTACTTCTTTTATAATAGCCTCTGGCATTTTCCCCACCACTGATGTTAGACTAACTGATCTGTAATTCTCTGTTTTTTTTCTCTCCTTCCTCTTTTAAATACTGGGCTATTTGCCACCCTCCAATCTGTAGGAGCTGCTCTAGAGTCTATAGAATTTTGGAAGATGACCACCAATGCATCCAATATTTCCAGGGCCACTCCCTTTAGTACTCTGTGATGTAGATTATTAGGCCCTGGGGATTTTTCAGCCTTTAACCCCATTAATTTCTCTAGTACCATTTTTTTTTTACCAATACTGATTTTCTTCAATTCCTCCCTCTCACTAGACCCTTGGTTTCCCAACATTTCTGGGAAATTATTTGTATCCTCTTTTGTGAAGACAAAACCAAATTATGTGTTTAGTTCTTCATTTCTTTGTTCCCCATTATAATTTCCCCCGTTTCTGACTGTAAGGGACCTATATTTGTCTTTGCTAATCTTTTTCTCTTCACATGTTTATAGAAACTTTTACAGTCAGTTTTTATGTTCCCTGCAAGTTTACTCTCGTACTCCATTTTCCCCTTCTTGATCAATCTTTTTGTCCACTTTTCCTGAATTCTAAACTAATCCTAATCCTCAGGCTTTCTGTTTTTTCTGAAAAATTTATATACCTCCTGTTTGGATCTAATACTATCCCTAATTTCTTTTGCAATCCATGGTTGAGCCACCTTTCCTGTTTTATTTTTTGCGCCAAACAGGAATGAATAATTGTTGTAATTCATGCATACGTTCCTTAAGTATTAGCCGTTGCTTATCCACCGTCAACTCTTTTAGAAAGGTTCCCCAATCCATTATTGCCAACTCGCGCCTCACACCCTCGTACTTCCCTTTATTTAATTCAGAACCCTAGTTTCGGATTCACTCTCCATTTTAATGAACAATTCCATCATTTTATGGTCGCTCTCTCCCAAGGGACCCTGCAGAACAAGATTGTTAATTAATCCTATCTCATTGTACAATACCCAGTCTAGGATAGCCTGCTCTCTGGTTGGTTCCTCAATGTATTGGTCTAAAGAACCATCACGTGTACAATCCAGGAAATCCTCCTCCACAATATTGCTAGCTTGGTTTGTAGATTGAAGTCACCCGTGATTACAGTCGTACCCTTATTGCACGCATCTCTAATTTCCTGTTTAATGCCTTCCCTTACATCTCTGTTACTGTTTTGGGGGTAAGACAACCCCCAACAAAGTTTTCTGCCTTCTGGCGCTTCTTTTCTCCACCCAAACAGATCCTACATCATGATTTTCTGAGCCAATATCCTTCCTCACTATTGCATTGATTTCCTCCTTTACTAACAGTACGACCCCACCTCCTTTCCCTATTTGACTGTCCTTCCTAAATATTGAATACCTCTGGATGTTCAGTTCCCATCCTTGGTCACCCTGCAGTCATGTCTCCATGATTGCAACTATATCATAACAGTTTATACCTATTTTGCGCTGTTAATTCATCTACCTTATTGTGAATGCTCCACCCATTAAGATACAATACCTTTAGACTTGCCTTTTTAACCTTAGTCATCTGGCACTATGACCCCATTTATTTTATGCCCTTGTTTTTTCTGCCTTCCACTTTTGCTTCTTACTTTTGTCTTTCATTCCTATCCTTGTTTCTTCCCTGCTCTGCCCCCCTGCTCAGGTTCCCACCCACCTGCCATTCCCCACCAATGTGTTTTTTTAAAAGATCCTATTCTGTTTTAGTTTTTACATTTGTACCCGTACAATTTTTTTTTCTCCTATCTTCTTTCACCTTCCCAAAACACCATTGCTTTGATTAACAAAATGATTATAAAGGGTTTGACTGTTCATCACAGAAAATGCTTTGAGTAAAGCAGTTAACTTTTACATAACGTGGAAATATACATTCAGTTGCAATCTGTCAACTTAGTAGTCTTTTCTTGGAAAAAGCAATATAATGCATTTATTTTTAATCAAATGTATGATACATGGCCAGTGCATCTCAAAATATAAATTCCAGTCATTTTGCTATTTTTTTTTATACTTCTGGTTGACTGGAAGATCTGCATAGTAATCAACCTTTAATTCACCCCCAAAAAGGCACAGCAGTGCGATCTTAAAATGATGTACCAAATTTCACAGAGCACCACTGTATACAAGTACTGTGCATTATGGGGCAGAATGCTGTTCTAAATTGACCTGCCCGCCCACTCACTGCAAGTAATACTCCAGACGATTTTGTAAAAGTAAAATCTTACTGATGAGGCTTAAAACATGATAGTTCGACACCTCTTTCAGATTTCCCCTATTAGTGTTTCTTGTGTTAGTATATTCACCATTGTCTTGTTCATCAAGATGTTTCTTCTGCAGCATTTGTTGTTTGTTGTGAAGTAATCTCTGATGTTTTTCTCTGTTAGTTTCTAATGATTTTATGCTTTAATATTCTCAACCTAATGATTTAATTTTCTCTATCCTATTCACAATATTTTATTCAGCCTAAAATTGAAGCATATAGTTAGCAGTATAAGGGTCTGGCACATAAAGGATTAACATGAGTACAGAACCGCCCACACAGTGATGTAAGAGAACACATGACCTGCACCTAGGAGTCAGTGTATTGTTAGACAAAGCCATGTGTAGAAGCAAGTATGGAGCTTGCTCCTTTTACTGGAACTATGCATGTAATTTCTAGCAAGTAATAAATACTTACTGTTGAACTACCGAAGACTACAAATGCCTTAAGACCTACCAAAGCACTCCCAACACCTTACAGCATGGTGGCACTGAATGGAACAACTCTAAACCTCGCAAAGATTGCAGAAGAAAATTAAACTCCTGGAAAACTGATGGAAAAATCAAAGTCGTATTCTGACCTGACAGCTCAAAAAGCAAAGGTGCAGAAGGAAAGTGCCAGAGAAAAGTGCCAAAGAAAGGCTTGGAAGCTCAAGGCAGAAATTGAATTCTTCGCTGCAGCAGAAGACTTCATTGAATCCATGGAAGTCCAACTTCAATACTGAGAGTGTGTAGACTTAGCAGGGATGAGCTAAAAACTTAAAATTCCTCAACACAAATCCTGAAAAACGTTAATTAATGCAGTGGTAGAAATTGCCATTTAAATCGAGAATACTGACTCTCAAGTCAGCACCTGAACACGTGGCAGCCAAGCTTGCTCCAAACAAAGGGGGAAAAATAATTGATTAAAAATTAATCACGCCGGAGCAGGCAGCAAAGGCTGGGATTCGATGCTTCCAAGACATTATAACATTGGGCTAAAGAGGGGAAGACTCTATAACCCATCATGCGGGCACTCATTGTTGAAAAAATTTAAATGCTGAGATCATGAGCGCCATTACTATGGGAGCCCACCAAAACTGACTAGTGCGTGAAAACCCTTTGTGCAGAAGCAGCAGCACTATATTGGATTTTTGGAAATCCCTTCAAACTGCATCTGCGATTTAAAAATTTTACCCATGGATCAGATATCCACTCTTCCGGACCCATTTGGACTCTGCAAGTGCCAAACCTGGGCATCAAAATTGGGCATCCTGGTGAAGAACATTTTTAAATTACTGGAGTACATCAGGCCTAAATAGGAAATCAAATGAAGTCCTGATTAATACATTTTTACTCTCGTTGGATGAATTTGCTGATGAAGCAATCCTAATGCAACGCATTGAAGAAGCCCCAGCCAACTTCGATGAAATATTAAAAGCCTTTGATAAATACTTTGACCTTCAAGTTGTGGAGTGCACAGAGCTTACAAAAAGCGATAGAAAATCCCCAGTAAAGCTATGAAAAAGAAAAATACACTACCCAACCAAACCACACAAGGGTGCCAGAAAGACAGGGCAACTTCACAGAATCTCAGAATTTTAACAGCACAGAAGGCCATTCGGCCCATCATCTCTACACTGGCTCTCCAAATGAGCATTATGACCTAGTGCCATTGCCCTGCCTTTTCCATGTACCCTTGTACATTTTTTCTATTCAGATAATCATCTGATGCCCTCTTGAATGCCTCGATTGAATCTTCCTCCACCACACTTCCAGGCAGTGTATTCCAGGCTCGAACCACTCGTTGTGAGGAAAAGGTTTTTCTCACGTTACATTTGCTTCTTTTGCATGTCATTTAAAATCTGTGCCCTCTCGTTCTTGATCCTTTATGAGCGGGAACAGCTTCTCCCTATGTACTCTGTCCAGTCCCCTCATGAATTTGAACATCTCTATCAAATCTCCTCTTAGCCTTCTTCTCTAAGGAGAACAGTCCCAACCTCTTCAATCTAACTTCATAACTGAAATTTCTCATCCTGGGAACCATTCTTGTAAACCTCTTCTGCACTCTATCCAATGTGTTCACATCCTTATAATGTCGCACCCAGAATTGTACACAATACTCCAACTGTAGTCTAACGAGTATCTTATATAAACTCAGCATAATCTCCTTGCTCTTGCACTCTATGCCCCTATTAATAAAGGCCAGGATACTATATGCTTTATGAACTGCTCTTTCCACCTGTCCTGCCACCTTCAATAACATTTGTACATTTCCTACCCAGGTCTTTCTGCTCTTGCACTCCCTTCAAAATTTCACCCATTATTTTATACTATCTGTCCATGTTCTTCCTACCAAAATGCATCACCTCACATTGAACTTTGTCTGCCACCTGTCTGCCCACTCCACCAACTTGTCTAAGCCCTTTTGAAGTTTTACACTGTCCTTGCAATTTGCAACACCCCCAAGCTTTGTATCATCCGCAAACTTTGAAATTGTTCCCTGCACACCAAGATCTAGATCATTAACATAGATCAGGAAAAGCAAGAGGTCCCAATACCAACCCCTGGGAAACTCCACTACAAACTTTGCTGTAGCCCGAAAAATATCCATTGACTGTTATTCTTTGCTTCCTATTTTTCATCCAATTTTGTGTCTGCGTTGCTACTATTTAATGTCCATGAGGGTCACATCACTAAAATAAATTCCCGTGATACACTACAGCTTTCATATTGTTACAATTTTTTTCCTATTAATATGAGAAAGTGTTTAGCAACGTAAGCCACTTGAAACAAGTTTCTACCAGAGCTGCCACCTATATTGGACAACAAAATCCAAATACATTATCTGACAATGCTGTTACCAACACCCAAATTTCCCCTCTTCAATAGCAAATAACTTTCATCCTGACCTCTTATATAACAGAAATGTTGGTACCTTATCAATAATGCTGTTTACTCTCGTCACTTTTGGTTTCCTCAGGCATTGGTTCAACGGATTCTTTTTTTCCTGTTTTATCTGCATTTCCAAATACAGAAGCAACTCGAACAACTGGCAGTGGAGTGTTTCTTGGAACAAATTTCACTGCAATTAGGGACACAGTCCACAATTTAATCTTTTTGAAAGATTTGGGGCTGAATTTTCCCCGTCAGGGGGGAAGTTGATGGGCGGGCACTTTTCCGATTGGAGGCACGGTGCCATTTTACATGGGCAGGCCAATAAGGCCTGCCCAGTGTGACATCTGCACGGAAGGGCTATGTGTTTCCTGTGCGGGCGGGGGGGAATGCCTAAAATCGAGAGTGCGCTCTTCCGCGCATGTGTACGAAAGAGCGCACTCATCTCCCTGACGCTAAGTGCTGCCTCAGGGAGATCGCCTCTACTTTCAAAAATATCAAAAATAGAAAAAAAAATTCCCTTACGTGTCCCCTCATAATTTCCAAAAAAACTTTATTAAAATTTTAAAAACCCCACATGAAACCTCATCCCGCCTGTGGATGAGGTTTCATGTTTTTTCTACTTCCCGCCAGGGCTCCCGGTCTGTCCACCAGCCTTAGGGTTGGACGGGCAGGTCCACTAATTACTTTGGCTGTTGACAGGTCGGCGGGCACGCAGCTGATTTTGCTGTGCACCTACCTTCCTGAAAATTTAAATGGGGCACGGTGATGTCGGGAGTTCCGCCCAACGTCATCGCATGTCATTTTATGCTTCGGCGAGCGGGCCCCTCCCCCCGATGGTAAAATCCAGCCCTTGGTTTTTGCCGAATATCAAGAGTCACAGACGAATCCATCATCAACTCTGAAGGCTTCAGGACACATTTTGAAGTATTTCTTTACAAACATAACATAAGTTTTGGAATGCTTAAAGGTAAATATTTTTGAAAATGTCAACGCATTTCTTGAACTGCAACAGCAGCTGCCAATGCTGAGCCAGCTGACTATGGTCAAGGAGCAAGTTGTGGACTGTTCCATACTATGAGCCATGCGTAGCACTATTGTATAATCAAACCAAGTTAAGACTTCACTGGAGGCAGGCCTGGCTAACACTGAAACCAAAATGAACAACAAGGACAAAGCTCTGCAGCAGGCAGAGAAAGAAAAGGCAGAAGTAAGATTGGAAAACGTTTGTATCAAAGCTGAACTGGAATATTTAAAATGCAAGATTCAAGCAAGCACCTTTGGAAATACATGATAAACTAAGGTCTTCAATGAAGCAAATTGCACAACATCTTAATCAAATTTCTGAGGTGTTAAACAGACACAAGGAGCCTTTGAAAGAACCAGGTCGAAAGTTAAGAAAGAATTGTTGATGCATCAGAATAGTTGCTTGAAAGCTGAATTAACAACCAAAATGGATGAAATTCTTGAACTTCGATCTAATCAGAGCGTGTTGCAGGATGAGGTGCACAGTATGGAAGAGCAAATCCAGACTTTAAAAGCAGTTAAGGAAAATTCTACAAATGAGATTGAAGATCTAACAAATGAATTGAAAGAGTCTAAGGAGCAGTCAGCCTCTGGAAGAAAGATTCTTAAAGGAAATGAACACTTGAGGTGAAGTTGTTAAACTTATTTAAGAGATCTGCAGTTAACTCTGAAACTAAGACATTGAACTTAATAGAGCAGCTGCAGAGCTACGTGAAAAGACTCTTGAGCTTGAAAAACAACTGGAAAATAAAGGAGTAATCAAAGATTTGGGTACAATCGTGAAACAAGTGGGAATGAATGTTCCATTTTTGAAATGTCAATCTCAACGAGCATCGCACCGAGCTGCATAAAGGAAAGAAAATAAAACACACTGTATATACAAGCTGAGAGTTTGTTCTCCCCATAAAGAATGGGTAAAGCTAGTGACCATCCATTACAAAATATCAGGAATTGGCAAAGAGCAATTCAATACCAAAGAACAGAAATAGTAGATGAAAAAACACCCAGATGCCAGAGCAAACGCCAATTCAACAAAGTTTACCTTCAGCGAAAGAGCCTACCACTCCTCCGACAGCAGTGAGAACAGGATATGAAAGGGTTATAAGGTCTCCAGACAGCCTGAACCTATGTGCTCGCGTTGGGGGGGGTGGGGGGTGGAGTGGAGGAGACAGGGTAGTAATAGTGATGTAAATATATGAGGAAAACTGGGATAACTTGTAAAAATGTTGGATAAAGAGTTGGGGGGAGGTGTAGTATAAGGGTCTGGCACATAAAGGGCTAACTTGGGTCTGAGTACCAGTACTATCCACACAGTGGTGTAAGAGAAGACGTGACCCACACCTAACAGTCAGTGTCGTAGTGTCGTGTTGGACAGAGCCGTGTGTAGGGGCAAGCATGGAGAGAGTTCCTACCTTAGACCTTTACTGTGCCTATGAATATAGTTTCTCTTAGTTAATAAATACTATTGAACTACCTAAGACTACAAATACCTTAAGGCCTACCGAACCATGCCCAACATAATCTATGAAGTATAGGCTAATTCTGACCAAGTGTCAAGCCTGTGATGATTGGTATAGTACCAGATTTAATCTAATTCATTGATCCTTTCTTCATTATTTACATTTTACCTTTTTTACAAAAGGGTTAACTTTTCGTTTCTGGATTCACAAATCTATGAAGTAAAGAATATTTTTTGAAAGAATCTTTTTTCATTGGAAAGCCTAAGGAACTAATGTTTTTCAGGTTACAAATCCTACAGTTTCTAGCGCTCAACAAATTTCTACTACTAATGAATCTTCTGGAGAAGAACAGCCTAAAAAGGTATCCAACTGTGACATATTTGAATTCTCAGTAAATACATCTTTCTAAATTAAGCCATTATTTCGTTATTTCCAAATTCCATGCAAAATTTAATCATGGTTTCTTGCAGAATGTAAAGAAATACAAACCTTTACCTGCTTTTTAAAATTTAGCTAAATTAGTCAAACCACACCTTGGTTCAGAAATTGGGTGTTGGGTAAAGAAATAACTTACCATAAATTTCATGTGCACGGGATAATCCAAAACCCTGTACAGCCAATAAATTACTTTTGAGGTGGACTGACTATTGTAGGCAAATATAGCATAAAGATCCAGCAAATTGCAGTTAATCTGTTTTTGATTATGTTGATTAAGGGATAAGTGTTGATAGGACATCAGAACTCTCCCACATATTTTTGAATAATATTATGACATCTTTTGCATCCACTTGTTTTGATATCCTACAGTAATCCCTCACTACTGTACTAAAGTGTCAGGTTATGTGCTGAAGCCTTGAGGGGAAGAGGCTTGAACCAATGACCTAGCTCAGGTGCGAATGATATCAGTGAGCCAAGGCTATAACTAGGTAGACAAACTTGAATTCTTTATTGTCTTGCTTACCTTTGAGCATTAATGGAGTTAGTATCTGGGGACTGCGAAGGCTGTCTGTTTCGCTCCATCAGCAGACTTCTTGGTCAAGCTTGCAGCATAGCAAAAACTGTAATGTAAAGGAGTCTCTTGCTTCATTCTTTTGTTCTGTCTTGAGATTAATGTTGAGGTGAAAGACTATTATTGGAGAAAAAATGAGTGATGTAGGTAAATGTGAAAACAAAATACTCTGGATGCTGAAATTTGAAATGAAAACAGAATATGTGGAAAATATTCAGTAGGTCAGGCAGTACCTGTGGAGAGAGAAATAGTTTGTGTTTCAAGTCAATAATCTGAGAGTTCTGATGAAACTGAGACTACCTGACCTGCTGAGTATTTTCAGCATTTTCCTTCTTACTGTTGCTGTAGATAAATGTCTACTCTGCAAACCATCAAGAACTTCTGTTATTTACGATTTCTCCCAAGTACAAATTTCCAGTCACCACAGATAATTGACCTCTTCTGTATTATTTCTTGACATGGCCTCTTACTGTATTTATTTGGATTTGTATTATTCTGTCATTTTAATTCATTATCATAACTTGTTCTTTAGAAGTCTGTTTGGACTGAACACAAATCTCCAGATGGAAGGATATATTTCTACAATTCGGAGACAAAACAGTCCACATGGGAGAAGCCTGATGAGCTGAAATCACATGCAGAGGTTTGAGGAGATGACTTGGATATATCTAAATGGGAGAATTGGCCTGTTATCTCTAAAGGGTGGAGTGAGAACTTTGGAAGAGTTTATTCTTTATTTATAATTCAATACCGATTTTCTACAGGATTCCTCTTAATGTATCTTTGTTTTCATCAAATTCTTAAGCAATTAATTAAAAGTAATGTTTGAATTTGTACTACAGAATTATTTTACATTTATTGATTCATGGGATATGGGTGTTGCTGGCAAGCCTGGCATTTATTCCCCATCCCTAATTGCCCTTGAGAAGGTGGTGGTGGGCTGTCTTGCATACAACTGAATGACTTGCCAGGACATTTCAGAGGGCACTTAAGAGCCAACCACAGTGCTGTGGGTCTGGCATCGCATTTAAGCCAGATTGGGTAAGGACAGTAGATTTCCTTCCCTAATGCATAAAAGTGAACTAGTGGTTTTTATGACAATCTGTTAGTTTCTTAGCTACCATTATTGATACTTTTAATTTCAGATTTTACTTAATGGTCTGGATTTTGATGCAGGATGATATCGGGGGACATCCCGCCCCATTTAAATTTTCAGGAAGGCAGGGGCACAGCGAAATCAACTGTGCGCCCGCCGACCTGTCAGTGGCCAATTGAGGCCATTGACAGGATAATTAAAACAATTAAAGGACCTGCCCGTCCAACCTTAAGGTTGGTGGGCAGGCCAGGAGCCCCAGTGGGCTTCTGAAAAAACATGAAACCTCATCCACCAGCAGGATGAGATTTCATGTAGGGTTTAAAAAACTTAATAAGTTTCACTAAAACTTTATTAAACATGTCCCATCTTGTGTGACATTGTCACATGAGGGCGACATGTTAAGGATTTTTTTATTTTTCTAGTTTTAATGTTTGAACAAGTGTAAGCGATCTCCCTAATGCAGCACTTAGCCTCAGGGAGATGCGCACGAAAGAGCGCACGCTCGCATTTGGGGAATCTCCCCCCCCCCAACCCGCACAGGAAGCGCATAGCACTTCCCGCCGGGCGTCACGCTGGGCAGGCCTTAATTGGCCCGCCCACTTAAAATGGGGCGGGACCTGCTTCTCTGGTGGGCCTGCCCGCCAGAGATTGGGTCGAGCCCGCCTGCCCGGTCGGCAGAAAATTCTGCCCAATGAATTGAATTTAAAGAACCCCCCCCCGAGCTGCTGTGTTGGGATTTAACTCATGTCTCTGGACCACTGGTCCACTTCACAAAGTGGAGAAGTCCTTTCTTCTGCAACATTAACTGATGAACCATTGAATGAATTAAGATATTAATGTCAGAATGCTCTTTTATTTTAAGCAATTGTTATCAAAGTGTCCTTGGAAAGAATACAAATCTGACACCGGAAAACCCTATTATTATAATTCTCAAACAAAAGAATCTCGATGGACTAAACCCAAAGAATTGGAAGAACTGGAAGGTAAAATCTTCTAATAGTTTCTATGAAAACCAAATCACATTTTAAAACTACTTGAAAATAATTTCAGTTATATTGTGCTTTCTATTACAAAAAAACAAACACAACAGTGATATTGCTTTTGCATGTTCACTGCTATGATTGGTCCAACACTAGCGTTTCAAGTAAAAATTGAGAGCTCTAGCCTGATTTAAAAGACTCTAATTTTCTAGTCTCTAACATGGTTTTTTTTCCCTTATTCAAGAATTTAACACATGATCATCTGTTAAGTGGTTTTATTGTTCCAGGTTGGTGTCATGTATTAAAAAAAATCCAAAAAGATGCTGTAATGTGATTTTCTGTAATTAAGACTTGAATTTTTATTGGTGTAAATTAGTATTAGAGGTAATTAATTTGGCTAAGGACAGCAGTTCCAAGGTGTAGCTTGTGATCACAAAATATTTAGGGTGAGGGAAGGCAGGATTGTAACACCAATTTGAAATTTTTTTTCTCATGCTTGATCGTGCACATCATTTTTTACTTGACACTAACTGAAAAAGTACTTTCTGAGATAGCAAATACAATTCCATTATTGAACTGTTGTAACTGTTAAGGGTTCAGACATTAATCGGTAAGTTTTTTTAAAACAGTAATAGGTATCTACAGTTTATGGTAAAGCTCCAATTTTGTAATAAAGCAACACAACCAACAGTGATTTCAACCCTTAAGCTATTTTTATAATCAAATACTGTACCATAAATTATACTGTGTGAATTAATAGCTAAAACAGTCTTGCAGATTTTGATGCTTTGTTCAGCTATTTTTGAAAGTAAACCAATCAGATGCTATTTTTACTTTTCTATAGAAATGATCAAAGCTGAAGAAGAAAATGGGTAAGTTCCAAACAATTAACATTCTAATTTTTGAAAATGTGCATCTCCTGTGATGTTGAGGTATTTAAGAACTCCCGTTGAAAGGTTTACATTAAATAGTTTCTTTTATTATGCATTTATTTACCAAAATTCAGTAAATAATGGACTCCTTTTGGAATGGATGAAATTCAAAACCACAATTGCACATTCTTTTGCAGAACTTCTTTTGGAAATATGCAAGTTGCTTTATTTGGTCAAGTAAAATGATGTTTTAATATTTATTCTAAATGAAATCAGGAAAGACAATTTGCATTTTCTGACATAGACTAAATGGTCAAATTAGGTGATCAGAAAGTAGAACTAATAGTTTCCAAATTATTGCTGATAATTTTTCAGAAACCTAGTACAGTGGAAGGGAATTGTGGTTGATCAAAAGTTACGTGCCTAGGCCTAAAAAGCATTATTGTGCATAAACTATTACTGCAATCCTAACCCATGTGTTCACCAGTTGATTTCATAAGAAATGAACTTTGTGATGATAATGTTAGGGGATACTATTCAGTTGTTGAAATTATACATGTTTGAGAATTGAGTGGGCTACAGTGGACAGTTTCTTGTGTAAAACATAGATCAATCTTATTAATAACAAAGCTGGCTCACCGGTTGTATAGCCTGCTCCAGCTTGTATTTCTTAAGTTCTTAATGTTTTCAAAATGCCTTCAAACTATAAATGGACTGTCATTTTAATATTTTTATTTTATATTACTACACAGTATTTAATTCTCTGATAATGTGCTGGGTCATAGAGTATGGCGCAGACGTTCAGACATGGTATGGCTCAGTGGTCGAGTTCCTGATTTTAGTCAGGTAGTTGAATGATGAAATTGGATGCATGTTTGATTTGCCTACTAGTATACAACTTTTTGAAGTCAGTCACATGGCAGCTTTGGCAAAGGTGGGAAGTTAGTGTTAGGTTAATAAAAATTCTGTGTTTGCAAAGCAGCAATTTTAGTAACTTTCAGTAACAATTTAGTAAATCTGCGTTGATCTGACAGAGATGTCAATGTGAAATCGAAATAAATATTTAGTTAACGGATATTAATCTACATTTCATAATTTCAACAGAGTGAAAGAGGCTTCTGCATCCACTGTATCAACTTCTGTTCAAGAGGCAACAACGACCACTCCTGTGGAAGTTATTGAGAATGAAGTTACAACCACTGATGATAATGAAAAAGAGCAAACATTAGCTGTTGAGCAGCCTGAGCCTGAACCTGTAGAGATTATTTCACAGCCAGTCGAAGAAGTAGCAAAGCAGGAGATTCAAGAAAAGTATGATATAACTTGCTCCACATGATTGCAATGTAGCTGAATTGTCTAAAGTTTTAAGTGTATTATTTTAAACATATGATTGAAAATGTACTTTTGTTCAAAACCAGAAACCTTATTTATAGATTTATGCTACAAATTAATTTTCCATTTTTGTTATTTTTTAGAACACACTTCTATTGTTGTGATGTTACGTCAGTGGCTGACTTGATTTCTAGTTGTAATGTGAGGCTTTTTGTTCAAATAGTTTATAAATCAGCCATATTGATGTAAAATGTTGGGGAAAAATAATTATTTGTTAGTTGAGCCCATCATGCTTCAAAAATCATTTGAAAATAATTTGAGTGTTTTGTTACTACTTTAGCTTTTTTTTTCCATAGTGATATTCCAAAAAAGGAGGAGGAAGTGAAAAAAGAGCCAGTCAGGAAAACCTACACCTGGAACACAAAAGAGGAGGCAAAACATGCATTTAAAGAACTATTAAAAGAAAAGGTATTGGTTGAGAAATTCCATTTTAATCATTGATAAAACTTGATAATTTGTAACAAGCTCCCATTTTTTTTGTATTTTAAATCGTGCAACATTTCCACTGAAATTCTTTTCAGAGAGCAGCCCATTTAGTCCCACTTCCCACAGCCCTGAAAATATTTCTTTTTCAAGTATTTATTCAATTTTCTTCTGAAAGTTACTGTTGAATCTGCTTCCACCACCCTTTCAAACAGTGCATTCCAATCATAACTCACAGCATTAAAAAGCCTCATCATCTCCCCTCCACCCCATGGGTTTCTTAGTCAATAATCTTAAATCTGTATCCTTTGGTCACCAACCCAACTCATTATAGAGGGTAATGTATCATGAATGGCAAATATGGAATACTAGATTGGAGGAAGTATAAGTAACTTGCTGTCTGCCCTGCAAGGAGTATTTGGGACACTGGCACCAGGGGAAGGAGAGCAGGTGGTAGGGGTGATGGAAGAGTGAACTATGGTGTTATGTAGAGAATGGTTCTTTCAGAAAATGGGACACACCCAATCAAGGATCCGGCTTCTCCTCATGGTGGAGAAGAAACCTCAGCTGAACAAAAATGAGAATATGCCAGGTGTTCTACTGTAGATATAATGGAGAGTGAAAAACTGGGAGAAAGGAATGAAGATCTTAGAGGTTGCTAAAAGTATAAACTACTTAGTTGTGACAATCAGCTGGCTTGTAGATGTCAGTGAAAAGATTTATTTTTAGATCTTGACATAGGATGCACATTTGTCTGGCTTTGAATGTTTTGCAATAGTTTGAACTCATAGTTTATTCTATATGATTAAGTCAATCTTGGTGCTTCTTGGATCAATTTACTTTCTACTGCAATGTTCTCTTTAATATTTTTTTTATAGAATAAATAAAATTACATGCCTCTCAGTTAGAGAATTAATTAAAATTCTTGCCAGTGTATCAGTAGAATTAAGTTATCCTCTTTCAAGTATATTCAATGATAGCAACATAAAATTCTACATTTATATATATTTAATTAGAGCTCCCAAAAGCAATTTGTGTTTTTTTTTGGAGCTTTTAAGACAAAAAATGGCTAAAAGTGAAGTGGAATAAGGTCACTGTGGAGCAGCAATAAACCAAGTGGGCAATTATATTGATAGGTCAGTTGGATACAGGATGTCATGCTAAAAATGTATTATGCTTTGATCAAACCCCACTTTGAGTACTATGTTTATTTGGCTGTTGAGACATTAAGTCCTGGAGGTAGTGCAGAGAAGAAACATAAGACTTGTCCCTAGTGTCAGAGGGTTAATTTATTAAGAAATACTGGAAAAAATGGGGCTTTTTGTTCTTGAAAGGAACCACCCTGAGTGTAGATCTGACACAATACATGAGAGGCCATAGATGAAGAAAGAAAAATACTTTCATTTATGTAACAGATGTCCGTAGTGTTTTACAACCAATTAGCACTTTTGTTATAATTGTTATAATGCAGGAAACATGGTAGCCAATTTGTGCACAGCAAGCTCTCATTTACAGCAATGTTATCATGATAATCTGTTTTTGTGATGTTGATTGAAGGAAAAATATTGGCCAAGACACCGGGCTACCCTTGCCTTGCTCTTCTTGTAAATAGTGCCATAGGAATCTTTTACGTCTACCTGTGAGGGCAGATGGGACCTCTTTTTAATGTTTCATCCTAAAGATGGTGCCTGAATCAGAGTAGCACTTGTCTTAGCACTGAACTCCAGTTCAGATTAGATTTTTGTGCACAAGTCCTGGAGTGAGATTTGACTCCAAAACCCCCTGCAATAAAAGCTAACATGTCATTTGCCTTCCTAATTGCTTGCTGTACCTGCATGCTAACTTTCTGCATTCCTTGTACCAATAGACTCAAGTCTCTTTGAACATCAACACTTGCAAGTTTCTCACCTTTTTTTAAAAAAAAAGTTCTGCTTTTTTATTCTTACTTAATAACTTCACTTTTCCCTATATTATACTCCATTTGCCAACTTGTTGGTCGCTTACCTAGCCTGTCTGTATCTCTTTGCAGCCTCTGTGTCCTCCCAGAGCTTACCTTTCCATCTAGTTTGGTATCATCAGCAAACTTAGGTGCAAAGACAGAGAGTAATGAATCTAAGTCATTAATATAGATTGCAAATAGCTGAAGCTTGACCCTTCTGGCACTCCACTGTTCACTGCCTGCCAACCTGAAAAAGCCCTGTATATGCCCATTCTCTGTTTTCTATTCATTAACCAATCCTCTATAATTCTCTGTAATTAAGCCTCAGCAAACAGTTGGGAACAGGATTGGAATTGGAGGCTGAGGGTAGTGTTTTTGGCAGGAACTAAAGAATATACATTCCCACCGAACAACTGGAAAAACTGAGAAATGGTTTATCCGTAACTTGTTTTCGATTAGTCATGAAACTTAAGTAAAATATTTGCATTTAATCTGAGATGTTACCTGTCTCTTTAGGGTGTTCAGTCTAATGCCTCATGGGAACAAGCAATGAAGATGATTATAAATGATCCTAGGTATAGGTAAGTTTCAAAACTTTTCTGTATAATCTTTTGTGACTTTTGCTCCGAATAAACCCTAATTAAATAGCTGCTTTAAAAAAAATGTGTAAATAAATGAAAGCAAAACTTTGTTACTGTTGCAGTGGAAAACTTTAAAAAAAAAGGAACAAACAATTTGTGCATCATCTGTGGGGCATACTTTTTATTACCCTAAACCATCTCTTACATTTGCCGATAGTCGTGGGGATCTGTTTCTACAACTGTCTCCATCCCTCCTCTATCTGGCGGCCTGAGTCTCATTCCTAGGCCCTTCAGGCCTCCTGTGTTACCTTTTGATTTGCAGGCAAATGTAGAGCAAAGGTTAGACGTGTATTTGTGAGGATCTGTTGGAAACAGTTTGCTGGGAAGGTGTTGGAGGTGTCTCATGTTGGAGCTTTTTCAGTGTGGCTGGGTCCTGGGAATAGGGTTTAATTTGGATTTAGAATTATTGGCCATGCTAGTTGGGATGATATTTGTCTGTGAGCTGTTTTAAAAGGCTGTTGTGGCTCTTGTCAAGGGGTTGGTATAGCCAGGTGATGCCTTTCTTGTGGCAGATTCAGAATCCACATATGGTGAATGTGTGGAGTTCTCTTGCACCAGATTGGCATGAAAACTGGTAAACTGCAGCAGGTTTTTGGAGCTGTGAATGACTGATTATGTTGCTACGATGAGGTGTTTCCAGGCTTCCTTTTGGCATTCTGTTTGGGTAAAAGAAAGTTAGACCGTGTTGTGAGGGTGGTTGTTTGGCAGGTACTGTTCTTTTAAACTCAGCCATAAGTTACATAAGTCTGAATTCCAGGTCATAATACCCTAAAGTTGGATTGCCCAGTAAATTGAGATTAAGATGCTGAATCCTCCTTGATATTTGGGGATTTGTAGATATTTGAAGCCATTACAGCTTGCCTCCTATTATCCTTCTGCTGTTGAGATCTTGGAATTACTGAGCTAGGACCTTGACTAAACGGGTAGAGGAGGTAGAGGGGAGTATTTATTTTTCTTTCCCCTGCTGTCCTCATGAGGGATAAGAGCAGGTTCTTCCATCTGTCAAGTTAAGCATGCATGATAGTGGGTTGAAATTTGTTTTTCTGTTTATGGGCCAATGAGTTTATAAATTAGTGATGGTCATTGGCTTGCGTTAACTGTTGACTGCTTACAAAAACTTTTCAGTTATTTGTGATAAGAATTTTGGTATCAAGGCGATACCTTGGATTGTGTTAGGGCAGTATTTCTCAAAATAAATAAACTTGCTAGTCTGAGCCTTTTTTTTTGTTGAAAATATGAGTACTAATAGCATGGGGAAACTTGGTGTGTGAAAATTTTATTAACATACGCAGACCTTATTCAAAAAGGGGGGAGGTAGAAAGTAGAAAACTATAGACCAGTTAGTTTAATGTCTGTTGTTGGGAAATTGTTAGAATCCATCATTAAGGAAGTAGTAATGGGGCATTTGGAAAGCCAAAATGCAATCCATCAGAGTCAGCATGTTTTATGAAGAGTAAATTGTGTTTGACTAATTTGCTAGAGTTCTTTGAAGATGTGACAAGCAAAGTGGGTAATGGGGATCCTGTAGATGTAGTATATCTCGACTTCCAGAAGGCCTTTGATAAGGTGCCGCACAAAAGATTAATACACAAAATAAGATCTCACGGAGCTTGGGGTAATATATTAGCTTGGATAGAGCATTGGCTAACCAATATAAACAGAGAGTCAGGATAAATGGGTCTTTTTCTGGATGGCAAGCTGTAACTAGTGGGGTGCCACAGGGTTCGGTCCTTGGGCCCAACTATTTACAATCTATATCAATGACTTGGATTCAGGGATTGAAAGTACTATAGCTAAATTTGCAGATGACACCAAAATAGGTGAGAAAGTAAGTTGCAATGAAGAAATAAGAAATTTACATGGATATGGACAGGCTAGATGAATGGGCCAAAATTTGGCAGATGGAGTTTAACGTGGATGAGTGTGAGGTTATCCATTTTGGTTGGAAGAATAAAAAAGGTGACTTATTATTTAAAAGGAGAGAAACTTCAGAATGCTTCAGTGCAGAGGGATCTGGGTGTCCTCATGAATTGCTGAAGGCTCGTATGCAGGTGCAGCAGGTAATAAGGAAGACAAATGGAATTTTGGCATTTATTGCTAAAGGAATAGAGTATAAAAATAGGGAAGTGTTGTTGCAACTGTACAAGGCATTGGTGAGACCGCACTTGGAGTACTGTGCACAGTTTTGGTCCCCTTACTTGAGGAAGGATGTAGCTGCATTGGAGGAGGTTTACTAGATTGATTCCAGAGATAAGGAGCTTGTCTTATGAGGAGAGATTGAGCAGTTTAGGCCTATAGTCGCTACAGTTTAGAAGGATGAGAGGAGATTTAATTGAGGAATATGAGATGCTAAAGGGGATAGACAAAATAGACGTGGAGCGGATGTTTCCCCTTGTGGGGCATTCTAGAACGAGAGGCCATAGTTTTAGGCTAAGGGACGGTAGATTTAAATCAGAGATGAGGAGGAATTACTTTTCTCAAAGGGTCATGAATCTGTGGAATTCACTACCTCAGAGTGCAGTGGATGCCGGGATGCTGAATAAATTTAAGGAGGAGATAGACAGATTTTTAATTAGTAACGGGTTGAAACGTTATGGGGAGAGGGCAGGAAATTGGAGTTGAGGCCGAAATGAGATTAACCATGATCGTATTGAATGGCGGGGCAGGCTCGAGGGGCTGAATTGCCTACCCTTGCTCCTTGTTCTTATGATAAAGCAAAACCATTGAACTACTATCAACTTCCCTTTTTCCGGATTGTGTTGTTCCCCTTCTCTCTACAGAAATAACATCACTTCATAGTTAAATAAAAATATTCACAAATGAACAAACTGAGGAAGGAGGGACATATACAATTCACTTTCCCCTTACTTTGCCTTTGATAACAGGGGATTAAAGACATTGACTGCTTTCTGCAATATTGTTGCATGGACAGTGGTCACCCTCCAACTCATCTTTTTTAAGCTGGTGCTGATAATGAGACTTAAAAATCAAAATTTGACTACTTCATGCCCAATTTTGTGGCGCTATGAGTGGCATTTTGGCTTCAAAATGGCGTTAAGGCATGCACATCTAGCATTTACTGTATCTGATGCCATTTTGTTGAGAGCATTGCACATGCGCAGCTGTCAGATGTTTGTTAAGTAGACAGACCACAATGTCAGTGATTTGATGCCAGCATTGCCATTTTGCAACTCAATACTCCAGCTAATGCCATCTTTTGAACGCGCATAGCTGAAGCTTCGTTCAGCAGCAGGAAAGACCGCTCACCAATCCTATTTAAAGGGATCATCAGTTGCTTTCAGTTTTGTTGCTTATTGATTTCCACTGACTTTTGCTGTGGATTATGGTTTCTAAAGGTCTTTAAATTTGCTAAAGTCTGCAGGGAGTGTGTGGAAGATGCTGAAAGACTTTGTCCTGACTTCAAGGATTCTGCACAAATTACTTGCTCCCAGACATTGACACGATAGTTTACACTCCTCTTGGACTACAGCATGACAGGGAGAACAAGCAGAAGTTACACCAGGCAGGATATGCTGCTGGAAGAGGGAGGAAGGGGAGAAGGGCCTTCAGCAAGAGGCCAAAGTTGCCCCACACGTTCAGGGAGTAATTCTCCTACCTGATCTTCATCAAGAAATGGTGTTTTAGATTTCTTCACTTCAGTAAGGACCTCCTCACTGAGATTTGTCACTTGCTGTCACCATAACTGCAACCTCAGGCAATGGCTACACTGCCAGTGACTGTGAAGAAAACTGGTCTGCTGCACAACCTTGCCATCATGAGACACAGCTCCTGCTGCCAGCTATACAGCGACCAGCTGAGGAGAAGGAGGAAATGGAAGGGAGGAGGTCAGCAATGCAGCCCCTTTCTGGCTGGCATGTCCATTAGTGATCCATCCGACTGTGATAGCAGCAAACTCAACCACAGTTGAGTGATAGGAGTGTGGTGCATTGAAAAGTGTGTGCAGTCAGTGGAATATGACATTTGAAGATGAATTTACTGACCATGCCCATTTGTGTGAGTTCATTGAACTTCTTGTAGCACTGCATTCAGGTCCTTTCGAGCTTGACTGCTGACATTGGCCACTTCAGTTACGTTCCCAATGACTTGGCATAGTTTACCTGCGGATATAGGGCCTCACTCCTACTGCCCACCTCCTCCGCCAAGGGACCCAGCTTACCATCAGAGAACCTAGGAGCAAGCTTTCTCCCCTGATGCATCATAATTCACTCTTCTTACTTGGTCTTTGTTTCAGAAAAAGCTCCAGAACCCGTTTGAACCAGGTGCAGGCTGGCTTTAGGTAGTACAGACTAGCTTTAAATGGTGCTAGCCTTAGACGGACATGGATCCTGTGCTGAGTATGCAGCCACTCAACAGTTCATTTAGCCCTGACTGCGTGAAGCAATCATTGCAAATTAGCCAGCAACACTAAGTTGGTGTGCTTCCTGCACCAATAGCGAAGGGCATGATTAATACCACATAATGATTCTGACCCCTGTGCCTATTTTTAGGGCCTATTGAGTTTAGCCCCCCCCCCCCCTCCCTTATTCTTTAAATATTAGGAAAGTGGTAGAAATTTAAAGTTAGACCATAGATGTTTTCCTTGTTGTTCACCACTACTCTAATGAGTCGCTCTGCTTTAGTGTTTTTTTTTAAGAAGCCATCTGCAGTTAGAATGAAATCTATGCAGCAAACATATCAGAGCTCCTAGTTCCAACTACCAAAATATCCTAATAAAAACAAAAAAACTGCGGATGCTGGAAATCCAAAACAAAAACAGAATTACCTGGAAAAACTCAGCAGGTCTGGCAGCATCGGCGGAGAAGAAAAGAGTTGGCGTTTCAAGTCCTCATGACCCTTCGACAGAACTTGCGTTCGAGTCCAAGAAAGAGTTGAAATATAAGCTGGTTTAAGGTGTGTGTGTGGGGGGGGCGGAGATAGAGAGACAAAGAGGTGGAGGGGGGGGTGGGGGGGTGTGGTTGTAGGGACAAACAAGCAGTGATAGAAGCAGATCATCAAAAGATGTCAACGACAATAGTACAATAGAACACATAGGTGTTAAAATTAAAGTTGGTGATATTATCTAAACGAATGTGCTAATTAAGAATGGATGGTAGGGCACTCAAGGTATAGCTCTAGTGGGTTTTTTTTTATATATAATGGAAATAGGTGGGAAAAGGAAAATCTTCATAATTTATTGGGAAAAAAAAGGGAAGGGGGAAACAGAAAGGGGGTGGGGATGGGGGAGGGAGCTTACGACCTAAAGTTGTTGAATTCAATATTCAGTCCAGAAGGCTGTAAAGTCCCTAGTCGGAAGATGAGGTGTTGTTCCTCCAGTTTGCATTGGGCTTCACTGGAACAATGCAGCAAGCCAAGGACAGACATGTGGGCAAGAGAGCAGGGTGGAGTGTTGAAATGGCAAGCGACAGGGAGGTTTGGGTCATTCTTGCGGACAGACCGCAGGTGTTCTGCAAAGCGGTCGCCCAGTTTACGTTTGGTCTCTCCAATGTAGAGGAGACCACATTGGGAGCAACGGATGCAGTAGACTAAGTTGGGGGAAATGCAAGTGAAATGCTGCTTTACTTGAAAGGAGTGTTTGGGTCCTTGGACGGTGAGGAGAGAGGAAGTGAAGGGGCAGGTATTGCATTTTTTGCGTGGGCATGGGGTGGTGCCATAGGAGGGGGTTGAGGAGTAGGGGGTGATGGAGGAGTGGACCAGGGTGTCCCGGAGGGAGCGATCCCTACGGAATGCCGATGGGGGGGGGTGAAGGGAAGATGTGTTTGGTGGTGGCATCATGCTGGAGTTGGCGGAAATGGCGGAGGATGATCCTTTGAATGCGGAGGCTGGTGGGGTGATAAGTGTCCTCACTCCTCCATCACCCCCTACTCCTCAACCCCCTCCTATGGCACCACCCCATGCCCACGCAAAAAATGCAATACCTGCCCCTTCACTTCCTCTCTCCTCACCGTCCAAGGACCCAAACACTCCTTTCAAGTAAAGCAGCATTTCACTTGCATTTCCCCCAACTTAGTCTACTGCATCCGTTGCTCCCAATGTGGTCTCCTCTACATTGGAGAGACCAAACGTAAACTGGGCGACCGCTTTGCAGAACACCTGCGGTCTGTCCGCAAGAATGACCCAAACCTCCCTGTCGCTTGCCATTTCAACACTCCACCCTGCTCTCTTGCCCACATGTCTGTCCTTGGCTTGCTGCATTGTTCCAGTGAAGCCCAACGCAAACTGGAGGAACAACACCTCATCTTCCGACTAGGGACTTTACAGCCTTCTGGACTGAATATTGAATTCAACAACTTTAGGTCGTAAGCTCCCTCCCCCATCCCCACCCCCTTTCTGTTTCCCCCTTCCCTTTTTTTTCCAATAAATTATAAAGATTTTCCTTTTCCCACCTATTTCCATTATATATAAAAAAAACCCACTAGAGCTATACCTTGAGTGCCCTACCATCCATTCTTAATTAGCACATTCGTTTAGATAATATCACCAACTTTAATTTTAACACCTATGTGTTCTATTGTACTATTGTCGTTGACATCTTTTGATGATCTGCTTCTATCACTGCTTGTTTGTCCCTACAATCACACCCCCCCACCCCCCCCTCCACCTCTTTGTCTCTCTATCTCTCCGCCCCCCACACACACACCTTAAACCAGCTTATATTTCAACTCTTTCTTGGACTCGAACGCAAGTTCTGTCGAAGGGTCATGAGGACTCGAAACGTCAACTCTTTTCTTCTCCGCCGATGCTGCCAGACCTGCTGAGTTTTTCCAGGTAATTCTGTTTTTGTTTTTACCAAAATATCCTATGTCACTTTAAACATTTTTCCAATATGCTGTTTGTTTCATGTATCTGAGGAAGTTCCATTTGTAGGTTTTGAGTCTCTGCCTGTTGGACACCTTTTCTGTTAACCTTATCATCGTTTAATTTTGTTTTTGTCTGGTGCTATTCAAGATGTTTTAAAATGTTGATAAGAAGCCAGTATTTATTTTGATGCTAATTGGATCAAATAATGAGATCTAGTGTTTCAATTATTTTGCAATCTTAGTAAGTGGTTTGTTAAATTTATTGTTCTGGTGGTATTTTGTAATTTAATTCCTTCACCACATTTTGCTCATTGTAATTAACGTTGTTCTTTGAATCGTGCAGTGCATTACCAAAACTTAGTGAAAAGAAACAAGCATTCAATGCGTATAAAATACAAACTGAGAAAGAAGAAAAGGAAGAAGCCAGACTCCGCTATAAAGAAGCAAAAGAAAACTTTCAACGATTTCTTGAAAACCATGAAAAAATGACATCTACTACGAGATACAGGTATAGTTATGTCTATCTAGATTATGTAAATAATTTATCAGTTGTGAGTTATAATGGTGATCCTACAGATCAGTTATATTCTGTTCCCATAGTGCTGTGGGTTCCTTATCCTGAATAAGTTGCGTGTTTTTTCTTATAAATTCTGCTTTGTAACCTTGTTGACAATGGTAATGAACATGTTTATTCCCCTTTGGCTAAGGAAGCTACCTGAAGGCTGTGTGCATCTGTTCTGTGGTTTGGTGATGTCAATCCATTTTATATTCACATAAACCAAGGGCTTGTGCAACATCTGTTTATAAAACTATTTTGTTAGAATGTCTAGAAAACCTTAATTAAGTTTTAAAAAAAATAGGTTAAAGAAAGAAAATTAGTCCAATTAAAATGCATTTTTAAAGATGATTCTAAATGTAAATAATTAGTAAATAAGCTCCCTAAATCCCCTTTCCATGTCAGCAGGGAAAAATGATGTGCTGTAGTTCACCTGTAATGTTTTTCACCATCTCAGATAATTGTCTGTGGAACTGAGGTATCAGATTATATATAGGTCAGAATATGAAACTTGATATTTCATTCAGTTTGTGGTAGAAGCTGCTATCTGAATTTGTTACTTTGCTAGTAGTATGTCCCATTTGTTTAAAAATGTTTAATAGTTTTCTAGTAATCAATTTTGGTAGTATTATCAATTTCACTACCAAAAATGCTGAAATTAAAGAACACAGTGCACAAAAGAACTAACGTTTTTTGCCAAGTTTCCCCCTTAGAGGTCAGGCCAGTGTTTATTTTTAAAAATTGCTTATGCTGTTTTTGATTGCTATATTGATGACTTCTGTGGCCCTTCGTTTAGGTTTGGTGTTAAGTATCCTCAGCACTTTATAATTGTTGTGCTGAGAACCCAGTTAAATTAGGAGAAGGTAGACTCTAATAGCATTGCATAGAAACATGTCAAGTATGTAAAGAAGGCCTTTTTTCTTAATTTGGAAAGATTTTTATGGTAATTTTTTTCATTTTTGAGTTTGAGAAATTATGGCAAAAATGCAATATGCAGCAGTTAGAGAATCAATGTATCTGTCTCATAATTGTCGCAAGTAAATTTGGAAACTTTTATCTGGTAGAAATTTCAATCAAAAGTTTTAATGCAGAATTATTATCTAACAGCATGTCACTGTCACTAAAAAGTGACTAATGCTTCCTATAGGAATGAGAGGTTTCCACCATTTGGTGGAATTCTGATTTTTGGAAAGCGGAATTTCTCCCTTTTAATTCTTTTTTCTGATTTCTGACTTCGCTTGGCCGCCGCCTCCTCCAATGTGGCCAAACCCAGAAGGAGGGAGTCTCAAGTCTGGAAAATTTGCTAATAGTGAGGCTGGGAGCAGTCTTGGGGGAGTTGTTGCTCATCCCACTGGGCTGCTGCTGGTTACTTGGGATTCGGAGGACAGGGTGAGCAGCATGGCCCGAGGCTCTGTGGGGTTTGGCAGGCTTGGGGATAGGAGGGCAGGATCAGCAGAGTTCAAGGCACCGCGGACAGGGTATCAGCGGAGCTCAGAGCTCTGCTGGGCTTCACAGGCCTGGGGCTGGGTTGAAGGAAAGAGCAGACCCCCAAAGGCTCTGCATAGTTTGACAAGCCAGGGTGGGGGTGGGGGGGTAGGAGCAGCAGAGCCCGAGCCTGATGCCGCAGTCTTTTACTCTAAGACTTGGAAACAGTAGCTGCAGAGAATGTAAATGAAGATGTGTCAATACTGGAAATTCCAAAGTGGATGAGGTAGATTCTTCTCTCTGCAATATTTATTGATTTGTCAAGTCAAAAGACTGAGATCTTTAAACTTGTGCACTGGAAAAAACTGAGGGTTGATGACTTCTGTTCTCCAGAAATAAAAGAAATTGCTGATTTCTTCACTGGATTAGAAAAAGCTCACAAGACACACATTTTTTTCTTTATTCAGTGAGATACTTGTCCCTTGCAAAAGAAGAAAAAAAACTCGATGCAAGAATCTTTCTTAATCAACATAACATCAACACATTGAGAATCAAACTGTGAAAAGTGTTATTAACCAAAAATTGAGAGTTTGTGAACCAACAATCATTTCTACTCTTAAAGATTATTTTCACCATATTGGTCAAAAATTTGCTGTCAAAGTAACAGCAAGGCTGATGGTATTCACTGTTATTTGTATGCAAATACCATTGCAACTCCAGCAAGGGAAAATATGTGATTAAAAGCAGAAAATCAGAAGTTGTTGGAAGTGATTTTGGCTTTGTGAAAATTGCATCTCACCATCTGGCTCCCCATTCAAATACATTGAGTAGCGTGGAGTTCCTGTGCTTGCACAGTACGTACAAAGTAAACTCACCACAGAAAGTTAAGTCAAGTCATTTCAATTCCAAATACCCTTTTCATGACAAAATGTGTGTTAATTACTGTAAGTTAAAGCTCCCTGTTTGCTGAAAATGAACTGTTTGAAGCATGGAACCTCATTCCTTCAGGTTTTAATTGTTGTTGGAAAGTATTTTTAAAAAACAAATTTAAAACGTTTTTGTCTTTTCCCTGTGAATTCAATCTTTCTTTCCTTTATTTCTCTTTCTGCACCTGATTTGATAATGAATTCACCCACTCTAATATATGTTTCCTTTTCAGTCCTCACATTTAATTTAACAGTGCTATAATCTGATTGGTTATGGAGATGCACAGTTAGATACCCTGTTCACTCAGGCCTGAGATATTCTATAGATGCTGTCACACAATTTCTGTCTCAAACTTGCAGGAGAAAATATATCAACATTAAATTGGCACCATTTCTTTCCCCGCCACACCAAATCTTGAGCCATTATGTTATTTCAAAGTTTGTATTTGTTTTTTCCAGCACTCCATTGATTTTGTCCCTTTCTTCCATAAAGTATGGACTCCTTGCTTGGTTGCTGATCCACGGATGCTGGTTATTCTTGGGTACATTGCCAAGTGGCCATTGTTGAAGTGTGAGAAAGTGTCTGTTTATTATTTGCCCACGGGGAGCATCATCCCCGAGCCCAAATCTGCCACCAATCTTGTGCACTGGAGTTGCTGGACATTAGTCAGATGTGAGAACTCTGGCTGACAGTGCTACTGGGTTAAGGAAGGGGCAAAGATTAATTGTAGGCTTCTTACCACTTGTTTGATTGACAGCTAACTTGGCACAAACCAAAGATTGAACATAGAAATTTCCTAACTCATAAGACTCAGCTACCCACTGACCAAAATCATTGAACCATGAAGAAGGCATATTGAATTTTTTGAATGGTATGCCTATGCGTTTAAAAAAAAACTGTTTTGCAATGTTCCAGGAAAGCTGAACAGATGTTTGGAGAGACTGAAGTATGGACTGCAGTTCCTGAGCGGGATCGACAGGAGATCTATGAAGATGTTTTGTTTTTCTTGGCCAAAAAAGAAAAGGTTTGATTATTTAAGAAGTCACTAAGCAAGAACAGACCGTTTAACATTGTGTTTTATGCCTTTTCTGTATTTCTACCTTTCATGTGTCAGTGAGCAATGTAGTCAACCTTTACTTGATTTCAGGAGCAAGCAAGACAACTAAGGAAGAGGAACACCCAGGCACTCAAGAACATCCTTGACAACATGGCTAATGTAACATACTGCACTACATGGTCAGAGGCACAACAGTATCTAATGGATAACCCAACTTTTGCAGAGGATGAAGAGTTGCAAAGTAAGTTAATTTATTGGAGCAAATTGTAGATTGGAAGAGCTGAAAGCAAGGCTGTACAACTTTTTGGAGCAGGGAGCAGATTTGACACAATGCCAATTGTATGAGCCATATATGATTCAAACACCTTGGATGGAGGCTGAATCATGATTAAACGGTGACTTTCAAAGAAAGCATTTGGACATTGAACAAACATTTTGTCACAATTTTTTATGGATAAGATCTTAGTTTCATATTTATAGCAAAACCTAGTTATTGAACAAACATTTGTCACATATCAGTACTGGTCAGTTTCTCACTGTGAAATCTGAACTTGCTCTGCTTTACAAGACCTTTTATTCGTGGTGCCAATTTTGCCGTGGTTGACCAAAGGGCATCTTGTAGATGTTCATCATGAGGCTTGATCAGAAATGGGATTTCTGCAAGTTAATTTGTGAAAATGTTTGCTTTCATGTAAATCTTCTGTCATATAAATACCACGTGCATTAATCATTTTGCTCAAAGCACCTCTGGCATGTGTTAACAAAATCCAAGCTGGTTGATGAAGTCAAAACCAATACACAGAGCCAAGAGAGTTGATTTGATTTCGTTCAGTTTCGTGCCTCTCTTCCAGCACCCAGCGTCTCAGCTGTCCCCTATTCATATGTGATCAAAGGAGTTTATTAAACAATGCCCTCCACCTGTGTATCTTAACAATATAAACAATATAGTTAACAGTATGTACTCTTAGTATGCTGGCACACCCACCACACCGAGCTTGCTCTTCTGATGGTCATTGTGTTGGGCCAGTCAGTTACATTTCAGTTCATTCGTCATATCTGACTGTAAGGGCATTTCGAAAAAGCTCTGGCAATCTTTCATGGAAGAATTGATGGTAGCTGACCAATTTGGTTGCTCCACTCTTCATGCTCAATTTGCAACAGGCACATTACACCTGCAATACAAATAATATATTCAATGTTGCCTTCACCATTAGACTAACAATCATTCAGAAAACACCAAAAGGCAGTAAGTGCTTCCATAATTTGCCAACTCCTTGACAAATGTTTTGATTCTTTGTGTCTTCACCAACATGGCTGCAACACTGTTAGTGGTCAAACTAGTTGGCTTGGCCAATGGGTGTCTTTTCCAGATACAAGAAACCACCAGAATGTATTTTTTAAATTCACATTGAAAATAAACTTTATCAACATTTTTAAGTTTGTTTAAACCTTTTGTAGTTTGCACACAGATCAAAACAGTAAGTTATTTGTGTAGAAGGTAAAAATGAGCAACTGATGAATGATGTAATTGTATGTTTGATGTTTTCATGTTATTGATGATTTCATCTGTAACAAGGTTGTACCACAGAACACTCTGGAACTTTTCAAACTATTGTCTTGTGAGCTCCTTAAACAGTTCTTTTGTTGAATGGATTCTTCTGTGTGACAGCCAACTTTACTGAAAAAAGGCAATGCACTGCTTCACAACAGTACGAGAGAAAGGTTTTACTGTCTTTGCAATCGCATTTGTTGCAACAAAACTAGCTAGGGTCATGTCCATTGTATAATTCTTAACATGCTCCCAAAAACAGGCTGCATTGAGAGATACTTTTTTAATTCATTGGCTGTTTCATAGCGCAAAAGTCCCTTAAATAAGTTCAAACTGGTGTTATATTTGATCTTGCTTTTCTATTACAAATGGTACTTTTAACCCCACACGCACGTTAATGACACCAAACCCCTCGCTGCAATGTTGCACAAAAAAGTAATCAAGTTAAAAATATGGATGTGACCATTGTGTAGTGACAAAAGTAGACAGATGTTGAGCAGCCAGCAGGGAAGTGTTGGATGGTTTATTAAAAAGGAATGTTGAATTAAAATTACGTTAAAATTACAAACCATGCACCATTCCTACAATACAGACACCAAAGTACATTTAGATTTAATCATTTAAGTACTTCATTGAGGACCGGAACCATGTAAGGAATAGAGCTCCAACGGTACCTTTTCATCCTACATCTTATGGGGTTCAATTTAGTCAAACCTCTGATTTGCCTTGATTGCTCTGGATGTGGTGGTAGTAACCAGTTCTGAAATTGGGTAGATTGCATAAGGGATTTTCCAAACTTAGTACAAATATTAACTCTTCCTGTTTGTAGAGTTCCAAGCTTTGTGACATGAAGGGCATTGTCATACAACTGGTCCTGAGGGCATAAGATCAGTCTTCTGTATTCCTTTGGTCCAGGCAGTTTGCGTGTGTGCGAGGTCGGGATGACACACAGGCAGTGTTTTCGACCAAGGGACAGATGTAACCAGTGTACACTAACAAAGGGTTGTGAACAGGGAGCCTGAAAGGGATGAAGGATCTGAGAATGAACATCTGTTTATTTGCTATCTGACATAGATTTATAATATGGAATACCAGTTATTGTGATTCACATGTTTGTCCTTATTTTGGGATTTTGTTTTATTAACATCCTTGATGTACACAAGAAATGCAATCATTTAGGAACTCAAGATTTGTGTTTTCATGTGACTTTCAAAACCTTTTAGCTAAAATACTTACAGAAGTCAGTGTTTGAGAGGGTGGGCAGAATACCTCTCACTCTATTCCTTTCATACTTGTACATGAAAAATCCAGCCCCCTCCCCAAATTGAAACTCCAAGCCTTCCTTTGACTAAAGATCCAGCTGCCCTAAACTCAAAATATTACCCCACCTATCCCTTACACAAAGAGCATATACTGAATTACCATTTTGTTTTTCACTTCCTAGTTTGCTCTGCCTTCCCACCCCCCCGCCCGTCTGCTGTCGTCTTTTGCAGCTTAGCTGTGAATCTGACACCCTGAATCAGCCACCATTCCCACTGCAATTGCCACTATTACAATCTCCATGATTGGTGCAGCAAGTGCATTGAAAAATTTGCAAGTTGGAGCTTCAACCTCTTTAAGTTTCCCGAGCCTGGGTAACTGGTCATATTTGCTTTCTAAGTGAAGCCGAAAGGCTGCTGTTACATTGGTTTATGTGCACCATTCAGAAAATACATTTTTCTAACACCTCATGACCCAAGAAGTTTAACAAGCTTGAGTCAGAAGCCTTCAATGCATGCAGATGGATCAAGGGAAGTGTGGGCTGGGTGAAAGCAATCTGCAGGCTGAAAGCAGGAAGAAATCTTCTGGGTATGTTAATTCATTCCAAACCTGAGATTGAGATTTGTAACTGGATTTTCAGAGGACTTAATACTATGTTTATTATTAGTAGAAAAGATAGATGACTTTGCTAAAATCTCTGCTTTTGCAAATGATTTAAAATTAATTTCTCTGTACTTCCCCTTTAATGTATTAGTTTTACATTTGGCACCCAAAATTTATTTTTATAGATATGGATAAAGAAGATGCACTTGTTTGTTTTGAAGAGCATATAAGAGCATTAGAGAAAGAGGAAGAGGAGGAGAAACAACGAGGTTTGCTTAGAGAGCGGAGAAGGCAGCGTAAAAATAGGGAGGCTTTTCAAGTAAGTGACAAATTAATTAAATTAACAGGTAGTATACATAATGTTGGTGTAAATGTTTTATTTTAATGTCAAATTTTGTTAGATAACTTCACTGCTGTGAATTGTTTTACTGTGTTAAAGGTGCTGTACAGATACAACAAATTGTTGTTATAGCAGCAAAATGTTTTTACATTGTTACTAATGAGAAATATCAGTGACCAAAGAAGCCATAAAGCAATTATTTTTAGTTAAGTTTATTATTTTTGTTTTTTTTTTTCTCTGGCTCTTTGTACTGTGGTTTATCCTCTACTTTTTTTTTAACTTGCAAGCATTATTTTATAATAATGCAGTGATTGCTGATTCTAATTTGTAACCAGTAATTATAATTTATTTTATTAGATGCTAACTTTAAATATTTTAACCCACTTCAAAAAATAGATGGACGAAATAATTGTTTATGAACTTTCACAAGTCCCCTCATTCTTCAAGCTGCAGCTTTAAAATGGTAGTACCTGAACCTCCAATAAGATATAACTCACACCGTGTCACAATATATCAAACTTCAGCATTTAACTGTATTCTAGTTATTCCCTTAAAATGGTAGTGTTTCATATTATCTTAAAGCAGCATGAATTGTGACAACATATCAATAGGAACAGGAGTAGGCAGTTCAGCCCTTTGCTCTTCGAGCCTGGTCCACCATTCAATAAGATTGTGGGTGATGTTCCTCAAATCCACATTTCAGCATATCCAAGAATCCTCAGATACCTTGATTTCCCTTTGTACCCAAAAATCCAGTGATCTTTGTCTAATTCTAGACTCCCCAGCTAGAGGAAATATTCTCTCCCAACTCCAACCTTATCAAGTCTCTTAAAAATGTTTTATATTTTAATGAGCTCACCTTTCATTCTTCCAAATTTCAGGCAATATAGGCCTAATCTGTTGAATCTCTCCTCATCCCAAGAATCAGCCTAGTGAACCTTTGCATTGAATCTAGGGCAAGTGTATCCTTTCTTCAATAAGGAGGCGAAAACTGTACACAGTTTTCCAGATGTGGTATCACCAAGGCTCTTGTACTCCAATCCCTTTGTAATAAAGGCCAATATTGTATTTTCCTTTCTAGTTGTCTGCTGTTCCTGCAAATCGACTTTGTGATTAATGTTCAAGACCACTCATTTCCCAGTCTCTTAATATTTCAAAAATATTCTGATTTTCTCTTTTACTAACTATGCAGATAGTTTCACATTTCTCCATTTTATATTTCATCTACCACGCCCTTGCCCACTAATCCCTCCATGCTTCCTCCTCATATCCTACCTTCCCACCTAACATTGTACCGTCCGCAAACTTAAATGTGGGGACTGAGAATAATTGGTTGTGAAAAGCTGAGGCCCGTATACTGATCCTTGTGATACCCCACTAGTTACAGCCTGCCAAACTGAAAGTGAGCCTCTTATTTTTACTTTGTTTTCTGTCTGTTAACCAATCGTCAGTGTATGCTTACATATTACCACTGATCCCATGAACTTGAATTTTGTGTGGTAATCTCCTGCATGGCACCTTTATTGAAGGCTTTTTGAAAATCTAAATATATCGCATCCACTGATTCCTACTTTTCAACCCTGCTAATTACAATCTCAAAAAACTCAGATTTGTCAAATATGATTTCTCTTTTATAAATCCTTTTGACTTTGCCCAATTTTATGATTGATCTAGTGCCCTGTTACCACTTCCCTAACAATTGATTCTAGCATTTTCCCTGCTACTGAAGTTGAACTATTTGGCCTAAAGTTCCCTGTTTTCCCTCTCCCTTCTCTCTTGAATAGTGAGATTAAGTTTGGTGCCTTCCACTCCATGGAACCTTTCTATGATTTAAAAAATCAAGCGAATTCTGGGAGATCAAGTAAGTTACTATAGCTGTCTCTTTTAAAACCTAGGAAGTAGGCCATCAGGTCCCAGAGATTTGTAGCCTTTTATCCCATTAATTTCTCTAGCACTTTTTCTCGGTTAACACTAATTTCTTCAGGTTCTTCATTCTCATTAGACTCTTGTTCCTCATGATTTCCAGAATTTCTAATGTGAAGACAGATATTAATTTAGGTAATGATCTCTGGATTACTCCCCCATATCAAGTGCTAGCGAGAGTAGAAATAAGAAGATAGGTAAGATCAATGCTTGGCTTGAGGGAGGTCTTCAGATTCTTGGGACATTGGGACCACCTCTGGGCAGGAGACACCTATTCAAAAGGGACAAGTTGAACATCAGCAGGCCTGGGACCAATGTCCTTATGGGGGCTTCATTTGTGTGGTTGGAAAGGACTTAAGCTAAATTGGCAGAGGAATGGGAACTAACATATGAGAGTAGAGAAGAGGAATAAGTTGTGTAAAGGAGTGAGAGTTTTGGCTAGCACTTGAGCTGAAGTAGGCCTGTATTAGATAGAAGCAGACTAAGGACTACAAGGAATATAAAGACAGGATTACAATGCAAATATGTAAACGCACAAAGTGTGGTGAATGAGGTTGGTGACCTACAAGCACAAATAGCTGTGTGAGAATATAATGCTATGTTCATAAAGGAAATGTAGCTTAAAAATGATGAGATCTAGGCACTTAATATTCTAGAAAACAAAGTGTTCAGGAAAGATAGGGAGAGGAAAAAATGAGGGTGGGATAACAATATTGATTAGGAAAATGTTGAAAGAGACAATGTCCTGGAGGGTGCAAAAATAGAATTCATTTGGGTAGAGTTGAGAACCAAAAAGGGGATGATCACACTACTGGGTGTATTCTATAGGCCTCCAAATAGCGAGAGGTAGAGGAACAAATCTGCAAGGAAATCGGAGATCTAAAGTAAAACTTATAAATTGGAACAGGCTAACTTCAGTCTTATGAGAAGAGATCGAGCTAGGGTAAAATAGAACCAAAGTATGACAGGAAAACTATAACTGAACAATGGGTGATCTTTAAGGATGTGATGTTTCAGGTACAGGCTAGGTACATTGCCACAAGGGCGAACTAAAGCAATGGCCTGTTGGATGATGTGTGGGATAGAGAATATGATTCAATGATCACTCTTACCCAAGTGTTTCCCCATAGACACTTAGTCCACTTGGCCCACCTCATTCCACAGCACCAGATCCAGCAATGGCTCCTTCCTAGTTTGGATCAAGAAAGTTCCCCTGAACAGATATCTGAAATTCCTCCCCTCTTTATCCTTTACTCTAACAATATTCCAATCGATTTTTAAAATCCTGAATATCACCACTCTATGAAGAGGTTGCATGATGCGTGTTAGGTGAGTTCTTCAAGTGAGAGCCAAACCAAATACAGTAATTTGAGATGGGAAATGAAGAGGAACATACAACAGGAAAAGAGAGAATATGAGAATTATTGACAGTTAATATAAACAGCATCCCAAAATCCTCTACGAGTTTGTAAAAAGTAAACGGATAAGAGGTGGGGTGACCTTATTAAGGGCAAAGAGGTTGATGTATGTTTAAAGCTGCAGGGCAAGGCTAGAATATTGAATGAATACTTTTGTATCAGTGTTTAATAAGGAAGCGGATGGTCAGTAGAAACAGAGATGTTAAGAGAGAATGGATGATATGAGCATTGATAGGAAGAATGTACTGGAAGGGCTGACTATGCTTAGAGTGGATAAGTTGCCTGATCCGGATGGCTTGCATTCTAAATTGCTAAAGGAAATGGGAGTGAGATAGGAAAAGGGCTTGACATAATCTTCCAATTTTCCCTAAAAACAGGGGATGTGCCAGAGGATTGGAGAGTGGCAAATGTGACACCTTATTCAAGAAAGGATGTAAGGGCATTCATAGTAATTACAGGCTGGTCAGTTTAATGTCAGTGATGGGTATAATTTCAGAAACAATAACGTGGAGAGAAAAATCAACCAGCACTTAGAGGGCTTGAGTTAATTAAGGAGAGCTAGCGCAGATTTGTAAATGGCAGATAGTACTTCATTAATCTAATAGAAATTTTTGCTAAGGTAATGGAGAAGCTTGATGAAGTGAGAGCAGTGGATATTGGGCAGAATTTTATGTTCCCGTCGTGGTGTGGGCAGCGCTATAAAATGCAGCAAGTTGTTCAAAAGTCCATTTACTTGAGTGAGGCTGGAATATTCCACCAGCGGGAGGGGCCATAAAATTCCACCCATTGTCTTTATAAGAATTTTAAGAAAGCCTTTGACAAAGTGCCACATAAAAGGCTGGTTGACAATATTGAGGGTCATGGAAATTGGAGGGTCACTGTCAGTTTGGATTTTAAAAATTGGCTAAAGGACAGAACAGAGTGAGTAAATGGTTGTTTTCCATTCTGGATAATGGTAGACAGTGGTGTTTCCCAAGGGCCAGTGCTCAGACCACTGCTTTTTCTTTGATATCTCTTAATATTGGAATACAAAGTAAAATTTCAAAATATGTCAATTCCAAATTTGGAGGTGTGGCTGAAGCGAGGATGATGGTTAGAATGGACAGACAAGTGGCAGATGGAATTTAATACAGAGAAGTGTGAGATATACACTTTGGTAGATGGAGTAGGAAAAGGCAATTTAGACTAAATGGCACAGTTCTAAGAAGTATACAGGGACAGAGGGGCCTGGGGATTTATGTGTATAGATCTTTGAATGTGGCAGGACATACTGAGAGAGTAGTTAACAAAACATATGGGATGTTGAGCATCATAAATAGAGGTGTCGAGTAAAAAAACAGGCAAGTTATGCTGAAGAGCTCTGGTTAAGCCACAACTAGTTATTGCATCCAAGTCTGGTCAGCACACTTTAGGAAGGATGTGAGAAGATGCAGATGAAATTTACCAGAATAGTTCTAGAGATGAGGGATTTTAGCTACAAGGTTAGGATGAAAAAGCTGGAGTTGGATCAAAGGAGATTGAGGGGAGATTTGAACAAGATGTAGAAGATTTTGCGATGTAGGTAAGGTAGACAAAAATGCTGTTCCCGTTAGCTGATATTGCAAGGATGAGGGAATACAGATTAATGAATCTGGGCAGGAGATGCAGGGGGATGTGAGGAGGACCATTTTAATGCAGAGTGGTATGCACTGAAATTCGCTGCTATAGCAGTGGTGAAAGCAGAAACAATGAATAATTTCAAAAGGAAATTGGTGGCACTTGGGTGAAATAAACTTACAGGGCCATGGGTCTCGAGTAGAGGACTGGGACTCTACAGAGAGCTGACATGGAGTCAATGAGCCAAATGGCTTCCTTCTGTGAAGTAATGATTCTATGGGTGGAATTTAATGCCCAGCCCGTGGTGCGTTCGATAGCTGGGGGGAGCATTTAAGCAGGTGGGTATCACTGCCATCTCTCCTCCAGTGATGGGTGGGGCGGATCATCTTGCAGGGAGCACAACAAGCAAACCCATGTGGGTATGGTTTATCCTTAATTTTCCTGACAGTACAAGTAAGTACTGTTAGGCAGCCTATAAACAACAACCACCTGTGTCCTTTTAGCTCCGCCCATTATGACCTTATATCTTGATTTTCTGAGCAAAGATTCTTTCTCTCTTATCTTTATTATCAGGACTACCCCTGAGCCCATACCTTTTCCATTTTTCTATTCTTATTCCTATTCGAGGATCCTAGAATATTTAGTTCCCAAAACTGGTCATTCTGCAGCCATGTCTCTGTGATGGGAACTAGGCCAAACTCATTTATTTCTCTCCAAGTTCTTAATTCATCTGTTTCATGAATTGCGATTTTTTTTTTCACTCATTTCAGATTATAGTGCTTTTAGCATTACCTTTCTGTTTTTCTTGATGTTGCCCAGGGCTCTAATGCCCTGTGATCTTTGTTAAGCTCTTTGTTTATTTTTACCCAAATTGCTACTCTGCTTTGCTGCCTTCTTCTGCTTTTGAATTTTCATACTGCGTTTGAATTTTCTCTCTCTTGAATCCTTCCATGCCTCCCTTCATTGGTTTTATGCCTTTCTGCTGCCCTAATTATTTGATTTGCCAAATATCAGATATTTGGTTCCACGCAGGTTGGAGCCTGCCCCAACAGAACAGCTGCCTGTTTCCCCAGTACTGCTGCCAGTGTCTTGTTGAAGTGAATTATAACTCTTAACGCCTTTTTGATGGCTACCCCAGGTTAGGAACACTCCCCCAATAATCACCCTCACTTGAGTTCAAAATGAGCACTCCTTGCAGACACTTCTTTTGGGTCTGAGCAAGTAAACCACTTTTCCCCCAAGGAAGATAATCATCAAGGCATATTACCTTCTTCCAATTAGCCTTTTAAACAATTATCAATTAGGTTATAATTTCCCAGATATTATAAGGGTCCGGTGAGGGGGGAGGGGTTGGGGTTCACTTCAAAAATTGTATTTCCCCACTTTAGGAGAATATAGAGAGGAGGTTCTTAAGCTGCTTACAAAAAACTACATGAGATGCTATATTTTACTAACTAATTTACAAGTTTATATCGAACCGTTTAACATGCACCACACTTTAAAATGGATAAGTATATCGCAATGCTAAAGACTATAGAGAGATGGAAAAACATAATCTTAGTTCTAATATAAAATCCAGTAAAAAGAGACTTTTAAAAAAATAATGCTACAGACAAAAATCTCTTTTGATGTCTATCAAATAGTTAAAGCAAAGTATTCCCTTAAATCCCTGAAGAATTTTAGCTGGCTGAATAGTAGGACGCAAAAACGGTTCGTTTAAAGTGTCCTTCTCTTCGACAGCTTGAGAAGCATTGGTTTAAGATTTCTCCTTAAACCCTTCTTCAATACTTCTGAATTTTTGGCACAAAGCATGGATCTTTATACCCCACTAAACTAAATTGCATAATCCAGCAGCTATGGGTGCTGCTTCCTTGTTTAAACTCCTCCCTTTTGATTATCTCTTTGGCCTCATCTACACAGGCAACATTTGATGAGTGCAAAGGCCGAAGCTCTTCCATCACTGCACCTGGGATCCCATTATCTCGCAATTGCACCATGTCCACTAACCAGATCTTGACCACTTCCTAACTGAAGGGATGCGACTGCCTATTGGATCAGCATGTCCATGTAACTCCTTCCCTCATCGAAGCCCTGCTATTTCAGGATCTCGGAATCCAGCTCAATGATTTTGAATTGAGGTTCCTTGCAATGCAGCAGCATCCTGCAGATATGGTTGGCCAGCATTACAAAGCTCTCCACAAACTCCCATGTGCTGCTGTTTCAGTACACCACCTGCCCTGCTGACAATACCTACCCTTGTTTTATTTATTTATATAATTGAAGTTTACATATTAATTAAGTTAGCACATATCATTTAGTGTTTTAACTCATTACTTGATCTAGTTTTAAGTTATAGATAAACTAAATATTTACCGATAACTTAGCCAACCGGCATTCCTTACGCTCTGATGGTTACTTCACATTTTTCTGTTATGTCACTCTTGGCCTTGCCATTTTAGACAATTTATCCTCATTGAAAAAATATGGATTTTAATTTTCACTCTTCATCTAATGTTCTTGCAGACATTCTTAGATGAGTTGCACGAAAGTGGACATTTGCATTCCATGTCTACCTGGATGGAATTGTATCCTGCTATCAGTGCTGATATTAGATTTTCCAAAATGTTGGGCCAACCTGGTAAGACTTTTTCAGTTTCCCCCAAACCTTCAATTTCCCTGCGTATGCCTAACCTATAGAACAAGTTAAATTTTTCTCAAATATTCATACTGCTGAAAAAAGATACATTTTTTGTCAAAGTTTTTCATCCTGCCCTCATCAACGGCTTGACCAGTCAGAGTCAAGCTGCCTGGTTTAAATTTCAAGCAATGCTTTGCTTGACTGTCAGTCAGCATCAACTGGTCCATTCTACATGGCAACACTTTTACCAATCAGAGTATGCTTGCCAACCAATCAGCACTCTCTTCTCATACAGTATAAATATGTTATTTCCCCTGACATTGATATTTTCTTGCGAATTGTCCCGATGAGTGCAAGACAAAAAGCTTCAACAAAAAAGTCTTTTTCCAGCAATACTCATGTTCTGTACTACCAAAAAACTACATATTCATATTTTCTATTATGTGCTGAATTGCCATTGTGACTTTAGGATCTACTCCACTCGATCTCTTCAAATTTTATGTGGAAGATTTAAAAGCACGCTTCCACGATGAAAAGAAGATAATAAAAGATATTTTAAAGGTAAATGCAAAGCATATTGAGTTCATTTGTGAAAATATGCAGTAATGGATTTTTAACTTACAAAATATGGTGCAAGTGGCTAGCTTGTTGTAATCTACAATTGATGACTAGGAACCTCTTGGTCCTTATTTGTTGCAAAAGAGCTTCGACAGGACTTTAGCCAAGAAAGCCAAATACTCATTGGAGAAATCTATTGTGATCATATAAGAGGTGTTATAAATGTTGTAAGGAGCAGTGTGAGATGGTAAATAAGCACATACTGAGACTGACAAAAATACACTTGTGCATTGCAAGGAACTTCAGCATTGTGAGATAACTGTTAATTTTCCTTGTGGAAAGATTTATCATATCACAATGCTTCTGATGATCTATCTTCTCTGTAATGTGTAATTTGGTTGAATACTCATAGGTACATTTTTTCATTTGTAAAATACATCTTCATTTGCACAAAGCAAGACCTCCAGACAGGACACACAAATTTATAGCAAAACAAAAACAAAAATAAAAATACCTGGAAAAACTCAGCGAGTCTGCCAGCATCTGTGGAGAGGAACACAGTTAATGTTTTGAGTCCGTATGAATCTTCAACAGAACTAAGGGAAAGAAGAGAGGTGAAATATAAGCTAGTTTAAGGGGGGGTGGACGGGGGTTGGTGGGACAAGTAGGGCTGGCTAGAGGGCCATTAATAGGTGGAGATAGACAAAAGCTCTACTTGTTTCTTCGCCCCCCCCACCTCCCTGCTTAAACCAGCTTATATTTCACTTCTCTTCTATTTTTCCTTAGCTCTGTTGAAGAGTCATATGGACTCGAAACATTAACTGTGTTCCTCTCCGCAGATGCTGTCGGACCTCCTGAGTTTTTCCAGGTATTTTTGTTTTTGTTTTGGATTTCCAGCATCTGCAGTTTTTTGCTTTTACATAAATTTATAGGCCTGAGTTTTTCCCGCGTTGGGCGGGGACGGTCGCAGAGCCGACCGCCACCCGCATTCGGCTCGGCATCACAATTTCACGCGTGGATCGTGAGCGGTAGCGCTGAGCGCTACCTATACGAACGGGTTGGAGGGAGAGTCTGGGTCCATCGCTCTTTCCTGCATGCCGCAAAAGATCACTTCAGTCTCCCTGAGGCACAGAGCTGCCTCAGGGAGATTGAAGCGCTTTTTAAAGAAATTATTAAAAACATTGAAAATTTAATGAAACATGCCCCCTCATGTGACTGTGTCACATGAGCTGGGACATGTTTTTATTTTTCAAAAAAAGTTGTTATTCAATTTGTAAAAGCTTTAGGAAACCTCATCCTGCTCATAGATGAGCAGTCCTATAAAACGTAAAGGCTGCTTGGCCTTTTTGCCTGCCCACCAGCCATTAGATTGGACAGGCAGCGTAAATTTTTAGTTAATTAGTACATTAATGGCCTTAATAAGCCTTTCAATTATCAGCGGGCACGCACCCACCAAATGTAATTTTACGTTCCAGCGTGTCGTGCCCACCCTCCACACGCCGAATGTAAAATCCTGGCCATCGTGTGTTTGATAGATGCCACCCATTCAACAGGTTCTAATGGAACAAATCAAAAATGATTGAGACAAAACCATCATCACAAAAGTGTATTAAAAGTTATTTTAGTAACGCATTTTGTTTTTGCTAAATGTTTTATGAGCAGTCATGTGATACAACAACTGTGCAAGTGTGATGACCGTGAAAGATATGACATGCACTATTTTCCCTGCAGGATAAAGGTTTTGTGGTAGAAGTAAATACTACTTTTGAAGAATTTGGTACAGTCATTAGCTCAGACAAGCGAGCAGCCACACTTGATGCTGGTAACATTAAACTTACTTTTAACAGTGTAAGTAGCTTTTTAAAAAGTTTGTTCAACAAAATGTGCTGAAGTTCACAAAATCTGATGTTTCCCCAAAAGTTGAGCACCTCACAATATGGACTTGTAGAAAAGATATCTTAAAATCATGGATAATTTTCCCAAGTGCACTACCTCCCTCCCACGAAGATCTTTCCTGAATACTCCATCTTCGGCTCTACTCCCAACTTCCCAATAAGATCATTCACAACCAATGCTGTTCACTTCATTATAGAAGACTTGAAGTCCCTGCACTAAGCCTTTGCTTATGCTTTTCTGCAATGTCTTGTACTCTACATGCACTACCTTCTGTGCGTTGCTTTCCAAGGGTCCTTCGAAAGCGCCTTCCAAATCCGTGGCCTCTACCGCCTAGAAGGACAAAGGGCAGCAGACACATAGGAAAACCACCAACTGCATGTTCCCCTCTAAGCCACACACCACCCTGACTTGGGAATATTGCCGTTCTTTCACTCGTGCTATGTCAAAATCCTGGAAGTCCCTTCCTAAAAGCGTTGTGAGTGTATCTACACCAGATGGATTTCAGCAGTTCAAGGTGGCGGCTCACCATTGTCTTCTTAGGGACAATTAGGGATGAACAATAAATGCTGGCCTTGCCAGTGTAGCTTACATCCCATATTAAAAAAAAAATAAAAATCCTTAGTCCTGTGCTGCCTCACTTCCAGTCACACGTGTTTTCTTGCTGCAGCTTTACCATGTCCCTGTGACTAGGCAGGAATCTAGCTCAGAATGACAATAGAAAGCGAAAGACAAATGAATAGCAAATGTAAAGAGTATAATCCAAACTAGAATGATACTTATAGTGAGAGACATGCCATTTAATAAAAAAAATGATAATGCAAGCAATATATCTTATTTGATCTATTCAGAATGAGATAATCACTTGTGATTTATCATAGTTGTTGGAGAAAGCAGAAGCTCGAGAACGTGAAAGAGAAAAGGAAGAAGCTAGAAAACTAAAGCGAAAAGAAACTGCTTTCAAAAGCATGTTAAAGCAAGCGACTCCTCCTCTTGAGCCAGAATCAAATTGGGATGAGGTATGTGTGTGTTAATGCCTTTGTGAAGCAATGAACTAATTTCATATTGCAAATGTAATGCAATCCTGATGTATTATACTTTTTTGATTTTCAAGGTGTGTATTTGAGCTTGTTGAAGTTCATAGACTAATATTTTCCTTTCAGGTCCGAGATAGATTTGTAAACGAGTCTGCTTTTGAAGACATTACAGTAGAATCTGAAAGAAAAAGACTTTTTAAGGAATTTCTACAAATTCTTGAGGTAATTATGGAAAATCCTAAGAGCTGCATTGCTTTTATTTGATATTAATTTCAGTAATCTAGCTATTGTTTCAGAAATGGAGTATGGAATATCAGAAAATTTTTGACATGATATGCAGTGATGTGTAAATGCAATGCAAAGATCAATGCAATGCATCAATTCATTTTAATCTAAACCCAGGATAATCAAAATAAGCAAAAGTCAAGTTACTTCAGATGTGGAGTTCAGTTTTGCTGTCATCCCTAAATTATACATACCCTTTCATCATTTTGTCTGCTCCTTCTCCCTTCATGCATACATTTCTTTTGCTTATTAAAAGGATATACCAAAGATTAACTCCTTGTGTTCAGGCCAGTGTTTCAGCTCAGCTCAGTGTAAGGAGATTAGAATAAACTGGCACCCCTATCCATTTTTTCCTTCCCTCTCTGCAGAGGAGCTGACCCAGTCCTTACTAAAGGACACGCTTGAGTTTTGATAACTCAGCATATACGTCTGTTGACAGCTGAGCTTTTCTACAATTTGCCTCAGCACTTTGGTATTAGGGCAAGAGTAATGGGTTAAGATTCTCACTCCTGATCACTACCAAGTGATTACTGCTGAAAGTGCACACGTGTACACTGTGAGGACAGGACTAGGTTTAGCTCAGATTCCTGTTGTGCTCAAATAATTTACCAGCACTCAGTTGAGTTTTGGACATGAGTAGTGATTACTCTGGTAAGGTACTTAACTGCAAGCTGCACTAGTGGATCTGTATCCATGCCAGAAGAATTGTTGCCTTGGCAATATTAGAAGATTAGTGTAATTATTTGTTTTTTAAGTTCACAAAATACGTCACTATTTTCAAGAGCAGGGGATTTTTTCCCTCTGCCCTGGCTAACATTTATCCCTCAACCAGCATCACTAAAGCAGAATATCTAGTCATTAACATATTGCTGATTTTGGGGCCTCACTGTGCGCAAATTGGTTGCCGTGTTTTCAACATGTATACTAGACAGCAGAAGCAGCATGTGATGGAGCCAAGTGATCCCTCACCAATGGATCAGATCAAAAGCTCTGCCGTCCTGCCATATCCAGTCTTGAATGGTGGTGGGCAATTAAACAACTAACCAGAGTAGGTGGCTCCATAAATATCCTATAATCAATGATTAAGGAGCTGAGCGTGCAAAGGACAATACTGGAGCATTTGTAGCCATCCTCAGCCAGAAGTGCTAAGTGACTGATCCATCTCGGCCTCCTTCTGAGGGTCCCAACATCACAGTTTCCAATCTTTAGCTAATTTGATTCACTCCACGTGATATCAAGCAACAGCTGAAGACATTGGGTACAGCAAAGGCTATTGGTCCTAACAACATCCTGGCAGTAGCACTAAAGACTTATGCTCCAGAACTAACCATGCACCTAGCCCAGTTGTTCCAGTACAACTACAATATTGGCCTCTACCTGACAATTTGGAAAATTGCGTAAGTATGTTCTGTCCACAAAAAGCAGGACAAATCCAATCTGACCAATTAATGCCCCATCAGTCACTTGAGATCATCAGCAAAGTGGTAGAAGGTGTTGTCTACAGTGCTGTCAAGCGGCACTTGCATGGCAATAACCTGCTCACTGATGCTCAGTTTGGGTTCTGCCAGGACCACTCAGGTCCTGTCCTTGTTACAGCCTTGGTCCAAACTTGGACAAAAGAGCTGAAATCAAGAGGTGGGAGTGACAGCCCTTGACATCAGGGTACCTTTTGACTGAGTGTGGCATCAAAGTGCCCTAGCAAAACTGAAGTCAATGGGAATGAGGGTGAAAACTCTACTGGTTGGAGTCATACCTGGCACATAGGAAGATGGTTGTGGTTGTTGGAGGTCAATCATCTCAGTCCCAGGACATCGCTGCAGGAGTTCCTCAGGATTGTATCCAAGGCCCAACCATCTTCAGCTGCTTCATCAATTACCTTCCTTCCATCATAAAGTCAAAAGTGGGGATGTTTGCTTATGATTACACAGTTTGTAATAGCATTTGCAGCTCCTCAGATACAGCAGCAGTCCGTGCCCACATGCAGCAAGACATAGACAACATTCAGGCTTGAACTGATAAGTGGCAAGTAAGATTGCTACCAGACACATGCCAGGCATGCCCATCTCCAACAAGAGAGAATCTAACTATCTCTCTTTTTGACATTCAATGGCATTACCATTTTTGAATCCCCTGCCATCAACATCCCAGTGGTTACCATTGACCAGAAACTGAACTGGACCAACCATATAAATACTGTGGCTACCAGAGCAGGTCGGAGGCTGGAATTCTGTGTCAAGTAGCTTCTTTCCTGACTGCCTAAAGGATGTCCACCATCTACAGGTCAAGAGTAGGTTGGAATACTCTCCACTTACCTAGATGAGTGCAGCTCCAACAACACTCAAGAAGTTTCAGCACCATCCAGGACAAAGCAGCCCGCTTGATTGGCACCCCGTCCACTACTAGTGGCAGCAGTGTGTACCATCTACAAGATGCACTGCAGCAACTCACAAAGGCTCCTTTGACAGCACCTTCCAAATCAGTGACTTCTGCCCTGTAGAACGACAAGTGCAGCAGATGCATGGGAACACCACCAACTGCAGTTCCTCTCCAAGCCACTGCCATCCTATTTTGCAGCTATATCGCTATTATTCCTTCACTATTTCTAGGTAAGAATCTGGATCTCCCTTCTTAACAGCACTGTAACAGTACCTACGCCACATGGACTGCAGCGATTCAAGAAGGCAGCTGTACACCATTTTTTCAAGGGCAGTTAGGAATGGGCAACGAATGCTGACCTAGCCACGTCCCGTGACTGAATAAATTTTTAAAAAACGTAGTCTTCGCCTAAAAAAAAACCATTGCAGAATTTATCAATATACTCTTTATCTCCTGAACTTGGTTTTTAAGTTTGTGTGATTTGATTTTCTCTTTGCAGAATTTTTAGTAGAGGCTAGCGCTCTGAGCTTCTGTTGCCAAAAATAATTTATCTGTCTTGCTGCACAGGTATGTATCGTTTGTTAGCTGTTTGTCATCCAAGTTTTTTTTTCCCTTTATGCAATAGCATGAATGCCAGCATCATCATTCAAAGAGCAAAAAACATTCCAAGAAGTCAAAAAAGCATCACAGGAAGCATTCTCGTTCTCGTTCAGTAAGTGCTTGCATTTTGATTTAATTATCAAAATGGTATGGTTTGGTGAACTGATTGATACACAGAATGAACACAAACCTACTGATATGTTATATCATAGTCTGCAATTTTGATTATTACTTTTGGTCAAGTGTACAAGCAGACACTTAAGCCCTGATTTTTCCACTGTTATGTGGTACTAATTGCAAACAGTGACATTGGGATGCCTGTTTCAAACAGGTTGGCGCTTCATTTAAAATATTTCTGAAGTTGGGGTGCCCGGCACTTCATTTTCTGGTATTCAGGCATTTCCTGGTGTTCAGGTATACAAGATGTCAATCCTGAATATTGTGGAATGGGCATCCAGGTTTGCTAGGGATCAACTGTGGCTGTTGCTGATTTAAATGACCCAGGTAAGTAAATTTAATACTTGCCATTTTTGATTATTTTGGTCATTTATCCTTTGTTTTTTTCTCCTGTCAATTTTGTTTACATGAACTTGTGTGTTAATTGTTCAATTCCACCTCTACCAAACACTTTTACTGGCATTAATGGTTATCCCAATAAACCTCCCTCTGCCTAAAGTGTTTAGAAGAGGAGGAGAAGCATCAATCAATGGACATCAAGGACAGGAAAGTAATCTTTGCCCACCCCATGGTACCCTGGTAATTGTCAAGATAATGTGCATGCAAAGTAAGCTGCAACAGTAGAGTCAAAGGCATCAGTAAGATGGTGAATCCTAAATGTATAATTTTGGATACCTTCATGGAAGCATACAGCTAGGAATTCAGATCTGCCATGGACACCTTCCTGGGTTCAGTGAAGAAATGAGTCTTAGTTTACTCATTGTCCTGTATTTACTTGGATCTGGGAATAAAACAATGAAACATCCTTGTGATTTGAACCAGAGCTTAATGTAGGTTAGCAATGGCAAGGGTGATAGGTACACTGGGGGTGATAGGGAATAAAATATGTGCAGCCGAGTTTTGGGTGAGCTATTCTATAGTAAGAAGAAACATAGAGTACTGGCTATGATCAGAATTGTTTAGTTCGTTTTGTATAACTTATGTATAAATAAAATAGAGAACACACAATACTGACCTGATTCAGTGAGTCACTTTATTTAACCAAAGCGATCTCTATGCACTGTGTCCAAGACAGAACCCTTTTCCCTGCGCTTTCCTGCCTTACCAGCCGTTTTTGTTGGTCTTCACTGCTTGACTGCGTTTGCTGCCCTGATCTGAAAAGTCAGACTGCTTTTGGTGTTCTCATCTCTTTTTTCCTCTTTTGAAAGCCTGACTGAAGCTACAGCTTGTAGACGAAACCAATAAACCATCATACCACCTGTGCCCCATCATTTCATCTACCCCCACCATCATCACCAACCCACCTCCACCCACCCCTCACCTCCAACCCCCCACACACACTGTTCTGAGCGAACTCCACCAAAACTGACTTAGCAATGACCTCAGTGAACTTTCTTAGATTGTAGATTGTCCCGGCATAAATGAGTGTGAACAGTCAATGATCTTTTATTGCCCTTAGGATCTTAGGTTTCAGATGCTCCATCTGAAACATAATACATGCCTGACAGTTCGCTGCTCTATGAACGTAACTCCTTTAAAACACATTTAACTTAAAACACATTTAAAAATTCCTAATCTGATCCTTTTGTGGAAAATTAGTCCTGAAGTGTTATATATGCCATAATCCTGTTTCAATGGTATTAAATGAAAGGAGGTGTATCAGGGTATTTCAGCAGCTAGTAGACACTGGTTGCATCTAAAAAGATGTCACCAATGATAATTGCATTTTCTGGCATAGCCTATCTGGTGGCAGTCATGGCAAACTGCCATTATAGGATTTGGATCACAAAAGTGTCAAATGCAGAGATGTGCTTTTTACAGCTGTCATGCAGTGTTGAGCTGTCACATCCTAGGACAGTAACAATTGGTTGTGGCCTGAAAATTGACTCCATGCCTTTGTCATTCTGACCTCGAATCTAGCATCCTCACAAAGATTTCATGCACCATTACTGTCATTTTAGCAACCATTAAAACAGGATTAACTGTGAGAGGCTGGTCTTTTGGTTTCATTTTTCTTCTTTCCTGTCTTCCCGTTTCATACTTCAAATACGTCAAATGCTGCTAAAAGGGTGAGATGCTTTCTGAGCCTTTCCTAAGGTTTAACATAATCATTGTAGCCTGAAAAGTATCAATGTCAGAAAATCTAGCCTTCTATCTCAGTGCCTTGCAGCTCCACTGATAAGTATCTGCATTTAATCCTATAGGGTTCAGAATCAGAGGATGATGATTATCACCATTCTAAGAAAAAGAAGCGTTCTCATTCAAAGTCCCCTTCAGACCGAACCTCAAGTGAAGAATCAGGTAATCTAAACCTTGTTAGTGCTTTTATATATTAACTTAAAAATTTTCAAAAAAATCAGGTTTTAAACATTTTCTCTTGTACTTAGAGAGAAGTTACAAAAAGTCTAAAAAACACAAGAAAAAGGGTAAAAAGAGAAGACGCAAGTCTGTAAGTCTCAACTGCATTTATATTTTCAGTAATTTACTGGTGCCTATAGAGATAGGATATTTAATATTTAAGTACTGATTAGAAACTGGTCTCCCTAAAGCATGTTTTCTGATAGCTGATCTTTATCTTAACTCTACCCTTCAACCTTTCTCTCCACGGTCACTGTTGTTCTGAAATGTCCTGCTTGTTCCTTCTATGTGTTACCATTCTACATAATTTCCCTTCTTCCTGCGTCTGAGCCACCTACGCATTGGCCCAGATCATCCAATGAAAATGGTGGTAAATGTTGAGACATTCACTGCTGTGCATTAGGACACTGAGGTAGTCCCAACTCGTACTTCCCAGGGCAGAATTATGCCGACCAAGCCGCTTTGAGAATATCTCTACAGTTTAAGCTCTGACATAAAGTCAGTGGACTTGGATTTGAAGTCCTATATGATATGACTTTTTAACAGAATATGCAAATGATCAATTAACCAGGATGTAAAACAGCATGTGACCGGCATGTGAGTGGTTGCAGCTGTTGCTGTGAGTAATGGTGGCTGTTGATTCCAGTTGGACTCGTCAATTAAATCAAATCTACTTATAGTTTACCAATCTAGTGTGTGTAATTGATGAGTTTGCGTAAAGGAACCCAGAAACACAATATGGTGGCAGCATTGAGTTTGAAGACCACAGGAGGACCCACAGACAAGATTTGGTGCAATACAGACTGCATGCAGCAAAGGCAGAGGCTGTATGTGCATTGCAACACTGGGTGGCAGAGTCCCTCTACAGATAGGAACATTTTGCAGAACAGTGAGTATCTGATTTGTAGGATTGCCTGATCAGTGGTGCATGGGAGCAGTCAGTTCAGGGTTGTGCTGGACAGTCGATTTTGAATGGGGCAGAAAAGCTGCAGACCCATTGAGGTCTCCTTGGGTGTCATTCCCGTGCAAAGGATGAAAATGTGCAAAACAGGCAAACAGCGCCACTGGAATGTGTAGAAAAAACCTGAACTGCAACCCAAAAAAAAGAGGAAAGATAGAAAACATCTCTCCATTGAGTAAGGAGGTTACAAATCCCCTATAAATGGGGAACACCTGTAAAAGACAGGGAACATCAGGCAAGTGACCACCAAATTCCCCCAGCATGAATTGTCCTATCCAAATGTCCTATCCAAATTCAGCCCCTTAAGTAAAGGATGGAATTATGCTTCTTAGATTTGTCCGTTGCAGAACCAGATAGCAAGTGATAAAAATCAAGATAGCCATTGGAAACGGGGGTGGGGGGTGCGGGGGTTCCATAGAGTCAACGCTTCGGGCCCATCTGGGGAGATCAGAAGGACCCTGTTAATTGTGGAACATGCTGGAGGAGCAGCTTTGTGTAAAGGTGAACTTCAGAATACACCAATTGGATTTGATGGCTGACAGATAATAGCCACAAGAATCAATTGATCAGTCCGTCAGCAGATACTGTGATAAGGGGAGGCACTGTAATTTGTCAGAAACTGAGCTGTCTGAAAGGATAGCAGAACAAGTTGTGGTTTTAACGCCAATTGAAGCCTTCCAAAAAGACTTCTTGGAGAGAAACGTCACCATATTAACACAATACTAAAAGATAGCAGAAACTATGAAGCTATTGTGGCACACACACACTAACAGCCAAAATCATCCCAGAGGCAAAAGCAACATTTTATTCATCAGAATCCCAAAGCTTATGTACCTGGAACGTCGGGAGTCAATGATACGACCTACAACAGTCAAACTAACTGCATGCAATGGGTCACACATACATTGCATTGGTGCATTAACTTTGAAATGCAGCAATAGCAAGTCTGCATGGAAACCACAATATTCTACATGGTCGACACGAGCAGACCAGCAGTATCATGGTTACCAGTGTGTACAGAACTCGACGTTGTGACCATTCACACGATCACCAATGCCCTAATTGCGGCGGAAGAGGCCAAAAGTAGTTGCATTGAGTCAGTCCATGACCTTCAACAGATATACTCAGACAGATACAATACTATAGGAAACTTTAGAGGTGATGCTGTACTACACCTCAGAAACAATGCAATTTTGTCAGTTGACATTTCTAGCAAGTGCAGTGTGCACATACAGGAGAAGCTTAAAAGCGAGTTAGTTGACATGGAACATAATGGCATTATCCACGGATTTGTGGGTAAAGAAATAAATACAATAACTCTCACTAGAGAAAAATACTAGGGAAACTAATGGGGTTAAATCCAATAAGTCCCCTGGACCTGATAGGTTGCATCCTAGGATATTAAAGGAAGTAGCTGCAGAGAATGGTGGATGTACTGGTAGTAATCTTCCAAGAATCCTTAGATTCTGGAAAAGTCCCAGTGGATTGGAAAACTGCCAGTGTAACACCCTTATTCAAAAAGGGAGAGAGATAAAAAACAGCTAACTAAAGACCAGTTAGCTTAATATCTGTCATTGGGAAAATGTTAGAGCCTATTATAAAGTATGTAATAGCAGACCATTTAGAAATACATAATGTAATCAAGCAGAGTCCGCATGGCTTCATGAAGGGGAAATCATGCCTGAAAAATTTATTCGAAGTTTTTGAGGAGATAACAAGCAGGGTAGGTAAAAGGGAACCAGTAGATGTATTACATTTTCCAAAAGGTCTTTAATAAGGTACTGCACATAAACCTACTTAATAAGATAAAAGCCCATGGTGTTGAGGGTAGTATATTAGCATGGATAGAGGATTGGCTAATAGAAGACAGAGAGTTGGGATAGTGGGGTTATTTTCAGGATGGCAACCTGTAACTAGCGGAGTGCCACACGGATCAGTGCTGGGGCCACAATTATTTACAATATTTCTTAATGATTTGGATGAGGGATGTGAATGTACTATCGCCAAGTTTGTGGATAATGCAAAAATAGGTGGGGAGGATGACACAAAGAGCATACAGGGCAGTCTAGACAGGTTGAGTGAGTGGGCAAAAACTTGGCAGATGGAATATAATGTGGGAAAATGTGAGGTTATGCACTTTGGCAGGAAGAATAGAGGAGCTGAATATTATTTAAATGGTGAAAGCTGCAGCACAGAGGGATTTGGTGGTCCTCGTGCATAAATCACAGAAAAGCAAGCATGCAAGTTCAGGTAACCGGGAAGGCAAATGGAATGTTGACCTCTATTTCAAAGGGAATGGAGTATAAAAATAAGGAAGACTTGCTAAAACTATACAAGGCACTAGTTAGATCACACCTAGAATACTATGAACAGTTTTGGTCCCCTATCTAAGGAAAGATATACTGGCATTGGAGGCAGTCCACAAAGGTTCACTCAGTTGATCCCGGGTGTGGAAGGATTTTCTTCTGAGGAGAGGTTGAGTAGGTTGGGTCTGTACTGATTGGGGTCTAGAAGAATGAGAGGCAACTTTGTTGAAAGATATAAAATTCTTAGGGGGTTTTGACAGGGTAGATGCTGGGAGGTTGTTTCCCCTTGTGGGAGAGTCTAGGACCAGAGCGCATAATCTCAGAGTAAGGGGTCGCCCATTTAAGACAGAGATGAGGAAGAATTTCTTCTCTCAGAGGGTTGCGAACCTGTTGAATTCTTAACCACAAAGGGCTTTAGAGGCTGGGTCGTTAAGTATATTCAAGACTGAGATAGACATTTTTAATCAGTAAGGGTTATGGGGAAAAGGCAGGAAAGTGGAGTTGAGGATTATTAGATCAGCCATGATCTCACTGAATGACGGAGCAGACTTGATGGGCTGAATGACCCACTTCTGCTGCTACATCTTTTGGTGATGGCTAAGACCAAAGAAGAGCATGATCAAAATTTACATTAATTGACGGTGGCAGCTTGTCGTGAAGGACTCACCTTCAACAGCATGAAATGCCAGGCAAACTTGGAGATGTACAACCTGTGTCTACTCCCCAGGACAAAGGGGACTTGCAGAGGTGCCTCAGATTCTTCAATTTCTTAGCACCATACATACCCAACTTTGATCATCATTTAGAGAGCTATTAAGGAAGGACTTCCCATATGTATGGCAGGAGGACCAGCAACATGCATTCAAGTCACACACGTTCTGCAATAATACGACCCAAGAAAAGAGAGAACTCTTAGAGGTCAATGCATCTCAAAGAGGATTGGGAATGTGCATTATGCAAATGGAAAATCAATTGCATTTGGCTCCAAAAGTCTATCACAAAAGCAGTCCAATTATTCGAACGTAGATTACGAGACATTCGATCTGGTATTTGGTATCACAAGATTCTACACTTACCTATTTGGTAAATGATTCATTGTGAAAACTGACCACAAACCACTAGAAGTGATTTGGCACAAACCGTTGACGAGTGCACCACCCAGACTACAACAACTTCTAGTAAAAATACGACTTCGAAGCCTGTTACAAAACGGGTAGCATAATGGTTACTTCAGATACACTGAGCACGTTACTGAAGTGTAAAAGTAACTGTTTTGCTAGACCTATAAGTAGATGACGTACACATTGAAGTAGAAGATGTACTCGAGGTTGATCTAATGATTTTTGGTCGACACGAGTGCAACCAACTTCATGAGAAACACCATATGATCCACGACTGAAGGGATTATGGAACATTATTGTAGAAGGTCGGCCTGACACAACCCAAGTGTCAGATACTTTCAGATGTTTTTGGCCATATAAAGATGAACTAGGTATTTCAAGAGGTATGGTTTTCAAAGCAAAGTAGGTGCTTGTACCTGAAGCTGTTCATCAGGCCATATTGTCACAGTTACACTAGGGGCATAGAGCAAACAAGACACCTGGCAGGGGAAACTGTGGATTGGCCAGGGATCACAACGATATCGAGAAGGAAGTGAGGATGTGCGAAGCACGCCAGAGTCACTAACCACACCAACATAAAGAGCCACTATGAGGTTCCATTGCACCCGTGATCCAAAATTTATTCACTATCTGTGGCGGCGACTTTTTCCTATCCACTGATTACTTTTCCAAGTTTGCAATCATCAGACAATTGAATGATATCGCAAGTGCAGCCATGGTGAACACAATGAGCCCAAAATTCAGTCTGTTTGGTACACCTAAAGATTGTGTCAGACAACAGACAAATATATTGGCAAACCTTTTTGGGACATGTTTGCTGAATGGGGTATAAACCATGTGACAGCCTTGCTACGCTATCCCAGAGTTTGTGGTCTTGCCAAGTGAATGGTCTGCACCATTAAGCCATTAATCATAAAGTGTAGAGAAACAAAACAAGATCTCAGTTTTGCCCTGTTATACTTGAGAGTAAGACTTTTAGACATGGGCTTACAATCACCTACAAAAATCATGTTTGGGAGGCAGTTTAGGACAACCTTGCCAAGCCATCACCTGTTCAAATTCTCAGAAATAGAGGAGAAACTTCTTTAAAAACAAGGGAGAATGAAGACTGCACATGAGTGACGTGCAGATGGGAAACTGCCTAGTCTGCACGTAGGACAAAAGTTCCGGGTCATACACCCCACCCAGGGAATCTGGTTACCTGTGGATGTATCTAAAGTGTGCGGTAAGCCTAGATTTTATGAGGTCACAACACAGAATAGGGCGATGTTAAGGAGAAACAGCAGCCAGCTAAGGGAATTGTACAACTGTATAGCACCCAACACTCCAGTTGCATCTAGATGACATCCAAAGATGAACTTGGGAAATGAAATTGTGGAAGACCACCATGAAAACAATCAGCACTCCGATAATAGAGAGGATGCTGATGCACCTAATAGTCAAGAAAACCGAAGTGATAAGCCTAGATCTCAGGAAGGTTATAGCATCACAAGATCCAGGAAGATTAGTAAGCCACCTGTATGTTATGTGGACTCTTAAACCCTCAAATGATGGACAGAGATCTCTATTTTGTGTAGTTTTCACGACCACCCTACTGTTTATATACTTTTAATCTATGTAATGTTATCTTGGAAAGAAAAGGGTGGGGGGGATGTTGTGATATCACTTTAGGAGAATATACAAATGATAAAGGAACCAAGATGTTAAACAGCATGTGATCAGTAGCTAGTTAGTGCTATGTCTGAGTGGTTGCAGCTCTTGCTGTGAGTAATAGGAACATAAGAAATAGGAACAGGAATAGACTATTCAGCCAATAGGCTGATCCTCTTGTGTTTTGATTTCCACATTCACATCTAACCCTGATAACCTTAGATGCTTGTCAGACAAGGGAATCTATCTACCTCTACCTTAAAAGTATTCAATGACCCTGCCTCTATCACCTTCTGAGGCAGAGAATTCCAAAGTCTCTCAACCCTCTGAGAGAAAAAATTTCTCCTCATCTCTGTCCTAAAAGGGCAACCCCTAATTTTAAAACAGTTGCCCCCTAGTTCTGGACTCACCCACAAGAGGAAACATCCTTTTGACGGCCACCTTGTCAAGGCCATTCGGGATCTTGTATACTTCAGTGGTGTTTACTGAATCCCTGGAGTAGACCTGTCTGTTGAGCTATCATATGATGTTTATATATACCAGTTGGACTCAAATAAATTGAACCAACTTATAGTTTCCTGATCCAGTATGTATGAGATTGGTGAGTTTGTGTCAAGGAGCCCAGAAATGCAACACTACTTACTCACATATTTACCCTCAGCCAGTTATTTACCCCATCCATTTTCTACTGTTAATCATTGCCCTAAGCCTAAGGTCAACAGCAGGAGCTGGATCAGGAAGGCTTAAAAAAACACTGGCTCCCCCCTCACACCCGTGACAATGCTCACCCGACACCCATGTAATGTCCAGACCCCCCCTTGATTTCCACCCCCCCCCCCCCCCCCCCCCCCCCCAATGCTTGCCCTTCCCAACTGCGCTCCTTCCTCATACCCATAACAATGCTCACCTCCCTAACCCCCTCCTGACAATGATCACCCCTACACCCTGACAATGCTCAGCCCCCTTCCTCAGTTACCTCTCCTGACGGTGCTCAACCCCTCCATCACCCACCACCCATAAACTCATGACAGCAAATAAAAGGATTCAACATTAGAAATCGTTAAAAATAGCCTTAACTCAAAAAAAAAAATCTTTTTATAATGCTGCAAGGATGCTGACCTTAAAGCGAGTTACTTGAGCTGGTGACATCAGTAGGGTGCATGTCCTTGTTGCTCCTTCTCCTTGCCAGTCATGCTTGTGGATCCCTGCAACAATGCCCCGCTCCTTGCTCAGGACAGGAAGCCCCAGCTGGAAGGGCAAGAAAAGATTAAAAACATACTTTTCATGGCGGTCACACTGCCATGGATGGCATTGCTACTGGCTGGAAGATCTGGGCTACTATCTTAATAGAACTGCTCACTGCCTTCATCTTTCCTCAATAATTTTCAAACCTTCGAAAACCAAACTTGGCATGACCTAGTCGTTGTTCTATTTATCTAAACTTCACTTATCAACATTGGTAGTACACAAGTTTTTGTTTTTTATTTAAAGTTCACCAAAGAAACTAATATTTTTAAAGAATTTCTTCTAATAGAATGTCTTGTGTTATAGCTCTGTTCTCAGATTGTGATCAAATCTTGTGAACTACTTGAAGTATTTTTCTCCTTTTTCTTCTATGTAGCCAGGTGTTTGAAAATTTAACATATCTTGAGCTGAACTGTATGTATAAAATTTAGTTATACGTCATTAAGGAAATAATAGAAAAACACGTAAAGTAAGTCGGAAAAGATATATAAAATTAATAATTGTGCATAGTTGGCTAATAATATCGGGACGTAAGATTTTCATGAATCGATATGACTAAATATAAAGGAGGATTAAGTGAGAGAAACAGATAGTCTTATTTAATTATTTTAAATTTTGTCATTGTCTATGCTAAGTGAAAAGAAACTATAACTCAAGGCCCTATAAATTAGGGAGATTTGATTTTTCTTCCCGTACTGATGCTAGGATCAAGGGTTCCAGTTAAATTGACATTGTTCATGGATTAGAGCCACTAGCTTTCTTAATTTGCAATTTTTAGTACTTGGATGTATAAAATGAGTGCTGGAGGATGCATGTTACATTATTTGGGAAAGCATAAATTTCAACACAATGCGTAAATCTTTATTCTACCCATAACTGTTAAATAATGATGAATATACCCAAACCAATTGTGTTCTTGAAAAAAAGATTCTTTTTCATACCTAACTACGTAGGTGACTCCTGAATCTGAAGGAGAGCGAGAACGAGAGCGTGAGCGGGAAAGGGAAAGAGACCGGGATAGACGAGATAAGGAAAGAAGCAGGGATGATGAAAAAGAAAGAAACAGACACAGATCACAATCAAAGCACAAATCGCCCAGAAAAGCCACCAACAAAGACACAGTATGTGACTTTTTGATTATTTGGATGACTATATATAGTGATATGGGTCAGTTTAATTTTGGCGTAAAGCTGTGGGACTTCATTCACTTTGCCAAAATACTTCATCAAATACCCTTCATGTTCATTCCAATTTCTTTCCCAGAATCGATATTCCTGCAAGTATACTTTTTTTCTGGCTTTTATTTTTTAAGCAATTGTCTTTTTCAATTTTAGCAGAATGGCATCATCTTCATTTCCAGACATATTGTTGCTTTTCCTGCTCATTACTGTAACCTACCTTTAAAATATAACCTCAGAAAATCTCTTTCCACGTTGAATTTCAGTTAGGACTGTAAAAATATAATAACATGGATAGGTCATTTAGCCCCTTAACCCTGTTCAATCATTAAATTGGATCATGACTCATTTTTACCTCAACTTTGTTTACCCACTGTTGTTCATATCCCTTGAAACCGTTTTGAGTTTTGAAATGTAACAGTACTACATGTCGTCCTATCTGGCTTGCCATAGTCATGTGACCTCTGCCATGAGGTGCTCACTCTGTAGGCTGCCATTTTAGATCAGTTCAATAAAGACACCTCATGGAGAAAGCACTGCTGTCTTCGAACTTAAGACATGGTGTCAGGAAGTGGAGATAAAATAGTTTTGCAATCTGGAAATGCTGCAGATAAGACACAACTCATATAAAGGCATAAAAATGTTCAAATTTGCTAAAAGCTGCTGAAAAAAGACAAGGAACAGCAAACACATACCGAAGACAAAGCTGCAAGTAAAACACTGGGTGAGTGAACATGGCAATAAACCTCCCCCTCCCAGCTCCTGTCAAAATGAAAGGTGCTATGTGGCAGCTTTTCCACTTGCAATGGCAAAACTATGAGCTGGCAATTGATTTAATTAATGAGCTGGAACCAATAAGAGTAGCTACACTTGCTACAAATTGTATACCACCCTAAATCTAACTGATGAACGAAGAAAACAGATGGCAGAGATTTTGAAAGCTTTGAACCCCAAGTGAACGTAACTTATGAACGCGTTGTATTCAACAGCAGAGTTCAAGGTGTAAAAGAACCCATTAAACCGTAAGTGACTCCAATAACGCAGCATTCAAAATCATGTGAATTAGGACAGCTAAAGGATTATCTGATTAAAGATAGAATACTCTTAGGCATCTGAGAGAGTGATCGCTGAAAGAGGAGAAATCTGTGCTCAGAAAAGTGATAGACATGTATAGAAATGCAGACCAGGAGACACATTATGCTGAGAGAGATTCTAGGTCGAAAAAGCAGCACAATTGCAGACAAAGGGCAAGATGCAAACACTGGAGGATATCACACAAAGGAAAAGAAGGATTGCCCACCGCAGAGAAAGCAGTGTTTTAAAACTGCAAGAAACAGAATCATTTCGCACACAAGTGTTCGAACATATGAAGAAGGAGCAGGAGTAGACCATTTGGACCCTCGAGCCTGCTCTGCCATTCAATAAGATCATGGCTGATCTGATAGTAACCTCAAAACTGCATCCCGCTTACCCCCAATAACTTATCACCCCCTTGCTTACCAAGAATCTATCCATGTCTGTCTTAAAAATATCCAAAGACTCTGCTGTACCACCTTTTCAGGAAGACAGTTCCAAAGACACTCAACCCTCTGAGAGAAAAATATTTCACCTCATCTCTGTTTTAAATGGGCGACCCCTTATTTTTTAGAGTGACCCCTAGTTCTCGATTCTCCCACAAAAGGAAACATTCTCTCAACACCCACCCTGTCAAGACCCTTCAGAATCTTATGTGTTTCAATCAAATCGCCTCTTATTCTTCAAAACTCCAGCAGATACAAGCCTAGCCTGTCCAACCTTTCCTCCATAAGACAACCACCCATTCTAGGTATTAGTCTGGTAAACCTTCTCTGAATTGCTTCCAACACATTTACATCCTTCTATAAATAAGGTGAGCTTTACAGTATACAGTACTCCAGATGTGATCTCACTAGTGCTCTGTATAACTAAAGCATAACCTCCCTACTTTTGTATTCAATCCCCCTCGTAATAAATGATAATATTCTATTAGCTTTCCTAATCACTTGCTGTAACTGTATACTAGCCTTTTGCAAATCATGCACTAAAACACTCAGACCCCTTTGCATCTCAAGAGCCCTGCAGATCTCTCACCGTTTAGACAATATGTCTCTCTTTTATTCTTCCATTCGCCAAATCTTTGCCCACTCATTTAACCTATCTATATCTTTTTGTTGCCTCCTTATGTCATCTTCACAACTTCCTTTTCTACCTATCTTTGCATCAGATTTGGCAACCATCCATCCATCCTTTCATCCAAGTCATTTATATAAATTGTAAACAGTCAAGGTCCAAGCATTGATCCCTGTGGCATACCATTCTTTACATCTTGCCAACTGAAAAAGACCCATTTATGCCTACTCTCTGCTTCCTGTTAGCCAGCCAATCTTCTATCCATACCAATGTTACCTCCTATAACGAGATTTTATTTTCTGCAATAACCTTTGATGTGGCACTTCTAGAAATCTAAGTACAGTACATCCACTGGTTCCCCTTTATCCATAGCACGTTACTTCCTCAGAGAACGCCAATAAATTGGTTAAATGTGATTTCTCTTTCACAAAACCATGTTGACTCTGCCTGATTACCTTGAACTTATCCAAGTGCCCTGCTATAGCTTTTTAATAATAGTTTCTAACATTTTCCCTGGCAGATGTTAAGCTAACTGGCCTATAGTTTCCTGCTTTCTGTCTCCCTTCCTTTTTGAATAATGGAGTTAGTTACCTTTGCTATCTCCCAATCTTATGGGACCTTCCCTGAATCTAGGGAGTTTGGGAAAATTAAAACCAATGCATCAACTACCTCATTAGCTACTTCTTTTAAGACCCTAGGATAAAGTCCATCAGGACCCAGGCACTTGTCAGCCTGCAGCCCCAACAATTTACTCAGGACCGTTTCTCTGGTGATTGTAATTTTCCTCCTCCCCCCCACCCCCTTCCATTTCCTGATGTACAGCTGCTTCTGGGATGTTACTTGTATTCTCTATAATGAAGACTGATGCAAAATACTTGTTCAGTTCATCTGCCACTTCCTTGGTTTCTATTATTAGTTCTCCAGACTTACTTTCTATCGGACCAATGCTCACTTTGTTAACTCGTTTCTTTTTAAATATATCTAGAAACTCTTACTATCTCTTTTTATATTTCTGGTTCATTTTCTCTCGTACTCTAATTTTTCCCTCCTTATTAACTTTTTAGTCATCCTTTGCTTTTCCTTATATTCTGTCCAATCTTCTGGCCTTCCACCTATCTTTGCACAATTTATACTTTTTCTTTAGGTTTGATGCTATCTTTAAACTTTCACGGATGGTGTGTTCAACCCTTCGACTTCTTCTAACTCATTGGAATGTGTCTATTCTGTGTTTTCTCAAATATCCCCTTAAATATTTGCCACTGTATCTCTATTGACATAACCCTTAACCTAATTTGCCAATTCACTTTAGCCAGCTCTGCTTTCATGCCCTTGTAATTGTCCTTATTTAAGTTTAAAAACATAGCCTCGGACCCACTCTTCTAACTGAATGTAAGATTCAATCATATTATGGTTGCTGCTCCTAGGGGCACCCTCACTATGTTCATTAATTAATCCCATCTCGTTACACAATACCAGGCCTAGTATAGCCTGCTCTCTGGTTCGCTGCAGAACACACAGTTCTAAGAAACAATCCCAAAAACATTCTATGAACTCCTCATCTAGGATACCTTTGCCCATCTGACTTTTCTGGTCTATGTGTAGATTAAAATCTCCCATGATTATTGCTGTGTCATTCTGACAAGCTCCCTTTATTTCAACCTTTATGCTCCATTCTACCATGTGGTTACTATTAGGGGACCTGTACACAACTCCACAAGTGACTTCTTGCTTTTACCATTTCTTATCTGATGAGAAAAAAGCAAAACAAGCCTATGGCCTCTGGAGAGATATCAGCAGAAGAGTCTGATGAAGAACTATGCACGATACAGTAGGTTGGTTCTTTCAAGTCTGTAGGTCGGAACTGTTTGTGACTGTTAAAATGATGACTGCAGAAGGAGAGTATCAAGTTAACAAGAAACGTCAGATAGACACTGGTGCATCAATACAACATAATGACCTACACTGACCCTGTGCGAAGTAGCTCAACATGACGATCCAAAACTGAAGCAGTCAAACATTAGGTTGAGGCTACATAATAGCACAATACTCATACTGAGAGGACAAATTCGAGTCCAATGCAATGGCAAGACGGAAGATCTAGAGTTCCAGGTCATAGATGGAATGCAATGGCCACAAATCTCAGCTTGAAGCAAGTCCAAAGCTTGAGCTGGTAACCCTAAATGTGCTGACAAGCGATTCAACATGAAGCAGCAGCTCAACATGATCTGGAAGTCATCAACCCAGCAGAGACATTGGATCTCACAGACAAGCACCTTGCTCAAATCAAGAGAACTACCCAACAAGATGCGACTCTCCAAGTGCTACATGAAGTAGTGATGAAAGGATGGCCTGAGAGTATCAGGGACACTTGTAGTCATGAGCATATTGTGCATACCACGATGAATTGACAGCCGAAGATGGCATCTTGTACAAAGGAAATAGAGTCATCATCCCTAAGGAGATGAGAGGAGAGGTGCTGAAGCACATCCATGCAAGCCATCAAGGAATCAAATCTGAGAAAGGCAAGAGAAGTGCTCTACTGGCCAAACATTAGCAATGAAATTGAAGACCACAGACCAGTGTGGTGCTTGTAGCAAGTACCAAGCCAAACAAGCTAGAGAGCCATTGATGACACATGATATCCCAGACAGACCATGGATGGAGCAGGGAGTAGACCTCTTCACTATAGCAGGAACTGATTATCTTGTAACTGTAGACTACTATTCTGACTACTCTGAGTTAGACCAGCTAACTTCAACAATGACAGGAGATATAGTAGAATGTCAGAAAGCACATTTGTCGTTACACCATTCCAGACATTGTCATGAGTGACAATGGCCCTCAGTTCACAAGTGGAGAATTCAGCCGCTGCACAAAGGATTGGGAAATTCAACACTATACATCATCTTCGCACTACCCCCAGTCAATTGGAGAAGCTGAGACGGTTGTGGAAATCGCCAAAGGAATCAAGAAGTTGAGCAAATCTAGCACTGATGTACATAAGGCGATTCTCGAGTGGAGAAGGACACCAGCTGAAGGCATGGAAAGTAGCCCAGTCCAAAGACTAATGTCATGCCTCACAGAAAATATTCTTCCAATAGCAAAAAAGCTACTGAAACTAGAAGTAGTAATAGGCATGAGTGGAAAAAAAAATCAAAGTGAAATGGCAGAAAGCCAAATTTCGTTTTGAAAAGACTACCAAACCTTTGCCCGAGCTAAGCATTGGAGAGCCAGTCAGGTTGCAAACTTTCAACACTCTCAACAGGAGTCAGCTCACGAGGCAACTTGGGACATGCAAAAAGATATTGTCAGCTCAAAAGTTCGCAGTGGAAATGAATAACCAAATATACCGACACAACTGCAGGCATATATGAACAACTAGCGAAGTTGTTCCTTCACCGCAGTTCACTGGTCAGGAAGATGGGATCTCACCAGTTGTACAGTGTACAGAATGACCATCATTCCCAGAAATCCAATTGTCCCTAATAAAGGAAATGAGGCAGCAGGTACCATGGCAACAAGTGCCACGGGAATGATACTCTCCAGACAAGGAACATCACCCAGACAAACAGCCAGTGACAATGTGCACACATACCATTAAGAGACCTGCACGATTTAAAGACTATGTATGCAATGCAGGTGCAGAGACTGACTAGAACAAACATGAGAACAGTGGGCATATAGTGGGTAACTCACAGTTACACATAATCGTGCATGCAAATGTGTCTTTTCGTTAGGAAAAGGGGGATGTTTGGGTTTTGAAATACAACAGCACTACATGCCCTATCTGACCTCTGCCATAAGGCACTCACTCTGTGGGCTGCCATTTTAGATCAGTTCAAAAAGACCGTCACTGAGAAAGCACTGAACACGAAATCATTGAACACGAAACAATAACCTTCCTGCAAATTTTACTCCTCAAACTAGTTACTTTTTCAGGGTATTCATTATTCATCTTCAAGTGTTATCTAAGATACACAGTACCTTAGTCTCATGTACCAGCCTTTCTTGAGGAATTTCATTGAGTGATTTGGAAGCCTAGGTATATATTGGGGCTTTCAGTGTTTACTTGGCAAGTCACTTTCTCAAAATTGGCTAAGGTTGTTTAGGAAATGGTTATCTTCAACTTTTTAAAACTTCTTTATTCCATTGTTTTACTAGTTCTTGATGCGAGACTAATATTTGTCATTAACTGGGTTGCTTTATCACCTTTCTTGATATAGGTGCCATATTGGTTTCTTTCCAATTCCAAAAAGCTTCCTGATGGCGATTGTCAATACATGGTAGATTTTTATCCGTCCCTTGTCCATCATTTTAACCTTTTGGTTTTATTGACATGTAGACATATTTATGTTTTGGCCTTGAACATTCCTGTGTCATTTGGGATGAGAATTGAATGATGCTTTTAAAAAGGAAAATGTCAACGTTGACTTTTTAAAAAAATAAGTATAGATGTAACTACCCCATCTTTCTAATACCATTTACTGAAATTAAAATTGAAGCATGTGTAGTAGTTTTTTTAATTATTTAAATTACTTTTAGTACAAGTTAATGGAAATAAACTACTTACATGAGGCACCACCTGTATTTGTTAATTTTTCTAATTAAATTTGATGCTGGTGCATTATTGAAATATGGCAGATTGATTGTTGGTTGAAGCTGATTGTTACAGTACTTTTTGTCCACAGGCGAATTGGGAAACCTCTGATAGCGAGCTAAGTGAGGGAGAACTGGAAAAACGAAGGCGAACTCTCCTGCAACAACTTGATGATGACCAGTAATTAACACTTGTATGTATGAATCAGCCAAGTCAAAAGTTGGGTGAGGGGCAGTCTTTTAACAAACACTCAAAAGGATTAAATGTAATTTCCAATGTTTTGACACCTGTTGTAATTTTTACATGGGATATGATGATTTATGAAAACATTACAGATCCCTCAAGCTTTCTTCCAATATGTGAGCAACAGAGTTTCTTTATTATGTAGATAAATCCTTCTGATTTCAAGATCAACCAGCTTAAGTTTGGGTGCATATCATGCTACGATACTCTATATTCATCATGGGTCTTAAAACTTACCCATAGTTTCTTTAAAGAGCACCTGTACCCTAATTAATGTATACAACCTGAAAAGTCACTTCTGGTCTATTTCCATACCCAACAGCAAGCTTATGACGTCAGAAACTGTACGCAGTTCATGAATGTTTTTGGAAAGCTGAAGATAAGACTTAAGGAAGTCTCCAGAGTTTTGCCCAAAAATCGCTTTGCTTGCTTGACTTCCAATTGTGGGAGTAGCCACGAACAGTTTTATTGTTTGGTTCAGCTTTATTTATGACATCATACATTATGAAGTAAAGAGAGAAAATCTTGGGTAATCATAAAGAACATAAATGAACTAGTCGTGGCTCTGAAGATAGCATGGCTCAATGATAAAGTTCAAAGAGTGAGCTACCTACTATTTCTGACACAAGTAGTTTTTTTGTATCCAACTGAGCAAAGCTAGCTGTGTTGTGAGACCTGGGACCTTTGAGTTGTCCTTTCAGATTCCGGGCCATCATTAATAATTGCAAATAACCTGTTATTAAGTGTATTAAAATGGAAAGAATATTAGATAGGTGTGCCATAAAAACGTAGCAGGATTTTTTGCTATTAGTAATTCAAAACTAAATTTATTCTGAATCTTGATAGCCTTGATTCCTGTTTTATTGTAGTTAATTTTGTAATTTCTTCAAGGACATTTTTATTCTAATTTGTCTTTGTCCATTGGAAAACATTAATACAAAAAAAAAATTTGGAGCATGATGCAGCAAAGAAATAAGTTTGTACTTGTAGTAAGAGTTCATTTTCCCAAACAGTACTGCAAATTTTATTGAAGTTGTTCTAAAATTTAATTTTCCAAGGCATGAAATGCAGCAGAGGGTTTATTTTCCATCTCTGTATATACTTGTGTCTGAAATACTTAAGCGTTGCTCAGAAAGGGAGCAGAATATTTTTGTATGTTTTATCACAGAAACATTAAAATTTGTTTTCTGCTGAAATCAGTCTCCACATCTGCATTATTTCTTGACTAACAGAAAACATGCCATCTTTACAGTCTACGAGTTTACATCTCACCTGCTGTATTGGTCTATGACATCAGGAATCAGATGCAGGATGGATAATTGAGGAGGTTTAGTTGTGTTTTAATGATTACAATCTTCATAACTAATCTCTTCCTATTCAGATAGATAAGCACAGGCTACTTCGATAGCTAGTTGGAATTCTAGTATTAAGGCTGGTAATCTACCACTTCCAGTCCCAGAACAAAGCTGTCTGTCTGAATATAAATACGTTATCCTTGCACTTCATTGGAATAAGCAGCCTTGTGGTATGAGAAAAGATGTGCAGATGACAAGTAGCCCTTCTGTGACCTTCGTGAAGTAGGAATGTATCTTTAGTGGATCTATTTGGCTGCCTCAGAAACTTACATCAAAAAATATTGTTCCAGGATTGTTAGCCTTTCATGCCATAGTATATTTTTACAAGGTGGTGGAAGAGGATTGTCCTGTACTGTCTTACATGGTTCTGACTTTTTTCCATGTGAGAATTGAGTGAAAACAAAATTGTAAACTAATATCCACAGCTATTTTTGCATAGACCTTTAACTAGGAGCCAGTACTGTTGAGAAAAATAACATCTTGCTAAGTGAAACTTTACACAGGGTTTGACTAATACTGGGTGAGAGAGTCAGTATCACTTTCCTCAGAGCAGGTCCAGGAAATGGTACTAAGATTAATATAGAAAATAGGAGCAGGAGTAGGCCCTTCGAGCCTGCTCCACCATTCATTATGATCATGCCCGATCATCCAACTCAATAGCCTGCTCCCGCTTTCTCCCCATATCCTTTGATCCCTTTCGCTCCAAGAGCTACATCTAACTCCTTGAAAACATACAATGTTTTGGCCTCAACTTCTATGGTAGTGAATTCCACAGGCTCACCGCTCTCTGGGTGAAGAAATTTCTCATCTCTGAAATGGTCTACCCTGTATCCTCAGACCGTGACCGTCTAGTTCTGAACTTGCCCCACCATTTGGGAACATCTTGCATCTGCCCTGACAAGTCCTGCTAGAATTTTATAGGTTTCTATGAGAACCTCCCCTCATTCTTCTGAACTTCAGCGAATATAATCCTAACCGACTCAATCTCTCCTCATATGTTAGTCCCTCCATCCCAGGAATCAGTCTGGTAAACCTTTGCTGCACTCCCTCTATAGCAAGAGCATCCTCAGATAAAGAGACCAAAACTGCACACAATGTTCCAAGTGTGGTCTCACCAAGCCCCTGTATGCAGCAAAATATCCCTGCTTCTGTACTCTAATCCTCTCGCTATGAAGGCCAACATAACATTTACTGCCTGCTGCACCTGCATGCTTACCTTCAACGACTGGTGTATGAGGACACCCAGGTCTCGTTGCACATTCCCCTCTCTCAATTTATAGCCATTCAGATAATCTGCCTTCCTGTTTTTGCTACCAAAGTGGATAACCTCACATTTATCCACATTATATTGCATCTGCCATGCATTTGCCCATTCACTCAACTTGTCCATATAAGCTTGTAATATAGAGGGCTCTTCTTCCAAAATATAGGCACACCTTCCCCACCTTCAGCCTGTGCAAATTTATCTCTACAAAGACTGAAGCTGTTTTGATTTAAGGTTTTTCTACCCCTTTAAATGTCCAGCTACTACTTATTGTGATGAAGCAATGCTGTTGTGATATTGTAGTTGGCTACTGTTATTTCTTCTGACAATGGGGATCCAGCCCTACATCATTCATGACCCCTGACACATGGAGATGCACTTTGTTTGTTTGGAGCAGAGGCAGTGATTCCACCCCATCCAACAGGTAGAATGCAGTTGCGAAAGTTTGTGTAGCTATTGACTGGAAATACACTCAGGAAGATTTCAACCACAAATTTCTCCGTAGTAGTGTAAAGGTGTTTATTTGACCAAATGCCATTAACAAATCTGGGTTCTATTTTAATAGTTTTTCTTAAAACAGTTCTATTTTGCCAACAAGCAGGAAACTAAAGTACATGAGCAGAACATGCCAACATTCCAGTCACTGATCCAGGACAGCATAAAATTCTTCTACTCAAATTTGCAATTTAATATTTAGATGCTGTGTATTAACATAAAAATTTATGGTCAGATGACCCAAGACATAGCTAAAATTAAGCGCTGCAGTTTCCTTGTCAACATCCTTGTTTGCTTGCCAGTGAACAAAAGACACGATCTTGGCATGTTCTATGCACCATATACACACCATGTAAAAGTAAAAAAGCAGATGACTTTAAAAACTAAATTTTACAGTGAAATTGTAAGCTGAAGTTAATCTGGTAATAAGGAACCAAGCCTTGGTCACTGTCATTTTAGTTAAATATAAAAACAACTATAAGTTAAAATAACATTCAAATTGTATAGCACAGGTTGTTGCAATATTTTTTAAACAATATGTACAATATTACCCAGAGGCTATAGAGTGAATCAAACTGTAAAAAACCATAAAAATGCATTGATTTCCTAGCAAAATATCTGTACATTTAGAACAGTTTTATCTAAATATAACTACACATTGTTCAAAACAAAAAAAATGCCAGTCACAAGTGGGTCACATGAGCCAAATGCAAACAGGAAGGAGATCAGTGGTTAAATACTATACAATAAACTTTACAATCAACATGGTGAAGCAATGCAACCAAGGAGATTAAAATAAGCCAAATGGGTACATATTCAAAGAAGTACATGAATTCCATTTCTACTTCAACCGTTGAAAATTGTTAATGTACAATTTTACACCTTTGTGTATCCAGTAATATTTCTACTTTTGGTCATCAGACGCTCAATAATACTGTTTAGTTAGGAGTTAATATCTTAGTCATATCTACAAGTTTTTTTTCGCAACAGTCCACATTTAATGAGTACATAACATTTTCTTTCATTGTTTGTCCTCACAATGCATTCCATTTTGATATTGCTGGGAAACACAATAGTATTTTATCTGTTTATCATTGTAGATAAGTGTTGCTTTTCTATTTAAATTACCAAATTCCACTCTGATTCACTGCCTTGGTTAGACAGTGCCAAAAAAATTCTGTGCAATGCAAATACAGTGTGCAGTCTTCAAATGAACGCAATAACATAACTGCCTCAACCATTTATGGCAAGCTATTCCACATGCATTATTCCTCATTTCCACCAAACAACAAGCATCTCAACTTATTCTTCTTGGCTTCAACAATTTCATGTCAAATGTAAAACAATTTAAAGATCACACTTAATTTTAGGTTACAATGGTGTTAAAATTTATTTAATATAATAAAACTTATCAGTTGTTATGTCAACAGTTACGCACTGCAGCAATATTGTGCTGTGTAGCTTGAGAGGAAATTTTACATTGAGGCACTTAGCTTGGGCTGAATACATCTGCTAGCCCACACAGATTGCCTGTGATTCTTCCTCTTACCCTCAACTCCAGTTTCCAACAGCATGCCACTCCGGTAGTTAAACGTGGTAACAAACAATGCACGCTTCATGCAGACACCATATCATTCAAACACACTCATACTCTCAACACTTTCCATCTCCCATCACAATGCCAATTCAGTGCTATTCACTGAGCGCAAGTTTTGTTCATCGAAACGTCTTCTCACGCTTCTTCTCACCGCATCTGCACGCCTGTACGGTTGGTTCCTAAGATCTGTGTAGAAATAAAGGCCATATTAAGATAATGTAAAAACAATGAAGAATAAAATCAAATGTAATGAGGAGACCATCTTGCAAAGCAGCTTGTGTGAAATGATCAATTCCAGAAAGTACAAGTGAGAAAAACTACCATTTCAAATACTGCAGAATTGAGTAACTCCCGTTATCCCTATAATTGTCTCAAAATGCCATTTTCCTCAGCTGTTTATTTTTCCCTCAAAGCCTTCCTTCACTTATTAATTGGATTTTTTTAAAGCCAGGTCCAACCTTGTATTTGCCAGCCACAAGATGCATCAGGATTTTAAATAGAAATATTTAGACATAACTTTTGAGCATAAGGTGCTTGGTAATTTTAGATGATTTATTTTCAGAAAAAAGGTGTCTTATGGTCTAGCAAATATAGTAATTAAAAGGTGGTGATTTTCAATAGCTAATTGCAAACAATCATTTCTGCCTGGTTTCACACTGCTGAACTGAACTGTGAAGCAATCCACTTCATTACATTGCACTCTTTCATCCATTCTAGTTCAAGTATACTTTAATCTCATACACTTTGGTCTGCAGTTTTGCTATAAAACTTTTTTTTAAACAAATAATTCTGCTCTTTGCCTTCACTTTAATTTTTTTATTTCTTTGGTGGGCCTCTGTTACAACTCATTTCTTGGCCAAGAAAGCTGAATGTTTTAAGCACTAACTAATAATTGATTGCCAAATATGTTCTTAATTAAATGCAAAATTAACTACTTTTTTTGCTAATTTCATTTTTTTTGAGTTCTTCCAATGATTGCTACCACCTAATAGGTGGAGACAGTTAGGTGTAGAAACCCATGATCAACCATGATCATGTTGAATGGCGCAGCAGGCTCAATGGGCCATGTGGTCTACTACTGCTTCTATTTCTTGTGTTAAGTGGCACCTATTGCTGTAACGTTAAGCAGCAGGTGCTGAAATGGTATGCATAGTAAACTGATTTCAAACAGCTAAAAAGAACAAACTTTGTTGAAACAAACCCAGAAATTTAGCATCATTTTTTTGCACTAAAACTTATTCAGATTAAGACAATTTGCTGCAGAACTTTCAGAGCCCTGGTGACGTTTCAATGCTGATAATTTTTTCATCAATCCAAAATTTCTACACAAATAAAGTGATACCACTATAGTATGCTTGCGTGAACATGGAGGTATAGGTGGTCCCTCCTATGTTGCTCTGGACATAACCTTAAAACGACAACCCAACCCTCCGACACCAGAGAAGCTGGATAGTGGCAAGAGATGGACACCTTCATCAAGTCCATTTTTCATTATTTTTGGCTAGCAAGAAATTGCTTTCCTTTTTAGCCTGTAGAACAGGGCTGTGAGAGTCCGTTACCATGTGATTCTACACTATGTAGAACACTAAATTTGGCAATGATGAGAAGACAAAAATATAATTTGGTAGAACCAGTTTCAGAAATTGCATGAGAGAGGAGGAATGGTTGCTCTCATCATTCCACCCCCTCTGTAGAAATATCACTTCTGGAGCAGATACTGGCAGTATTTATCAGTTGGAAATGTTGCCGGTTCTGCCCAGCAGCAAGTACACCTGCACAAAGCAGGATCTGATATTCCTAGTCCATAAGTAGCTCAATATTGTATCCACATGAGAATGGAAGAGAAGCAAGAGTAAGGATCCAATGAAACTAAACTATTTCAATACATCCTGTCTTATGACAGAAAGGCAAATTACCCATTCTGATATCCTGCCATAATAGGATGGGCATCATGCAACATCATTAATGGCATAGGTGCTCCTATTATTCAAATAACCCCCATTCTCAAGGTTTGGGATATGACAATGACAGGTAGGTGGCTGAAGCCCTGACCCACTGGAATTACGTCAGTGGAGCATAACCTCTAGAGTTTTTACAGAATGTCTCTGATGCTCACTGAATTCTTCTGGTAATTTCATGACTTTGGTGGCAGATTTTGAATTATAATTCTCCTGTGAAGCACTTTTATTGCATTAAAGGTGCTATATAAATACAAGTTGTTAGTCTAGTTGCACTGCGTGGGCTGGTGTCAGGCAAGGTGGGGGTGGAAGACACCTCCTTAGTGGGTACCCTGGGCCCATCAGGCAACCCCCAGGTCATAACCCTCTTTAATGATTCCCCCAGTCTTTTGAACTGGCTCCTTGCCAACCCCCCTCTCTGAGATCCCTGACTTACCTGGCTGCCTCAGTATGGTGGGACTTCCTTAAGTCACTGCAGTGGCCACCACCCACAGCTGGTGCTACTGAGCTGTTAGCCTTTCGATTGGCCAGTAGCTGTCTAAGACAGGACTCCCTCCCAACATAGGGGCAGAAGTCTTACCTTAAAGCAATTAATACTGTTCCCAGTGTTAAATTGCTGCGGGGCAGCTGTCAGGATCATGGTGGGCTCAACACCACCTCTGTAGCTTGGAGTGAGGGGGGGGTGATGGCGAGGGCTACAGTGCCCTGTAAAATCCAGTCCCATGTCCAGATTTTCCATTCAAATTGCACCTGCTCCTGGGGTCACTGAAGCAAGATACATTCTGAAATCTTTTGGGAGCCACTCACCCAACTACCTATCAATTCCCCCTTTCACCACCACCATGTTCCCCACCTGAAACCTACTTCTGCCATTTTCTGTCAAAGAAAAGACAGTTGCTCTGGAAAGCTGACAGGGTGGGGACACATCCTTACAACAGGGAGAGGTCACACCATGCCACAGGAAGATCCAGAAAACTGAAACTCAGCTCTTGCACTGTCTCAACAAAGTGTACTTATATGAATTCTAATTTATCCATTGTATACTTCCATCACACACACTTTGTAACTTCTCTCCAATTGTGTAACCAACACAAATTCATTACTACCGCTCCCCCTAGTGTTGTCTGCAAGCTCTACATCCAGAGCATTTATATAAAGATGAGAAAACACCCTGAGGTACCCTCCACCAGGGCAATGAGGAAACAGATAAATGGAATAAAAACATGAACAATGGTAAGTTAAGGGGCCTAAAGTTTCGTCAAAAAGATGACTTTTGGGAGGCTTTAAAAAGATTGAGAAATGTAGAGGCAGAAGAAGTTAGGGAGGGAATTTCAGAATCTAGGCCAGGGTGGGATGGACAAAAGGCCAGAGTCGGAGGAAGGAAAGATAACGTAAAGGTATAGGAAATTGAAGGGACAGAGAGGAGTGACCCATGAAGGGGTTCCAGGATAAAGGTTTTAAACTTAATGCAAGGGAAACAAGGAGGGAGTGAAGAGCGAGTAAGATTAGCATGATAAGTGGCCAGGATCCAGGCACCTGAGTTTTAAACAAGTTGACGTTTATGGAGGGTGTAGGAAAGACCGATAAAGGGGATATTTGATAAATTAAATCTGGACATGGCAAAAGCATAGTGATAGGTTTCAGCTGCAGCAAGTGGTAAGTTTGGGACAGCAGTGGCAAAATTGTGGATTTGGATAGGATGTAAGGCTTCAAACAGGATGCAAAGGTTTTGAATGGTCTAGTTCAATCTGAACGTACTATCAGTGAAATGGAGTTTATGACAGAGGTCAAAAGTGATTCCTAAATGGTCAGCTTTGAGGAAACCTTGACACATCCACAACTTGATGTCATACAGGGAGTCTGAACAACATTGTGCTCATGGGGTCAGTCAGCTGGCAGTGAAGTTGATCTGGGCGACACCATCGTAAATTTTGAAGCAGAGTATGTACTTGCAGATGATGCCATTGAGAGGCAGCATGTTGATGAATCAAAAACAAGAGCCAAGGATAGATCCTTGGGAGACCCGAGAGGTGATGGTGTTAGGATAACAAAAGTAGCCATTGTTGGGGGTAAGGCAGGTTGTGGTTGGACAGGCAAACAAGGGCAGTGCCACAAGCTGGATAACACAGGAGTTTGGAAGGTTAACCTTATAGAATATAATGGTGAGGTAGAGAAGAACAAAGGATAATACACTGTAGTCAGAGTCACAGAGGATGTAATTCTTAAGTATCTAAGCATTGATCCCTTTAGGATATTCCCAATCTGACAGTACTCTACATCCTATCTTTTAACTTCTTACACAGACCCACAATCTGTCCTGTATTCACATATATTTCATGGCCAGTTATGGTGTTTTTCATGTGTCTTTTGAAATTATAAGTAAACTATGGGCAGGGGCAGAATCGGAGGCAGGTGGGTGCTAACAGCCAGTGTTCAAGTTTCATCAGGACAGGGAAAGGTGGGACCTGGAAGCCCACTTGAATTGGGAATAAGTCCAATTAAAGTAGTTAACAAGTTCACTGTGGGCCAGTTTGGGATTTTGGTGGGGGGCGCAGGTTTTTTCATGCTAGGTCAGACCAGATGCATGGAGGTGGCAACAGAGCAGGAAGCCAATTATGGTCTTCCACCAGCTTAGGTGGGCCTATAAAAGGGAGCACAGCTGAGAGGGGCACTCAACTATCGGTACACAGGTACCATTGGATGTTCACAAATTGCACAGAAAGTGGACTGTACGCACTTGAGCAGTGCAGGGGATCTTCACTGTCCTGGCATTGCCAGGGCTTAAGAGGAGGGGGTAAGGCACCCACACACTATAGGAATTTCAGCTGAGTGCAAGACAGACAACAGCTGGCAATGGAAGCATAACTCAGATATTGGGTCCGGTAGCAATGAGGAGCAACATCCTCAGCAGGAGGGGCAGAACCCTAGGCATAAGGTGGGCAGTGGAAAGGGGAAAGGGACAAGGAGGCAATGGAGGCCATACCCTCAGTGTAGGAGCTACCACTGTAGACGGAGCTATCATGAGATGTCAGAACCAGTGCCACAGGAGATTGCGACTCTCCAGGCAGATGGTCACAAAGCTTTGTACCCTCATAGCAGAAGACTTACACCTCACAGCACAGCTCTCCAAACACTTCCAGTAGATGAAAAGGTCACTGGCTTTGAACTTCTTCACCTCTGGCTCCTTTCAAGGATCAGCAGTCGAACTTGGCAGCATCTCACAAAGGCTGAACACCATTGATCTCACAGGTCACTAATGCCCTGTTTGCAAGAGCTAGACAGTGTATTTCCAGGCACAAAAGGCAGTGGGTTTCACTTGCATCATTCACTCCTTTACATGACCCCAAACAAAACCACAGGAGGTGCTGCAAACACAGCCATCTGTTTACAAGGATCACCACTGAGTAGGCCATTGGGCTTCTGAGAATGCAACTCCAGTGAGTGGACCGGTCGGGGTAGCACCCTGCAGTCCATACCTACAAAGGCTTCACACATTGTGATGATCTGTTGCGTTCCCTGTAACATGGCCCTCCAGAGGGGTACAAACATTGAAGAAGGCAAGGCCCTGGAACGACACAGCTTATCGAAGGATGAGAGCAGGGCACGGAAGATAATGTGGAAGAGGAGGAGGAGAAAATGTAGAACACAAAGGTGTCCCAGCTGGGAAGGGAGGTGGTCCAGCCCAACGATGGACCCAAGTGTCTTTTCAGAATGCTGTCAAAGTTAGGGATCATCTGATCCAGGGACATTTCAGCTAAGCCCTTCTAACCCAGGAGGACAGCATGGTCTGGAATTCACTGTGAGCTGTCTGTGAGAACACTTCCACTGAAGACAGCCTGGAATAAATTTACCCAACCATCAATGAGGGATGAGGTTTCTCTGTTCTCTTTCAAGGACCTTTGCTTCCTCTCATCACCTTTTTCATCTTTTCATTTCTTGGAAGCTCACATGTCAGGAGTCATGTCTCAATAGTTACTTACTGTTGAATAAGAGAGAAAGTGCACATTTACAGGTGAGGCAAACTCCAGTGGTGGCCTTCACTCTTGGCCAAGTCTTCGCAGCCCTCCCCTTGTGGTCGTGGATGAGCAGCCTGTTCACTTGGATTTGCTTGCAGCTGATATGAACATGGTGGTTGTCCTCATCGTGAAGGTACCAGTATGGGGGAACCTCCATAAGTTGCTGCACTGGTGTCAAAGCAGGAGCAGCCTCTGTCACTGGGTACTGATGCACAGATGGTCCCTCAGTCAGAGGAGTCAGGGAGTCAATGATGATGATTGGTGCCCCTTGACGAGTGGCACTTCATCTTTGTCGGTGACAGCCTTTGGATGGCAGTCTGGACGGTTGAAGAGGAGCACCAGGTTGTGCGCCTACTCCAAATATCTGTTTATTTTTATTCATTCACGGGAAGTGGGTGTCACTGGCCAGGCCAGCGTTTATTACCCATCCCTAACTGTCCTCGAAGGTGGAGATGAGCTGCCACCTTGAATCGCTGCAGTCCATGTTGTGTAGGTACACCCAAAATGCTATTAGGAAGGAGTTCCTAAACTTTGACCCAGCAACAGAGAAGGAATAGTGATATATTTCCAAGTCAGGATGGTGTTTGGATTGGAGGGGAACATGCCAGGTAGTGGTGTGCCCATTCATCTGCTGCCCTTGTCCTTCTAGGTGGTGGAGGTCATGGGTTTGGAAGGTGCTGCTGAAGGAACCTTGATTTGCTGCTGTTCATCTTGTAGATGGTGTACAATGCTGCCACTGAGAGTCAGTGGTAGAGGGTGTGAATGTATCTGGAAGGGGTGCCAATCAAGCGGCTGCTTTGTTCTTGATGGTGTTAAGCTTCTTAAGTGTTGTTGGAGCTGCACTCATCCAGGCAAGTGGAGAGTATTCCATCATATTCCTGACTTGTGCCTTGTACCTGGTGAGCAGGCTTTGGGGAGTCAGGTGAGCTACCCATCGCAGAACTTCCAGCCTCTGACCTGCTCTTGTAGCCACAGTATTTATATGGCCGGTCCAGTTAGGTTTCTGTTCAATGGTAACCCCCAGGATGTTGATGGGGGGAATTCAGTGGTGACAATGCCAATGTCAAGGGAAGATTTTTAGATTCTCTCTTCTTGGAGATGGTCGTTGCCTGGCACTTGTGTGGTGTGAATGTTACTTGTCACTTGTCAGCCCAAACCTGGATATTGTCCAGCTCTTGCTGCATTTGGACATGGACTGTTTCAATATCTGAGGAGTCGCGAATGGTGCAATCATCAACGAACACCCGCATTTCTGACTTTATGATGAAGGGAAGGTCATTGACGAAGCAGCTGAAGATGGTTGAGCCTAGGGCACTACTCTGAGGAACTATGTGTCACCAGTGCCAATGACCGGTCCATGCTACAGAGCATTGCATGCATTCTGTGCACGTTGGTGCACTACTCGTGCATCCACTCTGTAAGATGCCACATATGACTCTCCATAAGGTTGTTCACTCTCTCAATGGAAAAGCTCACGCATTTAAAGCCCTGAACTATGATAACCCTTAAGATTTGAATGGACTCCTCCATTCTCAGCTGATGACCTCACACTGTCTCAGGGAACTCAGAATATGGGAACACATCTGTTATTGCTGGTTTAAGTAGAGCCTTCTTTCCTGTGAGTCCTAAGGTCCTGCATCTGTATCTAGCTCAGGAGGGCTGTGTCTGTTCTCCATTTAACAAAGGAGACTGCCCACAACTGCTTCTGCCCCTCTCACCTCCTCCTGCACAGTCATGATCTGCTCATCCCCCAGTGTCACCATATCTAATCGTGTGCAAGGACCCACCACAGTGACTGTATCTGAGCTGGTGGAAAGTGTGCTTGTAAGATGTGACAGTGCTAGCTCTGTGTCTCTAATGCCAGTGTTTGCCCAGGTGCTGTCACAGGAATCTCCACATCCACATCAGAATCTGTGGGAGACAATAGAAGAGATGAAGAGAACCTGCCTTGGAGAGCAGAAGCCTCTGCAGTGCAGAGATTTCCCAATGCAGCTGAGTCTTTGACATGCTGTCAGGAGTGGAGAAGTGTTCTCCACTCGCTTCATTTAACAATTACAACATATTTTCACCCTCTCCACCATCTTGCCTTCCCCGACTTGCCACCCTGGCAATCCCCATGGCTTCCTCCTCCATGGCAGTCACAATATGCACTACTCCTCTGCTGTGCACCCTTTTTCTGGCATTATGTGCCCTTTTCTCCTGCAAGGACAAAAGTGAGAGATGCACTGCTGGCCTCTGACTAATGCCAGCTGCTTATATGCAAAAGAAGCTGTGTGTATCAACAAGGTCTTCAGCAACCCTATGTCTCTGAACCTTGCTGAGGGGTCAGTAAATACCCATGCTCAGGAGCAGCACTGTACCCTCAGGCTCCTTAGCTGCTCTGTTTGCTGGAAGTTGAATACCCAGAGGCCCGTCATGAGAGTCTGGTGTTGCACTCACCTTCCAAGAACGAACAAGATCATTGAACCTTTTCCAGCATTGGACCTGTTCTCCTTACCACATGTTTGCTGATGGTCTCTGCAAGCTCAATCAATGCCAGCTTTGTCTGGCCTTCTCCTGCTATCCTCCAGAAAGAGAACCTCCCTCCTGTCTCAGTGCCTCAAGAAGGACCTCCAAGTCAGAGTCAAAGAAGCGAGGTCAGCCCAGCCCCAAGTGCCAGGCCTCTGCCTTTCTTCCTCCGTCAAAGGTGCATCCATTCCTTCAGTCAAACAGCAGCTACAGTAATGGCTGCTGTAGTGTGTTTAAATGAGGCTGGCACTTGCCTAACTGCCCAACCGCCCTCCACCCAAATTGCATGCTGTCTCCATGAAACTTTAGGGGTTATGACTGCTTCCCCCCTCCCCCCCACAAGGGAGGGGATCAAGACCCAGAAACAGACCCAACATCAGTTTCCTGGCCCCAAAAGAAAGATCAGACCCTATACTGTAAAGAGTTCCAGGATATACTTCATTGTAACAGCTCCATCAAACTGAATATCACCTAATTAAGTTTCACTATCAAGAGTAGTTAACTAATGCTCCTCTTTTCTAATTAAACTCTTAGGAGCAAAGGAAACAAACTTTGATAAGTAGTTGTGGTTGAGAAGCAGTATATGATGAGGCAAGCTTTTCAATATTTTAAAGAGTATAAATTGGAGGTGATTTACACATATCTTGTAGATCATTGAACATTCCATTCAATTTCCGATTCAAACTGCCCAATCACAATCAATCACAAAAAGTAAATTTCCACAGCACCATACAGATGATCAAGGTGTGTTTGAATAAAATTCTGCTGGGATTCTCCTGTTTGTCTACTGTAACTTCAGTGGAAGACCTGTAGAAACCCTAAAAAGAAGCATAAATGGTGTTTTTGCACCATTCATCTGGAATTTCCTCTAAAGTTACGGGAGAGAAGCGGGAGAACCATTGCAGAAAGTGACCCCTCACATAGCTGCAGTCCAGTAACAGTAATCAAGAATCTTTTTGAAAGGAAAAAAAACTCATTCTTATAATATTAATTTTCTCCAGTAATCACAAATTGATAAAGCCTGCATTTTCTGCTTTATCATATGGATATTTTACACGTGTCTGCCATTGAATAGCTGTAGCAAGAAAAAGCAATGCTTGCCAGCTCTGTGCGTCCTCCACCACCGCTGTGCAAGAAACATTCCTTACCCTCGAGGGACAATTTGGAAATTTAGTGATATTATTCTTCTTTAGAGCTAAACAGAAAAAACACAAAGGATGGTTAAATTTTTAAAGAGAGAGAAAAGCGGAATAAATAACTCATTCTAGTGTTCCAGATTTCCAGTGCAGGTTAGCCATTGCAGCAGAATAGCCACCAAAGGAGAGGTTAGAACAGGTTTGACAGCTGTTGCAGATACAGCAGAAGCAGAGTAGAGGAAGGCAGAGTCCACGTTCACAATTCAATTCGTTGAAACAAATTCACAAGCTGCTTTGAAGATTGACTTCAACAAGACAAGACATGACATAGCCCTATGTAATTGAGTTAAACACAAATCATCATAATTTCCAAGTTGGTAAAAAGTAACATTAAAATTTCATTAAATGATCATAGTTGATACAATCAGCAAAATTGGTCTTTTAATGACAAATCAGTTAGAATAAAATAAATTTGAGATGCACATGCTGTGTTAGATGAAATGCTTTAGTGATCATGTTTAGTTTTGATTCTTGACAAGAAGTCATTCAATGCAAGCATTTCTGGTTGAATTCATTCATTGTGCAAATGCACATAAACATATAAGCCAGAGAATACAGCATGCACTGGGAAATTACCATAGCTTAGGTTAGGTGCATATTAAAAATGACTCAGAGTCAGAGTAGCCCGAAAGCAAGCAAGCAAGCAAAAATGCCCGTCAATACAAACACTTTCCAATTCATGCATTAGTTTGACTGCAAAATCCAAAAAATAATACTTTCATGCAGGGCAATTACACCATTTCCATTCAAAACACCAAACATTTAATTAACATAACCAGCTACAGTAAGAATGAATAGCACAAGCATGGTGTAGCGATGAAGTAATGTACAAGAACAACAGCCAATATAACAATACCACACCAATGCATTTGAAACAGCCAGAATGCACAATAAAGTCCTCAGTGACTTTAAAACATGCAACTGTCATGGAAAATGAGCAAAAACAATTCCCCAAAAGTAACACGCTTCTTTGAGGTATTTCACATGGCCAACAAAAAAGGAGTAGGTGTTTTATTTTAAAAAAGCAACCTTTAAGAGCTTCAGTTGTTAAAATGTAATATTTTAGTAATGGGAATCTTCAGAGGAAGCTGATTCACAGAAGAACCGAGAGCCACGTTTGGCTGTTCGGGCTGTAAAGGGCACGGTCTTCAGCACTGCATGGAAGATAACAGCCAAACAAGACAAAGAGGAAACAGTAAGAAGCAAACAAACTAGTGTACTAGTATATGGTTAGTCAATAATTAAGTTGAGGTACAGTTATTTTAGATAATTTTAAAAAATAGATTTTGTTAAAAAGCATTATGAGAAACATCAATTGCTGGAGTCTGTAAACAACCTTTCACATTGACAAGGTATACATTAGCACTTATTTTGAAGAGTTAATTGTAAAGCAAACTTTACAATATTACACCATGCATTTATTAAAATGAGCAGTTAAAGAACTGACAACAACAAAAAACATCTGGTGTTAGGGTAAGAATTAATTACAATGAAGAATAGAGTGAATGTTAAACATATATGGGATAATATTAACTTTTGACAATGATGGTGTAAAACAGCAAAATCAAAATCAGTAGGGGTAATATGATAGACAGCCTATCCAATATCATCCATTTTACACTACTGACAAAAGTTAAAAATAGTCCATTGCATTTAACTACAATCTGAAATGAAGGTCTAAAGCACCAAGTTCACTTAGTGTACAACCCCCACCCCCCCACCCTTGTACATGGAATGGTTTAATTTTTTTAGTCAGGCATGAGGTGAAGCTTACATCTCTGATAGTCACGGAACTGTTCCAATTAATAAGGACTGTGTCAAATCTCACACACTTGTTAAAAGATTGAACTTGATGCGTCTATTTTCTGTAAAACCAATTCTGAATGCAATCAACAATTAGAGTTAGGACAGATGCAGACTTAGATGAAAAGCGAAAAAATCCTTGTACTTTTATTTATTCACCTCCATGAGGAGATTAAGGTCATGATTGAAAATAATGATAACTTGAGTGGTTTTTGAGTTGAATCTTCGCTCCTCTGAATCTGTGATCTGACTGTATCACTGAGGAGCTACTGGAACGAAATCATTGAAAAGAGTTGCCCCTGGGCTTCTCGCAACTCATCTCCTAGCTACCAGCAGCATTGGTGGAGGTCTGGCACCAGATTAGTTACTTCCTACCCTAGCTGCTGTTTTTCAAGTACTCAAATCTGTGAGATACAAGCGTAAGCAGTCTCATCCAACATCCGCCTATCTTGATAATGGGCCACAAAGTGAAACACCTCGAACACCTGAATGATTTCCAAACAAATTTTATTCAGCCCTCCAGTAAGGGTAAATCCTGCAGACTAAACAAAAGGTGGCACTGGCCACCTTTTGTGAGAATGCCAATGGCCTGGATCATCCTGCTCTCCTGGATGAACTAGGATAGACAAGTAGTCATGATTGAAAGGGAAGAAGAAAATGGAAGACAATAATCCCATTCACAACAATGGTTTCCTGAAGCCCAGATATTAGGTATATGTAAAGTTAGAAAATTACATTCCTATGTTTCATATCACGGTGAATGAGTTTGCGATTCTTTGCATTGGAGCGCTGGGGGGGGGCAGGGGATCAGAAGTTTACTGAAGCTTAGTCTCATCTCTGTGGCCAGTGTGCCTCTCCTTACCTGTTATGATATCCTCAATTGCACCATCTTTCCCTTCATAGACCTGTCTGTGCTCTCTGACTTGTTTCCTCCTCAGTTCTGCAATTAACTCCTGCTGTTGTCTCTTGGTTTTATGCGATGGGGACTAAAATGTAATAAAACAGGAGCATTAGAAACAAAGTTGGTTGTATATAAAGTGGGGCTAGATTTTCTGCCCGTACATGGTTTAACCAGATTTGAGAAGATTAACATTCAACATTTGCACAACATTGGTCTGAAGTATTTAAAATTCTGACTTATTTTAATGCCATTAAACACCTAGAATCACAGAACTGTTACAGCACAGAAGGAAGCCATTTAGTCCATCATGTCTATACTGGCTTCTCTGTAGGAGCATTTTACCTAGTGCCACTCCCTGCCCTCTCCCCATAGCCCTGCACATGCTTCCTTTTCAGGTAATAATCTAATTCCCTCTTGAATGCATCGATTGAATCTGCCTCCACCACACACATAGACAGTGCAGTCCAGATCCTAACAACTCGCTAAACAAAAAAGTTTTTACTCATGTCACCATTGCTTCTTTTGCCAATTACCTTAAATCTGTGCCCTCTTGTTCTCAATCCTTCCACCAATGGGAACATTTTTTCCCCATCTACTCTGTCCCCGACTCTCATGATTTTGAATACCTTTATCAAATCTCCTCTCAACCTTCTCTTCTCCAAGGAAAACACTCCCAACTTCTCCAATCTATGTACATAATTAAAGTTCAATATCCCTGGGACCACTCGTGAATTTTTTCTGCACTCTCTCTTTCCTAAAACGTGGCACCCAGAACTGGATGCAATACTCCAATTGAGGCCAAACCAGTGATATACAAGTTTAATGTAACTTCTGGCTTTTATACTCTATGCCCCTATTAATAAAACCTAGGATGTTATATGCTTTCTTAACCATGCTCTCAATTGTCTTTCTACATTCAATGGTGCATGTTTACACCAAGGCCCCTCTGCTCCCTGCACAAATTTAACCTTTGATACAATCTGACTTGAATACTACAAAATATTGGCATTACAGTGCTATGGGGAAAGGAGGAGACTAAGGCTAATTGGTAGCTCTTTCAGAGAACCAACACAGGCCCGATGGGGTTCCTTCTGTGTTCTATGATTGTGTAATAATGTAAAGAGTAGAAATATGTGACCACAAATAGTAGGCAGTATATAATGCAGTCACAGTGCGCAGAGCAGGGGATAGGTTTTGGCAGGGACAACGATCAAGTTAAGTGCTCTCTCTTGGATAGTGCTGAGTTTCTTGAACGTTGCTGCAGCTATTGGGCTTTGGTGCAGAGATTGGGGGTGAGGCAGAGGTGTGGAGGGGTAGTGGGTGGGAGAGGACAGATGAGCTACCAGTCACAAAGTACTCAACCTCTGTCCTGTCACAGTGTTGATTAGGCTGAACCTGTTGAATATCTGGTGATTCTAACTATGTAGATGGTGTGATATTCAGAGATGATGGTTCACTGAAGATCAAGGAAAGGGGATTGGGTTTTCTTGTGTACAAGGTGGTCAATACCTAGCACATATATAGCAGGAATGTTACCTGCCATTTATCAGCTCAAACCTGGATGTTATCCTAGTCCTGTTGTAAGGTGGCACAGGGTGCTTCATCACTGAAGGAATTGTGAATGGATTTGAACACTGGAATCATCAGTTAAATACTCGTTCCCAACATTAGGACAGAGAAAGGTCATTGATAAAGCAGTTAAAGACGGCTGGACCAAGGACACTTCCCTGAAGAAATCATGAAGTGATGCTCTGACACTGCAACCGCTGAACTCAGACAATCCTAACTATCTTCTCTTAGGTCTGATATAACTTCAGTCAATGGACGATCTCTCTTTTGACTCTTCCACTGATAAATTTGCTCAGTTTCTTTAAATGGCCTTCAGTATTTTTGATTATTTTGTTAGTACAATATTCAAGTCTCTCTCTAGCTGTCCCTTGAAGTGAGGAGGATGCATGCCTTGGAGACTGTGGCAAGAGGTTGCACGTAGAGTCTTTTATCATGGGGGTGCTGTTGCACTGCAGCTATCATGTAGTTCTGGCTGATCAGGAGACTCTCCTGCTCTTACCATGCACGGTTTACAGGTTGATAATCAACTTGTTTGGCCACATTATGAATGACAATATTCAAGTGAACTCATGTTAACTTTTGACAGCAGATGAGCCAGTTTCCTTATCAAATCACTACAACAAACTCTAGGGGCAGGAACAGTTCCAATTTATTCACTGCTGAAGCTTTGAGATAACGTCAGCTATCTAGCCGACATAAAAATGAGGGTGAATTTTACACCAGTGCTTATCATCTGTTTCTACTGTACTTTTTACTGTACTGTACTGTAATTTTCTAGTACTTCAGGTTAACTTTTAAGTTTAAAATCACCAGGTATGGTGGCATAGTGGTTATGTTGCTGGGGTAGCAATCCAGAGGCCTGGACTAAAGAAACTTGAGTTCAAATTGCATCACAGCAGCTCAAGAATTTAAATTCAGTTGGTTAAATAAATCTGGAATAAAGACCTAATAGAACTAATGGCGAGCACAAAACAGGATTGTTGGTAAAACTCAATTTGTTCATTAGTGTCCTTTAGGGAAGGAAATCTGCCATCCTTATCGAGCAGTAGTGTTGTAATTTATGATTTTGTGAGAAGACCTATGTCCCCAACTCCTCCATCACCATCCCTGGGTACGTCCTGTCCCAGGCATGGTATATGGTCGGGAGGGAGTGGCCCTGGGAGTCCTCAAGGTTGACTCCGGACCCCATGAAGCCTCATGGCACCAGGTCACAGATCGGCAAGGAAACTACCTACTGATTATCATCTACTACCCTCCCTCAGCTGATGAATCAGTACTCCTTCACGTTGAACATCACTTCAAAAAGCACTGAAGCACAGAAGCATGTACTCTAGGTGGCAAAACTCAATTATCAACAGTGGCTTAGTAGCATCACTACTGACCATGCTAGCCAAGTTCTGATGGACATAGCTGCCAGGGCCTGCAGCAGGTGATGAGAGAGAAGGAAAATCCTACTTGACCTTGTTCTCATCAAACTACCTGCTGCAGATGCATCAGTCCTTGTGGAGATAAAATCCTGTGTTCATGCTAAGGATACCATCCATTGTGTTGTGGGGCACAACCACTGTACTAATTAGGAAGCGGGGGGGGGGTGGGTCTCACCATTGACCAGAAGCTTAACTGGGTACACTGGAATGAGTGATTTCCCTCCTGACTTACTTGTTTTCCATCAACTGTCTGGTATAAGTCAGGAGTGTGATGGAATACTCTCCACTTGCCTGGATGAGTGCAGCTCCAACACTGAAGAAGCTTTATCTAGCTCAGGGCAAAGAAGCCCATTTGATTGGCACCCCACCCATCACCTTAAACAATCACTGCTTCTACCACCAGCAACAGCGGCAGCAGTGTGTACCAGCTGCAAGATGTACTGCAGCAATTCATCAAGGTTCCTTCGACAGCACCTCCCAAACCCAGATCTTCTGCTGCCTAGAAAAACGTGGACAGCAGTCCATCTGCAAGTTCCGCTCCAAGCCACACACCATCCTGACTTGGAACTATGTCATAATTCTTTCACTATCACTGGGTCAAAATCCTGGAATTCCCTCCCTAACAGCACTGTGGGTGTACCTACACCACAGACTGCAGCGGTTCAAGAAAGTGGTTTACCACTAACTTCTCAAGGGCAATTAAGCATAGGCATCAAATTTTGGCTGTGTCAGTGATGCCCTCTTCCAATGATCAAATAAAAGACAAATTTTGAATCACATCCTCAGTGGATATCATTTTACCTTTTCATCCTGTTGTTCCAACATGGCTTCTTGTTCAAGGATTTTATTCAACAGTGCCTGCTCCTGCTTCTTCCGTAGCTCATTGTCCTGATCTGCTTGCTATTAAAAAACATACACAATTTGACACTTTTCTTTCCCTTCGTAGTGTTCTCCACTGTCAAATCTTGATTTCCAGTTAATAGGATGACTGAGTGGCTGTGAGGATTACAACCTTGAGCATTCCCTGACTGCAGAGCGGTATTATTGAAATATCTGAGCTGGGACTCATTCATTTCTCTCCCTTGTCACCAATACATCTGCTTGCTACACAGGGGAGCCCCAGGTATAAATAAATGCCAGTCTACAGTCATCCCAAGGCTCCAGCACAAGTTGCACTGCTCATTAGATCATTTTAAATTGAAAATAAGCATTCTCAGATCTGCTAGACTAATAATTAATTTATATAATCATTTGAGGCTAAAAATTGTATTTAGTTTTAAAGTGATGCATTAAATCATATATTAAAAAATTAAAAGCTATTCTTTATTGAATTCAGGAGTTCCCTAAAATAGGAGGGTAAATATAATGTTGCAGCTCCAATGCTTTGTGAAATACTCTTTGCTGGACTGTGAATTGAATGAATTTACCCTATAGGCCTGTTGGAAACCTGCCATTTCAGAATCTCTACCACCTGTATAGACAATAATCAGTTAATATTTTAACATCTTCTCTGTAAAACTTGGAAAGATTGATAAACACACAGCAATGTTGAAGCAATAATGTTAGAAAACTGGCACAACACATTTAAAAGTACAAGCAAAATACTGCGGATGCTGGTATTCTGAAAAGAAAACAAAATGTTAGAAAAACTCAGCAGGTCTGGCAGCATCTGTGGAGAGTGAAACATAGTTAATGTCTCGAGTCTAATGGCTCTTGTTCTGAAGAAGAGTCATTTGACTCAAAACACTAACTCTGTTACTCTCTCCACAGATGTTGTTAGACCTGCTGAGGTTTTTCCAGCATTTTCTGCTTTCATCACATTTAAAAGTATGGTGGCCGCAATCAGTTAATATCAAATACGTCAAAGACTCACACCAACAATCCACATCAAATCTTGCTGGATCTTTTGCATTAATGAACGGGTGAAAGACTCTTACCCTGTATGACTTCACAAATCTCACAATTACAGGGAAGAAGACCGATGGAGGGGTTGTCTTTGTGTTCTCTCCAAAGTATTTAACCACTTCATCAAAGGCATCCTGCATATCACATAAAATGTGAAACATTAAGACTAAAACAGCAAAAGCTCTAAAAATGCATGATAAATAAAGTGAGAAGAAAAACATGTGACTCAAAATTAAAATAACTACATACTAATGACAACTCACTGATATACTCGACAATGTAATATCCCAAACATTTCTTGCACCCAGTACTCTTTAATGGGCAGAGATGAAGTTACCTTTTATTGCAGACTTATCAACAGTGAACTGAAAACCAAATTGTTCCGAAAATAAAACCTTGACTAGTCCATTATTACATCTCCAGCCTAAATATGTTGCCATTACTAAAAACTACAGAGTTTTGTTTCCATACATACATATATGTAATATATCTCAACTAATCTGAAATGAAAAGAGGTTAGGATAAAAATGGAGTGCAGGCAAAGAACCTAAGAAAATGTAACAAAATAGTTCAATTAAAGCTTAGTTTCGTCGTGACCACATATATGCGATAGAAAATTACAGTTAACATTTCAAGCAGTTGTGTAATGAATACCAAGGCTATGTTTAACTCAGGATTATATTATTAAAAATGTCATCCTTAATTTGTTCATGTGACATAGATTAGAAATATTATATATTTTATGGTTCACATTTATTTTTATGAATTTCTCCATTTAAAATGTCAACCGTAGCTCTGTGGTAGCGTTCTTGCCTCTGAGTCAAAAGATCAGAGATTCAGAACTCCAGTGGCAGTTCTGCATTGTCAAAGGTGCCATCTTTCAGATGAGATGTTAAACTGAGGCCTCATCTGTCCTCTCAGGTGGATCATAAAGATCCTGTGGCACTATTTGAAAAGTAGGGAGGTTTTCCCAATGGCCTGGTTAGCATTTAGCCCTCAGACACAACTCAAACAGGTTATCTAGTAATTTATCTCACTGCTGTTTGAGGGACCTTGATATGTATAAATTGGTTGCTATTTATGACTTCTTCTGAACACTAACTACAGTTCAAGTCCTTCATCTAGCTGAAGAATGCATTGGAAAAGGTTGGAGGATGAAATGCACTACATAAATGCAAATTTGTTCATTAGCTGTATGCAGATTAAGTACAGTTGAGTTAATTTTTATGTAGTTTTGTTTGAATGTATCTCCCAGTTCCCAATTTTGTTTAAACCTCAATGCAACTAGATATATGCGAATCCCACTTGCTTATAAATGGCAGGGATCTTCTGACAATGCCCATACTCCCCTTGTTCATTGAATTCTGCATTAATTGTCACTGAAAACCACAAGTACCAATGGTGATTGTTCTTACTGATGCTCCTTAGTGTGATGGAACAGAACCTAACACTATATTTCTATAAAAATATATCCTTATTGCTATTTCTTATTTTTAAACTGGACTTTTCGGCTGAACAAAGACATTAAGATAGCTGACCCTCTGTCAATGAGTTATCATCTGTGAGACTCCAGAACTAGAAGAATTCACTTCTCAGTTTTAAGAATGTCACATCTTATGTCTAAGGAGCTTCTACCAGACCACCTGGTGACTGCACAATCCAACTTCAAAGGCAGTCACAAAGGCCATTTGCATCTGACAAATCACACTTGCCAGCACAGTCAGAGAGTTTACAGAGACAATGATTTCCCAAACACCAGACTCTCAACAAAGAACATCTCTCTCAACCCATAATGGCTGAGACGTTATCAGCCTGGAACACAAAGCCAATTTCCAGACCGTGGATAAACATGCTTTGTTGAAGACATTGTGGAGAGATAAGGTCACATGACTGGAGCTTTTTGAACAGGTTAATATTGCCTTCCTGAGCTGTAAACCCCAGTCTGCTGTTTAACGCCTGATGGGCAGGCCACACCAAAGCAAGTCCTGGCTAGGCTGGACAACGGGCCCCCATCTAACCTGACTCTGCTGGAATTTTTGTACCAATGCCTACAAAACTGAATCACCTCTGTGTGCCTATTTCATCATGAAGTCAACACCATGGGAAAAGCAATATTTACAACCCCGGTTTTCAGCCTGCCGACACCCGTGAAGGAATTCCTCATTGGACTTTGATTCTGGACTCTGGAATTCAATATTTACTTTCACTGTGGTCTCTGGACTGTAAAACCTTCTATTTTCTATTCTCTTTACTGTATGTGTACAGAGAGGGATGTTGCGAATCCTCCTTTTCGCAAGTTTTGAAAATGTGCAATAAACTAACCTTCTGAGTTAATCCTACCTCAAGTTTGCTATGGGGTTATTAGTAGAAATTGGAACACACCAGAACTGAGGGGTTGGGAAATACGCCAACGCTTATTGAAAAAGAAAACAATTCCAAACACCTGTCCATAACATTAGTGTGGATCAAATAACTCCACCACATAAACATTTATGTCAGTCAATTTATCTTACGGACACCCATAAGAAGTAACACTACAAAAGGCAAATTTAAATTATAATACGGGAGGCCCATCCCTGCTGCAGTTTAAATATTTATATGTGGCCGGATTTATATTTCCAATCGCATGAAATGAAACCTTAACCAGAGATAGCTTTTGATGCATTGAGTCATCTGGTGTTTGTAAAGGAGGTTACAGATTCAAAGAAAGGGAGTGTTTGATCTAGAATGGTCATGGATCAGATTTAAATAATCTCCACTGGCTCCTAGAGAGTTGCTGATGGTTGTTGAGATTCTGTTTCATCATTTGTGTATTTTTCTTTTACAGACAGCATTGCCAATTTTGAATGCAGGGCTGTGGGTGAGGAGCTGAACCCAATTCAAGGTGTTGAGTATACAGTAGAATTGGTTGTGAACTAGAGCAGCATAAATTTTGCAGAGGTGGCAGTGGTCCTGCCGCTGGCTTGAAAGTGGTGGGTGGGGGGGCAATCCCGCTTTGGGGAGGGGTGACACCCACAGCTACATATTGCCAATTAAGTGCTGCTGTGCTGGCTGCTAATCTATGTCAAGAGAAGGTCTGCATGGGTAATTTAAAAAAATCACCTATTGGTCTGGGTACAAAAGCTGAAATCGCTGTCTGTCCTTGGCCAATGAGATAAGAGCATCCAGCAGCCATTTATATTTGCCAGCAATAGTACATTTTTCCAACAGTACCAGGATTGCTTTAAATTAAAGAATAAAAGTTTCCATCCTGAGCTTATTACTTTATAGAACACACAGCTTAACATTATAACAATCTATTATCTTGCTATTATTAGAATTATATATATAGAATTGTTGCTGCTAGACGGTTAAGTCTTTCAATGTAAAGAAGTAATGATGTCTGCAGTACTGGGTGTCACCACCAATACTCATGAGTACTGGAATCACAAATACAGAAAATCAGTGCATAGAGAAAAGGGTTTTTCTGAGCTGCACTCCAGTTCCCATCTGAATTTAAAGTGAAATAAAGGGATATGTTCAGTCTGATTTACCAAGTGGTTGCTCTCAGAAAGCAGAGCCTGGAAATAAAAAGACAGTCCTTGATTTTCTGACCATTTAAACTGATAGATGATGAACCAGGTGCTCTGAGTCCATAAACTTCTGGACAATGCTCTTCAGTGGGGGAATCAGCTTACATATTACAATAAACAGTTAAGCGTGGAAGATAGCACAGAAGAAAGCACTAGCAACATGTGAGCTACTCAAAGACATTCAGCTTGTATCAATTGGACTTTAACTCAAAGTAAAGAAGTAATGATGTCTGTAGTACTGGGTGTCACACACCAATACTCACGAGTATAGGAATCACAAGTACAGAAAATCAGTACATGGAGAAAAGGGTTTTTCTGAGCTGCACTCCAGTTCCCATCTGAATTTAAAGTGAAATGAGTTAAGGTTTGGATTCAAATTGCAGAAGAATAATAAAAAAAAAGTTTCAGCTTAAGCGGGTCCTTGGGGCAGCACAGGAAGTTTAGGTCCCTCACTTAATTTTGTCAGCTGGCATCAACAAGTGGAAATGTTAATGGCTGGCATGCATGCAGTTTAAATATCAAAATTAGTAAACATTCAGCTATACTGAAATTTCTATTTCACTGTTATTTTTTCTTGACTAAAACTCTAGCTTTCTAAACCAGGGTTGCTCAGTGAAAGTAATTACTGGAAAGGATTCTTGCCTGTGATATTTTTGCATCATCCTGTAGTTTTTTCAGTTTTCCTTCATTGGCATTAAGAAATTCTTTTAGCACAACATTATGCTCATGCATGGTGTACTCCCGCTTTGTGAGGTCCATGCCTCTTTGTAGCTCTTTAACATCCAGCAAGACATTCTCTAGGGACACTAGTTAAAACATCAAAATCAGATTGAATCAACAATGCCTCAAATGTCATGCACAGAATCAAATCCTGATAAACATATACATTTGCTACAAATTATGATGCTTGAATCAAAATCGCTTGAAGTGACAGAAAAAAATAAACTAATTTCAAAACTTTGTTGCACATCCCAGGTATCCATTCTTTTCCCAGTCTATTAACTAAACAATTAGCTTTTTATTAAAAAATAGAACCTAATTACTTTTCTCGGCAAAATTCCAAATAAAAAATATTTTCATTGAATTTTCTCCAAATTTAACTTGGTCTCTTTTGAGTCCAATTTGTGTGATTGTTCATGTTAAAAAGTTAATATCTGAAATGCGTCTAAAGAAAAAACTGGTTTGTAAAATCAATAATAAACATGACTTTAAGAATCCTTGCTGATACATAATTTCCTCACCAACATGCCATATGCATGTCATCTCTGCATCACACAACAATAAACTGATTCTTCGACGTTCTTTAAAAGTTTAATACATTCTGACATGTACAATATTATCCAATTTAGGGGCCTTCATTGTGTTGTAATGCTGAGAGATAGAATGCAAGTTTCCACATGACTACCCAAACAACAAATTTCTGCAAAATGAAAGCAACAACCAAGCATTAGACTCGTTCCAGTGGAAGGGAAAGAGCTAAAGACTAAATTGCCAAATGCCAAGATATAGTTAGCTCTGTTTACTCTTGTGCACATTCCATAGGCTAGTTCAACACCACTATAGGTGAAGCTCAGGGAACAGTTCATTTTTCTATTTACTCAGCTACAGATACCAACAGAACAAATAAAACCCATCTCCAGGAGTAGCAACATTTTCTTTAAGAGAAATGCACATAGTTACCTGCAGCTGCTTTCTCCACATAGTGGAGCTCATTGTAGAAGAGGGATACGTCAGGATACTTCTCTTTAATAACATTTGCAATGTAATGTAACAAGGTCTGTTTGCGATCTGTTGACTTTGTGTCTAAAAGCTATCAAAGAGAAGGAAAAAAATTAGTCTTAAGCAATTTAATATATTGATTAACCTTAAATACAATTAAAGTTTCAATGCATTTTCATTTATAACTTTGTATATTTACTAGTTTATAATGTGAATCTCTTACCAGGTCTAAACTCTGCAGTTTAAATCCATACACTGCTCCCCTCTTGCTGCTATTCATGTAGTTGCCAAGTGCCAAAATTATCTACAGAAGGACAGAAAATTAAAATTAATAACTAATAACAGACATGGATAAATTGAAAACTCATGATATATTGTAATGACTTGCTGGTGATATTATTGTGAATAATTAACACTTCTGCAGTACATCTGGTGATGGGCACCATTTCATCCATTCTAAATACAGTTAGTGAAAATGGATTTTATTATAATGTTCCATAATTTTAACACTAAATTCACAGTTGCTACTTGATTTTTATTGTCCTTAACTGTCCAAATTCACAGGATCTTATTACAAAGCAGGATTCTTCAGCTGCTGAAATTTTCTTAATTATGAAACATAGAATTTTGAGCACTGCATCGCTCTAGCCTTTAAAATCCACTTCCATATAAATCCAAATCCATAAGTCTCTAACTCAGTGAACACTGGCATTCTCAAACAATCGCTAATAGATTTCCCTTGACATTGCTCATGGTGAGTCAGGAGATATCTCAAAAGTTTGAGAGGGTGGTGGTGAGAAATGGTGAAATAAGTAGTCAGTGGCCAGATCTTTAGATTAGCTGTGGAAATCTGAGCCAATCAAAAATTGTGACAGATTACTGAATACATTTAAAATATACTTTAGGCAAGTCTTTTAAAAAATTAACTCTCAACCTCCCAGGATTTTCGTGCACAGTTTGGGCTTGAAGGAGACTAATGCTCAGCTGCAAAGGTGGAGTAATATTAAACTGGACTGGTCTCTTTAAAGGCACTGCTTAGAGACTCCTTGCAGAAAAGCAATCAAAAATAGTTTTAAGTTGAGACTAATGTTTGGCATCTACTTGTAAATTCTACCTTGAAGAAGGGGAGGGGGAAGTGGGAGTAACCAGGCTATCAAGGTCAGAAAACAAATAACTGGGAATGACTGTCTTTTTGACCTTCTAAAGCATGATGTGTGGAGTAGGACGAATGTAATGTAACAAGGACGAAAGCACAATTAATACATAGAATGCTGCATTTAAACTCTTGCATATGGCACACGTTTCCTTTTAAGTGTCACATTGATTTCCTGTAACATTTTCCTTCCCCAACCACCCCCCACCAATACACCTTCACAGTGACACCCTTATTGCTATAAATCAGCATAACTTCCAACTCACCATTAGCAGCACCATGGCAGATCTGTTAATAAAAATATATACTGTTTATATACAAGTATATATATCTAAAAGAATGGTTAGAAGGAAACCCCATTTGCAGGAATACTGTTGTTCTATTTATGTTCAGGGGGTATTTATACTGTCAGACACTAAGATAATTGCTACTTACCTCCAGTATTTTCTTCAATTTTTGAGATGATTTTATTGATACGGATGCTGCTATTACAGCATGGAGTTGCTAAATCGAAAGAAATGGATGTTAATGATTGCCAGCTTAAGGAAATGAACTGCATTCTTATTAATTCTCTGAACAAAGTTTTTTTTTGGATTAGCATGTGAATATCTGAGACACTATGGATAAACTACAATTGCTGATACCTAATTTTAATCTGCATTTCTTATATACAGGCCATAAGAATATTTACCTATACAATATACCCTAATTAAAAAAAATACAGTTTGCATACATATCTAGCAAGTTTTAAATTGAAAAGTTCACTTTAGTTCCACAGCTGTTTGAGGCAGAGAGGTAGAGTTATACAGGTCAGGAATTCTGATGAGTGCCAGGATGGAGAATGGTGTGATCAGGGGCAGATTTTCCCGATTGGTGAGCAGGGGCGGGACCCACTCATTGATGTGTAAAATTACGCGGGGATACGTCGGGCGTGCATCCTGACCTCACCCTGTGTCATTTAGATTTTCAATTAAGGCCATTAAAATACTCATTAACCGGATTGATGAACCTGCCCGTCCAACCTTAAGGTTGGCAGGCAGGCCGGGAGCCCAGGCGGGCCTTGGAAAAAGCATGAAACCTCATCCATGGGCGGGATGAGGTTACATGAGGGTTTTTAAAATTTTAACAAATGTTTCAATAAAGCTTATGGACCTGTTCCAACTCATGACAGAGTCACATGAGGGGACATGGCAGGGAAAGTTTTTAATTACTTGAAATTCAACTTTTACATCGCAGCCAGTCTCCCTGAGGCAGCACTTTGCATCAGGGGGATTTGTGCGCTCTGTCGCGCGCATGCGCGATAGAGTGCACTCCCCACCTGAGGGAAGCCCCCCAGCCCGCACAGGGAGTGCATAGCCCTGACGGGGGGAAAATGCGGGCCCAGGAGTTTTTTTTTATATATACTCATTCGTGGGATGTGGGCATCACTGGCTAGGCCAGCATTTATTGACCATCCCTAACTGCCCTTGAGAAGGTGCTGATGTGCTGCCTTCTTCAACTGCTGGAGTCCATGTGTTGTAGGAACACCCATAGTGTTGTTAGTAAGGGAACACTGTAGTTTTAATAATGTTGAGACAATAGGTGTTCCCATGGACAAGATGAGGTCAAAGAGGATATGAGGGGAGTTCAAAGTGAAAGAGAAAAATGTGGGTTCAAGGTTAGAGAAAGGAGGTAGAGAAAGGAGGGAAGCATGGCTTGATCGGCAATAGAAAGGGACGTAGAAGAGGTAACTGAACAGATGGTCACAATAATAGTGACAAAATCATCGCTAGGTTTCTTGCATTTGTTGATGGATGGGAAGATGGAGTGGGCTGAGGACAAGGGTTTAAGGAAAGGATTGGCAGTGGTGGAAAGAAGTCATTCATTATCTTTGTATTCTAGCTTGTACAGAGGCGAGCAGTGTTTGATGTGGTCCAGCCAAACCTGCTGATGATTGATTCAACCAGTTATGCACCATATACGTTTAAGTCTGCACCCTTTGGGCTTAATGGAGCAAAGATAAGTCTTTGAACCAATTCAAGTTTAGATTGTAATGGCGACAAGTACTTACTGGTGTCAACATCTGAACGCTCTCTGTAAAGTTTCCAACGAATGCCATAATGGTCATTCTCTGCATCAGTCTTTCAACCTTACTGAACTGCACCATGAATCGGTCTTCGTCTGTTAGATTCTCCAATGGCTTCCTCTCTCTTTCATACTGTCTCAGAACCTTAACTTCATTTTCTGTTGGCAAAAACCTCATCAGGCACTCAACAAAGTCCACGGGTAATGTCTTTAGGTCAAACCTAATATAAACCAAAAAAAAAAAATTAGTTATAACAAATTATGATCAATGCATATTCCCTTTCAGTAGAACTATACTGCTAATGTTTACAGCATAAAATATACATTTCTATAATCATTAAAAAGCCACTTTTATTTATCAGACGTTAAGTCTGAATATACCACAGGCAGATTCTATCATCAGCCTTATCCATTTCCCAATTTTCCTCTTGCCAGACCTCTCCTAAGGACATTAGTTCCTTGTTGGAATGTTTGCTCACAGCTATTCACTGGATAAACCTGTTGGGCCACTGGAAGAGCTGATTTAAGGGCAGGACATTTATGGATGGCAGAGTTTCCCCCTCCGCCACCCAAAGAGTCAGCGGGGAATGCATTCTCGCTGATCACAGACACTTAACCCTCACAACAGCATTAAATGGCTGGAGATGGGGCTTCTGCCCCTTGCTCTAGTGGAAATCCTGTCCCAGTGAGCTGCTGGCCAATCTGATTGGCCAATGGCAGCAGTGGCCAGGACTGAGGCTACGAGCAGTCCCAGGTTCTAAGCCCAGAATCCAGCAACAGGTGAGTGCAGGAGCTCTCACAGCAGGGAGGGGAGGTATGGCCCGGGGGGGGTGAGATGGTGGAGTGACCAGGGAGGGAGGGAACGCCTGAGGAACGCAGACATTGTTGGGGTGGGTGATGGACACATCCAGTGAAAGAGACCCTTGAGGAAGGCACTCCCCCTTCCCATTCTAAGCCCACACAAGGCAACCTGCCGGACTCTCTTCTCCTTCCTCGCCCCCCACCCCTGAACTCCTCCCGCCAGCCTCAAAATGAAGGCCAGCAGGAAGCAGCCACTTAAAGACTTCAATTGGGGAAAGAACCAACAGGCAGCCTTAGGCTTACCTACCCCATGTAAAATTGCAGACAGGTTGGAGGCAGGGCGGAGAGCGGCAGGAAGGCCACCCAAGGAATTTTACAGACCCTCGCCCACAAACCTGCCAGCAAAGGATCATAAAATTCTGCCCATAGACTTTTTGGCAAAACTGTACAATTACTAATTTGGTTAAATGTCTGTTACGTTTTCAACATACAAGTGAAAATGGGGCAAAACAGAATAACCTCTTCTCTCAACACAGGCTGAAAAATGCTGTTTGAGACGGATGGTGTTTGCTGAAGAGACTTCAATTACTCACATCTGGATAGCCCTGCATATTTCATCAGTGGTTTTTCCAGCCTTCCGCAATGTGATGGCAAGATTCTTGGCTCTATTGGGATCCAGCAGCGTCACTTTGTTCGATCCCTTTTGGATGATCTTTTGTCTACTAGAAACAATATCCATGGCTGGTCCCTGGGCTTTTGTTTTAAATATTTCTTCAAACTCATCCACATTCAGTTCCTGAAAAATCAGAATTTGTACATACAGCCAAGTGTAGTGCTGAGGAACTCAAAACAGTGTAAACACAAATGAGTGAACATGATTTCAAATATCTAAAGTCTCAATTTAATCTTTATCCTTATATAACAATATTACGCTGAAGGCATACCTCTAGAATTCTCTCATCATCAATGTCATTGAAGACAGTGCCATTGATCTGATTGGGCTTCAATGCCACCCAGTTAAAGACTGGCATACGGAATTTTGTCTTGATAGGTTTCTTGATCTTAACAGCTGCACAAAAAAAATGGTTTAGAGATTGTTCCTCATCATTTAAGCCATCCATAATATACTCAATTCAATTTTGTCCAAACGTTCACTGCACTTATGATCTGTAATGACAAGCCAGATCTCATGCAATTACAAATTAACAGAGTATGCATAATCTGTGACCCAAATGACAGCAGGAAAAATTATTAATTGTTTTACTTTAGTTTAGAAAAACTGCACATTAATCATGATAGGATTTTTGGCAGCCTCATTAGTGAGCACACATGTAGGTAGTATAGTCAAAAGCAAATTTGTTTTTACAGCTTTCTTCACTGGCACAGAAAGAAATCCACCCGGGTATTAACAGGTAACAGGGCAAATCAGGTTAAATATTAATTCTTTTCAGACAGTCAGTCAGATTTAGAGTTCTAAGAGCAAACTAAATTATTCCATATCCTTCATGGCCAATTTCGGCATTCACCAAATATTTAACTTCTCCTGGATTATTGAACTACACGGATCTGACAAACTGCCTCAGTAAGTGTGCAGAGTTATTGCCTAGTCAGGGATAATATCAAAACCATTTGTAAATCAACAAACTATTCAATTCATTATTCAAAATCAGAATGTCACAATTGCAAGAATAATTATTTCCTGTCATTTGAATTCACAATTAAAATTTAAATAAGATGGTGTACAGTGCTCAGACTCTACTTATGGCATCTAACTCCACGATTAAGAGTAGACACATTCAGATTGAACACACATACTAATTGTATTAAAATACCACAATGAAACACTTGTAACATGCAAGAACTAGGACAAACGAGAGAAATATTGCAAGACATGGTATCTTTCAGTGCAATTTAGAATTTTCAGGGTTCAATCCACAATATACAAAAAGCAAATACCTTAAAGTTTTTGAGTCTGTGAATGAGATCACCATGTAGAATTTGACTGCCGCAGCCACCTACCCTGATCATTACCTCACGTACACAAACTGATTCACCTCAGTTCTAAATTATTGCAACAAACCTGGATGTATTTTTTTAGTGTGTAATTGTATCACATAGACTGATTCATCCAACTGGACCAACACTTGGAATATTTAATAAAAATATTAAATCCATGGGAGGCAAAAGAGGCTAGTTATAAAATTTATCATAAACATTTATTTCAAGTAGACAAAGTTAACTGGTAAACAAAAACAGTGTCCCAATATGCTAAGATAAACTACTTGGCGTGTTATTTTTGTGAAATAAAATGTACTGAAAGAACCATTCTTAACAACATTTATCACTGCTTGAAAGACAGATACAGTGTGATGCACCAATAGAGCATAAAGAAACCTACAGAACAGCTTGATTGGTCCCTCTTGTATGGAAGCAGATAGGGTAGATAAAGAAAGATGAATTAACAGAAGAGAAGTCATAAAATAGTGAGCAAGAGACAGCAGAAATCATTTATCATTGGCAAGCATTTTCACTGGAGGAAGTAACTTAGGAAATTTATTGCATCATTTTGCCACAAATAGAACTCAATCTAAATGAACCACAATAACTTTGCAACTTTCACAAATTCCATAGATTTGTCATGACATTTATTGTCCAACCTTATCTTCCTACAATTTTAAATTTGCCAAGAGGTTATTATTGTTACCATAAGCCAATTACTGTGCAGAGCCACATCACGTGATTGATGCAGCCTCACTAATCCAATGTATATGCCATTGGTTTTATATCTAGTCATAATGAGACCACCATATTATGCAATTCCAACAAGAAAGTAAAATAAGATTTATCTTTTTAAATCCAAAAGCATTGTTGGATGTTATTTTTAATTACTTGATCATTCTTAGTTACAGCACTAAATTTCTGTCATTTCTGCCACTGTTTCTCTCTCTTTTCTGTTTTTATTTCTTCATTCCCTTTTCTCCTTCAATCACAGAACATAGGAACCATCCTTAGTAAAGGAGATTACACTGGAAGCTTTCCTCTTTCACCACATTCTCCCCACTTCCCAGTCCCATTATTTTTCCTCCTTCCCTCCACTGTTTAATTCTTAAAATACCAATCATTTCCAGGCTCAGAGGACTGAATGCCATTCTCTTTAACCTCCTAAGAGGTGATGAGAAATCGAGAATGAACTGCATTCCAGTTTTCTCTCACTCGCTCCACATGGAGAAGCATTTCTGTTTTCTGCTAAGTCTTCAGACCCCATCTGCTGTCACAGACAACCCGACATTAGGATTGTGATATGGAGTGAATGCAAAATACCTTTCTGGAACTTTCCCGTTTCTGTAAGTTATCTTATTCACCTAGCTGACTTATAGGGATCCATATTAAATCCCCGCGATTGATCAGAGGGTTGGTGGGGGGTATTAAGGAATGCATCCCCAATCCAACACTCAGGAGATTGAACAATGAAATGGAGTCAGGAGTAGCAGGTTGCAGAAGGTATGTGCTTCTAAGAGCACTCCCTGTGAACCAGGAGAAGTGATCCACTAGTCCCTCAAGCAAACCTTTGGCCTCCCTTCACGGCTGCAATCAACCGACCTCATCCTCCCACTGTCCCTGAGTGTTCCTGCAAACACTCTCCAAACTTCAATCTCAAGCATGACTAGATAATCCCTGGCCCAACCCTACCCCTCACCTGCCTTTCCTTCTTCCCTCACTCCTGGTTGCTGGGCTCTCCTACCTCTACTACTAAGCCCAAACAATCAACAACCTCCACACCCTCCCCAAGTCACAAATGAAGTTACACACACACCCATTTTTGCTGCCCAGTTTAGCATAGAGAACACACACCATGCCCCCCACCCTTCCCTCCCCTATTTTTGCTGCCCAGTTTAGAATAGATAGTATGCAACTTTGTACAATTTACTGTCACGGTGTTGTCTCAAACCAGTAGTCAAACCTCCAATATTGCTAGTATTCCTTTTTATTTCCTAATAAACCAATACGTTATACCCAAAGTATATTAGCCATATTTCCTGAACTCAAAATAACGATTAGTGTCTTGTCACCCATAAACCCAGGTATCTGTGAAAGACTTTGCAACTGTATCCCATAATGTTACCTGCTAAGCCAGGGTTAAAAATGAGAGTTGGGGCTGTCCCAGGCAATGGAGGAGCTGCTGGCGGTGGCGGTGGCGGTGGCGGCGGTGGAGGAGCAGGCGGAGCTTCTGAACTTGGAGGCGGCGGTGGTGGTGGTGGAGGGGGAAGTGGCGATGACGACTGGACAGACACTGGCCCATTTGGCACTGCCAAAGACACAAAAACAAAAGTCATGTTTAGCTTTCTGACAAGGCACAAACGCTACTGTCAGTCCGGCAAACATTTTCTTTTCTCAAGGGATGGAGGTTAAATGGTTGTTGGATTTCAGACAAAGCTACCTACATATGTAAACACAAAATTCATGTTAAATTTGTTTTAAATGTCCCAAATTACAGCAGAAAACCTCAACTTAATACTGGGGGGAAAAATCTTACTAGTGGGTGAGAGGTGGTTTAGATAGAATACTATTATCCTTCATTGTATTTGTATAGACTTTCCAATCATCTTTACTGCTACTAATATACTTTTCCAGGGTCACACCCATACAAGAGAAACTCAGATTTAAACTTTTACAATTTAAGATGATATTTTTCCACTAAAATAGCAACATAGTTATTGCCATGCCAGCCAGGGCCATGGAATTGTAACATGTTTAATCCCCAATGACATATTCTGCAAATAATTCAGAAGTCAATCTCAATAATGCCTTACCTGCACCCGACAGGCATGGAGGAGGTGGGGGAAGGGGTGGCATTGCTATTCCTGATGCTTCAAGCGGTGGCCCACTACAAATGCTAGGTAAATGCTCCGCACTTGGGGACAGTGCCGTGGAAGACACAACTGGTAGAATGGCAATGTCACCATCTCCTTTCTTCTGGACTTTAATAGATCCCTGCTTCTCTAATTCATGAATCTTTTTCTCTAGATGATTATGTCTTTGTATGGTCTCCTCCTTCTCTTTGATCATTCTCCGCAGCGTATGAACCTGGGTGTTGGTATCTTTGTAAACCTCCTGGGAAGGGAGAAGGGGAAAAAAAAATCACCCGAGATAAAATATTACTCTCTAAATCACTCCCAGTAAAGTAAAATTGAGATTTGCGCTTACTTGCATCTTTTTTAAACCGTGTCCAAACTCTTTCTGCACACTTACCTCCATATATTACTACAAAGAAAACTGAAATTTTCCGCCAACTCTTAGTATTTGGGACATCTTCAAATTCTATATTAAAATAGTGGGGCAGGATAAGAACTTGCCAAGATGCTATAAGAATTCCCACAGAGGTTAAAAACTAATCCACAATGATTGAAGATCAGAGGGAAAAGACGTCTTGCAAATACCTAAGGAGCATTTGCAGAAACCCTGAAGCAAGTCATTATATGGTCTGGGGAAAATCAAGATAAAAGGCGGGAAAAACATCTAAAATAATGCAAAGTAAATACCTTCAAAAAACAAAATGATAATTCAAATGTAGCCAAATATGAACATAAGCACAAACATAATAATTAGGAACAGGAGTAGGCCACTTGGCCCTTCAAGCCTGCTCCGTTATTCAATAAAATCATGCCCAATCTGATTGTAACCCCCCGATAACCTTTCACCCTCTTGTTTATCAAGAATCTATCCACCTCTGCCTACAAAATATTCAAAGACTCTGCTTCCACTGCCTTTAGAGGAAGGGAATTCCAAAGACTCACTACACTCAGAGAAAAAAAAAATCCTTCTGTCTTATATGGGTGACCCCTTATTTTTAAACAATCACCCCCTTGTTCTAGATTGTCCCCACATTCACCCTGTCAAGGCTCCTCAGGATCTTAAAAATGTTCCAACTCAAATCATGAATCATTCATAACATTTCCACCTGATTTCCCATTCTTGACACACATTTGAAATGCAAGGCAATTGCAGCATAAGCTTCACTATGTTCTAGTTTGCTGCAGCAAGTTTGTAAAGGGTCAGGTTCAGGTCACACTTGCACTCTTTTGGTTTCTTCAGGCTGTCATAAATTAAAGTTTAACTGAAGTTCAGGAAATCAGCTTAGGTCACAAGCCTTCTGTGGACTATAGCATCGGCACATAACTGATGTTAATAACTGACAAAAAGGCTATTGTGAATATAGGTTATATTGATATGTAATCAGTCTCAAGGCCACAAGTTTTTTTTGTTGCTTCAGGCTGCACTGGCTTGTAATCAACCTCAATAATTCAAGCTTTTTGGAATTGAGTTAAGTACTGGTTCACACTCAGGAATTACTCTTCAAAGTACAGCAATGTTATGCTTAGATAGAAAGATCTTGCAATTATACATCTCCCACAAACTTAGGATGCCTCAGAGCAACTCACATCTAATAAAGAACTTATAAAGTGTGATTATTTTTGCAATGTGGAAAAATAAAGCAGTCAATTTGTGCACAAAGTCCCACAAATTGCAATGAGATAAATGATTAAATAATCTGTTTTCATGATGCGGGTTGATGGATAAATGTTGGCCAGGCCAAAAGGAAAACTATAGTGCTCTTCTTCAAAAAGTGACAAGAATCTTTTATATCTATTTGAAAGGGTAGATGAGGCCTCAATCTAATGCTTTATTCAATAGATGGCACTTCTAAGAATAATTCATCCCACAACTTGTATTTACATAGCGGCTTTAATATGGTAAAGCTTCTCAAGATGCTTCACAGGAAGCATTATCAAAGATAATTTGATTCTGAGCCATATAAGGAGACATTAAGGCAGATGACCAAAAGTTTGGCCAAAGAGGTGGGTTTTGAGGAGGAGAGAGGCATACAGAAGCAGAGAGATTTAGAAAGGGAATCCCAGAGCTTATGGCCTTAGCAGCTGAAGGCACAGCTACCAATAGTACAGGGATTAAAATCGGGAATGTTCAACAAGAGGCCAGAATTGAAGAGCATAGATATCTTGGAGGGCTGGAGGACATTACAGACACAGGTGAGGCCTCGATGGCTGTGAAAACAAAGATGAAAATTTTAACATTGGAGCATTAGTTAAACAGGAGCCAATGTAAGTCAGTGAGCACAGGGGTGATGGATGAACAGAACGTGATGCCAGTTAGGACACAGGCAGAATTTTGGATGACCTCAAATATATGGATGGTAGAAAATGGGAGACTGGACAGATTGGAATAGTTAAGTCTCAAGGTAACAAAGGCATGAACAGGGGTTTCAGCAGCACATGAGCTGAGGCGGGGCAGAACTATGCAAAGTTAGAGGTGGAAATAGCGAATGTCTGGTATGGGATTGGAAGCTCAGTTAAAGGAATAGGCATGGGAATGAAAGAGCGAGCAGTTATGGATTAGCAGATCTACAGAAATAGGGCTTGCAAGTAATTACAGATACAGAGTATTGCCATCATATTCAGTTGCTAATCAGGCCTTTTAAGATCACAACTCTAAATAACCAAACCCTGAGGTCAGAGACAATTTTAAATTACTTGGAAATTTTAGCCCCCAGGTCAATATATATTTAAACATTACTCACAATAAGTCAAACAATGCACAATGATAACTACAGGAGTGTTATGTTATGTTCTTCACAATGTATGATTAAGGCCACTGATCGAAGGAAGTACTGGTGAGTTTAATGCTACCTAGACTCCCTCATTATAGTTGTTTGAAGGCAATACATGTAAGTGTGAAGGACAGGAAATTCATGCGAGAAGTACAATTCGTTTTCTTATGCATAAAGCAAATTTCTCTTGTATATAGCCATATAAGCTGTATAGCAGACAGAAGTTGGTTAAACAGGCTGCAAATATCCTGGTTCTGGTATTTTGAAAACCTCCATTTCTTTGTATGTTTTTCCTTCCAATTGTGACAGAAAAAAAAACCTGCACTTGTTGGTCTCCCATGATTAGAGGCACAGATTTAAAGTTTTGGACAAGAGATGCAAGGAGAATGTGAGAAAGAACATTTTTTCTTAAACGCAGCGAGTGATAATGAAATCAAATTCGCGGGGCAGAAATGTCCCAGATTTGCACTAAGAGTGGTAGCGGGCTGGTAAAATGGCGTTTTACCCGCCAGCCACAATGGTGGCTTCTCACACCATTTTGTCCCGACCGCATTAATTATGCATTCCCAGGAAACACTGTTTCCATGGCAGGTAGGCTCCAATTTGCCCACCATGCCATCACCTCACTGCTTCATCACTCCGGGGGCCATTTTTAAAGTACAGCTGCGCGCACACTTCTCAGTGCTTCCAACCCAGGACTGCTGCAAATAAGACATGGCCCCGAAAGGCAAGAAGACTGCAGCCCCCCAGTTTAGTGACGCGCCCCTCAAGCATCTTTTGGACGCTGTAGAGGCTCACCATGATGTCCTCTACCCCTGCTCTGGCCACAGGAGGGGCAGCAACATTACCGCTCCAGCTTGGAAGGCAATGACAGAGGTGGTCAGTGCCAATGCTGTACAGAATAGGTTGGCCATCCAGTGCAGAAAGAGGATAAGTGATCTCATCCATGCAGCCAGGGTAAGGCGACCATCTCATCACTCTAAACTCACACACTCACAAGGCCATCACACATTCACTAGCATCTCAAGGGACATCATCACCCATTCTCACACACACCCTCACATCTCCATCTGGCCCCATCTCCTCTGGAGAATACCTCCTCAGCCCTCAACGTCTTGAGGCCACTTGCACAGGTCAACTTGTGCCCCCACACATCCTGGGGTTCTCCCCTTACTCAGTGCAACCCCCACCCTGCAGTCTCTTCCCTTGCCTGAGGCCATTTCTTCCCCTTCCCCCAGCAAGCCCTAGCCCTGCAGCCGTACAAAGCCAACCTCACCTTTGGGCTGGTCTGGTAGGTAGAGACCTGCTTGTGAACCCCCATAAAAGTGTTGTGGTGCTGTCTGCAAAGCCTGGCACTTGACTGTCAATGTTGTCCAAAGCAATATTGGCAAGCAAACCTGGAAGTCCCAAGTGAAGTGCATGTCACTTACATGCAGTTGTGAAACACGTCAGCGTGACTAACGATCCAGCGTAGGGGGGATGAGTCTGGCAGGCTAGCCTTACAATGATATACAGATGTACTACGATGAGGTTCCCAATGTCCGATGGCAGGAAACGCAGCCTGCCATTGATGGGCTGAGCGGATGATTGCAAACTGGTTTCACGACGTCGTGAAACAGTTTTTTGGCCTACTCGCCATTTTGTCCGTTCACGATGCCGAGCATGCCCGACGCCAGCGGGCATGGACGATTCCGCCCGCTGCCTACAAAAATGGTGGAAGAGGAGGTAATGGATGATTCCAAAAGGAAATCGGAAGGGCACTTGAGGGAAAGAACCTTGCAAGACCATGGGGATAGGGCGGGGGAACGGGGCTGATTGGATTGCTCTACAGAGAGCCAGCATGGACTTGATGGGTTGAATGGCCTTCTGTGCTGTAATGATTCCTTGGACAGAATTTAATGTCCCTTGACTGAGGGTTTGGAGGCAGGGGAGAGGTATTTGATTAGGCAGGAGGACACAGGGTGCCCGCTTAAGTCAGGGACAGGAAAGCTTGTAGACAGTCTTCCTGCTCAGATGTTAACTGAGACCTTTAAGTGGGCAATTAATGTCCACTTAAGGGACTCATCTTTCCGCCACTGGTATTCACGGGAAGTTGCCATACGGGGAACCAGGAAAGCAAACCCATGGGCTTCTGAGTGGGCTTTTTATTCAAAAGCATCAGTGCCTGACTGAGGGGTCTGGCATCAGAAAGGGGGTTCCACTAAGAGCCACTCTACTGCCCTTTCTTTCAACCCCTGCCTAGCCAGCAACCCCATCCCACCCACATTTAACTGTGGCCTGGGTCTCTTGTCAATTCTAGGCCTCTGGTGGATGCGTGAGCAGCAGCATCCACCTCCCCAAGAATGTAGAACTGCTGGCCTCTAATTGACCAATGGCTCTTGGGGAGCGGGATTTCCGCCCCACAGTGTCCTAAATCCTGAGGGGCATCCAACACTGGCCACTTAAGTGCCTGATGGGCAAGACCCTTTTGTGAATATTAAATTTTGCCCCAAGACTCTAAGAGATTTCCGCACATGGGAAATAAACTTGTGTAAAACTATGTAAAATTGGAAATAAACATGCAATACTGTCTATATTATAAATGTAAACATCATTTTTATATTTAATGTAGATTTAGTGCACTGTTGCTCTTGGAAAATTGGAGGATGCATTTGACAAGGTGTGGATTATATCCTGAACCCAGTTTGGAACATTAAATAGCTGATCAAGATCATACTTTAGCTAAATAGTAATAAATTTAGTTTATGCAATAGCAAAAAAAACAGGCTTTTTAATGAATTGACAACCTGTTTTTCTTTCCCATAAAATGCGCTAATGATTAACGCGACTACCAAAGACTAATTTCAGACCCATCATGTCTCACAGCAGCAAAAAAGTCTTTATAAACTTACTCTTATAACTTCCAGTTCTTTGCTTCTTTGCATTAGTTGCTTTTCCAGTTCCACAATTTTTTCCATAGCTTCATTTTCGGTGTCTTGCAACTTTTCTGACAACTGAAATTAGAAGTTTGACATATTTTAGTTCTTGTTTAGTGCTCATCAATACCCGGTCCAACAAAATTAAAATTTAGCCTGCTTTCCTGATAGATCAATTACTCTGGTCAATGGAAAGCTTAACTATACAGAACACCATGGTCAATTCCATTTGTAACTCCTCAAATAATGAGCATCGCCAACAAGTGAGAATCTAACCACCTCCTCTTGACACTCAATGCCATTACATTCATTAAAACCTACACCGTCAACATCCTGGGTTCACCACTGACCAGAAATTTAGCTGGACCGTCCATACAAATACAGTGGCTACAAGAACAGTTCAGAAGTTGGGAATTCTACAGACAGTGACTCACCTCCTGATTCCCTAAAGCCTGTCCGCCATCTATAAGGCACAAGCCAGAAGTGTGATTAAATACTCTCCACTTGCATGGACGAGTGCAACTTCAACAACATTCAAGAAGCTCAACACCATCCAGGGCAAAGCAGCCTGCTTGATTGTCATCTCACTTAACACCTTAAAACATTCAGTCCCTGCAATGCCAGAGCAGAGTGGCTGCAATGTGTACCATCTACAAGATGCACTACAGGAACTCGCCAAGGCTTCTTCAACAGCACATCCCAACCCATGACTTCCAGCACCTAAAAGGACAAGGGCAACAAGTGCATGGGAACACCACCGCCTGTAGGTTGTTCCAAACACTGGGCTTCATAAAATGGTTATGTTTTAAACTTTCCAATTCAAGGTAAAATGGAGTAATTTTGAGAGGAGTATGTGGCCACCTACAAAATCTCCCTGGTTACAAGCCCATGTGACCTGCTTATTATGGAGACAGAAACGCAAATCAAATGTGAATGCAAATTTTAACTCCTAGATAAAAAGGAGACGACGACTGGTCTTACTGCAGGCCTGGATTTTCACCGCTTCGAGTTGACTTGAAAGCCCCTTAAAAATGGAAGGTGGGTCCTGATTCTGGGATTCCCAACCCTATTCCCAGGCTGAGATATTTTTGGGACTGCCTTTAAAGGGTACGGGCTGCTTCCTGCCAGAAGCCTGCATCCGGCAATCCTAACCTGCCCAGCTCCATTGCAACAAAAGGTATCTCCTACTCCTCCCCAATTTTTATGGAGTTGGGCCAGGCTTTTAAGAGTCATGGTTCACAGCCCCTTGGGGAGTAATGAACCCCAGTGTGCATGAGAGGAGCTTCTAAAAAATAAGTTCAAAAGGTCCTCCTCATGCCCCCTTATTCCAAGTTATGCACTCCACCCACGTTCTATGTCCCCTCATGCTCCCTATGCTAAGCTCTGCCCTTCCAACCATCCCTTCAGGCCCCTCATACCCCCGCTACCAAGTTCTGCACTTCTACCCGTTCCCCCAGGCCCTTCATGCCCCCTATGCTAAGCTCTGCCCTTCCAACCATCCTTTCAGGCCTCTCATATCCCCTCTACCAAACTCTGCACTTCCACCCACTCCCTCAGGCCCCTTATGCCCCCTATGGCAAGCCTTGGCACTAATATGCCTATTGACCCACTGCACACTTCCTAGAACCAATGTAAGCATAGTGTATAATGGGATGTCAAAAAGAAAGCTTTGAAAGAAATGTAATCCATTAATAAATTTCTCCTTTACAAAAAGGAATCTGGACAGTAAGCTAATTAAAGTGTCAATCATCCAGACCCTTTGAAGTTTCAAAAACCACAAACACTTAAAACCAATTAAGTTATATTAACAAACATAGTGAAATTGACCACAGAAATCAGAGCATCCGAGCTGTCAATCAAACAATATTTCCACTGGGGTGCAGGTGTTCTGTTAGTCTAATAGACTTCTGGGCTCTCAGTCAAGCCTCATTATGTACACTTGGCTAAAAGCCCAGACATCTATTAGAACTACAGAACACCTCCTCCCCAGAACAAGAAATGTTTGATTGACACCTGGCCCCCAGCAATAAAGATCCCACCTTGGCAGGCACTTTCTTCCGAGGTGGACAGGCTGAGCCAGGACTTTTGCTGACTCCCCTTACCCACCTCAAGGAAGAAAATCCAGGCTACAGACACTCAGGCAGGGAGATAGAAAACCCACAACTATACCCAGAAGAAAAGGACTGTTTTTGGGTTATCCACCAAGCACAGTGCTGGTGAGAATGGATTCCGGTTTCGACAAAACAAATCCTGTGGAGAGTTAAACACTAAGGAGTCACCTGAGGGTACCTTGCAGCTAGAAGTCCATTCAATTATGCTCAGAAAATTGTGAAGGGACTCTGCTTAAAAGGTTCACCCTGGTGAGGCAGAGAGGAGAGACCCTGTTAAAGCCAGGAGGAGATTGGGACTTTAAACACAAGACTACATTTCTGCTGAGAGTGTGGTGTAAGGCACAAACATGGTATGAGGTTTTTGGTCGTGTTAAGATATTATTGGGGAATACTTTTTCTGTAGCTTACTGTATTAATTGCCTGCTAAGTAATGTTTAGTCAACGTAGATATGCTTTTCACAGTAAAAGTCTTAAAATGTGACAATTTGTTATGTGATTCTTTGCAATAGTCACTGGGAAAATCATTTTTTTTTTTAAAAGTTATTGGTCGCTACAAAGTTTCTCTCCAAGTCACAAGCCACCCTGATTTAGAACTATCACCGTTTCCTCACTGTCACTGGGTCAAAATCCTGGAACTCCCTCCCTAACAGTACTGTGGGTGGATCTACGCCATGTGGATTGTAGCAGTTCAAGACATCACACCACCATCATCTCAAGGGTAAATAGGAATGGACAAAAAATGCTGGGCTTGCCATTGACACCCACATCCCATGAATTAATAAAAAAAATACTTTTAAATGGCAGTCACTGGTGTCAGGTGAGCAAACGCAGTAGCCAACTGTGTACAACAAAGTCTCTCAAACAGAAAATCACCAGTTAATTAAGGTTTCAAATCACTTCACTGCCAGTTCGGACACAGCCTGGTTATGATTATTTTCATGCACCAAATAAGAGGTGCAGCTTTTTTTAAAAAATTGTCCACTGAACACTGTAACTCATAACTACATCCGACAGCACTGACAAGCTAATCTGCACTACAAAATGTTCTTTGAAGTCCTGCAGAATCTCACAATCTATCACAGCTGCAACGTCACAGCTGTCTACTTATAATGGCATTCTGCACCAATCAAAATCTTTGCATTATTATCCAGTAATAATGACCTAATCCTTTTTATGTTGACCTGTCTTAACCATTTGATCCTGAAATTATTTCCCAGTATTTCAAGGAAATTAACTAATTATTTTGTGGTTGTAGCTAATCACTAAATGTAGTTTCTTAATCATATCAACTGGGCACTGCAGGTCTCATTGAAAATTTAAAGCAATGATTACATGAGAAATGTTTTCTTCCAGTTCTTCCACCCTCTCCAAGGCAGCATTCTTGGTTTCAGCATCTTCCAGTAATGCACCCACATCAAACACGTTGTCCAAGTAGGCCTGAATCTGCACCTGCAGTTTGTCACTCTCTGTATTTTTTAGTTTCTAAAAAACAAAGACAATTCCTCAACATTAGAGTTCATATCAAGATATCAAGCTACTTTTAAATATAGGTCTAAAGTTCACTTTAAAAAAAAGCTATTGGAATAAGGTTATGTAATAAGTGGCTAGTATGATTTGTGAACTGCACTATTCTCTCTTCTCAGCTTTAGTATGCACTGAATTTATATTTTTGGGTGGGACACAGTATTAGAGAATAGGCTTTGTGTATTAATCACTCCTACAGTTCTTTAACGGCTCTATTCCAATCCCCCAGCTTTTCTGTCTCTGGCTTGTCTGCTCTGACAATGTCACCTTCTATACCAGTGCTTCTGATGTATTTTCCTTTTAATCAGGTAAGTGTGAGGTAGTGCATTTCGGAAGGAAGAATAAAGAATCCACTTACATCTTGGAAAATAAAGGTCTAAATGGAGTAGAGAAGCAAAGGGATCTAGGGATGCATATATACGTATCACTAAAAGTAGTGGCGCAGGTCAATAACACCATAAAAGCAAAGGAAGACAGCACCAGGCCTAATTTCTAGAGGAATAAAATCAAAAGGCAAGGAGGTTGTGTTAAACTTGTTAAAGAACCTTGGTTAGACCACACTTGAGTACTGTGAGCATGTTATAAAATGGATATTAGGGGCACTGGAGAAGGTGTAATAAAGATTTTCGAGGACGATACCAGAATGGAGAAGTTATACCTATCAGGAAAGGCTGACCAAGTTGGGTCCCTTCTCTATAGAAAAATGAGAAGGCTTAAGAGTGACCTGGTTGTGGCGAGTAGCATAGTACTATTTAAGGAGAAGCTAGATAAACACATGAGAAGGAGAGAAAGGAATACATATTTTGATAGGATTATATGACATAGGATGGGAAAACAGGGGACTCACGTAGAGCATAAACACCAGCAAGAGCCAATGGGGCTGAATAACCTGATTCTGAAATGTATATTCTACATAATTTAGGAGGGAATGGGAGATTCCTTTGAAATACCTATTCTCATGTTGCATTAATGTTTGAACGGCAGCACTGGACAAAAGAGCATAGAATGTAAATGTCTGCATTTGAGGCAGTAACAACAATACTTTCGTTCTAAACAGGATATATCCTGTTTAATCGAGTAAAACAAAGGAATCTAAATGGTTACTGTTTACTCATTCCTTTTCAACCATATACAAAGTCTCAGACAATTTTAGATCAAGACCTTCTTACTAAGGTTATTAATGCGATACCATAAGTTACAGTTGGGATGGGACACATTAATAATTCACAACAGTTGTCTTGACATAGTTCCATCTTCTTAAATCGTTCCCTTGTAAATGACATAATTTCTTTAGGCATTATTGCCTAAATTAAATTATTGCCACATCTTCCTCTATTCTCTTCTGAATTTTTGGAATTAAGAGTTATCTTAAATATTCATGCCATTATACCGCTAACAGTTTCCGAAGTAAGGTAAAATGGTCTAGGTTCCAGCTGCTGTCCAAGGCATGACCAATGGCGATTACATTGACTTGTGTGTGTGTGTGTGTGTGTGTGTGTGTGTGTGTGTGTGTGTGTGTGTGTTGCAGGTGAAGTCAAAATCTGCTGCAACAGCAAAAAAAAAACTCAAGACAAGAAATATAATCCTAAAACTTCTAAATCAAATATTTTTTTTAAATATTGCTAAAGACTGCTAATTTAGTTACAGTGACAGAAACTTAGATCCTGGATAAGAAAATGGAATAATGTTGTTAAATAACCGGCATTGATTACTAAGTAAAAGAATACCCACATCCAGGTATTCATCGAGTCCTAGTTTGGTGAACTCATATTGGAGATGCACTCGGAAATTCATATCCTCTACAGAATGGACCACAATGTTAATAAACTGCATACAGGCCACCTAGAAGCAAAGGGAGATTAAAAAAAACATTATAATCAGGGAATTATATTCTTTAGACCTAGCACTGATGGAAAAATAAAAAGCATACCTTCATCCTATAACAATTGATGTTTCAATTTGAATTGAAAGCCATCAAATTTTACTAAATAATGCAATTGTGGTTTAAAGCACTTGTCGGTTTGTTTTTGTATTGTAAATTGCATTTGCATACATTTAATAATCCCCAACAGATAATGGCAATTGCCTGATAATTGAGGGCTATTATCTCAAGAGCAATTACGTTTTCTGAAACAACCTGTTGAATATTTTATCAACGTCAGGAATATATCATTAACACATTAAAACCACAAAGTCTTTCAAATGCAAAGTATATTACCACAGAGCCTAGAATGATTTCAACCTATTGGGATTCTTTTGACATAGATAAGTTATTAGCTGTTGACAGTTAAATTCAGGCAAATAGGATGTATTTGGTCGGAACGATTTAATTTAAAAAATAACTTTAGGAATAAACGGTTGAAACAAACAAGGTAAAATCCTGTACATCAGGTGCACTGCTTTTTCTTACACCAGGTCACCAAAAAGACTGAAGCCATAACCAAGGGCAGAATTTTTCCCTTGGGTCGGGTGGGCGCAGCGGGCAAGCCCGACTATGATTTCATGCTGGCTGGCCAATTAAGGGCCCGCAAATGTGAAACACAAGCTGATAACCTCAGCGCTGCTGGAGAGGAGGGGGAGGAGCGCGAGTGCTGAAGTGTGCACATCTGCGGTGGTGTGCTCATTGAAAGCTCCCTGAAGCACAGAGCTGCCTCAGGGAGCTGAAGATTTTTAATCTGAAAACTAAAGACTTTACATGTGAGATAAACATGTCCCCACATGTAATTCTGTCGCATGAACAGGAATATGTAAAAAAAGGATGTTGAAAATGTTTTATTGCTTCTGTAGTAAATGTTGGAAACCTCATCCCATCCGTGAATGAGGTTTCGTTAAAAATGCGAAGGCCGCCTGGTCTATGCACCTGTTCACCAACCGAACGATTGAGCAGGCAGTGAAAAATCCAACTTCATTAATTACTTAATGGCCTTAATAGGCCTCTTAATTGTCAGCAGGCGCGCCCGCTGACCGAAAGATCGTGAGAGGGCACGATGACGTCATTGCGCACTATTTCGCTCCTTTTCGGATCGGGAGCACACCCGCCCGACAAGGGAAAATTTCTGCCCCAAATTACAGTCCTGGGCTTATAAGTTGAAAGATCTGGGGTTCTAGCAATCACTATGAGTAACATGTCCAGCTCTGATCACTGAGATCAAAGAGAGGCATTTGAGGTCAGGAGAGCATGCAGAAAAGAGCTCAGAGTCTGACCTCTGGTGTGGAAAGATCGAGTTATGAAGTAAGACTAAGGCTGGTGCCCACTGTGGGGAATGCAGCGAGCCAGCCAAAAGTCTACTGACTTTCAGCGAGACCGGATGATCCCAACAGCGGGCAGGGCTGGAAAATCCTGTCCTAAATTTTCAGCCTGGAAAGGAGGCAACACTGGTTAACTTAGAGGTTAATAATTAGTAAATGAGGTATGCAAAAGGTTAAATCAGAATTGTGTTATTTTAATGAGATTGTTCAAAAGTTTGATCAGTTAAGGAAATAGCAACATAATGCACGCAAATTGCATGACACAACATTTTACATCATTGAACTCCAGTATCACAGAATTATTTTTCAGTGTTATCAGATTGTTCACTGAAAGAAATATTATTCATGTTGCAACTCTGTCATTTCAATCTGCTAGGCGGCTGTGGTCTGTGATACAGATCCAGACACACTGCACCATCATTCAATGATTTTATCCAACATTTTTTTGTGTGTTTTAGTCCACAGCAGAGCATTCTCGCTGATCCTCATCCATCATTGATAATCTTCAACACACTGAAAGTTTAACTACTGTGGACTAATGGATCAGGTCAAAGCTCTGCACTCCTGCTACATCCAGTTGTGTATGGAGGTGGACAATTAAACAACTGACAGGAGTCGTCAACTTCATGAACATCGCCATCCTCAATAATGGTGGAGCCCAGCTCTTCAGTGCAAAAGAAAAAGATAAAGCTTCAGCAAGATGTGTCCAGCGGATGGTCCATCTTGGCCTCCTCCTGAGATCTCCAACATCACAGGTCCCGATCTTCAGCCAATTTATGGAGCCATTACTCCACAAGATATCAAAAAATGGCTGAAGGAAATAGATACTGCAAAGGCTATGGGTCCTGATAATATCCTGGCTGTAGTACTGAAGATTTGTGCGCCTGAACAAGCCATGCCCCTAGCCAAGCTTTACCAGTACAGCCCACAACACCGGCATCTACTCGACAATGTCAAAAATTGCCCAGATGTGTCTTGTCCACAAAAAGCAGGACAAATCAAATCCGGCCAATTACTGCCCCATCCGTGTACTTTTGATCGTAAGCAGAGTGATAGATGTGTAACTGATAGTGCTATCAAATGGCACTTACTCAGCAGTAACGTGCATATCAATGATCAGTTTGGGCTCCGCCAGGATCACTTGGCTCCAGATCTCGTTTTAGCCTTGCTGGAACATGAATTCCAGAGGTGAGGTGAGAGTGACTGCTCTTGACATCAAGGCAGCTTTCATCAAGGAGCCCTAGTAAAATTGATGTCAATAGGAATCAGGGGAAAACTTACCATTAGTGGAAATTATACTTAGCTCAAAGGAAAATGGTTGTGATAGTTGGAGGTCAATCATCTCAGTCCCAGGAGATCACTGCAGAAGTTCCTCAGGGTAATCCCCTAAGCCCAACCATCTTCAGCTTCTTCATCAATGATCTTCTTTCCATCATAAGATCAGTAGTGGAAACATTCGCTAATGATTGCACAATGTTTAGCACCATTCATAACACCTCAGTTACTAAAGCTGTCTCTGCCTGCCTGCAGCAAGACCTGGACAACAGTCAGGCTTGGGCTGATAAATGGCAAGTTAACACTCGCACCACACAAGTGCCAGGGAATATTGTGGCAACAGTGGAATGCAGCCCCAAATTACTTACAGGCATTTTGAACTTTTTAAGGAAGACACATGTCTTTTATTAAAAAAGCATACAAGCAAAGACACTGAACAAAAGATGGCTGAGAATGTAAAGTAACCACCTTCTGGAAAATTCCTATGTGGATTATATTTGACAGACTAGTCCAGAGAGAACATGAAATGTCGCACCTAAAAAGGTGTCAAAGCCTACTTCAGACAGACGTACTTGAGAGGAAGAGATGAAATGCAAAAGACTGAACTTCAATCTCCTGTGGTTGCAGAGACAATGGAGTTTAATTACCACATCTCAGCAGAAAGCATCTCCTGTTGAATTATATCTCAGAATGTGGTAATGATCTGAGTTGAAAGAAAACAGACTCTGGGCAAAAGACATGTTTGTTTTTTTCCCTTCCAGGAATACACAAAGGAAAGGGGTTAAAAAGCTAGAACTGATCTGGGCATTCTAGTTCTGGTGTGCCTATGAAAGTTACAGCAGAAGATTGACTAGGCACCCCTTTGTAGCTTGTAGGCAAAGGCTCTCTCCTCTCCATTGCTGGGGGCAAGTCAGCAAAGCCACAATAAAAAAGGGATTGGACAGTTTCTTCAGCTAACCTGCAGAACCAAGTGTCTCCAAACCCAACTGCAAACCTGTCAAAGTCAGCTCTACTGGAATCACCCAACTTAACCGCTGCAACGTATCGCCATCTATGCCTCACGGACAAGCCAGAGGCTGATTTTTTATCTCTTTTTCAACTTTTATTTGGGCTGAACTTCTCATTTCTGCTCTGTGTGTACGTGTGTTGTGTTTTTATTATTTCCTTTTTGGGTTTTTACTAAATAGGGGCAGAATTTTCTGCCTGTCGGGCAGGTGGGCCTGACCCAATCTCCGGCAGACGGGGAGCCGATCCCCACCGGAGAAGCGGGCCGCAACGCCATTTTACGTGCTTCACAGGCACTTCCTGTGCGGGCAGGGAGGATTCCCCACAAGTGAGAGTGCGCTCTTTCGCACATGCGCACGAAAGAACGCACATCTCCCTGAGGCAAAGTGCAGCCTCAGGGAGATCGCTGCCACTTTGAAAAAGATTAAAAATAGAAAAGAAAAATCCCCTAACATGTCCCCCTCATGTGACAATGTCACATGAGATGAGACATGTTCGTAATTTACACTATAACTTTATTAAACTTTTTAAAGCCCTGCATGAAACCTCATCCCGCCGGTGGATGAGGTTTCATGTTTTTTCTATTTGCCGCTGGGGCTCCTGGCCGTCCCACCAACCTTAAGGTTGGATGGGCAGGTCCCTTTAATTGGCTAAATGATCCTGTCAATGGCCTCAATTGGCCATTGACAGGTCGGTGATCCCGCAGCTGATTTTGCTGCGCCCCCGCCTTCCTGGAAATTTAAATGGGTGGGGGGGTGACATCAGATGTTCCGCCCGATATCATCCCGCGTCATTTTATGCGTTGGTGAGCGGGCCACACTCCCTGCTTGCCAGTGGCAAAATTCTGCCCTAGGTATCTACAGGGGGAAGGGATCCCTTTTAAATTAACTTTGTTGCAATCAAACGTGGGGATCAAATAAAATAGGGGAGCCAGCTCATTCCTCCTCACCCAGGAGCATAGCAAATTGGGGTATCTCATCTGGGATGATAACAAATTGGGGTCCCATTCGGGAAGTTATCAAATTGGGGGATCTCGCCCAGCCCAAGTCATAACAATAACCATCACCAACATTCAGTGGCATTACCACTGGTGAATCCCCCCACCTTCATCATCCTGGGGGTTACCACCGACCAGGACCTGAACTGGACTAGCCATTTAAATATTGTGGCTACACAAGCGAAGCCAGAGACTGGGAATCCTGCAGCAACTAACTCACTTCCTGACTCTCCAAAGCCTGTCCATTGTCTACAAGGCACAAGCCAGGAGTGTGATGGAATATTCCCCATTTGCTTGGATAAGTGCAGCTCCAACAACACTCAAGAAGCTGAATACCATTGAAGACAAAACAGCCCATTTAATCAGCACCCCATCCAAGTACACTCCTTAAACATTCCTTAAACATTCACTCCCTCCACACTGGCGCACAGTGGCAGCTGTGTGCACCATCTATAAGATGCACTGCAGCAACTTGCCAAAGTTTCTTTGACTGCACCTCCCAAATCCCTGATCTCTTAGAAGAACAAGGACAGCAGGTGCATGGGAACTCTACAAAGTTCCTCTCCAAGCCACTTACCAAGCTGACTTGGAACGAGAATCGCATTTCCTTCACTATAGCTGGGTCAAAATCCTGGTACCCCGCTCCAACAGAACTGTGGGTGTACCCAAACCATAGGAACTGCAGAGGTTCAAGAAGGCAGCAGCTCACCACCACCACCTTCTTATAAGCAATTAGGGATGGGCAATAAATGCTGACCTTGCCAGCAACACCCACATCCCATGAATGAATTAAAAAAGTGGTAATATTGCTCAAATCGCAATATGGATATGTATTGTACCCCTGAAAAAAATGAGATGAGACATTTGTAGACAAAATCTGATATCTATAGATACTACACAGCGCCAACATTTTTCTTAATGTCCACTTCGCCAGTATAGGAATTTATCTGGAGAGGTGATACATGATAACAAAGGTGCAATGAAGGGTACAAGATTTATTAAGTTAATAAGATGTTTACCATGAAGTCAATGTTATTGTCTTCATTTCGGAAATGTTCCATTAGCTTTTCAAATCGGTACTTTTCACCACACACCTGAGGAGAGATGTAAAATGAGAAAAAAATTTAAACAATTCCATTTAAACACTAGAGGGTGCTCTATGTACAGATTAGGAACAAGACTCACAACCATGTACCATTTTAATGAGCGAATTGGCAGTACATAGCAACTGTACACACAATAATTTTCTCCGAATGTTGGTAAATCAACTGTAAAATAATAGTTATTTCTGTAAAATAAACAAATAACTAGTTAGACAGCACATAATTCACACAGTTGGTTCACTGGTACCACATAATTTAGCTGTGCATCAGTTTCTAAACCTAGGATATAACCTTAAAATCTCTCTTCATTGGCATTTCTCATTACATACTCTGCAGTTATCCAAGAAAATAGCAAAAATCAAGATGTGTGATTTGCATAGCAAGGAGATGCAAGGGCTTCTGAATGAGCTGAAGGTGGAAGTCTCCCAGCTCTGTGTTGCCGAGGTAACAGGAGGAGGCTGCATCCAAGCTTCCAAGACCTGTATTGTTTGTAAGTCTGTTGCTGGAGATTTTAGGTTCTCACTCTATATCTGACAATAAAGAGGTTTCACATAAGAAAAGAAAGGCAAGTTTTTGGATCTCAGGCCCAAGAAGGTTAAGGCAAGTTAGACAAATTAACACATGACTATGCATTTCCAGAACAGCTGAGTAAAATATTACCCAAATGTGTAATACAAATTTGATGCAAATATAACCTTCAGCAGAGCTCACTGCAAAAAAAAACACTGAATTAAAAAACAATTGTTTATGCTACATACTTCATAAAAAACAGGTTATGAGGGAAAACACCAGGAGGACACGCCTTCAAATAACAGGCTGATTTATGTGAACACTAAATGAAAAAGAACTTTAGCATGTCACTTCATTTACTTAAGATAAATTAACTTATTGTTCTACTGAACTGAAGAAGCTGTAAGATGCATATTATTAATCATGTGAGAGCTGCAACGTTCATTTTCCCAGCAGTGGTTTAGTCTCATTTATCAACCATCTTTTTTTGAAACCACTAATTTTCTCTCTCCTTCTACTCAGAAGTAATTTTTGGTACAGCTGCACAAGTGCCAAGTGCCTTTTCGTATTTGTCAAAATGGCCATTATTCTTGTCTAAACGTAGACAGTGAGTTTTGGCAGACTGCACAAATCTGGGGGCATCGCAGGCGAACATAATCCAATCCTAATCCTTAATCTACGTAAAAACGTTCAAGCAGGAGTCACAGGACAACAAATAGGAGCAGAACACTGTTCAATTTTCATTCCTTAACGCAAGGGGAATGAAACCAATTATACCATTTCTATTGCTGTTCTGGCTGATCTCACTAACTCAATTCCTACCAGGGATTAAACCTGTGATCTTCTTAGTATGGTTTAGCTACACACTAATTTAACCATCTGTGCCCTCAGGAGAAAAAAGTTATCTTCAGCTTCTTTCTATATGTCCAATCACCATATAATCTGTGTAGATAAGAGTTCATTGTATGCTGTTCAAACTAGAGTTGCAATTTAGGATTTGAATAATATAACTTCCCATTATGTTTAATATTCAAGTATTACTTATGATTAATTTAAATACTGTTCTTTAATCCAGAATTTTCCCTGTGGTTGTAAAACATGTGCAAAATGTAGTTAAATCATTGTGCAATAGTTGAATTCAATAGTTATTCATATCTATTTATCAATTATACAGATGATTATAATTGCTTGATGCTCACACCCAATTTACTGCAGTTATAGAATGCTCCATAAGAGAAACAGACCATCTGGCCCACCAATTCTGTGCTGCTGTCCTTTCCACATGAGCCACCAGTCTAATTCCACCCTTGGCTTTCTCTACAAACCCTGTAATGTTCCCCTTCTTAAAACAACTAATTCACTTTTGAAAATATATTTTATGGACTCCACTTTAACAATAGTTTATGGCAGAGAATTCTACATTCTACAATGTTTCCCAATTCATTACTTTAATTTGTTAGCTTCATTAATATGTTTTGGTAGTTTACAGATGAGCCACTTTTGAGGTGTCATGTGGGAGAAACACGATGCAAAATTCTTTAAAAATGAAGAGACAAAATTATAATTTGAAAAGAAGAGCAGGTGAGTTCAGAACTTACAAAAGTAAGGATTAGTTAACTTGAGTACAGAGGATGCTCATCACTTAAAGCTTTTTCCCCCAAGATCAGTGACCTCATTGGTTTACATGTTTCGGAAACATTCCATCTCAGAGAAAGAGGGAAATAATGGCTCCACAGCTCACAACAATTTTAAAATATGTTCTTGAGCCATACTCTTTGCCCTACACTTTGTCCGGTTTTGAACTTGGTAAAGGGAAAAGGTTCTATTTCAATGTAATTTCATACTTACCTGGCAGGGGTGAGAGACCAGGATCAAGATGATGGTTCTCCCAGGACAAGTTAAGTTCGCAGAGTTCTGGGTTTGATTTATTTTTGGGATGTTTCAGCTCAAGCTTTCAGCCTTCCACCCTTTGGTATTGGAAGCTTAACTGCAGTTGTTTGTTTTCCATCTGGTTGGAGCTTTAATGCCTATCCAAGAAAGAGGTGCTGGCTACAACCAGCAACTGGACCCCAAACTACTGGATGCATAACACCATTAGGATGGTGGTGAAAGATAGTGAAGGATGTACACTCATTGACTGTGACTTCTTCATTAAGAGAGTAGTTTTAGAATGTTACAGATTTGGGGCTGTGGATGTCCACTGCCTTCAGGACTTGCCTAGTGCTAGATACTTTGACATGATCTTCAAGAATGTCGCTGCATATGAAATTTTTCAGCATGCCCAAGGAGAAAAGGAAACCAACTGAGAATCCGAACCTCAAACCTCAAAGCAAAGAGGCCAGCACACCCCAACCTCAAAGTGAAGAGGCCAGTGCGCCCCAGCTCCAATAAGCCAGCAGCACTGGTCTACTACATGATGTGTTTTGATCTTTGGGTGCTTTGCTAAGGTCAAAGCTGACCCGCTGTATCTGGGATACAGTACCTCAACGCTTACAGGCAATGGTCACAATGGTAGTCCCATGGGTCATCAATCTGCTCAGGAGGATACAATTCCCATTCCTCCAGCCTTGGATTCTGCTGTGGGGAAGCAACTTCACCATTTCTGAAGTTAAGGGGTGGTGGCTGGTCACCTCCTCGTAGCAGAAGTACCATATAAAAACACTCAGCTGTGGTTAATCAACATGAACAAAACAGTGAATTCCCAACAATCCTCCAGCAGCTCCCACTGCTGCTGGTGACATCCAGGCCAGTCATTCTGGGAAGTGACTTCAACTGTATCATCGATGGGGCTGGACGATCCGGCAGGACCAACAGCAAACTGGAAATGACATCCAGACTCCTGATGGGAAAAGAAAAAGACGCCAAGCTGCTCTTCAGCAGCCCTGCAGATGGAGCGCTATGCAGGTACACCTGGTCGATCCATTCTGCTTGTGCTTTGGTTGTGCTAGAATCACAGACTAACATCTATATTCCACCAAGATTTATATGGTTAGCACTAGTTAAACCATACATGACCTGCTGAAATGGTAGTCCTGATAATGGAAAACTTATAAATGGAAATAATCTGGAGATGGGCCCTGAAGATTTGAAGCGATGGAGCTGTGGCTGTTTCCTTTGGCAGCTTGTTCCAGTGTGGGATTGTCCATGGAAAGAAAGATTGTTGACACTGTCTTGGAAACAAATGGTCTTTGTAGTTTCTGTGGATGGCTACCTTATATGTTGTCACTGAAAGAGGGCGCCAGGTACTTGTTGCTGTCAATTCCCACGAGTCCATACCATGTTTTATAGAACATGGTCAGTCTAATTTTCTCCCTCCCTTGCTGTAGTGACTCCCATTCCAAATCTTTGATCAAGGATGTGACACTGGTGTATTTCCCACACTAGTTTGTGCAGAATTCGTGCAACACATGTTTGGATTGGTCAATCTTATTTATATATTTTGCCATATAAGAATTTCACACACAACTTGCATACTCCAAAACTGGACAAACAGATGCTTGGTAAGCTATAACTCCGATATTTTTGTTGCAATACAAAGATTCCTCCTCAGAAATCCAAAAACCCTGTTTGCTTTGGATGCTATCTGCTGAATGTGGAATCCCAGGTGAAAACTGCTTTTCAGATGAACCTGTATGGTTGTATATCTACTTGCTGGAGAATTTGATCACAGAAATTAAAGCTGTTGGTGAATCCTTTTGGTTGATAGTACACATGACATAGCATTTTTTAATCACTAAATGCCAATTCCCATTGGTCCTGCCAATTTTACAATTCCAGAAGATCATCTTGCAATGAATTGATATGATCTTGAGTTTTCTCTGATGCATAAACTACACAGTCGCCCGTAAAGAGTCACACCTTGTTTTTTAACTTGTTGGGAAGGTTTTCTTTGTGTACGTCAAGAATAGTAGAAGACCCAACACAGTTCCTGGAGGCACCCTGGAAAGGAGACCTCTAGGAGAGAATGACTCCCCATCACACACCAATCTCCATCATCCGTGGGGGAGCAAGTGCCAGATCCAATTTGATAATGCCTCTCGACTCCATAGTATTGAAGTTTAAACAAGAGCATTTCATGCATAGTTTTGTCGAAGGCTTTTGAGAAATCCAGCATTGCCACGTGAGTACTTCAATCTCTTTCGAGACTTGAAGCTAGGTCATCACCGTCTGTAAAATTGTGTTTCGATAGATTTTTTTGACCAAAAGCCATGCTACCTACCTGGATTTCGGAGCTTCAAAGTGCTTCATGACATGAGAACAAACAATTTGCTCAAGCAATTTGCACATGATGCTGGTGAGAGATACTGGTTTGTATTTTTCTGGCTGACCCACACCCATTTTGGAATATGACACAGATGTTATCTCGTCTCCACTGGTCTGGTAAGTAGCAGATGTTGATTGACTCTTGAAGAGATTGGTCAATATTGGAGCCCATTCTTCAGCTGCTAACTTGAAGATCCAGGGAGGTATTTCATCTGGACCTGGAACTTAATTTGGATTTATTTCTTGCAATAATTACAAACCCTTTCTTTACTTATAATGAGTTTTAGTGTGTCTGTACATGGTCACTGTCTAAGCTGCATTTGTGTGTTCAATCTTATCTGGTAAATTAGAGCTTCTACTTTACCTTTAGGATCATAGAGCTGAATTTTCCCCTCATGGGGGGAGGGCGTGGGGGGTGGTTGGTTGTGCGGGGGCTGGAGGGAGCGAGCACACACCCGATTGGCACCCCGATCGGGTCTGCGTCACCATTTTACGTGGGCGGGTCAATTAAGGCCCGTCCAGCGTAACGCTCGCCCAGAAGCACTGAGCGCTCTCTGTGCGGGTGCGGAGGGATTCCCCGAGTTGGGGCCAGCACTCTTACCTGCATGCGCGTGAAATGGCACAGAAATCTCCCTGGGGCACAGAGGTGCCTGAGGGAGATCAATTTAAGGTTTTAAAATTTAAATAATGGAAAAAAAACTTTTAAAACATGTCCTCTCATGTGACAGTGTCACATGAACTGGGACATGTCAATGAATCTTTTTATTAATTTTTATTGCATTTTAAAACACTTCATGAAACCTCATCCCACCCGTGGATGAGTTTTCATGAAATATGCAAAGGCCTATTCACCCACCCACCAACATTAAGGTTGGACAAGCAGCTCATTTAACTGTTTTAATTAGTTTTTGAACAGGCCTTAATAGGTCTTTGACAGTTCGGTGGGCATGCAGCCGAGTCAGCTGCGCGTCCGCCAAACTGAAAATCTAAATGATGTGCGGTGACATCAGGACACCCGCCCGACGTCAGCACGCATGTCATTTTATGTGTCAGCAAGCAGGCCCTGCCTCCGCTCGCCAACCTGAAAATTCTTCCCAAATATAACTCTATTTTCTATTTTGATGTCTGAAATGCCCATTTCTTCCTTTCTTAATGAATGACCAGAATGAATGACTAGAAGCCTCCTTAACGGTGGTCATCAGATAGAAACCTAACCTTGCCTTGTTTTGTTGGGAGCTTTCTTTACTTTGCTCTAACAGGTTTTGTATTCCTTCCAGTCCTCTGCATCCCCAGACAACTTAGTCTTGTTATAAAGATGCTGTTTCTTTCTGTGTAGACTACTGTGTTCTCTATGGAACCCATGGGAGGTTTCTCCTGTTGGATGGTACGTAGTTATCCATGGCTTTTGGCAAGGCATTTTGCAGTTCCAGGATTGACTTCCTGTTTGTGTCCCGAGCATTCACAGTCAGATCCACTGATGTCAAGTTTTTCTCTGACCACTGCTTCTTACTAGCCAATTGTCACCTACAGGAACACCAGAGGGTTGGCAGGTGGACATGGAAACTGAATGTGAAATTGCTGACCCCAGGAAACATTGAGGAACAAATGTTGGGGAATCATAAAAACCCTCTTCTGAGTCCCTGGCATCTGTTGGGAAGCAGTCAAGGTGAACATCAAGAGGTCCTTTATCCTCCAAGGCGTTCAGAAGGCCGGAGAGAAACAGAGAGAAATGTCCCAACTCCAGAAAAGCAGGCAGATTCTGCTCCTACTGGAGTCGATGGGGATCAGGTTAAGGCGGACCTCCAAGAGGTAACGAGCAAGTGGGCCTCACTCTTTGCAGCAGAGGCCTCCGAAAACATCTTCCAGGCCAGAGTCCAGTCAATGGAACAGGATGAGACACGCTCCCATTTCTTCTTCCAAAAGGTAGAGAGAGATCTCCGTGATCAGTAGCCTGAAGGAAGATGATGGCTCAGTAACAACTTCGCTGTCTGACATACTAAGGAGCTGCATATCCTTTTATGCCTTTTTGTATGATATGAAGCCCACAGACTGCACAGCTTTCCAGTCCTTCCTGTCTCTATCACAAAACTCTTAGAAGAAAATACACAGGAGTGTCTGGACAAACCACTGGACAAGGTGATAAAGGTCATCAGGTCATTCAAGATGAGTAAAACTCCCAGAAGCTTACTGGCCAAGCTGTATTCAACCCCTATAGGAGTGAATCAGCTCAGACCTGCTGCAAGTGTACGAGAGCATGCTTCTGCCTGGCAGCATGTCAGAATCCATGAGGAAAGGCAGCATCACCCTCCATAGGCGAGAAGGAGCAAATTAGAAGTCAGAATTAGAAATGCACCAGGCATACCTAAATGTGAGAAATCAACCTGGTGAAGCTGCAACACAAGATTACCTGCATGCCAAACAATGGTAGCACCATATGGTAGACATAGTTAAGCAATCCCACAACCAACAGATCAGATCCAAGCTCTACACTCCTGCCAAATCCAGGCGTGAATGGTGATGGCCAATTGAACAACTACTGGGAGAAGGAAGCTCCACAAATATCCCCATCCTCAATGAAGCCCAGCACATCAGCGCAAAAGAGAAGGCCAAAGCATTTCAACTATCTTCAGCCTGAAGTGCCGAGTGGATGATGCATCTCAGCCTCCTCCTGAGGTTCCCAGCATCCCAGATGCCAGTCTTCAGCCAATTCGATTGGCTGCACATGATATCAAGAAGTGGCTGAAGGCACAAGATACTTCAAAAGCCATGGGCCCTAACAACATTCCAGCAGTAGTACTGAAGACTTGTGCTCTAGAACTAGCCATGGCCCTAGCCAAGCTGTTCCAGTACAGCTACAATACTGGAATTTACCCTGCAATATCGAAAATTGCCCACGTATGTCCTGCCCAAAAAAAAATGAGAAATGCAATCCAACCAATTACTGCCCCATCAGTCTACTCTCGATCATCAGTAAGGGGATGGAAGCGGTCATTGACAGTGCCATCAAGTGGCACTTACTCAGAATAATAATAATAGACTCTATGAGTCTATGAGCCTATAATAACCCTCATCACCAGTGGTCAAATTAGGTTCTGCCAGAGCCACTCAGCTCATGACCTCATTGCGGCCTCAGTTCAAACATGGACAAAAAAGCAGAACTCAACATGTGAGATGACTGTGACTGCCCTTGACATCTAGGCAGCATTTGACTGAGTGTGCCATCAAGGAGCCCTAGCAAAACTGAAGTCAACCGGAATCGGGGGAAAACTCTCCGTTCGTTGGGGTCATACCTAGCACAAAGGAAGATGGTTGTTGGAGGTCAGTTATCTCAGCTCCAGGACATGACTGCAGGAGTTCCTCAGGATAGTGTCCTAGGCACAACCATCCTCAACTGCTTCATCAATGACCTTCCCTCCATCAAAAGGTCAGAAGTGGACTTGTTCGGTAATGACTGCACAATGTTCAGCACCATTCACGACTCCTCAAATACTGAAGCAGTCCGTGCCCATATGCAGCTAGACCTGGACAATTTTCGGGCTTGGCTGATAAGTGGCAAGTACCATTCACGCCACTCAAGTCATCTTCCCTTGACATTCAATGGCATTATCATCGCTGAATCCCTGACTAGCAACATCCTGGGGGTTACCATTGACCAGAAACTGAACAGGACCAGACTAGCCATATAAATACAATGGCTACAAGGGCAGGTTAGAGACTAGGAATGTTGCAGCAAGTAACCCACCTCCTGGTTTGCAAAAGCCTATCCACCATCTACAAGGCACAAGTCAGGAGTGTGATGGAATACTCTCCTCCACATGTCTGGATGAATGCACCCCCAATAGCACTCAAAGCTCGACGCCAGTCTGTTTGATTGGCATCCCATCCACTAGCTTAAACATTCCCTCCCTCCACCACTAATGCACAGTAGCAGCAGCGTGTGTACCAAAAAGATGCACTGCAGCAACTCACCAGCGCTCCTTCAACAGCACCTTCCAAACCCATAACCTCTACCACCTAGAAGGAAAAGGGCAGTAGATGCATGGGAACACCACCACCTGCAAATTCCTCTCCAAGCCACACACAATCTTGATTTGGAATTAGATTGCCATTCCCTCACTGTTACTGGGTCAAAATCCTGGAACTCGTTCCCTAAAAAGCACTAGATAGTGACTGCAGCAGCTTAAGAAGGCAGCTGACCATGACCTTCTCAAGGGCAATTTAGGATAGGCAATTAATGCTTTCTAATCAAATCCGTAGTCAGTAGGGCTATCCTCACTCCACTGTCTTGCACGTGTGTTGTGTCAAATCTCTTGCTAAGTCCATTAGGTAGGATGCAGACATAAAGGGAGTAACAATCCCAGGCAGTGGAGACATGGATGATATCACTATCTTCTGCTTGGATCCGCGGTCAGTGCACAGACTGATGAACATCTGCGGCCAGTTCGAACTGGCCTCGAAAGCTGAAGTAAATCATGGCAAAAGTGAGGTCACACTCTTTAGGAACTGGGCCAACTGATTCTCTGTGCCCTTCACCATCAGGTCACACTACCTGGAGGTGCTTGTGATATGGTTTAAAGGGGGGGCTGGGGTGTGCACCAACTGGAAGGAGCATGTAGTCATGATAAAACAAAAACTGGACATATGGGAGCAACACTCCCTCTCCACTGCAGGCAAGAACCTGATCATCAGGTGTGAGGCACTCTCGGTATTGCTCGATGTTGCACAAGTCCGGCCCATCCCCCACTCGTGCCCTGTAGTGATCACCTAAGCCATATTCCGCTTTGTCTGGAGATTGAAAATGGACCTTGCCCGCAGGAACACGATATGCAACCATCTAGATAAAGGGGGAAAAATGTATCCAATGTCACCCTCATCCTGATGATCACCTTTGTGTGTGGCTGTATCAAACTGTACGCAAACACCAAGTGTCATACGTGCTGAGGTTCTACCTGTCCCAGTGTTGCAAAGGATAGGTCTGGCCAAGCTGCCATGGAATGTTCTTTCTGTTGGATCATGCCATACCACCTATCCCTTGTGGAGAAGTTTATGCAGAAAACGCCTTTGACCATCAGTCAGTGGTTTGCATGTAACATCCTCAAGGCCCGGCAGGAAAAGGAGAAGGCGGATCCTGCCAGATAGTTTCCTGAGCAGGCTTAGAATGCCTCTTCACCAGAACCTTCAAAAAAGCACCAAGACATAAATTAGCTGGTGGTGAGAAGGGCCCTCCCCATCTGATCATTCCTGTACACCCAGAGGGCGGAAACGTCCCAGATTTATACTAACAATGTTTTTCCCTCCGGCTGCAATGGTGGGTTTTTTCAAACCTTATCGCTCCAAACCTGCCACATTAATTATGTATTCCCAGGATACATGCAGTTTCGATGACGGGCGGGCTCTGATTCACCCGCCACGCCATCACCTCGCCGTTTCATCACGCCAGGCACGACATTTAAAGTACAGCCGTGCTCAGTGCTTCCAACACAGGACTGCAACAAAGACGACATGGCTCCAAAAGGCAAGAAGACTGCAGCGCTCGAGTGTCTTTTGGACACTGTGGAGGGCCACTGTGATGTCCTCTACTCCCACTCTGGCCATAGGAGGGGCAGCTACATTATCATTCTGGCTTGGTAGTCGATGGCAGTGGTGATCAGTGCCAATGTTGCACAGAAGAGGTTGGCCATCCAATGCAGATGGAGGATAAATGATCTCATCCATGCAGCCAAGGTATGGCAACAATCTCATCACTCTAAACTCGTACACTCAAGCTCATCACACATTCACTAGCATCTCACTCTCTGCCAGCTTCAGGCGTGTCACCACCCATTCTCACACACATACCCTCACATGTCCTTCTGGCCTCATCTCCTCTGGAGAGTGCCACTGCAGCCCTCTCCATCTTGAGGTCACTTACACAGATAAACATGTGTCCCCCCCACACACACCCTGGGATACCCTCCTTCCCCAGTACAGCCCTCACCCTGCAGACTCTTCCCTTGCCTGAGGCCAATTCTCTTCCTTCCCCAAGCAAGACATGGCCCTGCAGCCATTGAAAAGCCAACCAACCTATGGCTAATCTGGTAGGGAGAGGCCTACCATGAATCCCCCTAAAAGTGATGTGGTGCTGTCTGTGAAGCCTTGGTGGGGGGGGGGGGGGGCGGACACGACTGCAAACTGGTTTCACATCGTCAAACTGATTTTTGGCTCTCTCACCATATTGTTCGCTCACACCACCATATGTGCCCGATGCCAGCAGGCACAGAAAACCCTGGCCAGAGTGTCATCCCCTTCACATGTTGTCCTTGAGGTGGCTGTGTTGGGTAAGAGACTGTTGTCCACCTCCTTTTAGAACATACCTTTGCAAAGCAGGTGTGGTAACAGATGCAGTGGTTTTTGTTGAAGTTCATCTCAAGCAGCTCCGTGATGCAGAACTCTTGTGCTCTACGGGCTTTTCCCAGGGGACACACTAGGATAAACATCAATTGTGGCTGGAGGACCACCAACTCAGTGAACGACACTATCTGATCTGCCTGAAACTTGTTGGTCTTCCAGTACAAAGAGTTGCTCATGACCGAGTGTTGCAGACTGGCACATCCCAAGGTCCAGGACTATGTGCTGAGGGACGCACTAAAGCTTGAGGCAACTGCAAAGGCGCAATGGGGAAAGGCCATCATCTAAAGCCTTTCAGCCACAATACAGTGAGCGGCTGGAAACTGTGAAAAAACTCCTTAAGGCTGTGTTTTTGACATGTAATGAACACTAAATATTGGCTGGAATCATAAATGTAATAAGTAACATATAGTATTGGGAGATCCCAAGTTGTTTTGCACTTTATGTAATGACGATGCTGAACAGTCACCTATGATGTTGAACAGTCATGTAATGTACTCTTATAAATTTTATGAATAAAGTATATTTTGGAAAAAACAATTTGTATTAAAAACCAACATTAAATGAAAAACAAGGCAGTTTTCATATTTTGAAGAATAAGCAAGCTTATTGTACAATTTATGCTGGGTAGCTGAATGAAATCATATTTCAGCTTTGTACAGATTTAACCTTGCATATTAAGGACAGACAGCCTTTTTACAAAAGAGTGTTTAGATTAGCTTATGTTCTAGCAATAAGCAATGGCTTTACTAACAGTTTACCACTCTGAACTGCTCCTTTTAACTACCATTTACTGCTTGGTGTCCCTTATCCTGGGGAAGTATGTGCACAAATCTATAATAAACACAACTGAATAACTTTTAACTTCCCATGTGAAGAAATTGCTACATTGGTTACAGAACTGAAGATTAAGTGGGCTAATTTAGTAACAAGTACTCGTGTTTAATTAGCAAAGCACCGAGTTCCTAAGCAATTACCTAATTGGGGAAAGATGCACAGTTTTATGGCAAACTGAATCATTTATTTAATGTAAGTTTCTTTTGTCTTTTTATCTAATTCCTTTAGCTTATCTCCTAATGTCAGTTTTAAAATATTCCATTATTTTTATTAATGTTCATCATTTCTTTGCCTTCATTTGCTCCACAATTACTTCTTCTTTAAAATCCCATTTTCCTTTTCAGTACACCATTGTGCCTTCCATTGGAAAACTCATGGAATCCTAGAAACTTCTGTTCTTTCAAGCAGTGCTCTGCATTAACAGTGCCCAGGGTACTAATATTTCTTCAAAATGGTCCTGAAGGTCACACATTTAACTCCACAGCAAATAAAGGAGCATCATTCTCTGTTGATATAGTTCTTCATTTCAGACACTGCCAGACAATAGTACTAATTAGGTGCCACAATAATATATGCTGTGGGTAAAAATTATGGATCAGCACCTTGTGATTTCAGTACTGTTGTTTCCTTCTTTTGCATATTGTCTAGAATTTTGCTCCATCTAAAATTGAAAACCTGCGCAAAATGGACTTACAATTCAGAAAATTAAAATGTAAGTAAATGTTGGTTGATCGATTATGGCTACTTTAGGCCATTGTATGAAAGCTTATAAAATTAATATACCAACTGTCCATGATCCATTAGCTAGTATCATCTCTTTCTTTTCTAACAGTTTCAGGCAGGATGAAAATGTATGGAGTACCAAGATAGTTCAAAATTGGCAGATTTTTTAAGCCAACAAAGTGCCTTTATGAGAGGTTAACAAAAGATTAATTGGACAAAGGGACTGAACAGTTGATATTTCCAGGTTGGTACTGCATGTTTCTCTACACACTTTCAACTTGAGCCAATCACGGTACTCCAGGTTCAAGGAGGAAAAGTACAACTGTATTTATGTCCCTCTGTATTTTTACCTAAGATAAGTTAACTTACTGTTTTTGTTTTCTAGAGCAATTAAATTAATTATTAAAGGGAGCAGCCTGAGCAGAAATCCAAGACTTTGAGTATACAGCATCTTCTGCAAGGAGGAGTGTCTATTCAGCACTACTAGATGTCACTAGAATGCTTTATAAATAAATACACTGATAATAAGTTGCAGCGTGTTATTGTTGAATGGCTATGTGTTTTGCAAACATCCAATTGACAAACACTTTACAAATCTGATAAATGCAAACAGATTGTACTAGGTACATTCTTCCTCCTTGAAGAGTTTACTTTCTTGAGGTAGTTGTGTCAATTTTTTTTTTAAATTACTATTTCTCACTAGCAAACTTTACCTAGAAATCTGCTTATTTCAGGACATATTCATTTTCTAGAGCTACAGTGACAACTTATAATTATATAGCACCTTTAAAGTAAAAAATAAGTGTCCAAAGCCACTTTACAGGGGCGTGATCAAGCAAAATTAGACATTGAACCACATTAGGAGAAGTTAGGGCCACTGACAAAAGCTTGGTCAAGGAAATAGGTTTAAAGAAGTGTTTTAAAGGAAGAGAGGGAAGTATAGAGTTGAAGAGTTAGGGTGAGAATTACAGAGCTTAGGGCCTAGGCATCTGAAGAGACAGCCACCAATGGTGCAGCGACTAAAATAAGGGATCCTCAAGGCACCAGGGTTAGATGAGTGCAGATATCTCAAAGGGTTGTGGGGCTGGAGGAAATCACAGAGATAGGAAGGGGCCATGCCTTGGAGGGATTTGAAGACAAGGTTGAGAATTTTAAAAACCAAGGCACTGCTTGACCAGGGACCAATGTAGGTCAACAAGCACAGAATGACAGGTGAACTGGTCTTGGTGGAAGTAAGGACATGGACGACCTCAAGTTTACGGGTGGTAGAAGGTAGCAAGGAGTGCATTGGAATAGTCAAGTCTAGAGGTAACAAAAGCGTGAATGAGGGCTTCAGCAGCAGATAAGCCAAGGCGGGGACAAAGTCGGGTAATGTTACAGAGGTAGAAACAGGTAGTTTTAGCGATGGCATGGATATGTGGTCAGAAGCTCATCTTGGGGCGAACTAATTCTTACTTTTTGAATAAACTGGTAAATTTTAAAATAATGTAGGTGTGACAATTTTACTTCAAACACACTTTGCTAATCAAGAAATGATGGAAAAGGAAACACCACAACATAAAGAGGGGTGAATCTTGTCAAAAAATTAAATCATTCCCATGTTGCCTTTTACCAGGAAGAAAGGCATCTTACCTCCTTGAAATTATCAAACGCTAATAAAATTATTTCATGTCCTCCTCTAACAAGACAAACAGCTGCCAAGAGTTCCAAGACGAGAGCCTTTGTCCTACAATAGCAACAAACAAGATCATTAACAGGGCTAGGATAAATAAGACTCTGGTTACACCAGTTCTTTTGTACTGGAGATACACACACAGGAAACATTCATCTGTAAATGACAATGATGCTTCTTTTTGGAATTGTTTAATTGAATTCTGTAAACCAAAGATTCAGCCTCTTTTGTTCAGAAAGGATAATCTAATGCCAACGTTCAATATATCTCATAAAAACAGATACCTCCTCGAACAGTGACTAGCTAATGGAGAGGAAACAATTCATTGTTGAAGACTGTGCTATTTTAATATATACCACTTTTTAATATTCACTTGTTGCCAAAGGATTGAAGGGAATTTTTGAAACGATTTGAAAAAATAGCATTCTGGGACATTTTCTCAAGCCTTCACCAATACCCTTAGCAACATTAATTCCATGATTCTCTGAGACTTCACTAATACAGTGAGTGGTGTGCTACTCTCCCCTACTGAACAGCTTATAAAAAAGCACCAGGAGAAAGGAAGTACTTGGTTAAGAGCATATAGCTGGGGATCACCCTTGGTCTACAGGAGAAATGGGAGTGGGACATGAAGCTGGGCACAGCAGCTGCAGAAAAGAGAAATATGGAGCGAGTACAGGGCCTCCTCCATTAGGACCTCCAGTGCTACATCCAAGAACTTGTGCACCCTCTCACTTCAGTCTCTGAGCCATCCTGAAACATCCCACTGTGCATCAACCAGCCCACTCCACATCTTCAGTGACAGTAGATGCACGGAGCCCACATGCACTGCATACAATGAACATTGCAGCCAATCAGTGCTAAATGCTAAACCTGCAGGCACCTGTTTTAGCACCTCCAAGAAAGTTAAAATTATGGTAATCGGCAATTAGGACCAAAATTGCATTTAAGTTTGTCCGATTAAATTTGGGCTTTCAAGCAAGCCTGTATTATTAGCACCTGCTTTCATCCATTCACCAAAATAAACCCCCCATGTGTATGCGGTTCTACTCAATTATGCACAAGATTGTAACAATAATCACTGTACCCAATAATCACTGTACCTTCACAGTACCTTTGCATTTTTCTGAAGCAATATTAAGTCACATTTGTTCTTCAAGTGGGAAAGATGTCTTACCTCGGATTCTTATTGTTCAGACTCAGTGCAATTTCATTAACAGCATGTGGATGCGACATGACCATGTTAAAGCCATACTGCAATTAAAGGAAAAATGGAATATCATTCATGAATAACAGATCATTGTTGTAACCTTCTGATTCAATAATAAGCATAATTTACAATTCCTAAAAGGTGTTGTCCAGAAAATCTTAGAATATGACAAAAAATATCCTGCCCCACTATCCAGTGTCTAATGGTCTAATGAGTTATTACAGAAAAGCCATACATTCCATCGCACTGCAAATGGAGGCAAAATCGTAGCACTGTGTTACCCGAATCTGAATCTCATAAGCCATGTTTTTTTTTGTTGTAAATCTCCAGGTCTGGTCACAAAATAATTATAGCCATTGGAAATTATAACTAACAAATTGAAGCACAACTTGCAGAGTGTTTCGTCAGAAGTGTGGGGCCCGATTGCAGGGGGAGCATGTAGGAAAAATGCTTTGTTCTCCAAGACAAGATAGAGTCGATAGTGGATAAGGTTTCTGATAACAAGTCGCAACTGATCACAATCCCTGCATATTTGTTGCGTATTGAATTATTGAACAAATATGTAGGACTTTCTGCCAGATGCAATAATGGAAAGATTATATTTCTTTCCACAAAATACATTCTTTCATCTAAAATCATAAGTAATTCAAAATATTTCCTCCAAAAAGGTTATTACACACTGTTCTTGATTTTCCAACATGATGGAAAATTTCCAGTATTACAATGGCCAAACTCAACTCAAAACCAACAAACATCATTCTCAAGATTCTCTAGATTGGCCTAAATGGTAGCTACACCCTATGCTCAAGATATCTTATTTCCGACTTTCACCACCCTTTGGTCATCAGAGATGACGGAGCAGTGGAAAATCAACCAGCACATGCCCAAATATTTGAAACAAATCCATGGGAAGATTGAATAATCCAGGACACTGAATTAGGGATTGCAAACCTCAAAGAAACTGCTGGTAAGTGAGATTCCAGCAGGGCCTGAAAAACATCATCAGAAATCATTTCCTATGTCTGTCATTTTGTCCTTACACCTGTAGGTTTACTACAAAAAAATATCCAATGCAATTTACAGCATAATGAAATCTGTTAAGAAAATTAAAAATGTCATGCAGGAAACCATAGATCCCAATCATGACATTCAGGTCTAAAATTTAGTTAGTGCCCCTGTTTTGCATGCTTTTATACATATTCCAAAAGGTGATTACATTGGGTTTTAGGGGGATGCAGAACTAAATGATGGATGGAGTAGCCCTCTATTTTATCTAGTTGAAGTAGAAGCTTTGCTTCTAATAGGCACAATGGTATATTCAAATCTTTGTATTTCTCATGAAGGAAAAAGGAAAAAAGACTGGAGTATCGTAACAAGGTAAAGCTTGTACTGTATACCTGATAGTTCATGATTGCACGCAAGCACATGATGCAGACATGAACATCATCCTTTTTGCTCACTAATCTAGAATTCTTCAGCGTCCTTCTGCTTGGTAAAGTGTTAAACCTAAAAGATAGATAATGCAAAGGTACTTAAAACAGGTTGCTCAAAAAAAAAAGACTCGATGGGCCGAAGGGCCTCTTCTGCACTGTGATTCTGTGAAATAGTGAATATCATTGTAAACTATAACAGACAAAGAAGCCATGTAATCTACATACATATCACTAAACTCAAATAAGTAAGGGTTGAAAACTTTATTGCATAACATGGTACCTTCAGGATTCAGACAGAAGGTAGCTGTATGGCTTCATTAACATTATAGTCCTCAATAAATTGTTGAGGTACAATAAAATCAAGACAATAGAACCAACCACAGCTTCCTGATGCCATTGTGCATTATTATAATTATGAAAATAACATATGAATCCTAGAATGTACTCACAAACATAGCAAGTAAATAAAGCAGAAAGCATTTGCAATTTTGGCTCAAGCTTTTCTAACTGCAAAAAATGCAACCTTTAAACAACCACTGATGATAAAGTTGCCACTCTTCTACATGTATAATTCTGACTGGCAGTAAGTGAAACAGTTGCAGTATTATTTATCATTGTGCAGGATATGCCGCCAGCTGCCCCAACCCACTTTTCCCATACCTACGATCTCCGTCATCGCGAAGGACAATGGCAGCATATGCATGGGAACACCACTGCCTCCAACAATCCCTCCAAGTCACTCACCATCCTATCTTGGATATATATTGTCGTACCTCCATTGTTGCTGGGTCAAAATCCTGAAGCATTGTGGAAACATCAAGCAAGCTACAGAAGTTCAAAAAGGCAGCTCACCATCACTTACAAGTGAGATAAATGCTGGGCTTGCTAGAGACACCCACATCCCAAGAATTAATTTTTTTGAGATGTGTACTTGGAAGTAAGTAGTCTTGCTATATTCAACAGTTGGGAATAAAGAACACCACACTGTGGCCAGGATTTAATGCAGGTGACAGGGGTCTTGCCCACCGGTTGGAAAACTGGTAGAAGTCCCATGTCACTTTTCTCCAGGAGGTCCAATACTATTACATTCCAATCAGGCACTTATCTAGGCAGCCTCAAGTCTCCAGTTCAGTTAAGCCCCTGTGGGGCAGAAATCTGACCAGAGGCCAGCAGCTCTCCAGTACTGACAATGCCACTAGGAGTGGTACAGTGCTGGTATAATGGGGCCTTCACCAGGGATTGCTGATGGACCCCTGGAGGCAAATGAGTGTGAGTGGGATGGGGGTCACTAGCAAGGGGGATTGGATGGTGTTCAGAAGCAAGGGCAGTGGGATGACTTCCTGCAGGTCCCAGCTCTTCCCTATGTTGGGTCCCTTGATCGGGCGCAGCGTGCCCTTGTATGATTGAGCCCACCCCTGTAGACAGCTGGCAAACCTGATAGGGTTTGGTAGGCGGCCTCCCTGCATGGCAATCCCCCAGCTGCCTTAGGTAGCCAGTTAGGGGCCTTATTTGGCTTCCAGGCAGGAAGGCTGCCAGAAGTCTGCCCACCTGGACTTGATCGGAGAGAGGTAGACCAATCACACGCCCCCATCCGCTTCTGAACTTGCCCTGGAGGGGGCACATTAAATTTTGCCCAATATTTCACTGCCGATCTAAGAGATATGGGGAAAGGGGCAGGCTATTGGGCTTAGTTTCCCTAGTAAAGATTCAACATAGATGGACTGGATAGTCTCATTCTGGACTGTAAACCTCTTTGGTTCTAAGCTTTACTGGAAATGCTGCGATATAAATGTTGAATATGCTGTCTCTGTAGTGTAGCAATTGATGCACTCAATTCAATTTATGACCTGGTGCCTTCCACCTATACAGCAAAATTCAGTCAGTTCCTAGTCAATTAGAAGGGACATTATACAGTAAACAAACCTTCTCTTTGATAAACATGGAATAAGTGTCAGCACCATGATGGTTTCCATGATAGTTCCCTTGCATTCTCTTGTTGCTTTTACTCAAGTGAAGGCATTTGAAGGTTTTAACAGAATGACAACATACATAAATTAGAGGAATCAGAGAAGTATAAAATCAAGCAACGACTGGATTTTACTTGTGACTTGCTATTTTGAATGATTAAAGATCTGATTTTAAAATAGCATAGACTTTGGCAGCAAATGTTGTCTTCTTGAGCTATAAACTTGCAAACCTCCTCCGCCAATTACAGACCAAAAAGAGCCAATCACAAAAAAAGCAAACACATTGAACCAAATTTTTCTGCCTTTCATTACCTTAGCCAGGCTAAAGCACTTTTCAGTCAATTAATTACTTTTTGAAACTTAGGGCTGAAGTTAACGTGGGGAGAGGAGTCCCTGTCACCTTGACATAAAAGTGGGCCAGCCAGCTCACCCCGCAGCCAATTAATGGCTGTTGGCCCATTAACTGGCTTGGGGCAGTTTTGACCCCCGTCAAGGGAGAGGTCCCACTTCCAGGAGCTGCAAACCAATCCAATGGCTGGTAGCTCCCTGGACTCAGCAGTGCCACCAGAAGTGGTTGGGGCCAGACTGGCAGGCCCCGGGGAGAGGTGAAGGGAAATACCATTGGGAAGGGGCCTCCAATAGGCACAAGGGATCTGAAAAGAAGATATCTGCCCCTCTTACTTGGCCACCAGTCCGACAGGTGCTGAATACTTGCTGGCAGCCTCCCCACTACGGATAAAACCCCAGCAGCAGCAGGAAGAGGCACTTAAGTGACGATTAATTCAGCGATCGGGTCTAGCGACGCCTCCCCGCCACTGATAAATTCCAGGGGCTGGGCAGGCAGGATGGCACCGCTGGCATGGCACCCAATTTCACAGAGCGTGCCCACTGCCACCTCCCCACTCCCAGGGAGCTGTAAAATTCCAGCTGTGGTCACTGTTGTAATGTTGGGAAATGTAGCAGCCCATTTACGCAGAGCAAGGTCCCACAAATGCAATAAGAATGACCAGGTTATCAGCTATTTTTAGGTAATGTTGGTTGAAGGATAAATATTGGCCAGAACACTGGGAAAACTCGCTTGACCTTCTTGAAATAGTGTCATGGGGCGTTTTACATCCACCTGAGAGTTTATACAGAGCTCAGTTTAATATTGCATTTGATGACTACGGCACTAAAGGGTCAACCTGGAATCATGTGCATGCCTTTAGAGTGGGACTTGAACCCAAAGTCTTCTGGTTCAGAGCATTGCTGAGAGCGCTACCAAATGATTGACACTTTCAAAAGAGGATTGTTTTTGGAGGCATCAATTAATATGCTAAAAGGAGAGTTAAATATGATCTGGGAGGTAAGAAAATGCCCTCATTCTTTATTCCCATAGTTTGTGTGCAATGTGATGAACCTTATACATGGCTGTGAACTGTTCCCACTTCATTTTTTAAAACTTTTAGAACGTACTTTTGGAGCAGTTCAATGTTAATAGTTCAAAAAACATTTGTGAAACATTATAGACAAATGCTTACATAGTGAATTAGACAAAAACAGCTTCACTTCACTCCAGATTTTCCCAACTCCATTTCCTCTTACAGGTTACAAACTTAAAAGCTCAGTTTCGTGGCGATTATAAAAGGTTTTTTTCAAACTGTGTTAATGCTTCTCAAATATCCTACACGCCACTGCACAAAACATTAACTGTAGTAGTCAAGCATATTGGCTACTTGTACGATTATACTTAGTGCCCCACCAAGGAATATTGTGTTTTCTTTAGGAGGCTGGAGAAGATAGTTTTATACTGCTATGCCTGTACATTTTAGGTGGACATGTTTCAGTAAGTCATTCAATACAGGAAACAGAAGTGCAATGACTTAACTATGAAGCAAACCAAAGCAGACTAAAGGAACACTCCTGTGGTTTACTGGCATAATCCTAGAATGAGTCAATGCATTTTGGCTCATTGTGGTTCTTAGGTCTGACAATATCACCAATATGCTTCAAATCACTGCTGCAGTTTACATCATCTGACTTTTCTTGTGGTTTTGCAGTATTGCCATATGCTCTCAAAGAGCCACTGCTTTCATAATTTGACATATTAAGAGGGTAGCCTTAAATCAAGATTTCATACTGCAATTTGCTACCTGCCATTTCACACATTTGACTTGTTTACAGTGTAGGTCAGTTTCATGAATTAGGAAGAAAGCAAAGTCATGAATGCACTGCTCCCAAAATGCCAAAAACTGACTCACCCTATTTCACTAGTGTTCACACCAAGCCAATTTAGGATTGATTAGTCCTTTGACTAACACTGTGAATAGCTAAATTAGTGCACTAAAAGGTGAAGAGGTGGGATATTTAAATACATTCTACAATAATTAATGCTTCATGCCGACTTTACAAGCCACCACTCTTCAACTGTGGGTTTCACTACAGCGCAGAAACAGGTCATTTGACTCAACCAGTCTGTGCTAACATTCGTGCTCCAACAGAGCCTCCTCCAATCCTTCTTCATCTAATTCTATCAGCATAACCCTCTATTCCCTTCTCCCGCATATGTTTATCTACCTTCCCCTTAAGTACATCATACTATTCGCCTCAACCACTCCCTGTGTTAGAGAGTTCCACATTCTCACCATTCTTTAGATAAAGAAGTTTCTTCTGAATTCCCTGTTTGATTGCTTGATGACTATTTTATATTGATGGCCTCTCTTTTGCTCTAATCCACAAGTGTAAACATTGCGTGTCTCAAAGCCTTTCCTAATTTTAAAGACCTCTGTTTGGTCACCCCTCAGCCTTCTCTTTTCAAATTGAAGTTTAGGTTAGATGCTAGATGGGCAGCAGCTGGCTCCAATCGTTCTTTCTGCTAAATTCAGTGTGTTAATCCTTGCAACAGGCTGATCGGCTCTCAAGAACTGGTTGCTTGTGAATAGCCACAGGGGCAAGGTACTCCCACCCATGGAACCAGATCTCAGCACAAGTCATGGCTTTCTGGGAAAGGGAGGAGAAAATTAGAAGGGAAAGGAAAGAAAAGGTGCAGGGTAAATATTTTCTTTTAAAAAATTAATAGAAGTTAAAGCAACTGAAAAATAAACATCCTATTTAACTTTAATGTAAACATTAAAACACTAATTTACATACATTGGTTGGCAAGGTGAAAGGCAAAAAAAAAGTAAATTATAAACCAGGATGTGTTTCTTGGATTGTCATCTTAACAATTGAAATTGTGATTGCTCATCTGTTAGTGATGTCTGTGCTAGACAGAATTCTGGGGTGAAATTTTCTATTCATCTGAGAACAATGGCCCCATTTAGAACACATTTTAAGGATCATACTGCAGATTTTAACTGCAACTTAAAACAAACTAATCCAGTGACTGGTGGATGAACACAAACTGTTTCTTAGCTGATGTGATAAACACGTGGGGTTTGATTTGGAGTTTTTGGCAAGCCTTGTGTTGCAGTCACATTGTATACTAATCCACTGCCCAAAATCTATCATAGTTTATGGTTAGCCATGATCTCTGATCCAGTATAGTAATGTTTTTAGTTGAAAGCAACCAGCATAAAGGCTCATGCTCACTTAAGTCTTCTCAGCAGACTTCCCTAGATCTAAACCTAGATTAAGGACGGCTTCAAGAGAACTAGTGTAAATATGATAAGAATACTCACAATAAGCCATTATTATCATAAACATTATAAACAAGATTTTTTTTTTGCTTTTGTTACCGATTTCTCCATTTTATTTTGCTTTAGAACCCAGCTTGGCACTATTCTCCATGGTTAGTAGAGTTCATCCTGCACAAAGCATATCAGTGCCCTGCTTTCTTATAGCACGAACTGCTTCATCTCAGAGAAGTTCTTTCTCAACTCCTTCAAGACTACCTGGCCAAAGCGGGGGGGGTTCAATCTTTAGGAGAAAACTAAATTAAGGAAGGGAAAAGTTGAGCTTGACCATCCCACCCAACAAATAAGATACCGTTTGCCTTCTGTTCAGAGACGATGGCTGTCAGTAGTGGTGCAGAATACCCAGGTGAGGAACATGTCTAAGAAAGGGTTGGTTCTGGAGAGAACCAAACTGAGGAAAATAAAGGCATGCAGCATCACTTGAAAAATAAGTGCCTGTTTTATTGGCGCAACTTACGCATATTCAATTGAAAAGAATACGTACCAATATGTGGCAATGTAGTAACTTGCAATAAGCAGCATTAGTAAGATAACTAGAGAGGAGGTCAGGTTGAAGAATTCACCAAGGTTACAGAAGGTATAAAATGATATGTGAGTTTAGATTTTTCATCTAAACTTCAAAAAAAAGGAAATCACATTATGATTAACTCCCTAGCTGAAATAGTAGAAGTTTTCTGTCATCAGCTTACCGTAATGTTGAATGCCTGGAAGATCGGGCCAGGCTGTTACCAACTGGTGATGGCAGATTACTACCTCGATGTAAATCCTCAATGGACCGGCTCCAAGGTTTGGATTTATCCACTGCATTCTCCACATTATTTTCCACACTTTCAAAATCAAATCTGAAGGCAATTTACACATAATCAGATTTAAAAAAACATATCCATTATTCAAAAATAAGGTCAAACGTGTCTAACAAACAAGAGGTCATCAAATTGATATATCCCAAAAGTCACATGTAGTAAAGTCTGATTTTATCAAATGTCAGAGTGGAAGGCAAGTGGCTAATTGGGTAGAATTAATTTGGGCTTTGCTCCCTAGGTTGGCAATCTATACTACATGACAAAACTCAATGCTACCTAAATAATCTAACCAAGCAGGGGGTAACAATGTTATTTTTGCAGTAGAAAAAACTTACTTTCTTACCTTTTTCATTAATTAATCTTAAACATAAAGGGCTGAATACTCTGGCTGACGTGTGGGTAGCAGAGCCCGCACGTCAGCGCTTAAAATGTCGCACAAGCGTCCTGATGTTAGCGCGCGGCATCGCGATGTTTCAGTCGGCAGGCATGCTATGCAGCGCAACTCACGCGCGCCATTTATTAAACGCCTTGTTAAGGCCATTAACTCACCAATTGACCAGAATTTTGAGGGGCCCGTGCGAACTTCGGCTCGGAATTAAAAAAGTGTAATAAAATTTTTGTGTATTTCATTAACATGTCCCATCTTGTGTGACATTTTCACATGAGGGGGAACATGTTAATGGTTTTTTTATTTTTCTATTTTTTAATGTTTCACTGACTTTCAGTGATCTCCCTGAGACAGCACTTTGGCTCTTTCACATGCACTCTCGCAGTTGGAGATTCCCCCCCACCCCACCACCACCCGCACAGGAAGCACATAGCATTTCCCAAGGCAGCACGCTGGACGGGGCTTTAATTGGCCCGCCCACGTAAAATGGCAGTGGGGCCCATTTCGGCGGGGGCGATCAGCTGCCCGCCCACTGCCGAGTCAGTCAGGCCCACCCGTCCATCAAGGGCAAAATTCTGCCCAAAGTATGCAGACAAATACAAATTACATTCATATAAAAGAAACGGTGAGGAGAGAAAAATTCCACAGGCAGAATTTTCTGCCTGTCAGGTGGGTGGGCCCAACCCAATCTCTGACAGGCAGGAAGCCGATCTCCGCCAGAGAAATGGGCCCCGCTGCCATTTTACGTTGGCGGGCCAATTAAGGCCTGCCCAGTGTGACGTCCAGCGGGAAGCGCTATGTGCTCCTTGTGCGGGCGGTGGGGGGATTCCCCAAAAGCGTGACTGCGCTCTTTCGCACATGCGCACGAAAGAGCGCACATCTCCCTGAGGCTAAGTGCTGCCTCAGGGAGATCACTGACAGTTTTAAAAACATTAAAAATAGAAAAAAAAATCCTTAACATGCTTAACATGTCCCCCTCATGTGACAATGTCACATTAGATAGGACATGTTCATTAATTACACTAAAACTTTATTAAACATTTTAAATTCCTACATGAAACCTCATCCTGCCGGTGGATGAGGTTTCATGTTTTTTCTATTGCCCTCCGGGGCTCCTGGCCTGCCCACCAGCCTTAAGGTTGGACGGGCAGGTCCTTTAAATGTTTCAATGATCCTGTCAATGGCCTCAATTGACCATTGACAGGTTGGCAGGCCCGCAGCTGATTTTGCTGCGCCCTCGCCTTCCTGAAAATTTAAATGGGGGGGGGATGACGTCGGGCGCTCCACCCCCACATCATCCCACATTATTTTACGCATTGGCGAGTGGGCCCTGCCCCCCGCTCGACGTTGGCAAAATTCAGCCCTACATCTCATAAAGCACATTAACGTAGTACTTTAATGGGCAATTTTAAGTCAGTACTTTGAAGAACATGTAAAGCCCAATAAGTTGTAAGCTGCCTCTATTCCTACCATACGATTAGACATGTGTAGCCTTTAGCATGTTTCTAGCTAATCTGAGATCACTATATTCTAAATAGTGCCTCGGAAAATTTGTTCTGTTCAAAGGCCCAGATTTTGCAGCCAACAGTAGAGCAACTGCTCTCGCCACTGATCTCAAAAAAAGCTGTCCACAAAGATCCAGCAATCTGTGTGGCATGATTTTCCCCTTTCCTGGTGGCATTTTAAATCTGGCACCAAGTCAATGGGATATCCTGGTGCACAGCAAGTAGGGAAACAGCCATTCACAATGAAGTTTTCACACATAGCAACTAGGAAGTTAAAAGCACTTAAGGGGAAACAGTTTTCCTACCAAAGTGGATAATTTCACATTTCTCCATGCTATATTCCACTTCCAACATTCTTGTCTACTCACTCAACTTGTCTAAATCCCTTTATAGCCTCGTTGTGCCCTCCTCCAGCTTATTTTCCTACCTAAATTTGTATCATCAGCAAACTTGGAAATTTTACACTCAGTCCCTTCACCTAAGTCATTGATACAGATTGTTAATAGCTGAGGCCCAAGCACTGATCCTTGTGATGCCCTGCCAACCCAAAAATGACATTTATCCCTATGCTCTTTTCTCTGTCCATTAGCCAACCCTCAATCCAAATTACCCCAAACCCCATGAGCCCTAATTTTGTGCAATAACCTCTGGTGTGTCACCCAATCGAATGTTTTTTGAAAAAACAAATACACAACATTTTCTGATTCCCCCAGATCCACACTGTTAGTTACAGCCAGGGCAGGTGCAAAAGTATTAGGGACCTCGACAAACCTTCAACCTTGTGCACCACCTCCACCCCACCTTTCATCCCCTCACAATTAACTTTTGAAAATTTAAATTATATTCTTTGATATTATTTACCGATTCGCAGTTTCGGAAAAGTTATGTAGATGTGCGAATTTGTAAAATTATAACATAAACAGAATGAGGAATATATTAAATTTTGGGAAAGGCTGCAATGTAAATACATGGAAAGCTAAATGTATATCAGTATATGTGAATATATGTGAATGACTTAGACCTGTCATTTCTACTGCTGTTTGTTTACTTAAGTAGTTTCATGAATAGTTTATTCAGGTTTTTGCTGCCCCCCAGATTTGCCACTCTTTCACCGCGTTTGCCTAGTGGTTGCACCAGCCTTGGTCACAGTCTCAAAAAAACACTAACAGATCTGTCAAACATGATTTTTTTTTTCATATATACATGTTGACTCTGTTTAAACATATTATGATTTTCTAAGTGCCCTGTACCACATCTAGCAATTCCCCTACAACTGATGTCAGGAAAATTGGTGTATAGTTGGCCATTTTGTCTCTCTGTCCTTTCTTGAACAGCGGGATTATGTTTACTACTTTCCAATCCATGAGGATTACTCTGGAATCTGGGTAATTCTAGAAGATCAAAACCAAATAATTCACTATCTCTCTAACTACCTCTTTTAAAACCCAAGGATGAAGGCCATTAGGTCTAGGGTTTTGTTGGCTTTTAGTCCCATTAACTTCTCCAACACTATTTCTTTACTAATATCAATTTCTTTAATCAACAAGGTGCAAGATTTTCAAGGAATTTTACAGCGAGACCAACATCCTAAGAGACTAACATCTCAACAACTCAATTGATTTCCCATTGATTGCAGTCTTGGATCTGTGTGATGGTGGGCACGGGGCGCGTGGGGTGCCTTAAGCAATCTTTATCCTTCTGGAGAGGCATGGAACCAGTATCAGCAACTTCTGGATTTCTGCATTACTCTACACATGCATGGATTCTAGAAGTTGCTGTCAATTTCACTGGAGTCATGAGGGGGAATGTTGGCAGTTAGACATCATTATCACCACAAAATCCAGGCCAAACACTGGTGGCCGTCACCCATCTCTTTCTCTGGGAATAAGGGTTCATTATATTTTGGAAAAGTATTTGCATTAAATTTCTAGTGCTTACTAATTCCTGGAAAAATATCAAGCAACATTTGGAGGCTTGTGCCAACCACTTGAAAAATAACGAACAAGTGTTGTCATGTGGCATTTCTCTTCACATTGAAGAGAAAAAGATCAAGACAAAAACTTTATTTTACTGGGATTTTTTCCAGTTCTGGATTGAAAGCTTTACTTAGTGACCAGAAAGGACACTTACGTAACTGCGTACTGTGCAAATGAAAGGTACTCCACCAATATGTCTAGACCTTGGTTCTCTTCATTCAAAAACTCCCGTACCCAACTGTGAAAAAAGCAAATGCACAGGAGGACCACATAAGCACATTGTTAATAACTTTAGAAAACCTACTGAAATAATTCAAATCAAGGCAGCTCACCTCAGCCAAGTCGTCCATAAACACAAAGCAAACAAAATATAAACCCAAGACATTTCATCGCAGCTGCAGTGTATGATACATAAAACATTCCATTTCTAATACAGCCAAAACATCATAAAAGCAAAATCAAAAATGAGTAACACACTCACAATATAACGTCCTCATTAAAAAAAAATACCTTAATTCCATAACCCTTTTCCTTTGCAACACGGTGTTTCAAATTTCTGCTACAGCAGGAGCTACTTCAGTGGTGTATACGACAAGAAGTGGTGCATGTGAGTTCCACCTTAGTTCCATAGATTATTATTAAAGTCAGGAAACCAAAAAATTGCAAACAACAGATTTCCCAGTCAGGGGAAAATGTTACTGAACTGAATGTAACTCCTAGCCAGCAAGATATGAAATCTTAAACTCAAAAATATAAATTCAAGAGATGTGGGGAGGAAGTTCTCTTTATGGCAACTGCCTTTGCCTCTTCCTACATAAAACCTAAACAGCAGAAAACAACACTTTAATTTACTCCATTTTAAAGTATTGAGCATTTCGAGCCTTTTTTTTTTAAATGTAAGCTAGTTGTATCCACTGGGTTGATAACTATAAAGCCAATTTCACTCATAGTCCCTAAACAGATCTTAATGTGAGCTGATCTTTGTTGCCAATACCCAAGATAATTGTAGATCTGCATCCATTGGGGGTTAGAATACAATTAATTTTACTTACAGTCTGTTAACAGCCACCAGTGTTAGCAAACATTCAGCCCCTTATCCTCCATGCTAAATTATATATTTTTTTATTGTGGATCAAACACTTGACTCTGCCAGCAGCGGTTTTAGTGCTACAAGATGAAATATCAGAAGAAGGTGATTTTTTTTCCCCATTTACAATGCAAGAATGGATATCATGGGAAAAGAAGAATTCTACATCTGGTAATATTTGCCTATGTCAAATTCCAACATGGTTAGGTGGGAGGTTTAGCCTCAGACAATGAAGGAAATTAGATTTCAGAGACAGATTTGGGTTTACTCCTTTGCGATTTACAAGATGGTGTTTACATTACAACAAAATGTGCCATTTTCATACATTTAGCAACATTCCTGATGTTCCAATTAATGATGTACACAATGCAAGACATATGTACCACTGGATATTTTGTTAAGATTCTTCTAGTAAGTTTACTAATTACATAATTTCAAGCACTACGGCTGAAGCAGGATGCCTGCGCAGTGCATCGCTGAAGTAACATATTAAGCCATGGTGCAACAAACTGGTATTACAGTTCCCCAACATGCTGAACCTCTTTTTGAACTCAGTTTTAAGGGGGAGGAACTGAGTGGGGTCTAAGCTTTTTCACAATGAGAGGGGAAAACAAATATCAAAAAACCAAAGGATTGGCCATCATAGGCAGTCCTTTATGTCCCATCAGCAGATAGCTGGTCAGCTTCTAGGCCCCAGAATGCTGTATGGTACATGGGCAAAAAATTATTTTACGATGCAGTGCCACATTCTAAGTTAACCCAAAGACAGAAGTTCGCATGTTAAACGGTATTCCAGGGCTTTTGCTGAAAAGGAGCCATCCAAACCAATGTACACATAAAACATCTGGAGGCACAGACATGCTGTCTTCAATTGAGGAGATTCCAGTAAGGAACACATTCAGTACAATTTGAAGTCCCAGGTGGAGAAGGAGATTTAGTGAGCAGCCAACATTTCTGCAAGTGGCAGCAGGGAGACTCGGCTGACTTTAACAGCAGGGCCTCGTTTACGAGCAGCTTACTGACTACCCAGTCAAAAAGGCCAGGAAATTGGCAGGAAGCAGCAGTCCAGTGTCCAGTCATTGAAGCGGTCATCAGGAGGATGCCACTGTGGGCCCAGACAAATGGTACAAGGCAAGTACACCAAGGGAGGAGGTGAAAGGGCAGGGCAGGGGACAATCACTCTTGCTCATGAGGAAACAAACTTATTTCTTCTGGAGCTGTCTGCTGTTCCCAGCAGATTTGGCCTGACGGGGAAATCACAACTGCTCCACCCACTCATGCTTCAGGTTAACATAGGAGATTGGACCTCAGTAATGTCAATGGAATCTGATCATCACATTTAAAGAGAACACCACCAGCTTGACATGGGTGACTTTGCTGCCTGCAATTTAAAATTGCAACTGGCCAGATAAGGGTGGGAAAGAAGTAGGCAAGTCCCCTGTCATTCCCTTGATATGGCTGATTCTTCACTTTCTAAAATCCACAGGACACAGACTTGAGCTTGTCTGGTGCCCAACTGGTTTAACTATCCATCATAAGGTCAGGGTGCGCCAAATCAAGCTCTATTGGGCCTTATAGCCCATTACTCTAGGATTGTTCTGCAGTGCATTTATAACCTCCAACATCATATCTCCATTATTATTATTATTATTTAACTCCCCATAGCCTCATTTCCAACATTCAGTAGCTTTTGGTATTTCTTTGTCACCGAGGTGGAGACAATGGCCAGAATTTTGGTGCAGAAGGAGAGGCTATCTTTGCGAAAATAGCAGTAGAGGCCCAGGTCTGGAAGCCCCCACCCCCCAGCCTTGCCAATCTAATGAGCACATATGTGGCTCACAGAGGCAACAGTACATTTGAAAGTGCAGCTACCTCAGTCAGTTCTGATTTTGGCTACTGCACTGTCCAAAACACAATTTGTACACCTTAGACCTGGTAGGAGAAAGTCTAAAGCTGCTCGTGTCCTTTGGAGAGATAGGGTGTTCTTTTGAAAAGGTAAGGTACCCTTTTGGATATGGTCCTGAGATACCTTTGGAGAGGTTTGAGAGAAATAAGGTGCCCTTTGGGAGGTGAGGTGTCCTTTGGGATTGTTAAAAGTGGACATGAAAGTGTGTAAAAAGTGCATAAACTCATTGGAACTGTCAAGATAACTATCAAGAGAACAGTCAAGCTGTCAAGGCATTTAAATATCATGCCCTTTAAATATACGAAAAAGTGTCCGCGGTGTTAACAAAAATTAGTGCTTGTTATTTCACTGTCTGTTTACATAAGCATGATGGTTATCTTTACAGAGTTAGTGCTGCATGTCTGATTTCACAATATATCATTGTCACAGTGGGTGCCTGTCAGTTTACAGCTTGATTGACAGCTCCAAATGGTTATAAACTCTTTGAAGTGGGATTATGAATACAAATGTTTGTTTTCATAAGGGATTAAAGGAAGTTAAATATAATGAATGGGTTTTTTAAACGACAAGAATGTTTCTTTTTTGAAACAGTGAATTCATCAATAGACACTAAAGAACTTTATTTAACCTCACAATTAAACATGGGTTCTAAAGTCTGCCCTGGATACCTGGTGACTTGGCATGATAGATGTAAGTTGACATGGAGGGTATGATGGGCCATGGGAGGTGGGTGGAGGGGCATAGATTGACATACAGAGTATATGGGACAATTGGAGTGGGTGGAGGGCAAAGGGTGGTGGGGCATGGCTTAACATGAGTTAGCACTAAGTTGGCATAGGGGCAATAAAGGGTTGTGGGGGTAGTTAAAGGGGCATAAGTTGGCACGGAGGGTCAAATGGGCCATGGGGTTGGGTGGCAGGGCATAGATTGTCATGGATGGGGCATAAGCATTGTATTGTGGGTGGGGGATGCTGGTGAAGACGGGAGGGCTAGCGGGCTTTTTGTTGTATTCATTTTTTGATACCTTCAACAAAGTGCCGGAGCACCAAGGTTGGTCTTCCAGCCTGCCCACCTCTGCACCCATTAGCTTCCAAACTCACCAACCTGACTCCCATTTTCAATTTTCACCACCATCACCCCACCTTCCCCCCGCCCCAGACCAAAAATTGGAACTTCTGGGGCGCTTTTTCACAGGCCAGGTCGGCAAAGCCGGGAATTGTTTCACTCAGGCCAATCTACTTCTGCACCTTCTCCTTGCCTACCAAATAAAATCATCTTCCCACCCCCCATGACCCCAAGTTACAACACATTGAAATTCCTTGCCTAAAGCTCCCTTACTTCCTTTAGGACCCTCATTAAGATCAAGCTATTTGAAAACATTTTGCACAATTTTTCCTAACATCTCTCTCTTCAGCTCAGCATCATTTTTTTTGGCTGCAAAGTGCGTGATGACCTTTTTCTACATGAAAGTACCTATGTAAAAGCAATATTTTGTTGTTGTAAGATGCTTGCATTTCAAAAGCTTATAATTGGTGCTGGAAGTGGAAAGGAAGGGAAAGGGAACTGAGAAGGGAGATCAGTAGTGAATTTTTGATGAAATAATCCTCATGAAGCTGAAATGTGCAATTTGGAATCGAGGAAAGTGTGCATCCTACTGAAACATTGCTGGTGATCTTTATACATGGCCAACTAATCAGTGAGCTTGCACAAGAGCAGGGGAGAGACCTCATCCTGAGTGAGACATAGCCAGAGTGAATGTGGGTATTGGCAATTTGGTGCACAGTGGGAATTCGGTGCAGAGGGGAAGAGGTGTTCATTGTATTTTTCTCTTTGCTATCCAACTTCTTAAATTTTCAGAGAGTGGTCTGGCCCTGCTGCAACAGTGGAGGCTATGAGGGGGAGAAATGACTGGTAAATAGTGGGTAAGGTCGGGTAAGTAGTTATTTCTTTTATTGCTTATAGTTTAAGGTCTTTTGTGATTTATAGTTTGTATATTCTATAGTAACGAGAATCAGGAAAGAAGGGCCCGAGAGTAATTGATTTAAAAAGGTTTAATTTAAAGGGATAAGTCATACCAGGAGAGCTCAAAGCCAAGGTGTGCTCCTCATGCTCCATGTGGGAAGCCGTGAACATTTCCAGTGCCCGGGACCAGCATGTGTGCAGGAAGTGTGTCCAGCTGCAGCTCCTGGAAGAGCGAGTTTCAGAGCTGGAATGGCAGCTGGGAACACTGTGGAGCATCCGCAAGTCTGAGAGCACTGTGGATAGCATGTTTAGAGAGGTGGTCTCACTGCAGCTGAAGGAAGGGAATGGGTGACCACCAGGAAGTACAAGAGAAACAGGCAGGTAGTTCAGGAGTCCCCTGGGGTCCCACTTGCAAATCAGTGTTCCATTTTGGAGGCTGATGAGGGTGCTGGTTCCTCCAGTGACTGCAGACAGAGCCAAGCTTCTGGCACCACAAGCAGCCTGTCTGTACAGGAGTGGAGGAAGGGAGGAAGAGCAATAGTAATAGGAGATTCTACAGTCAAGGGAACAGATAGGCGCTACTGTGGCTGTCAGTGACTCCAGGATGGTGTGTTGCCTCCCTGGTGCCAGGATTTGGGATGTCAGTGAACAGCTGCAGGGCATCCTGAAGGGGGAGGATGATGAGGCAGAGGTCATGGTACATGTTGGTACCAATGACATAGGTAGAAAGAGGGATGAGGTCTTGCATCAAGAATTCAGGAAGTTAGGCAGTTGACTGAAAAGCAGGGCCTCTCAAATTGTAATCTCTGGATGACTCCCAGTGCCACATGCTAGTGAGCACAGAAATAGGAGAATAGCGCAGATGAATACCTGGCTTAAGAATTGGTGCAGGAGGGAATGTTTTACTTTCCTGGATCACTGGGACCGTTTCTGGGGAATGTGGGACCTGTACATGCGGGATGGTCTACATTTGAACCAGAGCGGGACTAACATCCTTGCGGGCCGATTTGCTAGTGCTGTTGGGAGGAGTTTAAGCTAAATCGGCAGGGAGAGGGGACACAGAATGTTAGCAGAATAGGGACACATCATAATACAGTAAAACAATCAAGTTAGAGGGAGTACAGCTGCATTACGTTTCAAAACAGTAGGACAAGGCTGGATGGCCTCTACTTTAATGCCAGGTGTATTACAGGTAAAACGGATGAATTAAGGATGGGTATTGACACATGGAATTGTGATATAGTAGCCATCACAGAGACGTGGTTGAGGGAGGGGCAGGATTGGCAGCTCAACATTCTGAGATATAGAATCTTCAGGCAAGACAGGGGAGGGGGTAAAAGAGGGGGAGGCATTGCATTATTAGTTAAGGAGTCAATTACTAAAGGAAGGAGAGATGATATTTTGGCAGGGGCATCGAATGAAACTTTGTGGGTACAGCTTAGGAATAAAAAAGGGGCAGCCACATTGTTAGGTGTTTATTATAGACCCCCAGATAGTCAGCGGGAAATTGAGGAGCAAATATGTGCACAATTTGTGGAGGTGTGTAAAAACAATAACAATAGGGTAATTATATTAGGTGATTTCAACTTTCCCAACATTAATTGGGATGGACATAGTGTTAAGGGCTTGGACGGAGTGGATTTCTTGAAATGTGTACAGGAGAACTTTTTAGGTCAATATGTAGAGGGTTCAACAAGGGACGGAGCAGCGCTGGACCTAATTCTGGGGAATGAAGCTGGACAGGTGGCTGAGGTGGTGGTGGGCGAGCATTTTAGCAATAGCAACCACAACATGGTACAATTTAAGCTTGTTACGGACAAAGAAATAGACAAATTGCAGAAAAATGTTTTGGACTGGGGGAGAGCGGATTTTCGTAAAATAAGGCAGGATCTGGCCAAAGTAGACTGGGAACAGCTACTTGTGGGGAAATCTACAAAAAAGCAGTGGGGGGTGTTCAAAAAGGAAATGGGGAGGGTATGTTCTATCTCGGGTGATCGTAACAAGTAACAAGCCCAGAGAATCATGGATGACTAGAGATATTCAGGATACGATAAGAAGGAAAAGAGAGGCTTTTAGCAGGTACATGGGAAGCAAATCAGCGGAGGCATTAGTGGAGTACAGAAAGTGCAGGGTGGAGCTTAAGAAAGCAATTAGGAGAGCAAAGAGGGGATATGAGAAAGCTCTGGCTGATAAAAATAAGGAAAATCCCAAAGTTTTCAATAAGTATATCAATGGAAAGAGGATAACCAGGGAAAGAGTAGGGCCCATTAGGGACCAAGGGGGCAATCTATGGGTGGAGGAAGAGGACATCGGTAGACTGTTGAACGAATACTTCACATCCGTCTTCACCCAAGAGAATGATGATGAAGGTGTGAAACTTGGGGAGAGGGACTACGATGTTCTTGAGCAAATTGATATAGGGAGTGACAAGGTTTTGCAAGTGTTGGTAGGCTTGAAAGTGGACAAATCTCCAGGTCCGGATGATATGTGTCCCAGATTGCTGAGGGAGGCAAGGGAGATCGCAGGGGCTCTGACCTGAATTTTTAATTCCTCTCTGGCCATGGGGGAGGTGCCAGAGGACTGGAGAACAGCTAATGTGGTTCCGCTATTTAAGAAGGGTTGTAAAGATAAGCCAGGGACCTACAGACCAGTGAGTCCCACGTCAATGGTAGGGAAACTATTGGAAAAAATTCTGAAGGAGAGAATCTATCTCCACTTGGAGAGGCAAGGTGTGATCAGGGATAGTCAGCATGGCTTTGTCAGAGGGAGGTCATGCCTAACAAATTTGATTGAATTTTTTGAGGAGGTGACCAGGTGTGTAGTGCAGTTGATGTAGTTTATATGGATTTCAGCAAAGCCTATGACAAGGTCCCACATGGGAGACTTATTAAGAAGGCAAATGCAAAATTACAGGGTAATTTGATAAGGTGGAATCAAAATTGGCTTAGTTGTAGGAGACAGACGGTGATGACAGAAGGCTGCTTTAGTGATTGGAAGCCAATGTCCATTGGCATACCACAGGGATCTGATGAAGAGTCATTCGGACTCGAAACGTTAACTGTATTCCTCTCCACAGATGCTGTCAGACCTGCTGAGTTTTTCCAGGTAGTTTTGTTTTTGTTTTGTGACAGGGATCTGTGCTGGATCCCTTATTATTCGTCATTTATATAAACGACATAGATGACTATATGAGGGGTAGGATTAGTAAGTTTGCGGATGACACAAAGATTGGCCGGGTGGTTGACAGTGAGGTTGGGTGTCTTGGGCTACAGAAAGATATGGACGGGATGGTCAAATGGGCAGGTAAGTGGCAGATGGAACTTAACCCTGAAAAGTGAGGTGATACACTTTGGAAGAAGTAATTTGACAAGCAAGTATTCAATGAACGGCATAACATTAGGAAGTTCTGAGGAACAAAGGGACCTTGGCGTGTGTGTCAATAGATCCCTGAAGGCAGAGGGACATGGTAGTGGGGTGGTGAAAAAGGCATATGGGATACTTGCCTTTATCAATCGAGGCATAGATTACAAGAGTAGGGAGTTGTATAGAACTTGTATAGTGTTGGAGTTGTATAGAACTTGGTGAGGCCACAGCTGGAGTACTGTGTGCAGTTCTGGTCGCCACATTATAGGAAGGATGTGATTGCACTGGAGGGGGTGCAGAGGAGATTCACCAGGATGTTACCTGGGATGAAACATTTAAGTTATGAAGAGAGGTTGGATAGACTTGGGTTGTTTTCGTTGGAGCAGAGAAGACTGAGGGGCGACCTGATTGAGGTGTACAAGATTATGAGGGGCATGGACAGGGTGGATAGGGAGCAGCTGTTCCCCTTAGTTGAAGGGTCAGTCACGAGGGGACATAAGTTCAAGGTGAGGGGCAGGAGGTTTAGGGGGGATCTGAGGAAAAACTTTTTTACCCAGAGGGTGGTGATGGTCTGGAATGCGCTGCCTGGGAGGGTGGTGGAGGCGGGTTGCCTCACATCCTTTAAAATGTACCTGGATGAACACTTGGCATGTCATAACATTCAAGGCTATGGGCCAAGTGCCGATAAATAGCATTAGGTAGGTAGGTCAGGTGTTTCGCATGTGTTGGTACAGACTCGATAGGCCGAAGGGCCTCTTCTGCGCTGTGTGATTCTGTAGTCCCTAGTAAGTATCGTGTATCCCCCACTAGTGCTCAGAAGTATGACAATGCCAGACCGATGTACTGTATTATTGTGAATTATCTGAAATTTCTCGAGCCTAGGCCTTAGTGAACTATGCTGATTTAAGAACCCTAGATGAAGACATATTTACAACTACATATGAATGTTTCCTATGCTTCTGTCTAGGGTGATGTGGTCTGGAACGACCTTCATGGACTGCTGTGCTTTATTGCATTCTGTGACTAATTCTTGGACCTGGTTCCCAAATAGGTAACTGCCATCAAAATAGCAGCTATGTCTACTTGTACTGGACAAGCCAAAAGCCTGCATAACTGCAAAGCACAACCCCCTCGCTGGCAGACATGAGTCCAGAATTATTCACTGTACAAGGACTCTCTGAGCTATGGCTCATATGCTTGCAGGACATAGGAACGTAGGAATGTAAGGAACTGGAAAAGGATCACTGACATGGATTTGGCTGGTCCTGCATTTTTTTAAACGAGCAAAGCAACAACCGTATGGATGCTTGAATCACTTTGATACTTTTGTACAGTTTTCCCAGACTACTTGATAGATTACTACCCTTGATTGGATGGCTTCCCCAAGGGACATCTTGCGTCAAATCAGAAAACTGGAGTCCTTATCTGAAGATATTAAGTAATATGTGCTGTGGAGATTTTTTGCCTACTTTATATCTGGTAGGATCAGGGCCAAGAAGAGAGAAATCATGGGTCCCAGTGCTTTCCCTATTTCCACGCCCTTTATCTCACCATCACATTCTTCGAGTGCCCAGAATTGGGAACCACAGTCACAGTGGGGTTGGACAGTTTTACAGAGATCTAGCAAAGCTTGTCTTTTGTACTCTATGTCTCTATTTATAAAGCCCATCAAAAGCTCAGGTTTCGGCATGATACACTTCACAACCATGGCTTTGTCAGACAATTACACACAACTTGGTCGTTCATATTATCCAGCCAGCTTCACTTTTTTGAACCTGGCCCAATGCAATATCTGGACAGGAACATCCAAAAGACTTGAACCTCACAAGCACCACAAACAATGATCCCATGTACAAATGAAAACATCTTGAACTAAAAGTGAAATATTCTATTGGCGCATGACTCCTGGTTTTTAGCATCAACCTATTCACCTGAAATCGTGCTATTTTTAATCCACATAAGTGGGCTTTGTTAACAGAAAAACCGTACCTTGCATTGAGTGATAAATATATTCTCATTTTAAATTGGAACTAAAAACACTTACAAATGCCCAGCATAGAGGATATAATAGAAGAGCGAAGTGCTGCAGTTGCTGGAAATCTGAAATATGAACAGAAAATGCTGGAAATACTCAGCAGGCCAGGCAGCATCTGTGGGGAGAGCAACAGAGTCAATACTTCAGGTCCACAATGTGCACTAGTTCTGACAAAGAGTCACTGACCTCTGTTTCTCTCTGCACAGATGCCATCAGAGGTGCTGAGCATTTCCAACACTTCTTGTTTCTACTGGAGCAAAATTAACCCCTTTTGCCAGCCCTCCACAAAGCAATCCAACTTCTTGTGTGCCTCTCATTCCCCTTCAGCAAGAAACCCAGCAGCAGCTGCCCGAGATCTGGTTTGGCACAATATTAAACATGAATTTGAAAAAAAAAAGCTGAGGTATGAAGAAAACAAAAATAACTTACTGAGTCAAAAAAACCAATGTCAAAGCAATAAATTTATAATTGAAAAAATGGGTAATTAATAAAAATGATTAAAAAGTGTCAAGCAGCAAAACTAACTAATAAAAACTTTTTCTGCCTTTTCTCTTTAGAAGCAGAGCTATTAAGAAACAGACTAGGCTCCCAAGTCCTGGTCAGCAGGCAAGGGGAGGGGATCAGGGCTGAGCTAAGGAGTTGGGTTTAACTAACACTGACCTTGCATTTGCCTCATGGTGCACGTTCCAAGCTGGCCTTGGTGGAATTCATACGAAAGTGGTGGTCAGAAGCAGGCTGCCTTTCAGCCTGGGTTTTCCGCCTCTCCCGGACCAGTGAGTGGATAGGTTTTTTGGGGATGAAGCAGTGAGCGTGCGTGGTTTCGTGTGCGTGCATACATGGGTCCGGCTCACTCCCAGTCTCAAGGTTTTCTCCCTCTCACTCAATCGCTCATGCTCAATCATTCACTCACTCAATTTCACGGGCCCGGGAGGTTTAGAGATTTTCTCGCTGAGGAGGAACTTGGGACAGCTGTGAAGGTGGCAAGAGTCGCTTCCTCCCCATCCTGTGTAACACCCTATTACCTGAGATTTGCAGCTGCTGCAACTGGCTTCTTCAGTCCCTTGCACCATCTTGACTACTGTAGTCCTTTAGTGGGCTGGCTGACTACATCACCCAGAATACACATGGTTTTAAAAAAAAAGCTACACAGGCTCAGGCTCTGACTCCAATAACCTCTATACTACAGAACTTCATGCCAGAGCGGAGCACCCACCATGCGCTTGCATGCAAACACATTGAGGCAGCCACTTGAGAGAGTGCAGTGCTGCCTGAGTCCGGGCCCCTTGAAGACACCAGCCTGGCAATTGGCACCCCTCCCCCAGTATCTTAAGTAAGAAATTACTGCATTTTCAGTGCAACTGTTAAAGAGAGCCCAAGGCATTATATTTGATTTGTACCCCCTAAAGATAGAAATAATCCGTGCACTTTCCTCAGCGTAAAGAGGGAAATTAGTTTAGCATCAGCTCATAGGGCGATATGGTATTCTGTCTTTAGATTCCCAAGTTTTGGAAATTCATTCCTGAATGTACTGTTGTAATGCTCATCAGCAACTTTGTCCACTTTATGGATTAGCTTCAATGCCTTTAAGCATGCCTTGCTACTTAGTAGAAAGCATTCTTAATTTCAATTGAGAGACAGCTTGAAGATTTCACGTTATTTATACTTCAACATTACCATGAGTTGGCCTTTGACTTTCAATGCAGTCCCACCAGGGCCCTGTAATTTGATAGGCGAGGATTGAAATGTAATCTGCTTGAACCATTTTACTTTGTTTGATAAAACAGAAACTCCTGCTCCTGTGCATAATTTAAACTTTGTGGGGTGTCCATCCACTTCAAGTTTAATACTCCAGCATTTGTTTTTACTATCATTTACCTCCCCTAGGAAGGTCCCTCTTTTCTGCAATTCTTCCACTTCTTGGATGTGACTTTGCTTTATTTTCTCTCTCTGTTTACAGGTTGCCAGCATTTTCAAGCGACAGAAAGTTTTGAAGTGTCCTATTTTTCCACACTTCTGGCACACTGCTCCCCTGCTGGACATTCTTCTCACTTGTGCGGTTTGTTATCGCCACATTGATGACATTTCAAGATGGTGGTTGGTGTGCTTTTCCTCATTTTGGTTGGCTTAGGCTTTGGCGCATTTTCTCTCTTACGGCCTACAAACTGAATGGTCTCACTCGATCTTCTCCACGGGACCTCAACTTCTCCGCGAACAAAGGCCGAATTTTGTTTTCCAAGCTGAGCTTGCCTCGCAATTTGTGCTGCCTTAACTAGTATTAATTCCTCACTTGGCTATATGAAATCTGATAATGCTTCGTCCAGAATCCCTACTATGATTCTGTCACAATTGCTGTTCCCCGCCAGCCTGTATAGCTCATTGATGAACGAATCCATGCTTTCACTTGGTCTTTACTTTTCCTTGTTAAATTTTTCCCTTTCTATAATTAAGTTTCTGTGGACACTGAAATATGAATCAAATGCTTGCAGGATTTCTTCCTAAGTTGATGTCTCATCAACTCCCTGCCTTGCTATCGGGTTGTCAGCAATGGGTCCAACTGCATAAAGTAGTGGGTTGACCTGGTCTTTTTGATCTTTTTGCATAAGCCAGAAGCAGTTCTATATTTCGTGAACCATTTTCTCCAGTTGTCGCAGTTCTGGGCTTTTTCCAAGCCAATATGGTTCCAGGAGTGGTAGCATGATTCCATGCTTCTACTGAGCCCTGGAATTGTTGCTGCTTCATGCTTGTTGCTTTGGGTCTATGTTCACTGCTTTCCAGACTCCAGGTCTGTGTCTCAGCTTGCAACTGCTGCACCGGTAATGCCCTGGCTTTTTGGTCTTTTTAGTGAGTCTTGAATCTGTTCCTTTTGTCCTTCTTTCAAAGGCTTGTCTTTCAAGGGCTTGCCAGGTCTGTGGCTGGGTCTTTTACTCTGTCCACTGCCACCACCACTGTCACCATATTTTATCGTGTTTTCGGGGGTCTAGATGGGGTTCTTTGGGGCTTCTCTATTCTCCCAAAGTAGGCTGCCTGAGTCTATAGCTTGTTTATTTACAGCTATTATGTACATAAAAGGATCTCTGCACAAGGTTGGACCTTCTCCTCCCACCAAATCTCTGCTACTCAGGCATGTGATGTCACATCATCATCATATGCTTCTATGTTAACCCTTTACTCTACACAGGCAATCTGGTTATCTATCTCATTACTGTCTGTGGGATCTTGCTGTTTGCAAACTGGCTGTCATGTTTTCCTGCATCATAATACTGACTACACTTTAAAAGTAATTTGTTGGCTGCAGAGTTTTTTGGGACATCCAGAGGGTTTGAAAAACAATGGCCCATAACTTCCGACTCCCCAGCGTCAGATTTGGGGGGGCTAGCTGGGAAATATCTTCCGGAAATTCCCAGGTAAAGGTTTGCATGGCAACTGTCCAGATATACAAACTTCCTCTGGACAATTGCGCTGCACTGGGAACCATCTGAAAATGCGGCTTAAATTGCAAAATTCGGATGGTTCTGCTGGGGTTATACCAATATTTACTCGGAAAAGGCTAGAAGAATTAAAATCTCTTCTAACTTCTGAGTAACTATTGTAAAGACCCAGACCGACTCCACGGGACTACCCCACACCCCCGACTGCACCCCCACCACAGAATTCCCTCCACACCCCCTCAAACTCCAACACCTCCCCAATCCCCCGAAATCCAACACCCCCCCAACCGAACTCCAACACCTCCCAACCCCCCCGAACTCAGACATCCCCTAACCCCCCCGAACTCCGACAACCCCAAACCACCCCCCACCGAACACCGACACCCCCAAACCCCTCCCCCAAACTCCGACACCCCCAAACCCCTCCCCTGAACTCCGACACCCCCAAAACACTCCCCTGAACTCCAACACCCCCAAACCCCTCCCCCGAACTCCAACACCCCCCCAAACCCCGACACCACCCACCCCCCCACCCCCCAAACCTCCCAAAACAACTCCTAGCCCCTGCGACAACCCCCCAGCACCCCTTCCTCCAAACTCTGACAACCCCAAACGCCCCCTCGAACATCTGACACCCCCAGACCTCCGACTCCCACGCAGCCGGGACCTCAGCCTTGCCACTGCCCCCCACACCCCGCCCCCCCCCAATGACTCGCCTGGCCCTTGCAACCCCCCACAACCCCTCACCTCCCTCAATGAGTTCCCCAGATCTCCAACTGATCTCTGCTCCTGACCTCTGACCCCACCCCTCCAACCTCCAACAGCCCCCACACACACACACACACCATCCCCCCCCAGGCTTCTGACCATCCCCCTCAATCCCAAGACCTCTCCCCCCGGACCTCCTGCTGACCTCCACGCCCGACTTCAGACACCCTCTCCCAACAATCAACCCACCTGACCTCCAACAGGCTCCAGACACCCCACCCACCCCACCCCCGAACATCAGCAAATCCTGTGTGCTCACCTTAGACACTTACCTTCCTCTGGCCTGTCAATTTCCCTGGCCCTTTAAACTTACCTGCTTGACGGTAGCAAGTGTTGTAAAGGATAGGATGAGGCCTCCTTGAATACACTGGATCTACACTTCGCTGGTGCCTGCAAGGAGCCTTTCAAGGCAGGACCCAAGCAGCTCCGGTGAACGGAAGTGGCAACGTAATTTTCAGGACCAAGTAAGTAGGAATTTATTTCTTCTCATTTCTGCAGGCCAGCATTTTATGACTATAGTCGGAAGTTACGGCCCAATGTAATTGTTTATCTTATTATTTTCACATAGCAGCCTATTCTATATCCAATGAATAATGATCTGAAACCAACAGAACCTGTGTCTTTAAAGCTGCCTGTGCCTTCAGGAATATTTATTTCATCACAAGGCTATCTAGTTCCTGTGCCCTGTGCACCATTTCATCTTATCTTGATAAGTTCTCCTCACTTCCTGCCATCAACAGCTTCACATGCATTTGTGCAGCTCCCAAGACTACAAAAGAGTCTTTCTGTTGTTTGCCTGTGGGCATAAGAACTGCTGTCAGCTTTCAAATTATATTTGTCTCTGGAATGCCAAGGCACTGAATTTTCTAATTCACATTCTTTTAGACATTCTTTAGAATCCTTTATGAGCTTATTAAAATATATTTTTCCCTTTTACTCCTCTTATGATTTGAGAAAACCCATCATGGAAATGGACAGAAGACCTGTTCTCTGGTTGTGAAATTAGCCTGGGATGGACTCTCCAATTTTCCTTTCCATCTGACAAGGATCTTATAAGCACTGTTGTAAAATGTAGATTAGGAATTCAATACTAGGGAACTTTGGACACACATCTGTGTCTGTGCTCTGCTACAAAGGAATCAGCTAATTCCTAACAGGTTCAAAATAATTACTTTCACTTGCTAACAAGAAACAAAATATGGTTTAGGTGCAATTTTTGTTATATTAAAACCCGTGAAAAGTATAATCCAATCTCATTCACTAGGTGAACTGACAGAGAGAATGACCCTTTTGCAAAACATTCAAACTTACCCAATATAGTTTGTTCTCAGAGAAATCTCCAGTTCTCGCAGTACTTGAGTTGATTCTTGCACTCTTCGTCTGAACTTCTGAAAATATTTAAGTGAAAACATTTAGGATGAGAATGGGTCATCGATTCAAAACTGAAACAGGTAACTTACCTTGCAGGGTATTCAGTTGTCAAATACATGAATCTGACACACACCATAACAATTCAGCCTGGTTTTAAAAGATTCTGAGGAAAACCATGTGTTGAACATAAAAAAGATATTGTGTTACTGATTAGTACCATACACGGTGATCTGTTACTGCTCCTATATAAAGTACCTGCGTTATTGTGCTAAAATGAAACTATTTTAATCACTTAACACCAAACGAAAACTACAGCCCTGCAGGGGTTACAGAGACAGATGGTTGGTATCGTTGTTCCTGGAGGGTGTAAGTTATGCCAAAAATGAAGAAGACCTTACAGTCCCTTTGTTTTGCATTCTACGCATGTTAAACGAACACAGTGACATGGTGCAAATTTAGGACGAGAGAGGCAAGGTTCAGTGTAGGAACCTGATGGCTATCAGGGCCAGTCTGACAAATACACTGTAATATGATACTGAAAAATTAAGCTTTCTTCCCCAAACCCCCACCCCACTTTATTTTGTTATTGAGCAGAACATGCTTTCTCAGGTCAAAGTAGAACAGACGACAGTGGCTCCTTTGAGGGGCCTATAACTGATATTCACACTTAAGCCTGAATTTTTGCTGAGGGACTTCATGCTTCAGCCAAGATGGCACCGGAGCCCTAATTCCTTAAGTCCCACCCCCAAATGTGGCACCCATCATTTTCACCAGGGTAGCAGGGGTCAGGGGTATTTCACACGGAGGCAGCAGTAGATTTTTAAGTGCAGCTGCCTTTCATTTCCGGGAATTCCAAAACACAACTCACGGGCTTAAGACATTCGGGGAAATGTTCTAAGCCAACCAGAGTTCTTTGGAGTGGTCAAGTGCCCTTTTGGATTGTTAACAGTAGGTGTTAATGTGCACAAAAAATGTTTTCTAGATTCAGGAGCAGTCCCCAACAGATTGGAAGTTGGCAAATGTTACACTACTTTTCAAGGGAGGAGAGAGGAAACAGTGAACCTCAGGCCAGTTAGCCAAATATCAGTCTTTGGGAAAATACTGGAATCTATTATTAAGGAAGTCTTAACAATGCACTCAGAAAACCATAGTATGATCAGACACAGTCAACATGGTTGTACTAAAGCGAAATCCTGTTTGACAAATGCATTGGAGTTTTTTGCAGCTGTAACTAATAGGGTAAATAAAAGGGAACCAGTAGATGCAGTACACCTGGATTTCCAAAAGGCATTCATTCAGGTGCCACACAAGATTAATGGACAAGATAAGGGCTCATGGAGTTGGGGTAATATATTAGCATGAATGGAGGATTGGTTAACAGACAAGCAGAGAATAGGCACAAACAGGGCTTTTTCAAGTTGGCATGCAATGAAAAGTGGAGTACCACTAGGATCGATGCAGGGCCTTAGCTATTTACAATCTATATTAATGATTTAAATGAAGAGACTGAGTGTAATGTATTAAGTTTGCTGATGATGCAAAGTTGGGAAGGTAAGTTGTGGGAAGGACACGGAAAAGTTGCAAAGATAGATTACAGAATCGTCCCAGATTTGCACTAAGTAGAGTAGCAGTAACGACATTTTATCTGCCGGCCGCGATGGCAGGTTTTCATGCCGTATCATCCCAAACCAGCCACATTATTTATGCACTCGCGGGGAGCACAAGTTTCCATGGTGGGTAGGCTCTCATTCGCCCGCCCACCCACCATCACCCTGCCGCAGCATCTCGCCGGGCGCCATATTTAAAGTCCAGTCGCAAGCACACATCTCATTGCTTCCAGACCACCACTGCTGCACACAGAAGACATGGCCCTGAAACTGAAGACAACTGCAGCCTTAAAGTTCAGCAATGCGTCCCTCAAGCACCTTTTGGATGCCGTGGAGGCCTGGTGGGACATCCTCTACCCCTACTCTGGCCACAGGATGGGTAGCATCAGCACTAACCCAGCTTGGGAGCAGGTGGTCAGCGCCAATGCTCTTCAAAAGAGGACAACCACCTAGTGCCGCAAGAAGATGAATGATCTCCTCCAATACGCAAGGGTAAGTCACTCTTCTGATCGCTCTCAACTCACACACTCACAAACCCATCACACATCTACAGAGCCCTCACTCACTGTCAGTTCAAGGGAAATCACCATTCACTCTCTCACACTCACCATCATTGTCCTCATCTCGTTCATAGGACCACTCACCACCCACACAGGCCAGGCATATTTATCATCTGGCCTGGCAGGCGTCTTACTTACACTTTCTCCATTTCTATCCATGCAGGACAAGCTGGCACACAACAAGAGAGAGAGGCCACAGACCAGTGGCGGAATGCCCGAAATTGAGGTCCTCACGGACTTTGAAAATTGAGCCATCCAGCTGGCCGGCAAGGATCTGGACCGGTCCTGTGCTGTCGGTGAGGTCCGTGCTACTCTACCAAGTGAGGATCCAGCAGTGCAACATCCATCAGGCAACCATACCGGGAGTGACATGTCCTCTTTCACAGGCCACTGCCATTAATTATCTCCCCTTGCTTTCGCAGGCACATCTACCAAACAGCTGACAGAATCCATGACCCAGGGCCTCCAATCAAGCCCCGGAGAAACTTCTAAGGAGGAATCTAGAGGCACCCACCTTGAAATCCTGTCATAGTGCTCACCCACACCCTCCACCAGCATGGAGACACACACCTCAGTGGGACCCAGCTTTAGAATAGCCACAAGATCACTATCTGGTGAGCACATTGCACTTTCTGATCCACAGCAGGCGGCGGCAGGGACTTCCCAGGTTTCTGGCATGCAGAGGACTGCTGGAGGTCAGAATGTTGCTGAGTCCGAGTCAGATGACGAGCCTCTGGTCTCGGTCATGTCATAGTTGCTGGAGCTGCAGAGGCAAGCTGGGGAACATCAGGAAGGGATGTCTGCTGCACTCCTCAGATTGTAAGGCACGATGGAGGAGTCCATCCACCTTCACTCTGAGGTGATAGTGCCAGCATGCCAACACACCGAGGTCAACATTAGTAGGATGGCGGCTGCCATGGAGACCTTGGTCCAGGAGTTCGTTCCTGCACTGCCGCGCAGGCTCAACTCCATCGCTGATGCCATAGTTGACCTCCAACAGTATGTATGCAAGAGGGGTGCCAGGCAGCTCGATCTCACTCCAGCCAATCCTGCCCCTCAAGAAGTCAGCCTGGGGCTGCTAGGCACCCATAGGGAGGAGGATCAGCAGGTGCACGCTGCAGGGCCATCCATCCAGGTGACTCTGAGAGTGTCCAGCCCTGTGACCTCATCAGCTCCAGCTCCACAGGCCGAAGAGGGTGCCACTGCCACACAGCAGGGCCCTGAAAGCAGGCCGGGGCCCTCCATGTCTCGGCTTTCCAGAGGATGCCCTCTAAAGTCACCAAAGACAGGACATTGCAGCCAGCAGGTTGCCTCCACCTCCGCTGTGGATGTCCAGGGAGCACCAAGGTGTAGCGGCAGGGTTAGGAGAGTTAAGGAGAATTAGTTGCACAGCCTGGGCACAGGTGTTATCACTTGTACATACTGTTCACTACTGTCAACAAACTCCCAAGAATGTCTCCCTGCCTATGGCTCCTTGATGTGATGAGCAGTGTTCGTGTCACTCAGATGTGAAATCTTTCTGCACAGGATAAAGGCAGGTGTCTCAGTCCTGGGCCTCTTCCCTGTGCTCTATGCAGCCTTCAGACCAAAGTAATGGTCTGACCTCACACTCCCTGGAAACATTACTGATGCCTGCACCTCGGCAGTGCTGGTCATTGCTGCCAGAATGTAGTGGGCAGGCGTCACATCGTTTTCTCAATCTCTTGGTGTACTCTCAGTACCTTTAAGGGGGGGCTGGCCTCCATCTCTTCTGCACCTGTGCTCATTAATGCTGTGCTCCTGACGGCGGACAAAGGATCAGATGCTTCTCAAGTTTCATGGCTACGTCTCTATGCTATGACCCTTGTCACAAAGCACAAGCAAGCTGTCCTCAGCCAGACAGGAGTCAGACATTCTCAAAGTGAAGTTTCATGGGGTGTCCTCACTGCATGTCATCATCATCCTCCTGGAATCTAGTGGCTATTAGGGCCTCCACTGCATCTCCATGAGAGGAGCATTCTCACAGAGGGTATGTGCGTTGCCATAAGGCAGAGTGGAGTCAAATGTTCACAGATGTGATGTAAGGATCTATGGGGTCACCTCACTGCATGTTATCAGCATCCTCCACAAATCTAGCAGCTATGAAGGCCTCCCGAATGCGGCTGCCTCATCTAGCCAGTGCGAGGACCTTATCCCCATCATCATCACCTCCGAGGACCTCCTCACCCTCATCCCCGTCAACATCCTCCTCTTCAGCCAGCTTATCTTCCCATTGGAGCGCCAGGTTGTAAAGGGGATAGCAGACGATGATGATGCGTGACACCCTCTACAGACTATATTGCAGGGCTCCACCAGACCAGTCCAGGTACCGGAACCTCATCTTCAGCATCCCGATGGTCTACTCCACCAAATTGAGAGCTGCAGCATGAGCCTCATTATACCATCGTTCTCCTGCAGTCTGAGGCCACTGCACGGGTGTCATCAGCCACAGCCTCTGCGGGTAGTTCTTGTCTCCAAGGAGTCATCCCTGCAGCTTCCAGCTTCTGTGGACCCTGGAAGACTTCAGGGATCTGTGACCGACTGAGGATGTAGGCTCCGTTCACACTCCCTTGAAACCATGTGCACACCAGCAGGATGCGTTTCTGGTGGTCGCACACCAGCTGCACATTCAGCAAATGGAAGCCCTTGCGGTCGATGTAGTCCACTATGTGTGTTGCGCCGGAGATCTGAGTGCCACATGAATGCAGTCAATCACACCCTGCATCTGTGGGAAACTCGAGATCTGGGCGAATCCAATTGCTCTTACATCCTGGCTGTCCCGGTCCCAGGTGAAATGTACAAAGTTGTGTGCCCTCGCAAAGATGGCATCCATGACCTCATGGATGCATTTATGGGTGGCGGATTGTGAAATCCCACAGAGGGCACCTGTGGAGCCCTGAAAGGAGCCACTGGCATAGAAATTGAGCACCGCAGTCACTTTCACAGCCACTGGCAGTAGATGCCCTCTATGTCGCCATGGTGCCAAATCCTGCAATAGCTGACAGATGTGACTGACCAGTTCCCTAGACATGCGCAGTCTTCGGCGACACTGGTTCTCAGTCATCTGCAGAAATGACAGGCGGTGTCCATAGACCCTGGGTGTCGCTGGGCACCAAACTGTGACAGCTCACTGTGGCTCTTGGATGGCATGTGTGGGAGCCCCAGCCCCCCCTTCTTCCTGAGATTGCTGCTCCTGCCTCTGCACAGTCAGGAGCCTCAGTCACACTCTCCTCTGTTGTCTTTGCGCTGTGTAGGCTATCAGGCATACAGCTAGTTCACCAGGCTCCATGATCCTGATGTACTCCTCCTGCAGGCTGAAAGAGAGAGACACATGGTTAGCATGGGCGCACTAAGAACCTATCCTGGTTAAGTGCGACAGCCCCTTAACGTTTCCCGGAGCGTGCTGGTCACCGCTTGGATGGCCAGAGATTAGTGCACTGCATGGTTGCTCTGTTAGCTTGAACCATGGGGGAGACTGGTCAAAACCTGGATGCTGACTTTGCAAGGGGCTGTGAGCGCTTCCAGCAGTGACTGCTCCATGGCCAGCTTTTAGCAAGGAGATTGTACAGCGTGTGCAGTTGTCCAACTGTTCCGCAGTCCACTAAAATGCTCATGAATTTACAGTCTGTGCAAAAGGGGGTTGCTGGGGTGGGGGGTAGCTCTGAAGCACTTGGTGGCACTTTGATGCCTCTGCATTGCTTGAGTCGGCAGATAAACTGGGAACTCGAACCAATGATATCAATGTGGCTGTGCCTGAACTGTCTCAGTTGCATAGGAATGGTCATTTCATATAGGTTTCCCTAATGTGTAGCCACTTCCCTCACCCATCCTACCCCCCACCCCGACTGCTTGTGTGCTAATATTCAAAGGTAGGGCTACCCTTCACCCACCACCACCCCCCTCCCCACCAGCAGTGGCCTCAATGGCAGGGATGCCCTTAACCCCAACCCGCCGATGCCCTGAAGCTTGAAGTCCAACAAGTGGCCCTGGCGAGTGCTGCACTACATTACTGTGTACTCACCTCCAAGTTCCCCCTTAAAGTGCAGACCGCCAAGTGCACGCCTTTATGTGCTGTTGCAAAACATGTTGGTGTGCTTTCCCACCGACATGGATGGACGATCCAGCGGGCTGCCCTGTTAATAGGCTGATGTATTACAATGAGGTTCCCGATGTCCGATGGCAAGAAACACAGCCCGCCATCAATTTGCTGAGTGGACAATCGCGAACTGGTTTCCAATCGTCGTAAAACCGATCGGACCACATTGTCCGCTCACGGCCCCGATCATGCCCAATGCCAGCTGGCAAGGACAATTCCACCCATAGTCAGGTTAAGTGAGTGGGGAACAAGATAGCAGATGGAGTATAATGTAGGGAAGTGTGAAATTATTTATTGCTTGAAAGAATAGAGAAGTGGAATTTTCTTTATAAGGTGAGAAACTTGTAAGTGTTGATGCTCAAAGAGCCCTGGGTGTGCTCATACAAGGAATGCAGAAATTTAGGTGCTGCAAGCAATGGGGAAGACAAGTGGAATGTTAACCTTTATTGCAAGGGACTTGCAATACAGGAATAAAGAAGTCTTGCTACAATTGTGCAGGGTTTTGGTGAGACCACATCTGGAGTACTGTATGCATTTCTTGGTCTCCACATTTAAGAAAGGATATACTTGTATTGGATGCTGTACAGCAAAGGTTCACAAAATTGATCTCTGGGATGATGGGGTTGTCCTGTTATGACAGGTTGAGTAAATTGGGCTTATATTCTCTGGAGTTTAGAAGAATGAGAGGCAACCTCATTGAAACATACAAGATTCTGAAGGAATTTGATAGAGTGGATGCTGCAAGATTATTTTAGCTGATTAGGAATTGAAAACACGGGGGCACAATTTCAGGATAAGGGGCTGATCATTTAGGCCTGAGATAAAGAGAAATTACTTCACTCAAAGGGTTGTGAATCTTTGGAATTCTCTACCTCAGAGGATTGTGGATGACCCATCACTGAATGCATTTAAGGCTGGGAAAGACAAAGTTTTGGCCTCTCAGGGAATCAAGGGATATGGGGAGGTGGCAGGAAAGTGGAGCTGAAACCCAAGATAAGCCTTGATCTTATTGAATGGCAGAACAGGCTTGACAGGTCACATGATGTCCTCATGGTCCTATTTCTTGTGTCCTTGTGGAAGGTCAGTGGAATTGTCAACCTGTCAAAGTCATTTAAATCTCTTTCATTTAAAAATAAACAGCCTGCTTTGACTCTCAGTTGAAAAAATAACCAGCGCTTACAATTTCACTAGCTGTTTGTTTGACGTAAGCCTGAGGACTATCATTATAGGATTAGTGCTGCTTGACTGTTTCCACAACCTATTATCACAGTAGGGTGGGGCCTGTAATTTAAAAGTTTGATTGATAGCTCCAAGTGGTTATTAAGGGATTACCTGTCTTTGATGTAGGCCATGAATACAAATGTTTGTTTTTTTTAAGGGATGAAGTACTTGAAGGAATTTAAATGTATTGTATGGGCTTTTATCAATGAGGCTGTATTTTTCAATTTAGGGTAGTCTGTAATGCATACTTAGAACTTTATTTTACTCTATCCCAGCATGGCTGCTGATGTCTGCCCATAATGGATACTGGGTGAGTTGGCAAGGAGGGTGTAAGAGCAAAGGGTGGTGGGTGAGGGATTATGGGTTGGCATGGGTTGCATTAAGTTGGCATAAAGGGCTAAGGGAATGAGTGGGAGGCATGGGTCAGTATGAGTTGGAATTAAGTTAGCATTAAGTTGGAACAAAGGTATTGGAACCATGGAGATGGGTGGTGGGTATGCAGAGTGGATGAGTGAGGGGGGATATGAGGGCTAAAGGGCTGTTTTTGCTTGAGTGCTTTCATTATAACTGGGACCAAGTCCCAAGGCACAGAGGCATGCCATTTAACCAGCCCACCATGGCTGCCTCCACATCGTTTCCAGATGCAGTGGGCCTGAACATCCATTTCCCCTCCCACCCCTGAACAGAAATTAGACCTTCCAGGGAAGTTTCTCCCAAGCCTGGTTGGAGAGTTGAGAATTTTCCCAACTCGGGAACAAAAATTTGGCCTTTGGACGGTATTATTTGTTGTCAGAATCATGAGGATTCCTGCTCATCAGGATCAAGTCACAATGGGGTGTACCAAACCAGTGGTTTGGAGCACTGGTAGTGAATGCTTTGGCACCCTTATGGCAACAGTCCTGCTCACATCCACCTGACAGCAGGTTAACTTCCTAGAAAATTATGAGTTGCTTCTCTTTCAGTTGAAGCTGGGAGTTATGAAGGCTGGTCTATGTGCCTCTATCCACTGTTCATGAAGAAACAGGTGAGCTCAGTCATGTTCTTAAGATTTATAGAAGGCATTCAGAGTCAACTTTGACATAGACAATATTATGAAGTGGAGGAGGATGATTTTTTTTTTTAAGTAAGAGTTCTGTAGTACAGAGGGTCATTTGCTGTGTGGTCAGGTTAGATTTTAGATAGTATAGGTGGGTCACAGACAATTTACAGGATCTGGAAATAGCAAAAAGGTTCCGCTGGGAAGTGTGGAACAATCAAACAGGTCTGAAAGGTATGATCCAATGCTTTCTCCTATTGTCTTTAATCTCCCTCCATGCTTTCAGAAACATCCTCAAAAACACTTCACTATGCCTTCCATTCGCTACCTTAGCTATAGAAAGGTATAAAGAAATCAATTGATAAGATCTCATACAAATGTGCTAGTTTTAAAAAAGGTAATGTTAACAAATTGCCTCTTTATGAGGATGAACTTTCTTTATTTCACTTCAGTCTTTTTCAAAAACCACTCTTAATCTTGAAGGTGGGAAGAGAGATAGGAAAAGTTGACAATGGGAACAGGAACAATATTAAACAACAGTGTTCACTGTATGAAAATATAGTTAAATATCCCCATTATAACTCTGAAAATGCAAAATTCATAGCAACCCTGATTTTAAATTCCATGGTAGCAGCTGAATATCCAAGACTAAATTATAATCAAATAAATCAATCAAGTTCAATAACCCTGCTAATGTTACACAATGGGTTCCAAATGGCTGCCACATATCTTCATTTCTGATTATCAAAACAATATTTTACATTTCTACTGAAACATGCAATATAGTATAATCAGGGAAATGTAATTAACATTTAATTACAATTCTTCTTGAAAACTTAAAAAGGTTAGTTCTGCCTTTGGATTACATGTAGAAATACGACTGTAATCTCCAATGGTCAAAAATATGATCAAGCACCTCACACCACATCAGTAAAGACTGTGCACACTACTAACAGCAAATTTAAATAGCTTTGCCTTTCACGAGATAACACCCTGGGAATTCTTTTGATGGTTTATGATTTCCATAGGGACAGCACTTATCTTCAAAATTCATAGTACATTTCTTCCAAAGTCAAAGCAATTTTACTGATCTCAATATTTCTACACAGAATTTTGTATGTTTATTATCTGTTTATATCAGTAGATTATTGTACACCGTATGAAAAGAACATTTTAAATCATTCTCATTGAAGCATTTAGAATGCTTCTGCCATGCTTTCAATTCATACTACGAACACTAAAAACTTATGCCAATTGAGTTTTGTGGAATTTATTTTTCACTACATAATGAAAATGTTGAAAGTCCACAATGTATGTGTTTTGCCAAAGGCTTCTGCAAGTGCCAAACAATGGCTCTTGGTATAGAAGTATAATATAAAACTCATCCCCAATAGGATGGAGAGGCAAAATAAAATATCTACACTGTATTACATGCTCGTTGCCTTGCCCCTGTCTGATTGGCTTGTAAGCCTCTAGAACGTGTCAGCCCCTACATTTGAACTGGAGGCACATTTAAAAACCGAGAATACAAAGCCAAGATTATTCAAGTTGGAACAAATTGTTTAGTGCACTTCTCTCATCAGACTGTGCTACAAAAAAAACACTGCTGATAAAATCCACACAGGATGCAAGAACATCTGTGCTGACCAAATAAAATATTTTTAGAATCATGGCAGATTCATGGGACTAACTGCTTTTGCTTCAGAAAAAAATCAAGACATTTTATTTTCTATATTCTGATGCTGAAAGGGAATGTGCACAATGAATATTTAAATAAACCTGATGATTTCTGCTTGTCCATTAAATTAGCAATTTTAGGTAGCAAACTCTTCAGTGTCCATTGTAATCATGCAATGTTGTGATCAGTATATTCTTTTAAAATATATAAATTGAGATTAATTTTCCAATGCTTTATAGTGGAAAATAAAATTGCAGGAGTTGATGTACCAAGGCCACACCACTAAATCAGGCTATTAAGTCGGAGTCTTGCATGTGAGTTCACAATCTTGCATCCTCCCACTTCAAAAATCACAATCTCACACCCTACTGCTAATTCCAGCTTTATTGTTTTCATATGGTTTCTCTTGCTGGAGTGTGTGGGAGAAAGAAAAAGTTATATACATGAGCGTTTCCAATATCCATTGTGCCTTTGGAAATCTTCCAATAAATCTTGAGGTTCTGCAGTTTAAGTACAGGATTTTCACTATGGATGGTGGTCTGAGTCCTTTCACCATAGTGTACTTTTGTTTCCCCTACTCTCCAGGTAGAGAAAGAAAAAGAAAATCTTAACTCACACCTATCGTCATGGGGCTCTGTGCAAAGTGCTTGGTGCAATTGCCTGCATCACAATTAGTTTCATGGTTTTCACAATTCCTACTAAAAAGCTAATTTAACCCAAACTCTTTTTGTGAAAGGCCATTTTCTTCTCGAAAAGGAAATTGGCATTTTTCATTTACACAAACACATGCCAAAATGAGTTGTTTAGCAATACATCACTGAGCTGAGTTGCCACTTTCTTCTTCACCCACAACAACCAAAAGGTATTCAGGTGCCCTGTGTCCTAATGCAGTATGCAATGTGATAATAAACTTCAAGTGTCCTGCTCCCATTTTTTCCCATTACTTCAAAATTACAGCAATGGGAGGTATAATGGTGATTAATGAGAAGCAATTAATTAGGTAATGGGCACTGCAAAGCTTCTGACGTTGCCACTTAACACCTTGTTATAATTCATTACATGATAAAAACATGAACTTGAATGAAACAATAACTCTCCAAGATTTAAAGGAAGGATGGAGGTGAACTCATCGAGAAAGATATTGCACTCACAATGACAGTGGAATAACTCCAGCATTTTTAAGTATTCCTTACCTTTCTGGTTACAGCTGGATCAAGATAACCTTTCAGTTTCAGAATGTATGTATGTGGAGGATTTTTCACTTGAAACCTTTCCTATATTAAGAGAAATATTCACACATTAGCTTGTGCAATTTAACCACTTAAATCTGAAATTGCTGAATTTCAAAGAGTTGTCACTTTGTATTTCAATGCACTTCATGCTCAAATCTGCCCTGTCTCCTATTCAAAGACTCAGGCCTATATTTTTACCATGATAGAAAGTCTCTCCATTAGGGAGAAAATGGCAGAAGAGGCCCGAATTGAAAGCCCCACCCCCAAACATGGCACCTACCATTTGTGCAGAGGCAGGAATGGGACCTGGCAGCTGCCATCAAAATCAGCAACTGACTCCCCTCATGTGCAATTTTGGTGTGAGACATGCCTGAAAGCTGACAAGCGCAATTTTAGACTTGGTAGGAGCAGCTCTGAACTTTGTAGATTTGTTTGGACAGCCAGGGTACCCTTTTGGAGAGCTAAGGTATGACTTTCGATATGATCCTGGGACAGCTTTGATGGAGGTCAGGTGCCCTTTGGGAGAAGGCATGAACTTGTGTAAAAAGTGCATAAACTCATTGGAACTGTCAAAAGCATCAAGATGAACTGTCAAAGGGAACTGTCATGTTGTCGAGACATTTAAAACTGCTGCCCTTTAAGTCTTTGAAAAGCATGTCTTGAGTGTTACAAAAAAATTATTGCTTGCTATTTCACACTGTCTGTTGACATAAATCTTAGAGCTTCCATTATTACTTTAGTGTTGTATGATTGATTTCACAGCCATCCGTTATCATACTGGGGTGTATGCCATTTTACAGTTCGATTGACAGCTCCAAGTTCTTATGGACTCTTTGAAATGGCAATATGAATTCCAATGCTTATTTTTATAAAGGATTATGCAACTGAATGAAATGTTTGTTGTTGTAAGAGATAATAGAGTTAAAGAAATGTATATGCGGTAAATAAGTTTTTATGAATGAGAGTTATTTTTAAAATAAAGTCTGCAACAGACACATGGAACTTTATTTTATTTAATCTCAGCATGGCCCCTGAGGTCTGACCATGGTGGATACTGGTGGGTGAGTTGGTAAGGTAGGTGTAAGGGCAAAGGGTGGGTAGGGATATTGGTAGGCGTGAGTTGGCACTAGGTTGGCAAAGGGGCTATAAAGGACCACAGGAACAGTTGAGGGAGCATAGGTAGGCAAAGGGGCTATGGAGGACCACGGAGGTGGGCAGAGGGACCTAGGTTGGCATGAAGGTTTGTAAGGGCCACGGGGGTGAGTAAAGGACATGAGGTGGCTGGGCTAGCATGGATGAGACATGAGGAGGGGTGAGGAGGTGCGAGGGTGAGGGCTATGTTATCTTTTTTTTATTAAACCTCAACACAGTGCCGGAGCACCGAGGCAGCCTTCCACCTCAGCACACAGCATCCTATGCTCTCATTCTGCAGTTGCCCGGCCTGACTCCCAGAGAACACGGTCACCCCGGAATGAAAATGTGACGTTTGGTCACACATTTTTAGTAGTTGGGTTCATAGAGCTTGAAATTCGTCTGACTGCACACTTGGTGTGCAGATGAAAATCTAGGCCGAAATTAATTTTGATGCAGTGCACATTATCCCCATGTAAAGTACCAAGTTCTGACCTACCAACCTGATATTTTCATTTCTCCAACTCAGGGCTGACGTATGTCCTCAGCAGGCAGCATTTTCTAATTGTGCGGCATCTATTAGTTAGCACAGTTGTGCTTCAAACCCAATCAAAACATCAGAATAAACATCTCTGTGATGTCAATGCAGAATACAAACTAGAGCAGGCTCAAAACAAATATCACTAAGAGTCCAAGTTTTGGATGGCACCAGCCAGTCTTGTAAGTGCTTGTTTTTATATAGTTCTTTCTTGCTGGTGTACATTTTCATGGGCACAAATCTCAAGTTTCGATGGCCAAGGTCAACAGGCTGTTATTATGATGATCACAACCGTGTCAAATTCTGTCCCACACACTAATTTCCAGATGAGGCAGGGGAATATGTAAGCAATTAGAAGCATGAATCATAGTGAACTTTCCTCTCCAACTCAGAGCCAGTGAAGCCAGTTGCAAATACTGTACCATTGCCACCAACCTAGCACAGACCGGGGATTGAACCTGGGGTTTTCTGGTCTGTTAGATTTAGCTACTTGCTGGACACTAACCACTGGAGGAACCATATAATGATTTAGTGCCAAGAAAAGTCTACACAGTACTATTACAGACCAAGTGATTTTTGTATTGTATGCAATCCCGCCAAATTTACATTCCTACCCACGAGGCATGCATGCAGTCTTCATCCTTGAATAGCAAAAGCTATTTTAGCAAATTGCTTTCTTATGTGTACAAGATTAATATATGACACAGATTCAGCAAAGGAAGTATACTGCATGGGCATCCTTTGATTAACTTTTAATATTATCACACATCTAGCATCTGATGCATCTAACCAGAGACCCAAATACAGGCAATTGGTGATAAAGTGATCCATTTTCTCCATTACTGATATCCATCATTTCAGGGAGACCCAAAATCTAAACACCATTAAGACAATTATATTATCATAGACTTTTTGCATGTAGATTGTGTCATTATTTTCTTAATTTTTTTAAATTCATTCACTATATGCTAACTGTGGTATTTTGTAAATGAATGAATTACAGGAAGTGATTGCAAAAACATAACAAGCTTTTTACTCAAAAATTTTTCTTTGAAAGTATTAGGTTTTGAAACTTGTGTTGAATATTGCAAGTAGCAAGACTCTTGGAATTGAATTATTAAATGTGACACTTTTGGCTAAAAAATTACATTACACAACCATCATCTCTACACAGTGCACAATCTGATTCCACTGTAGGGTTTGATTCACTTCATTTTCTTCAAACTCCAAAAGACCTCAGAGCAGTACAGCAGCCAAGATCCATAACCCTAGCATACTGAATTAAATTTTCTAAGTGGATCTTGCTGGTGGGCTACCTTTGTAAATCCATTAATATGATCACATTATGATTTTAAAAGAGCATGTACCACTTAACTTTAATTTTTATTAATTTTGTACCTATTTTGAATAAGAACAATGTATTGGGTACAGAGCAGACACATTCCCACAAGGGAATCAACTAAGGCTCCCTGGAAGACCAAGGACAGGGGTTAAAATGAGATGGAGAAAGCAAGCTTATGACAGCAAAGGTTCATAGGCCAGGGTTTTCCTTTCATTGGCAGGTGTGGTTGCGGAGCCAATTGCCGCCCACGATCGGCTCCACACCACAATTTCAGGTTAAGGCCCACCCTGTGTGGACTGTGAGTGGTAACGCTCGCTACCTGTGCGAGCGGGCGGAGGAGGGAGAGTCGGGTCCAGCGCTCTTTCGTGCATGCGCGCAGAAGAGCGCTTTAATCTCCCTGAGGCAGCTCCGTGCCTCAGGGAGATTGAAGCACTTTTTAAAAAAATAACTACATTCAAAATTTAATGAAACGTGTCCCATCATGTGACTATGTCACATGAGATGGGACTTGTTTTTATTATTTTTCAAAGAAAGTTTTTATTTAATCTGTAAAAGTTTTAGGAAACCTCATCCCACTCATGGATGAGGTTTCCTAAAAAACATAAAGGTCGCTTGGCCTTTTCGCCTGCCCGCCAACTGTAAGGTTGGATGGGCAGCATAAAATTCAGGTTAATTACCTGATTAATGGCCTTAATAGGCCTATTAATTAACAAGCAGCTGAACGAGTAATCGTGTGACTACGCGGTGATGTTGGGACGCACACCCGACATCATCAAGGGTCAGATGCGCCCTGCTCGCCAAATGGAAAATTCTGCCCATAATTCTGTTGAAAACCAAGTCCAAGATAGAAAGCACAGAGGTGATCCAAAAAGGAAAAGATGAGGGACAAGAGAGAGTATGAGAATAGACTAGCAGCTAATACAAAAGGGAAACCAAAAGTCTTTTATAATGGAGAAAATGGATCACTTCTATCACCAATTGCCTGCATTCAAATCTCTGGTTAGATGCACCAAATGCCAGATGTGTGATAATATTAATAGTTAACCAAAGGATGCCCATGCAGTATACTTCCTTTACTGAACCTGTGTCATATAATAATCTTGTACACATAAGTAACCAATTATTATAAATGTATAAATAGTAAAAGGGTAGTCAAATGAAAGGTAAAGCTGACTATAGTCCTAAAAGATCATCTTTGGAGGAAGTGGGCATGGCTAAAATACTAAATAAGTACTTAAAACATGTCCTGTCTCTAGAGAAGAGCATATTGCTAAGGCAGCACTAAAGGAGAAAGTAACAATGACAGAGATAGGATGGGAATAGATAAATAGGAGGTACCTGAAAGTAGAAAAGTCACTTGGGTAGTATGGTTGTTTTTGTGCACATGGATTTTCATAAGGTATTTGACAAAGTACCACATGATAGATTTGTAAGCAAAATTAAAGCCCATAGGATTAAAAGGAACAATTGCAGTATGAATACAAAATTGGCTAAGGGACAGAAAGCAAAGAATGATGGTGAAGAACTGATTTTCAGACTGAAGACAAGTGGCCAAGGGGTATCGGTTTTGGGACCACTGAATATTTTGCTACATAGTGGCTCAGATCTTCCATGAAGCAGCAATCCTCGTCAGATTGCTGCTCCACCCGAACTTTTCAACACCTTGTCAGTGTTTCACATTTCTTCTTCAGAAACACAGAACATACAGTCCCACGAAGAATTCCATCACAGCGCTGTCCTGTCAGGGAGAAGACAAGCCTTTTAAGGGTCTAGCTGCCATGAGGTAAGTTTAAATGTCCAGGGTGTTTGTTAGTGAATGGGTGAATGGATGAATGAGTAAACGGGCAGGGTCGTAGGGTGGGTAGGTGGAAAAGATAAGTGGGTAGGGTGGCAGGAGGGTAGGACAAATTCTGAAGAAGAGTCATAGTAGACTCAAAACATCAACTCTGTTTCTTTCTCTCACTGAGTTTTTCCAGCATTTTCTGTTTTAGTTCAGATTTCCAGTATATGACGTATTTTGCTTTTCTTTTCAATTCCTAGTTTGCTTTCAGTGAGAATACTCTGATACGATTGACTGCTTAGCCTGTTTGATGACATCACTGTTGCTGGGAGCTGGAGATCCCCTGCCGTTGACGCCAGAATGAAATTAGCATCAGGAAATGTGAAATTCACACTACAGGGATCACTAGATCTTTATGGGCAGCTTTCTTCAAGGTCAGCAACGAGTGCCATCACTTCACTACTGAAAAAATCTGGGCCAGTGTGTTTAATTCTGGGCACCAAACTTTCGAAACGATGTCAAGTTCCTGTAGCGGATGTAGAAGAGGAGATTTACTGGAGCTGGGATGAGTGACCTCAATTATCTTCGAGAGACTGGAGAAACTACGGTTGTTCTTCCTAAAAGAGAAAAGGTTAAGGGCAGATGTCATGGAGTGCTCAAAATCCTGCCAGGCTTTGATAGAGTAAATAAGGGGAAACTGTTTTCAGTGGCAGATGGATCACTAAACAGAAGACACAGATTTAAGGTGATTGGCAAAAGAGCCAGAAGTATTATTTTTAAAACACAGCAAATTGTGATCCGGAATACAGTGTCTGAATGGGCGGTGGAAGCAGATCCAATAGTAGCACTCAAAAGAGAACTGGATAAATACTCAATGGGAAAAAATTACAGGGTTATGGGGGAAAGAGCATAGAAGTCGGGTGAATTGAATAGCTCTAACAAACAACCAATGCTGAATGGCCTCCTTGTGTGTTGTATCATTCAATGATTCCATATTCTACCTTCTTTTGCAGGTTAGCAGTACATCAATGTTGGTTCTATTAACCTCTGCTGTCAGCTAGGGTTACTGGCATGGCAGTGAGACCACTGCAACACACTGGTGCCTCCATCAAGTACCATTCGGCAACTAACAGTGTAGAGAGCAGCTAAGGGCTCAGAGCTCTCTAAAATGATACAGATTGAAAATGCAGACTTTTGTAAAGTTTCTGCAGCCCTTTTTTGGAGGCCATGTACTCATTGTTAGAAGGACCAATGCACAATTTACTTTATGCTTAAAAAAATACAAAAGCATTAAGGTTTGGGTAGTATGATGGCATTGGAACACTAATGCTCCAAGCTATAACCCACGAAATGCAGCTCATGTTAAGAGCGACCAGCTAATGTGGACATCAGTGAATGGCCAGAACCAAACTGCCTGCCTGCCCCCTCCTCAACATAGTAACAGAATGCAGACAGCTCCCAAAGTATAACATAAAAGGTTATGGTTAAATACCATTAACAACAATAAAAGATGAAATAGCGTACTTTCAGTTGGACCTATCTTGCTGATGACCTCTCGTGCTCCTTTAGTGTTAGGCACTTTTGCTGATGCAGAGTTAAACCAGTTGCTTTTTATAGTATTCTCTCATTGGCATGTTGCAGGAGCAGGAATTGTCAGCTAGAGTTTGATGAACCACCAGTCTGTCCAATGAATTGCAGATGATAATCTTGAGCTAATTACCAGGGAAGGATAGTTGTGGTGGTTGCTCCCACATCTAAAGATCCCCAAGTATATTTTACAATGGGAGGAGCATGCAAGCAGCCAAACTGGATGTCAACCAGTGCTCAGAGTTGACCTCCAATCTCCATTTTCTGGGGTTGTCTGGATTGGGGCCTGAACTCAACCCTTCAACCTCAGGGGCAGGAATAACGATCACTGAGTTTGTGATCACTGACCAAGTATCCCACTGGATGTCAACCCAGTCTTTAGAAACTATAACAAAAACAAAAATAGCTGGAAAAACTCAGCAGGTCTGACAGCATCTGTGGAGAGGAAGACAGAGTTACCGTTTCGAGTCCATATGACTCTTCATCAGAACTAAAGAGAAATAGAAATGAGGTGAAACATAAGCTGTTTAAGAGGGGTGGAACAGGTGGAGCTGGATAGAGGGCCAATGATAGGTGGAGGCAAAGGAGAGATTGCCAAATATGTCATAGAAAAAAGGACAAAAGGGTATTGACGGTGGTGATATTAGCTAAAGGATGTACTAATGGTGACATTAAGGGTAGAAAGCAGGATGAGCAAATGACAGATGGCCCTGGTGGGGGTGGGGTGGGGGGGTAAGGGATTGAAATAGGCTAAGAGATGGAGATAAAACAATAGATCGAAATAATTATAAAAATAATAATAGAAATAGGTGGGAAAAGAAAAATGTATTTAAAAAATGTAATAATTATTAGAAAAAAGGTGATCAGAAAGGGGGTGGGATGGAGGAGAGAGTTCATGATCTGAAGTTGTTGAACTCAACGTTAAATCCGGAAGGCTGTAAAGCGCCTAGTTGTGAGATGAGGTGCTGTTCCTCCAGTTTGCGTTGAGCTTCGCTGGAACATTGCAGCAGGCATAGGACGGACATGTGGGCATGAGAGCAGGGTGGTGTTGAAATAGCAGGCGACAGGGAGGTCTGGATCATGCTTGCAGACAGACCGAAGGTGTTCCACAAAGCTGTCAACTAGTCCGCGTTTGGTGGAGGAAACCGCACTGGGAGCAGCGAATGCAGTAGACTAAATTGAGGGAAGTGCAAGTGAAATGCTGTTTTACTTCAAAGGAGCGTTTGGGCCCTTGGACAGTGAGAAGGGGGGAGGTAAGGGGGATATGCTAGTCTCCCTTTGCCAGGATTCTCACCATACATCTTCTGTCTCAGAGGCATGAATACTGCCACCAACTCTAAGGCTCACTCTAACAATAACCGAGTCAAAATAGCTGATTTTAAGGAGCACCTCAGATAATTTTAAATTATTATTGCTTATTTTTTTAAAAAATGAATTGACTTTTTACAGTCTCAGTTTATTGCTGCACATTGTTAGGTGAACAATCACGAACATTTTAGCATTGACTTAACAGCATGCTTTTTTCTTTAAGTAAACCAGAAAATTCTAAGCGATTTTAAGTCAAGAGCTGAAAGATATTGGCAAAACTATCACTACTGTATCTTGATCTTGGTAAGTCTTTTTACATAATTCCTGAACGCTCAGTAATGAGTGCCGATCCATTCACAGATTATATTGCCTACTTTGTCTTAAATATGTGGATGAAAAATGAAAAAGTGTTAATATCAGTACTTATTCAATGATCTTAGAAGAAAAGTAACTTCTTCTCAGCACGCAATATTTCCTCTCACTGATAAAATCCACTAGAAATCGGATAATTCACATCACAATGTAATGGTAAAACTATGGCTTCTGTAAGAATGATAAAGACAGTATGTACTCCAAAGGCATCAAAATCCTAACATTCATCCAAGCCAGTTGTAAACATTTTGCACCATCTAGTAAATTGGCATTTTTATCTATTACTGCTACAGCCATAACAGGAATACCAAACAAAGAAAAATGTGCCATCCTACAAGATTAAGAATGATATCTGTTCAAATATTTTGTCTTCTGTCAGTATTCCCAGTCCTCCATGCTAATTTGCGGAATGTGTTGATCGCGGCAATGTAGGGCTATAGCCTGGACATTAAAAGCAAAATGTAACTTCCACTGCTGCAGCATTTATTGCTCATCAGTTCTGAACTGGGCCAAAGAAGTCAACATTTCATGTGAATCATCTAAGTTTAGTATTTAAACAATTTCTGGGTCTTGTACTCAATGTTTGGTTATTTGCTTCTATTTGAAAATGTTAGCAGTCTTTTAAGTAAATAAAGCTAAAGATTGTATATGTTATACTATTACACCCAAAATAAATTAAAAAAAAATCTCTGTCATGGAAATATTTATAGGGGAGCCTGGCAGTGCAGAATATTCGTATTCTCTAGGGTGTTCCTGGTTTTAATGTGCTTAATGCTATTTACTATCAAAATTGTCATTTCTTGTTTCACAGTCTTTAAAGAGAATGTGTGTGGTTGCTTTTGTACAGCATCAATAACTTGAATGATGCAATGATATTAGCATTTATAGACTTTTCTTTACTTCAGCATGTGTCAATTGTTTATCCATTTGAAACGCAATTTAGAGATATTGGGGAAGATTTTTCAACTTGTGGTCTGGGCGTAAAATAAAAATCAGGCAGTTCCTGTAAGAACATAAGAACATAAGAAATAGGAACAGGAGTAGACCATTCGGCCCCTCAAGCCTGCTCCACCATTCAATAAGATCATGCTGATCCTCTTGCTGTTTTGATTTCGATTTCCGCATTCCTACCTAACCCCAATAACCTTTTATTCCTATGCCTAACAAGAATCTATCTACACAAAAGCAAAAAACTGTGGATGCTGGAAATCCAAAACAAAAATACAAATACCTGGAAAAACTCAGCAGGTCTGGCAGCATCTGCGAAAGGAACACAGTTAACGTATCGAGTCCGTATGACTCTTCAACAGAACGAAGGAAAAATAGAAGAGAAATTCTGTTGAAGAATCATGCGGACTCGAAACGTTAACTGTGCTCCTCTCCGCAGATGCTGCCAGACCTGCTGAGTTTTCCAGGTATTTGTATTTTTGTTAAGAATCTATCTCTGCTTTAAAAATACTCAATGACCCCACCTCAACTGCGGCAGTGAATTCCAATGTTGCACAATCCTCAGAGAAAAAGCTTCTCTTCATCTCTGTCTTAAAAGGGAGACCCCTAATTTTAGAACATTGCCCCTAGTTCTGGACTCATCCACAAGAGGAATCATTTCGCTGTCCACCTTGTCAAGGCTGTTCAGGATCTTGTATACTTCAATCAAATCACCCCTCACTCTTCTAAACTCCAGTGGAAACAAGCCCAGTCTGTCCAACCTTTCTTCATAAGACAACCCACTCATCCCAGGTATCAATCTCATAAACCTCCTTTGAACCACCTCCAACACATTTATATCCTTCCTTAAATAAAGAGACCAAAATCGTACATAGTATTCAAGGTGCGGTCTCACCAATGCCCTGTATAACTGAAGCATAACATCCTTATTTTTATGTTCAATCTCTCTTGTAATAAAGGATAGCATTCCATTAGCCTTCTTAATTACTTGCTGTACCTGCAGACTAACTTTTTGTGACTCATGTACTAGAATACTTAGATCCCGCTGCACCTCATGTTCACCATTTAAGAAATATTCTGCTTTTTTGTTCTTCCTGCCAAAGTGAACAACTTCACATTTTCCCACAATAAACTCTATTTGCCAGATCTTTGCCCACTCACTCAAACTATCTATATCCATCTGCAATCTCCTCATGTCCTCTTCACAACATACTTCCCTACCTTTGTTTCATCTGCAAATTTAGCTACCATGTCTTCACTTGCCTCATCTAAGTTATTGATGTAAATCATAAGAAGTTGAGGTTCCAGTACAGACTGTGGGACTCCACTCATCACATCCTGCCAATCAGGAAAAGACTAATTTATGCATACTCTCAAGTTTCTGCATCCAGCCAATCTTCTATCCATGCTAATATGTTACCCCCTACACCATGTGCTTTTATTTTCTGTAATAATTTTTCATGTGGCACCTTATCAAGTGCCTTCTGGAAATCCAAGAACAGTACATCTACGGGCTCCCCTTTATCCACTGTGCATGCTACTCCTTCAAAAAAATCCAATAAGTTGGTTAAACATGATTTTCCTTTCATAAAACCATGCTGACTCTTCCCTACTGCCTTGAGCTCTTCTAAGTGCCCAGCTATAAACTCCATAATGATAGATTCTAATAACTTCCCCATGACAGACGTCAAGCTAACTGGTCTATAAAGATTCCTGTTTTCCGCCTCCCTCCCTTCTTGTATAGAGGGGTTATATTTGCTACTTTCCAATCTGATGGAACCTTTCTCGAACCTAGCGAATTTTGGAAAATTAACACCGGTGCATCAACTACTTCATTAGCCACCTCTTTTAAGACCCTAGGATGTAGTCTATTGGGACCAGAGATTTGCAAGCCCGCAGCTCCATCAATTTGCTTAATACCGTTTCCCTAGTGATTTCAATTTCACCAAATTCCTTTCTCCCATTCACCTCCTGATTTGCAGTTATTACTGGAATGTTTTTTGTATCTTCTATAGTGAACACAAGCAAAATATTTATTCATTTCTTCTGCCATTTCCTTATTATCTACTATTAACTCTCCACTGCCACTCTGGAGGGCCAACAATCATTTTATTTACTCTTTTCCTTTTTAAATACCTGTCAAAACTCTTGCTGTCCATCTTTACATTTCTAGCTAGCTTCCTCTCATACTCTAACCTTTTAGTCATTCTCTGCCATTTTTTATATTCTATCCAATCATCTGTCCTGCCACTTACCTTTGCCGAGTTGTATGCTTTTTCATTAAGTTTGATGCTTTCCTTAACATCTTTAGTTAATCACAGTTAACTGTAATGGGTGGCAATCTGTAACACTATTTTAATGCCCGGGCAGCAGGTTGAAAATCGACTCTATTGCTTTAACAATTAGTAACTACAATGTGTTAAATAAGCAAGAGAATCATGACATACTACCCTAGCGAGGAAGACAGAAAAATTGATTCCTATTAGCTGAATGCTTGGGTGCACAGTGTTTTCGAATCTTATCAGAACTGTAAAACAGGTACAAGATAAGACCACCACTGGTTCCTAGCAGCTGCCACTTAAATTACATCATGAATTAAACTACTGAAAATAACAGTTGTAAGGAGATTTTCAAAGTGTAAATCACTAAGAACAAAAACTGATCAGCAAACGGGTTATTAAAAACCCAAGCAGTTTAGCTGGCTGAGTGATTGCACAGTAAAAGCTCAGGGGGCCTGTGACATCTAGGGCTGGAAGCCCCACCAGGAAAGATGGGCTCTGCAGGAGAATGTGAGGTCGCGTCAAGAAGAAGAGGGAATACCGCCACAGAATGGCTTGCAGCTACAACTGTGCCCTCTGGCACCCACGGCTCAAGGGGATTAAAGGAGGCCTCAATGCCCCCCTCACCCCCATCCACCCCAGCCTGCAGCAGGGAAGCCGCCTCCAGGCAAAAGCCAAGCTTTGGTCTCGGGGGAGCCTTGTCCACTGTCAGAAAGATTGTGGTGGTGTCACTAATCTAACCATAGTAGGCACCTAATTGAACTTAGTTAGCTACCCACGGCTGCCGGGCAGGTACCTGATGCTAGTCAGACCCCAACCAGATTGCTTGGAGATGGAATCACGTGGGGAGCTGCCCCGACATGATAGCCCAGTAATGCCTCCAAACCCCGTCTCCGCGGTTCTGGGAAAACTCAGCATAGTGATTGTTCAAAACTTTGGTACATGGAGTTCAAAATGGGGGAAGTGTGACATCCTCCACTTTGAGTCTGAAAAAGGCAAATCAGAAACAAGGTGAATAAGAACTATGGAGAACTAAAGTGATTTAGGTGCCCATGTACACAAATTGCTAAAAGTTAATGCATGGGTTCCAAAAGGAATCAAAAATGCTAATGCAATAATTGGCCTTTAAGTCAAATGGATCAGAATTCTACAGTGAGGAAGCAATGCTTCAGCTGTACAGAGCCTAAGCCTGACAGCATCTGAATTATTACATTCAGTTTTGGGCACCTAACATCAAGAAAGATAAAAAACAAAATACTGCGGATGCTGGAAATCTGAAATGAAAACAGAAAATGCGAAATCCTCAGCAGCTCAGGCAGCATCTGTGGAAAGAGAAACAGAGTTAACATTTCAGCTGAACAACCTTGCTTCAGAACTCTGAAGTTCTGAAGAAAGGTCCTTGATCAGGAAAGATATATTGGCCTTGGAAGGGGTACAGCGTAGATCCAGCAGAATAACACCAAGACTTATCAGGATGCAGTATGCGTAAAGGCTGTTTGTATTCCTACGAGTTTAGAAGGTTACGTGGTGATCTAATCAAGGTGTTTAAAATGGTAAAGAGATTTGACAGGGTAACTAGAAAGAAACTATTTCTTCATGTGGGAAAATTAGAACAAAAGGCACAATCTTAAAATCAGAGCTGGACCACTTAGGAATGAAATCATGAAATAAACTTTGCACAAAGTGTAATGGAAACATGGAACTCTTGTCACTAATAAGTCGGCGGATGCTGAGTAAATTTAAATTTTCATGGCTAAGATCGATAGGTTTTTGTTAGGTAGGGGTATCAAGGGATGTGAAGGAAAGATAGGTAAGTTAAGTAAATGTACCCACTCAACTTTGAACTAAATGAATGATGGAACAGGCTTAAGGGCTGAAAGACCCATGGCTGTTCCAATGTGATTAACACCATGAATCTCATTACTACTCTTTTGACTGTCCAGGAGGCAAGGATTATTTGAGATTCTTGGCATAAAGAAGTGCTGCCCCAGTGACTATATTTATGGTATTTTTTTTTAGCTTTTCTATTATGAACATACCAACAAGGAGCAGGAGTAGGCCATTCAGCCCCTCGAGCCTGCTCCGCCATTTAATAAGATCATGGCTGATTTGATAGTAACCTGGGGCAACAATTTCCCCCCATCGGGAGAGGGATGTGCAGGAACAGGCGCAGACAGGGGCGCGCCACCATTTTACGTGGGTGGGCCAATTAAGGCCCACCCTGCATGACATCCATTTGGAAGCACTGTGCGCTCCCTGTGCAGGCGGGGGGAGAGATTCCCTGAGCCAGGAGTGCACTCTTTTGCACATGCCTCAGGGAGATTGCTGGAAGTTTCAAAAATTTTTAGAAGTGTGAAAAAAAAATTCCTGAAATGTCCCCTCATGTGACACTGTCAGATGAGCTGGGACATGTCAATTTCTTTTAGTTCAACATTTTTAGACATTTTAAATCACTCATGATACCTCATCCCACTTGTGGATAAGATTTCATGCTTTTTCAGAAACCCATCTGGGCTCCCAGCCTGCCCACCAACCTTAAGTTTGGACGGGCTGGTCCATCGATTACCTCAATTACTTTATTAATGACCTTAAGTGGCCGTTAACAGGTCAGCGGGCGCGCAGCTGACTTGGCTCTGTGCCCACAGACCTGAAAATGTAAGTGACACGGGGTGACGTCGGGGCGCCCGCCCAATGTCACCTGCATCATTTTACACGTTGGTGAGTGGGCCCCACTGCCCCCCCCCACCCCACCGCCGCTCGGAAGATGCAGCCCCTGAAATCTGCATCAATAAATGTACATTTCACTTAAAACCATAAACAATCTGATGTCTTTGTTTTGCCAACCTCTTAGCTAAACACTAAAAAAAAACAATTGACTAAGGGATATGAAGACGCCAAATAACCAAATTTTGGAAGACACTACAACAACAGTGACTTACATTTATATAGCACTTGAACATAACTACAAAATTATCCAGTAGTTGAGATATTCATTACGAGCATGTTTTTCACAGATGCAGAATTAAATTTGAGCTCTGTATATTGGATATATAACAAGGTCAATTCACATTTCTTAAAAACTTTTTCCTGATGTCACTGTCAGAAGGAAAACAAAGAGGATAAAGTAATGTGAATCACACCAGCAACTCTATGCCATAGGAAAGCAACAAATATAATTGAACATCCTGCATTGAACATACTGTACATATGGGCCGGGCGCAGGGAGGTGGGATTAGAAAGGGCACCTGGGTGTCCTCGGGCTGGCATGGACAAGATGGGCCGAATGTCATCCTTCTGTGCTGTAACTTTTCTATGGTTCTATATAGAGGAGCCTATAGTGGAGGGAGGGGGAGGAGGCCTATCCCAATTCCCACTCGAATCCTTTCTAAGGCCCTGAAATAAACCTGGAGCACGTTCCTTTGAAGAGCAGGGTATGGTAGCCTTGTCCACATTTTCATAACTCTTTCAGTGTCAGGCCATAGCAGCCACCAGAAAGCAGCATTCTAAACCAAGTAAAGACATTCAGCTGGTTTTTGTAACCCCAAAAAAGATCAGCAGTGCCAATCAGCAGCTTAGCTAAAACTTGCCAAAACTCACATACAAACAGAAACAAAAATCAAATGCCAAAGGTATCCTTTAAATCTAGGCCTTCTGATCCATGATCCAATAATTCAATGCAGGGGCTACAGATATGCTGCATTAAAAGTCTCCAATTAAACAACAGTCTCTGCCTATTGTATCAATCAATTTTCTTTTCCAATGCATCAAGCATGATCATAATAGATAATTCCCTAAATGACTCAATGAATTTAAGTCACTTATCTATAAATTTCCGAAAGTTTCCATCTTTAATTCTCAATCTGTGCAGTTAACTAATCCCCGTTAAGGTAATGGAAGGCCATACACAATTAGCCTCAGCCTAAACAAGAGAGGAAAAATGGGCCTGTTCCTAAATGTTGACCAACCACCATTGCTGGAAGTGTTCTTGTATGGATATTGTGTAGGTTATTGGTTTCTCTCGTCATTGATTAACTAACATTCACCATCATGATTCATAAATTAATAAATAGTCACTACGATACTATACCAAAGGAAACTGTAGAACATCAGCAAGAAGTTAATATCTTCAGGGAGGAAGGAACAAAAGTACGGGATTGGCACAAAAAAAATTCACAAAAAGTTAAGAATGATTCCACACTTGATGGATTCTGATATCATAGTTGAAAGGTAGTAACTGATTCAGTGGCACATACGGTAGAGGGATTACATATTATGCAAACAGTCACTTATGTGTGGATCACAGCTGTCTTGGATCTACAGTACAATGGTGATAATCAGTTGCTAAGTCAGCTCAGACCACTGTTCGACACAGGCAAATCCAGCTAATTATTGCTATTTAGAACCTGCTGCAGTCAGATGGCCACTGTAACTGCTTGGCTCCAGGTCAATGCCAAGCTTTTTGTCATCTATTTGTCCAACTAAGTGTGACATCTGGGGCAGAACTTTCCTTGCGGGGTCAGGGACTGACATTGGGGCCATTCCGGTTCTTGATTTCACCCTGGGGCGCGGGGGAGGGGGGCTGTGAAGATGTCATAGTCCCCTATATTCACAGGGGCAGACTGTTAATTAGCTGGAGAGTGGCCTCTCAGCAGCTGCAGGTACTGGAATGGAGCGGCTCTCAGGGAGTGCTGGCCCAATTTTAACAGGCTGTAGCTGCTGTTTAAGTTCAAGGATGCCAGCACCAGGGTCCCAGAAGAAAGGCAGAGGGCTAGCACCCAGAGCAAGGGTTCTCAGAGCTTCGCAGACACTGACCTACACACAGTGAGGGAGAGGAGGAAGGTCCTTTTCCTGGCGAAGGAGAAGGCCACCCTCCCAAGTCAAGCAGACATGGATAGAGGTAGCCAAAACTGTGAGCAGACAAAAAGTGTTGTCAGGAGGAACTGAGTACAGTGCCAGAAAAGGTTCAACGACCTTGTTCTCTCTAGCAAGACCAGACCTTCATGATAGGCCTCTGGATATTTAACTTCCAGCAGACAAAGTGGCTGAGGAGCCTGAGGGTGCAAGCTGCTCCTGAATACGGAGTAGTGTACGCCAGGATACTTACTGACCTCTTGGCAAGGCTCAGGGGCATAGCGCTATCGAGGACCTGCCGTTGCTAATACATGCAGCATCCTATAGCAATGAGCCAATGGCACTGGCCAGTAGCCCCTTACTTATCTCTCTATTGTCCTTGTAGGATAAAAGGGCACATAATGCCGTTGAAAGGGCAGACAATAGGAGGGGTTCTCTCCAACCATCTGGAGCACCAGCAAAGAGTCACCACCGAGGAGGATGGGGGTGCCACCCCTCACAGGGAGTCATCATCATCAACCTCCTTGGCCCCTCTGACTGAAGGACCATCTGTACAGCAATGTCCAGTGACAGAGGCTGCCTCGACATTGATGCCAGTGCAGCAGCCTCTGGAGTTGCCTTCACATACACCTCCACAACAAGGATGGCCTCCACGTGCATCTCAGCCACAAGAAGAGACAAGCAAACAGGCTGCCCCCACCTCCCCCAAGGCCACAAGGGGAGCATTACATAAATGTGGCAAAGAATGGAGGTCATTGCATCAGGCAGAGCACTGAGTGGGTCAGTGGAGTTTGCCTGAAGTCTCTTTTTCTATTTTCCAACACTATGTAAAACTGACACATGATGCCAGAACATTCTTCCATTCTTTAACAGAAAGACAGGAGAAGAGGGATGAAGAGGTGAAGGGGAGCAAGGATCCTTGAACGGGGACAGTGAAACCTCTGGACAGATGTGCACCATTCGTTAGTGGTAGGAATGGACCAATTCCAGGCTGGGTCTTCAGTGGAAGTGTTCTCACAGGCAGCTCCACAGTAAGTTCCAGACCATGCTGTTCCCCTGGGTTAGAAGGGCTCAGATGAAATGCGCCTGGTCAGATAATCCCTGACATTTTTGATTTCCTGACAAGACCTGCAGGTCCTGTGCAGCAGGGTAACCTCCATGTTCTGCATCTTCCCCTTCCTCCTCCTTCTCTATGTCCTGATCCTCCTCTTCTTTTGATGAGCTGCGTTGAGATAGTGCTTCATCCTCTTCAAGGTCCAGACCTCTCTAGAGAGCAATGTTATGGAGAGTGTGGCAGACCACCGCAATGAGTGAGACCCTTGCAGAAGTGTACTGCATGGTGCCACCAGGCAGGTCCAGGTACCAGAACCCCAATTTCAACAGTCCAGCAGTCTGCTCAATGGTGGTCCTGATGAGCAGCTGGTTCCAGTTATAGCAGCTGTGTACCTCTGTCTCGGGTTCTTGTGAAGGGGTCAGTAGTCATCCCTTCAAGGCATAACTCTTGTCCCCTAAAATCATCCACATGGTTTGTGGGGAGGAACGAAGAGCTGTGGCAGCCTGGACTGGCGGAGGATGAAACAGTTATGGCAGCTTCCCAGAAAGTGAGCACACAGATGTTGGAAACTGTAGTTATGGTCAAAGGCCATAAGGGATTGGAAGCCTTTCCTCTTGATGAATCTCAAATGGACGGTCACTTGGCACCTTGATGGCCACACGGGTGCAATCAATTATGCCCTGCACCTGGGGAATCCATCGATGGAGGCGAAACCCACTGCCCTCTGAGGACCCATGTGTTTGCAATTGTATGTATTGTCCAGGTCTGGCAAATAGGATATCAGTGGCCTGTGAGATGCAGTGGTGTGCAGCTGATCCTTGAAAGAATCCAGAGATAAAGAAGTTCAAGGTTACAGTGACTCTGATGGCTACAGGAAGGGTGTGGCGAGCAGTGTTGTGAGGTTTGAGGTCTTCCCCAACCAAGGCCCAAATCTGCGACTATCTATCTGCCTAGAGGGTCATAGTCTCGGTCATCTCAAGGTAACTTCATCCTCACTGGTAGTTGTTTTGATGAGAGTATGGCCTCTGTGCCTTCCTGCCCCTCATCCCTCTCCTCTGCCATTCTCATGCGCAGGACTCTGCCCTTCCTGCAAAGAATGTTGCTCTTCATCACCACTGGATTCGAAATCTGAGAGTTGTGCTCCCATTGCAAACTGCTGCCTTCCTTCTACTCAGGTGGCCTTCCACCTGTGTCTGGAAGCTTTACCCTCTCCTCTTCTCTTCTGCCCCTGCAATGTCAGAAGGGTGACAACCACCTGCACTCCTCAAGCATAAACTCAAAATTCTCCCACAATCAATGCCATCACAATAGCATCTGCCTGTCAATTGCTGAATGCCCCTCTCTTCTGTTTCATGGAGCCCATCTCATTTCTTGGAGCGAGCATGACTAGCTCCCCACTGCATTGCTGCCCCCATACACCTGGTCTGCCCTCGACCCAAGTTGCAACCCAGGCAGCCCCACCTTCTGGCTCGCGACAAGCTCTCAATGAGTTCCTTAATCATCTTAATTGGACTTATTCCAGGGCCAGCCCTCCCCCCATCCTGATGAAACTCACCAGCAGTGGAAACAGCAACGGGAAACTAGCACACCATCTGTTCTACTATTTTCAGTGCCTGCCCTCCTCTGTTCCTTTCTCCGGCAGGACATTAAAAACTCAGTCCCTGGCGTACGACAAGTGCAAAATAAATCTTTTGGTCTCTGTAGCAATGTATTTTCTCCTTGGCCATTCAGCACCTGTATATATTATCCCCACCTCCATAATGTACACTACGATGGTCATTAAGATAACTGCAGCCCTGATGACTGGGGCTGCGAAGGTGCTTCCTATCTCTATGAGATTTTGTTTCTTTCTTTCTCTGATTTTTTTTTTGAATATAACACATTTTGTCTCCAAATTCAAAATTCCAGTCAATCTAAATTCTCATTCATATTAGGTAAAACTGCTATAATACTTTCCAACCCATATTCTTTCCTAGAATAATGCTATTTAATCCCAAATACCCACAATTTATATTATTTTCCTGGCTATATCTCAGACCATCAATGCTGACGCTATCATCCATGTCTTTGTCAAGTTATTCCAATGCATTCCCTAACTGGCTTCTCATTCTCCACAAACCTCGGCAACTTATGAAACAACAAGTCCCATTCGTCATCGTCCCTGATGGCTTGCTTTGCCTTTGCTACCCCAACACTTCAAATTTAAAATGCTCATCCTCATAGTTAAATCCGTTCATGGCCTTGCCCTTCCCTATTTCTCCCACCCTATGTTCCTCTAACTCTGGCCTCTTGTGCACTCACCCCCAATTCCACTATGAAGGCTGAGTATTTCCAATTCTATGCTATTGCAGATTCTTTTGCAAATACAAGTTGTTGGGGGGGGGGGGTGGGGGGGCAGGCACGGGGTGCAGTGCAAGCAAACATGGGGAACAACAAACAGAAACACCAGCGGAAGTAACTGAGTTAATGCTTTAGGAAGGTATAGCAATTTGAGGATTTGCAATGAGATGTTGATAATGGCTGTAATTTTAATTAGGTGGAGTAAATGAGGGGGTCTTGTGGCACAGTAGGTAGTGTCCCTGCATCTGAGCTAGAAGCTTGGGTTCAAGGCCCACTCCAGGACTTGATGGTCATGCATTCGTAACATGGCCAAATAGGTTGAGTTAAATAATACTTTTGGTTGGTGGTGGTGGTGGTGGGGTGGGGGTGGGGGGGCACGCAGACAAAGCGGGGAACGGTAGGCCCACCGAAAACCATGTCACATGGTCGATGACAACATGCCCCGCAGCCATTGAGTGCTGTGGGGCGCACCAACATGGGCCGAGTGGAACTTCTACCCCTCATTGTGGAGGAAGTCCCAACATCAGTCCCAGCAGCACTAGGAAGGCTTCAGTGTCCACTGCTGGGGCAGCAGAAGTGGAAGATGATGGATCCCTGGAGCAGATAAGTCCAGGGTCTTGGGCCGGGAGGGTTGGGTAGGATAGGTTAGGGAGGCGGGTGGGGGAGGGGGTGCGTTCAAGGGACGGAGTGGGTAGGTAGGAAGGAAGGGGGGAGATTGTTCAACCTAAGGGTCGATCCCGCCATCAGCAAAGGGCAGCCCCTGAAGAACAACCCTCCCACACTTCCTTCCCACCCTTCAAGCACTTGAGGTGAAAAAAAAATTGGGCTCACCGCTCCCGCCCTGCTTCCCATGCCAAACGTTTTATGGCGTGGGCAGCATATTATCGGGATCATTTGGTTCGATAACAGGGCTAATTGACACTTAATTGTTCATTTAAATATGGCAGGCGGGCTGCCGATTTCAGCACCAGCCCATTCCCGGTCTTCCATTCCCCCCCGCTTATTATGGGGGAGAGCTCAGTTGTGGGCAGGAAAGTGGTGAGATGGGCACCCACCCTATTTTATGTGCCCCACCACCCCCCCTATTTTACGAGCCTCCCAACAGGAAACACGCCGGTCTGGGACATGTAAAATTCAGCCCATTGGGTATCAACTTATAAATCCTTCCGACATACATCAATGGCAGGTGGTAAGAGCAGGAGAGATTCCTGGTCAGCCATGTGATGGAAAGAAAGTTGGAGCCTCTATTGGACAGAGGAACTCAAGAAAATTACAATCACTAGGGAAGTGGTATTAAGTAAACAAGAAATTGTTGGGGCTGCAGGCTGACAAATCTCCAGGTCTGGATGGGCTTCACCATAAGGTGAAGCGGCTAATGAGACAGTTAATGCATTGGTTTTAAATTCCCAAAATTCCCAAGGTCCGGGGAGGCTTCCTCTGGTTTAGAAAATAGCAAAAGTAACTCCTTTATTCAAAAAGGGAGGGAGAAAGAAAGCAGGAAACTACAGGCCAGTTAGCCTAACATCTGTCATAGGGAAAATATTAGAAGCTATTATTAAAGGTGTTATAGTAGAGCACTTAGAAAAATTCAAGGCAATCAGGCAGAGTCAACATGGTTTTGTGAAAGGGAAATCACGTTTAACCAATTTATTGGAGTTCTTTGAAGGAGTCACATGTGCTGTGGATAAAGGGGAACTGGTGGATGTAGTGTACTTCGATTTCCAGAAGGCATTTGATAAAGTGCCACATCAAAGCTTATTGCAGAAACTAGAAGCTCATGGTGTAGGGGGCAACATATCATCATGGATAGAAGATTGATTGGCTAACAGGAAGCAGAGAGTTGGCATAAATGGATCTTTTTCTAGGTGGCAAGATGTGACGAGTGGTGTGCCACAGGATTCAGTGCTGGGGCCTCAACTTTTTACAATTTATATAAACTTGGATGAAGGGACGGAAGGAACAGTGGCTAAATTTGCTGACAACACAAAGATAGGTAGGAAAGTAAATTGTGAAGAAGACGTAAGGAGGCTAGAAAGTGACAAAGATAGTTTTAAGTGAGTGGCAAAGATCTGGCAAATGGAGGTACAGCAGGTAATTAGGAAAGCTAACAGAATGTTATCATTTATTGAGGGGAATTGATTACAAAAGTAGGGAGGTTATGCTTCAGTTGTACAGGGCGTTGGTGAAACCACATCTGGAGTACTGTGAACAGTAATAGCCTCCTTTAAAGAAAGGTGTAAATGCATTAGAAGCAGTTCAGAGAAGGTTTACTAGACTAATACCAGGAATGGGCGGGATGTCTTATGAGGAATGGCTGGACAGATTAGGCTTGTATCCACTGGAATTTAGAAGAGTAAGGTGACTTAATTGAAACCTTTAAGATCCCGAGGGATCTTGACAGGGTGGTTGTGGAGAGGGTGTTTTCTCTTGTGGGAGGATCTAGAACTTGGGGTCACTGTTTAAAAATAATGGGCCGCTCATTTAAGACAGAGATGAGGAGAAATGTTTTCTCTCAGAGGATTAAGTCTTTGGAACTCTCGTTCTTAAAAGGCAGTGGAGGCAGAGTCTTTGAATATTTTTAAGGCAGGTTAACAAGGGGGTGAAAGGTTATTGGAGGTAGGCAATTCAGATCAGTCATGATCTTATTGAATGGCGGAGCAGGCTTGAGGGGCCAAGAGGCCTACTCCTGCTCCTAATTCGTACAGCTCCGGACTAAAGAGTGCATGCTGCCACAGTAACTTGCACTCCTTGGGTGGGGCTGGTTGGCTCAGTTGGCTGAACAGTCATTGTGGATCAGATTCGTGCCAACAGCACAGGGTTCAATCCCCATTCTGGCTGGGGTGGATTCTCTACATTTACTTCTTTACCCTACCCATGATGGAGAACATGGCCCTGTCGGTAGGACCTGCCTTCAGGCAAAGAACTGAAGAAGTTGACTAAATGAGATCTCTTTCATTCAAATGTTTACTACACAATGGATATTCTTGGGGAAGTGGGTTTTCCTGATAATGGGCAATAGAGCTTTTGGGAAAAAAGGGGAGAACGTCATTTTTGAAGAATCATCTGTTCTTGAACACCTTCTAAATTGGATTGTCACCGACTGCTCTCAGCATTCCAACTTGCATCAGCAGACATATTCTTAAAGCCAATGTCTTATAAACATTTTACAGTAATGCTTGGATTGTTGATGGTGCTTCCAGGAATGGCTCTCTCCTCCATCCAAAAACATCACCAAACCAAATATCAACATTATTGGATAGATATAGAGATCCCTGTTATCACAAACAAATAGTCATGAATTATTTTGGTCAATTCAATAGCTTCAATGATGTGTTTTCCACTGTTTGCCATCATTAGAAGGTACCTCTTTAAACCTTACAGTGGAATGACTGTTTTACTTTTTGTGTTATTGTTATGTGGGTTTTCAAAAAGCGTAAAATGCATCAAAACTGCTAATTTATGTAACAGGAGCTCTGCAGTATGTCCATACTTGTTCTCTTAATTGCCAATGGCAACATTATTTCATCTACTAAACAATAAAGCAGAATGGATTGCAAATAAACCATTTAAGCCATATGAAGTACTTAAATCCATGGATGTCACAATAAACAAACATTACAAACCCAGATGCTTGACACTGAACATAAAACCAGTCACTGAGAACTGAGCGCCTCACTGTGTGGATTTTATGTTGGAGCAAGCAACTCTCAGTCCATTTCTCTACTCTTTCATTGTACCCTTTATTCAATAAGGAAGAGAGTTTTGAATTGGTTTTACCTGGTCACAAATGAGCTCCCACTTCTTCTCATTGTCATACTGTCTCAGCAATCTTGCTTTATCGGGAGGAAGGTTCATAGAATTCTGAAAAAATGAAAAAAAGGGTTATTATAATGATCCAGTTAAAAAAAACAGTAAATATAACTTTACAGGGTAGATTTTATTTTAACAGCTCAATCCATACCTGAGTGATTAATAAGGAATACTTACAATAAAAGTCATTAGTACAAAAAATTCAGATGTTCCCTCCACTGACCATGTGCCTTGGTATTAATCACAAATTGTACTTCAGTGCCATGAAGAATAGACATGGCAAGTTACAAGGCTGTAGCCTAATCTAATAGACAATTCTATGAGCATTGAGAGCAAAACTGACTAGGGAATCTAGGACATGGGGGCATAGTCTCAGGATAAATGGTGGCAGGTGTTTGTTGGGGGGGGGGGGGGGGGGGGGGGGGGGGGGGGGAGGCGGTAGTGGAGTGCGATCATTTAGGACAGAGATTAGGAGAAATTTCTTCACTCAAAGGTTTATGAATCTTTGGAATTCTCTGCCTCAGAGTCTTGTGGCTGTCCCTTTGTTGGAATGCTGGGAAACAGGTTTTTGGTCTTTCAGGGAATCAGGGGGAAAGCAGGAAAGTAGAGTTGAGACAGAAGCTCAGCCATGATCATTCTGAGTGGCAGTGCAGGCAGGCTTGAGGGCTACTCCTGCTCCTACTTTTTATGTTATTATGTTCTTAAGACAGGAATGATATATAAGCATCAATCTCAATATCAAGATTGGGTTGCAATCTTTAATACCTATTATGGAAGTGGTCATATAATACACAATAACATTAAGCTTGCTGTCATGGGATCAGCTGAATTTCTATCGCTAATTCTGTTCTGTTGTCTGTCCAGAGCTTTGTCGGTTTAATCACAGAATTGAAGAATGTAACAAATTTAGACATATAACATCTACAGAAACACACATGCCAACCATCAACACTTCACACCGACATTTCACCTGGCTGACCAAGATCAGCAAGGGATTGGTCTTCTGCAAAACAGGGGCCAGTATATTCTGCTTCAATGGACCAAGTTCATACCAGTAGTATTTATATGGAAATTGTGCCTCCCTCTTTCATCCATTAAAGTTATCAATTTAAAAGTAAGGGGGGGGGGTGCAGAGGGTTCACAATCTCCCATTGTGTGCGCCCGGCATGCTGGGAGGATTTTAATAGAAATCTGGACCTTGATTCTTGCAGTTTTGGCTGCACTGGTTTTGATTTAAGAATTATTTCTGAGGCTGAGAGTTTGCAGGGGACAAAGTTCTGGTCAATACCAGAGTTCAGGAGAGACCATGCAGAGAATCAGACAAAATGACATGGAATTTTACAAATGAGGTCACAGCCAAATAAATGTCAACAACGTATCCCAATAATTTCTGTACCACAGACAAGTTAGCACATCTAGTTCCAATATGACCCATCTGCTACTACAAAGGGGAGTATTTTAACCCCCAATTTTGGATGAGTTTGGATCAGGTGTGATGTGATGTTTAAAATCTGAATCCCAAAATCCATCCACCTCCAATCTGTCTATTTGTGGTTTTAATGGGGGTGGAACGGAGCAAGTAACCAACCCACTTTCAGGAGTCAGGTTAGCAATACCATTATAATAAACGTGCTTGCCTCACATTTCACCACGTTTTGAAATTTAACCTTTGCCAGCTGGGTTTCTATGTCTAGCTCCAGGAAATCCACCAGTTGAAGGATTACCTACTAGACCCAATGTACCTGCTTCACTAACCCTACCCTACAATCCAACAACATCCCACTGCCAACCACCACCCCCCCTCCCCCCCACCAGACCGTTCCAATCTCTTGTTGCCCCATTCTACTCCCCCAACCTTTCCAATCTGCTCCACTAGGCCACTGGGCTGCCTCTAATCTCCCCCAATCCCACCTCCAATCTGTCTCCAGCATCCAATCCAACTCCCACCCACGCCCCACCTCCTCGCTGTTGCTTCACTCTGTAGCTTGATCAGCCTTTGTTCTGAACTCCTTTCTGCCTTCTTAACACCCCCAGCCTCCCTCACCTCTCCTCACCCCATCCACCACCACCACCACCCCCCCACCCCACCCCCCCCCCACCAACCTACTGCCTCCCTGCCTCAGTGTTATCATGGCCAAAATCTCTATTTGATAAATCCTATCAGAGATTAACAAGGATCATCTCTATGGTACAGCTGTGTTCATATTTTGAATACCAAACATCAGCTGGCTGAAAATAATGGCATCTGGAGCCAGTTTTAACCATGCACCATTATTTTTCCAAAAAGGAATGGCAAGACTCCGAAGCCAGATCCAAATGAGTATCTTAAACATCCTAAGAAAATTATAATATTTTGTATTAGAATAAGCATAAAAACAAGGTTAAAATAATAAGGGGAAGGACTAGGATGAAGAGTTTCACGAGATGAATAGTAGATGAGGAGACTCGGTATCAACCTTATAACTGAGGTGTGCAACTTAGTCCACAATGATCAACAGAGCAAGTTAAGCATCCACATTCCACGAACAATACAATGGCCTGAATTTTAGGTATGGTGGGGAACACATCCCTGCTAACTCCGAGTGCCTCACAGCCACTTCACATGGCTGCAGGCGGGACTTTTGCCCTCCCACTCAGAAACCACACCTTAGAGAGCTGCTGGCCAATCTGATTAACCAGCAGCTCTCCAGTCCCTGCAGTGACAAGAACTGCAGCGGACTGCTGAGGAAATGCAGAAGGTGCCTGAAATTAGATCCGGGCAGCGGAGGCCCAGGTAAGTTTAAAGGTTGCAGGGCGGGAAGGGTAGGGAAGGCCTGGGAGGGTGGGGTGAGGATGGGTGGTGAAATGGGTGATACAGAGGCCACCAGACCTTAAAGGGAGAGGTGCCCAGCTTCAGAAGGGGGCTTTTGATGGAGGCACCAACCCCCCCCTCCCTTTCAGCTTGAGATTGAACTCTGTTGATTTTTGGGCTTCTCCCACACAACTTCAATCCTCCCGCCGGCCTAAAAACTGAGGCTTTGTGGGAAACAGCCCTTAAGTGGCAAATTATTGACTCACTGACAATTGGCAGATAAATGTGAGGTAATGCAATTTGAGATTTTTTAAAAATTGGAGTTTAAACCTATCAGACAGACCTTGACAGGTGGGGAGAAACAGAACTAAGAGTTCAAGTAATAATTGGGGGAAAGCATGGGAGTGCAGGTACATACAGCCATAAAACAAGGTCAGTGGCACAATGAGTCTAAAGAATAGGACAGAATATACAATTGCAAAGAAAAAATACAAATTTGTACAAGGCAATGGTTGCATTACAATCAAGAGTGTTTGCTGTTTTCAACCCCCTTTTCTAGGAAGGGCATTAAAAGCCACAAAGAACAAAAAACATACATTGACTATGATGCCAGGGATTTTATTGTTATTTGTTCGTGGAATGTGGGTGTAGCTGGCAAGGCCAGCATTTATTGCCCATGCCTAATTGTCCTTGAGAAAGTATTGGCGAGCCACCTTCTTGAACCGCTACTGTCCACCTGCTGTTGGTACCCCCACAGTGCAGTTTGGGAGGGAACTCCAGCATTTCAACCCAGCGGCAATGAAGGAACGGTGATGTAATTTCAAGTCAGAATGGTGTGTGGCTTGGAGGGAAATGTGCATGGTGGTGTTCCCATGCGTCGGCTGCCTTTGTCCTTCTAGATGGTAGAGGCTGTGAGGTTTGGAAGATGTAATCAAAGGAACCTTGGATGTGGCAGGGCTGCAGTGCTTTGATCTGATCCATTGGTGTGGATTTGCTTAGCTCTGTCTATCGCATGCTGCTTCCACTTTACCAGGCTGGCTTCTCATTTTTAGAAATATCTGGTTCTGGCCCTGGGTTGCTGTGCAACATTCCTCAATGAACCAGTATTGGTCCCCTGGCTTGATGGCAATAGTGGAGTGAGGGGTATGTCAGGTCATAAGATTAAAGATTGTGGTTGAATACAATTCTACTGCTGATGACCTACAGCACCTGGATGTTCAGTTTTGAGCAGCTAGATCAGTTCTGAATCTATTCCATTTAGCACGGTGGTAGTGGCACACAACATGATGGAGTGTATCGCCCAGTTGAAGATGGGAAACTGAAAAACTATATCGAGAAGGAAGTTGAAATACAGGGGACTCTTTCCACTAAAGCAGAGAAGGAAAAGAAGAGATTTAATTGATTAAAATTACAAAAGGTTTTGACAGTAAATAAGGAAAGACTTTTAGTTGCGGAGTCAGTGATCAGGATTAAAATCATAACGACTAAAGGAGAGAGATTAGGAGAAATTTACTCACACAGTTATTAGAGCATGGAACGTTTTGTCACAGGGAGCATTTCAGGCAGATACCAATGGAATGCTTTGCCAGGGTGTATTTCAGGCCAATGCATCTTTTATGGGAAGAGCAGATAAATATGTGAAGCTGGGCAGCATTAACCAATGTGTCTGCTCAGTTTTGCTCACTGCATCAGTTTGTAGTCCAAAGAATTTTCAGGTAGATTTCTTATTAAAAACGGACAACAAAGTCCTGGAACAGGCCATACAGTCACTGAGAGGTCCTATTGGTGCAGAGGAGAATTCTCCAAAACCTGAGAACATTCAAGGTCTTTACATAATAGAAGAGGTGATCCGAAAAATGCTGGCAATCATAAATTCTTGCCTTTCCAATTCTCTTCACTACAACCACAACCTGGTGTGTACACTCCTCCACCAACTGCATCTCTCATTCTGGTCTCTGCTCAATGCCTCTCATATCCACACAGCTGAAATCACAGAACTCCTGCGTGCTGTTATGGCTGGAATTATATTTTTATATGGACCAGGTTGAGAAAGCAAATCTTCCCTTCTTAGCAAATCTAATATTTCTGAGCAAACAGTTTCCAGGTCATGCTTCAGATTCAGAGCCGATTCAGTTGCTTTTTCTGATCAGTTCAGGTACATGGGGCAGAATTTTGCCATTGGCGAGCAGGGGGCGGGGCCCGCTTGCCAACATGTAAAATGATGTGGGATGACGTCAGGCGGAACCCCCGACATCATCCCACCCCATTTAAATTTTCAGGAAGGCGGGCCCGCAGCAAAATCAGCTGTGGGCCCGCCGACCTGTCAATGACCAACTGAGGCCATTGACAGGATCAATTAAACAATTAAAGGACCTGCCCGTCCAACCTTAAGGTTGGCGGACAGGCCAGGAGCCCCGGCGGGAACTAGAAAAAACACGAAAACTCATCCACCGGCGGGATGCAGTTTCAAGCAGGGTTTTAAACATTTGAATAAAGTTATTATGTAAATTATGAACATGTCCCATCTAATGTGACATTGTCACATGAGGGGGACATGTTAGGGAATTTTATTTTTCTATTTTTAATATTTTTAAAAGTGACAGCGATCTCCCTGAGGCAGCACTTAGCCTCAGCGAGATGTGCAGTCTTTCGTGCAGATGCGCAAAAGAGCGCACTCTTGCTTTTGGGGAATTCCCCCCCTCACACAGGAAGCGCATAGTGCTTCCCGCCAGGCGTCACACCAGGCAGGCCTTAATTGGCCCACCCACGTAAAATGGCGGCGGGGCCGGCTTCTCCGGTGGGGAACCTCTCCCCATCCGCTGGAGATTGGGTTGGGCCTGCCCGCCTGCCGGCAGGCAGAAAATTCTACCCATGAAATTATTTTAGAACTTCAGTTCACACCCACACAGCACTTTTACAGAGTTGTATTAGTAATAAAAATACCTGGCCCACGTATTTGAAATCAATACTGAAATTACTTTAGAACTTTGGAGCCAGTTCCTGGAAACAGCCAACTCAATACCAACTCATGCACCCCTACCCACCCCCCATGGCCATCATACCCTGAATGCCACCTCCATAGCCACTTACCCAGTATCCACCATGGGCAGACCTCAGGAACTTCTACCAATTTAATACAGCTTTCACTCCTGCACACTTAATAATGAAAAAAACTCTCATTCATAAAATCAATTCAAAGTTTTTAAATCTCAAGTGGTTAATCTCTTATAAAAGCAAACTTCTATTCGGTAGCCACATCATTCCAGCTTTAATAGCCTCTTTAAGCTGTCGATCAAACTATGAATTCAGAACTCCTGCTGTGATAACTGTAGCTTTTGAAATTTAGCCAAGCATTCATAATGACATAACAATAGCCCTTGGTTAAATGTCAACCAAGAGCACTACGAAACTGCACAACCAAATGCGACATTTTTTCTAATCTGTTATGCCTGCCAATCGAAGCAGCCCAGCAGAAGGCTTTTTTTAAAACTCTCACTGATAGTTGCAGTCTGTTTTTCTGTTTTAAAGAGCAGGACACTTTCAAAAACTTCAAGATTGTGATAGTTATACAGACTTTATCCATCCTTCAAGAGCGTTTACATCTACTCCATCAAACCTGTGACTCCCACATTATGGGTTAAGGCCCTTAGACCAGCCAAAATGGCACCCTTGGCATCCTCTCGCCTTCTGGAGAAAATTGGATTTTTTGGAAACGGGGGCAGGCCTTCCGTATCCGGGTCCTGCTCACCATTTTTAAAGGTCCACATAGTTTTCCTGCGAGAATCCGGCTCTCAAGGTCGGGAATTTCAACAGGAAGAGTGGGGTGCTGGGTTGTTACGGAATTCAGCAGTTAAATTCTTTGTAGGGACATCAAGGAAATAAAGATCACTTTTTACAGCTCCACTCCACAATGCATTAATGCAGAAACATGCCAGGCACCATTTAGGAAGGTCACTTTTAAACAGGTTCAGGTGCTAGATAGGTCATAAGCAAACAATTAATAAAAGAAAAAAATCCATTTCTACTTGTTCAGCATATCATACTCAAGCAGTTAAACCTGTTGCCAGCTTTCTGTTTCATGGTTGTTTAGTGTTCGTATTTTCACAGACAGACTTCTAACTGTGCCATGGGAAAATGAAAGCAAGTGACTTTATAGCAGAATTGGTTACAATGTTATCATTCAGTTTGGTGCATTTATACATTAGGCAATGACTCATGTGTACTAATTAAAAGCAACTAAAACATGGAACAACTACAAACCAGCTCTTAACAGATGGAAACGTGTTTGTACTCAAAAGAGTTACAAACCAGTTCTTTCCGTGCTCGGTGGGCACCGCGGGGACTGGGGTGTTTTATTGACTCCTTTAATCACATTTTGATTTAAAGTTTGTAAGTTTCCTTTAAACTTTGTTCTTGGTTTTACTGTTGACCTGAATTAGGGGCTGTGCCTGATTTATCCCAATTTTGTTAATTTGGTTTTATTAGTTTTAACTCGAAAGAGTTACAAACCAGCTCTTCACAGCTTTTTTTCACACCAAACCCATCCCTTGTCCAGCTTCACCAGCCAATTCCAAATAAAATGGCACTTTTTCCTCAGCTCTTAAATGTACTCATGAAAAAGACTTGCATTTATATGGCACCTTTCATGACCAATGAGCGTCTCAAAGCACTTTACAGTCAATGAAGTACTTTCAAAGTGTAGTTACTTCTGTAATGTAGCAAACGTGGCTATCAATTGGTAGATAGAAAGCTCTCACAAACAGCAACTTGATAATGCCCAACTAGTCTGTTTTGGTGGTGTTGATTTAGGGATAAATATTGGCCAGGATACCAGGGGTAAATCTCTGCTCTTGTTTGAAATAGTGCCATAGGATCTTTTCCATCCACCTGAGGGGGCAGAAAAGGCCTCAATTTAATGTCTCATCCAAAAGACCTCCAGCAGTGCAGCACTCCCTCAGTACTGCACTGGAGTGTCAGCCTTGATTTTTTTGCTCAAGTTTTGGAGTGGGTTCAAGCAGAACCATCTGGCACAGAAGCGAGAGTGCTACCAACTGAGCTACAGCTGACACTCAAGAAAGCTAGCTGACTGTACATTCCATTGTTAGGAACACAAGAGTCAGTCTGCACAGATCAGAATTATGCCTTGACCAAGACTCTCCCCATCCAGCCATGAAATTCCTCACAGGTCATTCTGGCTCCCTTCCTATGGGGAAGTGTCCAGCATGGACCTGTATATGATCTTCCCTCTGACTCATATTAATGCTAATGAATTAGCTGCTAAAAGGTAGGAGTGAGAGGGGTTAACCCATCTGCCAAGTTTCCAATCTTGGCAATAGTTTAGAGCTTCAACAACATGGATGAGATAGGGAATATCAGGCACAAAGCTTTGCTACAGCATGCTATTATGTCAACACACTGCTCACCTAAAAATGCTCATTTTTAAATAGAACACTATCAAAGGGTTAAGACATGTATTTTATTTTGACATTGACAAGCTGAACAAAAAGTACAATATTCCATTTTTAGCAAAGGTAAAATTATAGCCAGAACTTATAGCATTCAATGTTGTTTTTCAGAAATTGACTTAATAGATCAGTTGGCAACTCTTTTAAGGATACACAAACAGCAAGAACTTCATTCAAAACACTGGAAGCCCAAATACTATTTAGACTTTAGTGAAAGAGCTCTGCATTCTCAAGAGTCCTGTTGTGATCTGATCAACATCAATAAGCTGTTCCCAGCTGACCAGTAGAAACATAACTGATAGTTCAACAGCAGTCTGATATTAAAGCTCTTTTCAAGGAAGTTAATCCTATTCTTTTTAAATCAGCTCGGTTGAAAAGCAATCTGCTGGGATTTGACCAATAATTCATCATATTGAGAAACGGGCAGCCTAGAGAAACTTCTCGATGACAAAAATCAAAGTAAATAATAAAAATACAAGTGTATTTCGTACTAGCATATACAAGCTCGTGGAGACGAGAAATTACTCCTTGCTGTTGATTATGTGCAAGCCTACTGGGGCTATATTTAACAGCACACTTCAAGTCTTTTATTTGCAATCGTGGCAACACAATGCTAATTAATTTATTCATTTCAAATGTGAAAACTACTTTTTCATAAAGTCTTTTTTTCTTAAATCACACACACAAAGGTTATGGAATCGCTTCTGTATTTAAGCTTTACCTAATCAGGCATTCACATAGCTTGCTTAGTATAATGTCCATCAATAAGCATTAATGGATATACTGAGAGTTGATTCTACAAATCCCATTTAGGGAAAAGAAAATTCCTCTGAAATTTGCTTCCAGTTGCTTCTGGATAGAGTAGTGTATACTCTACTCAATCTAGTTTAAATAATTCCCCTTGTTTTACATGATCAATTCTTCTTGATTATTTTGAAAACCTGCACCTTTTCTTCCCTCAATTTTTTTTCCTACTAATTAAGACAAAGCACTCTTGCAGCTTTATTTTCATCGAAACCTACTCCAACAAAATTCCCTTTGTTGTCAGGGTGTTCAAAACTGCATACAGTATTCTCAATGTGGCCGTGCCAATGACTTATACAAATTTAAGACAGGTTATTTAAATTTGAAGTCAGGTGTCCCAATATTAGCTTCAAATTGATTGAAATTTTCAGTGAATCATTGATAACTATATCCAAGTTCCTTCTCTTTTCCACACTTGCTGGCAGACGCCTATCCATTTTGTAATGTTAAATTCATTAACATTGAAATCCATCTGCCATTCTTTAACTTTTTCACTGGGCTAGTCCAAATTTCTCAGAATGTTATTACTCATACTCAACATATGACGATACAGCTTGATACCATCACACATTTCAGAAAATTATAAGGGTCCTCCTTCATCTCATTTATAAATAATGGAACTAGGGGATTCAAAACAGATGTTCCATCAATGCCTTCCAATCAGAGCTTCTACTTTCTAATGCTCATTTGGTTCCCACAACAATAAGCTAATTTGCCAGTAAAACCTTTATGTACAATATGACTTTTAAATTTCCATTTATCAGTTCAGCAGCAATGATGGGGCTGAATGAATTCACTCCACTGTATTTGGCTCTCAACCAGCCTGCCTGTTTCAAACATATGTCCCTTTCTATGACAAGTCACTCTGGGCACTTCTGTCAACATTTCCTAGGTATTCCTCAGCTTCTTGTTCTATTTACCTCTGTAGGGAGGGCCATGAAAGGTATTCTGACTGTTCTCATTCATGAAACATAACCAAACCATCAGGCAGCTTTCTTTGGTCTTCTGCATTAGCTTTATCTCCTGTCCAAGTTTCTAGTACAATATATAACAAGCATTTATGAACAGTTTTGTTCAGTATTTTTGCCCATTCTGGAAATCATTTTCAGCAAATTACCAAAATACGAAAAAACATGTTACTTCAGTTCTTTCTCACTTGTGTTATTCCTTCCTCTCCTAAAGGTACTGGTCTCCTTTCTAGGTGTAGTTCCAAGATACTAAGCATATTCTCAAAGCTCATCTGAGGGCCCTTTATTTATACATGAGCCCTGACTGAGATTATAACCTGGGGGAGAATTTTATAGTCCCCAGCAGAATATTTGAAGGCAGGGCAGGCTTGTAATGGCCACTTAAGGTCCTCATTCCACCTCTGCTGCTATAATACTTGTGGCAGGGGGAGATGGAAGCAAGTCCAACAGCCCAGCTGCTGTTGGGCAGAAAGTGGTGGGGGGAAGGGGGCACCCTGTGCCCATCAGGAGCACCCAGCCAACATCTTACCTCCTATCCCCCCTTGGCATCTAAAACCCCATCCCGCATCCCCCCTCACTAGTGTCTGCCAGGCAGGCCTGGCCAAAATCCCTGACTTCCCTGAAGTCCAGGGTCCAGCAATTCCTCATCTTCAAGAACTGCCTGTAGTCCCAGCAGTGGCCACTACTTGATTCTGGCACTGCTAGGACTACAGATCTGTCAGCCAATCAGATTGGTCTATAGCTCTCTGTAGCAGGACTTCCTCCCAGATGGGGGTGGAAGTCTTACTCTGATCCAATTAAGGCTGACCTCAAATGTATTACGGCTGAGGCAGCCAGATTTCTGGTCAGCGCAGTGCCGATGTACTTTTCAGTCGGGGCGGGGGTGGGTAATCCATCCCCGCCCCGTAAAATCCAACCCAGGCTTTTCATTATCAGGGATATCATATCCCAGTACAGTCTTATCCTAACCTAACGGTTATACACATTCACTTGCAACTGGAATCTCTGGATTGCAGCCCGGATCAGGAATGTTGATTGATTGTTTTCCTAACCCAAGGATGTTAAGGGAACAATCGCAGTGCTACTGCCATCCAGGTTAACTCAGTGCAGACTGACAACCCAACCTGATTGCCCCGGTCTGCATGGGGTTCAACTGGGTTAATTCAATGAGCTATTTGAAAGATTGTTATCAACTAACTTGATTAATGCAATTGCTCCGTATGAATCGCCATGCTGCAAATTGCTGATTTCTGCAATGCCTGACGAACACTGCAATAAAGGGCACTTCTCTATGAGAACATAGGCTTAGAGATTTAAAAGGGAACAAGCTGTCCATGGCCAGGCAACTTTTTCATACCAAACATCCAACAAATCACCTGTACAATACCCTTGCAAGTGACAAGTAAATGGTCTGTGGTATAAGGTAGCAGAGGGGGAGAAAAATATAGAAAAGTGTCTAAATTGGATAAATAAAATAAATATGCCAACTGTAAAGTAAAGCCAAATGTAATTTCAAATATTTTGCTCTATAGATTTAAATCAGGAAAGAATCATCTCAGGAGTAATCAGACTATCGTGCACACAGTGCAAAATAGAAATACAGTCTTACAAGAGAAATTCTAGCACTTTAATATTACGCATAATTTGCTAAGAGTATAGTAGTTTTGACAGTTAGCAATGGTCTTCACTCTGGAATGTGCTTGCAATGCTCTAGTCACATTACCCCATCACAAATATGCTACAACCCTCAAGGTTCAAGTCCTTACAAAACTCAGCAAGAAAAACAAAGCTAACGCTCATATGTAGAGATTTTCCTTACTGATGGCAGCAGGATTTATAGCAAAAATTAAAGAAATGATTAGCTGCTGCTACAGGTCCACACGTACAATCCATTGAAATTAACAGAAAACAGGAGGCAAGATGATGAATCTCCTGCAGCTGCACTTGGGGAATTGCAAGTACTATAACCCTTGGCTAAAGCAATTAATACAGCCTTACTAGAACATTATACTGACCCATTCATACACTCATAGCTGCATGCAATCATGTCACTTAATGAGAACTCTCCTACTCTTTGAACTATGCCAAAGGATCTTTTACATGCAGCTGAGAGGGCAGCCCAGACTTCAGCAACGTCTCATCTTAAACGCAGCACCACTGACAGTGCTGTGTTCCCTCAGAAATGCCCTGAGGCTGTCAGTGCTTAAGAGGGTCAGTGAGGCAAAGGAAACTAGCAATTTGCTAAGAGGGTGCCCTTGGCGCTGCACAGGTTGAACAGAGAGTGGGCACTCAGCACTCAGGCTTTGAACAGGGTTGACACTGCATGGCATTGCAGGGGCAGAAGAGCAACTGGCAATGGGGGCACAACTCAGATTTTGGGCCCTGTGGTGGAGGGCAATACACTTTATGTGAAGGGTAGAACCCCAGGCATCGAAGAGGAATCGAGGGTGGGCAGGCAGGCAAGCAACATTAGGCCAACCCCTCAACACAGGATCAGCTGCCAAAGATAAAACTATTTGGAGATGACCCAAGAACCAGTGCAACAGGAGGCTACGATTCTCCAGGCAGATGGCACTGATGCCCTCATCACCAAAGACTTGGCACATCGCAGTACAGGTTGCTATGCCCTGTCAGTTGCTGTCAAAGACACTGTGGCATTCAGCTTCTTTGCTTCTGAGTCTTTCCAAAGATTGGCTGCAGACCTTATTAGCATCTCACAAATGGCTGCACACCGCTGCGTCCCACAGGTCATTGACACCCCCTTTCCTAGAGCTGGACTGCACATTCATTTAACAGATATTGCTTCGTAGGGACAGTGGTCATTTGGTCTCACCTCCATCGCTGGATTCCCTTATGGACAGGGTACATTGATTGCGCCCATGTGACCATCAAGGCAACCAGTGACCAGCGAGTGAGATCTATCCACAGGAAGGGCTTTCAATCCCTCTTCCAGCTAGTCTGTGACCACAACAAGAGCTTCCTCCATGTTTGCGCTCGCTTTCCTAGCAGATGTCATGACTCCTTCATCTTTCAGCAGTCCAGGCCACCTCAGATCTTTACTCCAACTCCTAAAGTGTGTGGATGAATCGTAGGGGACAGAGATGGCAACTGACCCCTCTACAGGGGCCCAAACAGAGACATAGAGGTGATATAGCCAATGTCACCTGCTTAGCAGGACAGACATTGAGCAGGCCATCGGGCTTCTGAAGATGTGATTCTGGTGGCTGGACCTGTTGGGTGGCACCCTGCAGTACACTCCTGCAAGACTCTTGGCCATTGTGGAGGTTTGCTGAACTCTCCATAACATGGCTCTCCAGAAAGCTGTGGACCTCAAGGATGGATGAGCCCCTGCAAGGAGACAGCTCACTGCAGGAGGAGCAGAATGTAAGAGAGGAGGAGGACGAGGGAAATGACACTAACCAGAGCAATGTCCCTGCTGCACGACAAGGCAGTCTCCTCCTATCACCCTCTGGGAAGAGGACCTTCTCCTTCACCCTCACAGCCTTCAGCACTAGATCAAGGTTAGCAATTGATGGAGCGAGGGTATTCCTTGCCCCAGATGCCAGGACTCTGGCTCCCCTGTGACATCTCATATCCCTCTGTGCCAAAGCCTTCCACCTCACCAATCAGCAGATCTCTCCCTCAGCACAACCAGCAGTCTCAGTGATGGCTGCTATGGGCTGTCTAAAAATGACTCCCACCCCTTATCTGACCCACCACCATTTCCATCCTCTAATGGGCTTTAAGTGGACAGGTAATAAATCTGCATATCAATTAAGAGTTTCACCACACAAAAATCTGAACTTGAATTAGCTTCCTCCCCAGCGGCAGGTTTCCGACCTAAAATGAACCGTTCCTGTCTTTCACCACCCTGGTGAAAATTCACCCCACAGTATCTCCAAATGATTTAAGCCTCTTGTCAATGCTGTTCCCAAGAATAACCCCCCTAAAATAAGTGTAAAATACAATAACAAGGAAAGGGGAAAGGTGAAAAACCAAAAGTTGCAGGTGGTTTTTCTCCAGTTAGCTCCAACACTAAGAGCCCGATATGCTTGTGAGCCGTTTCCAAGGTTGCTTGTTCAGAATTGAGAAATTATTAGAATACAGGGAATTCCGGTAATAAGCAGCCTTACCCTGGGATCTAAAAGCACAGCCAAACAGGAGACAAGCGTCTTAACAGGTACATCATTCATTTGGTTTTCTGAAATGGAAATGTTTTGCATCCCCCATGTATCTGTGGGGCATGGAAACATTGGACAAAGCATGTTATTGGTTCAACCCATGTCCTTATTTGCATTTTAGAGACTGCCAATATATTACACATCACTACTGTTCCTCAAGGAAGGGCACTGCCAGCACCAGATCTCCTCTCCATCAAAACCTTTCAACTTGCATGCTGCTCTGCTCCACAGATCCTAGTCTGCAGCTCATCTTTTTCCTGTGGATCCATCGTACTTGTGTCCTTACTGCAAATGCATCATATCTAAGCTCAACCTGGCAAGCTCTTCAGCTGCCCATTCCATCCCTTACTTCTGGTCTTGGTTCCAGAGACTCCTCCCATGCTCTCCCTCTTAATTGGCTCACTTTTGGCGCACCACATCCAACTGCTGCCAATATTTACTCGGTTGGTGCCTAAAGTCTAGTCCTGGAAATTAGCCTGTCCTCCGTTCCTACTCCTGGGCTTATTCTTACAGACCGATACCCTGTCTTCTCCAGAATCCTACCACTCATCAGCTAACAAGCACAAGACAACTGCTTATGGGTCCCGTGCAGAGGCACACTGGGTGTAGCTTGCATAGACCCTTTTCTTCGAGAGTCCTCTCCATCAATTTATGGATGCTGAATGTCAGGGACCATCATCCACTAGGCGGATTTTTGTGCCATATTGTTTGCTTACCAGCACATCCCACCTCATAATAATGCATGCACAGGAAACACATTAGATCACTGGCAGGCAGCCTCGGATTTGCCAACCACTTCAGCATTCCAGGCACCGTATCTAAAGCGCACCAGAGCGCAACTTACTTCACGTCTACAGACCAGGACTGCTCCAGGTGACAGATGGCCCCAAAAGACAGGAAGACGGAAGCACCCAAATTTAGTGTCACTTCACTGGAGCACCTTTTGGATGCCATTGAGGCCCGCTGAAGTCCTCTATCCCCAATCTGACCTCAAGAAGTCCACCAGAGTCACCAGTCTGGCCTGGGAGGCAGTGGCACTGCCGATCAGTGCCAATGGAACACAGAGGTGGTCAGCCATCCAGTGCAGGAAGAGGATGAATGATCTCACCGGTTCCTCCAGGGTAAATCAACCACCTGATAACTCTCAACTCGCACTCTCAAACCCACCACACATCCACAGGGATCTGATACCTCAAGGGACAACACACTGACTCTCACACACACCCTCACATCTCCATCAGGCTCATACCCTCTGGAGCTCATGTCCTCATCCCATCTATGGCTCCACCCACCACAGAAACATGCCATTAATTCTTAACCTGCTGTGGCATACGTCCTACTCTCTCCATCTGTCTTCATGCAGGAGGAGCTGGTTTACAACAAGAGGGAGAGGTCCCAGCCCACATTAGGCCCCTCACTCACTTTGAGGAATATGCCATCGTGCTGGCTGGTGAGGGCGTGGACTGTTTCTGCGGCAATGGTGAGTTCAGTAGCAAACACCCACCTGATAATTCTGCACCACATCATCCTTCCCTCAACGCAACTGTGAGTGCTCTCTCTCCCTGTTGCTGACTCTGCTGCCATGCACTAATTTACCTCTAATATAATTTAAATTAAAAACAAGAAATGCTGGAAAAACTTAGCATGTCTGGCAGCATCTGTAGAAAAAGAGAAACAGAGTTAATGTTTCAAGTCTGTATGACTTCTTCAGAGAATTATCACAACTTTGGTTCACAGGGAGCTCAGCCAAGCAACCAACACCCTTAGCCAGCCAGTCCCTCAGCTCCGTCCAGTCCCTCAGCTCCACCCAGGTCCTCAGCTCCAGTCAAGAGGATTCCTCCTCCATTGAAGAGCTGGAAGTAAGCAGCCTGGAAGACCCATCACAGTGTTTACCTACAACCTCCACCAACGCAGAGACACACACCTCGGTGGGGCCTGGATCTAGAGCAGGCTCGGGTTCACAATCTGGTGGTCACCGCATGGACACATGTCTGCAGCAGGAGTAGGCAGGTTCAACCGAGCTCCCTGGCACTCGGAGGACTACTGGGGAAGAGGCACCTGTGAGGTCCAAGTTAGATGGCGAACTTCTGTATTCAGCCTTCCAACTCATCGTGGAGAAAGCAGAAAGCAGGGAAACATCAAGAAGGGCTGTTGGAATCCCTCAACAGATAGCATGCATGTCAGAGGAGTGTGTCAGCCTGCTCTCTGATGAAGTGGTGCCCACATGTGTGTGTGGAGGTCTCCATGGAAAGGGTCATGACTGCCATTGAGACCCTGGTCCAGTAGGGCATGGAGGTCCGCCCAGTCCTGCACTCCATCACAATAGTCATGGGTGAGTTCCTATGTGGCAATGCGAGGGGAAAACGGGGCACCTAATGTTCCTCCAGGTGCTCCTTCCCCTCAAGGAGTCAGGCCGGGGTGCTTGGGCATGCAAAGGGAGGAAGAATGGTAGCTGGACAACCCTGGGTCATCCACTCAGGAATCTCGGAGGCTGTCCACTCCCTCTGAGTCCCCTTTGCCTGTGACCCCTTCAACCTTGTCCTCTGTCACCACAGAAGGAGCAGCTGGCCCACAGAAGGACAGCCAAAGCAAGCAGAGTCCCTCCAGGCCTCGGCTCTCCATAAGGCCCACACTAAAGTCATCAGAGCCAACAGGTCCAAACACTGCACAGGCTGTCTCCACCCCTGTTGCATGCAGCACCTAGAAATGGCAGGTCTAGAAAAGTCAAGAAATTTTGATCACAGTTAGTTGCACGGGTGGACAGATTTTGTCACTTTATAATCTGAAAATATATTCACTTTCACTGAATAGTGTGTAATGTTGTCTTTCACCTTCATTGACAAGTCCTCTCCCTGCATTCCTCCACCCCCCACTAGCAGTTCAGCTCATGCAGCCGGACCACAAGTGATTCTGGAGGGAGAAGTGTTTATGTGGCAGGGCCTTTCAGAGCCCCGAGGAAGCACTCTCCCGCACACATGGAGCCTTCATCCTTCACACTCATCTCAATGTCCTGAGCATTTTCAATGCTGCCTGCTGGGGTTCTCTTTCAGTTGTCCATCTGAGCTGACCTGCATCTCCACCCACCCACTGATCACACTCCCATGCAGCACCTGTGCCCGTCCAACATGAGACTCCGATCACTTTCGCTTTGTGCAAAACGGTTGTGGTAAAATTTCTGATAAGTTCCCCGGCCTTTCCCCACCCCCAGTCACCCATGTCCTTTTCCCCTCTGGCATCACCCTGCACCTGCCCATCATTATTGTACAGCCCCCCGACAGGAGAACTCTTCTCCTTCAGGAATTCCCAGGTGAACGTGCACGTTCCCAGCCTTCATTGACCTCCCCGACCTCCTCCTTCCCACCCCCAAGGCCTGTGTTTGCCTCCGTGTCTTCACCAACCACCCTTGTTGCCCCTTCTACCAGTACTGATGCACCGTCACCCTCCCAGCTCCCTCTGCAAACCCCTGCTCACACTCTCCATTCCTGCCTAGCACGCCCATCTTCAGTTCGTTCCCTAGGAGGCTTACATCACAGACCCCTCTCTTGAACATTCACTTGGACATTCCACCCCTCCCATACACCGTCACACCTCCAACACCTCCATGCCCCCTCCCTCATTACACCTCCACGCCCCCTCCCTCATAACACCTCCACGCCCCCCTTCCTCAACGCCTCCATGCCCCTTCCCCATAACACCTTCACGCCCCCTCCCTCATAACGCCTCCACACCCCTTCCCCATAACACCTCCGCGCCCCCCTCCCTCATAACACCTCCGCCCTCTCCCAACCTCACCTCCCCTGCCCCTAACTTTCACCCCACCCGGCACGTTCCTCTCCCACACTCACCTAGACTTTCGTCTCCACCCCTACCTTCACTGCCGATCTGTACTGGCCCATGGCCAAGTCACTAGAAGACAGTGAAAGCCCATGGCAAACTCCCTGAAGCATCGGCGAAGTCCATGAAGGTTTGAAGCCTCAGGAAAGTCAAAGCTGCTGTGTAGAGAGCTCCCACCTTCCGAGAGCTGGACCAGCAGGTTTTCCCATTAGCAGGATGCAAATCTTTCTCACGCCGGCCTCCAGCAGGATTCATGATCTGCCATGGCGAAAACCATCAGGTGATCCCGTTGTGATTTCATGCCGGCGTGAAACCGATTTCTGTCCCTCCTGCCGAAATTCCCCCCCTCCACCTGCCATGACGCTCGCCACAAACAGGAGTGGAAAACCCAGCCAATGTTTCAAGAGTACAAATGGCAGAAAACATGACAAAGGCAGTTATTCCTACATTTTCATGTTGTACCATGAAGCTCTTCACATGAGCGCAGGATGTGCCAAGTTGATTTTGTTCCACCAGCCCCAGATCTGCCAAAAAAAAAATCACGAGGCGAAGCATGAAGCCTAGCACCCTGAACCCATTCTTGTTTTAATTACGAGAGAAGACGAAGAGGAGAGCTAGCCAAGCTTTTTCTCATGTTGTGTAAAGGTCCAATTTATACATTGGATTTTAAGATAATGCAGTGAATTGTATTAACAATGGATTAACAATCATTCTTGTGATTTACTTAAAGACTAACCAGAACAGCACAATGTCAGAAAAGCACAGGTTCAAGACAAGTAGCTAAAAATAAACACTCAGTGAAGAACAGGAAAGCCTATGGTTTAGAGCACTGGACATTGATTTTTCTGTCACAAGAAGCTTATGGAGTCCTTTAAAAATAGCTTGAGTTTCATTTTAAAAGTTAATGGAGAAAACAAATCAGCCCTGGTTCCCAATCTTGGTGCTATCCAAGCACTTTCTACTAGAATCATATTCAATATTTGCAGGTACCAGGCAAGGCCAGAGTTGAGCTTAGCTGTTATTTCCCTCCCCACCTTCGACTATTCATACAAAGTAGCCCACTGGACATTGTGCACACTATCACATGAAGAATAACCACTTATGGAAGAAAGTAGAGGGTTGTTACCACAACTGGCACAATATTAAATTAAGAGTCAGCACCCTCTAGAAAGATCTTTAGTCACCCAACAAAATCAACCGTTCTGCCAGTACAATTATACCAACAGGCCATCAATTCAGTCAAAACTTTGAGCACGCACTAGACATCTTAAGGGAATATCTAAACTATTATTGTGACTGCCCGAAAGCAGTAAACCCAAACTAAAAAAAAAAAATAATTTTTTAATCCTTGCTTCCTCAACTTCATTTACAAAATTAAGTGATTTTTAAAAATCTTGGGTGTTGGTGAGTGAGGAGAGGATGTATATATTTAAGTGAGTGAAACCATTGAAATCTTAAAGCTGCAGTGCTCCATAATTTAACTTGATACAGAATCATAGAGAGTTTACGCCACAGAAAGAGGCCACTGGTGCATCATGTTTGCACTGGCCAAAGAAACGAGCCACCCAGCCTAATCCCACTTTTGGGCCGTAGCCCTGCAGGTTACGGCATTTGAGATGCATATCCAGGTACCTTGTAAATGGAGTTCAGGGTTTCTGCCTCTACTACTCTTTCAGGAAGTGAGTTCCAAACCCCTACAACCCTCTGAGTGAAAAATATTTTTCTTCACCCCTCCTCTAATCTTACTACCAATCAATTAAAATCTATGCCCCCTAGTCACTGACCTCTCTGCTAAAGTAAACAGATCTTTCCATCCACTCTATCCAGGCCCCTCACAATTTTGTACATCACAATCAAATCTCCCTTCAGTCTCCTCTGAACCAAGGAGAACAACCCCAGCCTATCCAATCTTTCCTCATAGCTGCAATTTTCCAGTCCTGGCAACATCGCCGTAAATCTCTTCTATACCATCTCTAGTGCAATTACATCCTTTCTGTAATGAGGTGACCAGAACTGCACAGTACTCAACCTGTAGCCTAAATGATGGTTTATATAGTTTCTGCATAACCTCCTTACTCTTATATTCCATGCCAAGCTAATAAATGAAAGGATTCCATATGCCTTCTTAACCACCTGCTCAACCTGTTCTGCTACCTTCAGGAATCTGCAGACTCCAAAGTCCCTCACTTCCTCCATACCTCTTAAGACACTCTGGTTTATTATGTAATCTATTGCCTTGTTTGACCTCCCCAAATGCATCACCTCACACGTCTCTGGGTTGAATTCCATTTGCCACTTTTCTGTCCAATTCCATACCTAATTCGAAAACTAAACACATACTTATGAAATATTAGATGTAAACTTCCCTCAACAGCTGGAAATCACCATTGAGAAAGCAGGACCAAAAATCAACATTGTTGTTGACATCTTTTGATGATCTGCTTCTATCACTGCTTGTTTGTCCCTACAACCACACCCCCACTCCACCTCTCTCTCTCTCTCTCTCTCTCCGCCCCCCACACACACACCTTAAACCAGCTTATATTTCAACTCTTTCTTGGACTCGAACTCAAGTTCTGTCGAAGGGTCACGAGGACTCGAAACGTCAACTCTTTTCTTCTCCACCGATGCTGCCAGACCTGCTGAGTTTTTCCAGGTAATTCTGTTTTTGTTTTTGTTTTGGATTTCCAGCATCCGCAGTTTTTTTGTTTTTATCCAAACATCAACCCCTTATTCAGAGATTAATCATTTTCAAACTGCAAATTGTACCTTGTAGATGTGCACCTTGCAACTGTGAAACATGGTTTAATTTTAAAAATAAAAGGATCACAGATACTTTCCTTATTCCATCAGCTATTTAGCCAACATGGTGAATGCACCATTAGCTAGAATCAAAACTGCAATTCCTGCACGACATAATAACTCTTTCTCAGCCAAGAATGCTTCCAAGGATTCCATATTTCATCGAGAGTTCATTATAATTTTGATATAATGTAGTCCCCATCAACATATGTCCCCTAAATCAATGGCTCCAGACCTGCAAGTTTACAAAGGATCATGAAACTATATGAATTACTAAGCAGCATCAAATTTTAGGCTGTAATAGCAATAGAATGAAAGAGGACACAAATCAAAATACATTATATTGAAGGGGCACTCTCTTCGTGAAGTTTACAAATGAAAGATGTCACTTCTAGCATAATTGGGACAAAAACAACGTTTTTCTTTCCCAAATGTTTTTTTATGGACAGAGTATAGTCCTTTAAAATACTGAGTTAAGAGGTTGAATCACATAATTCCAGCACTGAATATAGACAAGGGGCAGGGTGAAAACAGAAATAATACAAACAAACTATGGGCATACTTACTGGGTATAAGGTAGACTTACAAAGGGGCCTAAGGCTTCTTGTCTTATCTGGATTAAAATTCTCACGCACACACACCATTGCAAAATTTGTTCCAGCTGCACCTAAATATGAGCGGATAAGTATATTGTCTTAGCAAATGACCTTTTTCAAACTCTGTACTTCAATCATCTAGCCTAAACATAATCATTGCTATATCAATGACAGTTCAGCCTCTGCCACCTTCCTAAAGACTTTGGATAAGTCTTAGGAACACGATGCTTGCTTTACTGAACCAAATTCCACACAAGCACAAGGGTTTGCATAAAGTCAATATTGAATGACGTCAAGTAACTCCAATGTGAGCTTCATGCAAGTCTTCCTAGACATGAAAATAATCTTCCATTACAAAGTAATCAAACTAACACATCTAAATAATTTTACCTGAAAGTCCAAAGCCTTTCTCACCAACAGCACCATTTAATGAAAGGCTTCTTCAATTTGTTCAAAGTTCCGTTAACCCTTAGCCCAACTTCATTGCCCTAATCATGAGGCTGAACAATGTAAGATTAATTCTGCATAGAAAATTTCAGAGCAAGAAAAAAATCTAGCATTTTAGCTCCTTCTGAAATATACTGTAAAAAACGGACTCCAGGATTTCAGAAGATAATCTTTACAGGTGCATTAATGCAGCACTGATGGGCATGCTGGATTTTTGGATCTGTCATTTTTTGGGATGAGATGCAAAAGTATTTGTCTGTACTGGTTGTTCAGATGGATGCTAAACACCTGATAACAGTGGGGCTGCCAGGGATGGCATTCAGTGTATTCCAACATCCCTCAAAATATGATATTTTAAGATCATGCCTGAGAATGCTTGATATAATGAAATAAAAGATGCCTTCCTCAGCTAGTTAGTTCTGTGATTGGTTAGGCTCATTTCTGAATGTTCACTGGGATACAGTGAATAGGAGCAGAGTTATCAATAGATTAGTGATGCATAACCAACGTTTTAACTTCAATCTTCAGAGTTCTTGTCTGACAAGAAAGCTTAATTTTGATTTGCTTTACTTCAATAGTAAGATTAAGCTACTTGTTGTAAAATTTCTACTTGAAAAATAGACCTATTAAAGTGGTTTTGCTATAACTGGCAATTTCATATCGAAACACCCATTGTCCCCTGAAAAACATCCTGCCTATTTCATTGTTTCAAAACACAATTTGAGGAGTTCTTCCCATGTTCCGGCCAACATTCCTCCCTCAACAAACAGATTCACTGAGCATTTATTTCTTTGATGCAAGATCTTGTGAAACACAAATTGGGTGCAATGGTTATCTACATATGTAGGCAGCCTACTGGTTATAGCACTGGATTTTCACCTCAGGAGTTATGGGACTGGATCTTCAATGTGGGGTTGCCCCTCCGCTATTGTGACGCAATTTTTAATTTTAAATGATCTAATTGTCCAGGGAACAAATTCAGCACCCAATAGGAGGCAGAGCTACCTGCCTGGCAACTCCTCAGAAGTGGAAGGCGGCGGATAACGGCCTAACGCAGCAAGGCAGGGCCACTGCTGGTTGGCCCCAGAGATCTGTTGAAAAGACCACAGCAAATAAAGTTGTTCATCCCCACGGTGAACCCAACAAACGTGTACACAAGACTGGTTGGGCTCGCCTGAAAAACTTTTCAAAATTCCAGTCTGCTCTACATTGGCCTTTTAACAAGATTCCTAAGGAGTTTAAGGGGCCATTAATTGGCATTAGACACCTTCTCTACTCCCTGACCCCTACTATCCCTTTGAAAATCTGAAACTGTCCCAGAGATGTCAGGATCCCTGACACAAACTCCAGGACTGTGATTTTCAAAGCCCATCTGCATTGGCATTACCCCCTACCCTGCTGGCAACTGAAAATCCAGCCCTATATATCCATAATACCACCATGGCAGGTTGTGAAATTAAACTAAGTCATTGGTTAATTTTTGGGCTGACAAGTAGGACCATGAAAGCTGGTGATTGCGGTAAAACCCAGTTAGTTGACTAATGTCATTCAGGGAGCCTGTCATCCCTCCCCTAGTGAATCTACTTCAGCCAACATGGCGCAAAACTTTGCAGTCATGGAAGGGCCTTAGCCAAAATGGCACTGGAAAGAAGTCCTGTCCCTGTATCTGGCATTGACCAGTTGTGCCAAGGTTGGGTGGGGGGGATGGGAATGAAATACATTTTGCCCATCTGTGGTTCACAGAGGCAGCAGTACAATTGAAAGTGCAGCTGCTTTTAATCAGAAGCAATTTTCGTCCCCCAGGTTTCTGAAACATGACTCAGGGGCTTTATGAATTTGAGGAAAAGGTCTAAACCTCCCATTGCTCTTTGGAGAGGTCAGGTACCCTTTTGGTGAGCTTTAGGTACCACTTTGGGATTGTTAACCAAAGACGTGAATGTGTATAAAAAGTGGATATGGTCTTTGGAGCTGTCAAGTCACTGAAATCCCCTGTTCTTTAAATGTTGAAAAAAAACAGCCTGCAGTTGTAACAAAAATCAGTGCTTGCAATTTCAAGAGTATTTATTGACATAGCCTGAGGATCATCATCATAGTATTATTGTTGCTTGACTGCTTCCACAGCCTGTCATTATCACAGCCTTAAATTCATAATTTGATTCATAGTTTCAAGTGATCTTAAAGGGATTAGCTGTCTTTGATGTGGGGCTGTGAATGCAAATGTGTGTTTTCATAAGGAAGTAAGTACTTTAGGGATTTAAATGTATTGAATGGGCTTTTATCATTGAAAGTGTTTATTTTATATATAAGCCTGTAATAGATACTTAGATCTTTATTTTATTTCAACTCAGCATGGTTCCTGAGGTCTGCCCATGGTGGATACTGAGGGAGTTGGCATGGAACGTGTTAAGGGTAAAGGAGAGTGAGTGAAGGGGTCATAGATTGGCATGAGATGGCACAAAGTTGACATGGGGCTATAAAGAGCCATGGGGATGAGCGGGGGTTCAAGAGTTGGCATGACTTGGCTCTAAGTTGACATAGGGGTCATAAAGGGCCATGGGGTGGGGCATAGGTTGGCATGGAGGAGATGAAGGGCCACGGGATGCAAAAGAGGGTCTTGGGTTGGCTTGGAAGGTATGAGAGGCCATAGAAGTGAGTAAGGGGCATGAGGTGGCAAGTGTTAGCATGGATGGGGCCTGGGGGGTGTGTGTAGGGGGTGGTGAGGACTAGAGGGCCTTACTGTTTTTATTATAACTGGGACAGAATCTCAAAGCACTGTCACAGGCCTCTTAAACAGCCCGCCTTGGTACTTGGCAGCCCTGTACCTGCCTCCATTCTGTTTCCAGGGACGGCGGGCCCAACTCTAGTTACTCACAGACCCGGAATGAAAATCTGGCTATTCAAAGAAGTTTCTCCCAAGTCAGGTTTGAGGAGTCGGGAAATTTCCCAAATCTGTGTCCCAAACTAGGGAGTGAAAATTTGGGCCTGTGTTGTTGACTCTTAATGCCATCAGGACATGAAAGGATAATGCTGCACTTCAAATTCATTGGTCTGAGTTGCTATGAGATATGATAATGCATAATATAAACAAAATTCTTTCTATAAAACTCACATGCCAGCCCTTTCCACTTATTTGTTTCCATTTTACCCCTGGTCAACAAGCCTGACAAAGCATTAGCCCTTTAACATAACCACTTCTCTTTCCCTCTAGTTCTTTCAGGTTGATGTCAAATGGAAATTCTCTTCCTACCTCATCGACATCCACACATCACGAAGTTGCAGTCCCTCCTCCCTAAATATGCAGGTTCATACCAATGAGATTACTAATAGAGATCATTTAAGGGGATAGTATTGCTTCAAATTTCAATTGGAAAGTTGTGGACATGCAATTCAGGTGTAAAGCCTAATTATTCTAAAATTGCAAAGAAATATCACCCCCCCAGCTACCCCCCCCCCCCCCCCCCCACCCCAATCCCCCCCACTCCCAAGGCTTATAAACAATTTTGTATCACAAATAAGTCTAAAACAAAAAAGGAATAGGAATACATAAAAGTTCACACAATGACTGGCAGAAGCAATATTTATTACTGGAACATTTGTCTCAGGTTCATTTGTTAAAATGTGTTAATGATAAAAGCATCCACTGTATGCTTTCCAAACATAGCCCATTGAGTCACATTAAAATATTTTAAAACATACATTTTTACATTAAGTTAGCAGGAGTCAAGGCAAAGAACTTGGCAGAACTTTCAATGCCACTCATTCAAGTACACAGCAGAACAAGAGCCTGATTTAGCTCCAATCACCTTCCAATCAGCTATAAAGCAAGTACTCCTCATCAGGGCTTCTCCTTAGCCCTTTCACCCTTCTAAACGTGCAAACTCGGAGATGAAAGGCAGTATTAACTCTTCACATCCCTGGCCCTGCGTGATCTGACTTGTAAAATTACAAAAAGATTTTTATTGACTCATCATCCAGAAAAGACCTAGGAACTTAAAATTTGTGGAAACTGAATGAGAGAGAGAGAGAGAGAGATCAGGAAAATTAATTTGGATTCTTAAATATTTATAACATTGAGAGTGTTAGGCAACTAATCTCATTGCTGGATCCTTTTCGGGTTTTGTGCCTCAAGCTTTGTGAATTACTATTTTGAAGGCTTTATTAACATTTGTTTTCATAGCAATGGAAGAAATCTCAAGCCCAACAGCCAGGGCATATTGTTAAGGCAAAGTATAAATGATAACACTGCTCCACTTTAGATTCCTAACTTAGCTGTGCTGTCAGGACGTGGCATAAAGCTGGGTGGATGTGGGGGTGGGGCTCAGTGGGAGGGGGGGTGGTGGTGGGGGGAGGAATGAGTTTCAACAAAAGAACAAAAAGGCGAGTAAACCTGGGCAGCTCTCATGGTCTGGTTGCCAGCTGGTCCTATATTAGGTCAGTCGGCTGTTGTATCCTCAGGGAATAATGTATGGTGGGGCAATACAGAATCAACAACTGGTAATGGTGAAGACAAAGTAATAAGCGATTCAAGTTGCAATTTTTAATCTTATGTATCCACACTGGAAATATGGAAGCAATCAGAAGCTCTACTCCACATTGCTGCATTATTGAGGAGTTTGCATTATAACAGAAAGCAAACAGAAAATTAATATTATATCTATAAATACCAAAACATTTTTTTAAATGCATGCTTCTTCAAAAAATATCTGGAGAGTAATGCTCAACAATATCCATCTGCAAACCAGGCTGGTCTGGGAAACGTGCCTGCCCAGAGGCACTCCAAAAAGAACAGGATCCCTTTAAGTTTGTTGCTTTTAAAACAACACCAGGGTGGGTGAATTTCACTCACTAAGAAGCCTGGGGTCACTTACTTTCTGCCTTTGACAAGTTAAAAAACAAAGCATGTGGCTGAATGTTCAGAGCTAGGGGGATAAACAGACGGAACTTATTTCCAGTTTCTTTATTCTCCTTTTTGATCTATTGTATGTCTAACTTTATAGATGAACTCTTTTGTCTCACTAAAGGCTCCTTTTTAAAAGGACACTTCTGGTTAGAATGCAATCAATAACACTTCTCCAAAGATAAGTTTAACCAAGTTTACTAGCCAAAGAGTAACTTCTAAAACTTCTGGGTTGGCCAAGCTGAATACACACCTGGGGCCGAATTTCCATCTGGGTGCGGAGGTGCATTTCAGTGTGTAAATGGCTACACTTTGATTTTTTTTGAAGGAAATCAGGTTTTCTTCCACATTCCCGGCCCCACTCCATTTTCTTCTGGCCTTTTTATGGATCGGGAATGTTTAATGTGCAAAACACATACCTACACACACACACACCCTGCTGAGGTTGGGTTCCCCATTTTTAAATGGGGGACAAAAATTCGATTTCCTCCTGCACACCATTTTCAGCTGGTAGTGCGGGGTTTTGGAAGCCCGTTAAAAACTCGTCAAGTTTAAGAGTTCATGAAGAAAACAGAACGTCTGGAACATTCTCAAAGGTAAGTGTAAAATGATTTCATACCTTCAAATGTCACTATTAGGTCTTCTCATCATAAGGTTCTGTCCTGTAAAGGTAAGTTGCCCCTTAAATTAACCAGCCTTGACTAATTGTTCACATGCATTGCAGGACTTTTCCAATGGAGAAAGTACCACAATGCAGTTAAAAACGTCCCGTCAGCCTATGCTGCCATCTTTTGTACTGTGATTTAAATGGACTGGCAGCTCTGGCTGATTTTTAAAAAACGGCTTTTAACACTTGAAAAAAATCTGATCTCGCTTATTGATTGATGGGCACTTTGCTTTGAAATTATATGAACTCCTTCTGTTCTTTTCATCTCAAGTGTACTCTATTAGTTGGATGGCTTTATGAATGCTTGGCTGAGTTTCAAATGTTAATGGGTTTCAGCACAGTTGGTATTCCATTCATCTGAGAACAAATGACAGTTTTAAGAGGCTGTTATAACAGATTGTGCAATTGATACGGTTTCTGCTTTTTGACATAAGTTAATAGGATTACAAGTATACAAGGTTTTTTCACATAACAATGCATCTTTTTTCAGCATGTGTGTGTTTGATGGAGGCTTTTATTAAATGGTCAAAGTGGATACAAGCCTACACTGTCCAACCTTTCCTCATAAGGCAAACCAGGTATTAGATTAGTAAACCTTCTCTGAACTCAGCTGTTTCCAATGCAAAAGGTGCTCCCAAGAGGAAAACCAGCCCCTCTTCTTAAAAAAGTGAGAGAAAATAAAGTGATCCATTTGGACTCATTAAAAAAAATCTATTAACTTCAAAGATATTTTGCCCATTTTACTGCTTCTATAAGGACCATGAGAAAATGTCATGTGGCAGCAGATGTAGTATCTGTTGAGCCTAAAGGTTTACAAATCAGATTTTGCAAGAGCACTTTTAAGAATTTACCACTAATACAATTGGTAATTTTAACATCATGTTACAATCACATCATTGTGCATTTCATTTTAAATTATCTGCTAAAATAATTATTCCCATTTAGCCAGAGTTCTAGTGCCTCTTAAACATCAGAATGCTGACTTTTGTCATGCCAGACTTTAATGAGGTCCTTTTTTCTTACAGCAAGGGAGTACTTGGATTTTGTCCTGGCTCTGAGAGTTTCCAAGGGAGGGAGGCTGATATTAGAATAGTGTTGACAGAGGATCTGAGCTCTTTGCATTGACCTCAGGATAATTGCTGCTTTGTAGCTTTTTCTGCTTTAACTGCAGGCTTTTCCCCTTCTTTCTATGCTTTCTCACCTTTTTGTTTCTGGCAATATTTCCTCCCCCTCCTAATTATTTACACCTGCCTGTCCTTTTTGGCTGCCTCACATTTCACTGATGATATTTTATATTATCTACTTGTTTCTATTAAGCAATTTGCAGGTCATTTATTGCAGTGTCTCCATCTCAGTGATTGGCATAGCTGTTAATTCTCTTTGTTCTATCCCCTCCCCCTTTTTTGCAATTATAATAAAATGCCTGCTTGTCTTTAGTCTTCAGTTTGGATGAAGGAAAAACACCATCTTCACTGATGCTGACTGATTTACTGAGTACTTTCTATTTCTTATTTATGTCTTGTCAAGTTCTACAGAAAAAGCTTAAATGGAAGATAAATTCAAACAGAGGATGAAAATGGCATCCAATGTGGCTAGGTAATTAGGTTAAAATTAATTCCCTCAACTCAGTTTCTAATGGGCATCGAACTACTGTTTAAACCGAGTCACAATTTAGTAACATCATGCTATAGTAGTACTGCGTGCTCTGACGTTTAGACTGAAGCACAGGAGATGTTGGAGGAAGCTTTAGTCTGCGTTGTACCATGCTACACCCGACCTGAAAATGCTCAAAGCCAACACTAAACTCTTGAACACTGAAATCCTTCGCTTGAATTTGTGAACATTTTTACCATCAAAATTTTAGAAAGTGGTACTGGAAAAAGGTAAAAGGAACAAAGGACATTGTACAACACTTTAAAGAAGAGTCATACGGACTCAAAACATTAACTCTTGTTTCTCTCTCTCAGACCTGCTGAATTTTTCCAACATTTTCTGTGCTTATTTCAGATTTCCAACATCCGCGGTATTTTGCTTTTAACTCAGTATTCTTGGAATAAGCATTTTAAGACATCTGGCTGTATTTTGAATGCAGTGCAGCAATACTACCGTAGTCCTCAAGGATTTTCAAAAATTCCACACAACACAAAGTAGTATTGTACTGGCCTGCACATTCTGAACCAATGTAAACACTTTGCTCATGAGTTTAAACTACAGCAGGAGTCTGCGTATCTTCCAAGAGAAAAAGAAACCGTAAATATAGCCACAAATTACTAACTTACACAGCTCAGATTTCACATTTGTAATTATCAGATCTGATCAACCCAGGGCATCCAACTTATTTTATATAATGAACTCATCTTGATACTCTTGACACATTCAACAAGACTTATTAAAACAGGAATAGATTTTATTTACTGCTACTCACAGAAACCAGGAATCTCTTAGCTTGAACCATTGCATCAATATTTGGAGTGCATGTCTCCTCATAGGGCTGCCTTGGATAAAGATGAGAGCCATTTATCACAGCAGAACTTTGACTCAGCCACTATCCATGGGAGTGAATTCCACAGCCTTACAATTCTGAAAAGTTTTCTCCTGTTCTGGTACAAACAGAAGTCCCTCAAGCCCAACTGTTAAAAACCCATTTATTCCTTTTTAAAACTTTTTAAAATGTAAAATGTTTCCTATATGTAATCTTGTTGATTTGGGCCCTCATTCTTAACCTTTCAAATACCGGTATTAATTTGCTTCTGTCTACCTTGTCCCATCTTTCACCAGTTTAAACAAACTTCTGTATTATCACCTCCTAAACTGCATTAAGTGATTCAGATCAGCCAAGCAGAAACTCGAAAGCTGGTTCACAAGGATGGCTGGCATGGAACTAAAATGCCAGCCATTATTCTGAGTTTATCTGACTACAAGGTATAGGATATGTTAGAGGGAAGATTTAATTTGTGTGTTGTTTTGACATTTTTTATAAAAAGGCTGGCACGTGAAGAATATCTTCCCTATTGCTGGTGAAAGTACAGAACGAGCATTTATGATGTTTAAGCTGTGTTATGTTATTCCATAACAAAAACAAAAACAGAACTACCTGGAAAAACTCAGCAGGTCTGGCAGCATCGGCGGAGAAGAAAAGAGTTGACGTTTCGAGTCCTCATGACCCTTCGACAGAACTTGAGTTCGAGTCCAAGAAAGAATTGAAATATAAGCTGGTTTAAGGTATGTGTGTGGGGGGCGGAGAGAGAGAGAGAGAGGTGGAGTGGGGGTGTGGTTGTAGGGACAAACAAGCAGTGATAGAAGCAGATCATCAAAAGATGTCAACAACAATAATACAAAAGAACACATAGGTGTTAAAGTTAAAGTTGGTGATATTATCTAAACGAATGTGCTAATTAAGAATGGATGGTAGGGCACTCAAGGTATAGCTCTAGTGGGGGTGGGGAGAGCATAAAAGATGTAAAAAGAAATAAATAAATAAATATATTTTTTTTTTATAATGGAAATAGGTGGGAAAAGGAAAATCTATATAATTTATTGGAAAAAAAAGGAGAAAAGGAAGGGGGAAACAGAAAGGGGGTGGGGATGGGGGAGGGAGCTCACAACCTAAAGTTGTTGAATTCAATATTCAGTCCGGATGGCTGTAAAGTGCCTAGTCGGAAGATGAGGTGTTGTTCCTCCAGTTTGCGTTGGGCTTCACTGGAACAATGCAGCAAGCCAAGGACAGACATGTGGGCAAGAGAGCAGGGTGGAGTGTTAAAATGGCAAGCGACAGGGAGGTTTAGGTCATTCTTGCGGACAGACCGCAGGTGTTCTGCAAAGCGGTCGCCCAGTTTACGTTTGGTCTCTCCAATGTAGAAGAGACCACATTGGGAGCAACGAATGCAGTAGACTAAGTTGGGGGAAATGCAAGTGAAATGCATCCACCACTACTCTCCTCCATCTGGCTGAACTTGTTCTCACGCTGAACAATTTCTCCTTCAACTCCTCTCACTTCCTCCAAATAAAAGGTGTGGCTGTGGGTACCCGCATGGGTCCCAGCTATGCCTGTCTCTTTATGGGGTATGTGGAACGTTCCTTGTTCCAGTCCTACTCCGGCCCCCTTCCACAACTCTTTCTCCGGTACATCGATGATTACTTCGGTGCCACTTCATGCTCTCGTCGGGACTTGGAAAAATTTATTAATTTTGCTTCCAATCTCCACCCCTCCATCATTTTCACGTGGTCCATCGCTGACACTTCCCTTCCCTTCCTTGACCTCTCTGTCTCAATCTCTGGTGATAGACTGTCCACCAATATCCATTACAAACCCACCGACTCCCACAGCTATCTCGACTATAGCTCCTCACACCCCGCTTCCTGTAAGGACTCCATCCCATTCTCTCAGTTCCTTCGCCTCCGCCGCATCTGTTCCGACGATGCTACCTTCAAAAACAGTTCCTCTGACATGTCCTCCTTCTTCCTTAACCGAGGTTTTCCACCCACGGTTGTTGACAGGGCCCTCAACCGTGTCCGGCCCATCTCCCACGCATCCGCCCTCACGCCTTCTCCTCCCTCCCAGAAACATGATAGGGTCCCCCTTGTCCTCACTTATCACCCCACCAGCCTCCGCATTCAAAGGATCATCCTCCGCCATTTCCGCCAACTCCAGCATGATGCCACCACCAAACACATCTTCCCTTCACCCCCCTTATCGGCATTCCGTAGGGATCGCTCCCTCCGGAACACCCTGGTCCACTCCTCCATCACCCCCTACTCCTCAACCCCCTCCTATGGCACCACCCCATGCCTACGCAAAAGATGCAATACCTGCCCCTTCACTTCCTCTCTCCTCACCGTCCAAGGACCCAAACACTCCTTTCAAGTGAAGCAGCATTTCACTTGCATTTCCCCCAACTTAGTCTACTGCATTCGTTGCTCCCAATTTGGTCTCCTCTACATTGGAGAGACCAAACGTAAACTGGGCAACCGCTTTGCAGAACACCTGCGGTCTGTCCGCAAGAATGACCCAAACCTCCCTGTCGCTTGCCATTTCAACACTCCACCCTGCTCTCTTGCCCACATATCTGTCCTTGGCTTGCTGCATTGTTCCAGTGAAGCCCAACGCAAACTGGAAGAACAACACCTCATCTTCCGACTAGGCACTTTACAGCCATCCGGACTGAATATTGAATTCAACAACTTTAGGTCGTGAGCTCCCTCCCCCATCCCCACCCATTTTCTGTTTCCCCCTTCTTTTTCTCCTTTTTTTTCCAATAAATTATATAGATTTTCCTTTTCCCACCTATTTCCATTATAAAAAAAAATATTTATTTATTTATTACATCTTTTATGCTCTCCCCACCCCCACTAGAGCTATACCTTAAGTGCCCTACCATCCATTCTTAATTAGCACATTCGTTTAGATAATATCACCAACTTTAACTTTAACACCTATGTGTTCTTTTGTATTATTGTTGTTGACATCTTTTGATGATCTGCTTCTATCACTGCTTGTTTGTCCCTACAACCACACCCCCACTCCACCTCTCTCTCTCTCTCTCCGCCCCCCACACACACACCTTAAACCAGCTTATATTTCAATTCTTTCTTGCACTCGAACTCAAGTTCTGTTGAAGGGTCATGAGGACTCGAAACGTCAACTCTTTTCTTCTCCGCCGATGCTGCCAGACCTGCTGAGTTTTTCCAGGTAATTCTGTTGTTGTTTTTGTTTTGGATTTCCAGCATCCACAGTTTTTTTGTTTTTATCTTTATGGTATTCCATGCCTAGGGCAGCACAGCATTGGCATTAAACACAGGTAAGAGAAAAGGCTCCCTTCTTAGACTATAGGCCTTGTGTATTAACACAAAGTTCAAAAGTTAGGACAAAAATTAAAAGATGAATTGCTAAGTGGGGGCTACGTTAAACGGAAATTTGTCATAGTTCATGTAAACAAACCAAACATTTCACCAAAATGTGTACAAACTGTGTCAGAAATTCAGCCCATGCCTTCAAAACTAATCAATTGTGTGAAGCACTGAGGCACTGAAATGATGAGGCAAGTATATCATATCAAGGATTTACATAATTTAATTTCAGTTCCTAAACTTTTTTTTTAAATCGACCAGGAAAAACAATCTGACTTGTGGGTTCTTGCTCTGACATTGCTGGGAGAGATGACAGTCGTTAATGAGCATCCACATGCTCTACAAAATCCAGTTGCACACCCCTCTCTTGGAAGTGATTTTGGAATTAGCCGAGGTGCACATAAACATATTCATGTATGTTGGACTACAGCTGTACCACAATTAACTTTCCGTACTACAAATGTGTATGTGTGCAGAGAATCTTCTGTTTAAAGTTAGCCTCAACGAGGTCCTCTTTACACAGCAAGTTTGTATGGTATTGCACAGGAAGGTTCTGTCCTTACAAGCATCATACATCTGAAGATATTCTGGATAAGGAAGGAGCAATGCAACACTGTTATAGGTTACTGCATTTAGAGGCAGATGTGAATATTACATTAATAAGTCAGGAATAATGGTCAGAAGACAGAAACACGCAGCTCTGAAAAGGTAAGAAGTTAAAAGCTTGTTCTTTCCTCCTTCCCCCAACCTTGCAAGAGAGCAGTGAATTGTATAGAATGTGAGATTATGCTCAATACCAAATTCATATTTTGCAAATATAATATTTCATTTAAATTACAAATTTAGTAATAGATATATACATACACATACAAATATAAAGCATTAAGTTTCAGATAAATTACAGATATATTGCACTGAACTTTGAGATTTACTATGAATCAACACTATGCTGGAAATATGTTTAAGAATGTTTAAAGTCATCAAAGTGTTCCAAAAGCCTTCCAAAAAATTAAAATTGAAAGAATTGGATTTGTGCAGAGTAAATAACATTCAGTCTTAATGCGGCAATTTAGATGTTTGTACAGGAAGAACTGGTTTAACCAGGGTTGCATGAAGGTCATGGTGCCAAAAAGTGACTGGAATTTTAATACTGAAGAAATAAGGAAAAGTCATAAGTGAAGAGTTGACTTCTGCTGATAAATGATTTGCTAATTTGCACTGTAAATAAGAAAGTACTTCCCTTTCTTCCATGGACTTTACACAAGAAGTCTGAGCTTAAAAAGAAAGAAAGGGCATTTCAGCTGAAATTGATGTGCAGTATTTCCTGTAAGAGACATTCAGCTCTCTCTGGAACTGACTGTAAAATTGCCAAGCTCTGTACTTAATTCAGTATAAACCTAAAGGCCTTTGAGGAAATACAGAATGCAACTGAAAAAAAACTTGTTGCATCCCACAGCAAAGGATTTGCTGACAGAAAAAAAAAACCTCATGGCAAGTGTGCAAACTGTTTTTGTTGTCATGGCACCCCTTTTCCTGCCTTACTAAATTTCTTACATCCTACATAAACTGATTATTCTCAGGAGGCTTTCAGACCAAACTCACTCCACCCACTAGCAGCCTCAGCCAGTATGTGATCGTTTCCCCACACCCCCATGTTCCATTACTCACAGTGTTCCAGAGCTATGTACAAAAACACAGTTAAGCTATTGTTTTATAAATGATGGAAAATGGCAATCCTCCTTTCCCCAGCTGTTAAAGGACCTTCTAGTTTTAAACTGCCTGTTTACAGAGACTGGGCTTTGCATTTGATTACTGGTTTCGTTCATAATTTACTGCAAAACAGTCTACGTTTCTTTCAGACAAGAAAAGCAGAGCACGATGCAACTATTAAACATTCAAAAAGTGTCTTCTGCCATCTCAAAGAAAGAGAAAAAAACAGATGAAATAGAGGATGAGCAGTTTTCTCACTAAGATGTGGACAGATCCCGTAGATTCACGCAAAATTAATTTCAGGAATAACAAAACTACCGAGCAAACATTGCAGAAAATATTTTCTAAGGCTATGCAACATAACATTACAATTAAATGTCATTTTCAAAATATATGAATAAACTGTTATGTAGAACTACTACAATACAGATATTTAACTTTGTGACAAACAAGAACCATTGTGTAAAAGTTAGTTTCAAAAATCATCTTACAGCCTTCAGGTATAATTTTTGGAAGTCCCTAAACACAAACAGGAATTTTGTTTCCGCTTTGGGCATAGTCAGGAAATTGTCCAAAATGCACTTGAAATTGCAGTATCAGGTTTCCACTAAAACCCATTTCCATAATCACAAATAAAGTGTCTTCCATCAACCAGTGCAATCAGTGTTGTTTTATGTTTTTCTTTCCATTAAAAATTATTCCTTAATATATTTGACTTGGTTCCATTTTAGTAATATAGCCCTCCATCTGTGAGTAACCCCATATAAAGTAACTGAAAATGGTTTTAAAAATTATACTGAACCATTTAATAGTTTAATTTGTGTAGACTAATCAGCTTCTTAGTAAATCAGGTCTCAATATGAAAAACTTTTAAAATCCATCTCCTAGTGACTAGTGAAACATACCCAAAACACTTGAAGACAACAAAAGGACATATTGTACTGAAATTTGATCACTCACAGGGTCAAAACAGAAAAAAATGATTTATCTTCTGGATTTAAGAGTTAAACGAGCTACAGAGGAGCTACTTTATGTCATGAGAATGCCATTAAAATACAAGTTCTAAGATTTTAATCCAGAAAGGCTGGTTAACAAGAGTAAATTTTATACATTTTTTTTCAAATCAGCAAAAGAATTGTTAATGATGCGGAAAAATTTTTCTTTGGTACTCCAGGTGCACTCATCAGATTAGTGGATAGAAAGTCACAAGTCTGCAATTTCCTGATACCTCCCCTCATGTTTAATCCTACCACATGGATTGGAGAGGTGTAATGCTGCTGCAACATGCAAAAGTTTTACTCATCTTCAACAATATTTCCCTCACTGGTTAGTGGAAATGTATCCCCCAACTTATCTTTCAACAATAACTTAAAGATGTCACTCAAGTAAAGTCAACAATTCACTTCAGTTGTCAAAACAGAACCCATGTTGAGCTAATGCCTTTATTGGTCCGGGCTCACAGCCAAGCCTCATTATGGGTGGTTACAATAAGCTGTTCTTTCTGTGATCTCTTTAGTTAATGTCTCAATGTTTATTTGGACAAGATTATGAGGTGTGACATGTTTGAAGCTTCTGTTATTGATACTTTAGTGGTCTGTCTGATTGACGCTTTTATAGGGTTTAAATGTATAGAACAACTGATTTTTTCCCAAGAGAATATTTGTGAATGGGTGTTTTTTGTTCTCAGCAGTTCCATGCTTGCTATTGTTACTATATAGCTCATTGGTTATATACATTGTGTATATTGGATGGATGAGCATGGAAGGGACATGAGTTAGCATTGAGCTAGCATGGGCAGTATGGGGGGACATGGGGATAGTTGGGGGTGCATGAGTTGGCATGGAAAGTATAGGGGGCCATGTGGGTGGGCGGGGGGGGGGGGGGGTGGTGAATGAGGGGGTGTGAGCAGTGAGGACTAAAGGGCCTAAAATCCTTTAAAACAACTGGGATGAATTCCCAGAGAACCAGGCTGGGCCTTCTAACCAGTCCTCCATGGCACTAGCCCAGCCTGTCATCACTGACGGCTTTCTTCTGGGGTTGGCGATCCCATCTTCATTGTGCACCACCCCCAACCTCACCAAGCCCGAGCAAAAAATATGTGCATTGGGCACTTTTTACTGAGACGAGTCCAGCAAGTCAGCAAATTTCCCAAATCGAGCTACCCACCTTGGCAGCCAAATTCCAGCCCATAGTATTAGTCCCACCCCACCTTCTCCTTCCCCATATTTGTTACCTTCAAGTATTTATTTAATTTCCTTTCGAAAAATTTTAATAAATATGTTTCCACAACTCTAATAGTGCAGATCATAACAACTCACTGCAAGATTATTCTTTCCTTCCATGTTGCCTCTGGTCTCCCTGTCACTTAACTTAAATCAGTGGCCTCTGGTTAATGACCCAGCTGCCACTGGGAACAGTTGCTCCTATCAAAACCCTTTGTGATTCTGAATACCTCTATTAAATCTCCTCTCAACCGTCTCTGCTTTAAGGAGGACAAACCAAGTTTCTCCACATAACTGAAGTCTTTCAGCCCTAGTACCATCTTATAAATCTCCTCAGCACGCTCACCACGGCCTTAACATCCTTCCTAAATTGTACTACCCATAACGGGCCACGCTGAGTCTAATCATTGTTTTAAAAAGATTCAGATTTTCTTTGCTTCTATTATTCCTCTATTTATAAAGTCAAAGATCAATTATGCTTTTTTAAACAGCCTTCTCAGCTTGTCCTACCACCTTCAGAGATTTCCAGTCTCTCTGTTACTACACCCACTTTAAAACTGTACCATTTCGTTTATATCACCTCTCCTCATTTTTCCTACCAAAATGTATCACTTCATACTTCTCAGCATTAAATTTCATCTGCCATATATCCACCATTTCACTAGTCTGAGTCCTTCTGAAGTCTATTACTATCTTCCTTATTGTTTACTGCATTTGGGAGTTTGATGTAATCTGCAAATTTTGAAATTATGCCCTGTATACCAAAGTTCAGGTCATTAATTTCAAAAACATTAGTCTTTCCTACATTGACTCCCGATGAATACCATTGCAAAGTTAATTCCTGTCTGAAAACATTTGTTATTGTTACTCCCTGGTTTCTGTCCCCAGCTAATTTTGTTTTTTGTGGAGCTGCAGCCCTATTAATCCCATGAATTTCAATGTTGCTTATAAGTCTATAGTACCCTCATCAGCCCTCTCAATTACTTCAAAGAACTCAAGTTAGTCAAATGTGATTTGCCTTTTACAAGTCCATGCTGGTTTTCATTTATTAACTTATATTTTTCTAGCCACCAATTAATTTTGTTTTTGGTTCTTGTCTCCATAAATTTCCCAGAACTAGATCCAACACTGCTTCATGGCTTGTTGGATTGGAAACAAATTGATCAAGAAGTTCTTGTACACATTTCAGGAATTCCTCCCCCCATCCACCCCATTCTTTAAACTGTTAGTATCCGTCTATTTTGGGATAATTGAAGTCCCACGTGATGTCTATGCTATAATCCTTGCATCTTTCTGCAATTTGCCAGAAAACTTACTCCAAAATCTCATCCCCAATATTTGGTGGCCTAAAGTACTCACCCAGTAGCATAAAAGCTACTCCATTGTTCCTTAGTTTGGACTAAATACCCTCAAGTAATTATTCCTTTCACTATCCTTGATCATCACTGCAACCCCACACCTCCACATTTTCTCCTTCCCCATCTTTCATGAATACCTTGTAGCCAAGAATATTCAGTGCTCTTTTATCCCATTGTTCAAGCCAGGTCTCCATTATTGCCACAACATCAGAGTCCCATGTGGCTACTTGCGCCTGCAGCTCACCAGCCTTATTTACCCTGCTCCAGGTATTTATGCACATGTACTCCAAATACATTAGTCTGTCTTGCATTTCCAACCCCTACTCCGCCCCTCATCTGAGGTGTTTCTAATGCTGTTTATCTCCTCTCTAATACTTCATCCTGGTGTCCCTCCCTCTGCCAAATTAGTTTAAACCCTTCCCCACAGCACTAGATTAACCTCCCTGAAAGGACACTGGTCCGAATCCTGACCATAGAGCACAGCTCCCTCCTACCCCAGAATTCATCCTCCCAAAAAGCCAGGAATCTGAAGCCCTCCCTCCTACAGCTTTCCTACAGTCATGCATTCAGCTTCTTGCTCCTATCATCACTAGCTTGTCGCACAGGAAGTAATCCAGAGATTACTAACTACCTTTAATTGCCTGTAGGACATCAACCCTTTTCCTACCGATGGCATTGGTTCCAACATGGGCCACAATTTTTGGCTGTTCCTCTTACCACCACAGCCCTGTCACCACAGAATATTCTGCACCCATTCACTGGTGTCGCTTACCCTGGCACTAGGTAAGTAATACACTGTGTAAGATTCCCTTTTTGCCCATCTATCCTCCGGACTATTTCGCAGGATTAGATTGTCATATTAACACTGCAAGTTTCCAGAAATACAAGAAAAAACTGGTCTTTTTTTAAACTAAAGAGTATACTTGGTTGCTTTCCTGTCTAATTAGCTAATGAAATAAGTTATACTTATCTTAACAAGTCACGTTGTCAGTGATCAACCAAGCCATTCCCTCCAAAAGCACAGAAAAATGTTTTGCTTCAATTTAAAATCACTGCACTTCCTTAAATGCGATCATGTTACCTTGTGAGCACGATTTTTCTTTTCAGGTTTCCAGAGTAATAAGACATTATTTCCATGATGCAGAAGTTTCATATGTTCTGCTGCATTGAGCTCATAACACATCCATGCTACTTCACCAGGGATTCCAAGAAAATGTTCTCATTGTACATTTATACTCTTTCTAGTCCCACAATAATACAGGAATATCTATGGTCTCCAATGCCTCAGGCTCCAACTCACAACTTGTTGTTCTTTTGCCACCATCACTTCGGTACCCCCGCCCAATCCATACTTACCTTGCTGGAGACCGTTTCCATCAGAGCATCTAGCTCCCCAACAGCTTGGTGACATAATTTCCACTGGCTTTAAGCAGGACCAAGTGTGCAGCATTCAAGGAGTTCAAATTGTTGCCTGCTTTGGTCCCCACACCCCAGACTCATGCTCCCCATTCAAACTGGCCCTATAATATGTATGCCAGAAGCGCTGATGCTGGGGTGTGAGAAGTCTGTCACCTGAAGTGAATGCAAGCTTGTGCTAACTGCATGCAGGACTATTGACAGAAAGAGGTCTGAGATCTGGACATGGAGAGAAGGTCCCATGGAAAACAAAAAGCATGAGCAGCTAAATGAAAAGGAAGAATGCAAGATTCAAAAGAGAGATCTAAGTCAGAGGTAACAGGTCAAAGAACGGCAAGATGTTCAAGCTGGATGTCAACTGTGTGAGGTCCAGAAGACTGAGTCTGTCATTATGTTATTTGGTTAAGGGAGTTACAACAAAAGTGTAGGTGCTACATCAATGGATGCATATTGGGACAGTCAAAATAGTTCAGGTGGAAGCAAAATGTTATCGCTGGCCATAGAACATCTGTGAAACAAAACAATACAATCGAATGAGAGGTAAATACTTTTCCCAGATGGTATAAGTCAGTTAAGTTGTTTTAATTGAAATCATATTTCAATAGACTTTTTGGTTCATCCTGTAATAATTGTATTATGTTTTTCTAATTCTTGACACTAAGTAGGACAAAGCTGTTACTATGACAGCCATGCTTATATCACTGCTGCCAAACTTTAAAAAAACTCATCTGACAGGCTGCTTAGCTCAACATGTAATAATTTTGCACAGACCTCGTCTCTGTCCTCTGTGATTCAGCACTCCCAGAAAGCAAAGATATGTAACAGACACAAAGACATATTCAAAACTTAACCAGTGCAACAGTAAACTGCAAAAGCTGCATTTTACATGCCCCTGATGGGCGAGTTTCACGTGCCCCTGCCGGGCGAGTTTTCAGAGCGGGGGGGAGAAGAGGGGGCGCACAAATTAGGGCAGGTGCCAGCTTAACCCACCATCCCGTCCACCCCAAGCTCATTCTCATAACATGCCATATTTGAATAGATAATCAAGGGTTAATTGGGCTGGTTACCAAGCCAGTTGACCCCAATAATATGCTGACCAGAGACGGTTGGACAGTTGGGTGGGAATGTGCAGCCCGATATTTTTTTTAATTTTCAAAGAGTGGGAAGGAAGAGGGGATACGATCTTCGACGGATGCCCTTTGCAGAAAGGGAGGTCCCCCACTCCAAAAGATAGAATCGCCCCCCTCCCCCATTTCTTCCTACCCACCTGCTGTGTTAAATCCACCACCCTCAACCAATCCCCATTGACCCCACCCTAACCTTCCCTGCCCAAGACCGTGGACTTAACTGTGTCCGGAATCCATTGGGCCTTCTTCTTGGCACTGCTTGCAGTCCTGACAGTGCCCAATAATGCAATCTTGGCATTGCCGGGACTGATGAAGCTGCCAGCCAATCCGATTGGCCAGCAGCTCCTGAGGCCAGGACTTCCTCCCAAGTGAAAGGTGGAAGTTCCACACTGTCCCAATTTAGTCCGCATTAGGCTGCAGGGCGGGCTATGCTGACTTTGCTTGTGGTGGGTGGGTGGGGGGGGGGGGCAGGGTGAGAGCTGTCAGCCCCCCACTTCTCTCCCCCACCCCTGTAATATTCTGCCCAAGATTGCAATTGCTCAATAAAGAAACGAAAATCTCCTGTTTAGATTAGAGGCCATGGACAAAATTAGTCTGATTACTGTAGTTACTTATTAATGCATATTGCTTTCCTGTGGAACATTTAAACTAGAGCACGCTGCCAAAGCTGAAGCAGCGACACCTTAAAATTTGAAAAAGATCGGATTCTACAAGCTGCCAATTACAGAATATCACTGCTCCTGGGCACTTGCGTTATTAACATGCTGGGATGCTCTAATCCTTTAATTTTTCCAAATGGGGCAGGTGCCCTTGCAGCCTAGCTAGGGATTAACAACGATCAGCCACGGAGCTCCAAGCTGACAGGTGTCATTTGGCTAATGATTCATGCAAAACAACATGCAGTTTAGAAACTGATTTGATTTTATCCAGCACCGGCAAAAAAAAACTCTGAAAATTATATATAACTGTTGCAATTGAGCTATGCAAAGTGTAGAGCTTTTGGTAAAATTACCCTGCAGATTCGTTGGAAATGCACAGTTTCATGTTTACTGTTAAATAAAGTCACCAGTAAGCCCTGACTTTTTTTTTAAATACAATTTTAGTCTATTTCAGACTAAATCAGTACTCGCATGAAATAACACATGATAATTACTCAATCTGTAACAATTGCAATCTTGTTCAAAAGATTTCTTAAAGATGTGATAAAACAATAATTTATGAAGGAAGTTCGTGGTACCAATTTTCTCTCGTCTTACTGGATCATATAAACAGTTTCTAAGTTGAAGTGTAGATTTAGATAGATGTAGTGTCATCTACGCACGTGCTTAATGAGGTCAGCTCCATCAGATAAACAGAGGAAGCTGCAGAAAAACTCTGTATGGCTGCCAAGATTTCCTTAGTGATCCTACAATGAGTACATGTGCATTAGTGGGAACTGTATATATAATAATAAATTTACCAGTGTGATGATCGCAGAGTGAACTTGCTAAACATCACTGCAATAATCCTTTAAGCAGCAGCTGGGCTAATAGGAGGGGAATCAGAATGATTTGGTATGGATTGCATTCTGTCCCTCAAGTAGTCATTTGTCTGTCATTTAAAGGTACATGATCACTGAATTATTGATGGATATTGTGGGAGCCCATAAAACCCTTCAAACCAACTACCCTATCGGCTGGTGTAAAGATGGTTCAGGCTGTGGAGTCAGAGTGATAGAGTCACTGCAGCACAGAAGGAGACCATTCAGCCCATCAACCTGGAAATCCTTCCATTACTTCTCAATATTTTCTCTGGGACTTGCGTGAAGGCACAAAAATAACTAGTGGCATGGGTCTCTGGCAAAGTAAACTCTGAGAAACTTCCTGAGCACACCTAAGAATTAAAGCCGATAACCAAGAACTCTGATGAAGCATAGCTATAAACTGCCCATCATTTGATGCTGTAGTTTAAAATCAGGGTTAAGAATAATTTTCTATGTCCTTAGTAATTAGTCACGAAAGAAACAAGGAGCAGGAATTTCCCATGGGCCTGGGACCCCAATACCGGAGTAGTGTCTTGAGCCCAGACTTGCCAAAGCCGGGGAAGTATTTTGCCAATCACTAATAGTCATTAGACATTAATAAAAATATCAAAATGACAAAGTAAACTTCACTGAATAACATTTCCCCAGAGACCATCTCTGAGCTTGGCATTCAATTAAAGACAGGGAGACAGGCTCCTGATGCTGTCAGCCTAATCAGAGGGCCTGCAACTATAGAGTCTCAGCAGCACTATAGGGAGAGGTGGGCACTGCTGAAGCAGACGTGAGACCTCAATGGCACCTCAAAATAAAGGCGCCCTCAAGGCATAAATTTAAACTACAAATTCGAAAGGGTCAAGTAGACAGGCCCCTTGGAGCGGAGAGAAAATCTCTCTGGCAACAGCATTTGGGCATTGGGTCCAACTCTTGCTTCTGGCACTCCCCTCTTTGGAGTGGAATGGGGCTTCTGGCTGCAAATGATCCTCCAGCCTGCCGCAGGGAGGCCGCCTCCAGTGAAGTAGCAGCCTGTCCACAAGGCAGGGGGCAACTCTGCTGCCAGCAAAATGCCGGCAGGCCCTCTAAATCACCCCTAATTGGGGCCTTAATCATATAAATTGCCTGCCCGCCTCTGTTCACCTGGCAACTGATCTGCATCCTGGCCTACCTCTAAGAAACTTCACTAGCAGTGGCAATGCATCAAGGTGCCATCCCATGTGATTCCCCCTATCTTCTTGGTCTCATCTCTCTCCCAAGGCTGCCACCCTACAGCCAGGAAAATTCTGCCCTAGGATTTATGATATTTCAAGATTGCCCAAAAAAGAGACATTTTTTAATCGAAGCTTTTCGTTTTGCACTCAGCACAGCATTTTGCAAGAAAGTACTAATGTCAGGGGAAACAACATTTATACTGCATGAGAAGAGAATGCTGATTTTTTTGGCAAGTGGACTCTGATTGGTAGAGGTGTTGCCATGGAGAATGCACCATTGGATGGTGACTGGCAGTTAACTGCCAAGCAATGTGTGTACATGTTCTTGCACCTGTTTCTGCTAAATAAAACATGAGCCAGCCTTTTGCTGCTTCATCCCCCAGGGCAATGTCTTGACCAAAGTCAAGCTGCCTGGTTTAAATTTCAAAATATTTGACCATAGTGGTTCCCAAACAATCAGCATCCCATAAATGACAATCTTTTAACCATTTATTAGCAATATAAAGCACATTGTTAAATAATGCTGCACAATATAATATATATATCAAACACAGCTCCTGAATATAACAGATTACAAATGAAAGATAAAACATTGATTACATTTGTGTCTTCATAAAAAGTACAGTCATAAGAAGTACCTTAGACAGTATTAGCAAAATGGCACACATGGATATTAAGGAAACTAATCAAAGTTGTAAATCAAAATTGAGTCCAGTTATAACTTCAAAAAGTATTTATGAAAAACTCAACTGAAATATTGCATCAACTGCCCACTCATCACCTAAATGATGATTTAGTCATTAATAAAAATGTTACAATGACAATAATAAACTTTACTGATTCACAATGGTATGGTAATATTCGATCAAAACAAATTGTGCAACCTTGTGTGCTTTTTCTAAGAATGGCACAATGGTGCAGTCACCCAAAAGTTAGCATCAACTTCCCTCATCAAATATTGTCCCATATTTTGCTCTACAATTATTAATGGCAAGGCTGTCAGCACTCACTGTTATTACTGGGTAAAACCGGCAGCAACTTCTGGAGTCCACACATGCACATTGAAACACAGAAATGCAGATGTTACTGCCAGTGATACCTGCACGTCCTCAAGCTGTGCTACTGCAGTCTTCCCTGAAAATCACTTTTGTTATGAACTTGGGCTAATTACCTGCAAGCCTGGCACCATCATAGAATTGCAGAATTCACTAAATACAGATGGAATAGTTAGAGCTTGTGGAATTAGGTAAAGCTGAGTTTTTAAATGGTATAAGAAGTGATTTATACTACTGAACAGCCTGTCTGGCCCTGAAACTTAAATTTTGCAAGTCTCATTCACTCAGTCCACTCAGACAAAAATAAATGGTGCACTTTTTCTGTTTTTTCACTTAATGGCTGGGATTTTTTTTAATTCTTTCATCAGATCTGGGTTTTGTTGACAAGGCCAGCATTTGTTGCCCATCCCTAATTGCCCTTAAACTCTGTGGCTTGTTAGGCCATATCAGTGGGCAGTTAAGAGTCAATCACATTGCTGAGAGTCTGGAGCCACATGTACCAGGTAAGGATGAGAGATTTCCTTCTTTAAAGGACATTAGTGAATTTGATGGGTTTTTACGAAAATTGACGATAGTTTCATGGCACCATTAACGATCCTAGTTTTAATTCCAGACTTTCATTAAATAAATTTCAATTCTGCAAAATGCCGTGGGAGAAGCCATGCCCGGAGGACATTAGCCTGGGTCTTTGGTTTACTAGTCTAGCAACATTACCACTACACTACCACCTTCCCTTAAGGTTGACAAGCAGGGTGGGTGCCAGGACCGCCGTCGAGCTGCCTTCACTGGGATTTTACCTGCAGCGGGGAAGGTATCAGGTGGCCTGCTTGCCTTTGGAAATGGTCATTTAAAGGCCTTCTCCCTCTATTGCTGGGATTTTACCTGCGTCGATAAGTGCCCACGCAATGTGGTGAGGCCACAAGGTTGCAGGCTAAGAGTTAGAATCCTTCTTGCTTGGGTACCGTAGTGTCCAACAGGATTCTCCCTGCCACCACCACCACCACCACCACCACACCCCCGCTCCCCACCATCTCCCCAATGTAGTTCTCCCACCCAACAATGCATTCCTCTCTCCCCCCCTGAACTGGATCACCATCCCCCTTGCCAGGAACTGCCTGTAGTTTCAGCATTGGCCACGTTCTCAGTGGCGCTGCTGGTTCTAGAGAGCTGCCAACCATTTGGTTGGCCGTTTGGTAGAGGTGGAAATCCTGCTTCAAGTCAATTAATGGCCCAACTGCTGTAAAATGGCTGCAGGGCAGCCCAGCCAAGTGGAGATGGGTTCATCCCCGACTTTTCAGCTGGTGTTGGGGTGTAACGAGTCTCCCAACTCCACATAAAATTCCAGCCAATGTTTCTCTCTTCCACCCATGCATAAGCCCAATCTTTATTTTGTTTCCTGTACAGTGATTTAAATGTAATTTATACTTCCTGTTTTTCTTATTTCTTGCTTTGCTGTCTGTGCGACTCAATGAGAATTCTTCAATCTGACTATTTGAAGGGCGTCCCTGCTGCATGCCCCGTTCGCAGGTCCATTGCGAGAACTCCAAATTCATACAGATGGCGGAAGAGAGAAAATCTCTGCTGAAAACCTTGCTAAGAGTCTATGGGCAACTGTACATGAAGGGAACAGCAATGGCAGTTCCTTCACCGTTCACAGCCAATATCTGGTTGATCATGATCTGACTCAAGTCCAATGCCTACAGGCCAATTACAAAGCAGTATTGAGAACGATACTGAAACAACCCAAGGCCTAGATGACACAAGTTCTAATAAAGAAGGACACTGCATGACAGCAAGAATCTTGCATGATTTCACTAACAGACATCTGTAACTCTACAAGTGAGGGCCAGTCATGGGTCCCTATCAGTTTTCAAACATAGTAATTTTTCCTGTGTGTAGTAAGGTATCAATTTTTCTGTTAGTAAATATTCCAATTGCACACTTTAGAGTTTTCAGCAATGGAAAAGATGCATCATGGTTTTGACTTGAAAAAATCAGAATGCTGCCATGACACCCACTATCTTATTGAGCTGGTAACTTCGACAAAAAATTGTATGCTGCCTTTAAAGTGACATCTTTGCTCTTAAAACAAACCATGAAGAATCAACTATGACAGTCAGAAGCACAATTCCTATGTCATGGCAACCTTAATCTCAGACAAAATTGAAATAACGCTGTTTATCCACGCATGAGGACAGAGAATGTGTCCAAAGGGGGTAGCAGAAGCAGCTGTTCTAATCATTTGCATGTGTGTGTCTGCATATGAAGAAAGATCAACCAGCATCAGCAAGTAGGTGCTGCCTGAGATGACACAAGAGGACTGAATGGAGAACAGATTGCCTGTTTGGTGAATGGTTCACTATGTGACAGAAGGATTTCTTTTAGATTCAGATTTCTCACCACCACCACCACCACCATTTTGTTCAGCAAGTATAGTCCAGTGTTACTTAAGGTATTAAATTCCCTCAAATAATGTTCTAAGCAGACTATCCGACAAAATTTGACTCTATTCACATTAGAATATTAAAAAATCATAAACTTCACAGATTTTCAGCCTTATCCCTTTCACCTAAGCATTTTTAGAACTTGAACAGAGGTTTGTCCTTTAAAACATGTACTTTCTAAAATGCCTTTCCCTGATATTTTACTCACCATCCTCAATATTTTTTTCAGCTGAAATACCTTGCATTGAACCTCTAATATAAACGAGCATTTTAAGTTCATTTTAGATGCATTTTCAGCAATGATTTTGATACCATTACTTCAAACATCCATCTCACCTTTTTCACAATATGGGTCACAGGTGTACAGCTGAGGAAAGGTGACATGTACACAGTTGTAAAAATGCAACCCGTTCAGAAGGAAGTATATTTTAGGAATGGGCCATTTTACTACAACTGCTACTATCAACAACAAAACACTGATAAAGCATCTTAACATGAACAGCACAGGTGGTTGCGAAATATAGATAAAAAGAATAATCAGTCACATGGGCAGGATTTAGAGGCTTAATAGAAAACTTGTCGATAAAGATAGAGTTTGGCAACATTTTTAGGTGTTGGAGAAAAAAGTTGAAAGAAAATGCATTTCGAAAGACGATTCCAAAGACTCTGGTCAAGGCAGAATTCACAGGAGACCAGATTCAGAAGACTGAAGGGTGCGTGAGGAGACACAAAGCTGCAAGAAGCTGAGTTACAGTGAGGTAAGCCAATAGGAAGGGATTGGAAGATGAGGATTTAAACTTAACCTGTTGGAGAATAAGCAGATCAGCAAGGACAGAGAGGATAAACAAGTGGCATTTATTGCAGTACTGATATAGGCAGCTAGAGCTTGGACAGGTTAAAGTTTATACACAATGGCGGATGTGAGGCCAGCAGGGAGAAATTGAATTCCAGTGTGATTGGGCTTGGAGGTAACCTGCAAACAATTCCATCTGTTTTGCAATGATATTTTGCAGACAAACCATGACTTGTTAAACTTGCCTACACTGCAAAGATTTTGATCATTTAAAGCAACAGGTTTCAGCATGCAGATAAAAATCTGTAAAGAACTATCTGGTAACTGATAGATTAATGTGGATAAAGATAGCCAGTACCCCAACAATAAATCAGTACAAAGTGGTTGAATGAACAATAATAGGACAGTAAATGGATACAAAGGCACAAGTAGGCTGTTCCTTGCTGCTCAAATGTACCTCTCTGCTCTTAGCCACTTTTATGTTTTAGGCACAAGGTGATGCCTAAAGTATGCAACTGAATCATAACCAGAAACCTCAGATCGAGGCTTTACTGAATGTCAACAGCTCTGCAGCATGCATTAATAGACAGGGAAGGTCAACATTCCTAGAATAAATTCAGCTTCCACAGTTCAATGGTTTCAACATTATCTACCTCCAACATAATTAATATCACAATAAACATTCCAAGTGTTTTTAATTGGAATAAAGAACCTGTGTTTATTAAAGCACTCGCTGTTCAGCCTCTTGTAGTGTTAGAACATGTTGGAAGACTTGTTTTAACCATATTAGTTAACAAGCTAGTAATAATACTTGCAAAAAGTGCCATTCCAGGGTAAACCCACTGAACGTTGGTCAAACTTAGGATTTAGGACTGAGACTTAGGACAATCAAAATGTTAGATACCCATTCACCTGCAGGAAATTATGAGCAGATTTAAAGTAAATAATGGTCGTATGTACAATCAATCAGCTAGTTAAGTGCTTTGTAGTCCATATCTTTTCTGGTCATGTAATTTCCTGCACACCCATTGATTGCAACTATGCAAGTTAGCCTGTAATGCAATTGGCAATTAAACCTCTGAAGGCCATTATTGCAATTCCCAAAATAGCTACACCCTTAATAGTTTGCATCATTGGCAAGTGCTTCCAGTTAATCAAAAATAAATTCATTTCCAGGGAACTATTAAAATATGACACAACTAATCAAGCAACTCAGACATGAAAAATAAAAAATTCGGTAGATTAATTTTGGCTGTTGTGGTGATAGGAGCAGCAAGATGCTTATTCAGTCTGTGTCCCTTTGTAGATGGAACAAGTTATGGTGGATGGAATTCTATGTGGGGAAGGGCAAGACTATCCCTTTTGGACCTGAGAATGACTAATCAGAATATTTTCCTAACAAGGTGAGACTAGGAATTGTGGAGGAGCAAAGGAATTTGAATGCACTGTTACTAAATTGTCAAACTGCTTATCCTCTATACAAGACTGGATGAGCAGAAATTTCCTTCAATTAAATATTGAGAAGACTGAAGCTATTGTTTTCGGTCCCCACTCCAAACTTGGTTCCCTAGCTACCGACTCCATTCCTCTCCTTGGCAACAATCTGAGACCAAACCAGTCTGTTTGCAACCTTAGTTTCACATTTGAACCTGAGATGAGTTTCTGACCTCATATCTGTGCCATCACTAAGATGGCCTATTTTCGCTTCCATAACATGCCCCGACTTGGCCCCTATCCCAGATCATCTGCTGCCGAAACCCTCATTCTTGCCTTCACTACCTCTAGATTCAACCATTCCAATGCATTCCAGGCTTGTCCCCCACATCTTATCTCATCTAAAACTCTGCTGCCCGTGACTTAACTCACACCAAGTTTGCTCACCCAGGAAGAGGGGCTGATTACTGTGTGTGATAGAGGGAATGAAGGAGAGAAGGGCTGACGTGCTTGTGGGAGGAAGCAGGAAGAGGAGAGTTATGGTGGATGGAATTCTATGTGGGGAAGGGCAAGACTATCCCATTTGGACCCGAGAATGACTAATCAGAATATTTTCTGATCTGTGTGTGGGAGGGAGCAGAGAAAGGGCAGGGTCTGATGTGTGTGTGGGAGGGAGCAGGGAGAGGAGAGGGTCTAATGTGTGTGTGGGACAGAATGGGGAGAGGAGAGGGTCTGATGCGTGGGGGAGGGAGTGGGTGAGAGGGACTGGTTATTGTGTATGGGGCAGGGCAAGGTACTGATTACTGAGTAGGGGTGGGGGCAGACAGGCTTCATTGAGCCTTCTGTCACTGGGATAGAGAGAGCTTGGTGAAACCTACATGAGTACATCAAAATATTAACATTTTTACAAAATACTTTAAGGACACAGATTTTCATATTTATATGTATTATTATACATTGATCCATAATATGTGGATTTTAATAGTTATATGCTCGATGGTACTATGCTGCTTTATTGCTGTTTTGTTTTTGATGATGTCTGGGATCATGTTAATTTTTAAATGTTAAAATGGGGTCACGTTGGAAAATAGTTTGGGAAGCACTGCTCCAGGCTCTGGAATTCCCTCTCTAGAACTCTCCACCTCTCCATTTCACCTTCTTCCTTTAAGACACTCCTTAAAATCTATCTCCTTGACCAAGCTTTTAATATCCTGTCCTAATATCTCCTCATGTGGCTTGGTGTCATATTTCATTTTATAATGCTGCTGTGCCATGCCTTGGGACATTTCATTACATTAAGGACACCATATACCTGTAAATGCAAGTTGCTGTTGCCCACAGTTCACTAAAAGCTAGTGTATGGGTCATAAAGTAATCAAAAAGGCTAATGAAAGGTTGATCTTTATTTCAAGGGGTTTGAAGAAAGTAGGGAAGTGACTATCTGGAGCACTGTGTTCTGTTTGGGCACCAAACCTCAAGAAAGATGTATTGACCTTGTCGAGGTTTCAGCATGGATTCATCTGAATACTGGGGCTTAAAGGTTAAACTACAAGGTCAGGCTACATAAACTCAATTTGTATCACCTTGACTTGACAAGTTTGAAGGACGACCTAAACAAGGTGTTCAAAATGATAAAGGGATTGAATAGTTGTGTGTGTGTGTGTGTGTGTGCATCTGTGTGGAGTTGTTATGTCTTGTCTAGGAGGTATCGTGACACAGTGATAGCATCCCTACTTCTGGGCCAGAAGCTCAGGGTTCAAGCTCCACACCAGGACTTAATGGCCACAAAGGCCGAGTAGGCTGATAATCAGCCCGGGAAATCTTCCACCACCTCTCCACTATTCCCCAAAGGGGAAAAAGTGTGCGTGAAGATATGCTTAAAAAATAAATTCCTGCCTCCTGGTACAAGTCTGCTTCTTAGCATTTTGAATGGGAGACATTTCTGGATGTTCTGCAGTTTGTTTACCTGGTCTGCTAATTGTATAAATGATGGAATGGTGAAAAGACTTAAAAAATGGGAGGCAAAATTGGGTGCAGGTTGCAGACAGGCATTTCCAGGGAGGCTGCATATCAGGGGACTGCCCAAGGAGTAAAGGTAAATTCATTGCTGGGGAAAGAAAAGCTGGGAGACATACAGGGAGCAATAAGCCTCAATGCAGGTTGGAAGATTGAGCGGAAAACAAAAAGCTAGGCAAGGAAAGGAAACGTACAGGTTGTACACATACAATGGCATTGATGGTACGTGCATGCACACAGGTGCTCTCGGGGAATGCTAACCACTCACTACCTAAGCGTTTTTCCTCATATCGCCTTTGCTTCTTTTCCCAATCACCTTAAATCTATATCCTCTGGCTCTTGACCTTTCCACCAATTGGAATCATTTCACTCTATTTACTTTGTCTAAACTCAAGATTTTGAACACCTCTATCAAGTTGCTTCTCAACCTTCTCTTCTCTAAGGTTCCTCCAATCTATCCACATACCTAAATCTCTCATCCCTGAAACCATTCTCCTTTCTGCACCCCCTGTCAAACCTTCACATTCTTCCTGAAGTGCAATGTCCAGAACTAGGCACAATACTCCAGTTGACGATGATAATTATGGTGACACCATTTGAAAATGGCATACACAAGGCTGATCAGATACACAGCCAGTCTTTGATTTTTAAACATGTTACTCAATTAGAAACTCCATTCTCTAAATAATCCAATTACAGGGCGAGCAATTTATTTTGCAAGATCAAAAGATGTACGGGGTGGAATTGTACAGGCCCGTCGCAAAGGGGGAGGGGCTGGAAAACGCGGCGAGCTGTTCAAAAGTGCATTGGCTTCATTGGGATTTTCCGGTCCCACGGGTGGGAGAGACCATAAAATTCCACCCATGGATTTATTAACAAAAACACTTCTATATGACAATATTTTTCATGAAACATCAGGCATTTAAGTCAAAAGCATTGGTTTTATCTTGTGCTAACTAGGAAATCCTGTTTTCTTCATTGTAAGAGTTCAATTGAGGTTGAAGTATAATTTCTAACAGAAACATCTGCAGCAGTAACCAGAAAAAGAGATGACAGGAAAGCTCGCAGCCAGTCAGTGCACCTGGAAGGTGCAGGGTGGCACAGCCTTTTCCCATGAAGAATAGGTTTAACACTCCAGGACACACATCCTGGCAAATGTTACAGTTCCAGTACCCGGCCGAATACAACTACAACAGATTGATTGATCATCACTAAAAGAATGATGAAGCTTGCTGGAATGTACACCAAACTATAGAGACTTAAGAATTTACCCTACTTACAGATTTTCATGCTGACTTCAAAAACGATAAAGCTATTTTTGCTTCAAGACGGAGGAAGTATGGTGATGACAAAGATCACATCATATGGAAGCTAAGTGTTTTTGTTGGTAATATTTGGTTCGTGCGATCTCTCGGACTGGTTTTTGTTGCCTGAACTATTTGGAGAGAAATTTGAGAGAGTATTTTTCCTCTTATTAGGCCTGGGTTTATCAGCTCTCCCAGGAGATTACATGGGTATGGATGTGAGGTTATAGGGGGTTGGAAGAGAAGTGAAAAGTTTTAGTCATGATGGCTTGACTATAATGGTCTTTGACAGGCCTGGTGGATCTGCTGGTCTTTTCCTGCCTGTCAATTTTGCATGTAACTAATGTACCAGATTGTATGGTACAAACAGCACATTTCACTGGAGTATCAACATAATTCGCAACTTGAATTATATCCCCAACTGCTCCCATAGCATTGCTATTGGACTGTCGTCTGGGCAGATTCCAGAGAACTTTTAAATTGTACAAGAAACAAGATGGGCTAATTACTCAAGAAAATTACTGCTATCCACACTATTTTTGCGTGGCCTTCTGGCAGGTCGGAAAGGCCTTGGGGTCAAAACGCTCATGCACTGCTTCCGAGGTCAGGGTCCCCACTGTGTGGTCCAGGGAAAAATTGTATTTCCTCCCACACACTATCTTCATGTGCTGCTGTAGCTTTTGGAAGCCCTAAAAACAGCACCTCCTTGGAGAGTTTGACCACTGGGGTAGGCCTGCTGAGCAGTCCGAAAGCTAAGTATAAAATGTTTGGCAACTTCAAATGGCACCATTAGATGCTGCATAGTAATGTAGATGTGTTTTTAACGCAGTGATTCATCGCTGGGATTTATCCTGCCGAGATGAGTTGACCTTTACACTGACCAGCATTGTGTAATTGTCATCATGCATTATCGTACTTCACTAATTGTCAAAAGTGCAGTAATGTATTAAATATGTAAAACAATATTCTGTCAATCTCTGCTGACATGTTTGGTACTACAGAGATTTAAATCGATGGGACAGTTCTGGCTGTTAAAAAAACCATGCTTTTCAAAATTGAAAAAAATCTCTGCACCTGCACCCCACCATTGATTGATAGGCACTCTGCTTTGAAATGGACACTGAACATCATTCTGTTTTGTCAGTTTCAGGCAATGTAGTTAGAAGCTTTTGTTATGACAACTGTAGCCACTGTGAATGCGTGTCTGGGTTTCAAAAGCTAACAATGGCTTCAGCTCAGCAGGTAGTCTATTGATCCAAGAATGACTGAAACTTATAAGAGGCTGTAATAACAGAAAATACATTTGATGTGTTTTTTTTGGTTGTTTACAAACCTAATAGGCACTTAATGGACTACAACCTTTTTTGTACTAGAGTTTTTTCTTTCCAATATCAATGATACTGGGTTTGAATTCAGAATTTTATTAGATTTTTAAAGGGTATTTTTTTCCTATGGTTTTAAAATAATCCTCATCATTATTGTACGGCTCCTGAGGGCTCTACTTAGTGCATATTGGGCATCTGTCTACAGATGATACATAGGGGGCATGGAGGTAGCAAGGCAATCTGAGATAGCATGGGGGTGGGTGGGGATGAGGGGGCATGGGTGGCATGGGGGTGGTGGGTGGAGGGATGAGGTTTAGGGGGCCTTCAAACAATGTTGTGAGCTGGGCAGCTGTGTTGGAGAACTGAGGTGAGCATTTTAACCATCTCCACACCCACACTCCATCGCAGCTCGCAAAATGGACTATGGGCTTAACTTCCATGTGAAACAACAAAAATCCTGGGTGAAGGGGTCGGGTGTGCATTTCGGATGGCCCAGAAGTGTGCAGGTCAGGTTTTAACGAGCCCACAGGAAAATACGTCCCATGATGTCAAATCATAGTCCATAATTTTTTTAGAAAAGGAAATTAAATAGTCACTTCATAAAGAATATTAAGAAAGGGTATGTGGAGGCATGTAGGAATGGGAATAGACTAGATGGCTCATTTAAGGAAAAATCTGCAGCAGATTTGACAGAATGTTGCAGCACAGAAACCGATCATTTCATTTCTTGGCATTACATTGGTGTCCAAGTTGGAGGTTTTTTCCCCATGGAAAACGATATAATTAATCCTTCGTGAAAAACAAGTAATAAACTGCATGTGACTGACGTGTGACTGATTTCATAATTGAGATCAGTAAGATGCTTCAAGCACAATATGGTTAACACACCCTAAGTTTATCAATCCAATAGAATATTCTGCAATTGATTATAGCCATATCCTTACATTGAATTGATTATAATTTCAGTTGTTTAACACTCTGAATACTTGATGTGCTTATCAGAATTCAAAATCAACAAAATCAAGGACAGAATTTTGCCAGCCCGGTGGAGGTAGCCTCGGGATTGTACGGGCTGCAAAAGTCCCAGAATCTGATGTCAGATCAGGGCAGGATTGAAAGAGAGCAGGGAAACTACTGGATTTGTCAAGTAAGTAAGAAAGCAGCTGTTGATGTTGTTAAGAAGCTAATTTTGAGCTGCTTCAGCTCTGAATCCTGGGTTTCCCAGCCAGGGAACCAGTTCCCAATCTGGCAGCATTGCACTAGAATCACTGAGCTGAAAGTGCAGCAGGAAGAACTTCTTCAGTCAACTGACAAGCCAGGAAGGCTTTGATCCCTTGCATTGAAGAGCTCCAGCCATGGCCATTGAGAGGCTGCTGTTAAAAGCACTTTTCCTCTCAGAGAGTGCTATCATTGTGAGACAGGCGATTACCAACTTCTGAGAAGGTAATTTACCTGTCTATAACTTCACTCACCCATCACCGCTCTTTAATGCTACCAGCCTTCACCACGCTTATTCAACTCCACCTTCCACCTCTGCTGAGGGGGCTTGAGCAGAGACCACACAAACACTAACGGCTCCAGCAGCAGCAGGAGCACCAGCTGCCTTCTCCTCAGCTTCATGCTTCTCCACAAAGCAAACAGGATGGACACCAAGATCCAGCTGGAAGGTGGTGAAAGCCCAACACAGGTTCTACAGGCAGAGGATCAGCTGTCTTGACATGTCTGAGCACAGAGCATCAGAAGGCTCAAGTTTAATAGCAAGTTGCTGCTGACTACTGCAGCCTCCTAGAAGAATACCCTCTTCCCAACACAGCAGGGTGCAAACTCCACTGCAAAGGAGAAAGCAGAGAGGCATGAGCGGCCATGATGGCTTATGCAGAGAGGAGGGAACAAAACCATTTGTGGAGAATGACTGTGAGGCTCAAGTGTGAGCATGCATTATGCTGAGAGTGTGCCTCAAAAATGCAAGTGCTAGTGAGCTTTTCTGATACATGCTGGGGTCCCTTTAATTAGAAATCCTTTCTTTGACAGAATGGACACACCATCCCGCCTAGCCTCCCCATTTGGTCGGCGAGCCAAGAGGCAGGGTAACAATTGCTTTGCTCTGGTAAAGAGCAACAACTGGGTGAGCAATTCAAAGTCAGATTCCAGACTCAAAAGTGTTCCTGCTGTTCAGGCAAGGACTAAGATGATAAGATTCTGCTTCAGATGTCTGATTTAACTGCATGTTTGAAAATCGGTCTGTTGCTTCATATACAGAGCTCATCATTCCTTTCTTTTCATTAACTAAACTGATATATTTCACTGAATATGTAAAAATATGCAATCCAGATTTTCAACACATACTCTATTCCACCTGACAGCTTACAGCATGGGTCCATCTGGAATAAAACAAATATACAGTAAAAACGTCCTAGTTAAGGAGAAACAACAACTTGGGAGCAGCTTATCCAATGGTCCCAATTCAATGTCTCTCCCAAGCTCCTGACTCACACTAAATCAGATGGTATGTAAACTAGTGTCCTTTTTGACCCTCAGCTGAGTTTCAAACCCCAATTCAAAGCCATCACTTGATACCAGTTTCAAGATGTGCCTTAATGTATTCTCTCAGCTGCAGCAATACTGATGACTCCCATAAGGAGTAGTATAGGCATTATAAGTGCCCAAAGGGCAGAATATTTAGCTCGGCGCACGGGCGCGCACCTGACCCGCTCAAGCGCATGATGATGTCGGGCAAGCAACCCGGCGTCATCCCGTGCTCGCGCGATATTTTGGTTGGCAGACACGCGCAAAAGCCGGAAGCATGCCTGCCAACAATTCAGAGGGCAATTAAGCCCATTAAAGTTCCCATCGTCCCCGGTTTTTTTCGTGGTCCATCCAAACTTACAAATGGCAGACGGGCAAATCTGCCAGGCGGACTTTGCATTTTTGATGAAACCTTATCCAAGGGCAGGATGAGGTTTCCGTTATTAAATTTAAAAAAACAAAAATGTATTGTCAGAATTTTCATCATTTATATGTTCAGGTGACTGATTCTGATATGTGGACATTTTTTTCTGGATTTTAAAATCTTTATTTATTGCTTTTAAATTCTCCAGCTCCCTGAGGCAGTTCCCTGCCTTCGGGGAGCATTCATTCTGTGCTCGCCTGCGATTACATCAGCGCCCGCCCTCCACCACTCCCACTCTGGCAGTGCTGAGCATTTCAGCGCATGTTTCACGCTGGCTGCCTGTTAATTGGCCAGCTAATCACGGTCAGGGGGCGATTGCAGTCAGCAGCCATTCACCAGCCACTCCTGGGCCCGCCTATCGCACGCATGCACCAGCCAAAATAAAAATCTTGCCCAATGTGTAATTATACAATGGCATAAGCCAAATGTGCCACAAAAGGATGTCTTTGTGATCTTAACAGGTTATTGCATCATTTCCACAAGTCAATGCCAAAATTTGTAAGCCCTTTAACATTATAGACAGTAGGTGAACAAACAGTAGCAGTGAAAGCAATTTCTACTTACTTCATTCAATCCCACTTTTCTCCTCTCAAATTTAGGCTGGGATTTTCTCGTCCCACCAGTGGCAGGCATCATCGTGAGCAGGGCGGGGAAGTTTGGTTACTCTCCAAATTTTCCCATCCCGCCTGCAGCAATGCCCGCTGCTGGCAGGACTGGAAAATCCCGCCCCTAGAAAATAACACTCCTCACATTCTGGCCCTTTTGCGAGCAGTCTTATTTTTGGCAAATTGTAGACAATATTGATCAGCAAAAAGTTACATCTTGCATGTTAGCTTCCAGTTCTAGATCTGCATCTCTCAATCTATTACTTAAAACTTGAAAACTGACCTGCCTGCATGATGACAATATCAACAATGCGCATTTATATAGTACCTTTAACATGTCCCAAGGCACCACACAGGAGAGTTACTTTATCATTTTATCGGTGTTCCGTCTATGTCTTTGTCATTTAGTAATTCACTGACATGTCCAGCCAATCTTGGGGTATTTGATTAAAGAATGGACTGGACACTGTCTGAATGGCTAAAAAACATCTCCCCACCAGGGCCTGTATTCTCAATTCTCAAATGGCCAATGTTTCTGGGGAGAACAAAGAAAATGCTTCAAAGAGACTCCTTAAAGCGCTGCAACGTTGACATTAATGACTGGGAGGAGCTTGCTATCAATTGTTCAAAATGGCAACAACTTGTCCATCAAACGGCATTACATGATGATGACGCAGAGCGACATCAGAAAAAGCAAGCAAGCAAATCTGGCACTTCATATCCCACTACCTCATGGGACATGTGCCCAACATCATGTAGGATGAGAATCAGTCTGTTCAGTCACATGACGGTCCACAGTAGAAACTAGCGACTGAGTAGACATCATCCTCAAATCGAGGGACAGCCGATGACAACATTTAAAGAAAATATCCCCATCTGTTCTAAAAATTAATGGGATAAATCCTGACTAATAGGCCTGGAATGAGACAATTGACCTTCATTGTACAGGAAAATTTCTGTTATCTGGCATGCTCTGAGAAGGGGAAGTGCCAGTTAATCAAATATTCCGATTAACTATGATATAAGGTGGGTCCCACCTTTCCTTCCAAGCAGAAAGCTCAGGAGTGCATGAATCATATGAGCAGCGCCAAGGGAACATGATGCTGCAGAACAGTGGGAGGCTGAGACCAGAGCGAAAACAGGCCGCTGATAATTATTACCGGTGAGTTTGTTATCTCCAGTCAAAAAACAGACCCGACCCCAGGATTCCAGTTAGTAGAGAATTCTGGTTAGTAGAGTGCCAGATAACAGAAATTTTACTGTCTCAGGTTAATATAGATCGTGAGCTGTGGCATTTCACAAACTAGCCCAACTGGCTTTAAAACACATCTTCAATACTAGCAGAGTTAAGTATAAGTATTGTGTTTTAAAACAATCCTAAAATCCTTTCCATAAAGAAACAAGTTATTAGAAATATCAAAACTTGATGGGCCTTTATGTACCTCAATAACATTGCCTGTCTCCCTCCTTGTTTCAACCTCACTGCCACGGAAACCCTGATCTCCACCTCCATCACTTCCAGACCAGACTTCTTTGATTCTCTCAATTGTTTTTCGAGCTCCCCCATTTATGCACTCCAATTCATCCAAAGCTTGACCTCCTGCATCCTACTCTGCAGTAGGTTTCACGCCCTATCAATCCCGTCCTCCAAGGGTCTCCATTTCCAATCACATTGGGTTGGATTTTTCTGCCCGTGGACATGGGTTGGAGGTAAGGATTGGGCCGAGAAAACCAGCGGGATTGGGGGGCGACAAAAGTCAAGATGGTTCCCTGTGCACTTCTGCCAGTGGGGACTTTCCCAGGGTGAGCCAGGACCTGGGTCAGCTGTCTGCTCCATTGAGTCGGGCAACCAATCAGCACAATTACGGACCCACTTAGGATACATTTTGTACCAGTACCAGTATTTTACTGAGGTTGGAGCACCTGTTTTTCTATCCACCCCCCGCCCCCCCCACAATGCTGTGTGTGGAGGCTGCCAGCTCAAATCAAGGCAGCCTCCCACTGGCAGCCATCGGAGCGTTCTGCAACATGCCCTAATGACAGGACTGCAGAGATGAATTGCTGTCTCATAAGTCTCATAAATAGGAATTAATGGACAATCAGGCTGATTTGTAAGCCCTTTAACATTATAGACAATCAGGCACAGCTAAGTACAAAATAGGGTCAAATACAGAATCATATTTAGGTATATAATAATCTGTCTCATATGGATTACACTCAAATTTAAAATAATCCTGTATCATGTTAGTCCTCGATTTCTAAAAAAACCTCCAGCATACTTTATGATTCACAACCTATTTCCCTACTACTAACGTTAAAAACTTTACAACTAATAAAAGGTGGTAAAATTGGAAAAGGACAGCCAGCAGTTTAAAGGTGAATTAGGACAATGTAATCTCTGCCACAAACCTCAAACCAAACACAGTAAATTTGTGGTCACAATGAAATAAACCTTGGAAGCCAAACTATGCTGATTCTACACTGACTGTACTGTGTGTCTTTGATCTACACAGTGCTGGAATTGCTGTCACCAGAAATTGTCTGTCATTTAATACTGCAGGTTCAAACAAAAATGTCTCATTCATGTAAATGTACCCTGGGAATTAAGAGGGGATAAAACTTTCATTTACTGTGTGCAGGTTAACAAGTATTTCCAAATTAATACAATTTCCATTCTACTGTTCTGCAACAGCCATCATTCTGCAAGTGATCTGTTTGTATGATTTATGGATAAATGATTTATGAATAAATGGATGAAGGGGGCATGGCAATTAAAGGCTGAACTTGCAAGAGTTCCTTTGTAACTTAAAAGACATGGCTGATGTTCCATTACCTGCATGTTGCCTATGTTATTTGATGTGATAGACTCATATTCAAGTTATTATACAGACAAAGCAGAGCAATGGGGCTGCGTGCAAATGCACATGGCTCTTCCATTTTAAGGGCAGATGTTGCTGCTGGCTAAAACACTAAGCTACAAACCTTCCCTTTAGTCTCACAGCTTCAAAAAGCAATGCATGTCTCCAGAGGCTTCCTGTGGTTGAACTTCAATTAAGCCTGGAAGAAACAGTCAAAATCCATATCCAAGCGCTTAAATATTTCAGTATGAGTGAAATCAAGCAGATGGGAAATGTTCTGCTGCTGCAGATTCAATGCACTTGTACCCTAAAATGCCACAATGCATTCCATGAAAGTCGAAGACTGTCACTGGCTCTGTGACTTACAGTAGGTCAGGAAATCACTGGCTGAGTTCACATTAAAAATTAATCTGGTTTAAAAAAAAATCCTTCCAATATGTCAGCTGAAACTTGGGCCTAAACTTTTGCTTCTGGGACTGGAGCACAGGGTTGGGCCAATTCCTGGCTTTGCAAACCCTACCTAGGAGAAAGTACCCCAGAAGGTCGGATTTTGGTTGGGACCTGACGGGAGGTGGTGGCAGGGGAAGCTGATGAAAATGGATGTCCTTGCGGGTGACCACATCAACTCATCCAGTGTCTAGCATGGTCAGACCTCAATACCCATGCTGAGATAAAATAACATCCTTAAGTATCTATTGCAGACTTTATTTTTTAAAAAAGTCATTCATAAAAATCCATTCACTACATTTACATTCCTTCATTACATAATCACTTATAAAATCAAACATTTCATTCAAGTGCTTAATACATTATAAAAAAAAACATTGGAAGTCAGTCCCACTTCAAAGAATCTATAACCACTTGTAGCTGTCAATCAAGCTGTTAAATGGCAGGCACCCTTCTGCAATAATGGAAGGTTGTGAATTCAATCATGCGCACTAATCCAGTAATGACAACCCTTATATCAATAGGCTTATATCAATAGACAAAGTGAAATAGCAAGCAATTATTTTTTCAACACTCTATAGTTTTTTCAGAGGTTTAAAGGGCAAGAATTTAAAATGCCTTGACAGTTTGACAGTTGCTTTGGACAGTTCCTTTTGATAATTGCTTTTGACAGCTCTCTTGACAGTTCCAATAAGATTATCCACTTTAACAACCCCAAAGGGCACATCACCTCTCCCAAAGGGCACATCAACTCCCCCAAAAGTGTCCCGCGACCATATCCAAAGGGATATCCTGCCTCTCCAAAACGGTACCCAACCTCTCCAAAGGACTCCTCAAAGCTTAGACCTGCTCCTATCAGGTCTAATCTGCACACATTGTATTTCCCACTCTGGGCTAAAGAAAATCAGACATGACTGGAGGCAGCTGCTATTTTATATGGGTAGCTGTCTCCATGAAATAAGCATGCAAAAATCCCAATCCGCACCTATTCCTGCCTTCGGGAAAATGGTAGGTGCCGTGTTCGGGGATGGGGCTTCTGGATTTTGACCTCCTCTGCCTTTTTTGCAACAACAGAGAGGCTTTCCATCATTGTGAAAATCCAGGCCTTGATTAGATTACCAAGCATCTTTGTACAACTGCAATTCAAGATTCAAAGGCTAAAGCTACTCTGGTCTAATTTCAAAATAAAAGCAAAAAACTGCGGATGCTGGAAATTCAAAACAAAAATTAAAATACCTGGTAAAACTCAGCAGGTCTGACAGCATCTGCGGAGAGGAACACAGTTAACATTTCGAGTCCGTATGACTCTTCAACAGAGCTAAGGAAAAATAGAAAAGAGGTGAAATATAGGCTGGTTTAAGCGGGAATGGGACAGGTAGAGCTGGATAGAGGGCCAGTGATAGGTGGAGATAGCCAAAAGATGTCATAGACAAAGGGACAAAGAGGTGTTGAAGGTGGTGATATTATCTAAGGAATGTGCTAATCGGTGACATTAAGGGTAGAAAGCAGGACAAGCAAGATACAGATAGCCCTAGTGGGGGTGAGGTGGGGGAAGGGATCGAAATAGGCTAAAAGGTAGAGATAAAACAATGGATAGAAATCATTTAAAAATAATGGAAATAGGTGGGAAAAGAAAAATCTATATAAATTATTAGAAAAAAGGGAGATCAGAAAGGGGGTGGGGATGGAGGAGAGAGTTCATGATCTAAAATTGTTGAACTCAATATTCAGTCCGGAAGGCTGTAAAGTCTACAAAGGCTGTAAAAGCTATAAAGTCTGGTCTGATTTCACCTGCTTCACCACTCCATACAAGTAGATCTATCTACAACTCCAATTTGCATCTTAGAATCAGAATCACATTTGTGCATAGAGTGTACCAGTAATTCCTGACATTTTGCTATGGTAGTGAAGCCGTCCCAACATTAAATACAGTAGTGCAGGTCCTGCAGGGAATCCATAGGGTCTATAATATTAAGACAGGGCTTTAACTATCACTGTGCATACTGGGATTGTCCTGCCCCCACAGCTGGAACAGCAAGCATTTCCAAATATAAGCTGTGAAAAAAGAATGAGGGACCCAGGAAGAAGAAATTAAAAATGAAAGAAAGAGACAGAAAATTCAACAAGGGCAATAGAAAGGAAAAAAAATTAGCACTTATGCATCTTGATCATTCCCTATGGGCACAACTGGTCAATTTTAACCAAGTTTGTTTTTGGCTTAAGTCAATAAATACTTCAGGCATGCTCAGCCACTAATTTTTTTATTCATTCATGGGATTTTTTTCTTATTATTCATTCATGGGATGTGGGTGTGGGTGTCGCTGACTAAGCCAGCATTTATTGCCCATCCCCAATTGCCCTTGTTCAGTGGGCATTTAGAGTCAACCACATTGCTGTGGCTCTGGAGTCACATGTAAGCCAGACCAGATAAGGACAGTAGGTTTCCTTTCCTAATATACATTAGTGAACCTAGATGGGTTTATATGACAATCGGCAATGGTTTCACAGTCATCATTAGACATTTTAATTCCAGATTTTTATTGGATTCAAATATCAATGTTGGGATTCGAACCCAGGTCCCCAGAGCATTGCCCCTGGGTTTCCAGATTACTGGTCCAGTGACAATACCACTACGTCATCATCACCCCCTCAATGTGGGCATTATTAGCAAGCCAGCCATTTATTGACCATCCTTAGTTGCTCATGAGAAGGTGGCAGCATCGCCTTCTTGAACTGCAGTTACATCCATAGTGCTGTTAGTAGGGAAGAGCCAGTAATTTGACCCAGTGAAGTGAGGGAACGGCAAAATTGTTTCAAGTTATTATGGTGTGTTCCAACGGTGTTGCCATGCATCCCCTGCCCTTGTTCTTACAGGTTTTGGGGAGTCAGGAGGTGAGTTACTCGCAGAATTCCCAGCCTTTAGCCTGCTCTTGCCCTAATCCATCCATCAGTCTCATTTTACTGATCACCAGGCTGCTTTGGATCACAACCATCAAACCAAGCTGGAATCACCACAACCTCGCAGATTTATGGATTCCTATCACTAAGCCATGAGATAGCTGCCCTCATTCCAACATAGGTTATGGGCCTCCAAGTTCAAGATAGGACTGAATTCTAAACCACTGATGTGGCTATCTCCATTCACTCTTGGACTAGATTCAGCTTATTCTGAAAAATTTTCATATAATGACAGATATTTCCTGTGTCAACTTGCAGGTACACATTGGACTTGTGCCTGACACACTCTCTCCCACCTCACCACCCTATCACTATCATCTCTGTCACATCTTGCCTAGCTGCAAACAGACAGCCTCCTACTCACCCCCACCCAACTTCTAGCAAAAACACTCCATTTGGTCCTCACCCAACCCCATCTCCTGCTGCCTTTGCACAGAATAGTCTCTTCTGAACAATTCCACAGCTCCCTTTTCCTATATCCTAGGTATTCTCTGCCATGCTTAACTTGACATTTATTGCTCAATCTCCAAGAACAATGAACCGATTGTCTTGGCACCCTTTCCTTCCCGCCAAGTTCACTTGCATGAGATTAATCTCATATCTGTCCCTCATTAACTTTCTCCACCCCAGCCCCACTTTTCCTCTTCTCCCTCACTCCTACTAATGGCTTACCAACCTCTAAAATATTTTTTCCTCTGCAGGCAAAGCTATCTTAGTCCATGGTTTCATCTTCGATGCATCAAATATCATGAACCTGATTGAAATCTGGTCAATAACCAGTGACTGTTTCCCCGTAAACTGTCCATCTGTGTACCACATAACCTATCCAATCATCGTGGTTATCATCAGCAGGTCCAATCTTGGTCTCTCTAAACTCCTCAGCTATCTGCTCAGTTAAAGCATTCATTCTTTTCCTTTCAAACTTCTTGTGTAAGTCTTCATTCACTACTATCCCCAAAACCTACTGTAATTCCCTTGACCCCAGCCCCTACAGAGTGACTCCTTGTTCTCAGTTACTAACCACCACCTCAATATTCCTTGTCCCCTCTCCCTTCCACTCTCCTGCCCTCACTCAGCTATCAATTCTCCCACTCACATCCTTGATCCTGCCATCAAGAGACTTTGCCAATCTCTTTCTCAAAGATAAGGCCATCTTTCATCACTTCTCCATCTCCTCCATACTGCCTTGTCCATTGTCAACCTTATCACCAATCCTTCTCCCTACCTCCCACCAGCACACTAACTCTTCCTCTTCCTTTTCTTCCATCCAATATGATGCCATTATCAGTCAACCTGCTCAGCAGTTCCTTCGCCATTTTCATCCTGCAATATCACAGTCCTCTACCATCAGAAGCTGGCATCAGAGAGCTTAAGCACATGATTGGTATTGACATCCTCCATAAGGTCTGACTTGACCTTGTGAAGGAACACTCCAATCCTGCTCAGTAAGCCAAATCCTCTCACTACCCCAAGATCATCCTGGAGGACAAAAGACAATTCTTACATCTCTCTTTAGACTGCTCTCTTCAACACTTTCCCGTAATAATATCAATCTCATCTCTATTAACAAGTGCGAGGCAGTTAATGGACCATTTCATCTCAAACAAACACTATTCACACAGCAGCCTGATTCTTTATGACCACTGCTCAGTATCAGCAACCCCTCTGAAGTGAGCTGGGGAATTTTCAATGTTGAAGGTGCTGCAGACTCTCCACTTACTTTTAAAATTGAAATCAGTAAATTTTCAAAAAGCAGCACAAAATGGTAATCTTTCTAACTGAGGCAATCCTATTCATGGCACATGTTGAGCACTATAAAGTATTGTTTCTTCAGTTAGCCTCAGCCCGACAGCCTTTAATTTCAGAGCAGTAGCCAGGGACACCAGGAGATAAAGCTACATGGCAGATTGTCAAGTTTCCATGACGACTCTCAAAAATGCACAGAAGATCCAGCAACCAAGTGTCAAACTTAAATCAAAAAAGTAAAAGTAAATCAACAAAAACAGAGCTGTTTTAGTCAAATGAGTGCAATGGGAGCCTAAGTGCAAATTGAATTTGATGGATGGCACACTGAAAGGAAATGCTGTAGTCACAATATTAAAGCTTTCTCCATGCTAAGAATGGGCCCAAATAAAATCTGTTCCAAATAATAGCAAAATATTTCACTATATACTGTTATATGCCATACACAGCTTCCTGTCACTTTGCTTTTCAATATATTAAGGATTTACTGCCCTGGCCTAAAACATCTACTGAGATTACTTAATCTTTGAGGAAATTTCAATGGTCCTTAACTTTTTATGAGAGTTTATGTAGTGGAGGCATATATATTGGAAGCTGTCGAGAAACAAATATGGTTGTTTAAAGTATAACTGGGCTGAATTTTACAGGGCGCCATGGTCTCTGCACCCACACCACCCCCACCACTAAAAAGTCAGGAAAGGGGGAGCCCGCCCACAAACTCAACAGTTGCCCAGCAGCAATTTAACACTGGAAGCAGTGCTAATTACTTTAAGGCAAGATTTCTATCCTTATCTCAGGAGAAAGTCCTGTATTACAGAACTGCCAACCATCCAATTGGCCGGCTGTCTGTAGTCCCAGCAGTGGCCACACACCATCTGGCGCTGGTACAAGCTGTCCCATCGCACATAGGAGCCAAGGTAAGTTTGGAGTCAGGGGTCTTGGCATAGGGTGAGGGAGCGGGGAACTAGGTTCAAGAGGCTAGGGAGAAGGGTAGCCTGGTGTGGGCTGCTTCCAGTGGGCCCAGAGGGCCCCCAAAGGAGCCTCCCTCCTCCCCCACCACCTTTGCCTGACACCAGCCCATGCAGCTAAAACTGTCAGGCTTCCTGCATCGCGTGGGCCTCCCCCATTGTGGCCAAAGTAACGGCAGCTGTGGGATAACGCCATTAATTGATCACTTTAAGGGTCTCAGCAGGCTCAAGGGCAGGCGGGCTGCCCAATGTCTCCCCCGCCCCATCTCCCCGTAAAATTTCAGACAGGTCGAGGCGGGCAGGTAGGCATCAGGGAGGCCGCCGGCTGGATTTTACAAGCCCCCTGCCTTCAGAACAGCTGGTGGAGAAGCCCAATGTCTTTCCCTTTTATCTGGTCGAAAGTGTAGTTGCAAAATATATTAATTGGGAGAAATCGAATAACTTTAGCTGAAATCTAACTGAATTTGCAGCAGAGTCCTGTGGAACTGGAGGTCATGCTCTTTGCCAAGTTATTACTCAGAGGTTATTGTTTGCAGGCTGTCTGGAGCAATAATGGAATCCATAATTTGTTCCCAACTGCTGCTTGTACTGACCGTTAAATGAACTGACCAGCTCATTTGATTATTTTAATATTGTTTCCAGTGCATTGGACTGGGAGAGCATTAAGATTGTCTGGGTGGAGTTTCATGCACAAGGCTACTGCCACATTCAATACAGCAAACACACTGGGGGAGGAGAGGAAAGCTTGCTAACGAAGACGTTGCAGAACAAAACTATGGGCACAAAATTTCCGGGCTGGCTGCTCTCCAAATTATTCGGCTGCACCTATTCCCGTCCCAGGCGAGGCCGGGAAATCCGGGCCTATGAAGGTGCAGGTAAATTGAGTGGAACAATCTGAAGGCCAGGACCACCAATGAAAATAATTAAATAACCCTGCTACCCTCCTTTGCAATGCAATGCAACTGCAGTATTTGAGAGCAGACCACAGTTAAATAGAAAAAAGCACATGACTCTATGCACCCACTACTCGCAGCTCCTGGTGCAGGTGTCCCTGGACAGGGAGCACACGGTGTCCGCCAGTACAATTGAGGCCTTCCATAACCGGTAGGCGCTGAGGGGCCGGAGTGCATCAACCTCCAGAATGTTACTTTAAATTGATAAGACTCCCTTAAAGTTTATGGCCCCGAACGTCCTATTTCAGGGGCAGTGGCGCTCACCTCCGGAGTGGAGGTATCACAGAAATGGGGGACCCCCAGATATCCACACAAGGTCTGCATGGGAATTGCCCAGCAGTTCAAACTTCTGATGGGCAATTGCCCTGCACCGGGAACCATCAGATTCTCCAGTTTAAATCGGAGACTTTGCTTGGTTCCAACTCTCTTAACAGAATAGTTATCCAGGAAAAGTTAGAAGAATTAAAGCCTCTTCTCACTCCTGGGTAACAAAAGTACTGGCACCCACCTGACACCTCACAGAACAACCCCCTCCCAACCATCCCCCAACTCCACCAACTACCCTCCAGGCCCCACTGACTCCCACCCAACACCCCCACACGTCACCCAACTAACCCCATCCACCAGACCCTCCAACTACCCTCCCGACTGCCCCCAACTATCCCCACACACTCCGACTACCCACCGACTAACTCCATCCCCCAACTAACCCCCACCCCTGACTACTCCCCCGACTCCCACCGAATCCCCCCATCCGACTACCCCCCCACCACTCCAACGAACCCCCACCCAGCTACCCTCCCAACTGCCAACTATCCCCAAACACCTCGACTACTTTCCCAACTGCCTGTCTGTCCCCCCATAACACAACCCTTCCAACTACACCCTCACCACTGACTATTCTCCCAACCACCAACTCCAACTATCCCCCCACAACCCAACTGCCCCTCAAACTATCCCACATCCCCTAACTACACCCCAACCCCCTGACTACCTTCTCAGCCCCGACTGCCCACCTGACCCATCCAACTCCCTGACACATCCTACTGCCCTGTGATCCATTCTACCAATTCCACCCCTCCCCCCCCAATCCTATCCACTTACCTTACATACTTACTTTCTCCCTGGCTTTTCAAAGTGGCTTGGAACTTTAAGCTGCTTTACCACAGCTAGTGCCATAAAAAGGGGGCATAGCTTCACTTCCCCTGTCAGTGCTGCCTGGACAGCCAGCCTCGGGAACCCACTGCGCTGCACTTTTCTCACCCAGTCCGAGTTGGAGGGTTGGGTGGGAAATGTGCAGCTCCATTCCACTGTAAGTAAAAAGGGAGGAGCAGCAATCCAACTGCGATTGCCACTCCATGGAAGTTCTGGTCCTTTGTTATCGTTTCAGTGGGATAATAGTGCCCTTTTCAAATAGGGCACTTGATTGGTAATGGGCTGTTTTGTTTATGGGTTCAACAAAAGGCTACTCATACCGTAACTACTACTTAGTCAGTTAGAGCACAGTATTGCTTGCTCAATAGGCTTCATGTCCCAGAATGTGAGCTATCAGTATGCAAGGTGTAGATAATTATCACATAATAAGCAGCAATGTGCAAGTGTCACCTGGTGTCAAATACTAAAGTACGTTTTAGATAACGGTGTGGTTTTCCAAAAAGTTCTTTTGAATTAAAACTCAAAGAACACCCTTTCTCACTGCAATTCCCTTCTCTCAAAATAATCAAATTGCACTCCCAAATTATGACATTGCTCCTTCTTGCATTCTCATTTACATGCGGATTAAATGAATTACTTTGGATTAGGCCTCTTGTCTAGTGCTGACATTTGCAGAAAAGGGCTGAGCAATCTAAAGATAGTCAAGCTCAGTTTCAGCTAAACACCACACCAGCCTAACCCATCCCCTTTATCTCACTGTGCTGCTGCCATTCTAGTTCCTTTAACTGATCTTCACAGCCTTACCATGCTGTACAACCCCCTTACCGCCACCGGCCTTGCTAGAAGAGGCCCGATCTGCAGATCTCAATCTAATGTTGACAGAAAAGTGCAAGTTTATACAAAGTGTAAATGCTGAATGGAAGCGCTCAGCCCCCAGGGACAGACTATTTGTCAATTGAATGGAAAACTAAAGGCCATCTACCAGGCAGCAGTCATTTATAATTCTCTGTGACACCATCCAAGGCCTGGAGTTAACATAGCAAAAAAGAACAATGGCAAAAAAGGATTTTTATTTACATTGTTTTTATATCACATCTCATTCAATGTTTCACATACAACGATTTACTTTGAACTGCAGCATCTACACGTCTGTCAACAGAATAAGAAGAAATTAACAAAACAATTAGATTTTGATTAAAGTAGTAAAGGATAAATACAGAAAATTTTGTCATCTTTTAAAAAAAAGCAAGACCGGTAATTAATTCAGAGTTACAAACAAAGACAAGTCAACAAACAAAATCCAACAGGAAAGATGAGGCAGTGACTGGGATTTTACAGGGAGTAGTGGAGCGGGGTGCATCAATGGTGACATCCGTTAGGCAGAAAGTGGGGGCAACCCCACCTCCGACGGTCATAAGAGCCCCCGCTGAATTTTATGCCCATCAGCCAGCTAATTGCCTTCAGTCATGATTTCCACCCATATTAGGCAGGATGCCAGCCAAGTGGATGTCCGGCAGCTCTTCAGACCCAGCAGGGCCACAAGGAGCGGTGGCATTGCTGGGACTGCAGCCAGTCCCAGGCCCAGCAACCCCAGAGCAGATCAACAGCTCAGGTAAGTGGGGTCGGGGCTCATTGGGACAAAACAAGCATGGGGTGGGGCTGTTAGAAATCGATCCTGATGGTGGAAGGAGTCTTAGAGGGGGTGGCGCTTGCCACTAGGGAACTCTGCATGTGTCACAGGGTGCCCAATCAGGAGGGCCCCCTGCCAAGCCCATAGGGACGCCGCCAGGGTATACCTTTACCTCTCCCCATGTAGCCATCTGCTAGTGGTGATGGGAACTGCCCTTAAGTTGCCCTTAATTGGCTAGGAATTCTGTGGTGAGTAACTCACCTCCTGACTCCCTAAAGCGTGTCCACATCTGCAAGACACTAGTCAGGAGTGTGATGGATTACTCACCACTTGCCTGGATGAGTGCAGCTCCAACAACACTCAAGAAGCTTGACACCATCCAGGACAAAGCAGTCTGCTTGATTGGCACCCAATCCACCACCTTAAACATTCACTCCCTCCACCACCAATGCACAGTGGCAACAGTGTGTACCATCTATAAAATGTACTGCAACAGCTCACCAAGTATCTTCCAAACCCATGATCTATACCACCTAGAAGGACAAGGGCAGCTGCTGCACTGGAACACCACCACCATCTTGATGAAGTTCATCTCCAAGTCACTCACAATCCTGGCTCGGAACCATATTACTGTTCCTTAACTGTAGTTGGGTCAAAAGTCCTGTAACTGCCTCCCTAATAGCACTGTGGGTGTACCTACACCACATGGACTGCAGCAGTTCAAGAAGGCAGCTCACCACCATTTTCTCAAGGGCTACTAGGGATGGGCAATAATTGCTGGCTGAGGTACTGGAAAGGAACAATTTAATTCCTAATTATCCCAGTTACATCTACTTTTATAATCAGCACAACAACATGGGAATATGTTTTATTGCCATCTTCCATGATCAGACATGTTAAATTCTTTTGAAGTTTTTACATTCAAGATTGGGAGAAATCAGTTTATGCCTGCTTCTTCAACTGCCGTCATTTATATCCTTAAATGGCAGGTACACAATCCTTGACCTGTAAAGGTGCAAAAATGCCTCTAAATTGCCTCATCGGAGCTGTGACTGGCAATACATGTTATACTGGGATTAAACTCTACATCTCACCACCACATACAACATTTACATATCACAACACTTAAAATTCCACTTCGGATAAGTGCAAACATAAACAAAAACACTAAGTTTGAGATACATGAATATAAATGTATCCCTCTATCAGACAGCCATTTACCACATTACAGGCAAAGCAAAAAAAACCAAACAGCCAAAACAGCTGATTAGCCAGGACTTACTGGAAGCAGTCAGTATAAAGCATCAATTACACTGTATGCCTCAGAGTGCCTCTCACTGCTCAATTGACTTGTTCTTTGTTTGTCTCGAACAAAATGGACATGTAAACTGAGTACAGAATTATTAACAAAAAAAAAATGACATGCTTGCTGCTTTTTTCAAATCATAGTACTGCATTAGTTTCTTGCTGCTATGACTAATTAATTTAGTGCATCACAGCGTTTGGGCATTAACTTGTCCTCAATCAAACCCACGAAGCACAGTGAGCACAGAGCAAGAAAAGACTGCGCTAGAGGCTATGGTCTGACTTTGCCCCCAGGGTGGGTGTTGGAAGCTGATCAATTTAAGTGCCAAGCTCCATCAGCACAAACATAAAACAGCCACTGTTTTGCTAGCTGGAGTGGGTTCCGAAAGCATCAATAGCTTGTTTCATGCAGAATAGCCATTGTCCATTACAGGCCACTTTAGAGACATCTACAGTAAACCACAGCAGCTTCTATAAAGAATGCAAAGAATGCAGGCCAAAGAATGTGAACCAAGTTCAGGTCTTCAGATTTCTTTGTCCAATCAGGCAAGCAGAACAAATAATAGAATATCAGCAAGACAGCGCCTGCCTCGCAACCCAGTCAAATTTAATAATTACCATTTCCTCTGCCAAAGCTTCGCAATTGTGCTCCTACCGTACATCTCAAGTTACTAACTTATAGAAGGCCTGGAGTGAAATGCTGTTTTTAACACACGCTGCAGTTCTTAAAGTATGCAATAAGTTAATGCAAAAATAGTGTAAAGTAAAATGTCAGAAGTCAATGCAATACCAGAACAAAGTAAAGTGGGACTCACTAGAGGAAGGATATGCCCCTTGAGTCAGGTTGGATCGAAATTCTGAACAGGCACTACACAAATTCAGTGCTAGTGTGAAGCCAAAATCTTTTTTTGCAATGCTCCACTTAATTTGGCTCACCCACTGGCAGTTAATCACTGGAAGGTGTAATTATCCAGGTGCATCAGTGTCCTTCAAGCTCTGAAGGTATTTCAAATAGAAATATTGTCACAGCATGTATGTTTAGAACACCAATGGAATCAAATACCAAGAAAAATAAAAGAACCATTACAACTCACCAGCTACAAAAATGAAACACAAGGGTGGCAAAAAAGCTAAATTTTGCATGATCGTCTAAAATCCCTTGTAAGAGACTTTTAGTTAAAGTTGAAGCTCATGGAATTATTGACCTGATTAGGAAATTGGCTGAGTGGAAGGAGACAGAGTATGGGTGTTGGACAAGCACTCTAACTGGCCAGATGGGACTATTGGTGGCCTGCAACAATCTGTTTTGGGGCCTTAACTGAAAGCCACATAACCAAGTTTGCCAATGACACAAAGATAAGTAGCATTACAACCAGTGTAGATGAAAGCATAAAATTACAAAGGGATATTGATAGATTGAGTGAATGGGCAAAATGGTGGCAAATGGATTTCAACATAGGTAAATGTGAGGTCATCCACTTGGACCTAAAAAGGATAGAACAGGGTACTTTCTAAATGGTGAAAAGCTGGAAATAGGTGGAAGTCCAAAGAGACTTAGGGTCCAGGTACAAAGATCATTAAAATATCAAAAGAAGGTACAGAAAATAAGCAAAAAGGCTGGCCTTTTTAATCTGGAGGACATGAACACAAAGGGCAGAAGAATTTTATATCCCACAGGCAGGCAAACGCCCAACCCACCAGGCATAAAATGGCACGTGATGACATCAGGTGAGCGTCCCAACGTCATCGCGCACTCGCGGAATATTTCAGTCGGCACACGCATGCGAGAGTCAGCAGAGTATCTGTTGAAAATGAAGAGGCCTATTAAGGCCATTCATTTATTACTTGAGAGATTTTTCGCTGCCCATTTAATGTTACGGTTGGTGGGCAGGTGAATCATCCAGGCGGCCTTCCCATTTTTGAGGAAACCTTATCCACGGATGAGGTTTCCGACATTAATTTAAAAATAAAAATGTCAAGAAATTTTTATTTTCTGTATATATTCAAGTGAGTGAGTCCTAGATAGGAACATTTTTTATCAGAATTTCCAAATCTTTATTTTTGATTTTAAAATTCTTCAGCTCCCTGAGGCGGCTCTCTGCCTTCAGGGAGCTTTTATTGCGTGCTCCCCCACGCCTGTGCTGACTTCAGTGCTCGTTCTCCTCCCGCCCCCCCAAACCTGGCAGCACTGAGCCTTTCAGCACGCATTTCACACTGACTGGCCATTAATTGGCCAGCCAGCATGAAACCGCAGTTGGGGACCAATCACGGGCAGTGGCTCTGCTTCTTGGCCACTCCCGGGCCCGCCCACGCTGCCTGCCCGACAACCCAAAAATCCTGCCCAAGCAGTAAAAGTCATGCTTCAGCTACACAAATCCTTGGTTAAACCACAGCTGGAGTACTGTCAGCAGTACTGGACAGCACATCTCTGGAAGCAGTGCAGCGTAGGCTTCCCTAAATGATGAGACTGATACCTGGACTTCAAGGGTTAACTTACAAGGGGAGATTGCATAAACTAGGATTCTGGGAATTTAGAAGATTATAAAGGTGATTTAAGGTCTTAAAGGGAGAGAAACTATTCCCACTGATTGAGGAGGCTAGGACTTGGAAGCATAATCTAAAATTTGGAATCATGTCTTTCAGGAGTGAAATTAAGAAACACTTCTACACACAAAGGGTGGTAGAAGTTTGAAACTTCTGCAAACAGCAATTGATGCTTAATTTCAAATCTAAGATTGATAGATTTCTATGAACCAAAGGTATTAAGAAACAAAGGATAAAGGCAGGCATATGGAGATTAGCCGTGGTTTCAATGAATGGTGCAACTAGCTCAAGGGGGTAAATTATCTACTCCTGCTCCTATGTCTAGTATCTTGCTCTAGTGTTATATTCATATCTTGCCGTCTCTGTACAGTGTAGCCATTCTCAGTAGCTACATAATACCTGCAAAAAAAAACACAAAAAAAATCCTTACCAGCAAAAAATGCGTAAAGTGAGCAAAATAATTTGCTTTGTAACTATAAGACTCTAGATATCATAAGGGCACACAATGTTCTTCTGCCTCTGGAGTTTTAATTCAATTCACTAAAGTCAAACAATATTTTACAATTCTAAATTGCTGGGGTTCCAAAGTGAAATGGGATGGCTTTTTTGAGCATATTCAGGCACAGCCATTTGACCTTTGAACAGATTCTTTTATACATTTAACTCTAACACTGGCCGGGATTTTCCGGCCCTGTTGTGAGTGGGACCTGTCGTGGGTGAGGTGGTGTCCCAACTAGAAGTCCATTGATTTGCGGCGGGACCGGAAGATCGCGGTGGCAAGCGGGTGCGGAAAACCCCGCCAACTGTTTGTGTTTTTGGTTATCCTAATACATTCTTACACCATGTGACCATGCAGCATTGCCCACATCCCACAAACAATTTTAAAAATATCACCAAAATGATTCAGAGTTTCAAGAATCATTCTGAGAGATGATGGTGGGGAGCAGGTTGGATGGTCCAGTTGTTTTTTTTTCCTGCCTGTCAATATCCAACGATCCTGCATCCAGGCAGCATCTGTGGGTTTTGAAGACAACTATAAACTACATCTACATGGGGGTACAACTGGGCAAAAAAAAATGAAAGCAATGAAATGCATGTTCAGCATAACTACAGTCCACTTATACTGCAACTATGTATGATGCCTCATCAGACTGGATGATTAATATATTAAGAATGCCAGTCAATTAGTATTGGAAATATTAATCAAAATCACAAATGACACTTTCTGCAACAGTGATCATGGTATATCATTCCTGGGGGAGAGTTTTCTCCATTTCGGGCGGGCCGCTTGGGAGCGGGCAGGGGCGGGCGCAGAGCCGATCATTACCCGCGATCGACTCTGCACCATTTTATGTGGGTGGGCCAATTAAGGCTCAACACTACCTGTGTAGGTGGGGGGAAGAGGGAGAGTCAGAGCTGCCTCAGGGAGATTAAGTGCATATTGAAATTTTTGAATAAAGACAGACAAAAATTATTTAGACATGTGACACATGAGGGGACACGAGCTGGGACATGTTTGTCAATTTAGCAAAATTCATTTATTGAGTTTATTAAACCTTCAGGAAACCTCATCCCGTCCGTTCTTGAAAAACGTGAAGGCTGCTTGGGCTCTTCACCTGCCCACCAACCTTAAGGTTGGACGGGCAGCGCTGTTAATTATCTGAATTAGTTTCCTAATGGCCTTAATAGGCCTTTGATTGTTCGGCAGGCACACAGCTGAATGAAAAATCTAAATGATGCGTGGTGACATCGGGACACACGCAATGTCACAGTGCGTCATTTTATGTGTCAGCATGCCAGGCCCACCCCCATACGCCAACGCCAAAATTCTGGCCGTGCTCTTCATTTCCGCAGTCTTCAACCTGGTCAACTGTACCAGCTTCCTCTAATCCTTCTCTTCCATTGTTCAGTTCAGTGAGACTGTCCTCATTTGATTTTACTCCTATCTTTCTGATCATAGTTATGGTACCTACAACAATGGCTTCTCTTTCCACCCCCACATTATCTCTGCTGGGGTCCCTCAAGGATTTGTCTGCTTCTTTATCAATGTACTATCCTTTGGTATTATCATCTGCAGACCTGGGGTCATCTTCCACATAGAACCATAGAAAAGTTACGGTGCAGAAAGAGGCCATTCAGCCCATCATGTCTGTGCCAGCCAGAAAAAAATGAAAAAGGAACTAGCCACTCATTTTAATCCCACTTTTCAGCACCTAGTCCACAGCCTTGCAGATTACAGCGCTTCAGGTGCAGATCCAAGTACCTTTTAAATGAGTTGCATATTTCAGCCTCAACCCACCAATATAGGCAGCGAATTCCAGATGCCCACCGCCCTCTGTGTGAAAATATTTTTGCTCATGCCCCCTCTAATCCTTCTACCAATCACCTTAAATCTATGCCCCCTGGTAATTGACCGGGGGAAACAAGTCTGCCCTGTCTACCCTATCTAGGCCCCTCATAATTTTGTACACCTCAATTAGGTCACTCCTCAGCCTCCTCTATTCTAGCCTATCCACTCTTCCCTCATAGTTGCAATTTTCAAGCCCAGGCAGCATTCTTGTAAATCTTCTCTGTACTCTCTCCAGAGCAATTATATCATTCCTATAATATGGTGACCAGAACTGTACACAAAATTCCAGCTGTGGCCAAACCAGCATTTTATACAGTTCCATCATTACATCCCTGCTTTTGTGTTCAATACTTCGTCCAATAAAGGAAAGCATTCTCTATGCTTTCTTTACCACCCTGTCCATCTGTCCTGCCACCTTCAAGGAGCTGTGGACATGCATTCCAAGGTCTCTCACATCCTCAGCCTCTCTCAATATCTTTCTGTTTACTGAGTATTCCCTTGCTTTGTTTTCCCTCCCCAAATGCATTACCTCACACTTTTCTGGATTGAATTCAATTTGCCACTGTTCTGTCCACTCAACCAAACTATTGACATTATTCTAGAAGCTATCCTCATCACTATCAATTACACAGGCAACTTTTGTCATCTACAAATTTCCCAATCATATCTCCCACATTTATGTCCAAATCATTAATATATACAACAAACAGCAAGGGCCCTAGTACTGAGCCCTGTGGAATACCACTGGAAACCGTTTTCCATTCCCAAAAACATTTGTCGACCATTACCCTTTGTTTCCAATGCTGAGCCAATTTCTTGCCACCTTTCCCTGTATCCCATGAGATCTTGTCTGACCAGTCTGCCATGTGGGACCTTGTCAAATGCCTTAACGAAATTCATCTAGACAACACCCACTGCACTACCTGCATTAATTCTCCTTGTTGTATCCCCAAAAATTCTATTAAGTTAGTAAGACACAATCTTCCCCTAACAAAACCATGCTGACTGTCCCTGATCAACCCGTGCGTTTCTAAGTGACAGTTTATCCTGTCTCTCAGAATTGTTGCCAATAATTTACCCACCACTGAGGTCAGACTGACCAGTCTATAATTTTCTGGCCTACGCCTTGTACCCTTTTTAAATAATGGTACAACGTTTGCAGACCTCCAATCCTCTGGTATCTCTAATGAGGATTGGAAAATGATCCTCAGAGCATCTGCTATTTCCTCCCTGGCTTCCTTTAACAGTCTGGGATACAATCCATCCGGCCCTGGTGGCTTATCTGCGTTCAAGGATGTCAGTCACTCCAGTACTTCCTCTCTCACTATGCTTATTGTATCTAATGTTTCACACTCCTCCTCATTAACTACATTGTCTGCATCATCCCTCCCCTTACTGAGGACGGAGACAAATCAGCTGTGCGCCCGCCGACCTGTCAATGGCCACTTGAGGCCATTGACAGGGTCAATTAAGTAATTAAAGGACCTTAAGGTTGGCAGGCAGGCCAGGAGCCCCAGCAGGAACTAGAAAAAACATGAAACCTCATCCACGGGTGGGATGAGATTTCATGTAGGCTTTAAAATGTTTAAATAAAGATTTTGTAAAATTATGGACATGTTCCAACTCATGTGAGGGGACATGTAAAGGAAATTTTATTTTTCTATTTTTGTCTTTTTCACATTTAGAGCTGATCTTCCTGAGGCTGCACTTAGCCTCAGGGAGATGACTGCGCTCTTTCATGCCCATGGGCGAAAGAGCACACTCTTGATTTTGGGATTCCCCCCAGCCCGCACAGTGAACGCACAGCGCTTCTGTGCGGATGTCACACTGGGCGGCCATTAATTGGCCTGGCCACATAAAATTCCTAATTGGGAGCGCTGATCAGAAGCACGCCAGCCCATCAACCTCCCCCCCAACAGGAGGAAAATTCAGCCCTAAGTCTTTTCTGACCGCCATGAGCTTTTTTCGCTGCTTTATCTTGGCCTGTATGTTTCTAGATAACCAGGGACCTCTAGATTTGGCAGTACCACCCTTTTTCTTTGTGGGGACATGTACCATACATTGTATCGTAGAATCTTGCTTTTGAATGCCTCCCACTGATTTGACATTGTTTTCCCTTCTAATAGCTGTATCCAGTCCACTCTCACCAGCTCACCTCAAAGTAAAATTTGTCTTCCCCAATTTAAAACTTTCACTCCTGTTCTCTGTCCTTTTCCATAATGATGCTAAAGCTAACTGTATTATGGTCACTATCTCCAAAATGGCTCCCCACTGCTACTTCATCCACTTGCCCAGCTTTATTTCCTCAGGCTAAATCTAGAATTGCACCCCATCGCGTTAGGCTTGTTACATGCTGGCTAAAAAAAGTTATCTTGAATGCAGTTCAAGAACATTGCGCCCACTGTGCCCTTCACACTGCTTGTATCCCAATTCATATTAAGGTAGTTGAAGTCTCCAACTATTATTGCCCTATTGTTTTTGCACTCAGAAATCTGCCTACCTACTTGCTCTTCTAATTCTTTTCCACTATTTGGGGGTCTATAGTACACTCCTAGCACTGTGGTTGCCCCTTTTTTATTTCTCAGCTCAAACCATATGGTCTCATTTGATGCCTCATTTAGTATATCATCCTTCCTCACAGCTGTAATTGCTTCCTTAACCAATAATGCTACACCCCCACCTTTTTAATCCCCCTCCCTATCCTGTTTGAAAACTCTACATCCAGGGATGTTGAGCTGCCATTTTTGCCCCTCCTTAAGCCAAGTTTCCATTATAGCATTGATATCATGTTGCCATGTGTCTACGTGTACCCTCAGCCAATCGGCTTTATTTGCTATTCTCCTGGTATTTACATTTGTACTTTTTAATACTACCAAATTCCTGTGCTGTACGCTTGTCAACCCTGTGCTTCTGTTTTTCAGAGTCACTCACTAATTTTCCATCTCCCATTCCTTGCTTTGACTTTGCCCTCAGGTTCCCACCCCCTGCCAATCTAGTTTAAACCACCAACCCACCTCACTGCCCCAAACAGCACTACCACGGATATTCATCCTAGTCCTGTTCATGTTTGCTATCAAAGTCAACCGTACCTCTCCACCTGTTCTATTGGTGTCTGTGCTGTCAAATGTTCTGGATGATACTTGGAAGACTTAAACCATCAGCTTGCATCCCTATCACAAACTTTGCTCCCTTTCCACTGACACCATTGCCCTTACCTGACACTGAATCTTAGCAACCTGTTCAATTCCAGCTGAATTTTCAACCTCAAATCCCCCCCATCACATACACTGCTCTTTCAACGCTGGGCTCTTGTGCAATCACCCTCAGTTCACCCAAACACTAATGGTCATTCTTTCAGTCGCACTCCCCACAATATGCTCCCCAAATCCTTCACTGAAAAAAGCTGCAATAAGGACATGCTTGATCTACAACAGCCATTCCATAAACAATCTACTGTGCAAAGTCAGTGAGGTTCTTCAGTAATAATTGCTAAAATAGCTTAAAAAACCGAAGTGTAACAATTAAGTCTACTAATCTTCATTTGTTCAATTATTCAAATAGGAAGATAGTTTTGCAGGTCTTTACAATTATGTAAAGTAATCCATGTCCTCCTTGTTCATTTTGATCATAAAATGGTAACTTATTAGATAACTTTATAAAATTCTATAAATGGACTTAAATACAAAGAGATTTTCCCAAAACAAGTTCCCAATTAATTTTGTAAAATAAGTCATTATTTTCTTTAAATGCAGTTTCACAAGATCAATGTGGACAATCAAGCACACACCCTCTACTCAGTCAATTACAAACCCTATGTATTTGTACAAGGGCAGAGAAAGAATGAGATAAAATAAGTGCATCATTTAAAATAAAGGGAAAGAGCAATCAATTAAAACATCAAATGACACTGTCAACTTTCATAAATTACTTTATTTTGAATTAAGGTGAAACTAAAGAAACAAAGACAGACTCAAATTCTGAACCTTAGTCCAGTAGCAGGGCAATACTTAATACAAACAAAGATGCTTTGCAACTTGTGCTGCCATTTTAATCTTTCACACTACTTAAGCATACAGGTTCTATGGTCAGTTTTTAGTTTCACAGGATCAATGCCCTAAAGTTTGTGCAGCATTTACATTTTAATAATGCAATGAATCCACGTGTCTGAAAATTTCTAGGGCCTGATTTTTGTGGTTTGGAGGATACTTAATAACCGAGATTCAGAAGTTCCACACCCATATCCAACAGATCCTTATTTCCTCCGTAAAAGAACAAGGGCAGGTCAGGATTCATTTATGATGGAAACCCAAATTTAGCGGGGCCATGTGAACTCAGTGCTGAGTTCAAACAGTCTCCGCTTACACTGTAGCAATGACCTTATCCCACAGTGTAGGAGTCACAAATTTAAGGAGGATACATAAGATAAGCTATGTAGAGCTGTCAAGTTGTGAAATTATTTAAATCCCGAACCCTTTAAAAATAAAAAAAAAACAGCCTGCCTGCGTTGAAAAAACTCAAACCATAGAGTTAGTTAAGTCCCTGGCCATTTAAAGTTTTGAAAAGAAGAAGAACAGACTGCCTCTGTCAATGAAAGATGAAAAAAATTTGCTCGTGCAGCTTCAATAGTTGTTTGTTGACATTACCCCAAGGGCTAGCATTGTACCATTATTAATGGCTGGCTGTTTTCCACAACCTACAGCTATCCTAACCGGGGTGGGGTTGGGGATTCTCAATATCATTGACAACTCAAAGAGGTTATTAAAGAATTAGTTGTCTTTCACTGAGATAATGAATATAAGTCTGCTGGTTTTGATAAGGAATTAAGCACTTGAGGAGCTTTTAAAATTTTGAAAGGGCTTTCATGAATAGAAGTACTTGTTTATTATAGTGAAAGCTGTAATAGATATTTAGATCTTTATTGTATTTCATTTCAACGTGGCTCCTGAGGACTGCGTATGGTGGATACTGACTGAGGTGGCATGGAGGGTGTAAGGGCAAAGGGTGTTGGATGGAGGGCCTGAGTTCGCATTAAGTTGGCCTGGAGCTTATAAGAGGTCATAGCGGGCGAGTGAGGGACATGAGTTGTCATAGAGGATATGAGCAGCCATGAGGGGTGGGTGGGGGGCATGAGTTAACATGGATGGGGTATGGGGAATATGTGGGATTGATGAAGTGTGAGGGGTGAGGGCTAGAGTGCCTAATATTTAACAAAACAACTGGGGCAAAGTCCCAGAGAACCAAGGCAGACCTTTTAAACAGCCTGCCCCGGCACGCGGCAGCCCATGGCCGCCTCCGATCTACATCAGGGTCGGCAGGCCCGGCTTCATTCTGCACCCTCCTCACCCCCACAGGAGCAAATATCACGCCATTCTGGGCAATTTTTCTCTTGGCAGGTGCACCAACCAAGCCAGGAAATTTCCTGATTTGAGCTATATGCCTTGAGAACGAAATCTGGCTTCAGAAATCCAGTGGGCTCCAGTCTTTCCTCATAACTCTTAATCCAAATCACTAGAAGGATCAGGTCTACTCAGCACTACTTCCTATACTTTAAATGGTTCAATGAACAAAACTGGACACAGCATTCAAATTACAAGTGTGACCCTTGCACTGTACAGTTTGATCACAAATCAGTCCTAATTAGTTTACCCTGTAGGTCTGTAACTGCTATTAACTGAATCAAGATTGTCCAAGCTCATTTCACTGAAGAATATTACAGCAACCAGACAGAGAAACGTCTAATCCCCGCTCTACCAAGTTCCAACACCTTTCTTTTACATATTTCCAATTGTGGGACTGAATTTTCCCACATGCTTTTCAACCGTGCCAGGAGCTAGACAGGCAGAGCTATTTTCCCAACAGAGGCTTCCTAATTGGTCGCCTCAAAGCTCACCGTCCTATTAGGGCTCCTGATGCTGCCAGCCCAATCACAGGGCCAGCAACTTCAGCTCCAAAAGGAGCCTCATAATGGAGGTACCCTTAGAGGTATAAAATAATTAAATATTTCAGGGGGGAGTGGGTGACAGGCACCTTGGATTGGAAGGGAAACCACTCCAGTTGAATCAATAGGGGCCGCTAGGGTGTAAATCCCACCTGTGGCCACCTTTTTGGGAGATGGAGCCTACCTGGCTCCAATGGCCCCCTGAATTGGTGCAGGGAGGCCACCTTTGCATCTGGCAGTTACCACATGTGTTGGGTGGGTGGGTGGGCAGGCAGCATCAGTACCGCAAACTCATCCCTTAACTTTTGAAATTGCCAGCCCACCTCGATGCAGTTTCCCAGGCCATTCCCAGAAAACGATGACAGGAATGCATAGGGGAGCTCTCACAATGTGGCTCGGCTCTCCTTATTTCCCTAGCCCCACCACGTCCCCACTATGGCAGAAATTCAGGCCACCGAGGGGAAAATTCAGGCCACCGAGGGGAAAATTCAGGCCATCGAGGGGAAAATTCAGGCCATCACATCAGCAATGAACAGGAGGCGGAACTCCCCACAATTTTTCATTCTTCCCTGTGGAGAAATACCTTCCCACAACAACACATTAGAACTACGTGGCTTAACTGGAGACTTGGGTATCCAAACTGACATTGTATCTCTATATAAGGTACCGGAGTTCACTCAGGTAAGAATAAAATGACAGACTTAAAGAATAAGAAGCAGCATACAACCAGTACACGGAAATAAGGCAACGTATGTCTCAATTGAAATTATTGGTTTAGGAGAGGAACAAGCCAGTCAGTCATTTATATTTATAAATGAAATGCATCAGAGGTCACTTCATGTTAATGTTCATCCATTGCATCAAATTAATATCTGAGTCGTTATTACATATGCAAATCAGATATTAAAACATCAAATGCCAACACAATGGCTGCACTTTTCACAGTTGATTAACAAAATAATTGTTTGCCTTGTGGGAAGGAACTCCATTGATCCTCTGAATTGTTTTCTGCCACTGGAAATCCAGAGGAATGTGATGATAAATCGGAGCTTTCTAAATTTCAAGAGGTATGATTTCTCCTGTTTTAGCCAAGTGTTTCCAGGTAACAGGGCTGCAACTAGATCTGGGGAGTTGGGGGCAGGGGGAAGCGCAGAAGGAAAACGCACACACTTCATTCAGTAAGAATATAATGAAAAGGTCTGGGATTTTGTACACTTTAGTCATTTGACTTAGAAACAGTTTAAATAGAACACCCGTCAAGTGCTGTACTGCCAACTATCAGCTGGATTTTTTTTTCTTGTGTAATTAAATCTGATCAATTTTAGCCTGAATAATGTCTAGCAGCTTGGCGGTTTCCATTTTTCACGAAGACCAGGGAGTGCAGAATGGGCAGTCAAGGTGCATACTTAATCAGCAAGCAGGCAAGTTCCATTAGACCCTGATTACATCAGATCAGGAAACATTGCTGCTAAAACATGGCAACGAAACACATTCTTGGAACAATTGATCATTTCGGCTTGTCAGACAGATCACTTCAAATGATCAATTTCTTGCTGCTATTGCAAGGTTCTACATTTTTCCTTTCATAAGCAATAATATTCTTAAATTTATTGCTAAGGAAGGAGCTACTGTTTATACAACTAAGATTTTTGTTTAAATATCAATGCACTATATTTCAGTTCTATCGGCGAAATAGGAGTTAGAATTAAAGACTAGCACCACAGTACTGCATCTGACAACATAGCAAACAAACCAAACAAAGGCATTCCTTCGACACTGGTATAAAACAATAGGACCTATGTACCAAGATTCATAAAATGACTACTTAACCAATGCTCCACATTGCCAGTCTCCATTCCTAAACTTACAAGACACCTAAAAGTAACGTGTGAATATGTAACCTTGACTCAATTGGTAACACCAGCTCCTCAGAGTGAGAAGGTTATGGGTTCAAATCTGACTCCAGAGAATTGAGCACATATCTAGGCTGAAACTTCATTGTAGTGATGCACTGTTCGAGGTGCACTCTTTCTAATTTACTGTTATAGTTTGCAACGGATAGTGGCAACAACTGTGTGGGTCCAATTTTGTACTGAGATTAGGCACTGAAGTAAAAAGAACTCAGGATAGTCATCAGCCTCAGTTAAAGAGAGCTGAGATTGTAAAGAAACATTCAACAGCAAGAATTGGCACTGAATTAGGACTCTGGGAAGTGGCCAAGAGGCAGAGAAACCTGCACGTAGAGAGTAGCGATATTTAAAACAACAGACATGACTAGTTCTTCTGAATGAGCTAAGATTTTGGGGCACATGTTGTTTGCACACACATGCAGGCAGTTAGCATCTTGGAGACCTGCTTAGCATATATATATACTTCCAAATCAGCTTGGACCTCGCCCTTCTCCCACCAGAACTGTGAAAACCTAAGTTTGGCTGATTGTACCATACTGCTGCTAGCAGTAGAGCAGAGATTGTTGGATCTCTGCATTCTCTTATTAAAAAAATCTCATGGGAAGAACAGGATTTCCTGCTTTGGGAATACAAAAAAACAACTATCCCTGCCATTCGTGCTAGCAGCAGTATGGTCCAGTCTGATGCCTAAGCAACTGCGCAGAGATATCTTTGGGACTGTCATGGGGGCTCGGCAAGGTGGCTGGGAACAGGCTATCAGACGAGGGACTTATTTGCCATCCATTTTTGAAATGATAATAGTGAAGGATGTGAAATGGCAACAAAGTGGAAAGGATGGGTACAGAAATACCAGGGCAAAGAGGAGTAGTATTAATTGAGAGATCATGGGGACGGAGACTGTTAGTATGAACTCAGTTAGAGTACAGAAAGAGAGCCAACATGAACAGGTAAAGTGTAAAAGTACTATCTTAATTGGGTTGAATTGATGGAAGAGGGAGATAGAATGTCAATAGGTACTGGAAACACTGGAGGAGAGAAAACAATGAGCCAGATTTTCATGGAGTCAGGTCAACTCTGAGGGCAAGACTCTGATGCAGAATTCCACACCCATTTTTGGCAGATCTCATTTTTGCCAGCAGGGGGAAGGTGGCAGGCCGTGAATCACACATGTGAGGAACCCAAACTCAGCAGGGTCATTTGAAACTGGTGCTCATTTCAAATCAGACTCCATTTTGGCTGTTCCAAGGGCCTTAACCCACAATGTGGGAGTCACAATTTGATATAAGGATAAGTAAATGTTCTTGAAGGGCAGATAATGTTTGTTAAATGTCATCAGCTGCAGTTATTTAAATCCCCAGCCCTTTAAACACAAAAGAAATGCTGCATCTGTCAGAGTAGAAAAATAAACACCACTATTGGAGTGCATTAATTGACAGGCCATAGAAAAACAATTAGGTTCCTGTAGTTTCAACTGACTTCATTGTTTACATTTCCCAAGGATTGTCATTCCAGCTGAGCCCATTACAAATGCTTGACTCAGTTTCAAAAGCTCCAAGATCACTTATCACAGCAGGAGGGCTGAATTCACATTTTTATTGAGTTTTAAGAGGCTATTAAAAGATGATCTGCCATTGATGTGGTTACTGACTAGGAGTTTGTTTCTTTGAATGACAGATTAACTACTTGAAGCAGTTTAAAATCTTTGAATGGGTGTCATGAAGAAGTGTTTGCGATGCCATGGCATACAAGGCTATGGGCCTAGTGCTGGAAAATGGGATTAGAATAGTTAGGTACTTGTTTGACCGGAGCAGACTCAATGGGCCAAAGAGCCTTTTTCTGTGCGATAGACCTCTATGACTATGTTTTTTTCTGCATCAAGTGTGTATGAATGAGAGCTCTCTCAGGAGTCTGCTCATAGTGGGTACTGGGTGAGTGACTATGGAAGTAACATATGAGGCATCATGGGGACGCATGAGGGTTATGAAGCATCATGAGATTGGCATGGCGGTTATGAGGCATCATGGGGACAGCATGGGTGTGGGTCAGGGGTATGAGGGGTCATGGCATGGGTAGTTGGGTGAGGGGAGGACTAGTGGGCCCAACAGGTTTTGTAAAGCTGGGCCAATATCTCAGAGAACCAAGGCAAGCCATCTAATCAGCCCACCTCAGACTCCTGAGAGAGCTCTCATTCATACACACTTGATGCAGAAAAAAACATAGAGTCATAGAGGTCTATGGCACAGAAAATGGCTCTTTGGTCCATTGAGTCTGCGCCAGTCAAACAAGTACCTAACTATTCTAATCCCATTTTCCAGCACTAGGCCCATAGCCTTGTATGCCATGGCATCACAAACACTTCTTCATGACACCCATTCAAAGATTTTAAACTGCTTCAAGTAGTTAATCTGTCATTCAAAGAAACAAACTCACCGGTCTCCATGGCTGCTTCCGAGCTGCCTCCGGAGTCAACAGGCCTGACTCGATTACACCCGTTCACCCCCAAGTGAAAATTGTGCATGCAGGGGCTGATTCCATGGAGTCGGGTCTGCCAAGTCAGGAGATTTCCCAGCTCAAGCTTCCCACCTCCAAGGCAAAGATACAGCTCAATGCCTGAGCAAGGGTGTGGAGGTTGAAAGTCAAGTCCTTTCCTGAGCTGGTTTGCTTGAGGGTGTTGGATGTTGAAGGGTGACTGTTGAAGTGGTCTTTGCGTACAAGTGATGATCTGGTTGGACTGTTAACATTAACTGCCACAGTATTTCCTTTATTTTGAAGATTGCCCATAATTAAATGAGCCATAACGCATAATTGTTTGAGTTAACAATTCAAAGCTTTTGAGGGGAGCATATTTCCGACGCCTCCTGGAAATTCACAACCAATTTTGTACCTTCAGTACTTGGATTTTCCCTTCAGCCTTTCCAGTATTTTTGCGCTTTTCCTTCAGTACTAAAGAAGGAATGTTACAAATACCTACTACTTAGGGACAGGAGTAGACCATTCAGCCCCTCAAGCCTGCAACACCATTCAATTAGATTATGGTTGATTAAATTACCAAATCTATATAACTGCTTGTTGCCAGGTTCCAGAGCAGATTGAATTTGAGCAGTGTTAGCTTTTGGTGGCTTTCTAAGGCTGGATTTGTTTCCAATTTAAATTAAAAGCTTGAATTTTCACAGTGTTGGCAGGGCTCCATGCCTTGGTCAAAATAGCATTGGAGTACCGATTCTGCAAGTCTGCCCCCAAACCCAACACCTATCATTTTTGTCGGGCGGGGGACTGTGGGAAAATGGGGCAGGATGTATTTTTCTCACCCTCTGTATGGAGGCAACTGCGCATGTAAAACTGCAGCTGCCTTCACTCAGAAGCAATGTTAGTTATCCAGGTTTCTGAAACACAACTCGCAGGCTTTAGACATTTGAGGAAAAGGTCTAAACCTGCCTGAGTTCTTTGAAGAGACCAAGGTACCCTTTTGGGAGAGGTAAAAATGTGTGTAAAAAGTGGATAAGGTCTGTAGAACAGTCAAGCTGTCAAGTCATTAAAATATTCTGCTCTTTAAATTTTTGAAAAATAACAGCCTGCAGTTAAAAAAAATCTTGCTTGCAATTTCACTAGCTGTTTGTTGACATAAGCTGGAGAGCTATGAGCATAGGATTAGTGCTCCCTGACTGCTTCCACAGTTTGATTGATAGCTCCAAGTGGTTATAAAGAGATTAGCTGTCTTTGATGTGGGACTATGAATACAAAATGTCTCTTCTCATCAGGGATTAGGCATTTGAGGGATATTTTTTATAATAGATTAATTACTTGGAGGGATTTAAATGAGAATGCTTTTTTAATATAGTGAAGTCTGTAACAGATTCTTAAACGTTATTTTACCGTGGCTCCTGAGGTCTGCCCATGGTGGATACTGGGTGAGATGGCATGGAGGGTGTAAGGGAAAAGGGTAGTGGGTGTGGAGGCATGGGTTGGCACTAAGTTGGCATGTGGAGTGTGAGGATATAGGGATGAGTGGGCAGTTATGGGTTGGGATGAGTTGGCATTAAATTGGCATGGAGGGTATGAGGGACCATCAGGGTGTGTGGAGGGCATGGATGGAGAATTGGGAGTGCACAGGGGCAGAGGGGTGAGGGATAAAAAAGGCCTCATTGTTTTTATTACAATTGGGACAAAGTCCCATAGCAATGAGGTGGTCCTTTTAAACAAACCGCCTTGGCACCCAGCTGCCCCTGTGGCTGCCTATGCTCTGTTTGGTGCACCCAACTCTAGCATCTGCCTCTTGGAATGAAAATATGAACATTCGGGGCACTTTCTCCCAAGTCAGGTTTGCACAACAGGGAAATTTCCAGACTCCATAACTGACTTGGGAGTGAAATTGTGGCCCAAAGAGTACACTATATCAACTGCTACTGAAACCATAAAGGACTATAAAACAAAATGTTAGCAGAGTAGGAATCAGGATCAAAAGAGCAAAAAGCATATGGATATAAAAGTTAAAGTACACATTTCTACATAAAGGATGCGAAGGAGAGGTCAACATGTCAGTCTATTGTGGAATAAGAGCCTTGAATAAAAGTCTAGAGATGTCCTGTACACTTGGAATTTGCAAAGGTTCTGAGTCTCCATCAAAAGTTCACAGTTTGGTCTTGGAAATAGTAAAACATTTCAAAAGGAAAGAATGATTAAATCCTGTAACCAATCCACTTTGGTCACAAATGACACTGCAGTAAAAATCAACAAGAGGGAGGATCAGGTCAGAAGAGTAGAACCTTGGACCAGCATTAGGAGAGGAATTCATTCCTTCATCCTCACATCATTCACACATTCTTTCCCTCCCCCATCATTACAGTCTGGAGAGCCATAATCTTATTTTCATTTTGGTGCATAAATATCATCATGGACCTTAAAACATTTTTTTTAATCCAGCTATTGTTCATCAAACTAGTCAGTAAACAGAACATTTCCTCTTACTCCTGCAGGTCACCACAACCATGTGAGGTCAGTTATGGGTTCCTGTGCAAAAACACAGCAGTCAAACAACTTTAGAATGCCAGCATTGATTGCGCCTATTTAGTCATTTGAAACAATCAGTTTGAACGTTTTAAGTTCTTGTAATTTCCATTCCTTCAGTGTTTTTAAATTTCATAATAACATTTAATGAATTTTGCTTTTCTCTTGAATTCAAGGCATCAGAAACATTTCATTCTCAAGCATTATGTTGGTTATGCTCCATCACAAACTATTGAAGAGCTCCATTAAGAAGTGCATCACAACAGGCCTACACAATGGAACAAAGGCAGCAATTTGCAATTTTTGAAACAAGTTCTATTTTAGATGTGTCAGCTTAGCGATCTTAATTTTCAAGTAACATTCGAGAAACCAGAGACTTAGAATGAAGTCTTTTCCCCCTTACAGTGTATTAAACCTGGATAATTTTCAGATTTTAAAAAATGCATTCCATATTTGCCTGATTCAGCAACAGTAAACGAGAAAATGGCCAATTAGGGCTCAATTTTAACTCTAAGTGAATGGATTTTGAGCGAGTTAAAATCATACACCCACACAAACAGAAACATGCAAATATTATACATTAGTTATGCAGCAAATGCAAAGTAATCTTAAAATCCTAATCAGCTGCAACCTTGAATTGGCCAGCATTTTCCAACTTGACAAGTTCACTGATCAAATATTTAAACTAGTTGAACAAAGAGCTAAATTCTGCAGATGCTAAAAATCTGAAAGATAAACAGCAAATGCCAAAAAAACTCAGCAGATCAGGTACCACTTGTGTAAAATAAACAAGTCAATATTTTTGACTTGCAATCTTGATCAGAAAACATTTTAATTGGAAGCTATTTACTTAAACAACTATGCTTGGTAACTCTAAAAGGGATGCTGTTCCACCCGAACAGGAGAGTAATACACTATTCTTTAAATTGATATAATATTTAAAATTTCTGCTCCCATCCCTCAATTTTTATGAAATTAAAATTGTTCACTTGAGCTCTCACTGATGTAGCAAGTAAATTAAGAAAATAAACCTGATGGACAAAATCAACACTATTACCATTGGGCCAAATTAAATCAAAATACAACTTTCATCTAACCCACACTCATAGATTGAAACTTTTTCCACAAGGGTTCACTGACACATACTTCACTACTCTCTGCCCAGATGCTGGGAATACACAAAGTGCAATGAATACTATGCAACAACAACTTATATCTTCAAAGTAATGAAACATCCCAAGGTGCTTTGAGGACCATTGATAAACAAAACATGACACCAAGCCACAGAGGAGCCTCAGATGGTCAAATGCTTGGTCGAGATACGTTTTAAGGAGGGTATTAAAGGAGGAAAACAAGATAGAGAGGTGTAGGGACGGTATTCCAAAGCTTGGAACCTAAGCAACTTCGGGATGGGCAATAAAAATGCTGGCCTAGCCAGTGACACCCAAGTCCCATGGAAGAATTTTTAAAAACTGAAGACATGGCCATTAATAGTGGAGTGATTAGAATTGGAGATGAACAAAAGGGCAAAATTAGAAGAGTGCAGATATCTCCAGGGTTTTATAGCGGGAGGTGATTATGGAAATAGGGAGGGATTTGAAAACAAGGATTAGAATTTTAAAATCAAGACAGTTAGATGTCAACTTTCAATAAACAACAATTCAAAAAGATAGTTGTCAATTTCTGTTGTACTACAAAAGTAGCAAATCAAGAGAGAACACAGAATTCTTTCTAACAAAACTCTTTAAGCAAATCACGAGAATGCCAGAGAAAGACAACACATATTCAGTCTTTTCATTTAAACCATTGGTCATTGATCCTCAGTTTGGATTCCACCAGGACCACTCGAATCCCACCTTTATTACAGCTTTGGTTCAAGCGTGAACAAAAGAACTGACATTTCGGGGTGAGGCATGAGTAACAGCCCTCACAACAAGGCAGCATTTCACCGAGTGTCAGGTAATGACTGTCTCCAGCAGGAGACATTACCATCGCTAAGCCCCCACCATTAACATCCTGGGAGTTACCATTGACCAGAAACTGAACTGACCTGGACCAGCCATATAAATAATGTGGCTGCAAAAGCAGGTCAGAGACTGAAGTAACTGAAACCTGACTCCCCAGAGCCTGTCCACCACCTATAAGGCACAAGTCAGGAGTGTGACGGAATACTCTCCACTTGCCTGGATGAGCGTAGCTCCAACACAAGAAGCTCAACACCATCTAGGACAAAGCAGCCTGCTTGACTGGCACCCCATCCACCACCTTAAACTTTCACTCCCTCCACCACCAGGGCACATTGGCAACAGTGCATACCATCTACAGGATGCACTGCAGCAATTTACCGAGTTTTCTTCGAAAGCACCTTCCAAATTTGCGACCTCTACCACCTAGAAGAGCAAGGGCAGCAGATGCAACACCATCTGCAAGTTCCCCTCCAAGCCACACACCATCCTGACTTGGAAATATATTATTGTTCCTTCCTCTGGAATCCGAGAACTCCCTCTCTAAATGCCACTGCAACAGCTCAAGGCTGCAGCTCGCCATCAACAATTCAAGGGCAACATCCCACATCCCAAAAACAAATAAAAAACAATTTCAATGTGCAAGCCTTATTCGGATGGAAGTTGCTAATGTTAGCCATTGGAGGTTGTTGCATTAAAACTTATCAACTCCAGTACCTGAATAGCATAAATGTACTTCATGGTGACTCCCTAGCTGCTTTGGTAAACTTGGTACTTGCCATGTATGGTTTCTGTACAGCAGCGATTAACAAAACAAATGCAACAATGCATACTACACTTTTAGGGTAATATATTGAAAGATGTTCTGAAATTGTCACGTTCCCATCAGGTCATACTCGAATTGCTGTGCTTTTGCTTGGTCTGAAACACAGTTGAGTCGTAAAGAGGCTAGTGAAGAACCTCATGGCTGATTACTGATGTGAGAAGTTGGAAAATGCCTAGGCTGCTGCTGTCACTACACCATTAACTTAGCAAAATGCATCGAGGTGCGATACCAAGTCATCTAAGGAAACCATTGGGTAGATGAAGAGGAAGGTTTTAAGGACCATCTTTAAAGAGCAAAGAGAGGTGGAGAGATTTAGGGAGGGAATTCCAGAGCTTAGGGCCTTAACAGTTGAAAGCACAGCCGCCAGTGGTGGAGCAATGTAAATTGGGGATGCTCAAGAGATCAGAATTAAATAAGCACAAATATCTCAAAGGTTTGTGGGGAGAGGAAACTACATAGGGAGGGGTGAGGTCAAGGAGGGATTTGAAAACAAAGATGAGAATTTTTTTTAAAAATGAGTAGTTACTTGACCAAGAGCTAATCTGGCTCAGCAATCACACCGTTGACGGGTGAACATCTCTTGGTGCAAGGTAGAGTTTTGGATGACCTCAAGTTTACAAAGGGTAAAACATGGGAGGCTAGCCAGGAATGGATCTGAATAGTCAAATCTAGAGATAACAAAGGTATGGATGAGGGTTTTAGCAGCAGATGAGCTGAGGAAGGGATAGAGTCAGGCAATATTACAGAGATGGGAAACAAGAAAACATTATGCAAAAGGTAAATCTAAAGTACAACTTAATTTCTGCTTGTCATACTCAAGGTTCGCCTTACATTCAAACCTGTGAAATGAAAGCTTTGGATTGAAGAAAGTGCTTCCTCACTCAAAATGTGATGAAGGGCAAAAAGTTTGGCACCAAAGAGGGCCATAATCTTATTCGAGGTGGCTTTAGCAATGCCAGATGATGGTAAGTATGGAGGCAAAACACTAAGATGTAATTGAATTTGATTGCACGTGAAGAACTCTCAATGAAACCAGAATTCCTCTTAAGTCCCTCCTTAAAACCCACTTCTTTTACTCAGATTCTGAGCACTCCTCTAAAAATCTCATTTGGTTTAGCATTCTTTTTTAAATTCTGTGCCCATGAAGCAGTTGAGTACATTTTAAGGTATTAAGCAAGCTATATAAATCCAATTTGAGCAATGCAAAAACAGCCTGAATCTGATGTAAGCAGGATAAAGTCCTAGGTCTCTCCCATGCTCATGGCGAACACCATCCTTTGCTTTAAATTTGTAATTTCTTTATTCACTCAATTGTTCTCCCACATACAGGCATACACTGTGGCATAACACATTAGAATACCTTGTCATATTTCAGGAAGTGTCTTACTGAGAGCATTTTTCTATCCTTTAACTGCTGAAGGGAAGAACTTAACAGAACCTAACACCTGCCTTGAACTTGCACCTCATAATACTCTGTGAAACCCACTCCTACAGATTTGTTTAGTACAAAGGATTTACTTGCAGGAGGAAACTCTTGGTGAATCACTAAGCAGCAATGAGAAGGACCAAGCAGAGTTGGCGTGGAGGAGTTCCAACCTGCGAGCTGGAGGGCAAACTTAATGGTTCATTAACATGGTGAAAGAGCCATGATTAAGATAGCCATAATGCAGAACCTTAGCAGCCCCCCAATGTTTCCCAGCATTCTGCCCCGACAAAGATCTCTGGGTACAATGAAAGAGTGCCCCACAGCAGGAAAATGAGAGGACTGGCACAAAGCACGGAGAGGTCTGTCACAGGTCACCATATCCACAACAGAGTCACTAATCAAACAGCTGTGTTAGATAACGTATAGGCCCAGGCAGTCATTGATCAATACCTGTAGCACTATAAATTGCAAATCTAGAACAAGAAAATACTGGATTACTCCATGCTGGAAGCATAAGCTGACATCCAGCATCTATGCAACTCAATCCCTCTGCCCTCTGAAGAAACACTTAAGGCACACATAGTTAGTAAGTAGAAAACAGACCATTAAAAAAATTATTTCACATAAGGGAAATGTAGTTCATTTATTCAAAAGAAAAAGTTGAGAAAGCACCAAGATCCTGGTAACCGAAGGTACAGATCTCAGTATAATTACTGATCTACATCATATATTCTTTGATCTGCACGACACGTGACAAAATATGTTCAGGCACACTTATTTTTGCAATCTGTGCACACAGAACATGCAATGACCGCCTGGATATGCGTGCTTCTCAACGGCACATCTGCTTCCTTCACAGAGCAAGAGTGGAGGCCGAGGAAGGGCCATCAAGTTCAGCACAGATGCCCAACATGCTGTGTCTCTCTCCCTGGACTGTTTGTGGGTACCTGCTTTCCAACAGGAAATTAGAAATTAGAAATTAGAAACTGGTATTTGTGTGGGCCAAAGGGAAAAAAGGAGTTTGGGGACACATTGCAGCAAGCAAGCAAGAAAACAGAAACAATGCAGACAAAAGGCAACACAGGGGAAAGGGGAGATTGGGATGTAGGAAAGGTAATAGTTTAGCAAGCACTGCACTTTGTGCACTCAAGAGACAGGAAGCAGGTGCAGAATATTCTAATGTTGCTTTGAACATCCGGCACACAGATTTAAAGTACGGATTATTTTGAAAGTCTCCTCACAATTTTAATGAAAATAAACTTTAATTCTAAGTTTCTTGCAGGATTTGGAAAAGCTTGCGGTCAGTTGCAATATTATTTCATCTTTTAACACAAAGGTTATTGTCGACATTATTCTACGTTACTAATTAACAGACATAGAAGTCAAAAGAAAAGGTTAATTCACTCCACAGATAAGTAACAGCTGTGAAAAGCACTACAGATTCTGGTTACCAACCATGCAATGCAAATGTTAGTGCTAAAAGCCTTTAAGAAATTAATATGATGCAATGAATTAAAACTGGTTCTGGTCAGAGCACTAAAGGACTCATGATGCCCAGAATGAGGTGATCATGTACATTGAAATGAAAGTAAAAATTATTCATACTCTTAAGATACTTAGGACACAGCTTTTAAAACACCTACTAACATTCAGTGCTCAAGTAGAAAAGTGACTGAAAACTAAAAATAGGGCTGGGTTTTATGCTCACCTGCCAGTGAGTCTGAAGGTGGCAGGATACATAAAATACAGCACCTAGCCAACCGACCCCAACCTATCTGAAATTTTACAGGGGGTGCAGGAGGCATCAGGCGCACCATCAACCCTTGGGTCTATTGAGACCCTGAGGATCCTCATCCCACCGCTGCCTATTTTACCCATGGCAGGAGGAGGCACATGCCATGCGGGAAGCTTGGCAGCTTTAGCAGTGTGGGCTGGTGATGGGATAGTGGAAGGGGATCTGGCTTTGCAGGTGTCCTGGGTCCATCAGAGGCAGGCATGCATTCCCCCCCCCAACCCCCACCTTAAAGGTCATCATCTCCTTTAACCCCACCCCCATCCTCTTGAACCTAGCCCTCCAGTTCCTTGCAGAGACCCCTGACCTCGGTCTTACCTGGCCTCCTCAGTGTGGTGGGAGACCCTGTAGTCCCAGCAGTGGCCACTACTCCCAACTGACGCTGCAGGGTCTACAGAGCTGTGGGCCAATCGGATTGGCTGACAGATCTCTAAAATAGGGCAGCCATCAGGATCTCAGATGGCCTCCTCACCAACTTATAGCTGGGTGACAGCAGGGACTGTGGCACCCCACAAAATGTAGCCCATACTGTCTGAGTAAGGATTTTGCAGGATCTCAGAGGAACTTAAAACACATTTCTGTAGCTAAAAAAGAGATCAAAATTTGTGATACAATATCACATAGGTGGTTTGACGCCCTTTTTAATCGTTATCCCTGGACCTGATGAATTGCATCCTAGGATATTAAAGGAAGTAGCTGCAGAGATGGTGGATGCACTGGTAGTAATCTTCCAAGAATCCTTAGGTTCTGGAAAACTCCCAGATGATTGGAAAACTGCCAATGTAACACCCTTATTAAAAAAGGGAGTCCAAAAATGGGTAACTATAGGCCAGTTAGCTTAACATCCGTCATTGAGAAAATGTTAGAGTCTATTATAAAGGATGTAATAGCAGAGCATTTAGAAATGCATTATATAATCAATCAGAATCAGCATGGCTTCATGAAGGAGAAATCATGCCTGACACATTTATTAGAATTCTTTGAGGAGGTAACAAGCGGGATAGATAAAGGGAAACCAGTAGATGTAATATATTTGGATTTCCAAAAGGCATTCGATAAGGTACCACACATAAGGCTACTTAATTAGATAAGAGCCCATGGTGTTGGGGTAGTATATTAGCATGGATTGAGGATTGGCTAACTAATAGAAGACAGAGAGTTGGGATAAAGGGGGCATTTTCAGGATGGCAGCCTATAACTAGTGGAGTGTCACAGGGATCAGTGCTGGGGCCACAATTATTTACAATATATATTACTGACTTGGATGAGGGAAATGAATGTACTATCGCCAAGTTTGCAGATGACACAAAAATAGGTGTGAAGGCAAATGGTGAGGATGACACAGAGTCTGCTGAGGGATGATAGACAGGTTAACTGAGTGGGTAAAAACTTGGAATATAATGTGGGAAAATGTGAGGTTATGCACTTTGGCCGGAAGAACAGAAGAGCTGAATATTATTTAAATGGAGAAAGACTGCAGAAAGCTGCAGCATAGAGGAATTTGGGGGTCCTTGTGCATGAATCACGAAAAGCTAGCATACAAATTTAACAGGTAATAGGGAAGGCAAATGGAATATTGGCCTTTATTTCAAAGGGAATGGAGCATAAAAATAGGGAGGTCTTGCTAAAATTATACAAGGCACTAGTTAGACCACACCTAGAATATTGTGAACAGTTTTGGTCCCTGATCTAAGGGAAGTTGAGTAGGTTGGGCCTGTACTCATTGGAGTTTAAAAGAATGAGAGGCAACCTTATTGAAACATATAAGCTTCTTAGGGGGCTTGACAGGGTAGATGCTGAGAGATTTTTTCCCCTTGTGGGAGAGTTTTGGATCAGAGGGCATAATCTCAGAGTAAGGGGTCGCCCGTTTAAGACAGGGATGAGGAGGATTTTCTTCTCTCAGAGGATAGTTAGTCTGTGGAATTCTTTACTGCAAAGGACTGTGGAGGCTGGGTCGTTAAGTATATTCAAAGCTGAGATAGATTTTTAGTCTGTAAGGGAATCAAAGGTTATGGGGAAAAGGCAGGAAAGTGGAATTGAGGATTATCAGATCAGCCATGATCTCATTGAATGGTGGAGCAGACTCAATGGGCCAAATGGCCTACTTCTGCTCCTACGTCTTATGGTCTTATACCAATTGACTATTGACATTGATTACTGAACTTGTGTTCAGATGCATGAAGTCCAATATTGGTAAAGTCAAACATTAGCAAGGTTAAAGAAGCTGAAGTCTCCAAAAGCTTCAACACTTCCACTAAACATTATCAGTAGATGTGTTTTGTGATAACTTTTTTGTTGTATTAGAATTGTTCAGCTGCCATTGAGGCTGCTTAATTTTGGGTTATTCAGGAAAAAGAATTTCTTCCCCAAAACCTCATAACAGGTAATTCCTTTTGGCTTAAAGACAGAAAAACAAAATCTCTTAAAAATATAAACAAAAGGAGGGAAGAATTTTAAGCACCTGAATTATGATAGGTTTGCGCAGTGTGAGAACTTATCAGGCTCGATCTTAGACCAGTTAGCAAATTGTCCATCTTCCTAGTCATCGTACAAGACACTATGGAATTTGGCAGATAAAAATCACTCAACCTCCAGGTTAAATGTGGAATTAACATCTTACTCGGTGATGTGGTGTCATTCTGAATTAGCATCAGTGTACTGTTTGGGCTAAATGCTAGTTTTGTTACTAAAACAAAGTCACATGCTTCCTACACAGGGTCAAATCAATGTACAGTACAGCATCAGGTTTCTTGAAAACAAATGAGTTAACCAACTTAATTCATGCAAGACAGTTAAAACATTCTTTCCCTTAGCCAAGAAACATGAGTTTATCTACTTTATTAAGTAAGTTAATGAGAATTAAAGTTGATTGGTCCAAGTTCAAAAATACTGAAGGAAGTTTGTGATGATATAGAATAATTAACAATAATTTTATTAAAAAAAACATGTAAATTGCACCAAAAGATTTGTGATTGACAGAATTTTACACAATAGGGGCAAGGGAAATGCCAGGCAGTTACAGATCTGATAGCAAGAAAATCACAAGAGAGCCATAATAAGAGATAGCATTAGTAAGCCCTTAGAAAAGGCATGGGCTAATCAGGTTGAGCAACACAGGTTTGTAAGGGAAAGGTCATATTTGACTAATTTAAAACAAATTCTTTTGATAAATTTAGCAAGCATATCTACAAATATTCACATACACCCAAAAAGAATCCAGTGACGTGTCTATTTGGACCTTTAAAAAGTACTGAATAAAACACCACATAGCACAGAGAGGACGTGAGAGGTTTGCTGTAAGACTAAGGCCATGTAATAAGCGTGAAGTAGCATCAATGGAAGGATGACTGAAGAACAGAAATCAGAGAGAAGAACCAAGATGAATATTTCTCAGATTGTATCAGTATTAGACACATCTTTCCATAGAGCTCTGTGTAGGTCCTCTTGTTCTCCATATATGTATAACTAGCTTCAATACTGAGGCGCTAATATGTAAAAGTACCACTAACGAAGAATACAGGTCAGATTGGGCAAATGTAGTTCAATGTAGAAAAATATGAACTGGCACATTTTGGCCTGAAGAGTAAAATTTTAAAGAAGAAGATAGATCCAGATAAATGAAAATTAAATTGAGTTTACAGGTGGGAAAAGCCTTAAAAAAAAAGGAGCACAAAAAATGTGGGATTTATACATAAAAAGCCAAATTTGAAAAACAAGGAGTGGAAGATGAAACACTGCAAGATATTGGTTAGACTACAGCTGCATTACTGTGCGTATTTCTGAAGGCCCCATTATGGAAATTATATTAGAGCATTGCAGAACTACAATGCAAGTTCATTAGAGTGATACAAAGGATGAAAAGTTACAGTTACAATGAGACTTCAAACACCTGAGGCCAAATTAATCTTTCAATTTAAGAGGAAATTAAAAAGTTGAAAAGGAAAAACATTAAAAGTTGAAAATGAGATGAGTGTAGATGGCTTTATTGTTGAGCTATTTATTGCTGACAGGACAGGTGAATGGCCTCCTTCAGTGATGAAACATATAAGACTAAATATTTTGTAACTTAGGTCAAACCTTTTCCCATTGGTCCAGTTGATTTAAAAAAAAATTTAGTGCTTGTTATGATAGTCTCTTACTTCAATGGTAGATTGCCTCTTACAAAATAAACCCTTCTCCCTGCATGTCCTCTTCATTATGGTTGGTGGGGGTCGGGGGAAGATTGCGGATGAGAAGGAGAAAAAGGATTTCCCAGTGCACTATTTATTAAGCAGAATCTTAAATTCTCTATAAACCAATTTGTTTTTGGTTCTACACAATGCACTAAGGACATAAGAAAAGACAATTTTGAGAAGTATAATTATTAAAAAGTATTGCATTAAAAGAAACTTTCATCTGGCACTTCAACTAAAGCAGGTATCTGAATAACGGGCTGCTAATAGCTATATTACTTGATGCAAAGTAGAAAATCATTCACTGAGCCAGATTTCATATTTGATGCAGTGCACAGTATTATGAAGATTTCCCTGTACATTTACACCAAATATGTGTAAATTCTGTTCAATTTGCATGATAACATCACTACATTGATTGCTTCCCTTATCTATTGACATACGCACATGTCCTCTTCCCCTCTTGACAACTAATGGAAGAGAATGAATGGGATTAAAATATGAAAGACTTCAAGACAGGTGACTCATGACATTTTAAAAAAGGTTTTAATAGGTAGTGTTCAGAATTTTTTAAATTCATTCACGGAATGTGGGTGTTACTGGTTGGGCTAGCAATTATTGCCCATCCCTAATTGCCCTTCAGAAGGTGGTAGTGACTGCCTTCTTGACCCAGTCCATATGGTGTAGGTACACTCACAGTGCTGTTAGGAAGGGAGTTCCAGGATTTTCACCCACTGATAATAAAGGAACAGCAATATATTTCCAAGTCAGGTTGGTAAGTGGCTTGGGGGGAAACCTCCAGGCGGTAGTGTTCCCAGCTTCCGCTGCCCTTGTCCTTCTAGATAGCAGTGGTTGAGAGTTTGGAAGGTGCTGTCCTAGGAGCTCTGGTGAGTTCCTGCAGTGCATCTTGTAGATGGTACACACTGCTGCTACTGTGCGTCGGTTGTGGAGGGAGTGAATGTTTGTGGAGGGGGTGCCAATCAAGTGGGCTGCTTTATCCTGGATAGTCTCAAGCTTCTTCAGTGTTGTAGGAGCTGCACTCATCCAGGCAAGTGCAGAGAATTCCATCACACTCCTGACTTGTGCCTTGTAGATGGTGGACAGGCTTTGGGGAGGCAGGAGGTGAGTTACTCACTGCAGGATTCCTAGCCTCTGACCTGCTCTTGAAGCCACAGTATTTATACAGCTAATCCAGTTCAGGTTCTAGTCAATAATCTAGTCAAATACATGTTTTTTTTAAATGAAATTATGGTTAATTATTCTATATTATCACAAACTTCCTTCAGTATTTTTGAATGTCAAGGGTGATGGTTAAATACTCTCGTTGGAGATGGTCATTGCCTAGCATTTTTGTGGCGCGAATGGTACTTGCCACTTGTCAGCCCAAGCCTGGATATTGTCCAGGTCTTGCCGAATTTGGACATGGACTACTACAGTATCTGAGTCATCGCAAATGGTGCTGAACGTTGTGCAATCATCAGTGAACATCCCCACTTCTGACCTTATGATGGAAGGAAGGTCATTGATGAAGCAGCTGAAGATGGTTGGGCTTAGGACACCACCCAGAAGAACTCCTGCAGTGGTGTCCTGGAACTGAGATGATTGACCTCCAAAAACCACAACCATCTTCCTTTGTACTAAGCATGACTCCAACCAGTGGAGAGTTTATTCCCTGATTTCCATTGACTTCAGTTTTGCTGGGGTTCCTTAATGCCACACTCGGTCAAATGCTGCCTTGATGTCAAGGGCAGTCACTCTCACCTGATCAGTGGAGATCAACTCTTTTGTCCATGTTTGGACCAAGGCTATAATGAGGTCAGGAGCCTGGCGGAATCCAAACTGAGCGTCTGTGAGCAGGTTATTGCCACGCAAGTACTGTTTGGTAGCACTGTCAATGACCCCTTCCATCACTTTACCGATTGAGAGTAGACTGGTAGGGCAGTAATCGACCGGGTTGATTTTGTCCTGCTTTTTGTGTAATAGACATGTCTGGGCAATTTTTCATATTGTTGGGTGGATGCCAGTGTTGTCCCTGTGCTGGAACAGCTTGGCTAGTGGAGCGGCACTTCAATAATGCACTTCTGCAAACAGAACAATTAAGATTGAAAGAAATGTGGAAACAGGCAGCATGATCACTTCAAACTTTTGACAGGTGATAATGAAGACAAAAAATTCTAACTGCAGATTTCAAGCAACCATTTTGCCACCTTGGCCTTCAATTGCCCAAACATGTGTTCCATCATCATTGTTCTGCTGCGTGAAGGTGGAGCTGTGTTTACTATGACCATGTGCTTTCTAGCTACACAATCCATTTGCTGTGAATAAATACAAACGAAGGTCAGTTGGAGCTTGGTTACTGTTGGTAAGGGAACTCTGCAGAATGGCCAGATGCTTATAAATTTCTGGTTCCACGTTAATCAACCGTCCTCCCTCAACCATGGCAAATGACTTCAGAATGAAAAGTCCGTGTTTCTTTGCAGCACACAGATGCTGTCTAAACTCTAAATCAATTATAAAAATGTTGATATGCCAAAATCCATGTGCACTATGAGGCAGACAGTGGTTTGGGGTGGGTGTGTGGCCTAGCATTTCGTGAACCAGGAGGTGAATGGGGGTTGCACGAGGGGAGTGAGTGAAGCTAGGTTACTTTACTGTGGATGAAAGATTTTTTGAGGATAAAGGTCATGGAATTCTCATTGAAAAAAACCAAGGGGAAAAGATGAAGGAGGTTTAGATCATGGGATGCTTCACCACAAGAAGCTTTCCCAGAGACTAGAACATCATTTAACAAGGAATGGGGTCGATATTCGAAAATGATGACAACAAAATTGCCGGGGGTGGGGGGGGGGGGGATGTGGAAAAGGGAAGAGATGGGGTTATAGGAGAGCAGATCAGAGCTGAACAAGCACTGACGTGGAGGTGTTGGTGGGGGAGAGGGGTGTGAGAGAACTGCCGCCCTCCTGGCAGCCATTTCCATCATTCATTGGAGCCTTACTTCAGTCTGAGTCAGGGAAATGATTTGAAAGATTAGCGTTGATCTGAATTTAGAACGATGTGCCATGTGAAATGTTCCAAAACCCTGAACCCACTACCCATCGAATGATCATTCTGCTTGGTTCAAGTCCGTCTATGCCAGTTAGTTGTGACATGTGAAGTCCAAGTAGGGAGCAGTTCTGTTTGATGGATTGTTGTTAAACTGCTAAGAATACTTTCAACCAGAGTTCGTAACCTGAGCAAGCAGGAGAGTGGGATTCACTACCTGCACCCCGTGAGAAAAAAACCACCTCTGACTTGATGGTCTGTTGCTGCACATTAACAATCTATGATCTGATCAGAAAACAGTGCAGAGAGCTGGACCTCTGCATTGTGGAAGACAGGAACAGCAGCTGAAAACTGTACAGAAATATTTAATATATTTTGTATGATAACACATCTGGTTTAAAAAAACAGAAATTTGCGCAGAGTCTCTTGGATGACTTTCAAAATACATATAATTTCTTTCAAATTATTTGCAAAAATGTAATTAGAGCACTGTATATTTAACTATTTCCATCAACCATATTTTTACAAAATGAAGATATAAACAATCAAGATATTCAGTCATTGCAAGGGAACAATTTCACTACAAGTATTTTTCCTTACTTAATTCTTGTGATTTTTTAAAAAACCTAAGTGCTTCCACATGAAAATCAAACTTTTCTTGTAAACTAAACACCATTCCTATATTTACCTGTGTGCACATACTCTGCCAGTGTCCTGTCACTAATTGTGCTTTCTGCTGCAATCAGCCAAATGGACAGTTTGTTGGGGAATGGGTTTGCTTTCTGTATACTTTGCAGTGCAAGATAACAAATATTCAAAAAATACCAGTATAATTTTTTTGTTGCCATTTTAAAAATACGTATCTTGATAAAGATGGTGCTAAAATGCCAGATTTCAGGGACTTTTCCTTACATTCATATTCTCATTTTGAATCAAGCAAAATATGGCAAATCACCATACAGATGGCTGCACTGCACACATGAATTCACAGCTGCAGCATAAACAGGATGATAGATGTGAAATGGCCAGTCATTTTATGGCAGGCAAGAAAGGGTCAAAATCTTTACCATTACATGGTGTATGTTGGGAACTAAAGCTTCCAAGTCTCTTCCTTCCTCAAAAAGGGCTGACTCCACAAAAAAAATGTTGCACAAGAGGTTTTCCACTTAAATCACCAGACTCTCCAAAACACTTCTGAATTATATCTGGTCTTCCTGCTGGTTACTAGAAGACCAAAAGTCTTCAGTTACATTAAAAACAAAGCTGATCTCCTAACATTTAGCCATATCAACAAAAGGACCAGCATCAAATTTCCAAGTCACATGAGCGACAAAGAAATGATGAGGTCTTACTGATTCAGTTCTGCACATTAACCATCGCAAAAACAAGGTTGAAGGGTTGAGAAACACACTGCATATGAATTATATCTAATTGTATCAAACTGCTGTGGTTTCTGTTTGACTACACTGTGGTATTTTTTTCCAAATTAAGACACAAGACCACCATTTCATTGCTGAAACAACTGGCAAAGATGCTATTAGTAAGCTGTATCGAAAGTGCGAACATCATTTTGACTTTCTTTTTGTGATTTCAGCCAACAGTCGTGGCACTGCGCCATGGTAACCAACCTGAGCACAAAGACATGCTCTTGACTGAAAAGGGCCATTTAATGCAAGCATTTCCACTATGATTTTAAAACTAGGTTTCCCTCATGGATCATTATTACAATGGAAGATTTTGAATCACTTTTAAACAAGAAAGCATGTCCTTTGAGTCAAGAGAATGCATTTAACTACAACACCCTTTTCCTGATGTTGCTTGAAACATTAGGAAAGGTTATTGAAAAAAAGAGAAACCTGCTGCTCAACTTCTCATAGTGCAGATGGTGCAGAGGAGGATTTGGGGTAGATTGAGCCCCTGACTAGGTCAATTAGGGTTTGCTCTCGCAATGCTGCGTCAGCAGCTACGATCACTTTGTATTACAGCTGACACTAAACTTAGAGCTGCGTGAACTTTTATAAGCCTTCCCCTTCTGCAACGTCTTCCCCTTCCCTCTAGAATTGATTACTTCCAACAGCTACAAGTTCCACAAGGACTTTAGCAACCCTAAAGTATCGTACCCAAAAATCATGCTTTGTGTCCATATCAGGACAGCAATTGCTGGCAGGGTATTCTTCCATGGAAGTACTGTGAGGCCAATCGTGTTCTTACCTGACTTTATACACACTGGTGCGATTCAGAAAGGAATGCTAGGAGCAAAGAAAAATTAGAACTCTAGCTAACTGTTAACCTCTCTGTAACACAATAATGCCGAAGCTAACGATTGCACCTCCACCTCCAAACGAAGACCAAGACCTAAACCCAGAATCCGACTCGGTATCACATTATTTGGGTGTCCATCCCATTAGGAAAGCATTCAGACCAACTCCATAATTTTTTTAAAACATCAATCACATCCAAAAGAAAAAGCTAAAAATAGAACATTTGGGACCAGCAACACAATATCTTGGCACAATTGGCACATTATTTTTCCAGTGACCAGCAAAACAAAACCCCAAGACAATTCATCTTACAATACAGCCTGTTTTCTGATGTTAAAGCTTCCATTTTGTTTCTTTAGTGAAAAAGATGACATTTCCATAAAAAAGATCTCAGGTAAGTAGGCAATATTTATGCCATTGGAACACAGGAACACCACTCAGCCTTTTGGGACATTCAATTAGATCCTGACTAATCTGTGCTTCAAATCTTGTGACTGCTATTTGCTCCATGTCCCAAGATGCCCTTACACAATCTGTCAATCTCAATCTTGAAAATTTCAATTGATCCACCAACCATTGCCTTTTGGAAGAAGAAATCTAAGATTTCAGCATGACAAAATACTTCCTGATTTCATTCCCATGTTGGCAACAAAACTCTACAGGTATCAAATTGGATTTAATGCCAAATTAAATGCAAATCTACTTAAAAATGGTTGAACATTCCACAGTAATGAGTGAATCCTTTTTTAAAAATTGCATGTACATTCCATTCAGAATCTATATTCTGCAAATACCCACATTTTAACATGCTTTCTATTCAGATTTTGTCTTCAGAACACACAATTCATAATGGACTTTCCAATGCCGTTTCTTGCATAATCAATCGTTGGGAAAGGTCTACAACACATTCTGTAGTTCAAATTTACCTACAGAACATTTATGCTAACCACGCAGCTTTCTATACTATTCTCCACTATTAAGTTGATGCAGACTTACAAAGGCATTCTAAATAAATCATTGAAAAAAGTGAGACTAACTTGACAAGAAAAGCAGAAAATGGAGCATCATGTCAATAATTCCAAGAGGAAAAAAAACTGCATAAAAATCAAACTCATTTACCTACAGCAATCCCATAATCCTAAAATCTATTAACCAATATTTTTCTACACTTACTGGGGTCTCAGATGCTCATTGTTACCATGCTTCATACATTTGAACTGTAGGTTTGTATAGAAGTCCATAGAAGTCCTCTGCTATATAAAATGATGATAGCAAATGCTGCCCTCAATGCACAAAGTCACCAGAGCAAGAGTCATCATGTGAGGGGGAAATTCTATACTAAAGATCTGCTCCAGTCAACCTGTAACCAAGATTTCTAAAGTAGGATAGCAAGAGATAAATGAGTGATACTGCTAAGTGTACAATTTATAATCTTTTAGGACAAAATACTTCAAAAGACTACCTGCAACAAAAAATACAATTAAGCAGACATTCCTTTCTTCTCTCAATCTTATAAAAGCAGTTTGAAAACAACTGGTGGTTGCTGGGATCAGCCAACCATTGTATACCCCACCTAACCTTGCTTTCTTGTCAAATTAGGTGGGTGGTACAATAGGTGGGCAAGCAACAATCATCAGTTTCCTGCCACCACCCAAAGTGAAAATTACCCTTAATATGTCACAAATGACATCCTATGTGACTGTAACAAAGGTAAACTTAGTCTCCTCGTCCTTCTTGACCTGTCTGCAGCCTTTGACACTGTCGACCACATCATCCTCCTCCAACTCCTCTCCACTGTCGTCCAGCTGGGTGGGATTGCTCTTGCTTGGCTCCATTCTGATCTATCTAATTGTAGCCAGAGAATCAATTACAATGGCTTCTCTTCCAGCTCCCACATGGTTACCACTTGAGTCCCACAAAAATCACTTCTTGGCCCCTCCTATTTCTCATCTACATGCTGCCCCTCAGCAACATCATCTCAAGGCACAGCTTTACTTTCACACGTACACTGACAACGCCCAGCTCTACCTCATATCCACCTCTCTTGACTCCTCCACTGCAGCTAAGTTACCAGACTGCTTATCCAACATCCAGTAACAGATGAACAGAAATTCTCTGCAATTAAATATTAAGAAGACTGAAGCCATTGTGTTCGGTCCCTGCTCCAAACTCCATTCCCAGCTACTGACTCCATCCATCTCCCTGGTAACAGTTTGAAAGTAAGCCAGTCTGTTCACAACCTTGGTGTCACATTTGACCCCAAGTTGAACTTCCGACCTCATATTCACATCACCATTGAGACAGCCCAATTCCACCTCCATATCATCGTCCTTTGCCCCAACTCAGCTCATTTGCTGCTGAAAGCCTTATCATGCCTTTGTTACCTCTATACTTAACTATTCCAATGCACTCCTGACTGATCTCCCACATACTATCCTCCATGAACTTGAGGTCATCCAAAACCCTGTTACTTGTGGTTTAAATTGCACCACGTCCCGCTCCTCCATCACCCCTGCGCTCACTGATCTACATTGGCTCTCGGTCAAGCAATGTCTTGATTTTAAAATTCTCATCCTTGTTTTCAAATCTTTCCTTGGCCTTGCCCCTGCCCTATCTCTAATCTCCTCCAGCCCCACAACCCTCCAAAATATCTGCCCTCCTCTGATTCTAGCCTCTTCAGCATCCCTGATTTTAATTGCCCCACCACTGGCGGCCACGCCTTCAGGTGCCAGGACCCGAAGCTCAGGGACGCCCCTTGGGGAGTGTGGGGCCCGGGGTAAATCACAGTCTGTGGGCCCTCCCATAACATTTTTTGACAAGTTTCCTCTGACAGCTGGGCCCCTGAGCCTGTGTATGAAGAGGAGCATGAGCAGCATCTCAGCTACTGAGCACTCAGTTACAAGCACGTGCTGCACAATTGACTGTGATAACTGTGTCGCACGTAAAACTACACCTTGCTTTCAGGGCTGAACATGATTGTTGGCTCTCCTTTTGTTAAGGAGATATCCATGATCTCTATGGAATTCCATTGTAACATTTTTACTAACACACCCTACACTCCAACTGGAGAAAACTTTAAAGCAGGGATTTTGCAGCCCCTCACGCCGGTGGGATTTTCTGTCCCACCTATGCGAATGGAGATTTCAATAGCTTGCAGACCCCTCCATGGCGGTTGGGGGGGTGGAGGAGGGCTGGAAAATTCCAGCCTTTACATCGGAGTGGGAACATTCACTGCATTCAACATTCTTTTTTAAAAATTACAAACGCGATGCAATAAATAATTCGACTTTTTTTTAAAAGAATGACTGTCCATCTTCCAACATTAAGCAAATGTTAGTTGCAAATGTGTACTGGAAGAAAAATAAAAGAAGAAGCGTAGGGTTTCAATTGCCCTGGACCAAAAATAAACACAGCAAGCGAGTGACTTACCACACAGTTCGGACGCTATGTGCTATATGCCTGCTTTTTAAGGATGTTAACTAGTTCGGAATAGTTCATCATGCCCCTCTGCATGAGACTTGGAATAAAAACCGCTGACGCTGCGATCAGCACTGCCGTCTCCAAGCCCGCACCGTACTTCCAATTGCCAGGCCCGCCATTGCCTTGACAGAGATTTATCCCAGTTCATATGGTTTTAATCTGCTTTCTCTTCTATCTTTTTGAGTTTTGGAGTGGGGATACCTGATCTGTTTATTTGCTTATACCTACCAAGAAACACTCATTTTGAGCTTAGAGTGTGAGAGACAGTGAATCAGCTGGTATGTATAACAGGCTGCATTACACCTGACACCATGATGTCAAAGCGCAGGGCCTGGGGCGATCACCCCGATGCACCGTACCCAGTGACAGCTCTGCCTAAGCTCTGGAATTCTCTCCCTACACCTCTCTACCTTACTTTCTTCCAAGGCGCTCCTTAAAATCTACCTCTTTGACCAGTTCTTAGTCACTTGACCTAGCATCTCTTTTTGTGGTTCAGTGACACACTTTGTTTTATCGTGCCCCTGTGAAGCATCTTGAAACATTTGATTACATTAAAGGCATCATATAAATGTACGTTGTTGTTATTGTTAATTTATCAGATTCAAATGGCTTCAGGTGAAAAGAGTTAGACTTTTCTAGTCCTCTGCATGAACTGGTAATTGTAAAATGATCCACTATAAATCTGTCAACAAGGAAGGTGAAGGAGTTTCACTTGGATCAATAAAAGGAACATGTAAAAGCCAGTGAAATTAAAAAGATGGCCAACTAACCTGAAAAGTTTAGGCGAAAAGAAAATGACTCCTACTGATACAGAACAAGAAGAAATTGGTTTAGTATTTCAACAGTAAATGGAAAGTCAGAGCAAGGGAAAATCCTGAGATATAAATGGCTGGAAGTGATAATTACAAGGTAGTCAATTTACTAAATAATTACTTCTGCCAAGTTTTCTCTGAGGAGGGCATGAGTAACATGTCCTCCCTACATGGGGATACCCCAAATTAATCATCCATATAATTTAGGATAGAAATAGCTAATTGCAACTTTCAGACTACAGCAGTAAAACATTTCCCATAATTACCAGTGATTGTAGTAATTCATCATAATCAAAGTAAATCCAAATTTTGACAGTTTGCAGTGTTTTGGCTTGATACACAGCATAAAAAATAAACAGATAAAATTAAATGTCCAATTACTCCAAATCAGAACTGAAAACAGCAGAGAAGGTAGTTTGAAGTAACTATGTGGAGAACAAGCTACATTTACATAAGACCAAACAGAAGGTATGGTTTTAACTTATTTTCCACATATCCTACAATTATAACACTGTTTCATGATAAATGGAGGCAATCTCATTATCTGATCTTCTGGCAAATCCTGCTTCCTGCAGGAATTTATCAATAAGTATCTTTTTAAGAAACAAAGTCTAGATTAAAGGCACAATAATTGTCTCACAGAATCACCCAACAAATGAAGTCTGAAGGAATTACCTTAACATTTGAGTTATGAAGTAGCTATTGTTCAAGTAGAAAATGATTTGACTTTCTGTTTGCTCATATATGGTACATTTATTACAGGAACCTGAAAAGGAGCCTCAACACACAGAAATGATGTCAGGATTATAACTGTTAAATCTAGCAGATTTAAGGTTACATAATGATAACCACAAAGGAAGAATTTTTGGAGGTAAAACAAAATTAATGTTCTATGATGCTTTTAAATACCTAGAGAGCTTTGTTAAACTTCTCATGAACAAGGAATGCAACGTGCAATGGTCACTAAATATATTTAATCTAAACCTCAAATCAAGCTCCATTCAAACATGCAGGGTGGACAGAATAAACACATGACATTCAAACAAGTTATTTATGTAAAACCATTGTACTATCAACATTAACACAAATTTCTTTCATTTGTATTATATATCCTTAAAGTAACCAAACATGTGCTCACATTGTAGTGGAAATGTGGAAGATTTTGACTGCCAACTAATCTTCTCAAGCTGGGTTGCACCTTTTGTGGGTTGCAGTTCCTTATTTTTGCCCTGCGAGCTCGCTCTCCTAAACCTGTCTTCTGACCACTAAAGAAACATTGGGCCTTAAATGTGGAGCATTGCTGAAGAATCTCCAACATGAGGAAGGGTATTTGAGTGGCCACTGGAACACAACAAGCAAAAGCCCAGGAAAGCTAACTCAAACTCGTCTAAAGCTCATGTAGATACCAACAGTGAAATTGGATTGTAGCTCAAGGCACATCATAAAACTAATGCTACCTGGACATTTATTGACCTGGATTTTCGCAGAGTCATGGAGATGCCACAGAGTTCTCAAAATGGTGGGCAGGACCCAGAGGAGGAGGTCCTTCCCCCATTTCCAACAGATCCCATTCTCGCTGATAAGTGAAAGGGTGCAGGGCGTGACTCAGTGCTGAGTTCAGACAAACGCCATTTTCACTGTAGCAAGAGCCCTAAACCGGTAGTGTGGGAGTTACAAATTTTTATAGTAGTAGTAGATGCTATTGAAGGGCGGATAAGGCCTGTAGAAATGTCATGATGTGAAGTTATTTAAATCCCCAGCCTGGTCATTGTCATTATTAATGCTTGGCTGCTTTCCACAACATCATTATCTCAATAGGGGGGGGCCTAAATTCACAGTTTGACTGACAACTCAAAGAGGTTATTAAAGGATTAGCTGTCTTTCTATGGAGTCATAAATGCAAATCTGTTTGCTTTTATAATGAATTAAGTTGTAGAGGGGAATTAAATGTTTAGAATGGGCATTCACGAATGTGTGTTTTCTTTTGATTATAGTAAAGGCTGTATTACATATTTAGAACTTTATTTAATCTCAACATGGTTCCTGAGGGCTGTCCATGTTGGATACTGGAGGATCTAAGGGCAAAGGGTGGTGGGAGGGTTGGCATGAGTTGGCATTAAAATGACCTACGGGAGCATGGGAGTGGATGGGGAGCATGGGTTCGAGTGTAAGGTATGAGGGGCCACGAGTTAGCATGGATGGAGTAAGGGGAGTGGGTGGTGAGGCGAGGAGTGAGGTCTAGAAGGGCAAATATTTGAGGGACGAAGAAGTCAAGTCTCAGTTCACTGAGGCGGGCCTTTTAACCAGCCTGCCTTGGCACTTGGCAGCCCGTGACCATCTCCAACCTGCCAGGGTGGTGAGCTCAACTCCATCCCACACCACCCGCCAGAGCGAAGATCCTGCCATGCAGGTGAGTTCCTCCTGTGTGTCTGCGGTGAGGTGGGAGATTTCCTGAATTTCACTACCCAACTTGGGAGCGAAAATCCAGACCTAAAGAATAGGTGTCAAGCTATAAATAGCAAAAGGCATAATCAGAATTATAAGAAGCTATCTAAATCTGTAAATGAGTTAGATGTTAGGCATTTTTTTTTCCTGGAGAGCAGTGAGCTGGAATGCATTACAGCTTGTGCCGTAAGTGCTGACTCTCTGCACATTTCCAAAAGGGAGCACAGAGATCACATCATATCAAAGCTAAATGGTTTAACAGTTATAATACGCATGGTCAATGAGATCTCCTGGATTGGTTTCAATTGCCTGAGGCGGTCGGGGAAGAATTTTCCAGAACTACCCCTCCCTATTGGCCCTGTTTGCTTTTTTCTGATTTCTGTCTCTCCCTAAGTGATTACATAGCTGTGGGGATAGGGAGGGGAGGGTTGGGAGGCAGATGTATCTAGTCATAATGCTCAAGGCGCGGTAAACCAGCTGGTTTTAGTCTGCTCATCATTTTCATGCTTGTAAATCAACACACCCCTCCTTACCTCCTGAAATATCAGACTAAGAAATCTTTCGGAATTTGGAAGCTGAAACTGAGGCACATATAGATTGGGTCAAAGTCCTGCATGGGACTTTTAAACCCTTAATGGGATCTGAGATTGGGAAAGAGTTAAAATAATAAAAGGTTTCATAATGAGTACTCTATGATTTGGGAGCTTCAACTGGACCTGGACTTCAGATGATCCTGCTGTTGTTAAATAACAAAAACAACTTGCATTTACATAGCAGCTTTAACTTAGTAGAAATCATATATGTTACATCACAGGCTAATTATTGAGAAAAGTCCCTACTGCTGCATCTGATTGTTGCTTAAATGATACCATGTTTTCACTTATATTGCTATACCCTGAAACATCATTCCAAAGTACTGATCACTATGTGAAAAAGCTCTCTCTGATTATGACTTTACATTTACCCTTTACTAATGTGAACTTACATCCTCTTGACACCCTCTTGTAATTTGATTTAACTGTTGCAGATTTACCTTTTCCATTCCCCTAATTGTCTTGCACGCCCCTATTATTTCATCTTTCAGGTGCCTGTTTTCCAGGCTGAAAAATTAGAGTCTCTCATAACTCGGAATCCAACAATAGAAATCAGCTTTGTAGCTCTTCCCTGCACTGCCTGCAACTTTTGAGTCCCATCCTACCTTTGTAATGGCTAGAACCAGAGTAAGAATGCAAGTTATAGTCTGACCCAGAGCATCTCCTCTAATTTATATTGTACTGTTTTTACAACATAGTTTAACATTGACTGCAATAAATTGGTCCAAAGTGCACAGCAGATGAAGAAAGAAATTTTACGGTCTAATGTCCAGATGGCCAAAACAATGCTGCTGCTAGAACATGAAGTGAAATTTGGATGTTAGTGAAGTCATCACATGGTTTGCTTTAGGTGCACTCACACTGAGATTAGCAATGAGTATTTCTCCCCATAATCCATTGTTACAGATAACTCTGGAAACTGCGAGATTTCATTAGCACCAAGATCAACCTGAGTTTCTCCTTAGCTTAGAAAATCATTGTGTATAGAATATACCTACATTTCCTTTGATATTTAATCACAAATTCATTTGAAATATAGTTTTACCAAAAGAGGTCCAGTAAAAGTATCAAAGTATTTCATGAACAGTGAAGGGGTACGTACATGCAAATACACAGACATATTATGATATATATATATACATATATATATTAATATATTTAATATATATATGCGTGCGTACACTCTCCATGAACGAAATACAAAATGAAAGCATAAGATCATTCCAAATCTCTGAAGTAAAAATAATAAAAAGACATGTAATGGACATTGTAACAAACTGCATCATATTTGACTATTAGGCTATTTGTTATAATTGAGTACGTATGTTAGATTATGCCTACTTGTTAATATTGAAGTTGAATAACTCAATTTTTGAGGTTTTTTGAATTACATGGTAACATTGTGATCTAGTGAGACACAGAACCCATCACTCTGGTTATTTTTCCAGGCACCTTGCCCTTGTATAGTTCCCACAGAAAATAGAATCGCATTTTTTCGCTGTCTCTGCAGAATGTGTTTTTTTTAAATAAATGGCACATTCAGAATACACAATTACTGCTTTTGTGACTTTAGCAACATTCAATGTTTGTCCCATAAAATGGTTCACTGTTTCCATTAAACAAAACATAAACTTAATAGAACTTTAAGTGAGGCTCAATAATAGGCCGCACATTGTCAGACTATATTATGAGTCATGTACTGTTTGCTCAGATTATGCCAGAATTCCATCATACCCTGAGTTTCAGATTGTTCAAGGTTGTGAACAAGGTTGGAAAACTAAGAGAACACAGCAGTTTCATTTTTAATTGAAGGGTGAAACACAGTCTGAATATGTAACCAGTCTCAGGATGATAGAATCATAAAAAGTTTGTCACAGAAAGAGACCACTTGGCCCATAGTGTCTGCGCCAGCTAAAAAAAAGCCATCCAGCCTAATCCCACTTTCCAGTTTTTGGTCCATAGCCCTGCAGGTTACAGCACTTGAGGTGCATATTCAGCCACCTTTTAAACAAGCTGAGGGTTTCTGCCTCGACTACCCTTTCAGGAAGTGACCCCCACAACCCTCTGGGTGAAAAAAAATTTCCTCACCTCCCCTCTAACCTTTCTACCAATCTTTCACTTTAAAATCATGTCCCTTAGTCATTGACCTTTCTGACCTAGTCATAGTCCTTCCCATCCACTCTATCCAGGCCTCTCACAATTTTGTACACCTCAATCAAAACCCAAGCCTCCTCTGTTCCAAGGAAAACAGCCCAATCTTTCCTCATGGCTGCAACTTTCCAGTCCTGGCAACATCCTCGTAAATCTCCTCTGTACGGTTTTTAGTGCAATTACATCCTTTCTGTAAGGAGGTGACCAGAACTGCACAGTACTCAACTTGCAGCCTAACTAATGTTTTACATTGTTCCAGCATAACCTCCCTGCTCTTATATACTATGCCTGGGCAAATAGATGAAAGGATTCCATATACCTTCTTAACCACCTTAACAGACTGCCCTGCTACCTTCAGGGATCTATGGACATTCACTCCAAGGTCTCTCACATCCTCGACACCTCTCAGTATCCTCTCATTTATTGTATCATTTTTGACTTGTTTGACCTCACCAAATGCATCATCTCTCAGTTCTCTGGGCTGAATCCCATTTGCAACTTTTCTGCCCACCTGACCAATCCATTAATATCTTCCTGCAATTGACAGCAAACCTCCTCGCTATCTGCCATGCAGTCAATTTTTGTGTCATCTGCAAACTTCTTGATCAATCTCCCTACATTTACATCCAATCGTTAATATATGCAACATAAAGCAGGGGACCTAGTACTGAGCCCTGCGGAACCCCACTAGAAACAGCCTCCCAGTCACAAAAAAAAAATCAACAATTGTCCTTTGTTTTTTTTATTTATTCATGGGATGTGGGCTCCGCTGGCTGGGCCAGCATTTATTGCCCATCCCTAGTTGCCCTTGAGAAGGTGGTGGTGAGCTGCCTTATTGAACTCCTACAGTCCATTTGGTGTAGGTACATCCACAGTGCTGTTAGGAAGGGAGTTCCAGGGTTTTGACCCAGCGACAGTGCAGGAACGCCGATATATTTCCAAGTCAGGATGGTGAGTGACTTGGAGGGGAACTTCCAGGTGGCGGTGTTTCCATCTATCTGCTACCTTTGTCCTTCTAGGTGGTAGTGGTCATGGGTTTGGAAGTTGCTGTCTAAGGAGCCTTGGTGAATTCCTGCAGTGCATCTTGTAGATGGCACACACTGCTGCTACTGTGCGTTGGTGGTGGAGGGAGTGAATGTTTGTGGATGTGGTGCCAATCAAGCGGGTTACTTTGTCCTGGACAGTGTTCAGCTTCTTCAGTGTTGTCACACTCCTGACCTATGCTTTGTAGATGGTTGTCAGGCTTTGGGGAGTCAGGAGGTGAGTTACTCAACGCACAATTCCTAGGCTCTGACCTGCTCTTGTGGCCACAGTATTTATATAGCTAGTCCAGTTCAGTTTCTGGTAAACGGTAACCCCCCCCCAGGATGTTGTGAGTGGGGGACTCAGTGATGGTGCCATTGAGCATCAAGGGGTGATGGTTGGATTCTCTCTTGTTGGAGATGGTCATTGCCTGACACTCGTGTGGCATGAATGTTACTTGCCACTTGTCAGCCCAAGCCTGGATATTGTCCAGGTCTTGCTGCATTTGGACATGGACTGGTTCAGTATTTGAGGAGTCGTGAATGGTACTGAGCATTGTGCAAACATCAGCAAATATTCCCACTTCTGACTTTATGATGAAAGGGAGCTCATTGATGACACAGCTGAAGATGGTTGGGCCAAGGACACTACCCTGAGGAACTCCTGCAATGATGTCCTGGAGCTGAGATGAGTGACCCCCAACAACCATAAACATCTTTGTTTGTGCTAGGTATGACTCCAACCAGCAGAGAGTTTTCCACGATTCCCATCGGCTCCAGTTTTGCTAGGGCTCCTTGATGCCACATTCAGTCAAATGCTGCCTTGATGTCAAGGGCAGTCACTCTCACCTCATCTCGGGAGTACAGCTGTTTTGTCCATGTTTGAACCAAGGCTATAATGAGGTCAGAAGCTGAGTGGCCCTGGTGGAACCCAAACTGGATGTCCATGAGCAGGTTATTGCTAAGCAAGTGCCACTTGATAGCACTGTTAAGGATCCCTTCCATTACTTTACTGATGATCGAGAGTAGACTGATGGGGCAATAGTTGGCAGGGTTGGATTTATCCTGCTTTTTGTGTACAGGACATACCTGGGCAATTTTCCACATAGCCAGGTAGATGCCAATATTGTAGCTGTACTGGAACAGCTTGGCTAGGGCTGCGGCAAGTACTAGAGCACAAGTCTTCAGTCCTATTGTCAGGGCCCAGCCTTTGCAGCATCCAGTGCCTTCAGCCATTTCTTGATAACATGTGGCGCGAATTGGCTTAAGACTGGTATCTGTGATGCAGGAGACCTCTGGAGGAAGCTGAGATGGATCATCCACTCGGCACTTCTGGCTGAAGATTGTTGCAAATGCTTCAGCCTTACCTTTTACACTGATGTACTGGGCTCCTCCATCATTTGTGGAGCCTCCTCCTCCACTGATTTGTTTAATTGTCCACACTATTCACGACTGAATGTGGCAGGACTGCAGAGCTTAGATCTGATCCGCTAGTTGTGGGATCACCTAGCCCTGTCTATCACTTGCTGCTTATGCTGTTTGGCACGCAAGTAGTCCTGTGTTGTGGCTCCACCAGGCTAACACCTCATTTTTGAGTATGTCTGGTGCTGTTCCTGGCATGTCTTCCTGCACTCTTCATTGAACCAGAGTTGATCCCCTGGCTTGATGGTAACAGTAGAGTGAGGGATATGCCAGGCCATGAGGTTACAGATTGTGTTCCATTACAATTCTGATGGCCCTCAGTGCCTCATGGATGCCCAGTCTCAAATTTCTAGAACTGTTCAAAATCTATCCCATTTAGCACAGTGGTACAGTGGTACACAACACGATGGAGGGTATCTTCAATGTGAAGGCGGGACTTAGGCTCTACAATGGCTGTGCTGTGGTCACTCCTACTGATACTATCATGGACAGATGCATCTGCAGCAGGCAAGTTAGTGAGGGTGAGATCAAGTATGTTTTTCCTTCTTGTTGGCTCCCTCACCTCCTGCCGCAGACCCAGTCTAGCAGCTATATCCCTTAGGACTTGGCCACTCGGTCAGTAGTGGTGCTAATGAGCCACTCTTGGTGATGGACATTGAAGGCCCCCATCCAGAGTACATTCTGCACCCTTGCCACCCTCACTGCTTCCTCCAAGTGATGTTCAACATGGAGGAGCACTGATTCACCAGCTGAGGGAGGGTGGTAATCAGCAGGAGGTTTCCCTGCCCATGTTTGACCTGATCCCATGAGACTTCATGGGGTCTGGAGTCGATGTTGGGGACTCCCAGGGCAACTCCCTCCTGACTGTATACCACTATTCCGCCTCCTCAGCTGGGTCTGTCCTGCCAGTGAGACAGGACATACCCAGGAATTGTGATGATGGCATCTGGGACGTGGTAGATATGATTCCATGAGGATGACAACGTCAGGCTGTTGTTCGTCTCACTAGTCTGAGAGACAGCTCTCCCAAATTTGGCACTAGCCCCCTAGATGTTAATAAGGGGGACTTTGCAGGGTCGACAGGTTATTGGGTTCTATTGACAGATTATTGGGTTCCCTGCTAATCTATTCTAATTTTCTTTGACCCTCCTGTTCAGTTTCCCCCTGCACTTATTGTGTTCAACTTGGTGCTCTACTGAATTATGAAACTGGCATTTATAATAAGCTTCCATTTTATATTTAATTTCAATATCTATCTTTAATTATTCAGAGGGTGTTAGCTTTGGATGCTCTTCCTTTCTTCCTTGTGGGAGTGTGACTCATTTGGACCCAAACTATCTCCTATTTGAAAGCTTCCCTTTGTTTCCAATCCAACTGGGCTAGAATCTTTTTCAATTCACTGAAATTATCCCTCCTCCCATTGAATATTTTCACATTTGGTTTTTCCTTATCCTTTTCCTTAACTACTCAAACCATAATGGCATTATGATCATTATTACAGTTTCCCAAATACTCTCCCACTGAAACATGCTCCACTTCATTTCCAAGAACAAGATCCAGCACCGATTCCTTCCTCATTAAACCAGGAAGATTGGATTAAGAAAACTCTCTTGTACAGGAATTTCTCCCATTTGCCCTTGAAGCTTCATCCCAGTCTATATTGGGATAACTGAAGTCCCCCATTATTGTTGCTCTATAATTCCTGAAATTTTCCTGCAAATTTACTCCTCCAACTCCTTCCCACTACTTGGTGGCCTTTAATATACACCCAGCAGCAGAATAGCTCCTCTCTTGTTCCTTAATTCTAACCAAATAAATTCTATGAACTCTGAAGGACTGAGATAGGTTTGAAGCCCATGTACCCAAATATCTAGAGTGTGGTGAAACAAAGCTGGTGAGCTGCAGGCACAAGCAGCCACACCAGACCAAGGTAACTGTGGCAATAAGGACCCTCCTAATTTTCAGTATCTATGATCAATACTATCATGCCTCCCTCCGCCTTTTTTTCCCTTCCCCATCTTTCCTAAATACTTTGTAGCTAGGATTATTAAGTACCCATTCCTCCTTTGTTCATGTCAGGAGGTGTTGGGGGGGATGGGGGGGTCACCTATTGCCAATATAATCATAGTTTCATATGGCTACTTGTGCCTGCAGCTCACCAACTTATTTCCCACACTCCAGGCATTTTGGCACATGCTCTCCAAACCTAACTTAGACTGCTGTGCATTTTCTCACTGTCTTGATCCTTCTTTATTCTAAAGTGATTTGACTCTTCCAGGTCCTCAGAAAGGAGAGACAAAGTGAACCAATAAATAATTCATCCTGGTGCTCTCCTGACCCCTGCCACATTAATTTAAAACCTCCCCAGCACCACATTACATTTCTGCAAGGACAATGATCCCAGCCCTGCTGAGATGCAACCCACCCTTCTAGTACAGGGTTGCTTCTTTCCTAGTTTTGGCTTAAGGCCCCAAGAATCTGTAGCCCTCCCTGCACCATTTTTTCAGCTGCACATTAACCTGTGATATCTTGCTGCTCCTTTACTCACTCATATGTGACATTGGGAGTAATTGAGAGATTGCTACCTTTAAGGTCCTTTAACTTGTTCCCTTGCCCCTAGAAATCTGTAGCACTTCAACCTTTTCCTACATTTATCATTAGTTCCTACATGGACCATAACTTCTGGCAGTTACCTTTAGCCCTGCACCTGTTCAGTGATTAACAGTTAATCTGTTAATGTTAGATGGAAAGTGAAAGCTATGCATAATGTGTATTGGTCTATAAACAGCAGGCAAATCTAATGCACAGTACTTGACTTCAGAACAATAACTGAAAGGACTAACTTTTCTCACAATTTCTCTCCATAAAATGTTACTGTTGGCCAAGAACTTCACTTCAGATGTTTTGCCTTTGCATAAGTCAAACAATTTTTCTTTCATTGCACTAACTAGCTTAATTATCTGCAGCTGATGGAAAAGGGTCAGTCTTGGCGTAGAAAAGGTCACAATGTTCAATGAGACATAGCAAACAACGCAATCTGATTCTCACATTTTCAAAGTTAAGTAATATTGGGATTGTTCATCCCCATCCCACAGGATTTAGAAGTTTGGGCTAAGAAACTCCTAACTTGATCGACAAACACAAATGCAAGCTATCCAGCTCCCTCCCAGCACTAAACCATTTTGCGGTTCTCCAGTGGTATCTGTCACGGTTCTCTCCCTAAAAGATAACATTCATCGCCAGTAACCTGTGCTCATGTTGCAGCATTTAGAAACTTGCCCTTCATTGCAATATTGCTGCAATATAATCAGTTAAAGAGATATGGATGTTTGTAAATTATAGTGTGCTGCAGCAAAAATGACCTGAACAAGGATGAGTTCAAGTGTTTAGACAGCAGGAAGGCAAGTTATAAATATGCCCAAGTTCCTCCAAATTCAGGAACTTGTGTTTTTGTTTTCCATTTTCCCTAAATTGAGTGCTTTACTTGAAAAATGCAATTAACTGTGGGGCAACTCTTCATCTGGCTTCCAGAGTTACCTGGCACTAACAGCTTTTCATTCACCCTTAATGCTGTTCTGCAACCAATTGGGAGAAATGGCTGCAACAATACAGATTGCTCCATCTAACGAAGCAGCTTTGAAAGTCCTCTAGATTAGAACAGTCCTTTTGGGAGGTGAGGGTTGAATTTTCATAGAGATCAGTACCAGGGCAGTCTGGTTGGAAGTGGTTAAAAATATAGATGGAGTCTCATCTGTGTATTGAACTTGGAAGCAAGTGAGGGAGAATGTTCAGTCTCAGGAAGTATTTTGCTTAAATTTTAGAATGTTACCATACATTGTAGTTAACAGAACTTCATTGCAAGCTTAGTGGTGCATCACACAAGGAGAATGCACAGCACTCTGCAAATGGTTCATGCACTTTCCAAACACGTAGGGATGTCCATAATGTAAAACAAAAGGCTGCACTGCTGTCATGTCAATGCATTTGTCCTATAGCCCTTTAAATATAACAAACAACAAGCATCCTGCTAACATAGGGTACCTGCAGACCTACATGTACAGATTCTGGGCACTAAGGTTAGACATATCTTCTCAAATCCTCAGTCCAGCTTTTGTCCCTTTTGAATCTACCTGAATGGTAGGGGGCCATACATAAAAACTGGAACTAGGTCACTTCATAACTATTGGATCCTTAGAAGGAGAGGTTATTGGAGCCAAAGGAATTGGGAAGTAGGAGCCTTCCTTTCAAGCTCATGATTAATATCGTATTTTGTTTCTCATCCCTTATTTACTTTACATGCAGGCAAAAACTTCAACATTGCAGCATCACATTATATTATCTTGCCACATAGGTTGTTTCAAGGGTGTCTTCCTGCTAATATTGTAAAACATGCTCTTTGATCTTCTAGGTGCCCATCAGGACATGGTGACAGACTAGTCAACAGCAACCTCCAGCACGCACTCCAAAAGTTCATGGAAGTCAATTAGTGAGCTGCAGGAGAAGGATTGAAGAATCATTAAGTACAAGTGAAGAGAAGCAGGTGGAATTAGAAGAGCATCATCTGAAAGTTCCAAACACTCATTGTCCTTCATGTGCTGAGCCCAATGACTGCAAGCTCATGCTGTGAAGTCTCAAATAAAGTTTTACACTTCAGCATCAGCAGTTATTGCACTCATAACAGTCTGCAACAGAATTTGAAGGTGTTGATGCAGAAGTCCAAAGTCCACCAAGCAAGCAAGGTCAGTCTGAATTAGAGGCCTCCACCTTCCTGGTTCTAAGGTCAGACATAGATACAGTGATAATTAACCTTGCTTTAAATACGTTTATGATTTCCTGTTACTCTATTTTTCCCCCATAATTCTGCAATACAACTTAAACAAATAGTATGAAGAGAGATTTAGTGCTCTTTACTATACCCCATAAAAACCACTTATAGACACACATCTCTCCAATCCAACCCCAAGAAGTGAACTGGTAATATCAGTTGGAAACTGGGTGCAAATGGAGATCCCTATGCACTCCATTGTTTCTGTATTTTATCCTCTCCAATAGATTTTTGATACAGAATACTGTTGATAAAGCAACTGGCTTAGGTGATCCTTACAAAACACAAAGGGGTGAATTTTCTTATGCATTCAAACTCAGGGACCCAATTAGTCTGAGCAGTAGGTAGAAGCAACAGAGAAAGAAACAAAAGATCAATAAAGCTCGGGCACAAGTGCGTTACGCATGTAATTAGTAATACTACCATATGCCTGAATATCGATCCCTGCACCCAAACACATATCAGCTCATTATAATGATGCCTCTGCAGGCTATATAGAACCATAAATGCAACTTTCCATTATTACATTAGTTCAAAATAGATGCAAAGTTGAACCCAGAACTCTGGCACAACTAGGAGTAAAATAATGCGATTTATTGCAACTTCTGGGTTTTAAATTTATCTTGCTGAGCATTGTTTCCTGATTCTTTAAAATATATTTTTATAGCAACAGTATAAGTCACATTAAAACATGAAATGCTTCCACAAATGCATATTCTTAAACACTTTATGCCTAATGTGCATCAACGATACTAAGATGGCCTGAAGCTTTAATTTTCATACTTAAAAGACAAGTTTGCTGCTTTCATTAGATCCCATGCTGATTTATGCTAATCACATCCATTCTGTAAACACACTCATTTTGACATTGCAGCACAGGTTAATGAAATTGTCTATATGCACTCAGTTATCTTGCTAATAGCAAAACGGGCTTGCAAATGGGCATAACTTCAAGAATAACTTCCTAAGTTCACCCTCACAGGAAAAGTTCACCCCAAACACCATTGGCCAACCAAACTGAAAAGTCATAAGCGACATGGAAAATAGGCAAACTGATTGTAGAATGAACACTTTGGAAATCCTTAAAGAAACTGCTCAAAATAGCAGCCATCTTAAAGTATATCCACGAAAAGGAGGCGATGGAAATTTTAAAAAAAACATATGGTTTGTAAGGACGTCATGCAGGCAGTGTTGTGCTAGGACAAGTTCATTTGGTTGTGCTTCCTTAAGAAAATCATTGAGTTGTCCCGCAGGTAATGTTCCTCATCTAAATTCCTGAGATTTTTGTTATTTCATGGACTGCTCCTATGTTCTTCAAGAGTCAGCAATTTCAGTGGAAAACTTCAGCAAATTCTGGAGGATAGATTGTCTGGATAAGTGTAATAACCAACCTATAAAGTAATAATGGCCTTCACACACAATTACAAAAATCAGAGTAAAAGTAAACTAAGATTAGGCAGCCATCCAATCGAGTTCTTTGTCTAGCTGAACAAGCTGAATTATGTCTAACATATAAAAATGTGGTCATTGTGTGTGACACATATTATAAAGCACAATTCAAGGTTATCCCAAAATGTAGGTGTGCGCATATACCCACAGTTCTATCTGCTGCCACACACTTCAGTCAAGGGTCACAGCATTTCCCTTTTAAGGCTGAACTTTTCAACTCAGCACTAAGCACATCAAAAGGCAATGTGGTAAAACCCAATTTGTAAATGGTAGTATAGTAAATACTAAGTGCTTTTGTGGCAAAACACTTCTTGCCGGTGATGCTGGATGAGAAGTCCATTTAAAACTATCATTTCATTTTTTGATAAATTGCAGTCAAAGTCAGAGTAAGTCAGGAGGTTGTGACACAACCGATGGATTCCCATGAGACTACAGTGTCCATGAAGCTCAGCTAGTTCAAACCAAATCAGAGCGTGTTACACTGTAATAGGGCTACACTAAAGTTTTACTTATGTTCGGTCATCAGCACTATTTTAATGGCACAACTAGGAATTTTGCTCACTTGAATAATTGTTAACTACAGCATATTATAGCAAGTTATGTTATATTGTGCCTTTAACAAAAAATATCACAAGCACTTCAAGAGACATAGGGAGAAAATAGACATCCATGCCTGGTGAAAACAAGGTGAGGGGCATTAAAACAATGGGATGGGGCACTTCCCCAATCCTTTCTTGAAATTTTAAATCACAGATGACAAAGACATCTGCCAGAAGTTGGAAGGGCTGTCCTTGAATCTCCAGTTAAGGCTCTAAAGATGACACTGGGGTCTTAGAAAGATACCCTAGGTCAAATTGCTGGGAACAGCAACCAAACAAGGTGTTCTTTTTAAAAGAAGAAAAATGTTGTTTTCTTGTGGGCCAGGAGGACCAGAAGTGCTCCTCCAGGCTCCACAAGGAAATCCCTTTCACTGTGACAACAGATTTCCCTCTGGTGAGCTTAATGTGTAGTGAGGACCCATCCCGCAGATACCAAGCAGTAGCCTCCAAGTCATACTCATCAGGCAGCAACTTCCCACTGATTCCCTAGCCCTTTGGTCAGGAAATTAGGAAGCAGCATGATAATGAGGCCCAGCTATTAAAATCAACTGAACCTCCCTGCTATCACACCTGAACACACAGCTCGCTCTGCTGCGTTCCTCTCAGGAGGAAAATAAATCAATCCATGGAATTTTAGGAAAAGGGATAAGCCATTCAGCCCATCAAACTTATTCTTTCAATTAGGTCATGTTTGATCTGTACTTCAAGCCCAATTAACTACCTTAGCCCCAAGTCTCTTGCTATTTTTACCCTAACAAAAACCTATTGAACTTAAGTCTTAAAAACTTAAATCGGCCTGGGGTCAGGTGGATAAGGAGGTAAGGGTGAGGGCTAGAGGGCCTAACGGCATCAGAAGCTCCGGAGAACCAAGGCAGGCCTCCTAACCAGGCTGCCCCTGTGGCCACCTACAATCTGCTTCTGGGGTTGGTGGGCCCGAATCTCTCTCACCTCCACCTACTTGGAGGGAAAATTGGGTCTAATGGGACTATTTAAACTGGGAGGGTGTGCCACATTGGGAAATTTCCCAACTCGAGTTACTCGCCTTGATGGCAAAAACCCAGCCCTTATTCTCTATTGCAGTCTGCAGCTGCTTTCAAGTTGTAGGCCTCTGATTGGCCATCCAGCTTTGAAAGCCCACTCACCGTCCTTAATTGGATGGTAAGCTCATTTTCTGGCCAATTAATGGAGCCTTCCATGAAAACCACAATGAATGACTTCCCCCACCCCCCTCTGAAACAGTTCTGACCTCTGTTTCTTACACCTGGAGGGAAATAACTGAAACAAAGGAAAATAGTATTGATGAAAGTATTCTTAGTTAAAAAACAGTCAACAGAAAAGAGAGCATAACTCCAAAATAACACTTTTGCAGAAGGGAAATCACGTATTGTGCATATATAATACCCCTTTACTAAAATCCACTTATTCTCATCTCTCAATTTCTCTGCAATCCCCATAAAGCACCTATCCCCCAAAGTCAGCTTTATCTTGAAACTTGCTCGACTTGCCAACTGATCTCCTTTATATCAAAGACTTGTCCTATGGAGCAAAAGATTCATGTTGTTGTGCAGTACTAGAATCTAATCCTATCCTTGCTCTTCATTTCTGCCCCCAACAGAATACCCAATATCACATCCTGAAATAGACAATTTTATTTAAATAATCTTAATTGTTATAAATATTGAAAAACTTATAAAACAGAAAACATTGTCATTTTAGTCAAATTTATGACTCATACCATTGATTGTAGTACAGAGTTTGCAAAAAGAGTAGAAAATACATCATCGTAAAATGCAGATGGACTTTTATAGTCCTTTAGCTCACTACATTTAGAATCCAAGCCTTTTTAATCAAATTAAATATAAAATTTCACATAAAAAGCATTTATTGTAATTGCACCTTATAAATTATAAAAGTCTGATGGATCATATACAGAATAGTCAGAATAACTCCTGTTGGATCCATTTGGCTATTTTCAGTTCCTATGAGCCTCATCCTCCATCGTATTGCTAGCCCTGTACAATTAAATGCTTTTGTTTCAACCAACATAATTGGGAATTATCTGATGTATTAAACGTGAAATCAGGCATACGGTTCTGCTGATTCAACTAATGCAGACGCTTGCAATTCTTACCTACCATATTGTCGAATTTGATACTAAGATAATACGGATTCACATTATAATAGAGTCATTGCTTTCTAACAAAGTAGATATCGCACAATCATGCCTACATCAGGGTCTTTTATTTGGCTAAGCTTAGTGCATTCTTTCAGGCTACTCTCAAACAAATTGAAGGCAAAAGCAAGTGACACATGCATTTTGACAGAATTGGTTCATTCCCTAGTCAATCCAATTGTGGTAACTGGAGAATTCCATTCTGAAGGAAAAAACAATTAAAAAAAACTTTCAGCAAAACAGGATAACTTTTAAAGCTCACTAATTTGAACCATTGGTTCCTTATCCATAAAAAGAAAGTAATCAGTTCTTACACAGTGAAAAGGTAATTGCCTACACTGGGGATCATGAGCACATTATTATATGCGTGCTGGCACAGTTGTTACACCAGGTCAAACTATTGTTAGCAGGGTAAAGAACTACCACTCACACCATTCTAAATTAAAACAACTGTGAGACCACAGAAAAGCATCTTGCAAAACTCTTCAGCACATTTGTATACAGAGTCTAGAAAGGCATGTTTACATCACCCATTGCATCCCATGCTGTGAAAATTAAACAAAACCAAAATCAACAAATTGAATTCTAACAACGGACCCCCTCCCATGGCCAATGTGAGGAGTTTTCAAAAGGTCACTTCACTGCAGCACAGTGCTACTGCTTTCTTAAAACCAACAAAAACTTTTAAAAAACAATGGTGAGGAATATGCACTGAACCATGATGGTTGTTTTCGGAGTATCATTCTCTAAAAGTTCCCTTTGGCTCTATTAATGTAACTACTCTTCCATTAAAAATGCACAATATTATACTTGTGCTTGTATTATGACGGTAACAGTTTAAAATATTTCTAATGCTGTATCATTTAGTTTTACATTCAGACTGTGTTAAATAGCAGAAGCATCAAATTTGGATGAATTGTAGTCATCCTGATCTGTCCCATGACAAAATGGTGATGTTAATGTGCCATGGAGTTACAGCTGGCTGATGGGGGTTACTCCAGGGTTAAGGCACTTAATCATACTCATGTCTCAGTTATTTTACATTTTTTTTTAAATCAGCACTAAAACAGCTTTCCTATGCAACCCTACAAGTAATCCATGTGCTGCATGATAAAGGAGCAAGTCGACACTCTACCAACATGCTCTATGGATATTCTTTTCACCCATTTCTGCTTCTTAGCATCATCACTAGAGATTTGTTTTGCGTCCAAAAGAATGACAGCTCAATAGCTGCCCCACAGAAGGTATCCAATAATAGTGCAGTCCTACCAAAGCAGACTCAGCATTTGTGCCACTGTTGAACTGTTACAACTCCATTGTTGTAAATGGACTGGAGGGGGAGGGGAAAGGTTGCAGGGAAATGCACGCTGAATCTAAGCAGATAATAGGAATTCCTGCAGCTCACGGTTTACAGGTGGTGTCAGAGAGAAAGAAGAGCTGCTGCAAAAACAAACAGTCAGCTGACTGCACTGACGAGAGGAGCAAGTAGCAGCTGGCTTACTGAATCAAGTACAAAATAAAAGCAAAGGACTTTAACAGTGGACTTCCCCAATCACAACATAATGGTTTAACTCACAAACAAATCTTTTTTAAGACCAGAAACCATTGTTTCCTCTCTTTCTGCTAGAACACCAAGACTATAAAATATGACATTTTTTACCAACAGACCACAATGCAAACAGGTCTGTCCAGATCTTTGAAAAAAGATTCCAAATGGTTGGGTTTCATTTTAATAATTAAGTTTGGTTATAAGGTCAGTGAAGAACACAAAGTGAAAAGCTTCTTTAAAAAGGTAGAACCAAACCTGGATTAGCCTTTCAGATAATAATATTTCTCCATCAATATTAAAACTAGTATTGGAAATCTTCTGGAGAATATATCAGTGTTATTTTTTAAATTACTTGTTTTAAGTGTTTATATTTATGAATCAATTGTGCACTGCGATTACATAGTGCTTGCAGGTGGAGTATTTTAATGGAGGTTCCTTTGCATAGTTGCGCTTGCACTAGATGCAAATGTAGCTTATGGTTTGAAGTAATGTGGTTGTCCCTTGTCTCTGGGCTCAGTAGGATCAGGGAGCAAAGGGTTTATATAGCCTCCACCACCTGGTCCCTTTGGTCGGGATAGCTGTTCTCTTGGCAACACGTGGGCAGTTTGCTGCTAGTTCACCTTCTCATCTTGGCAGGTGGTTTGGTTGTACGGACTGGAGGCATGAAGTGACTCTCCATGGACAAATATTAGACCACTTGATTTTTTTCCCCCACTCCAAGGAGTACAAACATTACTTGTTCAGATTTTGATATATTCCACAAATACTATGACCACTTGGTTGTTATGCTAAGCTAAATTCACTTACAACAAGCAGATTCATCTTAAAAGTGAGAGCACCACTAAAATTCCACGCTGTCAGGGGAGGCAGGTGATGGAGGGAAAGGAGGTTCTCTTACTAGTAAACAGACCTAGTGAGCACCACGTTGAGTTGTCCAGAATGGAGAAACTAGTCATGAGCCTTGCGGTCTCCCAGGCTACAATATAAAAAATTCAGAATATGAAGGAATGATCTGAACTTCCTCTTGGAATTTATCTTTCTTGTTACAGTCTGTGTCATGCCACCTCAAATGGAAGGTAATGCTAGCGGGGGCCTGCCTGGGGTGCCATATATAAGGTTTTGAAATGCTACCTACGGTGGAGATACAAGATGGACAGGGTGGAGTCTCATGTGGTCTTTCAGATAAATGTAAAATCCAGACTCAAGACAGAAAACATTTGCAGTAATGTGATACTCGCACTTTGCAACTATATTTAGGTATAGTTGATAGATTTGGAAAATTAATACTCTAACCCACTTAAAAACTATCCATAATTTATTGTATAACTTAATGTTATCAAGACATTAGTACCATTCATCAGTAAATCACAAAATAACAAAAGGCCAATTTTAGCATTTCTACAGTGCTGTATGCATGATGCTGAACAATCCAACTCTCCAATGACAGCCAGAGGCTAATGAAGCGCCCAATTTCAAAATATTGACAGAACTATTTATAAAAGTAGCTAGCTTTTAACTATATTTGACAAATTATCATGTCAACAACTAATGCAATTAAACCATCCTTCACCATTCTGCATAAATAAATGACTGGTTAATAACAAATTTTGTCACTATAAGTACTTTGTATAAATACAGACTATAAAGATGTAAAAATACCAATTGCGCACAAGTATTAGCTGTGCCCTGCATATTAAGTTAGGTAAGCTAAAAAGGAAGAATGAAAATGGAAATCACCAGACTTGTTGTGTGCGATCACAGCTATTTTATACTTAACCTGGAACTGCAGGAATCGTGCACACAGGAAGCCATTTGGCCCATCATGTCTGTGTCGGCTCCATTTTTCTGACATTCTAACAATGATTTCAGTTCAACAAGTGTTTAAGACACTGTAGAGTTCTTTGGAACATCCTGAGAACATGAAAGGTGCCATGTTAATGCAGGTTTTTTTCTTTTTGAAAGAGCTATCCACTTAGTCTCAGCCCTGCTCTGTCTCCAAACCCCGCAAATTTAAACTTTTATGGATATACTGTGTAACTTTCTGCAGTTCCAAAATCTCAGTACCCATGTCCTGCCACATGAAGGCTAGGAATAAGAAACATTCCCCAAGGCAACCATATCATTGTCACTTTCCAAAATTTGGTCCATTTATCGTGATGAATCGTGATTATGATTCATGCTGCAACTTGCCTGGAGCATCATATTACGTCGGTAAGAGCCAACAAATTCTTTCTTCAGCTAAAACATTGCACACAGTAATGGTATATCCACTCCTCCAACTCTGGCCTCGTGTGCATCCCAAGTTTCTTTTGCGACAACACTGGTAGCCGTGCCTTTAGCTGGCTAAGCCATAAGCTATGAAATTCCCACCCTTTCTCTTTTTCTCCCTTCCTTTAAAGTACTCCTTAAAACCACCTCTTCAGCCAAACTTTTGGTCACCTGTCTTAATATCTCCTTATATGGCTCAGTGTCAAATTTTGTTTGATAATGTTCTTGTGAAGCCCCTTGGGAAGTTTACTATGTTAAAGGTGCTATATAAATGAAAGTTGTTGTTGTCATGTAGCATAGAATATATCACAGGGTTTATTGGGAAAAGACGTTTTGTCGTTAGTGGAATCTCCCAAGTAAGCACATAATGCCAAAAGATAAAAACAAAAAACTGCGGATGCTGGAAATCCAAAACAAATACAGAATTACCTGGAAAAACTCAGGAGGTCTGGCAGCATTGGCGGAGAAGAAAAGAGTTGACGTTTCGAGTCCTCATGACCCTTCCACAGAACTGAGCGAATATAAGGAGAGGGGTGAAATATAAGCTGGTTTAAGGTGGGGTTGTGGGGGGGGGGGGGGGGGTTGTAGGGTCAAGCAAGCTTATATTTCACCCCTCTCCTTATATTCGCTCAGTTCTGTAGAAGGGTCATGAGGACTCGAAACATCAACTCTTTCCTTCTCCGCCGATGCTGCCAGACCTGCTGAGTTTTTCCAGGTAATTCTGTTTTTGTTTAGCACATAGTGCCATGCTGATTAACATATTTTAATACAGAGCCCTGGTCGGATCACAACTCAGTTTTGTGAGCAGCTTTGGGCATCACACCCTAAGAAGGAGATATTGGCCTTAGAAGGGTTGCTGTATAGATTTATCAGAACCATACATGGAATCCAAGGGTTAAATTATAGGAAGAGATTGCACAAACTAGTGTGTATTCCCTGGAATTCAGAAGGTTAAGGGGTGATTTGATTGAAGTGTCATGGACAATTTGCTTTTATTTGCCTGTGATCAAATATATTAGTATGTTGGCATATGTATTCTCTTATCCTCAAAGTGACTGAGTCAATTTTAATAAGCTTTTGTGTATTAAAAATGAAGATGGTTACTTTATTTCTCACACAACTGCCCCGGAAACATGACATCTTGCTCACACGACTCACCCACACTATAAGGCACGCACAAAAATTAGATAAAGAACGTGGTAAAATAGTATAAAAATGAAATTTAACTCTGGTCTCTATTTCAGTGCAGACCTGATGTTTCTCGGTCAAGTTGTTACTTTCGATGAAGTGATGGTCTTGAAAATGCAGAGATGTCTCAGTAGTTGCAATCATTCCTATAGTTGATCTGCCCAGAGGTTAATTTCTCAGGTGAGCTTGAAGATGGAACAGGTTACAGGAGAGAGAGCCCCTCATTCTCTTTCAAGGTATTACGTTAGGCACTTTGACTGCTTAGTTGACTGCAGTGGTCAGGTACTTCAGCATGCCAGACTCTCTCCCCCTCTCTGCAAAACAGTTTGAATTTTCTGCTATATCTTTTAGCAGGGCACCTTACCAATACAACCTTATACCAAGTATTGAATCATGGTCCAAATAAGGTATTGTGGTAATTCAAACATCAAATATCCTTCTCCCACCTGCGGTTTTAAGTGGCTGAAACATTCTGTTTTTGACAATGCAAATTGGCATTTTTACAACAAAGTTGTCAAGGGTCTTTGTTTATCCCCTGACCAAAACCACAGGGAGTCATAATCAAATCAAAGGTTAACTTTGTCATATCGAGAGATGAGACAATTTGATCCACAAAACCGTCTGGTAGTCCATGGAGCCATCTTGAGTTCCAGTCTTTATAGCTATAAAGATTTATAATAACATCATGCAGGTACTGACAGGAGTTTTCAAGACTACTGAGAAGAACAAAGAAGATTGATATAGATAAACTATTTCCACTACTTCAGGAGTCTGTGAGTAGGGGGCATAGTTTAAACATTGTCACTTGGCAGTACAGAATCTGAATATTGCAGAAAAAAAGAGACATGCTGTCAAAGCTTTTTAAGTAGACCATACACCCCAACAAGTGGTTGATTGTATCAAACAGTACATCCCTTTGGCTGATCAAAGCAAACAAAGTACTGACCATACTCAACCAGCCCGTGCTTGCAAAATTCAAAACATAGTGTCCAACATCAGATGTAATTCTATGATTGGACAACACTCACTAAATAATCCCGATTGTGCTAAGAATTACACTAATGACCAATTTAAGATTATCAGTCGGGCTTGCAGTGTGGCTCGCTTACGCGTGCTAGAAGCTACATATAATCACACACAGGGCTGTATCCTTTGCAAACAGAAAGAACATGTCCACGCATTGCGCTTTTTAAAATTAAACAAAAGCTCGGCATCAGCCATTCCATGACTTATTTCCCATGACAGTGCCTTGACCAGAGTTGATTTGCTTGGTTTGAATTTAAACAAAAACTTGGCAGTTCACTGTCCCCTGGCATTCTCCATGGCAACGCCTCTACCAATCAGATTCCATTTACCAACCAATCAGCACCCTCTTCTCATGCAGTATAAACTGTTATTCCCTTTGAGATTCGGTATTCTTGCAATTCTGTCCTGATGAGTGCAAGACGAAAAGATTCAACAGCAGGTATCTTTTTTCAGCAATACTCAAGTTTAAAAATTGGAGCCAAACCTTTCAAGAATGAAATTAAAAAAGACTCCTTCAGCAAAGGGTGGTAGAAGTTTGGAACTCTCTTCCATAAACTGCAGTTGATGCTACATCAATGCTAACTCCAAAACTGAGATAAATTTTTGTTAGCCAAAGGTAGCAAAGGAATATGAGGCAAAGGCAGGTATATGGAGTCAGGTCAAAGATCAACCATGATCTCATTGAATGGTGAAACAGGCTTGAGGGGCTCAATGGGCCACTCCTGTTCCTATGCTCCTAACAGTAAAAGGACAGTCAAAGGGGGTTCAGTTGAGTAAGCCCAAAGAGGAGATGTTCTCTTATGGCAAAATAAGGTTCATAATACAGTAAAGAAACAATTTGAACAAAGAAAGCACAAAGATGCTTTATAAAAGGGAGTAGAGGAGCAAAGAGAATGAGAATATATTAGCAGCTAAGATAAAAGGAAACCCAGAAGTTTTCAATAAACACAAACAGTAAAATAAAAGCAAAATACTGCGATGCTGGATATCTGAAATAAAAACAAAAAACTCAGCAGGGCTGACAGCATCTGTGGACAGAGAAACAGAGTTGACGTTTAGAATCCATTTGACACTTTTTCACAGTAAAATGGTTGTCAAAGGAAGGGTGGGGGTAATCAAGCACCAAAAATGAGACTTTCTTGAAGGCAGAGGGCATGGCTGACATTCTAAAGATAGACGCAACCTATCTTCACTACAGAAGAGAATGTTGCCAATGTAGCAGTAAAAGAGGAGACAGTAGCAATACTAGATTGGATAAAAATAAAAAGGAGGTACTTAAAAAGTCCTTAAAGTAGAAAAGTCTCCAGGTTCACATGGTGTGCATCCTAGGTTATTGAAGGAAATAAGGGTAGAAATTGCGGAGGCTCTGGCCACAATATTCCAATCCTTTTTGGATATGGGAGTGGTGTCAGAAGATTGCAAATGTTACACCCCTGGTTAAGAATCGGGACAGTGATAAAACCAGGAACTAGGGGCCAATTAATGTAATGTTGGTGGTGGGTAAACTTCTAGGAATAACAAACCAGGAGAAAATTAATTGCATGGGCTAATAAAGGAAAGGTAGCACAAGTGTTAAAGAGCAAATCATGTTTGACTAAGTTGATTGATATCATTGATGAAGTAACAGAGAAGGCTGACGAGTAGTGTAGTTGATATTGTGTACATGAGCTTTCAAAAAGCTATTTAATAAAGTGTCATATCATCGACTTGTTTGCAAAATTAAAACCCATTTAATTAAATGGAGAGTGGCAGCATGGGCGCAAAAGTTAACTAAGGGATAGAAAGCAGAGAGCAGTAGTGAATTGACGCTTTTCAGAGTGGAGGGTATGTTCCACAGGAGGTGGTATTAGCCATACTCCTATTTTTGATATATATTCATGGCCTGGATTTGAGTATAAAGGACATTATATCAAATTTTGCAGAGGATACAAAACTGAAATGTAATAAACAATATGGAGGATATTAACAGACTTCAGGAGGACCTAGACTGGTGATTTGACAGATACATGAGAGACAAAATTTAATGTAGAGGAATATAAAGTGATAAGTTTTGGTAAGAAGAATGAGAAGGGGCAATATAAACTAAATGGTACAATTTTAAAGAGGATGCAGAAAAAAAGAGGCCTGGGATGTACGTGCACAAATCTTTGAAGGTGGCCGATAAGGTCAGAAGGATATGGGCTCCTTGGCTTTAATAGAGGAACAGAGTACAAAAAGCAAGGAGGTTATGCCAAGCCTTTACAAACACTGGTTAGGCCTCAGTCGGATATTGTGTCAAATTCTCGGCACCACATGTTAGGGAGGATGTCAAGACACTGGAGAGAGTGCAGAAGAGATTTCTCAGAATGGTAGCAGGGATGAGGGATTTCAGTTATGTGGAGAGACTGGAGAAGCTGGGGTTGTTATTCTTGGAGCAGAAAAGGTCGTGAGGAGATTTTGTGGAGGTGTTCAAAATCATAAACGGGTTTGCTTGAGTAAACAAGGAGAAACTGTTCCCAGTTGCAGTAGGGTTGGCAACCAAATTTAATTGGCAAAAGAACTAGAAGTGACATGAGGAAACTTGTCTTACCGCAGCAAGTTGTTGTGATCCACAATGCACTGCCTGAAAGGATGGTGGAAGCACATTCCAAAAAAATTATTCAAAAGAGAATTGGACAAATATTTGAAGGGAAAAAAATTTAACTGGATAGCTGTATGAAAGAGCTAACACAGGCATAATGGGCCAAATGGTTTCCTTCTATGCAGTGTCATTCAATGATTCCATGAAACAGATAGTTATACAATTCATGAATGGCATTTGTGGAATGCTAGCCGTCAGCATTGAGTAATACAGATTAAAATGTTAAATTCACATCCTCTAGCTTTCATACCTTTGGGAACAGGTAGAAACTTTGCAGATCATCTCATTGTTTGAACAACAACTTGTGGGAATTCACCTCATAAGAATAAATAAATCAGAATTCTATTCTGTTAGAAGATGGCTTGATGGAATGAAGGGTCTTTTCAGTTAAATGCTTCATATTTTTATATAAAAAAGCACATTATATGCCTCACGCTTCTGAAAAGTGAAGATGACATAAAAAGGGAGAAAGAAATAATTAGATAGACCTCAGTTTTCTGATCTACATTGTTTTAATGGTGGGATTAAACAATGATATTAAAAAATACTCATATGAATATTTGGACCACATTAAATTTCAAATGTTACAAAACAATGATACAGAAGGATTAAGAGGACTTCAAAGCATAGGGACAAATATTCAGCTATTTACCAACATCATCTCAACTCCAAGGTACCTTAGTACCTCAAGAACCCTATAAAGGTATGCTATACATAAACTTAATGTTTACTATCATTTATGGTTACTATTTTGATGCCTTGCTATTAAACATGTTGTAAGAAGATAACCATAGATCTCCAGACACTGACTTCTTGTTAACTTGAGTAGAAATATTACAGGAAATTATTTGACTGCGTGTAGAAGGGATATTAAAATTACATTATAACCTCTCTAGTCCAGAAATATGGAAGCACCAGTTGTCCAGAAATTTTCTGAGCACATCCAAGCATCATGTTACAGTACTTTGAGCGCAGAAACATTAAAATTTGTCGTTAAAATAAGTAAAACCATTTATTGTTGCTGCTTTTTAATGTTTTATCACAATTTTATGTTTCAGGTAAATATTTATATTTATTTTGTTTGCCTAACCACAAGTGTGTGACTCTGGAATTCTGATGTCATTCTACAATCCAGAAAATTCCAAAATCCAGAAGTGACTTGATCCCAAGCATTCTGGACTGCAGAGGTTACAATATATTTGATCAACTGATATGAAAAGTCTTTCAAAAAGCTTTCGTAATATATGAAAATTACACTGAGTAAAGCATAACTACTTTTAACAGGACAAACAGATTGTATTTATAGAACTTATTTTAATACTGCAGGATGCCCTAAGAAGCTTCACATATGATTAAGTACTTTTTCAAGAGCAGTCACTGTAATAACAGTGAAATGTGACAGGCAATATTAGGTCATTTTTTTTTTAAAGAAGAGTGTTGTTGGTTCAGGGATAAATATTGATGAGAACATTGGGAGAACTCCCCTGACCATCTCTGAACAGTGCAATAGGAGTTTTTACATCCTCCTGAGAGGACAGACACAACCTCCCACTGTACAGCACCTTACTGTCTTCTCTGGAAGGGGTTTGAAAAACAATTTACATTTATATAGCACCTTTAACGTAATGAAACAACCCAAGATGCTTCACAGGGGCATTTTAAAACAAAGAAAGACACCAAGACACATAAGGAGATATTTGATCAGATGACCAAATATTTGGGCAAAGTGGTAGGTTTCAAGGATTATCTTAAAGGAGGAAAGTTGAGGTAGAGGTGGAGCTGTGTAGGGAGGGCATTACAGAGATTGGGGCCTAGGCAACGGAAGGCATGGCCACCAATGGTGGAGCAGTTCAAATTGGGGATGCACAAGAGGCCAGAATTAGAACATTGCAGATATCTATAAGGGTCATGGGGCCAGATGAGATTACAGAAATAGGGAATGGTGAGGCCATAGAGGGATTTGAAAACAAGGATGAGAATTTTAATCCAATCTCGCTTGACTGGGAGCCAATGTAGGTCAGCAAGCACAGGGATGATAAGTAGCATGGCACTTGCTGTGAGCTCAGACATGGACAGCAAAGCTTTGGATTACCTCAAGTTTACAGAGGGTAGAATGTGGGAGACTAACCAGGAATATGCTGGAATAGTCACATCTAGAGGTAACAAAGGCATGGATGAGGATTTAAGCAGCAGAGGAGCTGAGACACAGAAGTTACAGAAGTGGAAATAGATGGTCATAGTGATGGCACAAATGAGAGGCCATAAGCACAATGTCAGATCAAATGTGACACCAAGATTGTGAGCAGGCTGGCTTAATCTCACACTGTTGCCAGGGAGATGGATGGAGTTGGTAACTGGGGAATGGAGCTGGGCCTTGGACCAAAAACAGTGGTTCATTCTTCACAATATCCAATTGGGGAAAATTTCTGCTCATCCTGTATTGGATGTCAGATAAGCAGTCCAATAATTTAGCACCGATGGAGGAGTCAAGGAAGATGGTGGTGAGCTAGGGCTGGGTGTCATCAGCACACATGTGAAAAGTAACACTGTGCCTTTGGAGAATGTCGCCAAGGGGCAACATGTAGATGAGAAAAAGGAGGGGAGTCTAAGGATAGATCCTTGAAGGGATACCAGAGGTAACAGTGTGGGTGCAGCAAGAAAAGTCATTGCAAGTGATTCTCCAGCTACTATTGGAAAAGTAAGAATGAAGCCAGGTGAAAACAGTTCTATCCAATTGAATTACAATGGAGAGGCATTAGTGGAGGATGGTGTGGTGGTCAATTGTGTCAACGGCTGCAGAGGGGAGGGGAGAGTTGGCCTTTGTCACAGCCACATAGAATGTCTTTTATGACTTTGATAAGAGCTGTTTCTGTATTGTGGTAGGAGTGGAACCTGATCGGAAGGAATTAAACATGAAGTTCCGGAAATGATGGGGAAGGATTCGGGAGACGACAACACATTCAAGGACTTTGGAGAGGAAAGGGAAGTTAGAGATGGGACGCTAGTTTGCAAGAACAGTGGGATCAAAGGTTGATTTCTTGAGGAGACAGGTGATGATTTAAAGGAGGAAGGGACAACACCTGAAGAGAAAATGCTACTCCTGACTTGAGAGGTGGGAATGCTGGCATTTTAATTTTCATGTATAAAACAAAACTCAAGTTCTACAAACACAAGTGAATTACATTTGTCTTTCAAATCTGTACCTTAAAATAAATAATTCACCACTAAGGGGGCAACTTTTTTTTTTAAATGGTTTTTGTTTCAACACTTCACACAGTTTAAATGCATAATTCTCCTTCTGTTAAGCTGTTAATAGAGCAGAGGAACTATGTCAATCAATTCTACAATGCAATGTGTGATGCCACCAGTTATATGGGAACTACCTGTAGGCAGCTATCACATTACTGGGAAGTGAAAAGTGACACCACATCCAATGTAATAAGAACAATACTTTATGAAAAAATAGCTGCATGTAATATGATTTTTATTCCTACTTGTGAAACTACCCAACTCACACATGGAAACTAAATTCATATTACAAAGCATTGATTGAAGTAAGCTTACACACAACCTATGAATCAAATTATACAATTATTGTTTAAAGAAATATGAACAATTTATAGGCTTGGGAATGAAACACATTCTGAAGCAATGCCAGTTAGACTAAATTCAAATAATAAATTTGGTGGGGGTAAGGCAGGGAAATAATTACCAACATTTGACTTGAAAACAACTTGGCCCATTTCTTTACATAATGAGTTGTTATCCAGGGACAAAGAAACAGCATCTCTATGTGGGACAGAAAAAGACAAACCTATTTAATTAAGATTCACAATAGTCAAAGAAGGTGGTGGTAGTGGTCACACGTCCAAGTGATTGTCCAGTGATCTCATGAGGTTTACGACTTCAGCCAAAGATCATGTGAAGGTGTAGAACATAAACACAGTACTATGGGAATATATATGCCTAAATAAATTACTTTACCATCACATTTGAGGTATATATTAAAGTCAGCTGTTCATCATATTGTGGGGATATATGCCTTAGAGAATTCTCTGCATTTGGCTAAGCTCTTTGACAGGTGGGAGATGAGGTTCAGGTAATGTATCTGCCCAAGTTTCCTAGCAGTCAATGTAAGAATCCAAGGAACTTCTCCACTGGTCGCAGGTAGAACAGTTAGAATGTTATCACATTGTCTGAATGTCAAGTCATCCTGTCCCAGCAAACAGTTTTTTTATATATAGAGTCATTATAGACAAGAGGCCATTTGGCCCATCATATCTATGCCAGCTCTTTGTAGAACAATCCAGTCAGTCCCATTCCCCCATTCTATCACTGTAGTCCTGCAAGTTTATTTCCCTCAAGTGTCCAGTTAATTTCCTTTTGAAAACATTGATCATCTCTGCTTCCATCACCTGATAGGCAGTGTTCCAGATCATTCCCTCTTTTAAGTCCTTCTTCAAATTCCCCATTGTATCTCTTGCCCAAAATCTTAAATCTATGTCCCTTAGTCCTTGTACCATCAGCTAATGGGAACAGCTTTTCTTTGCATATCTTATCTAAATCTGTCATCCTATAAACCTCAATCAAATCTCCCCTCAATTGCCTTTGCTCCAAATTGCATTTCTACAGTGTCTCTCACCACATCCTAAAGCATTCCACAGCCAATGAAATAATTTTTAAATGTAGTCACTGATTCAGTACTGTATTGTAGGAAACAGGACAGCCAATGAAGGCATAAACCTGAAACAAACCAATATCCAAGATCTTTACATGGCCACTATTTAACAAGCCTCACTGAAAATGTTGGTCCGAAGCCATGTAAGATTCAACAAAGCACTGCAGCTGCTCTGTAGAATCTATTAATGAGAGTTAACCTAGACCTCTGTTTCATTTCTTATGCTTTTACTGTGCATATGCTTCCATTTCTATTCAATCCCTCATGTTGATGAGGGTTTCGGAATAGGCATTACTCACATGCATTTGGAGACTTCAGATTTGAATGAGATTTAGACTATCTTCGTACTGGGTGGAGCCGAAAACAAATAGCTATTCTAAGTATCGAAGTTGGTAATCACCCTCTCCCCACCACCCCCCCCACCCCCCAAGTGTTTTCTTTCACCCCCTCCACCATGAACTGCAATCACCACACAACGCTCCTTTAAGAAAGGATCGTAGTTAGTAAACTGGAAGCAGCATGCCAACATTTTTCTAATTGGTTAAAAAGAAAGTTTGCTGCCCTATAACTGGCAGCACGATGGAAGTTATGGTTTCCAAGGACAAGCACATCTTTGGCCGGGTCTCGATACACTGGAGGGAAGAGAGAATTCGGGGAAACAAACAGAAACTCAAGACGTTATCCTCTCTGCAACAGCTAATGTTTACAATATTCATCAAACTGGAAGCAGGAGGACCGCGCCCGCTGAAGCTCGGACACATCACAGATACAGACCTAAACCAAAAAAAAAGTTCCTGCAATGAATGTTTCCTTAATTTAAAACATGTCCTTTACTCATATCAAGTGAACTTCGGCAGGCTGGTTCATTTCGTGCCACCTTTGAAAGCTGCTGCACACAACTCAAGACAATTTCAGCGTCTGTAACAGTCTCTCTGGGCTTACGGTGGTTCTTTAACAAAAAAAACCTCACACAGCACCAAGTAAATTTGGATTTAACCTTCATCTCGGCTAGTCATTAAATATTCGATGTAAAGCGTTCAGACCTCAGGGTGTGTGTGTGTTGAATAGTCAGTGAACAGAATCACTCTGCTTGTCTTGTACGGATTAACCTGAGATATGTGAAGCATATGGCTGTTAACCTTTGATTCATCGCCCTACCCCTCCCCAAACTCCATCTGATGCCAAATCCAGCAAAACAACTCAATGGAAGTTAATTATGGAGAGGGCGGAGAGAATTCAAATCATTTTATGATCGAAACACTTAAAGGAAAATGATAATGCAATTACTTGGCACAATAAATGGAAAACTTTCTGGTAGGTAATGAGAGTGAAGAGGATGCAGACTTGAGCACTCACCAGGACCACCACAAACCTCTCCTCCAGCTCACTGGGCTCGGGCATTGGCAGTTTCAGGGGCATAGAGTGAGCCCGCAGATCCGTGTGTTGGGAATCCATACTTCCAGCGTTTCCCATGACTGTGCCCCCGGACCGTGCCGATTTCCAGCCTTTCCTTTTCTTTCCGAACACCGAATCAAAGGCAATGCAAAAAAAATCCCGCTCTGATCTTCCTCACCGCCCTCCTTCTCCTTCCCCAAGCTTCAGCACACACACTCTCTCTCTCTGTCTGTCTCTGTCTCCCCGCCTGGAATCTCAGCAGCCAACACCAAACCCACAATGTGTCTGCAGATCTCCCTCTCCCTCCACCATCATAGCAGCCCCTGCAAGACAAACCGCCGGTACAGTGGCTGCTCTCTCATTCTTCTCTCAACCCCTTTTCCCTGCTGACTGTCGGACGGAGACAGAGGGTCGGGTCTAGCTGTTCCTTACACAGTCTGGGCACCACTCCCCGTGTGTGCAATGCATGATTCAGCTGAGCAGTGCAGCCAGCTAATCCCCAGCTCCATTCACACAATAAGCGCTTTGATCAGAGACACACCGACAACCACTCACCCCGAGCAGCGTTTGCGCAACGTACACACCATAGGGGTGGGAGGGCTTTGGATAAGCTTGCTGGGAATTGTAGTTCTCTGTATGATGTTGAAATTTATTATAAGAGATCTCTCTGAATGTTACCGCATTGTGATGTGTTCAAAGCCTCCAGGGAGGAGGTTAATTTTCATTTATTGTGTCTGTTTGTTTATTGAATCTCTTTCACACTTTCCACAACAAAATAAACCTCATGCATTGTGATTTTGAGCAGGGACTCGATGTATATTAAGCTGTAATTTATACTCTGCACAGACTATGGGGACCTATTTCTTCCTTTATGAATAAAATGCTTGCAATTAGATACAAATGAATGAACTTTATTTGGCGCCTTCCACATCCTCAGAATATCCAAAGTGCCGATAAAAGACTTGCATTTATATAGTGCCTTTCACGACCTCAGAAAGTCCCAAAGCGCTTTGTAACCAATTAAATATTTGTGAAATGTAGTCATTATTATAATGTAGAAAATTGGCAACTAACATGAGCACAGGCAGCTCCAAAATAAATCATCTGTTTGAGTCGTGAGGGATAAACATTGGCCAGGATACTCCTCCCCTGCTCTGCTTCAAAATAATGCCATGGGACCTTCTACATGCACATGGAAAGGTTTGACTTAATGTATCAATCAAAAGACAGCAACTCCAATAATATGCAGTGGATAACAGCCTAACCTGCCCAAACTTTCCTCATAAGACAATCCACCCATTCCTAGTATGAGTCTAGTAAACCTTCTCTGAACTGCTTCCAACACATTTACATCTTTCCTTAAATAAGGAGACCAATACTTTACACAATACTCCTTCAGTACTGCACTGAGGTGTCAGCCAGGAATATATGTTCAATTGCTTGGATGAGACTTAAAACCACAGTCTTTTAACTCAGGGTCAAAGAGTGGCAGCACCCAGTCAAACAGGGTAAGGGGGTAATTGTCTTTATATTGTAGAAGAATTGCAAGCCCAATCAGGATAATTGACGCATGCTATTTTGATTCTGAAGTTTCTACGCAATCTGAATTCTTTGGCTGGCTGGTTTTTCACATTAGCATTAATTAGGACTCGGCTTTAATAATGTTTCATTGTCATTTTTTAAGCACCAAATTTGGCATGCAATCAACATAAATAGCACACATTTTGTGCATTGAATACAATGGCCCAGTAATGGTTTTACAAAGCTCATTTCACTAACCAGGAGATCAGAGTAAAGATTTTTAAGAGTGTGAGGCAATTTAATGTCTGTAAGTGTGAGATATCATGTTTTGAAAGGAAAACAAAGAATCAGTGTATATATTTAACAGAGAGACATTGAAGGGTGTAGATACATCTAAGGGTTCTAAAGGATAATTCCAGGAAAATGTTTGTGCAGGGTAGATAAAGCCACAAAGAATACCAACAGCATTCTTGGCTTTATAAATAAGGGTGTAAAATATAAGGGTAAATAAGTAATGATGAATTTATAGAAACATTGGTTAACTTGCAGTTAGAATAAAAAGTGCAAGTTAGACACTCCATAAAAGAGCCGAACAGGTAAAATGGGCTGAGTGGCCTCCTTATGTGATGAAAAAAAGAAAGGAAAAAAGGATATACAAATGGAGCAGAAGTAGGCCTTTCAACCCCTCAAGCTTGCTCTGCCATTCAATAAGATCATGGCTGATCTGATTGTAACCTCTCACCTACCTCCATGAACCTTTCACCCCCTTGTTAATCAAGAATCTATGTAGCTCTGCCTTAAAAATATTCAAAGACCCTGCTCCCACTGCTTTTTGAGGAAGAGAGTTCCAAAGAATCACAACCCTCTGAGAGAAAAAAACTTCTCTTCATCTCTGCCTTAAATGAGCAACCCCTTATTTTTAAACCATGGCCCCAAGTTCTAGATTCTCCCACAAGAGGAAACATCCTCTCCACACCCACTCTGTCAAGACCCCTCAGGATCTTAAAGGTTTGGATCAAGTTACCTCATACACTCCTAAACTCCAGCCTAACCTGCCCAACCTCTCCTCATAAGACAATCCACCCATTCCAAGTATGAGTCTAGTAAACCTTCTCTGAACTGCTTCTATTACATTTACATTTTTCCTTAAATAAGGAGATCAATACTGTACACAGTAATCAAGATGTGGTCTCACCAGTGCCCCGTACAAACTGAAACATAACCTCCCTACTTTTGTACTCAATTCACCTTGCAATAAACAATAACTTTCTATTACTTTTCCTAATTATTTGCTGTGCCTGCATACAAGCCTTTGTGATTCATGCACTAGGACACCCAGATCCCTCTGAACCTCAGGGCTCTGCAATCTCTCACCATTTAAAGAATATGCTTCTTTTTATTCTTCCTGCCAAAATGTGCAGTTTCACACTTGCCCACATTATACTCCATTTGCCAGGTCTTTGCCCACTTACTTAACCTATCCTATGTCCCTTTGTAGCCTCCTTATGCCCTCTTCACAATTTAATTTCCTACCTATCTTTGTGTTGTCAGAAAATTTAGCAACTATATCATCTGTCCCTTCATCCAACACTTTTATATAAATTGTAAAAAGTTGAGGCTCCGGCACTGATCCCTGTGGCACACCACTTGTTATATCCTGCCAACCAGAAAAAGACCCATTTATGGCTACCCTCTGTCTCCTGTTAGCTAGGCAATCTTCTATTGATGCCAATATGTTACCCCCTACACCAAGAGCTTTTATTTTCTGCAATAACATTTGATGCATCATCTTATCAAATGCCTTCTGTAAATCTATGTACAGTACATCTACCAGCTTCCCTTTACCCACAATACGTAATTCCTTCAAATATCTCTGATAAATTGGTTAAACATGATTTCCTTTTCATAAAACTATGTTGACTCTGTCTGATTGCCTTAAACTTTTCTTAGTGCCATGCTATAACATCTTTAATAATAGCTTCTAACATTTTCCCTATGAAAGGTGTGGAGCTAACTGGCCTGTTGTTTTCTGCTTTCTGTCTCCCTCCCTTTTTGAATAAAGGAGTTACATTTGCTGTTTTCCAATCTCATGGAACCTTCCCTGTATCTAGGAAATTTTGGAAAATTCGAACAAATACATCAACTATTTCACTATAGGCACTTCTTTCAAGACCCTAGGATGAAGTCCATCATTAGTCATTAGAAAGCATTTAACATTTACCCACCATGTTTTTGCCAGAGATGGGAAATTATAGTTAAGAAGTGAGTCTTAACATACTGGGTCTATTTCAACAGGAGCACAGCAAGCTAAGAGAACTTCAATAGGGGTTATTAAACTATGAGGGTTTTTGATAAAGTGAATAATAAGTAAATGAATGATAAAATGATAATGCAGAAACACTATTTCCTCCGGTTGAGGAGTCAGTGGCAAGGGATCATCGATTTAAAATGTCACAGAGTGAGCAGAGAAATTAAGAAAAATGTCTTTTTACAGCAGGTTGTTGGACCATGGAATGTTTTACCACAGGAATTAGTTGAGGCAGGAATTATTGCGACCTTTATCAGAAAACATGAAAAATTCAAGCAGGGTAAAGCACAAGGCTGTGGAGAAAACCAGGCTGTGGTATTAATTTTGGATTATTCTAGCACACAACCTGTACAGAGACAACAAACTGAATGATCTTGCTCTATGGTGTAAACATAACAATTACTACTTTCCTATATGTTCATATACTACTTTGTGTTACAGTCATGTTCATATTTTGTCGAATACTCCCTTGGCATAGAGTTCACTCTATCAGTGACCTAATGACTTGCTTACCCCTTTCATGAATAGATGGGAGCTCTCAGACTTGGCTCAGTGGTAGCATTCTCGCCGCTGAGTCAGAAGATCACAAGTTCAAACTCCATTCCAGAGACTGAAGCACGTAATCTGGGCTCACACTTCAATGCAGAATTGGGGGAGTGCTGCACTGTTAGATGTGATAGCTTTCAACTGGGATATTAAACCAAGGCCCTGGCTTCACTCTTAAGTGAATGTAAAAGATTCCAAGGTAGGATGTGAAGAATAGCACTGTTTTAGTATCCTAGCCAACATTTATCCATCAAAAAACATTATTTTTAAAAAAATATCTGATATTTAGCTCATTACTTTTTGCATAGTGGCTTACATTATTCCTTCTGTTACAAGTGGCAAGAACTTGCAGGTCTTCATTGTTAATCAGGATATTGTTACCAAAATCATTACGCATTTCACAATTGGATTAATATTTACAGTGGTTGAGAGGCTTATTAATTGCTAGAGAAGCATTAAGGGGTTATTAGTGCAGATGCCTCATGACTAAGTTACTCATTGCTGCAGTCTCTTAAGGTGGTGGGACAGGTAGATAAGGTGGTTAAGAAGCAATATGGGATCCTTGCCTTTATTAGCGGAGGCATAGAATATAAGAGCAGGGATGTTATGCTGGAACTGTATGAAATGTTGGTTAGGCCACAGCTAGAGTATTGCATGCAGTTCTGGAATCTGCATTATAGGAAGGATGTGATTGCACTAGAGGGAGTGCAGAGGAGATTTGCTATGATGTTGCCTAGGCTGGAGAGTTCTAGTTATGAGGAGCGATTGGATAGACTGAGGTTATTTTCCCTGGAGCAGAAGAGATTGAGGGGGGGGGGCATGAATGAGGTGTACAAAATTATGAGGGGCGTAGATAGGGTAGACAGGAAGGAACTTTTTCCCTTGGTGGAGGGATCAATAACCAGGGGGCATAGATTTACGGTAAGGGGCAGGAGGTTTAGAGGGGATGTGAGGAAGAATTTTTTCACCCAGAGGGTGGTGGGAATCTGGAACTCACTGCCTGAAAGGGTGGTAGAGGCAGAAATCCTCATAACATTTAAGACGTATTTGGGTGTGCACTTGCGATGCCATGGCATACAAGTCTATGGGTCTAGTGCTGGAAAATGGGATTAGAATAGTTAGGTACTTGTTTGACTGGCGCAGACTTGATGGGCCGAAGGGCTTTTTTCTGTAGACCTCTGTGACTCTATGGCTAATTAAATATTTGAAAACCTTGTGTTCCTGCAATTTGAATAGCATTATTAACAGCCATTTTTTCACTTGTTTTCCCTTTAAGAATTCTGGATTCACAGTTCATATATTTCAGCTCTTCTAAATGTCATTAAAACTTTTAAAACAGATCATATCCAACAATACATTTTATTGGACAATTTTCTTGAATGCATCTTCCCCCAAAAAACCCAGCAATTTTAATAAGAATGTACAAGTTCTCTAAAACAGTTGTCATTATCTTTCAATTCTCCCTCCTATTTTCATTGAAAAGTCTGGACTGGGAATTGATGTGCCAAAATTCAGTTCCTGACTCATCCCTGTAACCACAATATCCTGTTCAATACCATTTACACATTCAAAACATTACTCAAGTTAGGAGGGACTAACTTCACACTGCATTATATGTGGTATAAGGTATCACAAATAGGAACAGCATTAGTCAAAACATGAAACGCATACTCCCACATCTGATTCATACACAGCTACGCACAGCTAGCCCTGACTAAACATTAAATCACAAGTGGGAACATCACTACCGGTTCATTGGATGCAACTTAATAATAATGGGCAGAATTTTGCCCTTGGCAGGCAGGCTCAGCGGAAAGCAGACTGCTGCCTGCGATCGGCATGGCACCGTAATTTCACGCTGGCGGGCCAATTAAGGCCCGCCCAGCATGAAAGGCGGATGGGGAAGCTCCGAGAAGGGCCAGGCGGGAGCAGCGGCATTAAGTCCACCAGGTCCAATGGCAACCCAGCGGCTGATTCTAAAACAGCCCGGGCAGCCCCCTGGAAGGCTGCCAAGAAATTTCGCTGAAGTCTCGGTGCATTCCAGTGCAGTTGGACATGGCAGGCAGGAGGGCAGGTCAGCAGGGCAGTTGGCTCCGTGTTTCTCCAATGAGTGCCTCGCTGCCCTCCTGGAGGACGTGGCAGCCAGGAGGGAAACTCTTGCCCCCTGAGACAGGAGGAGGCTCCTATCTCTCACCTAAAAGGCCTGGGAGGATGTGGCATCCTGGGTGAGCAGCCACGACGTGATGAGGTGCACATGGGTGCAGTGCCAGAAGCACTTTAACAATCTCCTGCAACCGGGAAGGGTGAGTACTGTGTTGGCATGGGTCAGTGTGCAGAACAGTTAAGGGCTGGCCATCTCCCTGTGGACATCAGGGGTGTTAGAGTCTGAATGGCAAATGTCAATGACACAGGAGCTGGCCAAGAGGGTGAATCCTGGCTGCTTGGACTGAGTGCCTTGCAGCGCAAGGGCCATGAATTGGCTGAGCCCTGCGAGGTGTTCCTCAGCTGGGGTTGGTGAGGCTACAATGCTGATGCAGGTACAGGGTGGACTAATCACTGTTTTTCTACCCTTTCAAGAGAAGACATCCCATAACAATATTGAGGGGTTGTGGACTGGCAGGGGATCCCCACAGCTTCTAATTCTGAAGCGCTATGAGCAGGAGGCACTGGAGCTCAAGAGGCACCATGCACCTCAGTCAAGCAGCAGCGGTGAGGTTGGGGTGCCAGATGATGCTAAGAGTGCAGTGCACTGAGGTGAGAATGTTGGCTATTGCATCCATTCTAGTATTGAGGTGAGCCTCAAAACTGGATAATGGAAAGATGGGGGCACCATGACGCGTGTCTCATCAGGGTGCCTGGCATGCACAGTCACAGTGTCATGACTTAAAGTAATGATACATCCTTCTCCCTTTTAGGCTCACCAGCAGGCGGTCGCAATGAGGAGCCTGATGGCCCACTTCTGACCCCGGAGGACCACTGTGCTGAGCTCGCACCGGTGTCACACCCTCTCTCTGTCAAGCAGGCATTACCACAGATACCAGTACTCACTGGGCATAAGATCGCCATCTAGTGTCCTGGTGCACGTTGGTGAGGGCAATTCACACTCGCTTGAGGTGCAGGTGGAGACAGAGAGTGCCCAAGGTGCTGGCAGTTGGATGACTTTTGGGGACCTGGGCAATGGTCGGTCGATGGCTGATAATGTACTTCTGGAGTTGTCCATTAGGCAGCAGATGCTGGAAGTCCAGTGGCGTGTGCGGGAGGACCTGGCGGTTTACATGAGGGAATGCGTGCCATGGTGTTCATTTGGGAGGAATCCCTGTGGAGCATGACCACTACGTTGACTCTCATGACTGAGTGCAATACCTCCTCCATGTGGAAAGGCTGCTCCAGAGACTCAATCCCCAGAGTGCATCCCCAGCTATAACAACTGTCACTGGCCTCTTGCTTTGAATGAAGGAAGTGGGGAGAATGCTGGACAATCCAAACTCTCCCATCCCAAGTAAACAGGGTATAATTCAAGATTGCCAAAGTGGTGACAGTATTCAGGACAACCAGACATTAAACGAGGGTGAAGATGTTGTCCAAGGAGCACAAGCTGAGATTAAATGGACCTTTGCCTTCGAACAGATACTGGCATCACTGTTAAATGAGCCAGTTTTGGTCACATTTTTTGAGAAATGTGGGATGCACTGGGGATGTACTTGGACCTGCAAGCCCACAAACTGGCAATGACCTCAGCTGGTCAGTGTCAGTGTTGGGAGATGAATTGGGCACCCAGTATTCCAGCTAGGTGCCCATCCATCAATGGTAAGCAGGGAGGTCCAAAGCAACCGCACGTTGGCTCATGAGCTGCCTGTCGTCTTTGTGGGCTCCTCTCAGGGCACTCCGGATGACGCCTATAGCTCCTCCGCCCCTCTACCAGTGACTGTGGCATCTGATGAGGCTGTGGCAACTGGGTAGATGCCATTCGTGCCACTGGCCACTCCCTCCCAGGCAGGGCCAGCACAGGCTCCACGGGCCAGAGGATGACCGCTAAGGTCATCAAGGCCAACAAGACAACAGAATGAGCAGGTTGTCTCCAATGCCAGTGCCAGCGAGGGGGGAGCACTTAGATGTAGCACCTGCAAACGTAAATGTAAAGCACCTTAAGCACAAGACGGCCTTATCACGGGTGATATTTTGATCCCCCATTTTGCTTTAACTTTTTTAAAGGTGTGATTAAGAACACCGGTTAATGTTCATTTCAGCAATCTTTCACATTCACAATTAAATGAGATGTTATTTTGAGCTATTGGCCGCTGTATGCTTCATTTGTTCTGTAGGTGCAGAGAAGGCCATTATGTAACGATAGACATGTGTCACCTTAAACTTTATTGACAGGCACAGAGTGTATGTTGTTGGTCAAGGAAATGGTCCTGTCAGGGATCGAGTATGGAGCCTGCAGCCCTGGTATGTGGTGGTAAGTTGTTACTTGGTAGGTGCTGATTCTTATTTGGTAGGCCAGCTGAAGGAGCGTTGGATCAAAGCATCCCAGGTGTCCCTGCACCCCTAGGTTACCCAGGTCTGCGTCTATGCCTTCAGCGTTCTCCTCACCATGCTCATCCTCAGACTCACTACTGGACTCATCATCTGTGGCCTGCACAGCTGCATCAACATCCTCTTCCTCCACTGGATCCCCCCTTACCAGTGCCAGACTGTGGAGAGCGCAGCATGTAACCACTATCAGTGACACATGATCTGGGAGGTATTGCAGTGGCCCCCCAAATGCTCCAGGCATCAGAAGCGCATCTTGAGAAAATCTATGGTTCTCTCTACCACCACCCTTGTGGAGGCATGACTCCTGTTGTACTGTTGCTCGGCCTTTGTTCTTTGGTGGCGGAGAGGTGTCATGAGCTGCCTTTTGAGGGTATAGCCTTTGTCACCCAGCAGCCATTCATCCAGTCAGGGTGGAGCACTGAAGAGCCTCAGCATCTGGGAGTGCCTCAGGATATAAGCGTCATGGGATCTGCCTGGGTACCTTGCACAAACTAGCAGAATCTGCATCTTGTGGTCACACAATATCTGCACATTCATGGAGCGGAATCCTTTCCTGTTGACAAAAGCACCCGGCTGACCCGCTGGCAACTTGATGGCCACATGTGTGCAGTTGATTGCACCGTGAATACAGGGGAATCCAGCAATCGCTGCAAAGCCTCTGGCTCGCTCTGCCTGGCTGGTCTCGTCCATACGGTAATGAATGAAAGTCAATGTACACCTGAGCAGAGCTTCTGTCACCAACTTGACACAACTGTGGACAGCTGATTGGGAGACTCCACACAGTTCTCCTACTGAACCCTGGAAAGAACCGGAGGCATAGAAGTTGAGGGTCACTGTGACCCTCAGTGCCACTGGCATGGGGTGTCCACCCACACAGTCAGAGCTGATCTCAAGCCCGATCCTCTGACAAACAGAAGTCACTGTCTCCCTTGAGAGATTGGGCCTCCTTCGGTATTGCACCTCGGGCATATTGAGGTAGCTGCATCGCAGCCTGTATACCCTGGCAGCAGGATAGTGGCATCTTCTGTAGCCCCTTCTGCTTTGGACTACCAGCTGGCCCTGCACCCCTTGTGCCTGAGCCTCTCCTCCCACAGGTCGCTCCCCTGGTAGCTGCATAGGGACATCTGGTCTCCTCCCCCTTCTGCCCCTCTCTTCCTCCTCAGAGGAGGTCCCACCAACAGAGGCCGCAATCCCCATCACCAGGGCCCTCACGGTCTGAATCCTCTAGGGCCCTGGAAGACACAAATGAATCCTGAAATGAAGCCTAGAAATGCTCAGAATGCAGCTCTGAAGCGAGATGAAACTGTCCAGTTCACAAAATCAACCAGCAGCACATGATCTCCAGAACTCCTCACAACTCATATTGACAATGCTGCCTACCCTTTTTTTCCCACCTGTGGATGAGGTTTTGCAAATTTTGGCCTGCTCACCTGCCCGTTTTGCCCGTTGGACAGCTGAAAATTCACACGGGCTATGTAAACCCAGAGACAATTGGTGTGTCAAAGGCCTTAACAAGCCTCTTAATTAATGGCAGGCATGCTTCCATCTCCCTCACCCGCCTGCCTAGTGCAATATCGCGAGAGTGCATGTTGACATTGGAGCACTCAGCCAACATCAACACGTGTCATTTCACGCTTGAGTGGGTCAGGCACACGCCTGCCTGCCACTTGAAAATTTCTGCCCAATATTCATTGACATCTATTAATGATTATAGGTATCGCAATATAAATAATAAACAGTAGGCCATTATTACTAATCATGTAACATGATGCAGCATGGTAAAATTGCATTCCTACTTGTGTATATTACATATACTCTAAAGCAGGTCCCCAAAACATCCAGATCAAGAACAATTATTAGAAAACTGGACTAGCAAATTTTGAACTCAATCACTTTGCCTGGAATCAAAGAGAATCAAGGCTGCTTAAAGAAATAAATCTCCACTCCTCCCACCAATCTGGGCATTAGGTGCTCAGTGGATGTAAAAGATCCTGTAGAACTATTTGAAGAAGAGCAGATGAGTTCTCCTGGTGTTGTGGCCAGCATTTATTCCTCAGGCAATACCAGCAAAACAGATTGATTGGTTATTTATCTCAAATACTTAATTTGCTGTTTGTGGAATTTTGCTGTACACAAGTTATCTACTGTGTTTGTCGACATAACAACAGTGGCTACACTCCAAAAATAACTCATTGGCTGTGGAGGAATTTAGGATGTCCTGAGGAAATGAACAATGTAATATAAATACAAGTTCTTTCCTTTCTTTCAGTTGATTTTTCAAAAGATTCATTATCATGGTTATGAGCTCAGGCCAGTTGAGCAGTTTAGCCCGAAAGAAACTCTGTGATAAAGATACTTGGAAGAAGTTGGGCAGCTATCAACCATCAGGATTAAACATCATTTCTATTACCCTAACTGCTAATTGGTTCATTAGTAGACACAACTAAAACCCTCTCCTGAATACAGGAAAGCAATCTTTGGCCAAGGATTAAGTATGAATTATTTGCAAATGATATGCATTTTAGGCCATTGTACGGGTATAAAGACAATATAGGGCACTTCATATATATGGCACAGATCACCTCTTTGCATCCCACACTGCCACAGATTTTATTAATCTTAAAATCTAAATAAATGACAGAATTTTCATACAAATGAATATTATTTGCAATCATAAATTCTATAATTTAAAAATAATTATAGTATACGAACTTTAATATCTATTATTTGCTAATTACAAGTTACAAGGTTTCCAGACAAAGTATTCACCATCTATGCTCTCTGACCTGTCTTCCAAGACTGTATAATCTTGTATACAGTCCTTATTGTGTTAACCTGCCATTTATTTTCAATTACCTTTTTATAAGCTTTCTCTTCTTTCCTGTGCCTATAATACCTGCTGTGCATTCTTGACATTTCCAGTGTCTTTGGTGTGGATATTAACAGGCGCAAGTTAATTGGGTAAGGGGCTAGAGTTTTGGATGGGAAGCCTGGAAGTTGCTGTTTCCTTGCATGCTGTGGTGTTTTAACTGTGGACTGCACAACTTGTGCCTTTTGCCCTTAGAAGCATAGGTACATTTTCCGGCCTGTCATGGTGGGACCCGCCGCAGGAGATTTAGCGGCCCAGCCAAAAGTCCATTGACTTTCAGTAGGACTGGACGACCCCAGTGCCGGGTGGGGCTGGAAAATCCGCCCACCTCCCCCTCATATAGTGCCTTGAGTCTGTTCCACCAATCAGTGAGATCATGGCTGATCTGGGGCCTAACGGCATATACCTGCCTTTGCAGCCATACACCTTAATACTTCTGGTTAACAAAAATCTATCAAACACAGATTTAAAATTAACCACTGACTCAGCATCAACTGTTATTTGTGGAAGAGAGTTCCAAACTTATACCACCCTTTGTATGTAGAAGTGTTTCCTAATTTCACCCCTGAAAGACCTGGCTCTGATATTAAGGCTATATCCCTAATCCTAAAGTCCCCAGCAAGTGGAAATAATTTCTCTCTATCTATTCTATCAGTTCTCTTTAATATCTTGAAAACTTCAATCAAAACACCCCTTAACATTCCAGGGAATACAATAATAGCTTGTGTCATTGCTCCTTCTAATTTAATGCTTTGAGTCTAGATTTCATTCTGGTAGACCCACACTACACCCTCTCCAAGGTCAATACACCTTTCCTAATGTGTGGTGCACAGAACTGCTCACAATACTCCAGGCGTGGTCTAATCAAAGTTTTGTAGAGCCATAGCAAACTCTGCCGCTTGTATCCTAGTCCTCTGGATTTAAAGGCCAGCACTTCATTACCCTTTCTGAATATTTTCTGCATCTGACCATGACGTTTTAATGATCTGTGTACCTGGACCCCCAAGACTCTTTGGACATCCACTGTTTCTAGCTTTTCACCAGTTAGAGTGTCATCTGTTCTATCTTTTCTAGGTCCAAAGTGAATGATTTTACATTATCCTACATAAAAATTGATTTGGACCAGTTTTGTCTATTTGTTAATCTACTAAACCTCCCCACCTCTCTATCTCACTCTCCTCCTTTAAGACGCTCCTTAAAACCTACCCCTTGGACCAAGATTTATTTATGTGACTTAAATGTTATATTTTGTTTTATAATGTTCCTGTGAAGCACATGTTTTATTATAAACCCAAACAGAATTACCTGGAAAAAGTCAGCAGGTCTGGCAGCATCGGCGGAGAAGAAAAGAGTTGACGTTTCGAGTCCTCATGACCCTTCGACAGAACTTGAGTTCGAGTCCAGGAAAGAGTTGAAATATAAGCTGGTTTAAGGTGTGTGGGGGGGGGGGGTGGCGGAGAGAGAGAGAGAGAGAGAAGTGGAGGGGGGGGTGTGGTTGTAGGGACAAACAGGCAGTGATAGAAGCAGATCATCAAAAGATGTCAACAACAATAGAACAAAAGAACACAAAGGTGTTAAAATTGGTGATATTATCTAAACGAATGTGCTAATTAAGAATGGATGGTAGGGCACTCAAGGTATAGCTCTGTTGGGGGTGGGGAGAGCATAAAAGATTTTAAGATTTTTAAAAATAATGGAAATAGGTGGGAAAAGAAAAATCTATATAATTTATTGGAAAAAAAAGGAAGGGGGAAACCGAAAGTGGGTGGGGATGGGGGAGGGAGCTCACGACCTAAAGTTGTTAAATTCAATATTCAGTCCGGAAGGCTGTAAAGTGCCTAGTCGGAAGATGAGGTGTTGTTCCTCCAGTTTGTGTTGGGCTTCACTGGAACAATGCAGCAAGCCAAGGACAGACATGTGGGCAAGAGAGCAGGGTGGAGTGTTAAAATGGCAAGCGACAGGGAGGTTTGGGTCATTCTTGTGGACAGACCGCAGGTGTTCTGCAAAGCGGTCGCCCAGTTTACGTTTGGTCTCTCCAATGTAGAGGAGACCACATTGGGAGCAACGAATGCAGTAGACTAAGTTGGGGGAAATGCAAGTGAAATGCTGCTTCACTTGAAAGGAGTGTTTGGGCCCTTGGACGGTGAGGAGAGAGGAAGTGAAGGGGCAGGTGTTGCATCTTTTGCGTGGGCATGGGGTGGTGCCATAGGAGGGGGTTGAGGAGTAGGGGGTGATGGAGGAGTGGACCAGGGTGTCCCGGAGGGAGCGATCCCTACGGAATGCCAATAGGTGGGGTGAAGGGAAGATGTGTTTGGTAGTGGCATCATGCTGGAGTTGGCGGAAATGGCGGAGAATGATCCTTTGAATGCGGAGGCTGGTGGGGTGATAAGTGAGGACAAGGGGGATCCTATCATGTTTCTGGGAGGGAGGAGAAGGCGTGAGGGCGATGCGCGGGAGATGGGCCGGACACGGTTGAGGGCCCTGTCAACGACCGTGGGTGGAAAACCTCGGTTAAGGAAGAAGGAGGACATGTCAGAGGAACTGTTTTTGAAGGTGGCATCATCAGAACAGATGCGACGGAGGCGAAGGAACTGAGAGAATGGGACGGAGTCCTTACAGGAAGCGGGGTGTGAGGAGCTGTAGTCGAGGTAGCTGTGGGAGTCGGTGGGTTTGTAATGGATATTGGTGGACAGTCTATCACCAGAGATTGAGACAGAGAGGTCAAGGAAGGGAAGGGAAGTGTCAGAGATGGACCACGTGAAAATGATGGAGGGGTGGAGATTGGAAGCAAAATTAATAAATTTTTCCAAGTCCCGACGAGAGCATGAAGCGGCACCGAAGTAATCATCGATGTACCGGAGAAAGAGTTGTGGAAGGGGGCCGGAGTAGGACTGGAACAAGGAATGTTCCACATACCCCATAAAGAGACAGGCATAGCTGGGATCCATGCGGGTACCCATAGCCACACCTTTTATTTGGAGGAAGTGAGAGGAGTTGAAGGAGAAATTGTTCAGCGTGAGAACAAGTTCAGCCACACGGAGGAGAGTAGTGGTGAATGGGGATTGTTCGGGCCTCTGTTCGAGGAAGAAGCTAAGGGCCCTCAGACCATCCTGGTGGGGGATGGAGGTGTAGATGGATTGGACGTCCATGGCGAAGAGGAAGCGGTTGGGGCCAGGGAACTGGAAATTGTTGATGTGACGTAAGGTGTCAGAGGAATCACGGATGTAGGTGGGAAGGGACTGGACAAGGGAGAGAGAAGGGAGTCAAGATAATGAGAAATGAGTTCTGTGGGGCAGGAGCAAGCTGAGACGATCGGTCTACCGGGGCAGTTCTGTTTGTGGATTTTGGGTAGGAGATAGAAGCGGGCCGTCCGAGGTTGGGCGACTATCAGGTTGGAAGCTGTGGGAGGGAGATCCCCAGAGGAGATGAGGTCAGTGACAGTCCTGGAAACAATGGCTTGATGTTCAGCGGTGGGGTCATGGTCCTGGGAGAGGTAGGAGGAAGTGTCTGAACATCAAGCCATTGTTTCCAGGACTGTCACTGACCTCATCTCCTCTGGGGATCTTCCTCCCACAGCTTCCAACCTGATAGTCGCCCAACCTCGGACGGCCCGCTTCTATCTCCTACCCAAAATCCACAAACAGAACTGCCCCGGTAGACCGATCGTCTCAGCTTGCTCCTGCCCCACAGAACTCATTTCTCGTTATCTTGACTCCCTTCTCTCTCCCCTTGTCCAGTCCCTTCCCACCTACATCCGTGATTCCTCTGACACCTTACATCACATCAACAATTTCCAGTTCCCTGGCCCCAACCGCTTCCTCTTTGCCATGGACATCCAATCCCTCTACACCTCCATCCCCCACCAGGATGGTCTGAGGGCCCTTAGCTTCTTCCTCGAACAGAGGCCCGAACAATCCCCATTCACCACTACTCTCCTCCGTCTGGCTGAACTTGTTCTCACGCTGAACAATTTCTCCTTCAACTCCTCTCACTTCCTCCAAATAAAAGGTGTGGCTATGGGTACCCGCATGGATCCCAGCTATTCCTGTCTCTTTATGGGGTATGTGGAACATTCCTTGTTCCAGTCCCACTCCGGCCCCCTTCCACAACTCTTTCTCTGGTACATCGATGATTACTTCGGTGCCGCTTCATGCTCTCGTCGGGACTTGAAAAAACTTATTAATTTTGCTTCCAATCTCCACCCCTCCATCGTTTTCACGTGGTCCATCTCTGACACTTCCCTTCCCTTCCTTGACCTCTCTGTCTCAATCTCTGGTGATAGACTGTCCACCAATATCCATTACAAACCCACCGACTCCCACAGCTACCTCGACTACAGCGCCTCACACCCCGCTTCCTGTAAGGACTCCATCCCATTCTCTCAGTTCCTTCGCCTCCGTCGCATCTGTTCTGATGATGCCACCTTCAAAAACAGTTCCTCTGACATGTCCTCCTTCTTCCTTAACCGAGGTTTTCCACCCATGGTCGTTGACAGGGCCCTCAACCGTGTCCGGCCCATCTCCCGCGCATCGCCCTCACGCCTTCTCCTCCCTCCCAGAAACATGATAGGATCCCCCTTGTCCTCACTTATCACCCCACCAGCCTCCGCATTCAAAGGATCATTCTCCGCCATTTCCGCCAACTTCAGCATGATGCCACTACCAAACACATCTTCCCTTCACCCCACCTATTGGCATTCCGTAGGGATCGCTCCCTCCGGGACACCCTGGTCCACTCCTCCATCACCCCCTACTCCTCAACCCCCTCCTATGGCACCACCCCATGCCCACGCAAAAGATGCAACACCTGCCCCTTCACTTCCTCTCTCCTCACCGTCCAAGGGCCCAAACACTCCTTTCAAGTGAAGCAGCATTTCACTTGCATTTCCCCCAACTTAGTCTACTGCATTCGTTGCTCCCAATGTGGTCTCCTCTACATTGGAGAGACCAAACGTAAACTGGGCGACCGCTTTGCAGAACACCTGCGGTCTGTCCACAAGAATGACCCAAACCTCCCTGTCGCTTGCCATTTTAACACTCCACCCTGCTCTCTTGCCCACATGTCTGTCCTTGGCTTGCTTCATTGTTCCAGTGAAGCCCAACACAAACTGGAGGGACAACACCTCATCTTCCGACTAGGCACTTTACAGCCTTCCGGACTGAATATTGAATTTAACAACTTTAGGTCGTGAGCTCCCTCCCCCATCCCCACCCACTTTCGGTTTCCCCCTTCCTTTTTTTTCCAATAAATTATATAGATTTTTCTTTTCCCACCTATTTCCATTATTTTTAAAAATTTTAAAATCTTTTATGCTCTCCCCACCCCCACTAGAGCTATTCCTTGAGCGCCCTACCATCCATTCTTAATTAGCACATCCGTTTAGATAATATCACCAACTTTAACACCTATGTGTTCTTTTGTTCTATTGTTGTTGACATCTTTTGATGATCTGCTTCTATCACTGCCTGTTTGTCCCTACAACCACAACCCCCTCCACTTCTCTCTCTCTCTCTCCCTCCGCCCGCCCCCCCCCCCCCCCCCCCCCCCCCCCCCCCCACCCCCACCCCCCCACACACACACACCTTAAACCAGCTTATATTTCAACTCTTTCTTGGACTCGAACTCAAGTTCTGTCGAAGGGTCATGAGGACTCGAAACGTCAACTCTTTTCTTCTCCGCCGATGCTGCCAGACCTGCTGAGTTTTTCCAGGTAATTCTGTTTTGGTTTTGGATTTCCAGCATCCGCAGTTTTTTTGTTTTTATCTACACTTTTTATTATGTTTATCTTCAATTCCATAAGCATCAACTTCAACTAATAGTCTCTTCTGAGGGACTTTATCAAATGTCTTCTGGAAGTCACCTTTACAAAATATTCAATCAGATTCATCAGGCATGACTTTACCTTTTTGGGGCTGTGAGTAATGTTTAGACATTAACTCCAATGGAGAGAGAAAAAAATCATTGGGATAGACATCCCCAACTCATTGGTAAAATGTTTGTGAGGAAGCCATTTGCATCCTTGGTTGTAATTAATGCACAGTCTACAAAACATGCAAGAAAAATATTTGGGAAAATAGGAGCAATTTGCCCTCTTCTTGTTGTCAGCAGCAAAGCACGTGTGTTCATCACTGACCACAAAGAAAGTCTTGCTGGGAGATCTAGCAATCTCTCTGGGGAGAATGTCATCTCTATCTCCACGCAATGGTACTGCAACTGATTGCCATGGGGAATTCATAGGTTGGAGCTGGAGTGATGACATCAGACTGTCCAAGCAGCCAATCACATTAAAGGATTTTCACAGATACCCAACCAGGAAACTAAAAGCAGTAAAATAAAACCGCTCTTAAAAATTTCTACATAGAGGAAATCAAAGATTGAGACATACACATGGCGTGAAGGCAGAAGCTAAAATATTCTGATTTTAAAAAATTATCATAAATAAAAGCTTAAAAATCTACTAATTGATCACTTAACATGATTCCACATTTATAAAATTATTTTTTCAGGGCCAGTTCTGTTGTTTATCAAATTTTAGTAATCATATCGCTATTTAAAAACATAGATCTGATTGAATAAGGTGTAACTTTTTAAAGAGCTTCAAACAGCAATACAGAGGCAGGAAAGTTGAATTGCTCACTGAAGTCCACAACACAGCCTGAATGGCAGACCACAACTTCAGGATTTCTGCGCTAATCTGTGCATGCCCAACATCCCAAAATTGTGGTCAGTTTCAGAGGGTTAATTAAGGAGAATATCGACTGTCAGATGCCAACAATCCTGCTGCCACCCCTCCCGTGGCCCTGCTTAATCCAGCTTATTCTATTTGCATCATGCTTCTAGTACCAACTGCTGACATCACAAATTCCCACCCATTAGGTTCTCTTTTCAAGTCTTCTGCTAATCGTTTGCCATGCCCTAACATCTCTTCTGTATTCCATTTTGTTGTCCTTGAGATCTAAGTGGCCTATCATTTGTAACAAACCATTTGTAAATTGTGTTTTTATACCTCAGTATATTTTGAAAACCTTAAGAGAAGCCTGAAATCTTTAGCCAAATGTTCAGGACATAAAGCATAGATGAACAAAGAACATGAGTTGTTTTGCAAAGCAACTTAAATATGAACAACAGATAACAAACCCAAACAAGGGTTATTGTGTGTTGAAGAAAAATACAATGTTTCCACTGATGTCAGTGAGCCCAGCGAATGATTATTGTGATGCAACAATAAAATAAGGACGAGATGTAATTAGAACTGTACGTGGTTATCATTTGGAAATGTAATAAGGCAGCTCTGCCAGTCATTTTGTCTTCTGGAATTTTTAATTTTTGTTGTTGTTACTTCAGATCGGGTTTGAATGGAATGATACATTCCACAATGTTCAGCACCATTCACGATTCCTCAGATATTGAAGCAGTTTGTGCCCATATGCAGCAAGGCCTGAGCAACATTCAGGCTTATGCTGATAATGGTAAGTAACATTTGCGCTACACAGGTGCCAGATAATGACTGTCTCCAACAAGAGAGAATCCAACCATCTCCCCTTGACATTCAATTGCATTATCATCGCTAAATCCCCTACTATCAGCATTCTGGGGGTTACCAATGGCCAGAAACTGAACTGGACCAGCCATATAAATACTGTGCCTATAAGAGCAGGTCAGAGGCTGGGAATTCTGCGGAGAGTAGGTCACCTCCTGACTGCCCAAAGCCTGTCCACCATCTACAAGGGACACTCAGGAATGTGATGGAATACTCTGCATTTGCCTGGATGACTGCAACCCCAACAACACTCAAGAAGCTCGATGCCATACAGGTCAAAGCAACCTGCTTGATTGGCACCCCATCTACCACCTTCGACAGACACTCCCTCCACCACTAATGCACAATGGTAGTAGTATGTATCATCAACAAGATGCACTGCAGCAACTCACCAAGGCTCCTTTGATAGCACCTTCCAAACCCACGACCTCTACCACCTAGAAGGGCAAGGGCAGTAGATGCACGGGAACACCTCCACCTCCAAGTTCCCTTCTGTTGTAATATACCTTTAAGGGATATCAGCATGACATTACTAGAAGGGAATGTGTCCTAGTCTTAGTTTCACTTTTACTTTGAGCAGAGCATAGCACACAGCTCTGAAGTCTTCAAGCTTTATCCCTATGTATAACTGTTCTCATGTGCCTAGTCTTAATAAATGAACCCATGATGTGTTTACTCAATCCCTTATGAGCGACTTTTATACCATTGTAATAACACAACACCCTCCAAACCATACACCATCCTGACTTGGAACTATACTGCCGTCCCTTCACTGTTGCTGGGTCAAAATCCTGGGACTCCCTTCCTAACAGCACTGTGGGTGTACCTACACCAAGTGGACTGCAGTGCTTCAAGAAGGCAGCTCAACACCTTCTCAAGGGCAGTTAGGGATAGGAAATAAATGCTGGCCTAGCCATCAACAGCCTCACCCCATGAAAGAATATTTAAAAAATGGATTTTTTTACTAATATGTTTATCAATTAGCAGATCTTTTGCAGCATAGCTCACAGAAAATTAAAGGATGCAATGCTACAGTGGGCGAGGTTTTTTGGAGTTTTAGGGTATAGGAGAATTTGAGAGTGTGGGAACGCAATAGCAAGTGGTGTGGTGGGAGAGCATCATAGGAGCTTTTGGATTTTGGAGGATTTACAGAGAACGAGAGTGAGAGTACAGAGAAGGATTGGGATGTTATGTCTTTTGGTTCCCAGAAGTTCAAAACAATCACATTTTTAGACACAAATGCTGGAGCTTCCTTTCAATATATTTCTTACATCTCACAATACGCTGTGAAATACATTGTAGTTTCCATACACAGACTGTAGTTCAGCAGTGAGTAACATGGCACTCTGGACATACATGTAGACCTACACAATACAATATAGTTCCTAAATCATATTGGAATAATATAACAAAATAGCTGGAACATTCTCTAATTCTATATCCACCCACCCACCCACCCACTTGCCAATACATTTATTGGGCGTAATTGTCCCAGATTTGCGTGAAGTGCAGTTGCAGGTGGGGAAAAGGACGTTTTACCTGCTGACCACAATAGCAGCTTTTCACGCCATATCGTCAGTTTCCTGCCTCATTAATTATGCAGCCACAGGGAACAAGCCATCTCACTGACGGAGGCCTCTGAATCGCCCACCACGCCGTTCCCTCACTCCTGGTGCCATATCTAAACAGCAGCTGCCCACACAGTTTTCAATGCTTGCAGCCCAGGACTGCTCCAATGAAGACATGACCCTGAACAGTTCAGTGACCCATCACTGGAATGCCTTTTGGAGGCCCACCATGATGTCCTACATCCACGCTCTGGCTGGAGGAGGTCCAGCAATCTCACCACTCCAGCTTAGGAGGCAGTAGCAGAAGTGGTCAATGCCAATGCTGCACAAAGGAGATTAGGCATCCAGTGCAGAAAGAGGATGACTGATCTTATCTGTGCCACCAGGGTAAGGCAATCTTCTCATCACTCTAAACTCACACACTCACAAGGCCATCACACTTTCACTGGCATCTCACTCACTGCCAGCTCAAGGGGCATCACTCACTCACACATACCTTCACTTATCCATCTGGTTTCATCACCTATGGAGACTGCCTTCTCAGCCTCGCCATCTTGAGGCTACTTGCACAGGCCAACATGTGCCTCTACACACAAACTGGGAGACGCCCCTTCCCCAGGAAAGCCCTTTCCCTCCCTGCAGCCTCTTCCCTTGCCTGAGGCTATTTCTTCCCCTTCCCGAAAAACGCCCTAGCCCTGCAGTCATTGAAAAGCCACCCCTGCCTTATGGCTGGTCTGGTAGGTAGAGACCTGCCCGTGAGCTCCCCTAAAAGTGATGTGATGCTGCTTGCCTGGCACTGATGACTGCAAGTGCTGCATGAAGCAAGGTAGGCAAACAAACCTCAAAGTCCTGAGCAAAGTGCAGCTCGCCAGGTGCACGTTGGTTACGTACAGTTGTGAAATACGTCAGAGTTTTACCTAGATGATCCAGCATGGGGGGATGATTCTGGTGGGTAGGGCTTATACTGATATGCAGATTTATGAAAATGAAGTTCCTACGTTCAGTGGAGGGAAACGTGGTCCACCATTGATGGGTGGAGTAGATGATTGCAAACATGTTTCATGATGGTGTGAAACCAATTTTTGGTCTTCCCGCCATATTATCTACTCATGTCCGCCATGATGCCTGTGCCAATGGGCACGGAAAATTCTGCCGATCATACCTCAGGTTGTGAAGAAATTCATCATACTTTGGGCATCACGCTAAAAAACAAAGGAGCACAGTCATTTCATGCTGAAGTCAATTGCAGGTTCTTTGTTTTTGTTAAGGTAAGTTTGCAGATTGACTTGGAGCCAGGGATTTGCATGCACTCACGAACAGCAATTAAACTGTAACAAATCTCAGGTTTGTGCTTATTTATAGCAATTTGACTTCCTGTACTAACATAGACTAGTCTGGTTTAACACAGCTTCACTATATCAGCTGAAATGTATATTATAAAAAATGATGATCTGATGTTGGAAAACAGCTTAACATTTGATTTGCCAGAATTATGGGAGATCTACTTGTTACAATCCCTGTAGAGACCAGTAACTTTTAATAAGAAATTTGAACTTCCACTTAATAGCTTGACGGATGATACAAGAAGGTTTCACGTTTTAAGACTTTTACTGTACAAGCAAACTAGGAGCAACATTAACTAAACATTATTTGCGTACGTAGCTTATACTTTAAACTACCAAACAGAACTTCCCCCTTCTACTTCTAATTTAACTGAAAATCCCACTTCATAATTATACTTTACACTGTCCCGGATGTAGACATGCAATTCTCCCAGAATCAGTCCAAAGTCATTCTTAGCTCCCAAGGATGTACTTCCGTTCTTTTCCTTTCCCAACCTGGCAACTTTTAACCTCAGAACCATTATTCACAGTGAGGGTCTTCTCTGTAGTTTCTCCCTCTAGCTCAAGCTAGGTGAATCTTACAGCTTTTTTTTAAATCTTCATGAATTTAGTCTTATCAATCTGAAAGCGAACTCTCACTGGCATTCCCTCTTTTTGCCTCTAGCTGCCTTCTGCCTCCTGAATCCCTGCAGACTGGCTTGTCTAGAGGATTCAGTGATATTTTAGGAAAGTTTGCAACCCGGTTCTTTAATGGTTTCCTAAGGACTCTCCCCCTCTTAGAGCCCATCTCCATGGCAACATGAATCACATGGACCTTGTATCCAGGTAGAAATTGCTGATTAGCTATTCTTTAGATACCAACTCAAATTTATCTTGCAAGCAAATGGACAATTTAAAGTACAACCATTTAAAACTCAGCATTCCCAAAACCTGCCTGGGACTTTGGAGACTAGCAGCCTAGCCACTGTAAATACAGGTGTTGCTGCTATTGTCTCCACATGTGAACACCTTACACCACCTTTCCAGCAAGACAATCCGGACCTCCCTTTACTCTTAACAGCCACGTCACCCAGGCCTGTTGTCAGGCAGACTTCAGAACAGGTCACATGACCCATTTCAGTTTACCCTAAATTGAAGACATAGTCCCAAAATGTAACAATCTTATAAACTTCATATTTTTTATGTACTTGAATGTCACATGTGACATATTAAAGTCTTGCATATTGTGCACATTGTTGGTAAGTGTACCACTTCCTGCAATGTTTCCCTGTCACATTATTACAACTTTTTCCATCACGCTTGCCTGTCAGGCTTAAAGTTACTTAGCTGAGTCTCCCTTGATGCACACCAAAATTCTCAGCTTGAAGATGGTTAGCAATCTTGAAAAAAAACTCAGGCATTTTTCATGCTTTTAAATAAAAGTTAAATGAATTAATGTGCAGCTGCAATGCACTACTTGAATAAAGCTTCTTCTAATAAAAGTTATATATGTACGCAGGCATTGAGCATGGAGTTTGTCTCAAAGCAAAGATCAAAGTCTACCAGGTAATGGTTCTCATATCATTTCCGAATGGCTGTGAGGCATGGATAAACTGCTGGTGTCACTTAAAGCAATTAGATGCATTCCACATTCACTGCTTAATGTCTGTCTGTAACATCACGTGGTAGCACAAAATCCCTAACCCTGAAGTTCTTGCAAGGTACCACACAGCTGGTATTGAGAGCATGATCATCAGAGTTCAGCTTCATTCGATTGGCCACGTAATTTGCATGGAGGATTCTCGCATACCAAAGCTAGCTGAGCATGGAACCCAACCCTTGGACATCCCAAACTCAGATAAAAAGATATTCTGAAAGCCAGTCTTGGAGCCTGTAAGTTGGACCTTGCTACATGGGAGAAAAAAAAACCCTAAACGTATCCAAATGGAGAAATCTCTGTCATCAAGCAATCTCAACATTTGAGAAGAACAGTCAGCTTCCTACAGGACAGCAAGCCCCAAAGCCAGTGCCTCCAACAGTGACTTCATATAGAATATTTAAATTTGAATCTGCAAATCAAGATTTGGTTTAACATCACATATGAGATGACACCGACCCAGACAGCGGACAATTATCCTCCTTGCTGAAGACTCATCCGTTGAAGTGATGGGATAATCCATCAAATGCAAAACACATATAATAAACTCAGCACTGACTGCCTAATCCTTGCCCAATCTGCCATCTAAAATGCATTAATAATTAAATTATCCAAGGGAAAAATATATAGCTATATTCTGCTACTGAAGTTCATGTGCTGCTACTATAAAAATATTTTATAATTAAATTCCTTTCCTCCAGTACATCTAAGTCATGTGTCCCAGCAGATCAAAGTCGTATATTGTCACAGTCTTTCGGAAAATGGAATTCAATGTCATAAATGCATATCTCTTTCTAAAAAACATTAGTTAGCCTTTTTTTTATATACATTTCACATATCTAAAATAATCACTGGATGTACATATAACTGTGGTCTACATAAATAATGTCAGCAAAATTTTCTAAATGACTGTGAAATTGAAAATGTTTGGTTCAAATCATGTCTGATGGAAAATATGATCCAATTGCTTTATTTTAAGCAGACAATAAAGCCCCGAGCTATGGCCCAATTTGAGGAAACAAAACTCCAGAAAGCAAAAATGTAAGGCAAAACTCAGGAGATCAAAAATGTTCTTCAAATAAAAAATAAAATTTGAAGTGAGAATGATCACAAGACAGGAAAATTCAACCACGACTGTGCATGTGTGGAAAATATGTCACTGATTCAGACATTTGTAATAGGTCTGAAGTAGGAAAGAAAAGGTAAAAAAATGAATGTTTGAGACTGCTGAAAAGCAGTAAACGTCCACAGGCCCCTGAGACATGGTGAGCTGGCAGTAACAGCCTCTTGCAGGGAATAAAACTTCTCACAGGAAACTATATTGATGATTTTAATCATTTTGGTAGAACTCTACAAGTCTTAATGCATTTAAAGTTTTGTGATTTGTGCTTTTAATTTAATGTTATTTAGGTCAATCATGATATGTTGTCTTATCAAAATTTTCAAAATATTTGACGTATGACAGAGGCTGCGGGGGGCGGGGTGGGGGGGTGGGGGCGGGGGGTGGGGGGAGGCAAAATTGGAGTTACAGCACAAACCATTGTGAAATGGGTGTCGCACCTGGAACGCTCACCCAAGGTGCAAGATTTTGAGGCCATCAGGCGGGTGCAGTGGGCAGGCCCAGGAGTGGCCAGGAAATGGTCTGTTGCCCATGATTGGCCCTCGAATGCAATTTCACGCCAGTGGGCCAATTAAGGCCCGCCCAGTGTGAAATGTGGCTCCGCACTGCTAGGAAGGGGCAGGCAGGGGCAGGGGCCTGTTGGCCGCTGGGACCAATGGTGACCCAGCGGCTGGTTTAAAAACGTCCCGGCAGCCCATGGAAGGCTGCCTCGGAAGGACGTATGTTCAGCGTTTCCAATGTAGCCGACTGCAGCTGGAAATGGCAGGTGGGAGGGCAGGTTGGGTGGGCACTCGGCCCCCCACTTTTCTGACGAATGCCTCGCCGTTTTCCCGGAGGAGGTGGCTGCCAGGAAGGACACCCTTGTCCCAGAGATGGGAGGACAAAGCCACCGTGCCTCACCAAGAAGGTATGGGAGGATGTGGCAGCAATGGTTAGCAGCCATGATGTGGTGCGACACACATGGGTGCAGTGCCAGAAGCACTTCAATGAGCTGCTGCACTCAGGAAGGGTGCGTACCATGTCGGCACGGATCAGTGTGCAGAAATGTTAAGGAGTGGCCATCCCGCCATGTGCTTCAGGGGTGCTAGAGTCTGAGTGCCAACTGTCAATAATACTGGAGTTAGCCAAGGGGCTGAGCTTTGGCTGCTTGGATTGAGTGTCCAGTGGCTCAAGGCCATCACTTGGATTTGCCCTGCGAGGTGTTCCCCCCTGGGGGGTGGCCAGGCTGCAATGGTGCTGCAGGTAAATAGTGAACTAACCAATACTTTTGTATCATTTCTGGAGAAGACAAGCCATAACCAGGCAGACAGGGCATGTACAGGCAGAGGGCAGCCCAACCTCCTGCAGCTCAGCAGGTTCGAGCAAGGCGCCATGGAGCTTGAGAGCCTGCATGCTCTGTCTGCAAACAGGCGTAGAGAAGTGAAGGTAAGAGTGCAGTGCACAGAGGTGAGAGTTTCAGATTATGCAACTATTCTAGGGTAGTGTCTTCATTGATGTGAGCCTTGAACCTGGAATCCCCATTGATCATTGAAAGATGATGGCACCTTGGTGCAGATCTCCATTGTCTCACCAGGGTGGCTGGCATGCACAGTGACAGTGTAATGATTTTAACTAATGACATATCCTTGCTCTCCCTTTTAGGTTTGCTAGCAGGGGTTTGCTCTCTCAGCCCCGAAAGGCACCCCCCTAATGCTGGAGGACCACCAAGCTTCTGTCGCACCTGTGTCACACCCACTCACTCAACCAGGCACCAGTGCAGGTACCAGCACCTCGGTGGGCATTAGTTCGGCAGCTAGTATCTTGATGCACATTGGTGGGGGCACCACACTCGCTTGATGTGCAGGCGGAGGTAGAGAGTGCCCAGGACGCCGGTAGTCAGAGGACTGCTGGGAACCAGGATGATGCTCAGTTGAAGGCAGATGATAAGCCTCTGGAGTCGTCCATTAGGAGGGAAAGATGCTGAATGTTGAGCAAGATGTGTGGGAGGATCTGGCGGAGATCCATGAGGGTGTGCATGCCATGGTCTGCATTATGGAGGAGTCCATGCGGAACATCAGCAGTGCGTTGACCCTCATGGCTGAGCGCAATGCCTCCTCCATTGAGAGAGTGGCGACTCTCATGTAGAGGCAGCTCCATGGACGGAATGAGGGGTTCCTGGGGTTGTGCTCGGACCTGCAAGCTCTCACACAAGCAATGGAGATGGATGAGGCACCCAGTATCCCAGCTAGGTGCCCGTTCATCAATGGCAAGCAGGGAGGTCCAGAACGACCTCACGCTGGTGCACGAGCTGCTTGTTGTCTCTATGGGCCCCTCTCAGGGCATTCCAAATGACTGCACCAGCTCCTCCGCCCCAATGCCTGTGACTGTGGCATCTGATGAGGCTGTGATGACTGGGCCATGTCACTGGCTGCTCCATCCCAGGCAGGGCCAGCACAGGCTCCACTGACCAGAGGATGACCGCCAAGGTCGTCAAAACCAACAGAACAGCAGAGTCAGCAGGCTGTTTCCAATGCCACTGCCAGTGAGGTGGGGAGACCAAATGTAAGTTAAAGGCACCATGAACACAAGAAGGACAAGTCAATTATGGTTACTTTATCCAAACTGGTCTGGGAATGAAGACCAGAGAAGTTTATGCAAATAGTTTGGAATTGTCAAAATGAGATAAATTTTGTTTTTGTTGTCATGGCTTGAGTATGCTTCACCTCTTTATTTTATTGGTACAGGTATGCCAGTGTGTAATGCTAGATGTAAGTGGCTCTGAACTTTATTGCACAGGCACTGAGTGTTCTTTGTGTTCAAATGAAAGGGTCCTTTCAGACATCTGGGATGGAGGCGGCAGCCCTGGCATGCAGTTGAAGCTGATCTTTGGCAGCCTAGTTGGAGAAGCATTGGATCAAGGCACTCCTGGTGTTCCTGCATCCCTGGAGGTTACCGAGGTTTGCCTCCATGCCCTCAACATTCTCCTCACTGTTCTCCTCTTCTGACTCACTACTGGACTCATCATCTGTGGCCTGTGCAGCTGTGTCAAGGTCTTCTTCCTCCAGTGGGTCCCCCCTTGCCAGTGCCAGATTGTGGAGAGCACAGCATGCAACCACTATCAGTGTCACCTGCTCTGGGGGGATTTTATAGTGCACCCACTGAACGGTCCAGGCATCGGAAGCGCATTTTGAGAGGACCTATGGTCCTCTCTACCACCGCCCTTGTGGAGACATAACTCGTATTGTAACGCTTCTCTGCCTCTGTTCTTGGTTAGAGGAGGGGCATAATGAGCCACCTTTTGAGGGGGTAGCCCTTATCCCCCTGCAGCCATCCATCCAATCGGGCTGGAGCACAGGAGCTCTGGCACCTGGGAGTGTCTGATGATGTAGGCATCATGGGTGCTGCCAGGGGGTACCTTGTAGAGACTTGCAGAATCAGCATCCTGTGATCACACACTATCTGCACGTTCATGGAGTCGAAACCCTTCCTGTTGACGAAGGCACGCGGCTGACCCGCTGGCGCCTCAATGGCCATATATATGCAGTCTATTGCAGCCTGGTTGCGAAGGCACCCAGCAATCACTGCAAAGTCTCTGGCTCACTCAGCCTGGCTGGCCTCATCCATACAGTAAAGAATAAAGGTCAGTGCCTGCCTGATCAGAACTTCTGTCACCAGCTTGATGTATCTATGGACAGCTGATTGGGAGAATCCACACAGATCCCCCACTGATCCTTGGGCAGAGCTGGAGACATAGAAGTTGAGGACCGCTGTGACCTTCAGAGCCACAGTCAGAGCTGGTCCCAGGCCAATCATCTGATAAATGGTCTCCCATGAGAGCTGGAGCCTCCTTCGGCATTGTACCTCAGACATATTGAGGTAGATGCATCACTGCCTGTAAACCCTGGCAGCAGGATAGTTTTCTGCTTTAGAGTTCCTGCTGGCCCTGCACCCATGTGCCTGCGCCTCTCCTCCCACAGGTCGCACCCCTGGAATCTGCGGGAATTCCTGGCCTCCTCTCCCTTCTGCCCCTCTCTTCCTTCTCAGAGGAGGTGCCACCAACGGAGACCACAATCCCCATTACCAAGATAACGGAAGGCTGTCTGATACCTGGAAGGGTGCACACAGTCTGAATCCTTCAGGAACCTTGCAGATACCAATGAATCTTGAAATGAAGCCTGGAAATGCTAAGAATGAAGCCCCGAACAGAGATGAAGCTGCCAAGTACCAATAAGTCATCAGGAGCAAACTATCTCCAAAACTCCTCACTACTCACACTGGCAATGCTGCTGATCCTTTTTATCTTGCCCTAGCATGAGGCTTTTGAAAATGTCAGCTGGCCGCCTGCCCGTTTTTCCCATGCAACAAGTGTGAAATCACACTGGCAACGAAAAGTCGCCGTCAGTTGGTCTGTTATTGGCCTTAAGTGGCCTGTTAATTAACGGCAGGCACAGCTCTGGCACCTGCTTGTGCCCACCAAGTGAAATAATGCTTGAATATGCGATGACGTTGGGATGCTTGCCCGACTTCATCGTGCGCTATTTTATGTCTGATTGGGTTGGGTGGGTGCCCGCCTGCAGGTAGTAAAATTCTGTTCCTGGATCTCATCTCGAGGCTCTAGCATCCAGCCACTTAGCTAAAGGCAGCAGTTTGATGTCCCATCACAGATTACTGGTCGGGATCTAGGGAAATTTGACCAGCTCCAGCATCAAGTCAGCCTGCAGGTAAATCCAGGGAATAGGGATAAACTGAATGTGGAGAAGATTCAAGTTGTCAGTATTTTTGTGGAGCCAAGAGGAGCAATCCTGCTGTAGCTAACTTCACAGAAAGGAAAGTATAAAGAAATTAATTTCGCTTTTTGGACAACCTCCATGATCCCCTTAAAGACTCCTGGTTTCGTTCACTGTCGACCCTGAAAAATTGTGGAGCATGCATAATGCAATTGATCTCAAATTCAATGCATAGATCCAAAACTGGCATTAGGACCGTCATTTGCATATTCAAGGCCCTGGATATCTGGCACCTGACTACTGACTTCCAAGGACATCATATGTGAGAAGTCGCAGCTCAAAATTGGTCCGCTACAATGCAAATTTTTCATTGAAAACTAGTTATTTCTCCCCCTTAATGTGTGAAAGAGGTAAGGATGTAATTTTTAAAAAATTTATAAGATAATAAATCTCCCTTGACACAGTTTATGGTGCATCAGAGTTATTATGCCATGTGTCATATATCAGGAATATTGATTCTGACACATTGATGTCAGTTGTGGGTCAGGTAGTATTCTCTTGCCTCTGAGTCAGAAGGTTGTGGGTTCAAGTCCCAGCCCAGAGACTTGAGTGTAAAATCTAGGCTGGCACTCCAATGAAGTACTGAGGGATTGCTGCACTGTTGGGGTTGCCATTTGATGGGACTTTAAATTGAGATCCTATGTGACTTCTCAGGTGGGTAAAAGCTCACTTGGAGCTATTTCAAATTAGAGCAGGCAAGTTCTCCCTGGTATCCTGATCAATACTTACCCTTTAAGTAACATGACTAAAACAGACCATCATTGCTCTTTGTAGGTCCTAGCTGTGTGCAAATTGGCTGTCACATTTCCTACATTACAACCAAGAGTACACTTTGAATTGTGTCATTGGTTGTAAAGTGCTGTGAGATGTCTTGTGGTTGTGAAAGATGCCATATAAATGCAAGCTGTTATTTTATTGGAGACATCTAGTGACTGGCAGAAATCGGATATTATATCAAGGTGCAGCAGTAATTTGAAAGGACATCCCAACACCTGGAAACATCAATAAGGGTACTGAGGTTCAATAGAGATGGATTCTGGAAACATTGAACAGATTCTGGAATCTGCGGATCGCTGGGTGAAGGATCAAGATGCATTGAGGAGGGTGGTCCCAGGGTAAAGGATTAATGTTGCCTGTTTTGGGTTCATTGTGAATCACTATTTTCTGGTTTATCTCATCTATTCTTCCACTCTATTTAAATTTGGTGGTGTGCCACACTATTGTCCTTGGCCCTTCAGCCAAGTTCCTAGGTGCAAAAGGTTCAGTGAGAATATAGTAACAAAGTAAATAAATTATATATCTGTTCCAATTGTTTGATACAATATTTGAATAGAAAATATATATTACTTTCTTTGTTTTTAGTTTGTTTGGTTTCTCTGCCTAAATTTCTTTATACCTTCCCTCCTTCTTTCTACAAATGTCTTGTCAAGTAACCTTCATTGGCTTGTCTGAACTACTTGGGACAAATATACCAATTTTATTGGCCATGTTAAAGTTGTATGGCCGATTTTGCAGCAGCCTCCTGCAGAAATTTAAAAACTTTGCCATTTACCTAAAACTATCTGTACTTCTTTCAGGTTCCCATTAATTTCAGCTATTCAAATTGACCTTTATCTTTAGGTATAATTTCAAACTATAAGCAGTGACATGCTTAAGCAAATTATTTCCCTGACAGGGAAATGTTTAAAATAAAATTAACTTATATAAACAGACGTAAAAATTAAAAAAAAAACAACTGTAGTTAAAATGTGGCTTGAATGACTAGATATAAAATAATTACTCTATAGCCTCTAGGGAATTTTTCTCAGTATGTGCCAACAACATATTATGCTTTTAATGTAGAAAAACGCTTCACAGTAGCTTAAGGGAAAGGATACTGAGGCAAGGAGAAGGAATGAGCAGGAATGGCTAAAATCTTGGTCAAGGTGGGATTTAGGAGAGGAAGATGAGTTTAAGAAGGGAATTCTAGAGTTGGGTTGGAGAAAACTGAACACATGGTTATTTTTAATGGGTGAAGGAAGTAAAGGGTGCACAAGGTTGAGACAGAGAAACAGAGAGTTTGGGGAAGGGTTATATGGCTGGGAAATATTACTGCAATTAAGGACTGGGGTGGGAGGAGGAGGGGTGGTTGTAGTGCGTGGCAGCAGTGAGGCCATAGACAAGAAAGTGAATGTTAAATTTAAGCTCCAGTGGGAATAGAATCCAGTTTAGGTCAATTAGGATAGGGTGCTGTGTGAGCAGGATTTGTGAAATTGATACAGGCAGCAATATTTGGATCATCTGGAGTTTATGAATGGCCAAGGACAGAGAGCAAGGAGCATATTAGAGCAACAATCTGGAAATGAAGAAGTCAATTGAGGCTTTCAACAGTAGATGAGCTGTAGTAGAGACAGGCAATGTTACGGAGGTGGAATTATGTGATCATTACGATGGAGGCACAGTTCAGTGTTGCAAATGAACTCAGAGTTAAATAGCATTATTTGTGTAAATTAGTGTTTGGTTGAGATTCTGGCTGAGGACGGGGATAGAGTCAGTGGCAGGGCATGGGTCAATACTTAGCTGGAGGAAGTTAGACTTGGGCAAACAGCTTGACAGTGTTGAGGCAGTTAAGAATTTAATAGATATGATGAAGAGGTAAAGCTGGGTATCTAGGGTGAGGCAATATCTGTGGATGATGTCGCAAACAGAGTGAAATCATTAAAGGTGAACAGTCAATTGGTATGGAGGTTGAGGAAAGAAAATATTATAGCAAGGAGCTTGAATTAGAGCTTGAGGATGTATTAGATGACAAGGAATTCAAAGAAGAAGTGAAGAAGTAGAGCAAGGTAAAGTGCTTGACGGAGAAAGTACGAGAGGAATAGTGTGTGAAGCAAATTTGTGACTTTGTGATAAAAGCCACATCACTAAGATAGTGGTTTGTTGGGGCACATAGTGGAAGGAAAGTCAAGCAGAGAGGCATTTCAATGGGCAAAGTGTCACCACCCATGAGCTAATTTTAGTAAAGGTCAGGATGACAATGCGATCTTCCACAATAATATTGTTGATGGAAAAGACCTTGTTCCTGAGTGAATGGGCATTCTGGTGGGAAATGTAGAGGAGAGAGGAGGCAGTGATTGTTGATCTGTCAGCAGAGATCAGACGGTGGTTGTTGTGATGGTTGATCTTAGAAAGCTGGGAAGCATATTGGTGTGATTAGCTGACAGTGTGCATGGGGCAGGAAAGTCACTGGCAGTGAATGAAGGGGCGTTTTGAGTCATTGCTCTTTGGGAAGTAGCATTGGGTGCTATAATGAACCAGTCAGGGAATACCAAGGGAGGTTGGAGGATAGCTATAGACTTGTTCAAGGGGGAATCAAGCCTGGTGTAGGAGGACATGCATAGGTAAGATGAAGGGTAGTGATGGGTAGGGATAAGGATCAATTGGAGCAAAGTGTGGAGATGAAAGAAGTCATGGCAGGGTGAGGGGGAAAAAGACCAGGGCCTTGAGGGTCAAACAGGAAGATTGAAATTGTGGGCTTAGATCAAAATGCTCATGCAGATGGCTATCAACAATTTTAAGGATGTAAACTCTTTCAGTGAAATCAGAAAAAAAATAAATTGAAAGGCGAATTTAGCATGAGCATTTTCTGCTTGAAAAACTCCTCATGTCATAGTGCAGGAGTGGCCAACCATGTTCTCACAAGTTACATGTAATTCTCCTATACTGAAAGCAGCTTATTCTGTGCTTTGCTTGGAACCGCCTCACAAAGACAGTCTCCATACAGGAGCTGCAGAATAACAAAGGATGTGATCAACGGCAACAAAACAGGGAGCCTATAATGATGGATCCAACCAGGGCCAGTGGGAGTGCAGTGCAGGATGTTCTTTTCAAAGACTGGAAAAAAGCCAGCACACAGAAAATCCAGGAATGTAGAATGACAGAAGGCTGAGCAGGAGTAGAGCTAGTCAGTTCAGTACCTGTGGACTGTAGGCAAATTAAGAGTGAGTGAGTGAGCAAAATAAAATATAGATATAGTAAGGCCAAAAGGAAAAAGGGACATTAACCAAAGAGGTTCCTGAATCACCAGAACAAGCAGTTAAAGTCTTAGGGCAGAATTGTCCCAGATTTGCACTAAGTGCGGTAGGGGGTGGGTAAATTGACGTTTTACCCGTCGGCCGCAACGGCGACTTCTCACATCGTATTGTTCCAAACCCACCGCCTTACTTATGCATTCCTGGGACACATGCTGTTTACATGGCGGGCGGGCTCTCATTCACCCACCACGCCGTCACCTTGCCACTTCATCATGCCAGGCATCAGATTTAACGTACAGCCACGTTCAGTGCTTTCAGCCCAGAACTGCAGCAAAGAAGACATGGCCCTGAAAGGCAAGAAGGCTGCAGCACTCAAGCACCTTCTGTACACCTTGGAGGTCCACTGTGATGTCATCTACCCCTACTCTGGCCGCAGGAGGGGCAGCTACATTACCACTCCGGCTTGGTAGGCAATGGCCGTGGTGATCAGTGCCAATGTTGCACAGAAGAGGTTGGCCATCCCATGCAGATAGAGGAGAAATGATCTCATCCATGCAGCCCGGGTATGGCGACCATCTCATCACTCTAAACTCATACACTCAAGCCCATCACACATTCACTGACATCTCAATCACTGCCAGCTCAAGGGACATCACTAACCATTCTCACATACATATCCTCACATTTCCATCTGGCCTCATCTCCTCTGGAGGTTGCCTCCACACTCCTCACCATCTTGAGGCCATTTGCACAGATCAACATGTGCCCCCACATACACCCTGGGTTACCCTCCTTCCCCAGTACAGCTCTTGACCTGCAGCCTCTTCCTTTGCCTGAGTCCACTTCTCCCCCTTCCCTAAGCAAGCCCTAGCCCTGCAGCCATTGAAAAGCCACCTACATGTGGCTGATCTGGTAGGTAGAGGCCTACCTGTGAGCCCCCCTAAAATTGATGTGGCCCTGTCTGTTAAGCCTGCCATTGATGACTGCAAGTGCTGACCGAAGCAAAGTAGGCAAACAAACCTTGAAGTCCTGAGTGAAGTGTGACTTGCCTTATGTATGCTGTTGTGAAACACGGCAGTGTGTTTTCCCATCCACTCAGGCAGATGATCCAGTGGGGATGGGGGAATGATTCCAGTGGGCTAGCCTGATGATGACATGCTGATGTATTACAATGAGGTTCCTGACGTCCAATGGTGGGGAACACGGTCCGCCATTGACAGGCTGAGCAGACGATCGCATACTGGTTTCAAGACATTGTGAACTCGTTTTTTGGCCTTCTCGTCGTACTGTCCATTCACGCCACCGAACACACCCGACATCGGCGGGCACGGAAAATCCCAGCCTTAGTTTAATTTTTCATCCAACAACACAACACCCCTTCAATATTGTATTATGCAATTAACTCCTAAAGTGCAGCTTGAACTCACAAACTTTGGACTTAGCAGTAAGAGTATCACTAACGGAGCCAAGTTAAGATCAAAAATAGCATGCCAAAGGAACATTTGGTGGAGGAGAGAAAAATCCTTGAAAGCCAGCAAGAGCCTTGAGACCTGCCAGAGAAAGAGGATGCCTGAAAACAAATTAGCAGCAGAGAGAGAGAGAGAGACATATGATGAAAGCAAAAAGCCCTCATCTTTCCTGGAACTCATCCAAGTTCGAGGTGGATGTTTCAAGCAGTGCCAGGCTCAGCATCATTAGAGGCTAGAGAAGCCGATAATTTGAGAGCTGGAGGTACTAAGGAGGTTGGTCCATATCAATAGCTACGATACATCTGTTTAAGACTTGTTGCTTTTTACAGCAATACAGTGTATTTTCTGCTTCTTGAGTTTTGTTCAGCTGGCTACACCTGTTATAAGTAAAATAATGAACTCAGGAGAAGTGTATTGGCTATTTTGAAATATTATTTTTATCACCTATATGTACACTCTTGATTTGGATTTCTCTCACTGCTATCTAGTACTGTTGTCATTGCCAAACCTAAGTGTCTTTGTGCATTTTGGAGTGGCCCCATTGGAATTAACAGGGCCTGCTATTTTGGTGAAAGTGGATTTCAGGCCATTCTGATGAAATGCCTCTGTTGTTTTAAACGGAGCAGGTTTGGGAAGCATATGGGTGCAGGATGTCAACTACATGTTTTGGGTATTTCGAAGCGTATCAATGTAAATGGCAGTACATTGATATTTTCACAAAAGCTTGAAATAAAAAAATTCTTAAGAATATTTGCATAAAATGTAAGAGTATTTTGAAGTAAAGTACTCGTCAATGGACTTAGTGGTTTAAAAAAGTCTTGAAAACATTTTTGGCAAAACAGATAAACAGTTAAAGCTTTAGTACAACTTCCCTCTGTCTGCTGTTTTAGCATTAATCTTTAATCTTTGCTTTTATCATTTGTCTCTCTCTCTGCTGCTAATCTGTTTTTGGGCATTCTCTTTCTCTGGGATGGTCTCAAGACTCTTGCTGACTTTTAGGGCACAAAGAGAGAACACATAAGTGTTTATCCGCTAACAATGCCAAGAATAATTTCTACATTTGGGGAGTTGTGGGGTTGATGAGAGGTGTCCAAGCCACCCACCATGTTCTGAACCACCCCAGCATATTCCCCAGTCTGCCCTCCCGATCACGGCCCCCCGCCCCCTCATCAGGGCCTGCTAGCCTGAACTTGGTTGAATCGCGCCTCACCCCACCCCCACCACACCCCACCCCACTAACCTTCTAATCAGGCTTCAGTGTCTGCAGCCCCAATATGGCTATCACTCACGGTGCTGCTGGGACTAGAGAGCTCTTGGCCATTTGATTTGCTGGCAACTCATGGAGGCAGGGCTTCGTCCCAGATGGGTGCAGGAGTTTCACCCTGAGCCAAATTCATTTCCCAATGGCTTGGGGCATCCCAGCCGCACAATTTTTCATTTGTGAGGGTGGGGGGAGGGGTCACTGCATCTATGTAAATTTCCTCCAATTGCTTTTAAATTAAAAATCTGGACAAAATATTTTTTGCAAAGAAAAATTGTGCTGAAACGCATATCTGCACTGATGCATGATTTTACAGTGAAAATAGTGTGTAATTCCTCTGACTCTTTTCCCTATCCAAACAAAAAAAATGTTCAAATGATTTTTCTTAAAGAATGTGTTGTTCAACACTTAAAAGAAAGTTGTCCTGTCTAAACTCGCTTACTGTGGCTGAGGCACTGCATATAAACTACTAACTAGCAGACACGTTGAGCAGAATCATCCCAACCCTGCAGAGAGGCAGGGCTGCAAGCAAATTTTGAAAGTTGTGCATTGGGTCAACTCCCTATCCCATTCCTGCTTCCATTCGCTTTTGCCAGAGGTGGGGCCTAAGTGGCAGCAGTTAGCTGCCCAGCAGCAGTGGGCAACCAATTAGGGACAACTAGGAACTCACTTTGGGCCAAGGTGCAGATATGGCTGGGATTTTCCTGGCATTGGACAGCCTGCTCCCAAATTGGAAGGCAGGTAACAACTGGGAGGTGACCTCCAGGCGACAGGCCAGGGGGGGCTAGCAGTTCCTCATCTCAGTGGCCCCATTATTGAGCTGCATCACTCCAAAGGCCGCAGGATGTGTCATGCCCATTCCTGCGGAGGGGTTTCACCTCCTCACTGATGGCCCCAAGAGCGGTGGCCATTCCTTATCTTTACATTTTCAACAGGCTTTTGAGAATGGCTCCCTGTTGTGGTGACAAGCTGTCTGACCCACCTCAGCAGCACCCACTTCTCCCAGTGGAGCTACCTTCCCGTCCAGTCCTGCAGGCTATTTGATTGGGCCTCCTGCCTTGGGGACCAACGCACCATCCTTAACTGGGTAGCAAACACAGAGGTGGTCTATTAACTGGTTACCTCCTGGAAAATTCCACTGCCCAGCGGACCTCTGACCTGTGCATGTTGGGACCAGGAAATGGCCTTTCACCTGATAGTTTTCAAAGAGCATAAGATTCTGTCGGTTGTGGGCATTGCCTGGTTAAGTCTTACACATTTCTGTCTCTTCAAAAAGAGAAAAATGGCCCCACCGATTGGTGGCAAGCTGCAGTGAATGCAATTGTGCTACAAATTTAAGAAGCATTAAGGCACATTCCCTTGTTGCATGATTAAAAGCATTAACTGGAGGAATAATTCTTGCAGGGGAATCCATTTGTTATTTGCTGACAAGTTTGGTTTTAAAATCTTTTTTAAATTATGAGGAATTAATTTTGCTGATACACTTTTGGTTACAGGGCTGCAGAAGAGCAGATGAAATTGGATTAGTTTTGGATTAAACCAGAAAAGGGTTAATATAGACTTAATAGGCTGAATGGGCACCTTCTGTGCTATGAATTTATATGGTTTAATCAGATTATATTGGCACTGCAAACCTGATGTATTTCCAAACTCTCCTGTAGTCACCTAAGCCTCAATTTTCTAACTCTTTAAAATTAAAAATAGATAAAATTTGAGCAAAAATGGCTAGAAATAAGGCTGGAGAACTGGTATGCCAATTCGGGACCCAATAAGTGCCCCATGAAAATTTCATATGTAAATGTGCCCGTGACACGCTGATGCCCTTGACGCAATTTTCCCTGTATTCAGCTAGGATATTGTTGTTTCATGAACTTGCCCATATATAAAGAGTAATATCCGGGAACTGCAATAAGAGTTTATAACACCTCTGGCTAATGTTATTACTCATGCCCTTTAAAAAAAAATTCTACTTGTTACGCCTTGTACCAATGTCGTAATTGTGTGATCAGTGCCAATTTTTCCCAAACTTATTAATAGAATCATAATGGTTTTCTCCACAGGAATCCTTTGTAACCTGTGCTTTTCAGAAGACGAGAAAGAGGATCAGTCATGGATTACAAGATAGGAATCATTCTGGACCCATCTGCTGCCACTTTCATACCCACGCACAACTCTGTCTACCAGAGGATTAATGTTTGCACAGGCTGCAATTCCCAAGCTACAAAATGTCATGTGAATGATTTGGCTACAGGTATAGCAATGTCAGTGGCAGTTCAATTCCTATGCTTCTGGTGTCACTGGTGACGTCGCCCCCATGTTAACCCATCCAAAATATGGGCAAAGATAATGATTGATTCCCCTGCAGTGAAATTGAGCTCAGTAGCCCAAGTTCAGTAGTTGTCTCTAGCACATGCACATGCATTTGAAGCAAAGTTTTTCAGACACCAACTTGATAAAGATGTTTACGCATGCATGTAAAGTCTGCTGGGTATGTGCAGAAAAGGCTGATCATGATGCCAATCAGTGAGCAACGTTGACGTGACATCAATGCTGCCTTTATGCTCTAGTCTACACCCTCTTTTAAACTTGCACTGCTAAACCATGCTAATAGAAACATAGAAAATAGGAGCAGGAGAAGGCCATTCAGCCCTTTGAGCCTGCTCCACCATTCATTATGATCATGGCTAATCATCCCATTCAATAGCCTATTTCCGCTTTCTCCTCATATCCTTTGATCCCTATCACCCCAAGAGCTATATCTAACTCCTTCTTGAAGACATACAATGTTTTGGCCTCAACTACTTTCTGTGGTAGCGAATTCCACAGGCTCACCACTCTCTGGGTGAAGAAATTTTTCCTAATCTCAGTCCTAAATGGTCTACCCTGTATCCTCAGACTGTGACCCCTGGTTCTGGACTCCCCCACCAACGGGGACTCCTTCCTGCATCTATCCTATCTAGTCTCATTAGAATTTTATAGGTTTCTATGAGATCCCCCCTCATTCTTCTGAACTCCAGCAAACATAATCCTAACCGACTCAATCTCTCCTCATATATCAGTCTCGCCATCCCAGGAATCAGTCTGGTAAACCTTTGCTGCACTCCCTCTATAGCAAGAACATCCTTCCTTAGATAAGGAGACCAAAACTGCACACAATATTTCAGGTGTGGTCTCACTAAGGCCCTATATAATTGCAGCAAGACATCCCTGCTCCTGTACTTGAATCCTCTGGCTATGAAGGCCAACATGTCATTTGCCTTCTTTACCACCTGCTGCACCTGCATGCTTACCTTCAGTGACTGGTGAACAAGAACACCCAAGTCTCGTTGCACATTCCCTGCTTTTAATTTATAGCCATTCAGATAGTAATCTGCCTTCCTGTTTTTGCTACCAAAGTGGATAACCTCACATTTATCCACATTATACTGAATCTGCCATGCATTTGCCCACTCACTCAGCTTGTCCAAATCACACTGAAGCATCTCTGCATCCTCCTCATAGCTCACGCTCCCACCTGGCTTTGTGTTATCTGCAAATCTGGAGATATTACATTTAGCTCCCTCATCTAAATCATTAATGTATATTGTGAATAGCTGTGGTCCCAGCACTGATCCCTGTGGTACCCCACTAGTCACTACCTGCCATTCAGAAAAAGACCCGTTTATTCCTACTCTTTGTTTCCTGTCTGCCAACTAGTTTTCTATCCATCTTAACCCACTACCCCCAATCCCATGTGTTTAATTTTACTCACTAATCTCTTATGTGGGACTTTGTTGAAAGCCTTCTGAAAGTCCAAATAAACCACATCCACTGGCTCCCCCTCATCAACTCTACTAGTTACATTCTCGAAAAATTCCAGTAGATTTGTCAAGCATGATTTTCCTTTCGTAAATCCATGCTGACTCCGTCCAATTCTGCCACTGTTTTCCAAGTGCTCAGCTATTAAATCTTTTATAATGGACTCTAGAATTTTCCCCACTACCGACGTCAGGCTGACTGGTCTAAAACACCCTGTTTTCTCTCTATCTCCCTTTTTAAATAGTGGGGTTACATTAGCTATCCTCCAATCTGTAAGAACTGTTCCAGAATCTATAGAATCTCGGAAGATGACCACCACTGCATCCACTATTTCTTGGGTCACTTCCAAAAGTACTCTGGGATGTAGATTATCAGGCCCTGGGGATTTATTGGCCTTCAATCCTATCAATTTCTTCATCACCATTTCCCTACTAATATTGATTTCTTTCAGTTCCTCCCTCTCACTAGATCCTGTGTTCCCCAACATTTCTGGTATGTTATTTGTGTCCTCCTTTGTGAAGACAGAACCAAAGTATCTATTTAATTGGTCAGCCATTTCTTTGTTCCCCATTATAAATTCCCCTGTTTCTGACTGTAAGGGACCTACATTTGTCTTCACCAATCTTTTCCTCTTCACATACCTATAGAAACTTTTACAGTCAGTTTTTATGTTCCCCGCAAGTTTACTCTTGTACTCTATTTTCCCCTTCTTAATCACTCCCTTGGTCCTCTGCTGAATTCTAAACTGCTCCCAATCCTCAGGTCTGTTGTTTTTTCTGGCCAATTTGTATGTCTCTTCCCTGGATCTATCTCTAATTTCCCTTGCAAACCATGGTTTGGCCACCTTTCCTATTTTATTTTTGCGCCAGACAGGAATAAACAATTGTTGCAATTCACCCATGTGCTCTTTGAATATTTGCCATTGCCTATCCACCATCATGCCTTTAAGTAATGTTTCCCAATCCATCATAGCCAACTCACACCTCATACCATCGTAGTTTCCTTTATTAAGATTCAGGACTCTAGTCTCAGAATCAATTACGTCACTCTCCATCTTGATGAAGAATTCTATCATATAATGGTCGTTCATCCCCAAGGGGCCTCACACAACTAGATTGCCAATTATTCCTTTCTCATTACACAATACCCAGTCGAGGATGGCTGTTCTCTCGTTGGTTCCTCAACGTATTGGTCCAGAAAATCATCCTGTATACACTCCAGGAATTCCTCCTCTACAGTATTGTTACTAATTTGATTTGTCCAATCTATATGCAAGTTAAAGTCACCCATAATTACAGCTGTTCCCTTATTGCATGCGTCTCTAATTTTCTGTTTAATGCCATTCCCAACATCACCACTACAGTTTGGGGGTCTATATACAACCCCCACTAATGTTTTTGCCCCTTAGTGTTTCTCAGCTCTACCCATACAGATTCCACATCATCGGAGCTAATATCTTTCCTCACTATTGCGTTAATTTCCTCTTTAACTAGCAATGCAATTCCACCTCCTTCTCCTTTTTGTCTGTCCTTCCTAAATACTGAATACCCCTGGATGTTTAGTTCCCATCCCTGGTCATCCTGCAACGATGTCTCCGTAATCCCGACTATATCATACCTGTTTACATCTGGTTAATGCATCCACTTTATTGGGAATGCTCCTCGCATTAGGGTACAAAGCCTTAAGACTTGTCTTTTTAACAATACTTGTCCCATTCCCCCAATTTTTCACTGAGGCCCTGGTTGATTCTCGCACTAGATTTCTCTGCCTATCACTTTTCTTATTCCACTTTCTGTCTTTTGTTCCCATCCCTTGCCAATCTAGTTTAAACCCTCCCCAACCATTCTAGCAAATATTCCCCTTTGTACATCAATCCCGGTCCTGCCCAAGTGTAACCCGTTCAGTTTGTACTGGTCCCACCTCCGCCAGAACCAGTCCCAATATCCCAGGAATCTGAAACCCTCGCCTTTACACCATCTCTTCAGCCACATAATCATCTGAAATATCCTGCTATTTCTACCCTGACTAGCATGTGGCAATTGTAGTAATCCCAAGATCACTACCTTTGAGGTCCTACTTTTCAACTTACTTCCTAACTCCCTATATCCTGCCTTTAGGACCTCATCCCTTTTTTTTACCTATGTTGTTTGTACCAATGTATACGATGACCACAGGCTGTTCACCCTCCCCCAATAGCCACTCTGAGACATCCTTGACCCTAGCACCAGGGAGGCAAATACCATCCTGGAGTCTCATTTGCGGCCTCAGAAACGCCTACCTATTCCCCATACAGTTGAATTCCCTATAACTATTGCAGTCCCACACTTTTTACTCCTCCCCTGTGCAGCAGAGCCAAACGTGGTGCAACAAGTTTGACTGTTGCTGCTTTCTCCTGAGAGGCCATTTCCCCCAACAGTATCCAAAGCAATATATCTGTTTTGCAGGAGAATAGCCACTGGAGATTCTTACACTACCTGCGTAGTCCTCTTGCTCTGCCTGGTGGTCACCCATTCCCTTCCTGCCTGTGGAGTCTTAGCCTGCGGTGTGACCACCTCTCTATACGTGCTATCCACGATACTCTCCACCTCATGGATCTCCACAGTGTTCCCAGCTGCCTCTCCAGCTCCAAAACCTGGGCTTCCAGGAACTGCAGCTGGAGACACTTCCCACACACATGCTGGCCCCAGGTACTGGAAATGTCCCCGGCTTCTCACATAGAGCAGGAGGATCAACCATGGCTTTGAGCTCTCCTGCCATGACTTACCCCTTTAGATTAAGTTGAATCTTTTGGAAGATACTTAATATCAAATAATATCAATTATTCTGGGGCCCTTATTCCTTGCTCCTCGTTGTTACAGAATATAGCCCTTACAAACGATGAACCACAAAATAAAACCTTAAAAACTGTAAGCACTAAAAGCAGTAAATGCTTACCCGACCGTACTCACGGTCTTCAAAGGATCACCTCGTTCCCTCCTCACCGAACTTCCTCAGTCACCAAACTCCAACTTAAGCACTCTCCTGCTGCCCAAAGCAGCACTCCAATGCAATGAGGAGCAGGGAATAAGAGCCCCAGAATAATTGATATTATTTGATATTAAGTATCTTCCAAAAGATTCAACTTAATCTAAAGGGGTAAGTCATGGCAGGAGAGCTCAAAGCCATGGTTGATCCTCCTGCTCTATGAAACTAGCCTCTGAAAACCTGTTTAAGCCAGTTATCTAATTAACTAGTTATAGCTGCAAGTAGAGCCTGTATAAAAACAAAAAAACTGCGGATGCTGGAAATCCAAAACAAAAACAGAACTGTTTTAAAGCTGGCCTAAAACTCACCTTCTTCCAATCCAAACAACAACGTTTAGTTAATTACTATATTAAAGAATTATACTCAGCGGGGCACTCCAACCACTCCAGTGCTGTTTAAAGGGATCATCAACTACTTACAGATTAGTTGTAGGTATATTTTTCCTGGCTGTTGCTACAATTCTACAAGTGTTAGATGTCTTCTATAGTTGGTTTTATTTTCAGTAGTTTACAGGGAGTGGTGTGGAAGCTGCATAAGTACCTTCTTGATGACTTAAAGGCTTGTGCTCAGACAAGTTGCTCTCAGCCATGGGTGGACTAGTAGGTCTTTCTCTTGGTATTGAGTATAATTGGAAGAATGAGTAGAGGCAATGCAGAGCAGGATAAGCTGTTTTAAGAGGGAGGAGGAGGAGGAGGAGAAGGGCTCTCAGCAGGAGGCAAGTCTGTTGGCGAACACATTGCTTGAATACTGTGACATCCTGGGAGCTCCTTTGCACACAGGTATCCAGAGCAACGATGGCAGCAGTGTATGGATGCTGTTTGAGCTGCAATGGAAGCTGAGACATTGGTCATCAGACATTGTGTCACAATTGGCTCCACAAGGTATTGATGGAGGTAGCCATCCATTGCATGTTGGAAAGAATAGGCTCCAAGTTCTGCACAAAACCCTATGCCAATATAGTGTTGGACTCCTCCTTTCTCCTTGACATTGAGAACCAGCTTTCCACAGGATTCCCAGTGTACCAACCGTTTGGGACAAGTACACCTATCAGACTACATCTGTAACCTGGTCCATCAAAGTCATCAGAGTTCACTACAGTAGAACTATTGTGTGTGCTTACCCTCTGGCCTGATGGCATCTGTCTTTTCATTCACTCTGAATGTTGTGTAGTCCTGGCCAGCACCTCACCATGTGCAGATTTTGCCTCTATGCTGTCCTCTAAATTATGTGCATTGTCAGTGTCTGAGGTGGTGGCTGCGATGAGAGATGTAATGATGTTGTGTCTTCACCTTCACAGCTTCTTGCTTTACCCCCCAGTGCCTGGTCATATTGCAGTTCTTGGATATGTGAAAGGGTCAAGGGTAGGATTGTGATGAGGGGATCAGAGAAAGGAAGAAGTGCATATTATACAGGCACCAGAAGTGATTGTGAGATGAGCGAAGGAAGATTCGGTATGTGGATACTGTCATCTTCATTGGTTTCAGCCCTGCCGGTGATCATGGCTTCAGTATTGGCTCTTTCCATAATGGCCAGCATCATCTCCTCCATGGGGTTAGAACGTGCAGGTACGTCTCTCTCTCTCACTGTTTAGTTCTGCTGTCTCTAGTTGTGGGCCATCTTCTCCTTCAAGAAAGAGGAAGTCAATCAGTGAGTGTTGTGCAATATATTTGGGCGATGGGGTTGAATAGCTGGCAGTGTGTGGAAGATCTGAGATGTGGTTGTGATGCTTGCAACAGTGTTAAATTTGTAGCATGAGGTGATGCATATGAATGTCAGAAATGGGTTCTGACTGATAGAGATTGTTGGTGGGTAAGTGTTGGAGTTGTGGTAAACTGAACAGTGTGTGAGACTAGTGGTGAAATTGCTAATGTATGGCATTTGAAGATGCATTCACTGACCTTGACCACTCATGTGACATGATTAAATTCCTACTGCACTGCCCCCCATGTTCTTGAGGGTCTATTCTTAACATTCACCTCCTGCACTATTTGTTGCCATTGTCTTCTGAGCATCTTTCTGGCAGTCCTCCAAGCTCCCTGAGGATACAGAACATCTCTCCTATGTTCCAAATCTTCCACCAAGACCTCCAGTATAGTGTCCGAAAATCTTGATGCCTGTTCTTTCCCATTATAAGCCTTTGATGATTGTTGCACATCACTTCCAATGATCTCAGCACCTCCCGCAGTCACAAAACACCTATTTACGAGATTCAGGTTAGCTTTAAGCAGTACAGATTAGCTTTAAGTGGTGCTAGGAAGTAACTGCATTGGGTCCCCTGTTGATACGTGCAGCCAATGGACAGCATGGTTAGTGCTGGTTGGATGCAGAAATCATTAAAATGAGCAGGCAATACAAAGTTGGCAACCTGCCTGCATTCCACTGAAGGGGCGCGACTTAATCACGTATCATGACCTCTGCGCCAGTTTTCAGGTCTAACCAATTTAATCCCCTCCTCCCGGTTTGCTTAAGCAGATCACTGCATGTCTTGCCCATTGACAACTAGGAACAATTTGTGAAGGGTGTGCCATTTTACAAAGCAACATGATTCCTTAAATTGCAGGGGTTACATAGATTGTACCAATGTGTTCTATTGCCATTACCTGCATAATCAGAAATGAGTCCACGCTAGTTCAGCTCATTTGCAACATCACTACTAGATTATTCAGATCAATGCTCCCTTAAACTATCTGACAGAATGTCTTCATTTTATGGCCTCAGCTTATTTGATCCACAAATGCAAGCCTCAAAGTTGCTCCAAGATAGTCAGGCACACCTGAACACAGCAATAATGAAGTGCTGACATCCATCAGAGTAGTCACTGAGCTAACCATTCACGTTGAAGTATTATTTTAGGTATCTAGATAGATCTAGAAGCAATCTGTAAAGGTTTCATGGTCATAGGAATGTGAATGACGGCTAGCTGTTTTATGTGCAAAAAATCCCTCTTGGGATTGAGGTGGACCTCATATCTGAGAGTTAAAGCTATAGGCTGTGTCACTTCTGCAACAGAGTGGGCAGCATAGACTGCACACATTCTGCTCCATGTGCAATCATTTGAGGAAGGATAGAGGGCAGGTCCCAGTATGACATACAGAACCATCTTCCACACATAATTCTATTAAATTATTGAGACTAGTCAGGAACGATGTGAATTCTTTGTACTAAAAGTTGAGTGGATTCTCTTCCTTACCGTTTAATTTACAATTGGATTTTTGTTCATTCAAAAAATCCAGATTGCAGGACCATTATTTGTTTTTATGAACACGAGGTGCTAACAATGATTCCTATGTGCTTATATTATTCTGGATTCAGGAAAAGTAACAAAAAGTAAAATTTCAAAAAGGTTTTGCTCATTAAAGGCCATTAGTATATAACTTGTTCAGAATTACAAAACTAGAAGGCTTCATCACAACTACAAAGAAAATGGCCTTGATTTTGCAGTTGCAATTAAGGTGAAACTGTCAGCTTTCGCTGTCATTACAACTGAGAAACCGACGACGACTTCTGTCATTCACACTTGCACCATTAAACATGGAAATCTAGAAGTTGTTGTCAATGAATCACTGCTCCTTCACAGGGTGCATTTTTGAGGCAAATATAAATAGCAAACAACATGGATAGAGATCTTCATTAATCACTTCAATTGACATGCACTTCCACTTTTATACCATTAGTATCACTGTAAAAACCTTTGAAAAAGTTACACCTTGTTGATAAGGTGTAACTGGGCTTTAATGATCTACTGAGCTCATAATTACTGCTAAACTACCTCTCCTAAAAAATTATATTTGTGGAATGCCAAATTTCTCCATTATAAAAAAAATCCATAGATTTTGAATATAATAAAATTTACTATTTTTTAAAGTTTGTTCAAGATATTTCAGCTTCTACCTAAATTCTCTATGTATGTCCCAATCTTTATTTTGCTCTTTGTAAAATGATTAAAAAGTGAAGGATAATGATGATTTTTACTTTCTGATTTGCTTTCTGAGAATTCTTGAATGTGCTTGGTTGCTTAGCCTGCTTGCTGACACCACTGTTACTAGAGCTGGAGATCCCTTTGAGCTGATGCCAGAATAAAAGTCATATTGAGAAAAGGGAAATCCACACCACAGAGATAACTAGATCTTTGTGGGTAGTTTTTACAAGGTCAGTGGTGAATTTCGTCACTTCACTGCTAGGCACAAAATCTGGGCCATTGTAAAAATAGGCAAGAGATTACATAAAAAGTTAGAAAAACAAAGGCCAACATATTTGTGTGACATCTGGACTGACATGTAAAATAGCTTTGGAATTGTTTGTCACTGTGATTTCTGTGATGTTTGTTGCTTAGTTCAATTAATCACAAACTAGAAAAGACTTTAAACTTTAAAACATGTCGGAACTGACCTTGACTGAAGAAAGATCTAAGGCACTCATATTTCTCCACCTTTGTCCTTTGGTTGCTGGACAGGTGAAGTGCAACTTGCCTCTCCGTGTCTTAAAGGACTCAACTTCAGTGAAGTTGGTTATTCTCAAAGGCCTTTCTAGATGCAGGATTGGAGCACACATGTAAGGAAGCCCAGTAAATCCTGGGACAATATTAAAAGGGTGCAGAACTGCATAGCAGATCTCTGTCCTCTTTTCATCTCATAGTGCCAGGGAAAAGGGCAATCTTCAGACATTAGGAAAAGCAATACTGGGGCTGGGGTGTAATAAAATGAGCACTTTTACCAGCTATGCAAACATTTCCAGTTCAGATGCTGCATTCAGGAAGCTTCTTATACATAACTATGGATACAAAGGTGTTACCAGTTCCAGCTGAATGCTTTCCTATTTTCAGTTATTACATTGCACTATATAAATATTCATTTGCTATTTTGCTTGTGCTGGTAACCATTTCCCTTTTCCTGGCTGAGCTCTGTCAACATTTTTTCTTTAAGCCTATCAAACTATATTGTACCTTTACTGTAGAATGCCTGCTTAGCTTAGCTTTACTGAGGTAAAGCTTATCTTTCACATCACTTACTGCCATCAGTTTCAGAAAACTGAGTTGCTATATGGTTGAGTGTCTTCGTTCATCTTCCAAATAAATTAAACTAGTGAGTTGTCCAGGATTTCATTTGGCATGTTGTGCATCAATCAAGGAGAGAGCAGTAAGGTCCTATGCCAGGTTTGTGTGCTCTTCCTTGGAGTGATCTTGTAATTTTAACAATATTAAACATTTTAAACAGTATTTAACAGTTTTGCCAAAATGGTGACATGCCTGAGCTCATACAATGGTGTAGATTGTAGGAATTCCCTTGAGTTAATAGTGGTACTACATACTAATCTCATTTGTAACATAATGATCAGAAAATGTGTTTATGATTTAAGATTCTTCTTGTTTTTACTAAAATCTCTGTATTTCCAAGAAATCATAATAATAACTTGAATATATGAGATAGTTACTTTCATTTGCATCAAACAGATCACATTTTAATTTTCTCTCAGGGCCTTGATGGTATTTAATGGCACAGAGGTAAATAAATCATTTTGGAATAACTTAACCAACACTGGATTCAAAAGAGGCATGACTGTGCCCTGTGCTTAATCTCTTTGAAAAAGCTAGTTAGTTCGTATTTAGAAATGCATGGATTATTCAAGAACAGCCAGCATGGATTCCTTAAAGATATGTCAACTTTGACAATGCTATGTTTTTTGAAGAGGTCACTGATTTTCAAAAGAGATTTAATAATGGGCTGACTTTTCTGCAGTTGGTAGAAGTCCCGCTGCTGGACCCAAAAGTGGGAGGTGACCCCACTTCAGCTGGTGACAGGTCCTGGGGAGGAATATTCCCAGTGGCGACCAATTAACTGGCTGCTTCTGGGGCTGCCATCCAATTAAGGAGGCAGCCCATGAGCAGTGGCTGGTTTAGAGGCTGCAGCTGCAGGGAGGGTGTACCTCAAAGGCAGGGCAAGCGTCCCGATGTCATCCCACAAGCATTCAATCTTCAGGTTGGTGGGAGTGTGTGGGAGTCAGAGCTGTGCCCGCCATCAATTAAAAGGCCATTAAAAACCTAATTGGTTCTGATTTTACATTGCCCGTGCGATTTTGCGCTTGTCGTATGGGCAAAACGGGCAGGCGGGCAGCCCACATTTTGGGAAACCTAATCAAAGGGTGGGATAAAAAGGTTCAGCAGCATTGCCAGTGTGAGTAGTGAGGAGTTTAGGAGATAGTTTGCTGCTGGTTGCTTGTTTGAACTTGACAGCTTCATCTCTGTTCTGAGCTTCATTTTTAGCATTTCTAGGCTTCATTTCAGGATGCATTGGTGTTTCCAATGCCCTTGGAGGATTCAGACCATGCGGACCTTTTCAGGTGTCAGACAACCTTCCGTTACCCTGGTAATGGGGATTGTGGTCTCCACTGATGGCACCTCCTCTGAGGCGGAAGAGAGAGACAGAAGGGAAAGGAGGCCAGGTGTCCCAATGCAGCTTCCGGGGAGGGACCTCTGGGAGGAGAGGCACAGGCACAAGTGGCGCAGGGCCAGCAGGAAGTTCAAGGTGTAAGGTGACAGAAGATGTCACTATCCCACTGCCAGGGTTTACAGGCAACACTGCAGCTACCTCAATACGTTCGAGATGCAATGCCGAAAGAGGGTCCGCCTCTCCAGGGAGACCATGACCTCCATTTGTCAGATGATTGGGTCTGAGATCAGCTCTGACTGTGTGGGTAGACAACCCATGCCAGTGGCTCTGAAGGTCACAATGGCCCTCAGCTTCTATGCCCATGGCTTGTTCCAGGGGTCAGTGGGGGATCTGTGTGGAGTCTCCCAATCCGCTGTCCACAGTTGCATCAAGCTGGTGACAGAAGCTTTGTTCATGCGGGTAATGACTAGTAATTACTGTACCGATGAGGCCAGCCAGACAGAACGAGCCAGAGGCTTTGCAGCGATTGCTGGGTTCCCCTGTGTCCAGAGTGCAATCGACTGCACACATGTGGCCCTCAAGGCTCCAGTGTGACAGCTGGGTGCTGTTGTAAACAGAAAGGGATTCCATTCCATGAGTGTCCAGATAGTGTGTGACCACAAGATGCAGGTTCTGCAAGTTGCGCAAGGTACCCTGGCAGCTCCCATGACGCTTATTCCCTCAGACACTCCCAGGTGCCAATGCTATTCAGTACTCCAGCCCGACTAGATGGATGGCTGCTGGGTGACAAGGGCTACCTGTTAAAAAGGTGGCTAATGACGCCTCTCCACCACCCAAGAACAGAGGCAGAGCAGCGTTATAATAGGAGCTATGCCTACACATGGGCGGTGATAGAGAGGACTATAGGTCTTCTGAAGATGCGCTTCTGATGCCTGCAACATTCAGGGGGAGCACTGAAAACTCCCCAGATCAGTTGTTACTGATCACGGTTGCATGTTACGCTAACAATCTGGCACTGGCAAGGGGGACCCACTGGAGGAAGAGGATCTTGACACAGCTCCACAGGCCACAGGGGGTGAATCCTGTAGTGAGTCAGAAGAGGAGCACGGTGAGGAGAATGCTGAGGGCATGGAGGCAGACCTCTCTATTCTTCAGGGAGGCAGTGATATCAGGGATGCTTTGATCCAATGCTCCTTCAACTAGGCTACCAAAGACCTGTTACCACCTGAAGGACCGTCTCCATCCTGGATGTCTGAAAGGACCCTTTCATTTGAACCCAAAGTCTAGTCAGTGCCTGTGCAATAAAGTTTAGAGTCACTCACGTCCAGCATTACATACTGACGTACCCTGCATCAAAAAGATACAAAGGTGAAGCATACTCAGGCCATTAGGACAAAAGCAAAATTTACCTCTTTTGACAAACTGAAAAAAAAATCACCTTCTCTGGTCTTAATTCCCAGATCAGTAAACATAAACAAAACATTACACAACAGAAGATCACCCGTGACCGGTCCCTCTTGTGCTCATGGTGCCTTAAATTTATGTTTGCGAGTGCTACATCTTGGTGCTCCACCACCCCCCACAAAGCCTTGCTGGCAGTGACATTGGAGACAGCCTGCTGACTCTGGTATCTTGTTGGCCTTGATGACCTTGGCGGTTGTCCTCTGGCCAGCGGAGCCTGTGCTGGCTCCGCATGTGAGGGAGCGGCCAGTGCCACAGCTGGCGTCTCCCCAGTCGACGCAGCCTCATCAGATGCTAAGGTCACTGGCAGAGGGATGGAGGAGCTGCTGCTGTCAACTGGAGTGCCCTGACAGGAGCCTACAGAAATGACAAGCAGCTTGTGCATCAACGTTAGATTGCTCTGGACCTCCCTGCTCACTATTGATGAATGGGTGCCTAGCTGAAATGCTGGGTGCCTCATCCACCTCCCACACTGGTAATAACCTGAGGTTAGTGTCTGTGTGAGAGCTTGCAGGGCCGAGCGCAAACCCAGGAACCCCTGATTCTGTTCTTGGAGCTGCCTCTCCATGAGAGTCGCCAATCTCTCAATGGAGGAGGCAGTGCACTCGGCCATGAGGGTCAATGCAGTGCTGATGCTCTGCATGGACTTCCCCATAATGGAGACCATGGCATGCATACCCTCATGGATCTCCGTCAGAAACCCCCGCACATCTCGCTGGACATCCAACATTTGCTGATGTCTCTAGAGGCTCATCATTTGCCTTCAACTCAGCATTACCCTGGTCTGCAGCAGCCCTCTGGCTGCCGGCGCCCTGGGCACTCTCTGCCTCTGCCTGGTCCACAAGTGAGTGCAAGATGCCCTCGCCGCTGTGCTCCGACATTCTAACTGAGGATATAATGCCCACCAAGATGCTGGTATCTGCGCTGGTGCCTGGTTCAGAGAGCTGGTGTGATGCAGGTGCAGGTGGTGATCCTCCAGCATCAGGGATGGCTCTCCAGGGTCCTGCTATTGAGTGTGTGCTGGTGAATCTAAGGGAGCACAACAACATGTCTTTAGTTTAAGTCATCACACTGTCACAATGCATGCTAGGCACCTGGTGAGATAATGGGGATCTGCATCATGGTGCCATCATCTTTCAATGATCAATGGGGACTCCAGTTTTGAGGCTCCCATCAATGATGAGACTACACAAAAATGTTTGCACCATTCGAAGTTCTCACCTCAGTACATTGCACCCTTACTTATGTCTGACGCCCCAGCTTCTCCATGACTGGTTGACCATGTTGCATGGCGCCTCTCCAGCTCCAAGGCATCCTGTATGAATCTAGGCAGGATTAGGAGGTTTGGGTGGGAGCCTCTGCCAGTTCACAACTTCTCTATGTTGTTATGGCTCACCTTCTCCTGAAAGGACAGAGGAGCATTGATTAGTCCACTCTCTACCCGCAGTGCCATTGCAGCCTGGCCAACGTCACCTGAGGAACACCTTGTGGCCCTTGAGCCGCAAGGCACTAAGGCCAAGCAGCCAAGGCTCACCCCTCAGCCAGCTCCGGTGTCACTGACAGTTGGCACTCAGACTCTCACACCCCTGAGCTCCACGGGGGGGTTAGACTAGACCTTAACACTTCAACACACTGATCCATGCCAACACTGTACTCACCCTTCCAGAGCGCAGCAGATCATTAACCCTTTTGCGGCACTGCACCCATGTGCACCGCACAACGTTGTGGCTGCTAACCAGTGCTGCCACCTCCTCCCAAGCTCTTTTTTTCAGGTACGGCGACCTCCTCCTTCCATCTCTGGGGACAAGGGAGTCCCTCCTGGCAGCCACCTCCTCCAGGACGTCCACGAATCATTCATCTGAAAACTGGGGGACCGAGTGCCCACCTGACCTGCCCTCCTGCCTGGCGTCTCCAGCTGCACTTGATACCATAACTTCAGTGTTCACAATGCAGAAGATATGTTCTTCCCTGGCAGCCTTCAAGGAGCTGCCTGCGCTGTTTTTAAACCACCCACCGAGTCCAACCATTGGGTGGCCACATTTCATGCTGGATGGACCTTAACTTGGCTAGCCAGTGTGAAATCGCGGTCGTGGGCCGATCGCAGATGGCAGCCCATTTCCTGACCAGTTGCGAGCCTGCCAACCCGGCCCACCCGCCAAGAATAAAATTCAGGTCCTGGTGTGGGCGACGATTGCCACCAGGAGGGCCCTTCTGTGGACCATTTTGTGCTAAAAAAGGAGGGCTCTCTCCCCCAGAAACAACTTGGAGGGTGCTAGGTTTCACTGGGTGGTCTCTGCATGTGGCGCTGGCCCTCTCCCCCAACATGGGCAAAATGTTCGTGGATGCGTGAAGTGGCCCTTAGTTGGCCAGTTAAGTGGCTCAAATGGCCACCAGTTGGGCAGCTATAGTGCCAACTCTCCTGTTGCTGGAAATGGCATGGCACCAGGAAGGTGTCAGGTACCCGCCCCCTTCCTCTGTGATGCCTTCCTCGCCATATTGCCAACCTTCTCCTAGCCTGTCATCAAAGGACAGTAAAATTCCAGCCAAAGTTTCTCACAAGAGGGCAGGTCAGAAAATTAAGACATATTGTATAAGAGGAAATGCAGCAGCATGGATAGAAAGTTGGCTGACAGACAGGGAACATAGTTATTATAAATTAATATGGCTCAGATTAGAGAAAGGTTGGAAGTGGTGTATTCCAGAAGTTCAGTTTTGTTCTTGTGTATGCATGAAAATAGGAAGCTTGGCAAACAATAAGAAGGGCTGTAAAGATTCAATGATGAGATAGACAGGTTAGCAGGATAGCCAGACACCTGGCGGATGTAATTTAATATGGATTCATGTGAGGTAATACATTCGGGAAGAGAAAAATAAAACAAGGAATTGAAGAAACTATCTCCTGATTATATATTGGAGGCTATGAATAAACAGAGACTTAGGCCTAAACATTTGCTGATACTGCACTCATTAAATTGATGCAAAATAAGCACCAAAGCATCCAACATGGTGGAAGACAGACAGGTGTACATCCCACATTTGAAGAAGGCCACCTGCCATATAATAAAGGCTGAACCCTGGATGTCAAGGGCCATTCCTGAAACAGTCAATAGGGCCCTTGCAAATCCTTTTGCAAGATGATCTTCTTGATATGGTCTGTACTCTTCCCATGGCTCACTATAAACTTCACGTGTTTCTTCAGTAAGTCACAAACAGGAGAAAATGATTGCACATACTTATTCACTAGAAACCCTGTATGCCGTATACAAGTGGGAAAATCATCTAAGTATTGCTCCAACTTTAGCAACATCTGGTATTTGTCCATTTTCAGAAAACCTATGGTCTAAATATTTCACTTCTTGTTCCTTGAACTTCAGCTTATTTTTGCATTGCTTAATATCTTTTTGCTGGCATTGCTTCAGTAGGACTTCAAATTTCTAATCATGGCCTTGTCCTTCTGTACCTTAGACTAAAATGTATTTTGCCACCATAGCAACTCCTTTCAGATTTTTCTGCACTTTCTCAATAGCTGAAGAGATTCTAAAAGCTATGAATAACTACATATATCATAAAAATAGGGTAAAAAAGGAGTAAGAAGACTCATCTAAACATAACATGACCAAATCGTTTTGCTGCATCTAGAAATGTGAATAGTTTCATATTCGCTAGTTTAGGCAAAACATCATCTATGGTTCAAATTGGGCTGTGATTACATTTGAGGCCTTTGTTGTACAGGTGAATTCTGAAACCATTCTGTTTCTTTGCTGTCACTATTCAAGTTAGAACATGAACCAAGAATTTCCCTATCAACAAGCTAAATACTGTGCTTCTTGACAAGTTATTTTATAGTTAGAAATAACTTCCTGAGTTGGCAGCTATGTAGCGGGTCCTTGGCATCAGCTTGATAGTGCAATGCCTTGTGGTTTCCCTTTCCTTTGGAAGCATTCTGGTATTTGACATTGTATTGTGTCTTGTGAGGATTAATAAATCCTTCACCATCAATAATATTCTCATGATCCTTGGTTTGTCTTTTGAACATGAAATCAGCCCATGTCACAGAGAATCACCTCTACACCAATCTTATCTTCATCTGTCTCACACTGAAGACCTTGAAGCATTTTTAGTGTTTTTCTGCCCATACAAATAAATAGTTTTGATATTCTTTGCCTGCTTACTGAAAAACTCTCCACTGGTTGGAGTCATACCAAGCGCAAAGGAAAGTGGTTGTGGTTGTTGGAAGTCAATCATCTCATTCCAGGACATCACTGCAGGGGTTCCTCAGTGTAGTGTCCCAGGCCCAACCATCTTCAGCTGCTTCAACAATGACCTTCCTTCCATCCTAAGGTCACAAATGAGGTTCACAATGATTGCACAATGTACAGCACCATTCGCAACTCCTCAGATACTGAAGCAGTCCATGTCCAAAAGCAGCAATATCTGGACAATATCCAGCTTGGGCTGACAAGTAACAAGTAACATTCATGCCACACAGGTGCAGGACAATGACCATCTCCAACAAGAAAGAATCTAACCATTGGCCCTTGATATTCAATGGTGTTACCATCGCTGAGTCCCCCACTATCAACATCCTGGGAGTTACCATTGGCCAGAAACTGAACTGGACTAGCCATATAAATGGTGTGGCTACAAGAGCAGGTCAGAGGCTAGGAATTCTACAGCGAGTAACTCACATCCTGACTCCCAAAAGGTTGTCCACAATCTACAAGACCGAAGTCTGGAGTGTGATAGAATGCTCTCCACTTGCCTGGATGAGTGCAGTTCCCACAACAATCAAGAAGCTTGACAGTATCCAGGGCAAAGCAACAAGCTTGATTGGCACCACATCCACAAACATTCACTCCCTCCACCACAATTGCACAGTAGCAGCAGTGTGTACCATCTACAAGATGCACTGCAGAAACTCACCAAGGCTCCTTAGGCAGCACCTACCAAACCCACTACCATCTAGAAAGATGGAAGCCAAACACATGGGAACACCACCACCTGGAAGTTCCCCTCCAAGCCACTCATCATTCTGACTTGGAAATATATCACTGCTCCTTCACTGTCGCTAGGTCTAAATCCTGGAAGTCCCTTCTGAACAGCAGTGTGGGTGTACCTACACCACATGGACTGCAGTGCTTCAGGAAGGCAGCTCACCACCATCTTCTCAAGGGCAACTAGGGATGGGCAATAAATGCTGGGCCAGCCAGCAATGCCCACATCCTATGAATGAATAATAAAAAAATAATCTCTTCATTTTCTTATATTCTGTTAAACGTTTTCCAATTGCTTGGCACTTTCATTCACTTGCTTAATGGGCAATGGCACATTTTGTAGGTTTTCAAAATTTAATAAAAGCTGAATCTCTAATACTTATTATTATAATTTTCCATATTTAAATGATCTTTGGCTGATCTATACATGTATAGATAATGCAAAATAAGAATAAAATCTGGATTATATCTGTATAAGATATGTTTAAATTGTTTAGCTGAAAGAACATATTTCTTTAAGAAGTTACATTCCTGGTTTAACGTCCTCCTTTTTTTTGTACCTCCTAAGACATTTACCAGGATGCATCTAGTGACCATGCCACCAAGAGAAACTTCCATCTATAATCCAAACTACTAACTCAAACCAATAACCATAACCTTCCCTCCTGTACCAACACTAACCATTAATCCTAATGCTCTGTGACTGTATCATCAATAACAACTCTGATAAATTCAGAGTCGTTCTTTCATTTTGGCACCATGTGGTGTTTGTTATTAAGTTCATCTAATAACAAACTCAAAAAGCATTCATACATGTGATTGTATTCATCAGGCATTTAAGTCAAATGAGTGGAGATGTCAATCACCCAAAGGTATCCAAATCAGAGGGAACAGTCTGGGAACTTCCTGTACTTAGCTATGGATATAAAATTACACTGGTATTGAAGTACGCTCCAAAAACTGTGCATTCCTTGTAATGGAAACTACTGGGAGGAGGGAATGAGACCTGTGATCCCATTCCCCCTCCCCTGCCTCTTCATTGTACTACACAGCTGAGCTACAAAAAACCTTTTTACAACGTCTACCTCACTGTCTTTTCCTCCAGTTTCATCTTGCAATGGTCCAGACATTGCTGTCAGTGGTGATGTGATGGCACTCATTGCTGACGCCAAAGAAAGTTGCCTATAAAGATCTTGTGATTTCTGGAGCATGGATTTCAACTTTCCTGATGATGTTTGAATCTGGCAGTAAATCATGGGGATCTTCAGGCATCCAGCAGTAGTGATGTCTTTAAGCAGCCAATCAGATTACAGAATTCTCATATCGCAAACCAGGAAGCTAAAAGCACTGAATATCCTAAACTTTTTATTATCAGTTTACAAAGAGCAAAATAAAGATTGGGGCATATGCATGAGAGTAAGGCAAACCTGAAATATCATAAAAGGCTTTAAAAATATGTTAAAATACGTGATTTTTAAAATTATAATGGAGAATGTTAACATTTCAGGACCAGAGAAGCTGTTCGGAAATTATGAAGTTGGTACATTGTTAAAAACCCAGTTACACCTCATTCAACAAGGTTACCTGAACGCCAAGATGATTGGGTAATTCAATAGTTATTCAACACATGCAATTAACATTTGAAAACTGCAGAAGCATTTTTTTTATTTCAACATGGGTTACTCCTAAGAAAAGTTTAATGTAATGAAATAACTACAGACCTCGCTTTTCAATACTAAAAGGGTTAGCTAATAATGTTTGAATGCTTAAATCCCACAAGGTATATGTTGCCTTGTTGAACAGAACTGCTGTCTTTTTGGTAAAATGCATGTCACAACTGTCATCTTCCTGAAGCTTATGCTTTGACTTCTAACTACGCTTTAATACTATGTTACTGTTTAGATTTCTTTCATAAAATTCTGTGTAATTATTGGCCATCTTAAAAGTTACAACAACAAGTTACATTTGTAGTGCATATTTAATGTAGTAAGGTGTCCCCAGGTACTTCACAGGAACATTATCAAACAAAAGTTAACGCCGAACCACAGTGAGGGGTATTAGGCAGATGACCAAAAGAGGGCCATAGAAATGGTTTGAAGGAGTGTTTTAATGGAGGAAAGAGAGGCAGAGAGCTGTAGGGAGGGAATTCCAGAGCACAGGACTCTGACAGCCTAAGCAGGGCTGCCAATGTTGAAGTGATTAAAATTGGGGATTTTCAAGAGATCAAATTTGGAGGAGTACAGAGATCTTGGAGGGTTCTAAGATTGGAAGAGCTTACAGAGATAGGGAGGGGCAAGGCCCTGGAAGAATTTGGAACCGAAAAGTGAGAATTTTAAAATAGAGGCATTGCTTAACCCTGAACGAATGTAAGTCAGCAAGCACATGGGTTATAGGTGAATGGGACTTGGTGCAAGTTAGGACAAAGGCAACAGAGCTTTGGATGAGAGTAGAACATGGGAGACTGGCCAGGAATGCAATGGTATAGTCAAGTCTAGAGGTAACAAAGTCATGAATGTGGGCTTCAGCTGCAAACGAACTGAGACAGGGGAGCAGTCAGATGATGTTATGGAGATGGAAATGGGCAGACTTAGTTATGGTATGGCTAGGTGGTTGGAAGCTTATTGCAGGATCAAATATGACACAGAGGCTGTGAACAGTCTGGCCCAGACTCAGACTCAGAGAGAAATGGAATTAGTGGCTAGTGAAAAGAATTTATGGGGGATGGTGGGGTGAGGGGAACTGAAGACAATATTTAGTTGGGGAAAATTTCTGCTTATCCAGTCATGGGTGTGCAACAAGCAGTTTGATGGTGATCGGCCAATATTTGTAAGGACACAATGGTCACACATTAGTTTTTTGAGGAGGAGAGGGGTGATGATGGTAAGTTTGAAGGAGAGAGGTACAGTGCCTGAGCAGAGACAACTGCTTAACAATATCAGTTACCATTGGTGGCCAGGAAGGGGAGTTGTATGTTCAGCAGTTTAATGGGAATAGGGCTGAGGGAGACAGATGTGGGTCTCATGGTCAAGATGAACTTGGAGGGGGCATGAGGGGAGATTGGAGAAAAGCTAGAGAAAGATATAAGTTCAGAGCTATGGCAGGGGACTACCTTGCAGGGAGTTTGGCCTGGTGGGCTAGGACAAGGATGAGGAGCGGTGAATGCGGTTGAATCGATGGTCTCGATCTTAGTGTCAAAGAAGTCCATGAACTCCTTGCACATTATTGGAAGCCAGGGTGGAAAAGGCAGAGGAGAGGGGTTTACCTTTTTTGGCAGCAGAGAAAAGAAAGGATTGTCTTTGAATTCCAACTTAATCCTGGGATAGTGAGCAGTTTTGGAGGAGAGCAGGACCTGAAAGTGTTTTATGTGATCCAGCCAAATTTGACACTGAATAGTTAAACTAGTAGTTCGCCGTGTATCTTCAAGAACATTTCATGGTCTGGCATTTGAAATTCCTTCAACTCTTTGTAATTAAACATTTTTAAACTTTTGTTTATATATTATTCCCTCTACACCACAAACAAAGTGGGCAGGCAACTTGCTTCTAGGTATGAAAACAGAAAATTGTGGGAATACTCAGCAGGTCAGCCAGCAACTGTGGAGAAAAACAGAGTTAACGTTTCAAGACGGGATGATCTTTCATCAGAACTGGGAAAAGTTAAAGATGTAAAAGGTTTTGAGCAAGGGATAGGTGGGATAAAGACAAAAGGAAGGTCTGGGATAGGATGGAAGACAGGATAATTTGAAAGACAAAAAAGTTATTCTTATTGGGCCAAAGAGAAAGGTGATGGGTCAAGAAAAGAAACAAAGAGACAAAGGATGTGCCTAGAGCATGCGTGCTGTCAGCTGAAAACAAAAATGAGAGAAAAAGAGAAAAACCAAAGCATGCAAAGAAAAGGAAACAAAATGGGGCTACAGTCTGAAATTATTGAACTCAATGTTGAGCCTGGAAGGCTGTAAAGTGCCTAATCGAAATATGAGGTTCTATTCCTCATTTTGTGCCTAGCTTCACTGCAACAGTGCAGCAGGCCAAGTTCACCAACGTTAGTGTGGGAGCAAGGTGGAGGATTAAAATGGCAGGTCATGTGAAGCTCAGGGTCATGCTTGTGGACTTAATAGAGATGTTTTGCAAAGTAGTCACCCATTCTGGTCTTCCTCATGTAAAGGAGATCACACTGTGAGCAGCAAATACAATGTCCTAAATTGGAAGAAGTACACGTAAATTGCTGCTTCACCTGGAAGATATGTTTGGAGCCTTGGGTGGTGAGGAAAGAGGAAGTAAAAGGGCAAGTTTTACATCTCCTGTGCTTGCACGATAAGGTGCTGTGGAAAGGGGCAGGGTGTTGAGTGATTGAGGAGTAGATCAGGGTACCCTGGCAAGAATGGCTCCTTCGGAATGCTGAAAGGGGAGCACAGCAAATAATGTGTATGGTGGTGGTATCACGCTGGAGTCAGCTGAAATGGCGGAAAATGATCCGTTGAATACGAAGGCTGGTGGGATGGAAGGTGAGGACAAGGGGAACCCTATTATGGTTCAGGGAGAGATAGAAAGGGGTGAGAGCAGAAGTGCAGGAAATGTGATGTACATGGCTGAGGGCCACGTCAGCCACAGTGAGAGGTGTGAGGTGAAATCCTCAGACGAGGGAAAAGGAAGACATCTCAGAAGCACTGGTGTGGAATGTTGTATCATTGGAAAAGAGATGATGCAATGGAGGAACTGGGAGAACGGAATGGAATCCTTACTGGGTGTAGTCTGTGAGAAAGTGTAGTTGAGGTAACTGTGAGAGGTCTAGGGTACCAGTCCTAGGTCCCTCTAAGCCTGGGAGATGTTTGAGGGGCTTGGCTCGATTTGCTTCCTATTCTTTGTCCTGGTTTTGTTTCTGGGACTCAATTAAAAAAAAAGCTCCTACAATGTAATTATATTTAGATGCTGTTATAGAAGTGTTACTGCAGGTCCCAAGGATAATCTGTACTGTAAAAAAAAACATTAGCTGTGCTCCTCGTCAGCTCCGTAGCCCTGACTTTCCAAACTAAAGACTGAAATACACCCACACAGATATAAATTATTTTGTCTGCGTATGCCACTTATGCTCTACTTCTTTTGCTAGGACAATCTGTACTTCAATTTTAGAACACAGGTAAAGATCATTGAGAGAAACAGTTTGCCAAGAGAACAGACTCTGGAAAGTATTAAGGTCTCTCCTGATGGCCAAGTTGATTTCACAATGATTAAATGAACATTACAAACCAGGAAGTTCCTGGTTTAATCCATTATGTGTTGAGTTCATTTCAATCACACCAGGAACTGCAATGTTCCTCAGTCCTGGGTTAGGGAGAGGAAAATTGGCCAAGAGAAACCTGCCTGTGTAGACAATTAGGCAAGAACAAGATCAGCTCCTACTGAGGATGGAAATGACTTTATGGCTTTATAAGTTGCTCCTGCATAAATTGGTGGCGCTAGGTGGAAATGTGTTTCAATAGCCTATCACGTTTCACACATGAAGGATAGCCACTTAAAGGGAACAATAGATTAGGAGGATAAACATACTAGCTCAGAACAAAATAAAATATTTTAAATTTTCTGTATCAATAAATTCACATTAAAATAAATGTCATATTGTATTCATTAAATCAAGTGTTTGAGTCAAAGTACCCTCAATTAAATACATTTCTGGCAAGTCAAGTGTCAGGATCACTGCTAAAACTATTTTACTTTAATATTTTTAGTAATAAAATGCAAATAAAGACCAGGTGGGAAATTATTCTTTTACATTTTCTATTCAATGATTTCCAAGGCAAAGTACTGCACTCATATATATTTTACTCAGATTGTTTTTCTTGCTATTTTTTCTGCCTGGAAATGATAAATCTATAACTGAGAACTCTTGGGGTGGATTCTTCTGCTCCCACCAGCAGTGGGAATCGTGGCAGGCAGGGGCACCTAATACAGCATGAATGAAAAAAATCAGATTCCCACCGGCAGAAAAATAGTTTTGAATTTTGTTCTCCTAGCTTTCAAGGCAGGCAAAAGATGGGTTCAGTTTCCCACTGAGCAATGCTGGGAACCCTATTTACATTCATTAACATCTCATTAAAAGGCCAACTTGCTGGAATCACATTCTCCCTTTAATTTAAGTGCCCACCAGTGACTAATTAGAACGTTCTGTTTTACAATTGTATATAACTGGCGCACACCTGATGAGTTTCACTCTAACCTCGTCTTGGGAGTCAGTAGACACTGTTTTCACCTTCCTTTCACACCATCACTGAGATATATCGGGTGCCTGCTGCAGCCAGTGAGATTCATTAATAGCAAAGGATTTCACTCTCTGAACGTCCTGCTAATTTGTGATCACAGAAAGCAGATCCTGCATGTTTGTGATAGGTACCCAGGGAGCTCTCATGACTTTTACATCTTGACCCACTTGCAGGTGCCACAGATCTTTGAGGGACCTCAGCATTTAGACGGTTGGCTCCCCTGGGACAATGGGCACCCCCAGAAGGCGTGGCTAATGACGCCTGTTCGCCATCCACATAGTGCTGCTGAGGAGAGATACAATGCAGCACATCCCGTCACAATGTCCTTAAATAGAGCAAACTATTGGCCTCCTGAATATGCATTTCCGATGTTTGGACCAGTTATGTGGGGTTCTCCAATGCTCCCCACAGAGAGTGTCCCGCATCATCATTGTTTGCTGTGCCCTGCACAAACTTGCACTGTAAAGGGAAGATGTTTTGCCTGAGGGAGACACTGAGGAGCTAGACATCTCCTCAGATGTGAAGGATGTTGAAGGGGGTGGCTCCGAAGAGCACGAGGATTCAGACGAGCTACATGAAGATGCCCTTGCATGGGTACAATGTGGCAAACGTGCCCGTAACAACCTGATAGCTACAAGATCCCAGGAGCATTAAGGTGATGACAAATTCTCACAAACACTGTTTCCTTCAGCCTTTGATGCATGGGAAGCGCCAACACCTTAATTCTCTGCTTAAAAATCTGATAAAAGGTCACATATCTCACAATCGTTACGAAAGTGTCATCAGTCACTGTATGCCCCAATGATGGGATTCTCCTTGGAAGGGAGAGTAGCCTTGGTAACATGTGGCCACTGTGGAATGTGATTAGCACACTCTTAGCACACATTCTTAAGCAACTCCATATGGTGTAGTCCTTATGCCCATGGCCTCACCAAGTCAGTGTGCATGACAACTTTTAAGTGGCTGCAATTCCAAATTACACAGGGATGCACTCTTGTCAGTGTGACACCAACTCAATAAGGCAGCCAGAACATGCAAACCAGTCTTTAATGCTTTGTGGTTGGATGGCTCAATAGGGAACAGCATCTGGAGAGTTACATTGCCAGCTCTCATCAATGCATAATGCTGAGGCATGATCTTGCTACTGACCCCAATCGCTCTTCGCACATCAGGTCACGCAGTGATCTGTAACTCTACATCACGCACCCAAAGCTGTGAGGTTTGTTTGCATTGTCCTCACTGGGAGTGCCTCACCAGAACAATGGTTTGATTAGGTACAAACATTTGGGACCCTGCAATCATCAGAAATCTGACAAGTTTCTGTCCTGGATGACCTTTGCATTAGGGAGAAACGTGGCCCAATCAGTATTGACACAGCAGTCAATGACAACATCTTCCCTTCATCTAGGCCTTGCTGAAGACTGAGGAGATTTGCAAATGCATTGCTTTCAGAGCTTGACAGTGCTCAACATGATCCAGCTCACAAAGGCCAATCATTTCTATATACCCTAAGTCAAAGTTTCAAGCTCATTTTTTCATGAATTCACTTTCATAAAGTAAATGCCATTGCAAACTATACATTGGAGGAACAAATACAATGCTAGTTGCAACTTCTACTTGTACCATTCACAAACAACAGACATCAGTGAGACAGCAGCAGGACAATCACTAAGCTTGATGAGCACTTGTCCAGGGCCCAGGGCATGTTTGTCTGAGATTGAAGGCTGACATGTGTATTGGCCAGCCATCAGTGTCACAGATGTGCCTTTGCTGATGTCACAGATGTGGAAATAAAGGCTATTCCTTGTGGTGAGATTGTGTGTGAATTTATGCAACTGAAGATCCAGATGGGGGTTAATTGGGGGGCAACATTTTGGACCCTAAAATGACTGTGAGACTTTGAAGCAAATTGAATATAAATGGTATCCATGAGATTTGGAGAAGGATTAATGCAACATATGTTTAGAGAAGTGAAAAGTTGAGTGAACACCCATGCCACCAGTATGTATTCAATACTTAATTTTTCTCACTATACTGCTTTGTCTAGGAGCAGCTCTGACCTCCGCAGTGATGGAAGCAGCCTGCTGACTGCTATGCCCTGTTGGTGGGCACCCTCTGGTGGCTCGAGACCTTGAGAACCCAGCCTGCTAAGGGTCTCCTGCTCAGGTGCAGGTGCACCCTCCTCAGCCTGACCTGCTGGAGTTGATGGGGTCACTAGCAAAGGGGAGTTGGAATGGCAGAGCACCCTTGGTGTGTCATGGGTGGATATCCCCATGGGGTGCCTGGCTGACACTCCTCCTCGATTTGGATGCCTGATGACCCCTCCCTGACTCCTTGAGGAGAAGGGGAACCTGGAGGGAGGTCAAAGTGCCCTGACACGTCTCAACTAGCCACTACTAGAATGGACCCATGGCTAGAGCGATGGTGTGTAGGTCCAAGTGCAAATCTGACAGAAACTACTGGATCTGGGTCTCCAAGGCGGCTGCCACTCTTCCAATGGAGATTTTGAAGCGCTTGCAGAGCCATGACATTAGAATGAGGACAGACTGCTCCATTCTTCTTTCCAGTCTGCTGATATCCTCTGACAACTCTGCCTGATGTTCTCCTGCCTGCCTCTGTATCTCCAACATACCTCTTAAGGCTGAGTCCAGAGGCTAGTAATCAGATTTGGTCCCAACAGGGGCCTTGTCTCCAGTAGTCCTCCAAGTGTTGGAGACCTCGGCTGTCACTTGCTCCACCACTGTGTCTGTGCTATGACCACCAGATTGTGCACTCGAGCCTACTCTAGAACTAGGTCCGACCTAAGTGTCTGTATCTGCCCTGGTGGAGGGTTCAGGTGAACGCTGTGATGATTCTTCAGCTGGGGATAATTCTGCTTTTTCCTCAGAAATGGTCTGGGGGCTGGGGCTGCGTCATTCTTTGGAGGAAGTCCACTCCCTTTTCTTACTTGTACCTGGAATAGAGTGAAGAGAGAATTAGTGATTGACTTAGCAGGCTCATGCATCAAAGATCACTCACAGTCGTCCCACATTTTGTTAATGTATACTGGATTATCCTCACTGGCTTGTTGGGGGAGGTCAATCTCGCCTTCCGTGCAGGAATAATCCCTTTCCTTACCAGCGAGCTCTGCAGTCTGTTCTTCAGAAATTGACAGGGTCTGGATCTCTGGGACTCCCCCTCTGGTCATGGCTTGCTCCCTTTTGTTATGTGCAACCTCGTCCTGCATGAAGACAGATGGATTAACTGTGAGCACAGTTGGATGAAAGAGCAGTTCAGAATCATGCCTGCCTGTTGCACCTGCTGAGATCTCCCCAGTAAAGGATTAAGATGCTGTTTGTGCAGCAACTGACATGAGATGGTGAGCTTAAAGTGGCTGGCAGACATTGAGAGCTGATCTCCCATCTGCTGGTTGTGTGTGACACTCTTTAGACTGCCTGGTGCCTTTATATGTGTGTGAGTTTGCAGTGAGTAGAAGTTGCATTGATCTTGGCGGAGTGGAGCAGATCATTCACTTGTTTCCGGCACAGCAGGATGGTCCTTTTCTGGGCCCCTTGGGTGCTAACCTCCCCAGCGATTTTCTCCCAGGCTGGCGTGATCAGGTGGGAGGGCCTCCAGCACTCATCCCTCAGAAAGAGGACCTCCTATTTTTCCCAGACAGCCTGGAGGGGAATCCCCATTGAGGATTCAATGAATGTGGGGGCAGAGGGTTCGCTTCGCTTGGGTGCCATAGTTTTCTTTTACACCACAACACCTGGCCTGCAATAAGTGAATGTCTGTCTGGGTGCCATTTAAATTTGGCACCAGGACCCTTGACCCCATGAGGGAACAGCAGGGTGGGTGACTTCCTGCCCGCCCTGCTGTGTGATTCGCCGAGCTTCTAGCTGATGCATAATTAATGAGCTGAAAAGTGGAAGATCATGCGTGTTCAGCCATCCCACCACTCAGCAGGAATCATGCTGACTTCCCCCTGCCATTGGACTAAGTTTCCAGAATGGAAAGTGCCGCCCTCGGTGTCTGTGTTTGTATTGCAGTTTGATTACTTCAGAATAAGAAATTGACATAAAGATTGCTAGGAAAGTAAATTATGACGAGGATGTAAGAAGGCTATACAAGGTGACTTAGATAGCTAAAGTGAGTGGGCAAAGATCTGGTACATGGAGTATAATGTGGGCAAATGTGAAATTGTCCATTTTGGCAGGAAGAATAAAAAAGAAGCTTATTATCTACATATAGAGATATTACAGAGCTCTGAGATTCAGAGGGATCTGGGTGTCCTAGTGCATGAATCACAAAAGGTTAGTATGCAGGTACAGCAGGTAACTAGGAAAGCGAATAGAATGTTATCATTTATTGTGAGGGGAATTGATTACAAAAGTAGGGAGGTTATGCTGCAGTTGTACAGGGCATTGGCGAGACCACATCTGGAGTATTGTGTACTGTACTGGTCTCCTTATTTAAAGAAAGACATAAATGCGTTAGAGCAGATCAGAGAAGGTTTACTAGACTAATACCAGGAATGGATGTGTTGTCTTATGAGGAAAGGCTGGACAGATTAGGCTTGCATCCACTGGAATTCAGAAGAGTAAGAGGTGACTTAGTTGAAACTTTTAACATCCTGAGGGGTCTTGACAGGGTGGACGTGGAAAGGATGTTTCCTCTTGTGGGAGAATCTAGAACTAAGGGTCATTGTTTAAAAATAAGGCATTGCTGATTTAAAACAGAGATGAGGAGAAATTTTTTCCCTCAGAGGGTTGTGAGTCTTTGGAACTCTCTTTCTCTAAAGGCAGTGGAAGCAGAGTCTTTGAACATTTTTAAGGCAGAGCTAGATAGATTCTTGATTAACAAGGAGGTGAAAGGTTATTGTGGGTCGGCAGGAATGTGGGTTTGAGATTACATTCAGATCAGCCATGATCTTATTGAATGGCGGAGCAGGCTCGAGGGGCTGAGTGACCTACCCCTACTCATAATTTGTATGTTCGTATGGAAATAGGTTGTGTTTTTGGCACTGGTCTCCCACCTAACAACAGAACCTTCTAAAAACTGAAGCCTGCCTCTCGCTCAGACTTGTTTGCTTCAATAGGCTGCTCCTGATTCTATTCTGCTCTGAGCAATACTGAGGGAGTGCTACATTGTCAGAAGTCCTGTCTTTCAGATGGGACATCGCATTGAGGCCCTGACTTCCCTTTCAGGTAGTTGTAAGAGATTGCATGGCATTATTTTAAGAGGAGCTAATGAAATCTTTTGGTGTCTTAGCTAATATTTATATCCCAACCAACACAACAAAACTGATTATTTGGTCATTTATCTCATTGCTGTTTATGAAACTTTTTTGTGCCCATACTAACCATTATAATTTTCTGCATTAAAAATGACTACATGTCAACAGTAATCATTGGCTGTGAAGCACTTTGGGTTGTCCTGGAGGAGCATATAAATTCAAACTATTTTTCTTTCTGGGTAGAGAGCAAAATAGAAGAGGCACTGGGGACAATTTTCAACTGTCAACAACTCTTTCTCTCACCCTCCCACAACCATCAAACTGCAACAGATCATCCACAGCTCGCTAGCTGTAAACACATAAATGAATGGAAATTAAATGGAAATGATTTTGGGCCTCCCAAAGCTGCCTTTGGTCAGGTATCAAGACTGCTCTGCTGATTTCATGGCTTTTTGGGGGTGGCCAAAGCACTGTCCCATTGTACTTGTGTTAGGTAACTCACTGCCTTTGAATCCTCCTTGGTGCTGGCTAACTATAAATCAGCAATAATGGCCAACAAGGGGTCTGCAGTCCAAATAATCTTGCTCTTCTGCCTGAAGTTATGTGGCAAATGGTCTTATATATGTGTATAATATACGTGTAAAATATATATGTGTGTAATATACATATGTGTGTTTTATATATATATATATGTATGTGTGTGTAATATATATATATATGCACATAACAATAAAACAATATGCCAGTAGTGTTGTTATATTTTTTCTATAGTCCGCTCCCTCATCTGCTGCTTCCTTCAATTGCAGGGAAGGTGCAGTGTACAGGACCATTAATTTTAGGTAGTTTGTTTTAAAATGTGTTTTGCTATGCAACTGGTAGACTGCAGATTTGTACAAATAATTCTCCATATGCTGAGTTCCTGATCTTGGTGCCATTGAAAGTAGACTGATCAATTGTCCCTGTTTTCCTGAGACATTCCCTGGATGCGGTCCCTAGGCAAACAATGTCCCTGAGACCTTGGTTCATGAAACTCATCCCTGAATCTGTATCCTACTATTAGTGTCTGGGTGTGTTTAAATTAGGAGCCAGATGATCCCAAGCTGTCCTGTGGTTACTGCCGGGAGGGATAGCACCCTCCAGAAGTGGTGGACTCGCTGGGGGACTTTAATTTATGTAGAGATTGTGCTCCTTGGTTAAATATCCTCATCAAGGTCTGAAGAAGTCAGTTGGATTACAAAAGGCATTTTAACTCAGCACTGTAGGTAGGGAATCCACTGTTGAAGTAAGTCGGAAGAGAATTGGAACATGAAGTTGAAATGTGAGTTTTGAACAAAAATATTGTTTTGAATTTGAAGGTCTAAGCACAAGGAAAGCTCAGATCTCACTTGCTTTGGCATCTCCAACCCATTTCCTCCCATGGGACCTCTTTCCTCACAACTGCTGGCCCTCATATCGGACAGCTTCCAAGGGTTGTCCTATTTTCATGAACCCAATTGCTGCTTCATATTCTAGCCGGGAAGATCACTGACACGCTTATCAGGCCGCATTTAAAATTGTCACGGTGTTATGTGCCACAAGTAGGCAACGGATTGATTCCTGCAGTTTCCCACTTTAAATCATTGAAGTTCAAATAACACTGAGGCATTTATGGATTAAGAATCAAGAAGTATCATGAGGACCTCTAGTGGATCCTAACTGCATGAAATAGTTTAATCAAAGTCTGTGTGGATAATTTGTAACTAGACATTACCACAAAATGTAAACAGAACAGATGATTATCTGATTTCCATTTTTCTTTCATTCTTTCCTTCAGTCACCTTCTTAACCAGATAATATTCATGGATAATCAACAAAATTGTCATATAGTAACTTATTGGCCTTGAAGGAGGTGCAATGCCAATTTACCAGAATTATACCAAGAATTTAATCAAGAGAACAGGTTGCATAAATGTTGTTTCTATTGCCTTGAGTTTGGAAGGTTGTTGGGTGATCTATCAAGGTATTTAAAATGGGAAAGTGATTCAGTAAAGTAGATGGGGGAGAAAATATTTCTTCTGGTGGGGAAATCCAGTCCAAAGGGTCATAATCTTAAAATTAGGGTTGACTTGGGAGTAAAATTGTGGTGTTGATTTGAATGGCTGACCCTCATTAGTGTGCTGCTTTCTGACTCCCTGACCAAAATGGCCAGGAGGTTGTTGGGTGACAGATGCTGAGTCAATAAAATTGTGTGGCATGAGGCCATTGCCAGAGGCACAGAGGATTGTTCTTTGGCATAAAGAAAATGCTCTAATTGGCAATTAAAAGGGGGTGGAGAAGTGCTTGGGCCTCCTGTCTTCCACTGCCCCATTCAGTCAAATAGTCTTCTCTACCATCTCCCATATTTTTATAACTAGCAACTAAAAATGTTCAAAGGAAATGAAAAAACTGTTTTGTTTCAATGCCACTGTTATTTTTCTCCCATGTTACTTGCAGCTGTGCCCAAGAGATTAATCTTTAATTCAAGGGGACTCCAGGGTGAAGCCAATGGGTTGGCAGCCCTAACTACTCCCCTCTCAAACCTCAGGCCTCAGACTAAAATGGCAGATTGGGTCCCAGTGACATCATCAGGTGTCTGCATATTTAAGGAGCTTAGGACGGGTGCCTTTGCCACCTGAACTTTAAACCAAAAAATAATATGGAATAGTGAGCTGTTTAGATAAAGAACTAAGTCTTATAGCAGTCTACCCATGTCTGGTTTTGGATGTTAAACCAGTTTTTAAAAATTTATTCACAGGATGTGGGCATAACTGGCTGGGTCAGCATTTACTGCCCATCCCTAGTTGCCCTTCAGAAGGTGGTGGTGAGCTGCCTTCTTGAACTGCTGAAGTCCATGTGGTGTAGCTACACCCACAGTGCTGTTAGGAAGGGAGTTCCAGGATTTTGACCCAGCGACAGTGAAGGAACAGCGATGTATTTCCAAGTCAGGATGGTGAGTGAATTGGAGGGGAACTTCCAGGTGGTGGTGTTCCCAGATATGTTCAAGCTTATGCTCCTTGGACTTGACATGACTCGTAAGCCCCTTTTTAAACTGGGAACAGTTTTTGATGGGTGACTTCTCATTTGAGTTCAAAAATCACTCCAGATAAATAGAGGCCTAGGACATTTTAACTCCTGGTGCTCAATTAAATGGCCAGGACTGACTTCCCATCTGTTTCAGCAAGCTGTACAAATTTGTGTGCTAGGTTCATGAAATGCAGATTAGTGGCAGATACAATTTAATGCTGAGAAGTGTGAAATAATGGGGGAATTTTACCATTAAAGAACAAGTGGGTTGGAGAGTGATGAGGGGTTAAATGCACGGATATTGACAGCACTTGGGGAAGCTGGTGGCAACCTGTTCATTTCTGCATTTAAGTGCAGCATGTTAGGCAGTGTGCAAGAAATCTCCTTGGCGGAGGTGTGATGGTAGTTTATGTCATTAGGTGTTTTTTTAACAGGAGTTTTCAACTTTAACAGTGGGTGCACAGGTTTTCTGTGCTTCCCGGAACTGACCAGTGAAAACAACGCAAGAGCACAGAGGCCATTGGGGGTGCTGAAGAAATGGCAGGCATAAAATCTTGTAAGTACTTAAACCTTGCTTATGTTCCTTGCCCAACTGTGTGAGAGGCTTTTGCTCACAGCACTTGTTCTGAGAGTTATGTTCACTACTTTACAGGTGATTTCAAATAACTTGAAGGTAACTTGGGAGGTTTCTGCGTCTCATCTCTGCATTGCATCAGATCAGTATGGGTGCTGCTTATACTGTTTAGGCTTGGACCTCAGATAAGGATCTCTGGGGAAGAGCACCAGCTGCAGGGGAAATCAGCAGTAGGAGCAGCAGCAACCTTCTCCCCACAGACTTGCCACCCTACTGGATGTGGATGAACAGAGAGATTCAGCTCACAGGAGGTGATATCCACAACACAGACCATTGTGGCAGAGTCCTGGGCATATCCAAATACCAGTGCCTCAGGAGGTTCAGCATCTCTTGTCGGGTTGTGACAGGCATTTGCAGCCTGATGGAAGAAAACCTGTCACCAAGTGCACCTGGTGGCCACACTTTACTAGTGGTTGTCAAAGTGACCCCCACCCTCAGCTTCTTTGCCTCAGGCTCCTTCCAGCTATCTGCAGGAGACATTTGCAGAACATTGCAGTCAGCCACCCTCAAATGCATCATATTGGTGATCAAGACTGGCTGGGGGGGGGGGGGGCATGTAAAATTGGGCGGGTACCCACCCTGCTACCTTCCCAACCACCCTGAGTTCACCCCCATAACATAGGGCGGTGGGTGGGTGCTAAAATCAGCAGCCCGCCCACCATAATTAACAAAGTTATCAAGGGTCAGTTTGGCATGCTACCAAGCCAACTGACCCTGATAATATGCTGCCAAGCCATAAAATGTTTGGTGTGGGCAGTTGGGCAGGAGCAGGCAGCCTGGTTTTTTAACCATGTTCATCATGAAGGCAGGGGAGGGGTGTTCAATGTTCAGTGGTTGCTCTTTGAGGATCTTGGGTGACTCACTTAAGATGAAACTCCCCACTTTCTCTCTAACCCCTTGCAGCCTTAAACCCAACTCCCCTGCCTCCCTGACCTGCCCAAATCCTCCCTGCCCAAGACCCCAGACTTACTGGCTTCGGGGGCTCATGGGCATTCTTACTCTCCTGCTTGCAGTCCCGGCAGTGGCCACTAATGTACCCTTGACAATGCTGGGATTGATGGAGTTGCAGTCCAATCAGATTGTCCGGCAGCTCCTGAGGGCTGGGCTTCCTCCCCAGTGAGGAGTGGAAGTCCCACTTGGCCCTTGCTAAAACTGCCCACAACACTTTATGGCTGTGGGGCGGGCCAGCATGGGGTGGGTCAGCTCCACGCCAGCTTTCCTTCCGGTGGGAGATGGGTGGATGGTGTGAGGCAACTGCCCCACCTCCCCACCCAAATTATTCAGCCTCAAATTTGCCAGCGCATGCAATTATCTACACATTGTCACTGATGACGCCAGTCAGGCTGAGCGGGTGCTCGGGTTTGTGTTTCTGGTCACCTTACCAGAGGTGCGGGGCACGATTGATGACAAACATGTGGCACCCCAGATCATCCATGATTTTGTGTGACCATGAGGGCTGCCACTTCATCAATGTACAGCTGGTGTACATCCTCAAAAAGATAATTGTGCAGGTATATGCATGATTCTCAGGGTGCCCTTATGTTGCCCCAGTCCCCTATCCCTGAGCTCTTCCCACTTTGAAACAGACTTACTGGTTAGCTACTTAGAGACATGGGCTATTTAAAATGTAGCCGATGACACTTTTGAAAACCACAAGCAGTGAAGCCCAGGAGCACTACAATCAATGAGCCATGTCAACGAGCAAGCAATCAGCAAGTTAAAGATGAGCTTCAGGTGCTTCGACAGATCGAGAGGCCCCTTCAATATGCACCAGTCAGGGTCTGGTGCGCTGTGGTCTGCACAACATTGCACAGCGATGAAGTATGGACCTTCAGGAGAAGCAAAGCGCAAAGCACAGAGTGCAGAGCCTCTTCAGAGGAGGAACCTCATGTGGCCAGTGCAGCAATAGTGATGCGCATTGCTGCCCAAGTTGTCCTCATAATGGCAAGGTTCGGTTCCAGCAATGCACTCAACTGGGAACCACATGTTAAACCCACTTGGCCCCACACCAATCTTACCCCAGCATAAAGCGGTCCTGCAATTAACCAAACATCACTTGCAAAGACATCTATTGCTTGGCTTTAAGTCTTGTGTTACCATTCATCACAAATGAAACAACTGCTTGCCAGGCAGCAATCAAAAATTGGTAAGAGAGGAAAGTGTGGAAATAAATAATAATTTTGTGGTTCATAAGTGAAACAGAAACTTAACAATCTAACATGGTGTAACACACCCATGTACATATCATCCTAAATAGAAATCTTTCCTCTTCCTCTTCCCAGAACCACTACGTGATGTAACCACTATAGCTTTAGTAGAGGTGGGTCAAGTGGATCAAGCTTCAGTAGTGGGACATTTGGGAGACAGTGATCATTGTATCCTAAGGTTTAGGTTAGCTGTGGAAAAGGTCAAGATTTCCTAATGAGGTAACATTGCCTCTGTTGAGGGTAATACAGTTGATATGATGTACATAGATTTCCAAAAAGTGTTTGATTAAATGCCAAATAACAGGCTTGTCAGCAAAGTTGAAGCTTGCGGAATATAAGGAACAGTGGCAGCATGGCTATGAAGTTGGCTGAGTGGCAGGAAGCAGAGAATAGCACTAAACAGTTATTTTTCAACTTGAGAAAGATATAAAGTGGGGTTTCCCAGGACTTGGTACTGGGAACATCGCTTTTCTTCATCTATATTAAAAACCTAGACTTTGGGCTACAGAGCACAATTTGCAGATGGCACAAAATTTGGAAGTATAGTGAATCATAAGGAGGATAGGACACAGATAACCTATTGGAATGAATAGACACGCGGCAGATGAAATTTATGCAGAAAAGTGTGAAGTCATACATTTTGGTAGGAAGAACGAGGAGAGGTAATAACAGATAAAGGAGACAATTCTATAAGAGGTGCAAGAGCAGAGAAACTTGGGGTTATATGTGCACAAATTATTAAAGGTTGCAGCGCAAGTTGAGAATGTGGTTAATAAGGCTTAGGGGATCTGGGCTTTATAAATAGAGGCATAGAGTATAAAAGCAAGGAAGTAGTGTTGAGCCTTTATAAAACACTAGCTGGGCTTCAAGCGGAATATTCTGTCCAGATCTGGGCGCCACACTTTAGGAAAGGTGTGATGGCACTAGAGAGAGTACAGAAAAGATTCATGAGAGTGGTTCCAGGGATGAGGGACTTCAGTCACATGGATAGATTGGAGAAGCTGGGGCTTGGTTTGCTTAGAGAAGATTGGGAGGAGATTTGATATATGTGTTCAAATCATGAGGGTTCTGGAGCGAATGGACTGGGAAAAACTGTCCCCATTTGTGGAAGGGTTGAGAACCAGAGGACACTGATTTGAGGTGATTGGCAAAGGAACCAAAGGTGATCTGAGGAAAAAGCTTTTTACGCAGTGTGTGGTTAGGATCTGCACTACAGTGCCTGTGAGTGTGGAGGAGGCAGATTCAATCATGGCTTTCAAAGGGAAATGGATAATTATCTAAGGAGAGAAAATTTAGAAGGTTACAGGGGAAGGGCAAGAGAGTGGGACTAGCTGAGTTGCCCTTGCAGTCAGCCATCAGGGACATGATGGGCTGAACAGCTTCCATCTGTGTTGTAACCGTTCTATGATTCCATGATAATAAGTAGAAGCAGGCTGCCCACATCTCTGCCCTGACTGCTGAGTTAACATTAGCCATGTCTTCTGGCTTTTTGAACCTATGAGGGCCCTGCCCATTTGGACCTGTGTAGGGGATATTCAACCATCGGGACACAAGGCAGCATGTGGGGTACAGACTGGGGGCAGTGGCAAAAGGTGAGAAGTGACTGCTTTGAGCAGAGCCTAACTTCCATGCCCCCTTTCATCATGACCTACCCACAACTCCCTGCTAGCCAAGAGCTGGGAATTATTTTTGCTTAACCTCAATGAGGCACTGGGAAATCAAGGTTAGGGTTTCATTGAGGGCAAGCAGCATCTGTAGAGAGAGAAACAGAGTTAAAGTTTCAGGCCAATGGCTTTTCACCATTAACTGAAACGTTAAATCTATTTCTCTCAACATAATTGCTGCCAGACCTGCTGAGTATTTCCAGCATTTTCTGTTTTTATTTCAGATTTCCAGCAGCTGCAGTATTTTGCTTTTGTCTCAGGGTTTTATTGATCCTATTTAAGGTGGCATTTGGAGTGTGCAACCATTGATTTGTATGTACTTGTTTGATTGTTCCATAAAGGTGCCCACTTTTTCATTAATGAAAATGCCATCACAAAGGCCTGTGACACCATGGCCCTTGTCCTTGAGATGGTCTCCTCCAATCTCTTTGCAGGCTTGCACAGTGCGGCTGTGCATTCTAATTGCTGCTTCTCCAGAACTATACTCTTTACCAATAGCTCTGATGTTCAGCATCTGCATCCAGCTGAGCAGAATTTAGGAGAGTCTATGCCCTCTAGCATGGAATCTTCACTGATGTCCCTGCCTCCACCGTCAGATTTTGCTCACTTTGTGATGTGTGAGACACCAGGTAAAAACTCAAGTATCTTCCTTACCAGTCCCACCGAAGTGTGAGTGTCTAAGCTGATGGTGGGACTGTGACAGTGCAGCCTCCATGAATGCGATCTCCTCTGAGGTGTGTAATCATCATCCTTCTGGGCCATCTGCTGTGGCATGCTTGAGGACCCCGTGGGAGATAAAAGACATAATTTTTTTTATTCTTTCATGGGATGTGGGTGTTACTGGCAAGGTCAGCATTTGTTGCTCATCCGTAATTGCCCTTGAACTGAGTGGCTTGCCAGGCCATTTCAGAGGAAGGCTATGAGTCAACCACGTTGCTGTGGATCTGGAGTCATATGTAGGCCAGGCCAGGTAAGGAAGGCAGATTTCCTTTCCAAAAGGACATTAGTGAACCAGTTTAGTATTTATGACAATTGATGATAGTTTCATGCTTACCATTACAAAGACTAACTTTATAATTCAGATTTGTTAATTGAATTCAAATTCCACAAGCTGCTGTAGTGTGCAGTGCATCAGCCTGGGCCCCTGGCCCCTCGTCCAGTGACATTACTACTATGCCACCATCTTCCCTCAAACATGAATTAGAACTGTCAGGGTAAGAATGTTTTAAGTGAATATTCTGTACACGATAATTTCTCACTACCTGCTAACATCAACTCAGCATGAATAAGCATCATATACCATGTGCCAATGGTGGGGGCTGGTGGTGGTGTGTGAACCCATTTTGATGGTCAGTGGGATCCAGGACTGCATCTTATCAATTAAGTGGCTGCAGCCAGGGCTGCTATATCTATTAAAGATGACCACACCTCCCAAGATCTGCCAACCAATCATGGGGCTGGCAGTTCAGTCGCCAGCCTCATTAGCGCCACCAGGAGTGATGGTCACTGCTGGGGCTGCAATGGAGGAGTAGGATGCAGCGATGGACATGTGCCCTCACAACCAGGTAAGTGGAGCCTGGTGGTGCTAGGGCCAGTCAGGCAGTTCCTGGCGAGGTAGGGGCGGGTGGGTGGGTGGGTGGGTAAGGTGTTGGGTGGTGTTTGCTGAGAGCAGGATTTACCCGGTGGTCTCCCAACATGGCAGAGGCCCCCCCACAGTTGGCAAGTGCCAGTGGAGGTATAAACATGTCCTTAATTATTCTCTTAAGTGGCTCAATTAGCCTCTGGGTGGGTGGGGCATTTGCCATCTTTCCTGCCATTGGTAAGATGGATTGGCAGCGGGAAGACGGTGAGTATGCCATCTGCCACCGTCCCTCATTATTTTTCCAGCCCCCCAGCCTGTCTCCAGAGTGCTGGTGAAATCCAGGAGGCCCTCAGAATGGAATGGGAACATCTGGCCTGGGAGGGCAACCCCCAGAAACTGGCTTCAACAACCTGACAGCAATGCTGTAAGAAGTTCACTGACCTCATAGTCAAGGTCACTGACTATGCATCCTCACACGAAATCTCACACCAACCACATCACCAACTTCTCACATTGTTCCATGCATTACCCCCCCACCCCCCGCCACAATTACTCACCGATCAGCAGTCCCAACCATTCAGGACTCACACCTGATATCCACTTTCTTCACCTCACCGACACAAGCCTTCCAATGCTCACACCCACTTGTTGCAGCCTCCATATACCTCCAACTATTCAGCCATGGCAGCACATCACCCAATCAAAGTCAAATGCAATCACCCCCATGCTGCGCTCTCTTCTGCAGCACGAGATTGTGTACAATCGCAGGAAGCAGACCCAAATTGGTGGGAGACAGGCACACTTGCATTTTCTGTGTCCTATCGAGGAGATGGTGCTCCCCATCATGGGGCCAGTTGTGATAGAATCTATTGCATCTTGCATTATCAAGAACATTCAGAATGACTTTATGTTCCTGCTTTTTGCCCCTTCTCAATTACTAATTCATCCTAATTCTATTATCTGACATGGTGCAAAATGCTCATGGTGTGATTATGGACTTCTTCCCACCCCAAACTCCCTTCCCTGACTCCAAACCTCTGTAACTGATTTCCTGCTTTCAGATACCCAAGAACTTGCCAGTCACAGCAGCCCTCAGGAGAAAGCAACAGAGCAATACCACCCCATGGATGAAGAAGCACTGTCACTTGCTCTGACACTCAGATACTACCAGCGTGCAAATTCCAGAAGATGTAATCAAGTTGGGATCTGCACATGATGAGTCATCGGGCACAAGTGGGCTGCAGCCAGGCCAAGGGGCAAGGATAGTTTTATGTGCCAGCTCATTGAAGATGAAGTCACAGACAAGTTCTGTTACAGGAACTCAAACGAGGACTTTGACAGGGTAGCATGCAAGAGAATGTTGCTGAAAAGGTACAGTGAGATGCTTGGTGTATTTGGCCTGTCACTGTCAAGAATCATGAAGGATGCCGGCTCCAACATGGCACAGGACACGGAGTTTGGAATCTATCCTTTCCAGCGTAGAACTGGTGGCCAATTCCTTGCAAACCCAGCAATGGTGCAGCCTCTCATGGCCGCTGTCTCAGCTTCCAATGCAGCACAGGCGGAAGCTACCCAATGTCCCAGTGCAGTTGTGGAAGCACAGACTGAGTTCATGAGATCCATACTAGCTGCCATGCAGGCTCAGACTGTTGAAAGAGGCACGCTGGGTCCCATATCTGTCCAGCAATCTGTCCTCCAGCAGATCACTAGGATTGATGAGGCATTGCCCAGGGGAGTGACAGTGATTCTGTGGAACACAAACCTGTTGTCCTCTTTCAGGATGACCACATTTGTGCTCCCACCACTGCAACTCCCTTGCTGTTGCCTCTCAGCCAAACAGTCCAAACTGCTGCTGCCCATGCTGAGGTGATGCTGTCCAAAGCCAGTCTCATGGCCCAGAGATGTTGGAAGGTTTCCTATAAAGATAACTGAAGGTCCTCCAGTGAATGTCAGCAGCTTTCCACCAGCCATGCTGCAGCCACTGGGATAGCTCTGCCCAGGAAGATTGAGAGAGGCAAAGGCACCGGGTGATTCGTTCAGCTTTGCAAAAGGGTGATTCATTCAGCTTTGTTTGTGTAAGTGGTTGTGTTTGTTCAAAGATGTCATGAAAAGGTTATTATTGGTGGCTTCCACGGATGCAGTGGAGTTGAAATGGGCAACTTCTGTTGTTGCTGACACTGGAGACAGTGCTTGACCATGCTTTCAATGTCACTGTCTATGCCTGGCTGCCAGACATAGCTTCGCGCAAGCATCTTCATCTTCAATATATGGCCAAAATGAGATCAGCCATGATCATATTGAATGGCGGGGCAGGCTCGAGGGGCTGAATTGCCTACTCCTGCTCCTAGTTCTTATGTTCTTATGTAATATGCCTGGAATCGCACTGTGAAGCTCTGACGAGAGCGGTTCTCTTCCTTGCGAAGAGACAATGACTCTTGATCCCCACAACAAGATTCCATCTTGACGACTTAACTCTGTTTTACGTGTATGGAATTGTCTCATCTCTTCAGACACTGGTGAATTCGACTACCCTTGCAATACCAGGTCTCAGACTTTTGACAAAATTGGATCTCTGTTTGTCCAATTCCTTATTTGCTTTGCACACATTGGTGAAGAGTCTAAGAAAATCAGCACAAGCACAGCTTCTTGTGGTACTGGAGTATGTACAACGCTTTCTGGTAATGGAAGACAACTGAGTGTATCTACATTTGCCATATGCCCACCCGGGCGGTGCATTAAGGTATACTCATATTCCGATAATTTCAAAGTCCAACATTGAATTCTTGCTGAGGCTCTTGGCAGAATGGCTTTATCCTCACTGAATAAACCTATTAATGGTTTATGATCCAACACTATGGTGAAATGTCATCCATGCAGATACTGGTGGAATTTCTTCACTCCAAATATCACTGATAAACCTTCCTTTTCAAGTTGTGAGTAACCCTTCTTGGCTGCAGAGAGGGTTCTGGAGACATAGCCAATTGGCCTTTCAGAACCATCTTCCCTCCTGTGTCACAACACAGCTCCCACACCATAAGGAGAGGCATCACAGGTTAATGGTAATTCTTTTGATGGGTCTTAATACACTAGTAGTTAAGTCTTAACTTTCACGAAGGCTGCTTCATGTTGCGAATTCCATGACCAAAGATGGTTCTTTTTCAATAGTAAGTGTAAACATGCTAACACTATTGACATGTTTGGTAAGAAGCGACTATAATAATTAATCATGCCCAAAAAAGATTTGAGTTCAGTGACACTGGAAGGAGAAGGCACCTCTTTGTGAAAGCCCTGGCTTTCTCCTCTACTGGATGTAACCCCTTGGTATCGGCTTGGGGTGAACCAAGTAAGTGACTTCTGATGCTTGGAATGTACATTTCTCTTTCTTTAATCATGCATCAGATTCCAAAAACCTCCTTAAAACCTCTTCCAGGTTAGCCAAATGTTCGGCTTCCGTTGACCCTGTGATCACGACTTCATCTAGGTACACCACTACTCGGGAAGTCCTTACAATAGACTTTCCATCGTTCTTTGGAAGGTTGCACATGCAGATGATACATCAAAGAGTAGGCACGCATATTGGCGCAGGCCCTTGTGCGTGTTGAGGGTTACATACCCTCTAGGCATGCTGTCCAGCTCTAGCTGTTGGTATGCATGACTGATTTCCAGTTTGGTATAGAATTTGCCTCCACCTAGCTTTCCGTACAAGTCTTCTATCCTCGGGATAGATATTTATAGTTTGGCTGCCTGTTCACAGTTAATTTGTAGTCCCACAGAGGCAAATAGTTTGGTTTGGTTTCATCACAGGGACTATGGGTACTGCCAATTCCAAAAATTGGACTGGCTGGATGATGCCCAGCTTCTCTAAGTGGCACAATTCTGCATCCACCTTCTCCTGTAGGGCATAAGGCACAGGTCTGGCCGGGGTGTCACCTCCAAATCTACGTATATTTTTGCATGTAAGCCTTTTATCTTTCCCAATTTGTCCTGAAATACACTGTCATACTTCTTTATCAGCTCAGGAATTCCTCCTGTTCTCAACTGAAATATTTCTGACCAGTTGAACTTAATTTTTTGTAATCAATCACGGCCCAGAAGACTGGGTCCTTCAGCTGTCACTATGATCACTGGAAGCTGGACTCTCTGTTGCCTATAGGACACAGGTACTGTGGCAATGCCCTTTACCTGTATGGACTGTATGTCTTCAGTTGAGCTATGGTTTGCTCTAGATTCAGTGGCTGGTTACCATCATTTGGGTATTCAAATGTGTGTTCTCCCATGTATGTTTCCTTGTCGGGAAGGCTGACGGTTATTGGTTCAGTTTTTACTGGTTTGACATTGTATAAAGAATAGATATCAGTATCAGCAGCTTCTGGTTCTGTTATGTTGTGCACTTCAATCATCTTGGTCTGCTGTCTGATGGGCTGTCGGATTTTGCCCAGCATTGCTTTATTACATGCCCCTTTTTGTGTCAGTAATGGCATTCTGTCCCCTTAAATCTGCAGGTTTCTGATATGTGGTTACCCCACAGATTAATCTCAGAGTCACTGCTGAAATGCTTCCACTAGGCCTTTTCATTTTTCAAGCAGCTGAACCTGTCTCTCGAGTCGCTGCTGTCTCTGGTTTTTGTGCCATGCTTGGTGGTAGGTTCCCGCCCCAACTGAAGAACGGTACCATGTTGCACAAGCTGTAAAGCCTGTGAGTCCCTCGCAGCACTTTCCATGGCTGGTGCGATTCCCATGGCGCGCTTCAAAATGATTGTTAACTCCGGCAAGTAAACAGCGCTGAATGACGCCGCTGTGAATGCCACAAGCCAACCGGTCACACAACATATCATTGAGTGTGTCTCTGAAGTCGTAGTGCTCAGTCAGCTCCTTCAACGTCGCTATATAAGTTGCGACGGACTCTCCCGAAGCCCTTACTCTGGAGTTAAACCTCTGCATTATTACCGATAGCTTTGGCTGAAAACGCACCTTCACGATGTCTACAAATTTGTTAAGAGATTTAGAATTGGGTGCGTTCCGGGGCATCAGACTGTGGACGGGGCTATATGCCTTGCTAACACAGACACTCAAAAGAATTGCTTTCTGTGTCTCCTCTGCGTTTATGTCACTCGCCTCGAAATAAAAACCTAGGCGTTCTATATACTGCCTCCAGTCTTCCATGGACATGTCATTAGGGTCGATTCTGCTGAAGAGTGGTTTGGTAATTATGGTTTTATGTATTGTGTAGTAAACCTTTAAGAAGGATGTTAAAAAGGAAGATTGCATGATCTTATGTAACCAATAGCAGAGTAGCATGGGTTTTTTAAAATTTATGAATTTATTAATTTAGGGGATATGGGCATCACATGACCAGTGACAATACCTCTACGCCACCGCCTCCCACTGATGCACAAGTCATTTGCCCTTACAAGTAAAAGATGAAGATGTCCCAGTTCCACAAGAACTAGTTTTGTTGTTGAATTTCTTAGATTCATCTCCAGTATGAGCTAGACAGATCAGAGACTGCACAAGTCTTATCCAAAGTACGAGAACAAGTGCTTCACGGTTGGTCACAAAAGCATGTGTCTGATGAAATGGACCATTTCTTTAACAAAAGACATGAAATAATCAGTCAGGATGGTATCTTATTGTGGGGAGCACGATTGATTGTTCTTCCAAAAGGAAGAAAGCTATTGTTAATTGAACTACATATTGCACAATGAGGTGAAGTCACCAATGTCTTCTGCTAGAATTGAGAAACTACGTCAAAGTTATGCCATTCATGGACTGCCAGAAGTGACCGTATCTGATAATGGCACAGCGTTGTTTTAGTGGTTTATCAGCCTCAATAGTATCAGTCATGTAAAAGCTTCACTGTACCACCCTTCCTCAAATGGACTGGCTGAAAGGGCAGTTCAGACATTCAAGGTTGGCATGAAGAAATTCCATAGCAACCAAGCTAGCGTGCTTTCTTTTCCATTATAGGACCACCCCGCACACAACAACAGGTGTCAAACCTGCGGAATTATTGATGTAACGCTGTCTCAGGACGAGATTAAACTTAATAATGCTGAATTTATGGGGGATGTTGGAAAGGAGTCAGGGAAGTCAGAAAACTAGACACAATTGGCATAGTCATGACAGGAAGTTTACTATAGGAGAGACGGTATATGTGCAGAATGTTGGAGAAGGACCAAAGTGGTTACCAGATGAAACAGGTGCAGTGACAGGCTGAGTAGTACAGAGCAAGACCTGGACAATATCCAAACTTGGGTTGACAAGTGGCAAGTAACATTCGTGCCACACAAGTGCCAGACAATGACCATCTCCAACAAGAGAATCCAACTTGATGTTCAATGGCATTACCATCACTGAATCCCTCACTATCAATGGCCTGAGGGCTACCATTGACCAGAAACTGAACTGGACTAGCCATATAAATACTGTGGCTACAAGAGCAGGTCAGGGGCTATGAATCATTTGATGAGTAACTCACCTCCTGACTCCCCAAAGCCTGTCCATTATCTACAAGGCACAAGTCAGGAGTGTGATGGAATACTCCCCACTTGCCTGGATGAGTGCAGCCCCCAGAACACTCAAGAAGCTTGACACTGTCCAGGACAAAGCAGCCCGCTTGATTGGCACCACATCCACAAACATTCACTCCCTCCACCACAGACGCACAGTAACAGCAGTGTGTACCATCTACAATATGCACTGCAGGGTTTTACCAAAGCTCCTTCTACACCACCTTCCAAAACCATGACCACTACTATCTAGAAGGAGAGGGGCAGCAGGTAGATGGGAACACCACCACCTGGACGTTCCCCTCCAAGTCGCTCACCATCCCGACTTGGAAATATATCGTCGTTCCTTCACTATTGCTAGGTCAAAATCCTGGAACTCCCTTCCTAATAGTACTGTGGGTTTATCTACACCACAGGGACTTTAGTGGTTCAAGAATGCAGCTCACCACCACCTTCTCAAGGGCAACTAGGGAAGGGCAATAAATGCTAGCTCAGCCAGTGAAGCCCACATCCCGTGAATGAATAAAAAAAAATTAAGGAAGAAAGAAACAGATCCCCAAGAAATGATTCCACCATTGTACACAACCGAGTCAATGTTTCGTGTTGAAAGAACTCAACCTAGTGCAGATGTGTCAGAAGTGTCTGTTGTACCTACAAGATTTGAGAAAACAGATGTTCAGACACCTCCAGAAAAGAAGGTTTCTGACAAAGCATTTGAAGTTGTAGAGCTGAGGCGTTCTACACGCATAAGGAAACCCCCAGAAAGACTGAATTTGTAAATTACTGATCTGTGTAAATAATTTGCTATTTTGAGAAAATTGTAATTGTAAATGTAAAATGTGTTTCCAAGTAAAGGGAGATGGATGTGGTAATTATAGTTCTATGTAATGTGTAGTATACCTTAAGAAGGATGTCATAAAGGAAGATCACGATCTTATGTAACCAATAGAGGAATAGTGTGGGCTACCTCCATAGTCAGTAGTCTGAGTTAGTAAGGGGAAGTATGGAGACAGGGTTTGAGTTGAAAGCACACAAGTGTAGCTGCTGAGTACCTTTGTAAATAAACAGAATGTGTTCCACCTAAGAACTGTGTGCTGGTCAACTCTACCTATTGTACCAACTCGGCCATCCCAAAACAAATCCATAAGTTGCAACGTACCAGTGACCAGGATCCAACAAGTGGCATGACTGATGAGTATACCTGCCTTTCTTTCCTTAAGAACTGATGTACTCACATTCACAAGGCGAGGTGCAGAGTTGGAGCTATTTTACCTTCGTAGCCAAATGTAATGAACGTGATGTACTGGGCAGGTTTCTTACCTGAAATAGATAGCTTTATTACAGATCTCTTTTGGAAGTTACATGCTTGAACCAAGTCTATGACTAGAAAGCTCTGCCCCTCGGATTACCTGCACTTAGGGTTCATTCGTCAGTACAATCATGTAACCCCTAAAGACAGTAGGAAATGTTGTACCTACAGTCACAATACTCCTCTTTATCAATTTTTAGCTTATCAGGTGTTTCAGCTGCCTCTTGTTTCACCATGATTGGGCAGCATCTTCTTCCTTGGTAAAGACAGATGTAAAGCATTCATTTAGCACCTTGGTCATGACCCCCTGGCTCTATGTAAAAACCTCCTTTTTGGTCTCTAATTACTCCCACTCCTATTACCACTCTTTGACTATTTATATGCCTATAGAAGACTTTAGGATTTCTTTTTATGTTGGCTTACAATCTCTTCTCATACTATCTATTTGCTTTACTTATTTGCTTTTTTATTTCCCCCCTGAACCTTCAAACTGAGCCAGATTCTCAATTCTGTTATCCACCTGACAGCTGTCATATGTGCCCTTTTTCTGCTTCATCTTACTATCTCTTTTGTCATCCAGGGAGCTCTGGATTTGTTTGCCCTACCTTTTCCCCTAATGGGAATATGCCTTGACTGAGCTTGAACTACCTCTTCTTTGCAGGTGCCCATTGTTCAGCCACTATTTTTCCTGCCAACCAAGTCCAGCAATGCCTCCTTTCTCATTGGAAACATAGTGATGCAGATTTTTTTTCTGAACACATTCTCGGAACTTTTGCCCTTCTCTCTTTCCTTTACACTATTACTATCCCAGTTTATATTAGGATAATTAAAGTCCCCACTATATAATTCTTGCACAGGTCCCTAATTTCCTTGCAAATTTGTTCCTCTACATCTTTCCCACTTGTTGGTAGACAATAGTATACACTGAGTTATGTAACGGTGCCTCTAAGGTTTCTTAGCTCTAGCCAAATAGATTCTATCCATGACCCCTCTGGAACATCCTCTCTTACCAGCACTGCAATGCTTTCCTTAATCAATATCGTTACCTCTCCTCCTTTCCTTCCTTCCTTATCTTTCCTGAACATACAGAAATATTTAGTACCCGGTCCTCCCCTTCTGCACACACCACCTTCTGATTTTGGGGCTTCCGTAGCCTAAGTACTAACGGCACTGTGATGCTCAATTCCATGGCTGTCATTTTAATTTCTGGTGCAATTTGCTTAGCTCAATGATGGCCTCCAGTGGTCAAAACCTGATACAGCATTGTCACAGTGCTCAATGGGCCCTGGTAAATAATGTGACTGAAGTACTGAATGTTTTGATAGTCTCATGTACATGGCTGGAAACTAATTTAAAGTTCTTTTTGCCAGAATCATTAGCAAAAATGGTTTGCCACTTAATTCCCATGGTTGTTATTACCACCATTGATTCCATCCTCCTCCCCAGTCACTCTCTCAGACTGGACCAGACTGTTTGCAAATTCCATGATCTATTTGACCCGGAATGAGCTTCCAAACTCAAATCCTCTCCATCACCAAGGCTTCCTACTTGCTCCTCTGTAATATCACCAGTCTCTGTCCCACCTCAGCCTAACTGTTGCCGAAACTCTCATTCATCTTTTCCTTACCTACAGACTCAGCTGCGGGCTTCATCTTTCGCCCCCCCATGACATTGAACTCATCTACAACCCTGCTGCCTGTATCCGAACGCGTATCAAGTCCCTTTCATTCACCACCCATGTGTTAACTTACTTACATTGGATCCTGCTCTGGCAATTTGTTAGGAAAGCTTTGTTTAGAAGACATTTGGGGAAACCAGTTTGAAAGAATTAAAAGCTGCAACCTTGCCAGGAAGAATGAAATTTGGAACCTTAAATTGCTTTAACTGAAAGTGGGCATTTCCATACTAACAAGCATTCTTTTATTAATAAAAAATAGGAAGAACCTCGGACAAACCAACCACCTTGTCTCCTAAGTCAGGAGGCAAACTTCCAGAAGTTTGGTATAAAAATCATCATGAGTTGCTTTATTTTCAAACAAACATCAATGTAGACTGACAGCTGTTTTAAATTCCTCATGAGAGGATCATTAATTTTATGATAGGTTTGGATTCTTTATGAAAAACACTCTCTTACTGCAGCTGAAAAAGCTTTATAAGAGAAGTCCTAAAAAGTCAGTTGCGGCAAACCCGGGGCCTGGACTTGCTACTGCCACCAAGCACAGAGCTGCCAGAGCTGCAGAGTAAACCTCTACATCGAATGCCAGTGCTGGAGCCACTTCAAGACGCACAAGCACCCACAGGCCAACTACCCGCAGCCTGGGCCCAGCCCCCAGGCCCACCCCAAAGAACAGGGGCTGCCACCTGGAGGCTGAGCAGGTCACGTTGAGGGATAAGAGGCTGGTCCAGGCCCCCAAGAGCTTCCTGTCGGTAGATTAGGAGGAGGAGAATCAGGTAAAGGAAGGGATTAGGTGGGGGTACGTTCTGCACTTGTACAATGACCCTCAAACATTTTTGGTTGAAGAACCCCTATTCAAATCACAGACCCCTCCCCATCTGAATCAAATGATATAATACCTATAATATGAAATGCTGCATATAAAGAGTGTTTTCATGATGTTTAAGAAAAAGAGGTATTTACCTACGTTAGTGAGATGGGTGTATACAATGGGCAGAATTTTGTCACCTTTGACCCTGCCAAACTGGCAGGACCGCTAGCATGTCAGGAACCTGTTGAAAGCTCCAGCGGGCTTTGCTGTGGTTCTTAACTGAGAAAAGGCATTGGCATCCCACCTCCATGTTCCCTGGCCAATCAGGAAGTTCAAACAAGATGCTGCGCTGAATCTTTTAAAGGAAAGATTTCTAATGAAAGGGACTCCAGCTTGGGTTAGAATGGGTCAACTGGACATGGATCTTTGAGAATTCAGGAACCACAGGAATGGAAAGGAGACCTGGGAAGGCCACTCCCTGGGTCTTTCACTGCTACCTGGAGATCTTGCTGCTGGATCTGAGGGACTGTAGGGAGGTGATTTTTCACAAGGGCAGGAGGCAGAGGCCAGCCTCTCCAACAAAGCAGGTGTGGGTTTAAATGGCCAAGAAAGTGAACAGCAGGAGTGTGGTCCCTCAAACTTGGAGATGATGTACTAAGAGGATCCAGGACCTCAGGAGGGTGGGAAAAGTGAAAGGTATATCACTTACTGGTGCCAAGCCCCACACTCTGACACCCCCTGCATTCTCCTACACAACACACCTCAGAACAATACACCTTGCAGCTCCACCCATTCCTCTCTCTCCATGCACTTCCTCACATCCTTATCTGAAAAGCCAACACTGATCCTATGCTATCCTGCACACATGCCTCACAGTCACCCTTCACAAATGTTGCCCTTCCCTCTTCTCCACATAAGCCATTTTAAACACTCATAGCTCTTTGCTTTCTCTCCTCAAAGGGGAAGAGCAAAGTACCTCAGGAAGGGCAGAGATCTGGCAGGACGTCCTACCTACTGCCCCATCAGTATACGCTAATCATCAGTAAGGTAATGGAAGATGTTGTCAACAGTGCTATCAAGCGGCACATACACTGTAATAATTTGTTCATTAGTGCTTAGCTTGGGTTCCGCTGGGTCATTCGACTCCTGACGTCATCAACGCCTTGGATTGCTGCCCTGAAATGTTAGGAACCTAAGGGTGGAATCATCCCAGATTTGCACTAAGTGCTGTAGTGGGCATGCAAAATGACCTTTCACCCACCAGCCACAATGACTAATTTTCATGCTGTATCGTCCCCTTCCCAGCGCATCCTGCCTCATTAATAATGCATTCACAGGAAATTCTCCAGATCGCTGGCGGATGGTCTCGGATTTGCCCACCACACTATGATCTCAGCGCTTCCTTGCTCCAGGCAGCATATTCAAAGCACACCAGAGCGCAGCCTTCTTCATACTATCAGACCAGGACTGCCCCAAGCGACAGATGGCCCCGAAAGCAAAGAAGATGGCAGCCTCCAAACTTAGTGATGCCTGTCTGGTGCACTTGCTGAACACAGTGGAAGGCCACCACAATGTTCTCTACCACAGCTCTGGCAGCAGGAAGCCCACCATTGTCACCAATCCTGTCTGGCAAGCGGCAGTCAGCGCCGACAGAGCACAGAGGAGGTCAGCCAACCAGTAAAGGAAGAGGATGAATAGTCTCATCTATCCGCCAGGGTAACTCACTCTCTTCATCACGCAACTCACACAGTCACAAACCCATCACACATCCACAGTGATCTCACACCTCAAGGGACAACACCACTAACTCTCACACCCTCACATCTCCATCAGGCTCATGCCCTTTGGAGCTCATGTCCTCATCCCGTCCGTAGCTCTGCTCCTTCTCTCCATCTGTTTTCATGCAGGAGAAGCTGGCTCACATCAGCAGGGAGGGGTCCCAGACCAGGGGTGGAGTGGCCCACATTAGGCCCCTCACTCACTTTGAGGAGCGTGCCATCTCGCTGACTGGTGCAGACATGGACCGTGCCTGCAATATCAGTACGGTGAACACCCACATGAGGATCCTGCACCACATCATCCCTCTCTCAACGCAACTGAGAGTCTTTCACTCCTGCTTTTGATTCTGCTGCCATGCACTAATTATCTCTACTTTGGTTCACAGGGAGCTCTGCCAAGTGTCTGACACCCTCAGCCAGCCAGTCCCTCAGCTCTATCCAGGTCCTCACCTCCAGCCAAGAGGACACGTCCTCCATTGAAGAGCTGGAAATAAGCAGCCTGGAAGATTCGTCACAGCCAACCCTCCACCAGCGCAGAGATTTAGATCTAGAGCAGGCTCAGTTTCACAATCTGGAGGTTACCGCAGTGTCTGCAGCAGGAGAAGGCAGGTTCAGGTGAAAACCCCAGAAATAGGAGGGCTCCTGGGGAAGACGCATCTGTAAGGTCCGAGTTAGATGATGAGCCTCTGGATTCGGCATTCCAATTCATCGTGGAGAGTCAGCAGAAGGTGGGGGAACATTATGCAGAGCTGTTGGAAGCCCTCAACACAGTAGCATGCGAGTCTGAGGAGTGCTTCCGCCTGCTCTCTGATGAAGTGGTGCCCACATGTGCGCATACAGAGATCTCCCTGGGAAGGATGGTAGACACCATGGAGACCCTGGTCCAGCAGAATGCAGAGATGTGTGCAGACCTGCACTCCATTGTGGTGGCCATGGGTGATTTCCTGCACTGGCAACATGAAAGGGAAATGTGGCACCTTGACATCTCTCCAGGTGCTCCCTTCCTTTAGGGAGTCAGGCCGGGGCCCTTGGGCACCAAAAGGGAAGAGGAATGGAAGCTGGACACCCCTGAGTCATCCACTGAGGAATCTCAGAGGCTGTCTTCTCCCACGGACTCCCCTTTGCCTGTGACCCTTCAACCTCATCCTCTGTCACCACAGAGGAAACAGCTGACCCACAGGAGGACAGCCAAAGCAAGCCAGGGCCCCCAAGGCCCCAAATCTCCAGAGGACCCACGCCAAAGGCATCAGGGCCAATGGGGCCAACCATTGCACAAACTGTCTCCACCCTTGCTGCAGATATCAGGGCAGCATCTAGAAGAAGTGGTAAGCCTAGAAGACTTAAGAAATTCTGATCACAAGATGTTGCACAGGTGAACACATTTTGTTATTTTGTAATTTGAAAATATACTCACTTTCACTGAATAATGTGTAATGTTGTCTTTCAGCTTCATTGACAGGCTTGACATGTCCATCCACTGCATCCCCCCACCTCCCCGATTAGCAGTTCAGCTGCATGCAGCCCAACCATGAGTGATCCTGGAGGTAGAAGTGCGTGTGTGTGGCAGGGCCTTTCAGAGCTTCGTGCAATCACTCTCCCACACATATGGAGCCATCACACTCATCTCAATGTCCTGAGCATTTTCAATGCTGCCTGCTGGGGTTCTCTTTCAGTTGTCTATCTGTGCTGACCTGCAGCTCCCACTGCCCACCCACTGATCACACTCCCATGCAGCACCCGCTCTGCTCACTTTTGATTTTGACAGCCCTGGTCATGGTTAAGTATCTTGTCAGCTCCCCCTTCCTTTCCCCTCGCTCAGTTACCCATGTCCTTTCCCCCTTCACTGTGGACCCCCCCCCAGGCATCACCTTCCACCTCCCCACCGTCACCTACAAACCCAAAGCCTTTTCTTTCCAGGATGTCCAGTTGAATGTGCACATTCCCCACCTTCTTGAGAATCCCACCCCCATCTACATTGACCTCCCCGGCCTCCTTCTGCCCACCTCCAGGGTCAGTATCTGCCTCTGAGTCCTCACCAACCACCGTCTCCACCCCTCCTACTGTCATTACCATGGTACCCACACCCTTCCACCCTACCAGCTCCCTCTACCCACCTCCCACACTCACCATTGTCTCCTACCATGCCCACCCTCAGTTCGCTCCCCAGGAGGCACTCATTGACTCCACAGCACCACTCCCTTGCACGTTCACCTGGATATCTCTCCCGCCTTACTCTCTCCTCCCTGCGAATATCTTCTCCCTCCGAACTCCCTCCTCCCCACCCGGACTCCTTCCCGCCTCTGAACTCCCTCCTCCTCCCGGATACCTTCCCTTCTCTGAACTCCCTCCCTTATAGCCTCCTGCACCCTTAAACCTACCTCCCCACTTACAATCTTCTCCCCTGTTACACTCTCCTCCCCTCGGACACCCTCCTCTTGTCCCTCCCAACCTCAAACCACCCAAAACCATCATCGCCCTTCCGAATCTCCCCTTCCGCTTACACCTTCGGTCCCCACTCCCAATCTCAGCACCCACCTGACACCTTCATCCCCCATCTCCCAATCTCACCCACCCTTGACACCATCATTACCCACCCTCCCAAATCTCATCCCCTCCCGATTCCTTTGTCTCCCCACTCCCAACCTCATCTGCTCCTCCTCTGTTGCACCTTCCTCTCCCACTCAGATCTCCCTTTCCCCTGTGCCCCCCCATGCACCTTCCTCTCCCAATCTCAGCTAGACTTTCTCCCCCCACCTCGCTGATCATCCATCGCAGCCCATCAACAAGACCGTGACGTTCTGATGCAGACCTGAAGCATCAACGGAGACCCGCAACCTTCCGACAGCTGCTTCGCAGCAGAACCAGGTCCGCAATAATCCACCTAGAGTGCGATTCATGTGTTCCTCCAGGCTCCAGTAGCCGTAGGCCTCCAGCATCTTCTGCTCCTCGGATAGTGTGGGTAGGCGTCAGGTCGCGAGCCCATCATTTTCCCACTGCCATGCTATTTTGCCAGTGGTGGGAAGGTGACAGCCTGCTTGCTTGGAGCCCAAGTGAGCCAATAACTGGCCAATTAAGGGCCACTTCTTTTAAGGGCCCTTGTTTTTGGGCACTCTTTGGCCCACAGAGAGGCCCCCACGATGGTAATGGCTGTTCCCCCCCATCCCCAGCCCCCAACCTCTGCTTTCGGCCCCTGCACACCTGCAATCTAATTCGTAGACTCTGCCACATAGTCCTAGGCTGCCCAATTAATGTAAATTAATTCTCTCTATTTACTCTGTCTGCTTCCAATATTATCATGAAAACTTCAATCAAATAACCCCGTAACATTCTAAACTCCATTGAATGCCACCACGATTTATATGATCTCTCCTTGTAATTTAACCCTTGAAGCCATTGTTCTGGTAAATCCACACTGTAATCCCTCCAAGGCCAATATATCCTTCCTAAGGTACAGTGCTCAGACATGTTCTCAGTACTACAGGCGTAGTCTATCCTTGACTTTTACCCACTTGCAGTCTAGCCCTCTCGTTACAAAGGCCAGCATCCAACAGCCTATTTGATTATTTTCTGTACCTGTTCATGGCATTTTAAGGATCTTTGTACCTGGATGCCCAAGTCTCTTTGGACTGTTGCTGTTTCTAGCTTCTCACCATTTAGAAAGTCATCTGTTCTATCCTTTTCAGGTGAAAGTTGATGATTTCCATTTGCCTACAGCGAAATGCACTTAACGTTGTTATTCGTAACACTACATTTTCATCTACACTGCTTACAATATTGCCTATCTTTGTATCATCAGCAAAGTTGGATATATGACTTTCTAGTTCGGGGACAAGCTTAGACCTATTCCAATGTACACCCTTCTTACTGCATTCAACCAGCATACACTGCCTAAAGCCAGATTGAATTTGAGAATCAGGTAGTTTGTAGTAAGTGATGAATTATGTTAGATTGATCCTCATGCAATGTGCTGCAGGTGGTAATTGTGAGGTCTGCTTCAAAATTTCCCCCCATTCTTCCTTTATTATCTAGTTCTTTTCTGAGACCCCTTTGAGGCTTTGTCAGTGAGGACGCAGTGGTGCAGTGGTGTTGTCACTGGACTGGTAACCCAGAGGGATACCCTGGGGACTGAGGTTCAAATCCCATGATGGCATATGGTGAAATTTGAATTTAATAAACATCTGGGGGCCAAGGTAGAAGTGTTTATGTCATGACCCTGTTTCAACAAATTCCACCACCACACACAGCAAGTAGTGTGTACAACATTTTCGTACTGCTGATTTGATCAAGTACTAACAACATGCCTGAAGGCGGAAGTCGTCGATGTCAGAAACACGGGTCTTTTTCAAGTCCGGTATTGACCTGTTATATCTGCTAACGTTGAAGTGTTCTCTGTAGCTAAACAAAACATCCTCGCTACATTATGCAATGAGTTACAGTGTGATGTCCTCTGCCTGCAGGAGACACACAGAGGAAGTGAGAACAACCACCCAAAAATACCAGGAATGTTCCTAGTTATTGAAAGACCTCATCGACAATATGGCAGTGCTGTATTTGGTAGAGTTGGTTCAGTTGTAGAAGCCACTTCTAAAATAGAGGAGGACAACATCGAAATTCTAACTGTAGAGATGAGCAAAGTAGTATTGACCTCAGTGTACAATCCATCTGGCACAGATTTCAGCTTCTCTAACCCTGTACCCAATCTGCACAGTAAACCACAGATCATCATTGGAGACTTTAATAGCCACAGTACCCAAAGTCTAACAATGACGGAGAAGCAGTCGAAGAATGGATGGACGATAACCAGCTTAGTCTCATCCATGATCATAAATTGCCAGTCTCCTTCCACAGTGCCCGCTGGAAGTGTAGTTGTAACCCAGATCTTACCATTGTCAGCAACGACCTCGCTGGCCTCTGCAAGAAGCTTGTCACAGATCCAATACCACAGACACAACACCATCCTATTGGTATCCAGGTAAATGCAGCAGTGTTACCAACTGTTGTACCATTCAAAAGGCGCTTCAACTTCAAGAAGGCCGATTGGAACGGGTTCACACGAGCACTTGACCGTAAGGTTAAATGCGTTAAACCATTACCTGAGCCCTACAACTTGTTTGCAAAAACTGTCCAGAAAACAGCCAAAAGGAAGATCCCCTGAGGTTGTAGAGCACACTACATCTCTGGTCTCACCAAGGAGAATGCTGAACTCTACTGGAAGTATGTCTCAATGTTTGAATCTGACCCCTTCTCAGAGGAAACAATATCTACCGGTGAGAGGGTGATATTAAGTATCTCTCAAGAGCGTCAAAATACCTGGGACACCTTGATAGAGACAACAGATCTTACAAAAAACAGCAAGAAGGCATGGTCTCTCATACGCAAACTTGGAGGTGATCCCAAGAAAGCTGCCCAACATCCAAATGTGTCTGCAAACCAAGTTGCACACCAGTTGCTCCTAAATGGAAAAATCAACAAGAAACAATCAAGAGCACAACTAGATAGGAAGAAGGACAGCGATGACCCTGGCTTCACTGGACCATGCACCATGGAAGAGCTGGAAACTGGTATATCTAGTCTAAAACACGGGAAAGCAATTGGTCTTGACAACATAGCAACGGAGCAGATAAAGCATTTTGGACAGCAAGCAAAGAAATGGCTCCTAAAATTGTTCAACCACTGTCTGGCAACACACAATCTACCTAATATTTGGCAGAAGGCACATGTAATAGCACTATTAAAGCCCGGAAAAGATCCCTCAGATCCTAAGAGTTTTCGGCCAATTTCACTGCTTTGCCACACCAATAAGCTGTTTGAACACCTAATACTCAATAGGATAGCACCAACTGTAGATGAGAAGATCATTCCACAGTAAGCAGGTTTTCGCCCCGGCAAATCAACGACAAGCTAACTGCTCAACCTCACACAACATATCGAAGATGGTTTTGAGGAAGGGATGATAACAGGTACTGTTTTTGTAGACCTGTCAGCAGCATGTGATACAGTGAACCATAGACGTCTCCTCTGCAAGATCCTAGAGATGACAAAAGATATTCACTTAACAGAGCTATTAGAAAGCATGCTTCAGAATCGCCGGTTCTATGTTGAACTAGGTGGGAAGCGCAGGAGGTGGCGTATTCAGAAGAATGGTCTTCCTCAGGGAAGCATGCCTGCACCGCTGCTGTACAACATCTACACGAATGACCAACCTATAGGTGGTGTCACACGCCGTTTGATATATGCTGATGACTTATGTTTACTGCCCAAAGCACTGATTTTAACACCGTGGAGAAAACGCTTTCTGAGGCCTTGGAGGGACTAACATCCTACTATGAAGAAAACCACCTTCGCGTAAACCCATTAAAGACGCAAGTTTGTGGATTCCACCTCAGAAACTGTGAAGCCAAACACCAGCTTAAAGTAACCTGGTGTGGAGCAACACTGACGCATTGCAAGCACCCTATCTACTTAGGAGTCACCCTTGACAGATGCCTCACCTTCAAGAACCACATCGAAAAGACAAAGGCAAAAGTGAGCGCATGAAACAACATCCTGAATAAGCTCACTAACACAAAATGGGGAGCAAGCTCAAAAACATTGCAAATCAGTGCATTTGCTCTTTGCTATTCCACTGCCGAATACGCCTGCCCTGCATGGGAAAGATCTACTCATGCTAAGAAGACGGATGCTGTTCTGAATGCAAGCTGCCGACTTATCACAGGTTGTTTAAAACCAACAAACACCAACAGCCTATACATCCTGGCGGGTATCACTCCCTCTGATATAAGAAGAATGGTAGCCAGTAAGAGCGACTCCGTCAAACATCAGATGAGAGGCATCCTCTATATGGTCATACACCTACACCCAGCCGCCTAAAATCAAGAGAGAGCTTCATGAACAGTGTTGTTCCATTACAATCAACCCCATCTGAAGCCCGCATCGCCTTGTGGAAAGACTGGCTCGCCAGTCTCGAACAACTCTCAGCGATGGAAGTTCTACCGGATGAAAGCCTTCCCCCAGGAGCTAATTGCAACTGGGCAACCTGGAAGTGCCTTAACAGACTTAGGACTGGTGTAGGTCATTCAAAGGTGTCACTAAGCAAATGGGGATAAACAACCTGTCCGACAACTTGTGTTTGTGGAACTGAGCCACAGACTATGCAACATCTCCAGCAATGTCTATCCCTAGAGGAACGCTGCACTGTTGCAGATCTTGCCGAATTCAACAACAAGGCGCAAAAATGTGTCCAGTTCTGGCTGGGCCATGTATAGACTGTCTGTGGATACGATAAGAAGAATAAACATCTGGAATTATAAGTTGGATAATAACTTCAAAACCAATGCTGATTGAGGTAAAAACCCATCTGGTTCACTAATGTCCTTTAGGGAAGGAAATCTGTTGTCTTTTCCTGGTCTGGCTGACATGAGACTCTAGACCCATAGCAATGTGGTTGACTCTGAAATGCCCTCTGAACAGGGGCAATTAGAGAAGGGCAATAAATGCTGGCCTAGCCAGTGAGGACCACATCCCATGAATAAGAAAAAGTGTCTTCTGGAAACAAACAGTGTCCAGAGAGTGGAGATTAGGGTATTGTTGCAAAGGCATTTGTTCATGTAGATTTTTGAGAATAGCTGCATCTACTTCTACAGCCTAATCTTTAAAGCTTAACAAAGGTTCATCAGAAAATTGTCAATTTAAGGACAATATTGTGGACATATTAGGGAGCGTTTCATCATCTGAACGGTCACCTGCCAGACTCTGCAGGCCAACTGCCTGGGACCATTTCAAGAGCTGGGCATTTTTACATAGAGCCAGCAAGCTGCTTACCCAGATGGGCATCTCAAGGTAGTTCGCATGATTTGGTCTGACACAAGGTCAGAGATGTTGAGCAGGTCACTCGTGTATGACCTTAGGGAGAGTTTGCTATACCACTGAAGGGAGCCTGGGATGTCTGGAGGCCACATTAACCATGTGGTGCTGGAGAAGCACTCCGACTCCTTGGTGCCACAAAAATATTTTTCTTCATGCAATTTGAGGTCCCTGTTTCTTGGTGACAAGTTCTACTGAGTGGACTCAATGCCCAGTAGGCTATAAGAATGGCTTTGGGCTCCTATCGTCATAATTTGACCTGAATTTAAATTTATTAATTTATACTAAGTTAGGCAGGTACTCAGTCACCTATTTACCCAGAGGTGGCAAGATGATGGCAGACCAGCAATACATCTACCATTTTGAATTGAGCTCCTGCATCAGCTGCTTACTGTCAGGGAGAAGGAGTTAAAATCCTCCCTTTAAGTCCATTACTGTGCACCACAGTGTGCTAAGATAAGAGTTTGAACCTGTGAGTCAAAACATATTCTACAGAATGGTGACTCCGCACAGCAGGCCCCAGCCAAATTTGGCTTTGTGTTTAATTTAAATGCTGCTGGCCAGCTGTTGTGCAGCTACCTGGGTGAGGAGGGTGGGAAGTCATCTGGCTCCCACATTGAACTGCTTGGCAAGTTGGGTCTGGGTGGGGGGGAGGAGATGATTCCTGTTTGGGGGGGGTACAGGGGGGGTGGGGCTTAAATGTGCTGGCAATGAACTGCAGTTTTTTTGTGGAACTAGGAGCAGATCTGTACAAAGCAGGGCAACTTCACCTTAATTTAAATACTTAAGGAGCCTAATGCCTGTTTCAGGACAGAGACCTTGAAGATGAGACTACCTGAGCCAATAAGGCATCTATTGCATTTCTGATATAGTTCAACATGGAAAATTGTGAGGTGCAATTCAAAGGACTAATGCTGGCTTTATGCCAGAAATAACAGGAGGCTGTGAGCTGAATTTCTCCCTCAAAGTTTTTTCACAAAGAGGGAGAGAACATTGGAGGGTAAACACACTTGAGGCTGTGCTCACACATTTCTGCTGGATGTGCCACAAATGGTAATTAGCATATGATCGGTTATAGCCATTTAGTCAGTCTGCTTTTTTGATTAGAGAATGCAGTGCAATCATTCGGAAGAAAATCAAAAAAATGAAAATAGAATGTCCAAGTAACTCAGTGAGTGAATGCATAGTGCTGTACAGTACTGAATAGGCCAGTCCCAGAATTGTTCACTGGCCTGCGCTAAGTTAGCTGATCTCAGTTGGAGCAGTGGTGCTGATTTATAATTACCCCTGGGACCCACAAGGCAGGGAGGGATTAACCAAGGTCCTTGCAGTGATTGCAACTCAGTGGGAAGTGTGTATGTGCGTCAGACAAGGGTTGGATCAGGGTTTGCTCTGATACCTTTTTAGTTCAAATAGCCTACTGATGACCACTGTCTGAACTTGCACCTGAAGAAAGGTCATTTGAATGAGGTATCAAGGGGCTCTGCATTGCTTATAAAGCTACACCCGTCTGAGGCAATACCTTCAGGAGAGGAGAAAATAGTATAAAAAATGGTGAAAAAAATTGAAGCATTGTCCATTTCTTTAATAACTGGTTTCTAAAATACAAATACTTGGTAGTTAGCATCATAAATGTTATAAAATTGTCTCTACTTATTTCATCAGCTATTACTATGGAAAAGGTATTACCAAATTTAAAATGTAGTTCAATTATAGGTTATGGTTGAAATAATTTTTTTGCATTTATCAGAATTAAATTTATGTTGATAGAATATCATGTATGGCTTTGAATCTATAATTGCATTTAATAAGCAATGTGACAGCAGTGGATACTAAAAATATGCTATTCATTTGGTCATTTATTGAAACCTAAAGTCTGGTACATGTTATTGAAAGGGCTGGAAGAATGTTCTGACCTCGTAAACTACTGTAAACTACAGTTAAATTTGAAACATAGACCTTTCATCTCTCATCTCCAAAAGTCTAATTTTTAATCTGTAATACTTAAGATAATGCCATACTACAGTGCAGTATTGTTAGAGTACATCAAGTCTATTAAAATCTGACCAATTCTTAATCAAACAAAATGTACTATAAAAACTGGCTGAAGTTGAAAGAGACACACACAAAAATAGACCTGGAATTGATGTATTGTTGAATATAATTGAGATGACATTGGTTCATAAAATATTTGTACATATAAAGTTCATGTTTACCATGACCACCTCTGTCTCTCCAACTGTTATAGTCATTCCTGCTTCTTATAGAGACCTGCAAATGCTGCATTCGCATTTTCAATTCATAAACAGTTCTATATCAAAATGCAACACTTAGATGTAGTGTACTTAGTAGAAATGCAATATATGTACACGCACACACACACATGTGTGTACATATGCATTTAGTTAGCCAGGTACCTGACATGGATGGAAACCCATCACTGTGACTAAGAATCTTCTCATTTTTAAAATTAATTTATGGGGTGTGAGCATTGCTGGCAAGCCATTATTTGTTGCCCATCCCCAATTGCCTTTGAGAATGTGGTGGTGAGACGTCTTCTTGAACCGCTGCAGTCCACGTGGTGTAGGGACACCCACATGTTGTTAGGGAGGGAGTTCTAGGTTTTTGACCCAGCAACAGTGAAGGAACGGCGATATATTTCTAAGTCAGTACGGTGAGTGACTTGGAGGGGAACTTACAGGTGGTGATGTTCCCATGTGTCTGCTGCTCTTGTCCTTGTAGGAAGTAGAGATTGCAGGTTTGGATGGTGTTGTTGATGAAGCCTTGGTTAGTTGCTGCAGTGCATTTTGTAGGCGGTATACATTGCTGCCATTGTGTGTCACTAGGGAAGGGGGTGAACGCTTAAGGTGGTGGATAGGGGCCAATCAAACGGGCTGCTTTGTCCTGGATGGTGTTAAGTTCCTTGAGTGTTGTTGGAGCTGCACTCATCCAGGCAAGTGGACAGTATTCCATCACACTCCTGACTTGTGCCTCTTTGATAGTGGACAGATTTGGGGGCGGGTGTCAGGAGGTGAGTTATGCGCTGCAGAATTCCCAGCCTCTAACCTGCTTTTGTATATTTTTGTTTATTTTCCAGTTTCTTAACTGGACTAAACATATAAGTTTAACCTCCATGATCTTGATGGTGGGGAATTCAGCGATGGTAATGCTGTTGAACATCAAGGGGAGACGGTTAGGTTCTCCCTTGTTGGAAGTGATCATTGCCTGGTACTTATGTGGCACAAGTGCTGCTGCTCAGCCCAAGCCGGAGTGTTGTCCAGGCTTGCATGTGGGACACAAACTGCATGCGGACCCAAACTGCTTCAGTATCTGAGGAATTGTGAGATGTTGTCAGGGCCCATAGCCTTTGCTGGATTTAGCGATTCTTGATATTATGTGAATGAATTAAATTGACTGAAGACAGGGGCATGTGATGCTGGAGCCCTCAGGATGAGGACGTCAGATTTCTGCTTATCTAATATAAAGTGCACACTCTCTTTCCATAGGGACACAGTATGTTTACTCATATGTAGAGAGCTTAGTTGGCAGAGTTTAGAACCAAATGTGCACAGGGGTGCTCCTGGCATTTAGGCAACTAATACTGCATATTGTACCAGTATAGAACACTGGTAAGACTCCCACTGCTTGGTGAAGCTAGAACCACCATATTTTTAGGGCATTGGACTCATAATTTTTTGGACAATCTTGGTGACAGATCTACCCCTTCAGATATATCAGTGAACTGGGGTGGCTGGCAAATCATTTAGAGTGCCATGAAGTACTCTGCCTGGTTCAGGTATCCTATTATGCATTATCTTGTTAGAAGTTTCCATCAGCAGGTCTAACATTTTGGGGCCATCTCAAACATAAAAAGATCCCACTTACCACTCCCTCCTCACAATTTGGATAGCAACCAGTCATTCATACTAATCTTATGTGTTGTGTTCACAGAAATACACCATGTCCAAAGTCAGAATTGACCAAAGCTAATTGATTTTGTAGAGACCACTTCCAGAAACAGCAGTTAGCAGGGATCAGTATTATGTTTTGCATTCTCTGGTACTTTACAATCTTTTCAATGTAAGTTCCTAAATGATCACTTGGAATTCAATTAAATACTTTGCTTGTAAGGATACATATGTATCAGCTTCAAAATGGAAATTTAAGTGACCATTAGTGAAATTTTAGGAATAATACATAAGCTAACATAAAAAAACTATTATGCTTAAAGGCATTTGAGTAAATAAAAATATATGTGACGGGCTAAAATAAATCACAGGGATAATAGCTATGGCATTTGCTGAAAAATAATGTTGTGAAACTAGGATTACTTACGGTACGGCATTTCAAGGTTAGCTTAAGTACCTGAAACAGGGAGCCAAAAATGTGCTTGTGTGATAGAAATTGTTTAAAAATTGTTGTTCTTTGATATATAACAATGATAATCTGCACATTACTTCAATGAAAAATGTAACTGAACTATAGTTTTATAACTGTATTGACATGCGTAGTATATGAAGTTTAAATTTAAATTATGAAAATATTTTTATTACAATCCAAAACAGTTTATTTATGTCATTATAAATGATTGGAAACTAGTATGACTTCCAAATACAAATTGGTTGCCAAACCAACTCACTTAAAATGTAAAATGCTCAACTATAACTCCCTTTTACTTGGACTGCTGCTGTCTATCATCCAAACTTAAATTGACTTAACTACTTCATTTCACATGTTATGTGACATTCAGCATTATATACATTGTAAGCTTAGATATGAATATGACACAACAATAATTATGATGCATGCACTTTGCAACTAACCCATGGTCAGCAATTTTAACTTTTTGGCACAGTATCAATTCAAATTTGGAGGTGCGATACTGGTTCAGATCAAATTTACACAGGGTGTAGTCTAACATGGTCTCATGTTAATACAACAACCTTGATTTTCTAATGATAGCAAAGGTGGCTGAGTTGGTCCATTATAGACTTGACTGAATTGGCACAGAGGGTGGATCTTGTTGAATTTTTGAGCAGGATTACCTCCCCTAACCTGAATTAAATGGTAAACCTCACCATAGGCTGCAGCTTGTCATTAAAGGGCAATTTATGGCATTGACAGAAATATTGACTCATTGTTGACAATGATATGGGTGAACATGTGGACAGTACTGCTACTTTTGGTGCTGAAAGCTTGGAGATCTTGCAGCAGCAGGTGCACCCAAGAAAAGTCTTCCTATTGGTAGCTGAAGTTCAATTTTTAGTACAATATTCTAGATGAAATTAGCATGGAGTGATGTCTCTGACTGAAGCAATGCAGCCAACCTTATAACTGGCTTCAAATGAGGAATAAACCTTCTTGTAATTGAGTAAAACCTTTTCTGTACAAGTAGGCCAAGGGTTTGCTGTGAGATGCCATGATGCCTACATGGGTGCCATCTATAATGTATTTTACTCAAGGAAAGTCTGCCACCCAGTGAAAGGTAGGTGAACTATACAGCTGATGCCTCCGCTACTCAGGGAAAATGATTCATTGTCCCCTTCCTGATGCAGCAGGTGTCCATTGTGATGTATTGGAAGTATGAGGTGGCTTGAAAACTTCATGCTGTGGTGACCTTCCCTTCTTTGAAAAACCTGTTCCTCTTCCAAATGCTGTTTACAGGTTATCCTATACATTTCTGTATTGGTTGCTCTTGTGAACAAAGAGAATTCTCTCTCTGATATGTCCAGGTAAGTGTGGAAAACATTGGTCTTGGAGGCAGTGCTGGGTACAGGGCAAAGCAGCTCAGGTATATCTGCATCTCCAATTGTTGAACTCTTCATTTACAACCAAATTCTTCTTTAAGTTATGCAATATATTTGGACCTCCTGAAGGAATACCTCGCTAATTAGCATGGGATGATTTAAAAGTCAGCAGAAACCAAGAATAATAAAGGAAAACATTGGCCAAGCAAAAAGGACAAAGTGGGGAAACTTTCAGAAGCAAATAATACAAAATGTAATTAGAAATACAAAGAATAATTAAAATTAGACCTAAAATGTTGAGCCCAATGGGAATTAAGATGTGAAGTGAAGGGTTTTCTAATCTGTGCTCATTGCCAGCCAAGCTCCATGCTCTGGGTGAAACCTCAGAGAATTAGGACTTTTGAGTTTAAGTGCAGGATCTCTCTACTGCATCAACAAGCAACTGGATTAGACAATGCTAAACACAGTCTATTTATTCTCCAACTTGAATTTTAGTTCAGTACTATATAACAACACACTTTGCAATGTCTTATGGCATTATCCTTACATTCAGGTTGTATAAATTGAATTATTTGTGAGTTCCATTCTCAATTTTGGTTTTAGATTCAAAGTGCATATTGTAAAGTGATACAACAATATTAAAAATAATTTTCTGTTCAATTTTCAAACAGAAGGATTTGGTAATCAATGTTACATTTCTGTGACGTTTACATTCTTAAGGTTTTATTGTAAATCATAAACCAAGCTGTATTTTTTGTGTATGTAGAAATAAAAATGAATAGTTGCTTGATGAAAAGAAGTTGGGGTGTTGAACTTCTGTCTGAGATCTGTGTTACAAACCCAGTAAAAGCATCAACTGTATTATTGTCAAAAACCATATCAGTGACACATAAAAAGCAATGTGAAAACATAAAAAATGTAAAAGGTGCAGTGTAATGTAAACAAAATATGTGTTTAAAATATCTTTTAGATCACAGAAAGTTCCATATATCTGCAAGTGAAGAAGGCGGATGAGATCCATAAACAAGGAAATCATCGGCCTCTCATACATCTGTAAATGCAAATCGGGATGTACAAAGAACTGGGTCAATGAACCAAATCATTAAATTGGTAGGTTTCAAAATAACTGGTTCAGAAGCATTCGGGCCAAAGAATTCCTAAATTCCTCTGAGAAAGAAAGTGATTATTGCTGTAAATTGGTGAATGTGGGTGAAACTGAACCTTGAATATAAAGTACATATGCTGTGGTGTCACATGGAGATATATCCATCATTAGGTAAGTGGGTGGGTTCTAATCTTAAAACTCTGGGCATGACTGCAATATTCTATAGTGATTTCATAGGCATAGAATGCATATATTCATAAACACCTTCCATCCCTTGGAAATGAACAAAGAATGTTGCATAGTCAAACCTTTTTTAACATGGGTTTTAGTAGTATAGAATCTAACATCAAAGAAAAGGCTCATCCCAACAAGCAACACTTTTACTTTGACTTAGTGTTACTCATCTCGCCTTCTTCCATCACTTCCACAATAAGCTCAGATGTCCAGGTTTCTTCTCCTAGGCTGTTGATGGCCTTGCAAGTATATTTGCCATCATCATGTGCAGATACCTCAGAAATAATCAAACAGCAGTTTCCATCTTCATCATATTCAATTTGGTAGTGACGAGACTCCTTGATAGGCTGTTCACCCTTGAACCAGATAACTTCAGGATCAGGGTAGCCTATGAACAATATGCAATTACACTGTTAGAAATACTCATATACACAAATTATGCAGCTACTTTTCAAAAAATACCAGTTGTTACTGACAGATTGATATTTCAGTGCAGTTTACAATGTACAATAATTCCTATCTGAAAATGATTGAACTTTTGCCTGGAATGGTTTATTTTAGTGTTTCTGTTATGTTGAGAATGCATATTCCAAAATTCTGCATTCTCACCCTTGAGGTTCTGAGCAATAATTTTAATGATCAGGAAGTCATGCCTGCTATCTTTATAAAGTTAATTATTATACTGATTTTTTTCCAAATTCATGGATGCAAAATTGCCCTGGATGATTTTATATACATTCTCAAATCTTTCAGATATGAACAGAAAGATAAACCTTTAAGGATGTACTCATTCGTGCTCACAGTTCACATTTTCTACCGTTGGTTGCTATTTTTGATTGAAACAGAGATTGTGTGTATTAAAAAGAACAATATTTGTAATAATATGTTGGAATATTAGGAAATGTAGGAAATGAACACGTGATATATCAACATTGAAATAAGTAGCTAATTAGATCCAGGCTAGAGATAGTTTGCACGATGTAGTTGCTAAGGAGGAGCTTCTGAATATTACCATTTTCCAAGTTCATAAAGTAGATAGGTAAGTAGGGTATTTAATCCATCTTATACCAATTCGCTCTTGATGTAATACCCCATTACGTCAGTTCGTAGCTCAATGGAGGTTGAAATATGGGTGTCCGTATGGAATTAGGTGCAGCTCTTATTTATTGCTAAAAACTGTGCCTTTAGTTCTATTTATTCTGCTGAGGCATCAGGAATTGGTAGGGTTGGGAAAGGGGGTGGTGAAGGGGAAGGGGCTTAGAGACTTTACAGGGAAAATATAGGGCAGGATCTGTAGGTCGGCGAGCAGGGGGTGGGGCCCGCTCGCCGACGCATAAAATGACGTGGGATGAAATCAGGCGGAACTCCTGACGTCAATCTGCATCATCTCCATTTTCAGGTCGGCGGGGCCGCAGCTGAATCAGCTGTGCACCTGTCAACGGCCTATTGAGGCAACTAAAAAAGTAATTACCCTAATTAATGGACCTTAGGGTTGGCGGGCAGGCTGGGAGCCCTGGCGGGTTTCAGAAAAAGCATGGAACCTCATCCACAGGCAGGTTGAGGGTTCATGAGGGTTTTTAAAAATTTAATAAATGTTTGAGTTAAAGTGATGGGCAGGTCCCAACTCATGTTATAGTGTCACATGAGGGAACATGTCAGGGGAATTTTGTTTCTGTATCTATAGCGTTTTTAAATTTGGAGCCGATCTCCCTGAGGCAGCACTTAGCCTCAGGGAGGTCAGTGTGCTCTTTCGTGTGCATCTCGGCTGAGTGTATTCCCCCCCCCCCCCCACAGGGACGCACAGCACTTCTTGGTGGATGTCATGCTGGGCGTGCCTTAATTGGCCCCCCCCATGTAAAATGGTGGCATGCCCCCGATTGGAGGTGCCGATAGGAGGCGCGCCTGCCTGTGCCCGCTCCTGCACTTCTCCCCTGATGGGGGGAGAATTCTTCCCATAAAAATGTTTACATTTAGAGGTGGAGGCAATTTGGTTGGTTGAATGGGAGCAATATTGCTGGTACACCTGCAGTACCAGCCTAAAGAGACAATCCAGGGAAACAGACCACTTTCAGACTTGGACCGCATTAACCTTTTTTGGGTGAGATGTAGGGGATAAACAGGCATTCTGCTGCAGCTTATCAGTCTGTTGAGGAGGAAAATTGATTCACTACTGCATGGAATTCTGTTCTTCCAGGCCATACAAAAATCTTTAAAAAAAAACCCAAGAAACTAAAAGTTCTGTGGACCCCACTCACCAAAAAAAAAAGGCTGCCCTGCAGCCATTTTACATTTGGAGGGGTGTTAATTGACTCAGGATGAGGTTTCCACCCCCATCTGGGGAGGAAGTCCTGCTTTAGAGAGCTGCTTGCCAATCTGATTGACTGGCAGCTCTGTAGCCCCAGCAGTGCCAGGTTCGAGCAGTGGCTACTGCTGGGAGTACAACCACTCCCCAAACCAAGGAGGTTATGGGACAAGTCTTCAAGGTCAGTCTGGGGTATTGGCAGGGCCTGGCTGGCAAACCCCAGTGGGTGGGGTGAGGGGAGTGGGGTGCCTGGATTGAGAGGCTGGGTGGGGAGAGTTAAGTGGGGGGTATGACTTTTGGGAGTGGTGAGGGGGATGCCTCTAGTGGGCACAGCCCCCTTGCCTGACACCAGCCAGCACAGCAAAAGCTGTCAGGCTACCCATCTGACTGAACCTCCCCTGCTGTGGGTAAAATAGCAGTGGAGGTGGGATGAAGTATTTAAGTGGCCATTAAATGTGCTGCTTTTTATGAGCCTGCAGCCTTCAAACTTACTGGCAGGGGGTCCAGCCTGAAATGTTATATGGCTAGTGCCCAGTACAAAGCAAGACAAGAAAAAAAATGTAATAACCAGAAAATAATGTTTTGGCGAGTTTCTTTCTCCACTCAACTACAACAAATGCTTATCTCTCGGGGTACTGCAGGCAGGAGTTTTTAATTAATTGAACTTATATGATTTTATAACTGATATTATTGTAGCCAACCATTATTGGATATTTGAAGATAGCAGAGGTTTTGAACGTGAAGTTTAGATGCTTGCAAATTGTGCATTGGCACCGGAGACTAGTCAACACAGTACAACAACAATAACTTGCACTTATATGGCACCTTTAACATAATAAAATGGCCCTAGCTGCTTCACAAGAGCATAATCAGACAAAAATTGAACTAAGGAAAAAGAGTTTAGGGCAAGTCATCAAGCTATTTTTTGATTCGTTCATGGGATGTGAGCATCACTGGCAAGGAACATCCCTAATTGCCCTTGAGAAGGTGGTGGTGAGCCGCCACCTTGAACCACTGCAGTCCATGTGGTGTAGGTACACCCAGAGTGCTGTTAGGAAAGGAGTTCCATGATTTTGACCCACTTACAGTGAAGGAATGACAACATAGTTCCATATCAGTATGATGTGTGGCTTGGAAGGGAATTTGGAGGTGGTGGTGTTCAAATGTGTCTGCTGCCCTTGTCCTTTCAGGTGGTAGAGGTTACAGGTTTGAAAAGTGCTGTCAAAGGAGGCTTGACGAGTTGCTGTAGTGCATCTTGTAGATTGTATGCACTGCTGCCACTGTGCTCCAGTGAAGGGAGTGAATGTTTAAGGTGGTGGTTGGGGTACTGTTCAAGTGGGCTGTTTTGTCCTGGATGGTGTCCAGCTTCTTGAGTGTTGTGGGAGCTGCACTCATCCAGGCAAGTGGAGAGTATTCCATCACATTCCAGACTTGTGCCTTGTAGATGGTGGCTTTTGACTGGAAGGAGGTGACTTATTTGGAACAGAATTGCAGGCTCTGACCTGCTCTTGTTAGCACAGTATTTATATGGTTGGTCCAGTTCAGTTTCTGGTCAATGGTAACACCCAGGATGTTGATGGCAGATTCAGTGATGGTGATGGCATTGAATGTCAAGGGGTGATAGTTAGATTCTCTCTTTTTGGAGATGTTCATTGACTGGTACTTGTGTGGTGCAAATGTTACTTGCCACTTATCAACCCAAGCCTAGATATTGTCCAGGTCTTGCTGCATATGGACATGGACTGCTTCAGTATTTGAGGAGTCATGAATGGTGCTGAATATTGTGCAATCATCAATTAACATCTCACTTTCGGCTTTATGATGGAAGGAAGGTCCATTGATGAAATGGTTGGGCTTAGGGCACTACCCTGAGCAACTCCCGCAGCAATATCCGGGGGCTGGGCTAACTGATCTCCCACAATGCCTTCATGGGCAGTCACGTTCACCTCACCTCTTGAGTTTAGCTCTTTTGACCATGTTTGGATAAAGGCTTTAACGAAGTCAGGAGCTGAGCCCCCTGGTGGAACCCATTGTTGAACAGCTTATTGCTGTGTAAGTGCCAGTTGATAGCAGCGCTGACGGTACCTGCTGTGACTTTGCTGATGATCGAGAGCAGACTGACAGAGAAGTAATTGGCTGGTTTGGATTGGTCCTGCTTTTTGTGAACAGGACATTCCTGGGCAATTTTCCACATTGTTAGGTAGATGCCATTGTTGCAGTGTATTGGAACAGCTTGATCAAACATTTGATCAAAGAGGTAGGTTTTCAGCACTGTCTTAAAGGAGCAGACGGAATGGAGAAATGTAGCCATTTGGGATGGAGATTCAGAAATTAGGACCTAGATGGCTGAAGGCACAGCCACCATTGGTGGAGGGATGCACACCAAGTGTTTTCTTAAGGAGTGAGAAAAGGAGACCCATTCACCCATCAATGGTTGATCTATATTTGCTCTTGGCCCAGCAATACCTCTATTCACACCCTCATCTTCAAAATCCTTACACCAGCCTGCACAGCAAAAGCTGCCAGGCTACCCATCTGACGTGGACCTCTCTCTGCCGTGGATAAAGTGGCAGCAGAGGTGGGATGAAGTACTTAAGTGGCCATTAAATGCACTGCTTTATATGAGCCTGCAGCCTTCAAACTTACTGGCAGGGGGTCCATAATATCCAGCCCGAAATGTTATATGGCTAGTACTCAGTACAAAGCAAGACAAGGAAAAAAATGTAACAACCAGGAAATAATGTTTTGATGCATTTCCCTCTCCACTCAACTACAACAAATGCTTATTGCTTAGGATATTGCAGACAGGAGCCTTTTCCCTCCCTATTCCTTGATCTCCTCCAGCCTTAAACACCTTGCTTTCTCTGTGCTCCTCCAGTTCTGGCCTTCTGCTCATCTCTAATTTTTAATTGTTCCACCATTGGCAGCTGTGCCCTCGGCTGCCTAGGCCATAAGCTCTGGATTCCTCCCCAAACATCTCCACCTCTATATATATCACTCCTTTTTAAAGGCATTTCTTAAACTCAAGCTCTTTGACCAAGTTTTTGCCTTATGTGGCTTGACGTTAAATTTTGTTTGATAACGCTGCTGGTATATTTTACTATGTTAAAGATGCCATTTAAATGCAAGTTGCTGTTTTAGTACAGGTTTTACATAAGCTGTTGGAATCCGTAATTTTAGATAAAATTCATGAGCATTTTGGAATGCATGAGTTAATCAAGGACAGCCAGTGGACTTGTAAAGGCAAGTTGTGATTGACAGATTTAATGGAATTCTGTGAAGAGGTAGTTTAACTGAATTGACAAATGAATTGACAAGATGTAAAGTATATGAATTTTCACAAACTGTTCAACAAGAGACCTCTTAAAAAAATTAGGCATTGGATGTAGAGGAAATGTAGCAGCAGTGGACAGTGAGTTGCCTGATGTACAGGGAACAAAAAAGGCAAAAGAACATTGTACAGATTGAAGAAATTATGTACTATTCAGCAGGGTGATGCGAGGGATGTAAATCTATAGTTATAAGGTCAGATTTGAAATACTGGAAGTATTTCCACTCAAGCAGAGGTGACGTAGAGATTTAATAGAAATATTTAAAGTTACAACTGCTTTCATTAGTGTGAATAGGACAACTATTTCCTCTGTTTGGCAGTCTGTGCTGATCATTGTAAATGTAAAATTATTACTAGGAGAGTGAAGATAGGTTGAGGAGAAATTTCTTTATGTATTGGGTTGTTAAATTATGGAACACATTGCCACACAGAGTGACTGAGGCAGAGACAATAACATCTTTCAAGAGAAAACTGGATAAATTTTAAACAGGGGAAGATACAGGGCCACGGGGAGAAAGTAGGGTATAGGGATTACTTTTGGGTTGCTCTAGTAAAAGTGGGCCATAAGGCCTCTGTAAACTTTTATAGTTTTATGTCTCTTATAGCACTTATCTAAAAACAAATACAGCTTTATTGCAGGAATGGTAATTTAACATTTTGATATTCCAATGGGACTTTGTGTTGATTTTTCAGTTATCTTTTCAACAAGAATCATTAAATTTACAGCAAATAATCTGGATAAAAGTTCCATGATAGAGGAAGGCTTTGACCTCTATGCATGAATTTGAGAATGCAATGGTTCCTCTTAAAAATTCAATTCTTCACCAACAAAGATAAACAAAACATGCTGGGTTTACAATGAAATCTAAGCATATGTTTCTTAATGAAAGATTCTGCAAACTACAACTGATGCATTGTGAATCTGAATCAGAATCTGTGAATTTACCCTCGATCTTGCAGTCAAAGCGAGCAGCACTGCCTTCTATAACTTCACTGTCTTTAAAGGTCTTGGAAAAATAAGGCTTAAAGCTTTGCCTTTCTTCAGAAACTGCCTCAAGAAGCATCTTGGCTTCATCAGCTGAGATAAGGAAAAACAAAACATTTAAATAGAATATCCATTTTTGGTCACCATGTGAAACCATAATACCCGCACATATTGGGCAAATGCCAATGTTGGTGTAGCTGAGGCACGTATTACACGTTATACTAGTTGTCAAGAGCCTGACCAGAAAATGAAGATTATTACTGTTAATCCATATTTATTGAAACATGTGTCCTAATGCCAATTTATATTGAGACTTGTTCAGTTAAGTTGTCCCATTTTCCACTGGCTGAGACCTAAATATCAGCCAAATGGGAATGTTAAATCTACAATGCTACCAAGTTTCTGAAGTTCACAAACTGAATCTCCAAATGATAGCAATATGGTGCTAGCTATGAAACTTGGGGAAAGGTTGTAGACACAGTTACAAGGCTGAATCTTCAATATATGTAAAACTATTTAAATCAATTTAAACTGTTGGTAATGAGCAAAAGAATGGATTAGACGGACTAATGCACATCACAATTTAATTTATTGCTGCTGCACAGGGAAACCTATACATATTTTACAATCCCACACGAAGCAGGATCATGACGAGGGAGCAGTAAAATCGGGGCAGCCATGTTGGATTGGCTCCACTACCATGTCCCACCATCAGGAAATTTTATTGACGGGGGACTGGCTTCCAACAGGCTTCCCACTGCAAGGAGGTGTGAAACAAATCTAAACTTGAAATGCCTATTAAGGGCCATTTTACCAGGCTGTTGGCAGCAGATCGACCCCCCAAAGTGTGAGGTGTGCCAGCTAAATGCAGGCGGCCTCCCAGTAGCAGCCTGGTGGGGAAGCATTTAATAATCAAAGAGGAGGCTGTGAGCAGAGAAGGCAATCCCAGCAACTACCTCAGAGGGGCTTTCCCTCCATCAACTTCATATTTATGTTTTTAAAAATTTCCTTCTGCCTACCCAGTGTAGACTGGAGGACCCTCGTCTCCCTCAGCAAAGGCCCCCAATCCTGATGGCACTGATGAGGCTTCTGAGCAGCCAGCCCTCAGATTGGGCTGGCAGCTCTAGGGGGCAGGTGGCTGTCCCCAACAGCAGCTTATTCATGAGCTGCTACCCATAAAATTAAGGGGGGTATCCTGTCAGGCGTCATGTGTGTTGCCGACATGCATTTCTAGCCGCTGTTGAAACTCTGACCTTTTTAGGAAAATTCTGCCTATTCTCCCCCAACAACAGTTTGTTCTGCCATCAGCTCAAAGGGGATCTTCAGGCACCCAGCAGCAGTGATGTCATTGTGAACAGGGTAAGTAGCCAATCACATTGACATATTCTCACCGACAGAAACCAAGAAGCAAAAGCTACTGGATTCCATCACCTTTAATTTTAAATTTTTACAGATAGCCAAATAAATGTGTGGGATATTCACATGGGATTAAGTTAGAAGATAAACGTCTTAAACAAACTTAAATTATTTGAAAAATATTTGGAACTTCTTATTAAAGTGCAGAAATTTTACATTCAACAACCATAAAATGTTTGTCTGTGGGGCTGTTTAGCAGTAATTCTGAACTTTGTAGGCCATTAAAAACCCAGCTACATCTCATTCAACAGGGTGTAACTTTTTCAAGGGTTTTTAAAGCAAGACTAAGGGCATAAGAAAGAAAAATTTGCATTTATTTAGCGCTTCTCATGACGACTGGACATCTCAAAGTGCCTTACAGCCAATAAAGTACTTTTGAATTGTAGCCAATGTTGTAATATAGAAAATGCAACAGCCAATTTCCATATAGCAAACAACCACAAACAGCAATGTAATAAGGACCAGATAATCTGTTTTTGCAATGTTGGTTGAGGGATAAAATTGGTCAGGACACCAGGGATAATTCCATTTCTCTTCTTCAAATTAGTACCATGGGAATTTTAGCGTCAACCTGAGAGGGTAGACAGGACCTCAGTTTAATCTCTCATCCAAAATACAGATTGGAAGTTCTTGTTAATTCATAGGTTTCCAATTGATTGCGCACTGGATAGACCTCAACAGACCTCAGGAGAAGCATGGGACCACTGCACATGTGCAGCCTTTAGAAATTGCTGTCAGTTTCAGAGGAGTAATGATGGTGCACACTGAGAGTTTCACAATCATCAAGCAGGGAAAGCTACTTATCTCTTGTAGTATTCTCACAGACAGCAAACCAGGAAGCAAAAATCCAGGCCATTGTTTTTAATAAATGTTGACCAATAGCTCATAAAAACTCTTAAGGGAACTCATTGGATTGAAAAGATGGAAGATTGTCTTGGATTTAACGGTATCTGGTAAAGGTTTAAGATTTTAGTTTTCTTCTAATTGTAGGGGAATCACTCTGTTTTATCAGTTTATTTCCTTCCATCAACACCATCCGCAGCTTCAGGACTCTTTTTATTCCTCACATGTTGCAAATACTGGTTGTGCCAACAGAAGCTTTTTAGGCATAGGCCAGATGCTTGGATCACCATGCCAGGTTTCTTATTTTAAGGCAACATTTCAGTTCTAAAGAGCTTATTACTCATCCAGTTACTGGCTAGGTGTTGTAATTTGTGAGGAAATGTGACTATCGAAATATAAAGATAGAAATGACAAACATTTTAATCTCACGGCTGTGTTAAAGATTTCTGCTCTTAATGTAATCATAACTTAATCTTGAAAAAATATCCAAAAGCCATGATTTTTATTTACCTTCGGTTTCTAGCTTTTCAGCGGAATCTGGAGGACTGGTGGGCATGTTTCCCTGTGAGGACTTCTTCCCACTTAGACCAGCTAGCATTGCCATAGAGGACAGCCGCCCTATTGCCCTCACTGCATGCCCTGTTTTCTATAAATCACAAAAGAATTGAATAACGTGAAATTTCCATACAAATTTTGTTTGAGGAAGGATAAAATGTATTACAAATGGTGCACTGTGCATTGCTCAGTAACTTATCAAAGTTTACTAGGGACACCTTTCAACCACTGTCTGTCCATTTCTAGCTTGGGAAATGGATGGCCAGCAGCTGGAATTCAAAGGGATGGAAAATCTCGACGCTCTTGCTCACTCGATGCAAATTTCAGGCAGGCCTGTAAATGGGCAAGCCGCCTGCCTGCAACAGCCAGGAGGAAGCTTTGTTACGCAAATCAGGGAAATACACTAGCTTTCTTGGGGTGGGAATGGGGGCAGCGTGCATTTTGTACGTGTGTATTTTATGGAGGCAGCGGGTCACTTAAATTATCAGCTGCCTCCACTGAAGTGAGATTTTGGTACCCCTGAAGTGTGAAACCTGAAGTTTAGATCTGGTAAGAGTAGGTCTGAACTTTGTGAATTTGTTTTTGAAATTTTGAATTTTGTTTGAGAAGTAAGGTACCCCTTTGGATATGGCCTGGGGATACCTTTGATGGAGGTCAGGTGCTCTTTGGGGTATATCACGTGCCCTTTGGAATTGTTAAAAGTAGGCATAAATGTGCATAAAAAGTGCATATACTCATTAATGTCAGGCTCATTGAAACCATCAATGGACATGTAAAAATAAACCGTCAAAACTGTCCGAAGCACCTATCACAAGGGCCTGACAAAGGGACCTGTCAAAAGTGTCAAGAAGACCTGTCAAAGGGACCTGTAAAAAACTGTCTAGAGGACCCTGTCAAAGGGAGCTGTCAATCTCATTTAAACATCCTGTCCATTGAATCCTTGATTGCTTGCTATTTAACTCTGTTGACATAAGCCTGAGGGTTTCCATTATTGGATTGGTGCTGCATGACTGATTTCACAGCCACCCATTATCATAATAGGATGCTTGCCATTTCACAGTTTGATTCACAGCTACAAGTGGTTATAGACTCTTTGATGTGGGACTATGAAATCCATTGCTTGTTGTTTTAAGGAATTGTGCACTTGAATGAAATGTTTGTTGTCATAAGGCTTTATTTAGTTGAAGAAATGTAAATGTAGTAAATGGGCTTTTATGAATGACAGTGTTTTTGTCAATATAGTGGTCTGCAATAGACGCTTAGTACTTTATATTATAGAACTTTATTTCACCTCATCTCTGCATGGGTCTTAAGGTCTATCCATGATGGATGACAGGTGAGATAGCATAGTAGGTGCAAAGGCAAGGGCAGTGGATGAAGGGGCATGGGCTGGCATGGAGGGTATGAAGGTGGGAGGCATATCTTAGCATGGAGGGCATGAGGACCTTAGGGATTGTTTGGGGGACATACTTTGGCATGAGGAACCATAGAGGTTGTTTCAGGGGCATAATTTTCTGTGGGGGAATATGGGGGGCCGTAGAGGTTGTCTGGAGGGGCATACCTTGGCCGGGGCGGAATAAGGGGCCATATTGGTTGTTTGGTGTCATACCTTGGCAAGGATGCATGGGTTGGATTGGATAGGGCATGGGTGGGGGGGGGGGTGGCGTGGTGAGGGGTGAGAGCTGGAGGGATGTTTTATGTTTTCTTCTTCTTGGAAACAGTGCTGGAGCCCTGTGACAGGCCTTCTGCCCAGCCCACCTCTGCACCCATAGCCTCCTCACTTCTTCCAGGCTCACCCAGCTTGCCCCCTGCCCAGCACTCAAAATCTGACATCCAGGCAGCCATTTTCAAGGTCGGGTTCATGGAGCCAGGAGTTCTCTCGTCTCTGCACACTCGACCCGTGAGTGAAAATCTGGGCCTGAAGATGGTTTTGGCCTCAAAATGCCAGCATTGGGTGGGTAGTCCTGAAGCTCCAGCGACTTTGTGCCATTTCGAGCAGAAGTCAGAGAGAAATTCTATTGTGTACCAATAAGTAGAAAAGCAAATTACTATAAAATTTGCAAATACCGAAAAAGGAAAAACAATCCAACTTATGATGGATAGCAGTATCTTCCAACTGTAATAGAAGAGATGGAAATGTATGACTTTCATGGGGGAAATAGAAGATTAATGGGAAAAAGGGCACTTTGTTTATTATTGCAAAAGGAAAAATTGGATCTCTAACAATGATATGCCTTGAAACAAGCTTTCAGTCCCAGATACTGTATGGCAAAATGGAACAATACACTGTGGTTTTGTTGCTAAGATCGGGTTTGGCACTGCCTCTGTATTGGTTGTTAAAGAAAACTACATTAAATGAGCTTGGACAGTTTCAACACATCCCTTAATTGGTGGTAGGCTCACAACTCCTAAACTAATAATCTCACAAAGTGCAAGCACAAAGAAGGTACCCATAGTAAATTCCACACTGGTGTTGTAAGGTAGGTAAGGAACATTCCTGGGGTAGAGTGGATTCAACTTCTCCATACATCCTACTGGCTTGTGCCTGAGTTGATAATTCTTCATGCTGACAGGGATGTTAAAAATTGGAAATGCTTCATTCAACAAGAATAACCCCACTTTCCATAAAGGCCAAGAAATTCTCAGATTCAGTCTTTGGTTTGTGATGAGTTCAGCAGCTAATGTTGATCTGGATTAGGGAGGGAGAAACATATGCTCACTCATGTTCATTATCTAGTAATCTCTGGTGGAGAATGTGAGGTGAGGATAGTTGTGATGCCAGGCCTATGAATACTAACTGCTCAGGCTCATCCATGAATAATGGTCATTTGGGTAATGTATCAGAGGGTTGCATCATTTGGGTGAATAGTTTGAATCAGCATCTTCAGGAAGGAAGGAGAAAAAAAGAGAAAAAAAATAATATGCTACCTTTCTGCAATTTATCTAATATCTCTTGACATATTTGTGTATTTGTCAGTGATTCGGTTATTACATTTACTGTTTTTTATCGTCAGTTGTACCTGCCATTTCCTCCTGGCCATGTACTTCTTCATTCTTTCCTTTGAAAGCTTTTTCACTGCCATGTTTTTAACATCTTTTTTCAGCCACTTGTGTTCAAGACACTGATCACAGTTCATTCGATGTCTGGTGATGTATGAACATTTATGGTAGAGTTTTAAGACATGATCTTGATTACTTTTTTCAGCATAACATTGGTATCTTGAATGACAATTGAAAAACAATTTATTAAAATTAAAAATTAAATCCAAGATATTGCAAATGAAAAGCTTTACTTCATGTCTTTTTTCAGTAGATTGTCAATGAAGTCTTTGGCATCATCCGAAATTTCATCAAAGGCATCATCATCAAAATCCCAGGTAGCAGACGTTACATTGGCAAGAGTTTCATTGTCATTATCACCCATGAATGGAGAAAGTCCACTGACCCTAGGGCACAAAATGAAAACCACACTATATAACTGCATAAAGTTGGATGCTTATCAAGATTAGCCCTTTAAAACTAATTACTTCTTTACTTAAAGATTTGTAAACTTTCCATTATTTCTAGAAATATTATAACCCAATAAAATTAAGAATGTGTTTAAAAGTTGTTCTAGGTCTGTTAATACAATATTATACATTTCTACCCAAACTACAATGTAGGCATACTAATACATTTATGCAGTATTTACTGTTACTCTTTCAATTACATGTAGAATGGGTTATCATCATCATCACAAACAATAAAGTTCCTGTCTATTTTTCACCAAATATGACCTGGATGTTGACAGAAAACCTGGGCTTTGATCACATTTTTGTCAGCCTGAATTGTCCACTCTATATTTAGCTGTGTGGATTTTGTTTTCTGCACAATGTCAATTATTGAGTAGGAAAATATCCAACTTAATGAGGATGCATTAAATTTCTAAATGTGGAATTTTACCTCGCTGCCAGCGTGCTCTTGTCTTTTTACAACATGCTTTGCTTGGGCTACTGCAATGATTGAAATCTCAGAGAATGAGTAAAGATTCAAAAGTAAAGTAAAATGAGTAAAGATCTCATTGAATGACAGAACGGGCTTGAAGAGCTGAATGGCCTAATTCTGCTCCTATTTCTTATGTTCTTAAGGCTGAGAATGAATTATGGCTTTCTGTTAGAAAAGCAAAGTATAAGGAAATTGAGATTGAGCAGCAATGGTATAAAAGAGATCTTGGAATCATTTGCTACAGACATGAGCATTATGTCATAGATTTTCAGAGTGCTACACGAGAGAAATAAACTTTTTGACACAGCAGTCTTCACCAATATTTTTCTTGTGGTGAGCCACCTAGTCTAGCCCCACTTTATTTCTCAATCCAATAACTTTGACAATTTTCTTTTGCAACCACATAATTTCTTTTTAAAAAGATTTATGGGGCTGAATTTTCATTCTTGAGGTGGGAAGTGGGAGTCGGGAAAATTCCCTACTCCGCCTGCCCACCTCGAAAGTGCTCACAAGCTTGGAATTTTCGTTGCGGCTGCGGGGGAAGGGGGTGGGGGGGTTGGGGTGGGAGGTTGGAGGAGAGTCGGGCCTACCAACTTGGGAAAAAGTTCAGAGGTGGCCACAGGAGATGCTGGATGCGTAGGTGGGCTATTCAAAAGGCCCACCTCGGTGCTGTGGGAATTCATCCCTGTTATAATATAAACAGAAAGGCCCTCCAGCCCTCACACCCCCTCACCTCCACACACTGCCCATGCCCCATCCATGCCACCTCATGACACCTACCCACTACCCATGCCTGCTCATGCCCCCATGCCAAGGTATGCCTCCCAAACCATCCCTTATGCCCCCATGCCAATCTATGGCACTTCCATGCCCATTCACCCACTATACACTGTATAGAATCAATTAATCCTGTAGTGACAATATGATGCATTAAAAAACCATTAAAAAAAGGTAATTCATTGACAATGTTCCACTTTCTTAAAAAAAATCCTTTTTACTACAGGCCAATAAAAGTGTCAATCATCCAGATCCCTTCAGAGGATCAACAGCTGAAACCGCTAGCACTTGAACCTCTTTATCTTACGTAAAATAAACATTGTGCAATTGACAGTATAGATGAGAAAACCAGAGCTGTCAATCAAGCAATGTTTTTCTCGGGGCTTGGGTGTTTTAATACTCTAATAGATGTCTGAGCGCTCAGCCAAAAATTACATAATGAGGCTTGGCTGAGAGCCCAAAAACCCATTAGCCTGTTGAAACACCTGAGATCCAGGGAAAACATTGCTTGCTTGACAGCTCTGGGTGTTGGCATGGGGGCATGAGAAGCCATGGGGGGGTGGTGGTCGGGTGGCATAGGTTGGCATGGGGGTCATGAGGAGGACCTTTTGAACTTACCTTCAAAATGTTCCCTCATGCAGACTATGGTTTATGACACCTCTGAGGTGCTGTGAACCTTGATTCTTTGAACAAGTCAGCCTGACTCCATGAAAATTGCAGAGGACTAGGACATGCCTATCCCTACAATGGAGATGGCCAGGGTGGGAATGCAGGATGCAGGCATGTGACCTAAACCAGCCTGCAGTCTTAAAAGGCATTCCTAAAAATTGGAAATTGCAGAAATGGGGTTAGAAACCCTGGAATCAGGACACATCCGCCATTTTTAAGGGGCTTCCAAGTCATCCCGACTCGCTGAAATTCCAACCCATGGATTTGGCTTCAACAAAGGTTTGTAGTAGAAACTTTGGCATTCTAACCTCACTTTGTGGAAAGAAGTTTTTCCTCAACTACCCATTAGTTCCTTTTGCAATTATCTTAAATACGTTCTTTTTTTTTCTCTCATTGATCAATGCAAGTCATCTATCACTATATATCCCATCATAAATGTTCATTAAATTGAATATCTCTATCAAGTCATCTCTTACTCTTTTTGGGTGTGGTTAAAAAGTACCAATTTGAACATTGGCTAAAATAACTATGAAATATTTAGCAGGCACCAATGACAGCTATATCATAATATTTCATAACAGTTCTAAACCTGGGCAAATAATTACATTTGTGGCCATGCCAACTTATGGTGTAAATAATTTAAGCACAACCATCAGCTATGTATTTTCCAATAGTTATATTCACGTCACTTAAATCAAAATCTTTTAAAATATCATCATACTTCAGGTGTATGCTATAGATATATTTCATTCATAGAAGATAGATTTGTAAAATGCTCCTTGCTTTAACTAATTGATTAATCTTTCAAAATAATTTATTGAATAGATTTATTACCATATTAGATCTATTATTCTACCCATAACATTTCAATATATTATATCAAGATTTATAGTATTAGTCGCACTTATAGTGCTGCAAAAAAACCTTTATTATTCATTTTGGAATCTGAAAAATGTCCTAAAATACATTTAGAAAGAACATTTTACATTAATTATTTATTGAAAGAGTCCATTCTAATGATTACTTGTAATTACTCATAGGCCACTGTAACCAGATATCAGAAAACCTTTCAGCAATTGGGAAAAATTCAAGGGAATTTTAGGGAATAACTGTAATAATTCAATTTGTCACAATTCAGAATGCTCTACTGTCTCCCCGGATTCAGCTCAAAAAATAGATAAAATATTTGTGATTGAAAACTTTTATAACAATGCCATGCTCACTTGTTTTTATCTCAAGCTAGAGAAACAAGGCTCTAGCTCATCCATTGAGAAAGGCCCAACAGTGCCTTCATCACTGCACCAAACTATTGGTTAAATTATTCAAAGGGTTCCACCTTTGCCTCACCATTAGTGTGTCGCTCTGAGGGAAGATCTCCCTAACAGTACTAAATTTGCTTTTTACAATTTAGGACCTGTGAGTTATAGAGTCACAGTCAGAGTTTTACAGCATGGAAAGAGGCCCTTCGGCCCATCATGTCCACGCTGGTCAACAAGCCCCTATCCACTCTAATCCCATTTTCTAGCACTTGGCCCGTAGCCTTGTAATGTTATGGTGTTTCAAGTGTTCATCGAAATATCTCTTAAATGTTGTCTACCCCGCCTCTACCGCCCTTTTAAGCAATGAGTTCCAGATACCCCCACCTTCTGGGTGAAAATAAATTTCCTCAAATCCCCTCTAAACCTCCTGCCCCTTACCTTAAATCTTGTTTCAGATATATTTCTTTAGTTAATCAGACTTAGGTTATTACTGAACTTTTCATTTTTGTGGTCAGCTGCTGGTATTTTGCCTTGAGTAGAAAAACTATATGTGAGGTTTTTTCTAAGTAAATATTTCCCAACTGCATTCTGATTTTCGAAACTTAATTTTAAAATAACTTTTGGTACTCAGAGTTTTAAAGGAGAAGTAAACAAGTGTTCATTATAGTAAACAAGTGCCCCTGCTAATCAGAGTAGCAAATGTATTACAGTGGAATGTAGTGAATATATTGTATAAAATAACACTGGTCTGTTTGTTACTTTAACAATCTAACAAAATAATTGTTTAGTTTATAGAACCGCAAGGAACTCTTTGTATTTTCACTCAGCACATTGCTTCTATTTTTACTTCATAGCAGTCACTTTTTGCTGCTGTCGCTGTAGCTTTTACTTTGCAGACATTAGGTTGTATGACTTATCCTGAAATAATTTGTTTCCAGTTACCCGGTACCAAGAAGATTTAGTTTAATACTTTCTCAAAACTATGAAGATGGACTTTAATTTAGAATATACAGGAAACCACTGATGTCTCTCTGGGGAACTCATCTAGACAAAAAGGCTACCATGCAACAGACTTTCCCATCTAATTCAGTACTTCAGTTGACTCTATAAGGCATTTAAAGTATGGTGTTTTAAAACTGAAAAAAAACATATACAATGTAGCCTAATAGTAAAAGAGTTTCAAAAACTTATGGCATTAAAATTGATTTTCCATATAACAAGCTCTTAGTACAGTTAACCTGCTTTTACTTTATCAGGTCCATTAAATCTGCTTCGGCACAGAGTGTATAAATCTGGAATGAGCACTATGCTCCTTTTATATCCTTTTAAAGTTAATAACTGGTAAGAGTGGATCTACTTACTATGGAAACAATTTTCCATCCGGAATGCAAAAATAAACTGATTTATCTTCAGACTGTCGAAGGAGCAGATGGCATTGGGTGCAAGCCATCAGCTTCTAACTACAGCACTCTGAATTTTTTACAATTCGAGTTTGATTTAGAATAATCTTAAGTTTATTATCAATTTCCATTCTATTTACATGATTTCCCCTTATCTTAGCCCTTACACCCACTTAATTAATTTTGGCTCTTTTTCAAACACAAGATCATAAACACTGTGCTTTTTTCAGGATTAAAATTGTATCAAATGCGCTTATAAACACCATTTCCTTTTAGTTAAAGCTTGCCAAGATATTTTTTGAACTCATCTGATGAAGCCAAGAAATATAAATGCTTCTCAGTTTTAAATGTAGACCACATCTCACGTAACTTTTGAGGCATACGGTATAAAATTCACTTCCCATATTTTAATGCTCTGTTACTTGCACTAGCATTACTTTATTGTATCATTCATATATGCATTACCTGATGGTAAATGAAAGGTTGCTTATTTCTACCTATTCCTCCATGCACTATACAGAGTGCATCAATGTGCAACTTATGACTGGAATGGTTAAAAACAGATCATTGTTTTTCAAAATCTAATATCACTGTAAAATGGCGGCCATTACTAAACTGGAATGTTTACTTTTTCCACTACAATATGCTTTCTGGTCAATAATATCTAGCATAATGGCCTAGCTGCTTTTTGCTAAAGCATTCCCCTAAAGATAAATGTAATCAGCATTTATCCTTTCTCCAGTTTAGAGACCAGATGAAAGGACAATACGGACTAAACGCAAAAGCCCTGTAAAATGGGCAAGGGGGCTGTGATGCATGATTAACCCATGCCCATTGATTGAGATGCAAGCAATAGTCAGTATGGTAGTATTCATGCTACCTGCTCATTTCAATGACTTCAGCATCCAGCCAGCATTAACTGGCCAATATCATGATAGCTAGATAACAAATAAAACCATACTGCACTTCCTCAAGCTAGCTAGCTAGCTCTTAAAGGAGAGATGCATTGTGGCAGCCATACAAGAAGTGATTCTGGCCTGTAAAAAATTGAAAAATGGCACAACCTGGGAGAGTATGATTGCAAGGTTTTCATACGCTGCACTGGAGGACTTGCTGCAGGAGGTGGAAAGGTGGAAAGATATCTGTATCCACTTGGAGCCGGGAGGCTCTCCATACAGACACAGAAGGCAGGAGGGACAAATAGCCATCGAGGCCAATGCAAGGAGTCAAACCTAAGGATCTGGATGCAGTGCTGCTTGAAGCTCAATGACCTCAAATGCATGGTCAAGGTCAGTGAATGCATCTTCAAATGCCATATCCTACTAACTGCCTCATTAGCCTCAGACACAGCTCAATTCACTGCAGCCCCATCAGTCACCTACCAATAATCTCTAACAATCAGGACATACATCTAATACTCATATACTTCACCTCTCCTTCACACAACTAGCCAGGCTCCCACCCACATCTTACATCTTGCACACACTGCCAGTCATGACAGCCACATCCTCCGAACAGATTATACCGTGCTCCCTGTCACAATCTCCCCTCTCTTTCAGCAAAAGGTAGCACATAACTGGATGCAGCAGGAACTAACTGGAGGGGGAGAGGCATACCTGCATGTTCTAGCTCCATGGAGGAAACTGTGCTCACCATTATTGGAATAATCATTGCTGAGGCCAGCGGCATGGCTGAAACCATCAAAGCTGACAGTATCCTCATATGTAACCTACCTTTACAAACACCTCTTCTCCCTCATCCAGCACTCTACAGATTTACAAGCTGCAGATGGTGTAAGCATGCATATCTAACTTAATCACCCTCTCCACACCACAACTTTACTCTTGTGCCTTTCCCAAGAAGTGCAACTTGGCCAGGCAGTGGAGGGACAGCAAAAAGACAGTGGTGTTAAAGACACACTGTCAGTCAATTTCACACACACAACCACCCACTCAGGTACTGACACTACAAATAAATTAGAGGAGAGCAGCTGTGACATCTGAACGTGGTGAGATACCAAGCACAAGTTTTTCTTTCTTTATTCTTCCATGGGATTTGGGCATCACTGGCAAGGCCAGCATTTGTTGCCCATCCCTAATTGCCCTTGAACTGAATGGCTTGCTAGGCCATTTTAGAGGGCAGTTAAGAGTCAACCACATTGCTGTGGGTCTGGTGTCACTTGTAGACCAGGCCAGGTAAGGATGGAAGATTTCCTTTGCTAAAGGACATGACTGAACTGGCTGGGGTTTTAAACCAATCGATGATAGTTGTCATAGTCACCATCACTGAGATGAGCTTAATATTCCGGATGTATTAATTGAATACAAATTCCACCAGCTACCAGAGCATTAGCCTGGGGGTCTGGATTACTAGTCTAGTGATATTCCCGCTGCACCACCGTCTTCTCTTAAGGGCCTGCCGCCAGGCTGCGGAGAGGATGGTTTGTCAGCTTCCTGGAGGGAGAAGTCGCAGATGATTTCAGCTGCAGAAGCCTCAGCTGAGCACTTTGATGGGGCAACCTATAGATGAATGCTGATGGGTATGTATATCAAAATGGTGTGGCAAAAGTGAAAGCTGGGATGTAACAGTGAGACTGGGAGCTGGGATAAAGCAGGGAGAGCGGGATTGGGATAATCTACCTATGGACTACAACCTCTGGCTGTTCACTATCTCTCCCCAGAATGTTCTGCAGCCAAAAGTCTCCATTACCTTTCAAGGTCCTCATGGCCGACTGTATCAAAGGCCAAACTGCAAGATGTTGCAAGTATCTCCAGCTCCAGTTTGGAAGAAGACAGAGCATAAACACTGATCACAGCAGTCACTATCAGAGCCACTGGCAATGCTATATTCATCCTTCTCTGAGGTTGCAGCAGGTGACAGGTTTCAATTAAGATGTCCACACTGGATGCAGGCGGTGCATGCACATTGTTCCTTGCTGAAATTCAGGCAGGAGAATTGCTCCCTGGACACCCTATACAGAAATGGCCTTCTGCTGAGAGCCCACTTCCTCCTCATCCTCCCCCTTCCAGCAACTTGTTCTGCTCTGTGTAGCTTCTGTTCATTCTCCATGTCTGCTGTATTCAAAGGGGAATATCTCTTTCAGCACAAGCCACAGCATTCCATGTAGACTTCTGCAGCTTTAATCAATTATAGAAAGTACCAAATACCTGCAGATTTGTAGCATCAGCCAGGAAGATCAATCTAATTTGTAAGGGGAGGGGGTGGTGTTGGGGGTCTGTGGCCCATCCTGCTGTTGAACACATGTTTAGCTGCGTAAGGTTAAGGGAAGGCTTTAGCTGCAGGGTTGAGCTTTAAATGGCAGTGCTGATGTCAAATCAGCATTTGCTGGATGATTTGCACTGCACTGCCTTCAGTCTTATGAAAATGGGAGCTCGCCATGAACCTCCCATTGAGTTTCTAAAACTTACTGCATTTGCACTGTTAAAATGAATTAAGTGCGAAGATTGTTAGTGCTGGTAATTAATGACATGGTGAGATTTACGATGAGGCTTATGCTCCTGCTGTGCCACTAAATAAAAAGAGAACAACTGAAATTGTAGAGTTTCATTCCCAATGGTAAGACCATAAGACCACAAGAGCATAAGACGTAGGAGCAGAAGTAGGCCATTTGGCCCATTGAGTCTGCTCTACCATTCAACCATCATGGTTGATCTGATAATGCTCAACTCCATTTTCGTGCCTTTTCCCATAACCCTTGACTCCCTTACTGATTAAAAATCTATCTCAGTCTTGAATATACTTAATGACCCACCCTCTACAGCCCTCTGCAGTAAATAATTCCACAGATTCACTACCCTCTGAGAGAAGAAATTCCTCCTCATCTATGTTTTAAATGGGCGCGCCCTTACTCTAACATTATGCTCTCTGGTCCTAGACTCTCCCACAAGGGGAAACAACATCTCAACATCTACCCTGTCAAGCCTCCTAAGAATCTTATATGTTTGAATAAGGTCGCCTCTCATTCTTCTAAACTCCATTGAGTACAGGCCCAACCTACTCAACCTCTCCTCATAAGAAAATCCCTCCATACCCAGGATCAACCTAGTGAACCTTCTCGGGACTGCCTCCAATGCCAGTATATCTTTCCTTAGATAAGGGGACCAAAACTGTTCACAGTATTCTAGGTGTGGTCTAACTAGTACCTTGTATAGGTTTAGCAAGACTTCCCTATTTTTATACTCCATTCCCTTTGAAATAAAGGCAAACATTTCATTTGCCTTACCTATTACCTGCTGAACTTGTATGCTAGCTTTTTGTGATTCATGCTTGAGGATCCCCAAAACCCTCTGTGCTGCAGCTTTCTTCAGTCTTTCCCCATTTAAGTAATATTCAGCTCCTCTATTCTTTCTGCCAAAGTGCATAACCTCACACTTTCCCACAATATATTCTATCTGCCACATATTTGCCCGCTTACTTAACCTGTCTATATCCTGCTGTAGACTCTTTGTATCATCCTCACCACTTGCCTTCCCACCTAATTTTGTGACATCTGAAAACTTAGTGATAGTATATTCATTTCCCTCATCCAAGTCATTAATATATATTGTGATCCCTGTGACACTCCACTAGCTATAGGCTGCCATCCTGAAAATGCCCCCTTTATCCCAACTCTCTGTCTTCTATTAGTTAGTCAATCCTCAATCCATGCTAATATACTACCAAACACCATGGGCTCTTATCTAATTAAGTAGCCTTATGTGTGTAGCCTTATCGAATGCCTTTTGGAAATCCAAATATATTACATCTACTGGTTCCCCTTTATCTATCCTGCTTTTTACCTCCTCAAAGAATTCTAATAAATTTTTCAGGCCTGATTTCCCCTTCATGAAGCCATAATGACTTTGCTTGATTATATAATGCATTCTTTATAATAGACTCTAACATTATCCCAATGACAGATGTTAAGCTAACTGGCCTATAGTTACTTGTTTTTTGTCTCCCGCCCTTTTTGAATAAGGGTGTTACATTGGCAGTTTTCCAATCTTCTGGGGCTTTTCCAGAATCTAAAGATTCTTGTAAGATTACTATGAGTGCATCCATTACCTCTGCAGCAATTTCCTTTAATATCCCAGGATATTTATAATTTATTAATATCCTAGCAACCCATCAGGTCCAGGTGACTTATTGGCCTTTCACCCCATTAGTTTCCCTATTACTTTTTCTCAAATGATAGTTATTGTATTTATTTCCTCCCCTCTTTTGTCCCATGATTATTTAGTATTTTTGGTATGCTATTAATGTCTTCTACCATGAAGACTGATGCAAAGCATTTATTCAACTCCTCTGCCATTTCCTGGTTCTCCATTACTATTTCCCCAACCTCATTCTCTAAGAGGCCTATTTTGATTTTGGCCTCTCACTTCCTTTTTATATATTTAAAGAAGCTCTTACTGTCCATTTTATATTAGTTGCTAATTTACCCTCAAGGCTTATTTTCTCCCTCTTTTACTTTTTTGGTCATATTCTGTTGGTTTTTAAAACTTTCCCAATCCTCTGGTTTACCACTAACCTTTGCCACATTGTATGTTTTTTCTTTCAAATTGATGCTATCTTTAACTTCCTTGGTTACTAATAATTGGTTTATCCTACAATTTTTTTTCCTCATTGGGATGTATCTTTGTTGTGAGTCATGAACCATTTTCTTAAACGTCTGACATTGTTCATCAACTGCCTTTTCTGCTAAACTCCATTCCCAGTCCACTCCAGTCAACTCTGCCCTCATTCCTTTACAATTACACATATTTAAGTTTAGCATAGTTGTTTCTGAACCAAGTTTCTCACTCTCAAACTGAATGCTAAATTCCACCATTTTATGTTCACTGTTTCCTAGGGGATCTTTTACTCAGATCATTTATTAAGCCTGCCTCATTACACATTACCAGATCCAAAATAGCTTGATCCAAGGATCCCTAGTATTCTTGCCCTTTGCACTTTATTGAAATTAATTATTTACACCAGTATTAATCTTATACTTAACAAGCTATTTTTAAGAAAGAGGAAATAAAGACTAGAGATCTAAACACTAACTATAGACCTTAGTTTTAATCTAAAGACTAGAAATACTCACCAATGTAATTCACCAATCAGCTGCTTTCCACATTCTTTTTAAATGAAGTCTCTCAAATCTTTGTTTTCAATAACGCCCACACACGCACCCACTCTTTGCTTTAAATGAAGTCCACACACTCACCCACTCTTTGTTTTAAATGAAATCCACACGCTCGCCCACTCTCTGTTTTAAATAAAGTCCATACGCTCACCCCACCCTCTGTTTTAAATAAAGTCCACATGCTCACCCTGCTCTTTCTTTTAAATAAAGCCCACATATTCACCCACTCTTTGGGCTGGATTTTAGCATCGGCGAGCGGGGGCAGGGCCCACTGGCCGATGTGTAAAATGATGCACGGTGACGTCAGGCGGAACTCCCGACATCACCGCGCCCCATTTAAATTTTCAGGAAGGCGGGGACACAGCAAAATCAGCTGCGCGCCTGTCGACCTGTCAATGGCCAATTAAGGCCATTGACAGAGCAATTAAAGTAATTTTTTTTTTCCATTTTTGATATTTTGGAAAGTAGAGGCGATCTCCCTGAGGCAGCACTTAGCCTCAGGGAGATGAGTGGGCTCTTTCATGCGCATGCGCGAAAGAGCGCACTCTTTATTTTAGGCATTCCCCCCCACCTGCAGAGGAAGTGCATAGCCCGCCTACGTAAAATGGCATCGCACCGCCAATCAGGGGTGCTGATCGGAAGTGCGCCCGCACGTGCCCGCCCATCAAATTCCCCCCGGACGGGGGGAAAATTCAGCCCTTTGTTTTAAATGAAGTCCACACATTCACCCACTCTTTGTTTTACATAAAGCCCACACACTCACCTGCCCACTGTTTTAAATAAGGTCCACATGCTTACCCACTCTCTGTTTTAAACAAAGCCCATGCATTCACCCACTCTCTGTTTTGCATAAAGCCCACATACTCACCCGCTCTCTGTTTTAAATAAAGTCCACACACTCACCCTGCTCTTTGTTTTAAATAAAGTTCACATGCTCACCCACTCTCTGTTTTAAATAAAGCCCATATGCTCACCTGCTCTCGGTTTTAAATAAAGTTCACGCTCATCCACTCTCTGTTTTAAATAAAGTCCACACATTCACCCGTCTCTGTTTGAAATAAAGTCTATATACTCACCTCGCCCTCTGATTTAAATAAAGTCCATATGCTCACCCCGCTCTTTGTTTTAAATAAAGTCCACGCTCACCCGTTCTCTGTTTTAAATAAAGTTCACGCTCTCACTCGCTCTCTGATTTAAATGAAGTCCACACACTCATCCGCTCTCTACTTTAAATATAGTCCACATGGTCATTCCACTCTCTGTTTTAAATAAAGTTCACGCTCACCTGCTCTCTGTTTTAAATAAAGTCTACACACTCACCCCGCTCTCTGCTTTAAATAGTGTCCACATTTTCACCCTGCTCTCTGTTTTAAATAAAGTCCACATACTCATCCCGCTCTGTTTTAAATAAAGCCCAGGCTCACCTGCTCTCTGTTTCAAATAAAGTCCGCATGTTCACCCTGCTCTCTAGTACATTGTTCTTAAAGATGTTTAAGAAGGAAAACTTAAAGTTTAATAAATAACTTGCTTTCTTTTCTGTCTCTTTTAATCCATTCTTTCTTTTTCCCTCCTTATATCTCTTTCCGTATTTAATTTCAGTCTAATTCACCCTATTCCCTTCTCCATCATGCCTCTGTTTCTCTATTCTTAAATCTGATTGGTTAAGGGGAAAGACTGTTGGTCTCATCATTCACCAAGTCTCCAGATGCACTGTTGATTTCACCACGCCATTTTCCGTTGCATATCCAACAATATGCAGTGTAAAATGTATTTTAGCCAAAGCTAAGAAAAAGAATTTAACACTAGACGATGTACCACTACAGAAAATTCTGGGCCATTAAGGCCTCATACATGTGAATATATGCAGATAAGTAATGTTTTGACAGCTGAATGTAAACTTCAGCAACAGAAGAATCATATCCTAATCTCTAATTAGATTTATAAAATATAAGTTATTAGTACTATTATTATGGCAAACATTTTATCCACTAGAGTTAAAATTTCAGGTATTTTTCAATTTTTTTTCTCTCCCACTGGTTCAACAGTATGTCCTGTAAGCTAATATTATCCATCAGTTTATCTTCTCTGTAAGCCATCACTGCAATGTTGTGACCCCAATAATGAACAACTTTTGCCTGTTCATTGCTCTGATTTTGGATAAAACATATTCTTGTACTAACAAAAACAAAAATAGCTGGAAAAACTCAGCAGGTCTGACAGCATCTGTGGAGAGGAAGATGTTTCGAGTCCGAATGACTCTTCATCAGACTTAACTCTGATCAGATTGCACAGGCTATAGAAATAATTTTGTTTGCAATAAAACTGAAGTATGAGGCAAAATGTTCAATAGATATTAAGTGTACAATCTATAGATAAATATATTCAAGAAAAGTTCATAATTGGTCAAATACCCTTAAAAAGGTATTTCCTGAAGAAGTGCTAGTTTATCATATAATACTGAGAACATTAAAGTAAGGAATTCAAAATGAGTCTTCATTCCAATCAAGTAGCAAGTTTTCAGATGAACTGATCTAGAATACATTTAAACTCATTGGCCTGGATTTTCAGCTTGGTGGGCAGGCGCAATTGGCGGGCCCGGGATCGGTGGGGAAATGGACCACTGACTGCAATGAGCCCCCAACCGTGATTTAATGCTGGCTGACCAATTAATGGCCAGCCAGTGTGAAACACGTGCTGAAAAGCTCAGCGCTGCCGGGGTGGGGGGGTGCGGGACGAGGTTGGGCGACAATGTCAATGCGGGTGCGGGCGAGTGCTGATAGAAAGCTGCCTCAGGGACCTGCAAACCCGAAACCCAGGAAATAAAGTTTTTAAAATCAGGAAGAAAATATCCAAGGATCACAATCAGACACCTGAACATACAGGTAATAAAAATGCTGCCCACAGATTTCTGTTTTTATTTTATTTAACAATGGAAAGCTCATCCCACCCTTAGATGAGGTTTCTTGAAAAACGTAAAGGCTGCCTGGCCGATTTGCTTGTCCGCCACCCGTAAGGTTGGAAGCGCTATGCAAACTGACAAATAATTGCGCCGTTAATGGGCTTAATTGCCCTCTTAATTGTCGGCGGGCTTCTGACTTTTGCATGTGCCCGTCGTCTGAAATATAGCACGAGCGTGGGTTGACATCGGGCCGCTCGCCAGATGACATCTTGCGCGATTTCATGCCCCATCAGGTCAGGCGCACACCCGCCCGATCAGCATAAAATTCAGCCCAATCAGATTAGATTAACAATATTATATTCACAATCCTAGGGGATGTGAGTTCAAACCCCACCATGGCAATTTGCAAAATTGAATTCAATAAATTTGATAATGGTAGCTGGCACCAGATAAAATGACAATGAGAGCTGCTGGATAGCAAAAACCTTACTGGTTCACTAATGTCTGTCAGGGAAGCGAACTCGCCATTCCCTAACTGTTTTGGCTTGCTTGTGAGTCCAGTCCAACACCACATGCTTGATTTTTAATGTCCCCAGGGCAACGAGGGATGGCAATAATTGTTGCGAAGCCAGTCCCGCCCACAGCCCAAGATCGAATAAAGAAAATTCTAATTAACAATATTACAATTAATATAGTGATTGAATACATTATTACAATGTAGCGCAAGATAGAGCTCATACAGCTCTATGTTTATAAAGATTCAACAAGTTTCAAAGTTTCCAAACAAATGAGCCTGTTAAGTTGTTACCAGGCATTAAAAATAGATCCAGATTAGATTGTTAAAACTACGGAAACCACTCCTGTTTGTATCAATTTAAGTGAACCCACCAATCTAACCTAAGGTCAAAGTCACTGAGGAAATTTCCACTTCTATCGTCCACCTGTTGTAAAATACATCAGATTTTCATCCTATTGGTTTTAATATGATAAAAATCATGTGAGTTCTGCAACAGGCATGGGATTCACATTGCCAGATTACTGCCCAAATTGTGAAGATGGGAATCATCCCCACTAATTTCTGTGGTTAAAAAAAATGAAACAAAGCTATTTGCAACTCAATTGTTAATTAAATATTTATTTGTGAAACAGTTGGGATAAAAATAGAGATCAGCTTTGACAAGAATATAAAATTTATGTCTCTGCTTATTTTGCATATATTCATTATATAATCAGGTTCACATAATGGTTGCAATTGACTTAACTTACAAGATGTAGCAGATGACACCTATGCTCCACATATCTGTTGCATACCCAATTGGTTCATAGTTGATAACTTCAGGAGCCACAAATTCAGGTGTTCCAAATAGAACCTTTAGAGAGGTTGTGCTTTCTGGAAGAAATAGCAGAAGGATCCATGTTATGCACCAATGCTCTTTTCTCTGCTGAAACATGTAAGGACCTTATTGAGTTCTGGCAATAAGGGACTCTTTGTAAAGGGTGACTAGTTCATTTCTAGCCTTAACAAAATATTTCAGTTAACTGTCTATACTGGACAAGGTTCGTCTATGATTTGTTTTTGTTCCATTTCTTGGAGAAGAGGTGAGATTAAAGGCAGGAGATAAAACACAGAGGGCTATGACAGACATAACATCTCAGCTTGGAGCACAGATGGTAAGGTGAAGTGCTCATGAAGCAGTTCTGTCAATTCAGGAATGACGAAAAGGAAATGTGTCTGGAAAGCTTATAACTAGTGCAAAACAAATTACATCGAGGGTGACTTTCAACTGTTGTCTGACTTTTTCTTTCATGCAAAATGAACAGCCAGCAGTGAACAAAGTGGGGAGCACCTTGGCTGCTCTTTGAATCCCCAAGTTAATGTCTTATCGATTTTTCAGGTTGGTCGTTAATTGAGCACACAAAGGTCCCACCCAAAAAGAAACACTCATGCTTTTATCACACTCTTTCCATCTCAGGACATCTGAAAGGATTTTGAAGCAAGCACTTTGAGGCAACGAAGTACTTTTGAAGTGAAGTTATTGTCGTAATGTAGGTGATGTAGGTACAGCATGCTCTCACAAACAACAATGTGATAATGAACAAATATCTGTTTTTGATTGAAGTTGGCTCAGGGATAAATATAGGACACCATGGATAACTTTTCTACTGTTGTTCCTAATAGTGCCTTGGGATGTTTTACATCCGCCTGAAAGATTAGATGGGAAGACTGTGTTTATTTGTGCTGCAACTGCAATGTTCCTGACACCTTTCCAGTCAGCAGCAAGAGTTGCTGTATAGATGGAAACTCAGTTAAATGAGTCATTCTTGGAATGTGTTAATGAGGCTTTGATGCCTGTTTGAGGACCTATTCTGAGAAATTCAATGGATTCTGCCCATTGGTATCTGTGTTAAGCAGCTTAACAAGCTGTCTTTAAAAGGGCCACTCCCACCCATTGCCTGCAAGTCTACTCCGACTGTCAGTTGGCAACATCCAAATTTCCACTGTCCCCTCCCCCTATATGCCCAAAGCACTGGTTTGGCACAGGCCTTAGCCTGGGCCTGGGCCTGGGCCTGGGCTTGGGCCTGGGCCTATTGGCGGTAACAATGAGGTTCCAACACATGCCCATTGTGCACTTGAGCTGTAAAGTGACCTGACCCCCTGCTGGTGAGGTCCATTTGAGCTGCAGCTATGATTGGCAGGAATCAGCTAGAGGTTGCTTATGGATACAAATTGAGATGTCATCTGATCAGAGAACCTCAACTGCAAATGTGAAATGCAAATGGGCAGAATGTAGCCTAACCAATAGTCTTAAGACAATGTGAAACTTATTTTGGGGAATTCATGTGCCAGGAGGAGCAGGAATGTACATTCTGGCCCCACAAAAATGCTGCAGTCCACTACCAGCCACTGGTGGGTGTCTCCACTCTCTTTTGCTTTTGTCTCATGACACAAATTGCCCAAGGAACCACTGGATTTATCATTTTAATACACTTAGTTGCGAGGAATTCCTCTGGGGCTTTTCTTGCAGTTGCTACCTTAACTTTAGGAGAAATTTGTGAATACCCTGATAATGCACAAAGAGTTTCCACCAATGTTATGGCAGGAGAGTGGAAAAAGGCACAGGATAGGGAGTGGGAAAAGGCCCAGGGCAGGGGAGTGGAAGAGGGCCCGGAGAAGGGATGGGGGGAGGCCTGGGGCAGGGGAGTGGGGTGAAAGCCCCAGGAAGCAAGGGGAGTGAGGGAAGGCCCTTAGGCAGAGGAGGTAGAAACTAGGTGTCTTATGCAATATGACATTTTCTTGATAGTTGGTTGAATTCTGAATTGAAAGTCACTGGGAGTCAAATGCATTGTCTTAAAAGAGTTATTATAATTCACTTTGATTAACAAGGTTCAGAAAAAGCCTTATGCTTTTCAGTCACATGAGTCCAAGATAACTGACCTGATATCTCTCAGACCTACCTTGTTCAGTGAGATCACTCATGCACAGAATCACATGGCAATATAAAATATGACAAAGTTATCAACGCTGGTATTCTGGTGGAATTATTACCTAATCTTCGAGCAAGTCCGAAATCAATAAGTTTTATCCTTGCTCCTGTTTTGTTGACACACATGATGTTTTCTGGCTTTAAGTCTAGATGTACAATTCCCTGCTTGTGGATGAACTGCACGCCTTCATTAATTTGTAGCATGTATTTGATGCATTCTCTCTCAGTCAACTCAAAATCCTCATCAATTATCCTCTCAAAGAGCTCTCCTCCTGAAACTCTGTGAGACAAAAAATATACCGCCTAAATAATTGAAGAAACAGCAGGAGAAGCACAGCAGGTTAACACATTGAATATGTGGCTAATGATTGGTAGGGTGTGGTTTATTTGTACATTTCTTGTGGGATTTGGGTCCATTGACTTCAATGGAGCAGATACCCTGGTGGGGTAGAAAACGAACACCTGACTTGTTTCTGCTGGGTTGGTTAGGTTAAAGTTAGCACCTGTCTGTGTACTGGGCACTTCCACAGATCTTTGCTGGGGTTGAATTTGGAAAAATCAATGAGTCCATTAATCAGAGCACTACCGACTGAATGGGACCTACATATCGATAACATTAATGCAGTGAAAAAAGCAACTTCTGATTGTCCATACAATGAAGGCACAGCAGGGAGATGTCAATGGAAGCATGGAGGAAAGAAAACTGGAAAACCCTTTCATACCACCTGTATTTGTTTCAAGCAATGTTACATTCAGCACATTTAATTTCCAAAGTGAAACCTGAAAATGTCTATGTACAGAATTGTGCTAGCAGTGATCTGGGTCCATAAAGTCCACGTGATAAATTGCACTGCTTTCATACTAATGGAAAATAGATTGTGCCTGAGGATGGCCTCAAGAGGTTTTTACAGCAGAATTTTGTGGGTGACCTCACATGTGCATATCAGTTGGAAGAGAAGCCCCCACTGTGAGTAAAGGTGGAGCTGAAACTTTCCTTTCACATTGTCAGAAGCAGTAAGAAACAAATCCAAGTCTGGGTGGGAAGAACATTTTTCAGGGGGAGGGTTTGTGCAGTGGTATTGTCACTGGATTAGTAATCCAGAGACCTAGGGTATTGCTCTGGGGACGCGAGTTTGAATCCTACCACAGCAGATGGTGGAATTTGAATTCAATAAAAAAATCTGGAATTAAAAGCCTAACAATGACCATGAAATCATTGTTGATTGTTGTAAAAACCCATCTGATTCACTAAAGCCCTTTAGGGAAGGAAATCTGCTGTCCTTACTTGGTCTGGCCTACATGTGACTCCGATCCAGACCCATGGAAATGTGGTTGACTCTTAAATGCCCTCTGAAATGACCTAGCAAGCCACTCAGTCGTATCAAACTGCTACAAAAAAGTCACAAAAGAGGAATGCAACCAGGCGGACCACCCAGCATTGCCCTAGGTGCCGGAAATGACGATGGCAATTGCAGCCCTATCGACCCTGCAAAGTCCTCCTGACTAACATCTGGGGGCTAGTGCCAAAGTTGGGAGAGCTGTCTCAAAGACTCGCCATGCAACAGCTTGACGTAGTCATCCTCACAGAATCATACCTTACAGGTCCCTGACACCACCTTCACCACTGTGGTGGCTCAGTGGTATACAGTTGGAATTTCACCATTTTCTCAAGGCTCTGCATCACAGCACAGTTGCTTTGTACGTGTGAATCCTTAATGTGGGAGGAGGATCTTTTCGGGTGGGTTGAGCTCAAGGTCAGCACAATTGGCCAACTAAAGGGACACCCTAATGATCATGAGGCAACTGGATTACAACCATGCTCAGTTTTGTCCCCCTCTCTATGGTGAAGCCCACACAGCAACAGGTTTATTCCCTGACTCATGGGTCTCATAACATTGAGATTCCAGCAAGGACGAGGGCCACAGTAAAGTCTTCATTGAAGGACAACGCAACATGACCAAGGCTGGGGATGGTAGGATGGGGGTGGAGGTGGGTGATAGTGGTGCGGAATGGTGGGAGGGAAGGTGGGAGGGAGGCAGGTGTTAGCTCCCTGGGGCCCAGGACAGACAGGTGGTGATAACAATAAGCAGCAAGTGATAGACAGAGATAAGCGATTCCACAACTAATGCTCTGCAGTCCTGCCATGTCCAGTCATGAATGGTGGTGGACAATTAAACAACTCATTGGAGGAAGTGGCTCCACAAATATCCCCATCCTCAATTATGTGGGGAGGGCAGGGGGTGGGGGGGGGGGGGGGGCGGTGTGGGCGGTGGCCCAGAACATCAGTGGAAAAGATAAGGCTGAAGCTATAATCTTCAGCCAGAAATGCCGAGTGGATGATCTATCATGGGCTCTTCCCGAGGTCCCCAGAACTACGGATGCCAGTCTTTGGCCAATTCGATTCACTCAATGATATCAAGAAACAGCTGAAGGCACTGGATACTGCAAAGGCTATGGGCCCTGACAATATTCCGGCAATAGTACTGAAGACTTGTGCTCTGGAACTTGCCGCACCCCTAGCCAAGCTGTTCCAGTACAGCTATAACACTGGCATCTACCCGGCTATGTGGAAGATTGCCCAGGTATGTCCTGTACAAAAAGAGCAGGACAAATCCAACTTAGCCAATTACCACCCATCAGTTTACTCTTGATCATCAGTAAAGTGATGGAAGGGGTCATTAACAGTGTTATCAAGCTGTACTTGCTTAGCAAAATCCTACTCAATGATGCTCAGTTTGGGTTCTGCCAGGGCCACTCAGCTCCTGACCTCATTACAGCCTTGGTTTAAACATGGACCAAAGAGCTGAACTCCAAGGGTGAAGTGAGAACGATTGCCCATGACATCAAGGTCGCATTTGACTGAGTGGGGCATCAAGGAGCCCTAGCAAATCTGGAGTCAATTGGAATCAGGGGGAAAACTCTCTGCTGGTTGGAATCAAACCTAGCACAAAGGAAGATGGTTGTGGCTATTGGAGGTCAGTATTCTCAGCTCCATGACATCACTGCAGGGGTTCCTCAAGGGAGGGTCCTAGGCCCAACCATCTTCAGATGCTTCATCAATGACCTTCCACTCATCATAAGATCAGAAGTGGGGATGTTCGTTGATGATTGCACAATGTTCAGCACCATTAGTGACTCCTCAGATACTGAAGTAGTCCATGTCCAAATGCAGCAAGTCCTGGATAATATCCAGGCTTGGGCTGACAAATAGCGAGTAATATTTGCGCCACACAAGTGCCAGGCAAAGACCATCTCCAACAAAAGAGAATCTAACCATCACCCCATGATATTCAATGGCATTGCCATCGCTGAATCCCCCACTATCACTGTTGTGACATAGCTGATGGTAAATGTTCAGTTGTTCAAAGCCCAGAGGGAAACTTGAAACAACTGTCATAATCCATTTTTGCAACTTGTATGTTTCGCAATGCAGGCTTTGAATTCATTACTAATAAGACCACTGAGTCTCAAGGTTTTTTTTTATAAAACTAAATTAAACATTTATTAATACAAGAAAGATTGTAACATGTACATATGTCTACAAAATTACTACTATAGTAACTACAAAAATTCCCTAATTAGTCTGACTCTCAGTTAAACCCCATTTAAGGCAACAATAAATCTCATTGATTTAAATAGACACCTGACAAAGCACACCCTGGACAGTCGCATTCAAAATGAGTATTTTTCAATTCTGGGTCCTTGCAGACGGCACCTTGAGGCTAACAGGCTCAAGGCTTCTCACACTTGTTGAATCTTAAAATGCCTCTACCTTACACACAATCTCCTTTCTCCTTTATACATATCATTCTCTTTGAATGCAAATTTTCCATTGTATCACTAGGCTTTTAACTTTAACTCTTCTAACAATAACATCCTTTCATCCCACCAATTTTATTAGTAAGCTGAAAAAAGATAAACACTTTGCTTGGCATCTTCTAGCTAGGTGTAAGATTTCACCCGCAGTCTTGAATGGTTTCTTTTAACAAATGCAAATTTACACTTTACCTTCTACCTTCCTTATGTTTATCTAATTAACATCTCAAAACTACTATACATCAAAGCACCCAGACTATCTGGCTTTAATCCAATTAAGATACATATACACAGGCACAGACTCCACTAGAACTCTATTTTAAAAAATAATTTCCAATAAAATTATAAACATTAATATCCCTTCATGACACAACATCCTGCAGGGTTACCATTGACTAGAAACTGAACTGAACTAGCCATATAAATACTGTGGCTACAAAAGCAGGTCAGAGGCTAGGAATCCTGTTGTGAGTAACTCACCTCCTGATTCTCCAAAGCCTGTCCACAATCTAGAAGGCACAAGTCAGGAGTGTGATGGAATATTTTCCACTTGGCTGGATAAGTGCAGCTCCAACAACACTTAAGAAGCTTGACACCACTCAGGACAAAGTAGCCTGGTTGATTGGCACCCCATCCACAAATATTCACTCCCTCCATCACCGATGCACAGCAGCAGCAATGTGTACCATCTATAGCTTGCACTGCAGGAACTCAGCAAGGCTCCTTAGACAGCACCTTCCAAATTCACGACCACTACCATCTAGAAGGATAAGGACCGCAGACACATGGGAACAGCATATCTGGAAATTCCCCTCCAAGCCACTCACCCTGACTTGGAAATAAATCGCCATTTCTTCATTGTTGTTGGGTCAAAATCCTGGAATTCCCTCCCGAACAGCACTGCGGGTGTACCTACACAACAGGGACTGGAGTGGTTCAAGAAGGCAGCTCACCACCATTTTCTCAAGGGCAATTAGGGATGAGCAATAAATGATGGCCTAGCCAGTGATGCCCACATCCCTTGAATGAATGAAAAAAAAACAAGGTGCTGGTTTAGAACCTCAGAAGACCCAGTTAGATAGTCACGGCTGATAATGAGGTGGGTGATACATCTATGATGGTAAGGCAAAGGTCCCTTGAATATGGTGGAGGGACACCCAATAGTATTTGAGGAGGATGCGCAAACATGGCTTTCATTACTCCGGCCAATGCTGCAGTTTCCATGTACATGGATGTATGAACTTGAGGATAACTCATCTGTGGCTGTCCAGGATGGGTTTCATCATGGTTGGGTCAGGGAGGCCAGAGGCACATCGATGCTAGCTACAAAGACTTCCCATTGGCTGAAATTCTCAGGGCCAGAGGGGTAGTTTCAAAGAACATGCTGACTAGGTGGATCACTGCAACCTCAGGCATACATGATACTGGCTACAGGCAACATTGCACTTCTACTGCTATAGCCCAGCTGATACCTGCCCATGCCATTGCAAGATACACCATGCTCTTCGTGCATGCATGTCTAATGAGCTGACCAGGACAAGATTGCACGTGGCCAGCCGTCCAGTCCCCCAGCAGAAATCACTCTCTCTTCCAATCCAATTCCCAACTTATACTCCAAACTGGAAGATTCTTCCCAAGTGAACAAATAATGGCGTCTCTGACCATCATTTTTCAACCTCTATCTCCAGACATGGTGCCAGAGGACTGGGGGGATTGCTAATGTTGTACCATTGTTTAAAAGGGAAGGCATAGCCTGAGTAAGTACAGGTCAGTAAGCCTAACCTGAGTGGTGGACAAATTATCCGAAAGAATTCTGACAGGCAGTATAAATCATCATTTAGAGAAGCAAGGATTAATCAAAGGCAGTCAGCATGGATTGATTAAGGGAAGGTCATATTCAATTAACCTGATTGAAGTTTTTGAGGAGGTTAAAGGGAGGGTTAATGAAGTTAGCATATTTGATGTAATCTACATGGAATTTAGCAAGGCTTTTGACAAGGTCCCATCTGGCAGACTAGTCAGAAAGTTAAAAACCCATGGGAGCCAAGACAAAGTGGCACGCTGGATCCAAAACTGTCTCAGTGGCAGGAGAAAAGGGTTATGGTTGCTGGGTGTTTTGTGACTGGAAAGCTGCTCTAGTGTCATTTCTGCAGCCTTAGTACTGGGTCCATTGCTGTATGTGGTATACATCAATGATTTAGACTTACATGTAGGTTGTATGATTAAGAAGTTAGCAGATGATACAAAAATTCGCTGTGAGATTAGTAGTGAGGAAGGAAACTGTAGACTGCAGGAAGATATTAATGGAGTGGTCAGGTAGATAGAAAAGTGACAAATGGAATTCAATCCAGAGAACTGTGAGGTAATGCATTTGCAAATGACAAAAAAGGTAATGGATTACAGTTGCACCAAATTGCCAGAGATACCAGATAGATTCAAGAAGGCAGCTCATCACCAGCATCTCAAGGGCAATTAGGGGTGGGCAACAAATTCTGGCCTTGCCAGAGACAACCCACATCCCATAAAAGAATAAAAATAAATAAATGAATAGTAGGATACTGAGAAGTGTTGAGGCACAGAGGGACTTTGGAGCATATGTCTACAAATCCTGGAAGGAAGTGCCGTAGATAAGGCAATCAAGAATGCATACAGAATACTTTGATTTATTTGATGAGGTCTAGCATATAAGAGCATGGAAGTCCTGCTTGACATGTGGAAAACACTAGTTAGACAGCAGCTTGTGTACTGTGTCCAGTTCTGGTCTTGGCATTACAGGAAGGATGTGCTTGTGTTAGAGAGGGTACAGAGAAGATTTACTAGGATGTAGCTATGAGGAAAGGTTTGATAGCCTGGAGTTGTTTTCTTTGGAACAGAGGAGACTGAGGGGAGACTTAATTCCGATGTATAAAATCATGAATGGCCTGGACAGAATGGGTATGAAGGTCCCATTTCCTTTCATGGAGATGTCAATAACCAAGGGGCACAGGTATAAAGTAAATGGTAGAAGGATTAGAGAAGAGTTGAAGGGTATTTTTTTCACCCAGTGGCGAGTGGGCATCTGGAACTCAGTGAAAGGGTGGCAGATGTAGAAACCTTCAATTTAAAAAAAAACTTGAGTATGCATTTGAGATGGTTTAACCTACAGGGTGCCAGACTAAAAGCCATCCAGTCTTTTTCAGCCGGCATGGACACAATGGGCCAAATGGCCTGTTTCTGTGCCATTATTCTTTCTACTTTTCTAAGCATAAAAAAAAACAGGGAATGGATTTTGAGCTGGAAAATGGGTGCAGCCCCAAAAAAGTCATTTTTTCAATTATTGCTGAAAATGGTGCAGAATTTCTGGGAACAAAAACCAAAACACTGCAGCTGCTGGAAATCATAGTTAAAAATTAACTAGCAATACTCAGCAGGTGAGGTAGAGTCTGTCTGAAGAGGAGTTCAATACTGTAAAGTCTCTCAAAGGATTCTGCCCAACCTGCCACGTCTCTCCATTAGCCTTTGCTTAGCTGGGTTTTCCAAGGCTATTTATTAGCCCTGTGCTCCATGCTGTGGGCAAAATGGCTTCTGCCTCAATCCTTTGTTTTACCAAGGATGAAATCAGAGGTCACATGACTGTGGCAAGTCACAATACACTAAAGGCAACTGTACAGAAAGGCAATTTTCCAAACATCCACGTTTCATAAAAAGAAAAAAAATTGCACGAATTACAGTTACCCATATCCATGGTCTATAAAGAAAGTTGTCACACATAAACAGAAAACTATTCTTTCTAGTGCTTTCTGGGGTGTTACGAATCATGAACAGCACTTTAGTTTGTTTATCTTGTTGCTCATTACAAGCACTGCTCTGGCTGATGTGGTCCTTAATCTCATGATTTGCCAGTAGGGCACTTCTCTTGCCTTCCTCAGGCTAGATTCAATTCCTTAATGGCTTACATAGATATTTTTTAGTACCTCTCTTCTCATCTCTTTAGGGATAATGAATCTACTTCCTTTATACAAGATGCCATCTTGGTTAATCACTTCATATCTGTATTCCTAATAATCGTTATTGCAACAGGTGTGTCCTTGATGGTTTCAGGCCATGTTTTCATCACTGCTTCCTGTAGCACTTGGAGAGTTGCACCTCATTGTGTAGTTTGCTCGATCTGAGCAAGTCGCTAGTCTACTAGATTCAATGTCTCTGCTGGATTGAAGAGTTCCAGAGCATGTCAAGTTGTTACTTCTTGTTGAACATAGAAGATTTCACACTCTGTACTCGCATCATTAACTTTCTTCAAAGGGCATGCAGCTCTCGACAGCATGGCAGGGATGTACATCTGCTTCCCTTGCTTGTTCTTCACTTCCAAATGATTTCCCTGCAAATGAACTAACATCCTTTCCAGATGCTTCGGGAGCAGATAGAAGTAATTTGAGAAAGATACTTTGAACTGGTTTGTGACCTGACTCCACCATTACTTTCTCTCTCAAACAGGTACTGATTAAACTGCTCATAAGCAAAGACAATAGCCAACTCTTTCTCAATCCATGTGTACCTTTGTTTAGTTTGTGTTAATGCTCTAGATACAAACGCAGCTGCATGAGGGTTGCTCCAAGTCCTGTTGCACTGGCATCACACTGCAGACATCATAATATCTCAGCATTGACGATGTCATCACAAGTTGTTTGATGCGAGTGAAAGTTGCTTCTTGTTCTGTGCCCCAATACCACTGAACATCCTTTACAATGAGCTTGGGTAGAGGTTCACGTTCTGATGACAAATTGGCAAGAACTTTGCTAGGTAGCTCACAAATCCAATAAAGTGTTGCACTGGCTTCATATCTGTTAGTTGCTGCACCTCTGCTACAGCTCGCCTTCATATCAGAATCAGGGTGAAGCTCATGACCTATGTACTTGACTTCAGTCAATTTCAGAAAACTGCTCTTTCATCCAGCTTCACTTGCCAGTGTCCATCCTTCGCATCGAGGATGGTAAAGACCTTTGCCTTGGCAAGTTGCGGCAAAATTTCTTCAATGTTTGGCATTGGGTTAGGGAGATCTCTTCAAAGCTTTTGTTACAATCCTCAGGTTACCCCTGGAAAAAGCTGATCCCAGGGTGGAATCCAGCTTGATAGATCTTCACTTTTATGTTTGTTTAGATACGTGGAGAGTAGCTACCAAACAGAGGCACAGGAGTCAGCTGATGAGCTTTTAACAAAAGAATTAAACATTTATTCAACAAGAAAACATGAACTACATTACAATACTCCTTCACCCACAACTATACCTTTACAGATATATACAGATTTGTAAGGATAACACGAGTTACAAAAGTTATCTTATACTTTAGTGTCCACAGTCAGTACACAGTCCATGTACAAATAGGCACCCTGTGGTCAGACACACCACACTCTGAAAGCAAGTGACAGATGCCACCTCAACCAGATGCTATGGATCTCTCCTCAACTCCCACCAGGCGCTTGCCAACCAGTCTCACTGAGCTCGTCTTTCACTCTCCATTCCAATCTCCAAGACCTCGCTTTGGAATCTTCTCCTAAACTGACGTTTTCTCTCAGACGCCTTCCACAAGTGTTCACCTCCAGGATTTCAAACTCTCCTTCTGATGTTCCTCTTCCCTGGGTCACAACATGCATTCAATCTGTCTTCCGCACACACACACCCTCTCTCTGACCTGCCATCAACAGTACACCATTGCTTCACATGCCCATAGCAAAGTGTTACAGAACTTCAGTTGTCTCTTTGGACCTTCTTGCCTCTTGCACACTGTTCTTGCTTTACATCTGCTTTCTTCAGCTTTTGTCTCTTTAAATCTGAAGCTTGCAGCCTTTCTTTCTGCCCCTCACTCTTAACTTTATTTAACAGGGCCTTTTCCAGGTTCCTGTCCTTCCTTTGACTAGGAGATCTTCTTTGAACTTTCCCCTCTTCCACTCCCCTGGATTTTTGGGGTTTTTCCTTAGTGTGGGACTGGCTGTCTGTCCCCTTTGCTCCAGTCTCTTCTGGCAGCAACTTCAAAACCAGCTGAACTCCAACAGCTTCCAAAACAAACTGCTCTTTCTCTTCTTCTGTGTGAGTGTCTGTGTGAGGGACCAGCCTCTCTGGCCCCGTGTTGCGAGGCAACAGTCCAATTCTTCTACCCTTGTATGCTTACCTTCTCTGTAGGAGTGGTAAAATGCTTCAGTAGAAATGCAATCACTTTTTAAAGTGAAACTAAGATTCCATTTGACCTTTCTTAACACACAGATACGAAAATACAAATCAAACTTAAACATTGGGCAGAATTCTTAGATCAGCATGGGGGTGTTTGCCCAACCCAAACGGACATGAAACCATGTGGGATGACGTTGGGTGAGTGTCCCGACGTCATCCGCACTTGCGTAATATTTCGGTCGGCGGGTGCGCACAAAAGTTGGAAGTACACCCATCAACAATTAAGAGGCCTATTAGGGTCATTAAAGCTGTAATTGTCTCTGATCTCTCACGGTCCATCCAACCTTACAGCTGGCGGACGGGTGAATCGGCCAGGCAGACTTGCCATTTTTCATGAAACCTCATCCAAGGGCAAGATGAGGTTTCCGTTATTAAATTAAAAAAAAAAATGGATAGCATTTTTATCATGCATATGTTCAGGTGACAGACTGTGATGCTTGGACATTTTTTTTCTGATTTTTACTGACTTTATTTTGCAGTCTTAAAGTCTTCAGCTCCCTGGGGCAGCTCTTTGCCTTCAGGAAGCTTTCATTCAGTGCTTGCCCACGAATGTGCTTACGTCAATGCCCCTTCTTCTCCGGTCCCCACCCTGGCAGAGCTGAGCATTTCAGCACGAGCTTCACACTGGCTGGCCGCTAACTGGCAGCCAGTGTGAAATGGTGGTTGGGGGCTGATCGCGGTTGGTGGTCTGTTCCCTGGCCGATACCGGACCCGCCGATCACGCCCACCCACTGACCTAAAAATCCTGCCTATTAAAGCTAAAACTCATTCCTAACACCTACAAATACCAATATAACTTACTAACTTACTTAACTATCTCGAAGTTCTAACACTTCATTGAGATCCTTTGGATCTATGCACACTCTCAGCTTTCCAGGTTTTTTCACTGCTACCAATGCTGCTAAACCAGTCTATAGGTACTGTCACTTTCTTGATTACTCCTATCTTTTCAAGTTCTGCTGTCTTTCAGGCTGGACTTGAGGACAACTGGAACTCTCCTTGAAGATGCTGAGTTGATCAGTTGATCTCACACTCCTCTCTACTTCAAGATGATATTTACCAGGAAGACATCCAAGACCTGAAAACAGCTTGGTAATTTGTCAGGATCTGTTCAGCAGTCAATGGCTTGGTACAATGTGAAACATTGCAAATCTCTCCTGGTACATGGAGGATTACAAGTTTTTTACTTGTTCCAGCTGAGATAAGTGGATTTTGTTTTGTGCCTGCTATTTGGAAGTGTAAATCTTCTTTCTCCTCATTGTATTGGGCTCTCAGCTTAGTTTGTCCTCTTGGGGTGAGCATCATTCCATCATATTGTCTCGACTTTACCATGACAGCTTCATTTTCAGGTCACCACCTTGAGCAGCTTCATAAGGTCTGTAAAGCTCATGATGTTGTACATAGCACCAACGTCTAACACTTCACATTAACTTGGTGCTCTCCTTCTGCGGTCATCATTCCAATAGTCACAAACCATTTTTTACCTTGAGACTTGACGGTGTCAGCCTTCAACAGAATCATTGCCTGACGTCCCCTCCAGTAACTGTCTTTATAGGCTTGCTTTTCAGTTAGACCTCTGCTTTCCCTACTCTGGACATGCTTCCTTTTTTTTGTGTGGTGTCCTCTGCAATATTTACATCCAGTACTCTGGCCTTGATCTTTCTGCTGGCTCCTCTGTAAATAGCTTTTCCTTTTCTCCATTGTTTTGTGTTTGGAAGGCATGAATTGCCTCATCAGTTCTCACATCAATACTCTTCAGCTCAATAACCACTCAGTGACCACCTCAAAGCTTCCGCACACGTCAATAGGTTAAAGAGAGTAAACTTCTCTTCCCTCAGCAGATGTGCTCTCGAGGCAGGACGTCTTGTTCCGAAGGTAATCCTATCGCTGATCAGATCACCCTTCAGTTGGTCAAACTCACAAGAGTCAGCTAGACATCTCAGTGCACTCACATACTGATCAGTATTTTACTCCCCTTCCTGAGTTCTGGTGTTGAACACACAGCATTTATAAATAACATTAGTAGAGACTTCAAAGTGAGTCTTCAAGGTTTCCAAAATTTCACAAGGGTGGCTTTTCTGCTCCTCAGTGAGGTCTGGGGTGCATACAGCTTGTAGCACTCTTTCCCCAGTACTGATAATAGACTTGCTCCTCTTAATTGTTGAGGTCTCTTGTTTAACTCTGTGGCAATTTCATAGTTCTGCTATTGAGACTGGAAGAATTTCCAATTCACTTAGGAGATTTCCATAGGAGCTGGAATATTCAAAGCCATACTGATTCACCCAGTGGCCAATGTCCTGTGCAATGTTGTGGGCTGAAGTTTTAATTATTCTCTGCTGTTTCTTACAGCATTTGGCTCTCTTACAGTTATCAAATCCACTCAATTTCAACTGCACACTCCTGACACCATGTTCCACGTAGGGGGTAAAAAAGCTTCTTCTTCAATCCTTTGCTTTACCAAAGTCGATGTCAGAGGTCATATGAGTATGGCAAGCCAGAATACCCAAATGTCAACAGTGCACCAAGGCGTTTTTCCAAACACTGCTGTCTCATGACTAGAGAAGGTAAAGCTCCATGAAGGGGTGAAAGAGGTTACAAAAATTATCAAACCAAATCTACCTTTTCTTATATTAGTAATTTAGAGATCAACTGCGAATGCAATAAGACAATGGGAGTACATTTGTAAAGAGCTGGTATTGATGCATACAGCACGGTTGTGTTCAAGAGCAGGTTTCTCATATTCTAACTGAAATTTATCAGTTAAATAATTGCTCAAAATTTGGTTACTAAGAACAAATAAATCATTAGAATTTCAAGGTAGAGGTCTGATTGTATCGTTTAAAGATCTGAGGGGAGTGCTTTCTCTATAAAATACCATTGATTCTGTTTCTGAAAAAAAAAGTTATTAATATATTCATCCCTTTTGTCTTACGGAGACCTATCATTTCAAGGCCTTGCACCTCTCTCAACTATTCGATGATATAAAATCATAGCAGCTCACTAGCAGCAATTTAATGAAGCCTGAAGCCGAATTCGGCTCAGGCATTAGGCCAACACAGATCTGCACAAGGAAAAAGTAGGATAAAAGGAATTAGGTTAGATTATTTGTTAAGTTTAAGAACTGCAAGTAAATGTCACTTTGTATATTCCAAAGGATTCTTCATTCAAGGAAAGGTAATTTCATTGCAACTTAGAATTTGAAGCTTCATACATATTTTACTTGTAGTGAGTTTTTAAAATTTTTTCACAGGTTTGAGCGTCGCTGGCTAGGCCAGCATTTTTAATTGCCCATTACTAATTACCCTTGAGGAGGTGGTGGGGAGCATCCTATTTGAACCACTGCAGTCCATGTAGTGTAGGTACACCCACAGTGCTGTTTGGGAGGGAGTTCCAGGATGTTGACCTAGTGACAGTGAAGGAGCAGTGATATAACTCCAAGTCAGGATGGTTTGTGGCTTGGAGGGGAACTTGCAGATGGTGGTGTTCCCATGCATCTGCTACCTTTGTCCTTCTAGGTGGTAGAGGTTGCGGGTGTGGAAGGTGCTCCAAAGGAACCTTGGTGAATGGCTGTTGATTGACAGATGCTTGCACTAGGAAATGAAACAAATTGTTTTTCATTTGCAGCTAGTTCTACATCAAGTATTCCTATGTTAGATATGGCACAGCTCAGATACTATGCAGAGTTAATTTTCCACTATCCTGGCAGAATACATAAAAAAATACCATCCCCAAAGGATCATTCCACTTTGAAAATATGTGACTTCACCACCACATGTATAGTTGCCAAATCAATTCCAAAATTGGGATGGCCTTCATATAGTATATTTATTCCGTTCCACACCAGATTGGGAGCCAAACATATTTTGCTCATGACCCTTAGGATTGTCATAAAACCTTGTGTCAAAGTAAATTTGAGCTTACCTCCCAATGATGAAAAGTACTATTGTTTTACTTTGCTGCCCACACTTTTAAATTAATGCTGTTTTTGCTTTCAAACTCTTTCAAAATGTACATTTTTGGAGGCTTGTTTTGGACTCATCATTGCTGGGAAATTGGAAAATTTTCCCACTTTGCTCATCATGTGTCAGCATCGATGACTCACAGTTCTGACACTGCACAATGAGGTATGGAGTACAGTTCTCTGCATTCAGAACCCAAAATCCCAATTTTAAACCAATCCATAGAGAAAGAAAATGATGAGCTAGGTCATTAAAATGGCAGAGGGATTGTGTTGCATTGCCGATAGCTCCCTGCCACTCTCAATTTTAACAGAGCGGAATTGACATGGGAGTGCCTCCTTCCACGGTTTACTTAACAACAACAATCACTCCTTTAACATAGTAAAAACACACCAAAGCGTTTAACATTCTAAAGTTGTGGTCCAATGATGTTACAGTTACTGCAGTGTTATTTTAAGTTCAGAAACTGGGAGGCTCGAACGGAGTCAAAATCGCTAGCGAAACTGCTGAGAAGCAGCAGAATGGTAAGAACAAACCAAGGTAAGTTCCTATTTACTTTATGTAAGCATTTCTTGTAGGTTGGAAGCAGAATAAGTTCAGGGCCCTTCAAGGAATTGTCAGGCTTTCCGAGCTCCAGCCTGTCCCTCTTCCTCCCATCTATGTTTCAGCTGATGTTGATTCCATTCAACTTCAGGCAGGAGACTGAGTCTGGGAGTTAAAATCTACCAGGCTTCATACTTTGTGGGGGGCCTGGATGAATTGCTGCTTCTACCCCGAATTTCTGCTCCAAATTAAATTGCAGGGTTCAACAAGCTGCATTGCCCCAATCTAAAAAAAACAGTTATTATTCCAGCAGAGTAACTTTATCTGCTTCCAGACAGCATTTAGCCCTGCCTTATTGTTCCAAACCAGGTATTTATCTAACCCAATTTTAAAACAGTTAATTGATTTTACTCAGAGACTGTACACTGTCATTCCCTTAATTTGTGGTCTTAAACAATCACTTTTTGATCATTTCTTTTATCAGCATGCACAAAATTAACAATCAAGTAAAGGAATTAGTTTTTACTCACATTTCCAGGACCATTACTATGTCTGATCTTGATTCAAAGGCATCAACGCATTGAACAAGCTTTGGATGGTGCAGACAATTCATAATACTGATTTCTTGCCTCACATTTTCCTTATCCTTTGCCGAAAAAGCTTTGAAAAACTTTCCTGCCCAAACCTTTCTAGTTTTCTTTTCAACAAGTTTGAAAACTTGTCCAAATTTTCCCCTGTAGACAAGACCACAATACCTTTGATATATACTTGTGCTGTTTAATGGAATCTATTATTAATATGAAATTTGGTACTATTGTCATATTAACAGAGGCACTCACGTTCCTATTTTTTCAAATATATCGTAATATTCCGCAACTTTCTCACTTGTGTTGATTTTAACATCACGATAATCTGGCTCACCTTCTTTGTCGTCTGAAAGGTAATTTTTTTTGTAAACTATAACAGATTTTACTCATATTTAGCAAATAAGCAGAAATTAAAAAATAATATTTACCATCATCAGACAGATCAGCTTCATCTTTGTGTTCTTAAAATTAAACAAAACTAAGTTAGAATGAAATGCAACAGAATAACGTTTAAAAAAAACATATTTAAAAGGATAAACAGTTGGCAACTAATAAATCCATAAATTCCATCAAAGCATTTTGTAAAATGGTGCTAAAAGCCTATGTAAATATTAACAGGAATACATTAAAATTTTAATGAACTGCCTTGGTTTCAGTCCACAGTTTAAACATCAAGTGGTATTTTGGCTACTTTATGGCTGTCAACTTCAATGTAATAGCACAACTATGAGTGGTACCATATGGCTTAAATTAAGAGCTTACATTTTTGCGAGATAAGAAACAAGATTTCCTTTCATGCAGAAGAAACCTCAGAACTTGTGCACAACCTTTCTTAGCACACTGCAGCATTTGGAGACCAACATAATATAAAAGAAGTCCAGGTGGTAGCAGTATTATTTAACAGGACTGAACAAAGGGTAATAATGAAAAAGCTTTAAAACATTTAAAATGTACACATGGATCAGTTAAGGAAGAAAGTTTTATGTAGATTATTTTATTTCCTTTAGGTCGAGCTAACCTTCTTTGTCTCCCACTCTGACCAAATCGGATTCCTGACTTGGCTCACTTGTTCCATAAACATTAACAGCTCGGACACGGAATTTGTACTCTTTGTCAGGAGTTAGATCACGCACACTGCAGGAAGTGCTGCGGCAGGTGGTAAGGTTTGTCCATTGTGTCTCCACTGAATTCCAAGTTTCCACATTGTAAGATTGAACAACACTCCCACCGTCATATGTGGGACCGTACCATGACAGAGTGAGGGTAGAACTACGGATATCAGAAGAGCATGGTTTTCCAGCAGGTGGTTCAGGTCTGTCTGTGTATAGAAACAGGAAAAGTCAGCAGCAAGATTTTATAAAATTTAAATGGAAGAAAATCAAACAGTTTTCAATGTATTCCACCACTTCATTAATGGTTAATGGTTTTTCTCAAATAATTCATCTAGATTTTCATTTTATGAATTAAAGAGTCAGAGAAGGGCTGATTTTGAAGGTCCCTACTAGGCATAAATGGAGGGTTTGTGAACTGAAAAGTATGTTGGGTCACTTACCACCCTTTCATGCTGGAGCACATATAATGCCATCTTGGATAAGGGGTCCAAGATTTGTGGTTTGAATGCCTGCCTCTTTCAGGGAGGAAGTCACTTGCCATGTGTAAATTTGAGTCATGTAATGTACATAGGATCAGTATTTTACTTTTCAGCTGTAAATGGCTGGAATGTGCACTCCACATGCCCCACCCCATGTATCAGCTGTAGAACAACCCAACTGGTGATCCTTCTAGGGACTGCTGGAAGCTGCTCAAAAAAACAACTGAGGAAATCTGTAATTTCTGTCATTCCCTTTGCTGGCAGACCTCTTCTCCAGAGTCAGGCAGTCAGCTGGTTCAATGCGGGAACTGACAAATTTCCTGCCTTCCTGAAAACATGGGCAGGATTTTCGGGTCATCGGGCGGGTAAGGTGGGCAGACCTGAGAACTGCCAGGAAATGGCCCACTGACCCCAATTGGCCTCCAACCATGATTAAGAAGCTCAGCACTGCTAGGGGGGCTGGGGGGGAGGGGGGGGGGTGTGGGGGAGGAGGGTGGGCGCAAAAGTCTGTGCATGCGCAGGGCAGTGCGCACTGAAAGCTCTCTGGAGGCAGGGAGCTGAAGAACTTTAAAATCAAAATGAAAGATTTTAAAAATCTGGAAGAAATGTCCCCACATAGGACTCACTCACATGAACAGAAACATAACAAAAATTATGTCAAAACATTTTTATTTTTTAAAAATAATGTCGGGAACCTGAACCTCCCTGTGGATGAGGTTTCCTCAAAAATGCAGAGGCCACCTGGCCGGTTTTCCCACCCGCCAACCATTTGGTTGGATGAGCAGCGAAAAATAGTAGTTAATTAATACTTTAATAGGCCCCTCAATTGTTGGTGGGTGCGCAGCCAAATGAAACATCATGCAAGTGCGAGATGACATTGGAATCCTTGCCCGACATCATCGCGCGCTATTTCACGCTCGGGGGTGTCAGGCGTGTGCCCACACGCCAAGTGGAGAATCCTGCCCCATGAGCTGTCGCAGGGTATCCGTTTCATGTCAGCAGCTTTCCAGCTGCTTCCACATGAAGCCTGAGCCTCAAAATGGATCAAACATAACAGCAGACGGGCAGTGCCTCAGGTTAAATCACCTTTATCAGGCCATTCTGTGATCACTAGAAGGTATACCACAGCGTATTAATGTGAGATTGAGAACCCAAATTTTTCTGCAGCACAAAAATATTCCATTCCAAGCGGCTGCACATAGAATGTTTTAATAGTTTAACTATTTTTTCATTGCATTTAATTTCTTTCAAAGGGTTTTAATGGCTTCAGGTTAAATACAACTATATGACCTTGAATCCTAAGCAGTTTTCTTTTCTGGAGGATGTGAAGAAAAACTCAAACTTTAAGCTAAGATCTTTCCTCCAGTTATTAAAGAAGCCTGAAACATTAATCTGTCTAATAAATAAAAATTGAAGCTTTTGCAGTTTCCTCCCACCGTCCAAAGACATGCTGGTTAGGTGGATTGGCTACAGTAAATTGCCCCTCAGTGTGTGTGCGCCCTGTGATGGACTGGTGTCCCACCCTGGGTGTACCCCGCCTAGCACCCATTGCATGTTGGGATAGGCTCCGACTCTCCACAACCCTGAACTGGATGAAGCAGTTCTGGAAAAGTAAGTGAGAGTGAAGCTTCTGCAAATCGACCTAATTCTGTGTATTCCCAGCATTTTCTGCATGACTGAAGTTAACTTTCAATGTCCTTTCTGTGAGGAGAAGTCATGAGATCTCGAAAGAATTTTAAAAGGGAAAGACTGGCAAAAATAAAAGTTTAGACAATTAATTGATATATACTCTTGTAGCCAAAATCTGAAAGGATTTTTTTCTTTTGTTGAAGTTAAGCTGGTAGATCAGTGCTGAGCATCTGTCAAGCAAAGAGCTCATACTCTGGGGAAAGGTTAATTAATGAAAAGCTTCTTAGAATGGAAGTATCAGACAGCTAATCAGATGGTTAGAGTGAAGTTTAGTTTGCTTCACATTTATTTTATAGCACTTAGGTGCTAGAGGAATAGTTGGACCTTGTTGCACCTATTCTACAGGTGTAAAACAAGTGCAAAAGGAATGATTTCTGGAGCACAATGGTTTGTTCTCCAAAGATGTCTGAAATCAGGCCACTTTTCAGCCTGATGGGGAAGCTGCCGAAATCAACTGTTAGGTCCCTTCCGAATGCCTGTTTAATGACCCATTTTAGAAACTAGCCTCAGGTCTACTTTGTGGCCTAGCTAGAGGCAGACACCAAAACAGTGGATACATTTTTTTTTACTATGAATATGGCGCCAGGAGTACTTTGCCTTCTTCTGGCTCCGCAGTACACCTAATAGCTATGATCACTTCACACTATCGCCTGTCCAGGGATATATCTGAGGTCCACTGCTGAAAGGCAGGTCACCCAAAAGTAAAGCCTTCCCTTGGACGAGCTGCTTGTGGAGATACGGTGAGCTCTGCCAGCTTGTTCTGAATATGTGGAAGGGGATTGAAGATGAAGTTTTAGAAATCTATGGGTTTTTGTTTTCGACTGCTCAGTCCAACTAATTACATGGAATTACTTAGAATATACAGCACAGAAACACGCCATGTTAAATGTCTGATAGCCAGATGGTGAAGTAGGAAACCAGATGCCAATCTTTTACTTAATGCTAGATTTATTTACAGAATGGAACATTGCAAATGTCTGTCTCCTCCCTAATCACCATCTAGTGTCCCAGAAGTCTCTTTTTGTATGATATTCTTGAAACCAATAAAATAAAACAAACAAATAACTAATTAAATTGACAGGCCCTTAAAGGAGCACCGGAACAAAAAACAAAATTTTCAAAGGAAATTCATCCAATCAAATCAAAATGGTGTTTCCGGGGCTGATGATGCACTTCAGCCCCTATGGTGTCCACTGGCTGTAGAAGGCCTCAAGCATACTGGTGGACACTGTATGCTCCCTCTCCAGGGCCACCTGGACATAAACGTAACCATGGAAGTCTCTCTTTTTATGTACTCAAAGTACTTAATCAATCAATACCCTTCACCTGTATATCCTTAAACCTTAGTAATGCAATTAACATACCACTAGCAGATCATTTGGCCAAATCAGTGGTGTTCATAATCCACACAAGCCTTGTCTCATGCTTGCTCATCTAACTATCGGCATAACAATATTCTCTTCTCCCTCATATGGTTATCTGTCTTCCTCTTAAAGGCACCTATACCTCAATTACACATTGTGATAGCAAATTCCATGTTTTCATCAATATCTGGAGGTTTCTCCTGAATTTCTTATTTGATTTCTTGGTGACTATTTTATATTGATGGTCTCTAGTTTTGCACTACCTGACAAGTAGTGTGTGTCTCTCTGTCTAATCAATCAAAACTTTTCATAATTTAAAAAAATCTTTATTCGGTCACCTCTCAGGCGTCTCTTTTCAAGAGAAAAGAGACCCAGCCTGTTCATTCTTCCCTGATAGGTTTAAACTCATTATTCTGTCAGCAACTTGTAAATCTTTTTTTGCACTCCCTTCAGTGCCTCAATATTGTAATATGGGGACCGGGCCTGTTCACAGGCCAAATGTGGTCTCACCAAGGTCCGATAGAGGTTTAGCAATAACTTCTCAACTTTTCAATTCTATCCCTTCTAATGCTTGCTTTGCTATATTTTTATAGCCTATTAACTTGCGTACCACCTTATGATCTGTGTGTTTGTACTACAAGATCGTTTTGCTTCTCTACCCCATTTAGATTCTTACTTTACAAGTAATATGTGATCTCCTTATTTTCCTTAACAAAATGTAATACCTCACGTATTTGTGTTAGACATTGCATTTCTATAGCATCTTTAACATGGTAATATATCCAAAGGTGCTTCACGGTCCAAATAATGTGGAACTTTGCATTGGTGTGAGAGTGGTATAATTGAAATGTAAATATTCTAGATTTTATATCATCATATTTAACATAACATACTATCAGATTATAAATCTGAACAAGTGTATATTGTGCAATGAAGAGCATCACATGAGGCGACTTCTGCCCTTGGCCTGCTGCAATGTTCGAGTGAAGCCCAATGCAAGCATGTCCTCGGCCAAACCATCTTCAGCTGTTTCATCAATGACCTTCCTTCCATCATAAGGTCAGGAGTGGGGATGCTCGCTGAAGATTGCACAACCATCAGCACCATTCGCTACTCCCCAGATACTGAAGCAGTCCATGTAAATCTAAAAATCCAAACTTCATCTGTGCATTCCTTAAAGAATTTGTATGGAACAGTATGAAGTAACAGAATGTTCTCCTGTGCACAGGAGCATGGAGCCTTTCAGCCTATTTTAAAATCTTGTATATATGGGGTTATTTTCAAGGAAGATTTGAAGTTAGTCTTAGATTCCAATTTGATTTAAGTTACTTTTTTCACTGTGGTTTACTAGGCTTCCTGGGAAATCTTAGTTTATAGCAACAATGATGTAGTAATATTTAGGGAAGGAGATTAATGGTTCATTTAGCTTGCTCTTCCAAATTTCCCCATCGATTTTCTCAGCAGCTGGGAATTAAAACTCTGCACTTCCTTTTCAAATGGGAATTAATCTACTTTAAAAAAAAGTGCATTGGTTTTTGACCCACCATCCCCACTGCTAATGTATTCGACAATTCTATTACCTTCTTAATAAAGCATGCAATGTTACTCATTTTCTTTTAGCACCATTAACTTTAAACTGGGTCTTAGAATTCTCTAATCATGGATCAAAATTTTCCCTACCTGTAATAATTTGAAAGCCTTTTTAGCCTGTAAGATACTGAACCATGCAAACCAGGGAAGGTCCCCCTTTTCTGTGCTGTCTCATTTGAACTCAGCCATGCTGGCATTAAATGTGCTGTTCTTAACCTAAAAGCACTGAGGTCAAGAAGAGGAAAAATCAAACAGGGTTTATGTTCCAGGTCACCATACTGTGACCCCTGCCTCCCCCAAGCTACAAATGTAACAGGGGAAATTGAGTTAAGATAGAACTAGGATAGTCTATGAGGAATTAATTGTTTGGGATCAAATATGAACAATGAGTGAGGCATTAGAAGATGACTAACTTAGTGGAGTTGTCTCCGAAGAGACAGGCAGGAGGGAAAGGCTGGTGGGTTAGCTTTGTTAGTATGAGATGAAATAAGTACAATAGCAAGAAATGATCTTGGATCAGCAGATCCACATGGGTGGAGGTAATAAATAATAAGGGGAGTAGACGCTGTTGGGAGTAGTCTATAAACCCCCTAACAGTAGCTACATTGTAGGACAGAGAATAAATCAGGAGATAATGATGGCATATAAAAAATTCAATATATTAATCATGGGTGACTTTAATTTTCACATAGATTGGGAAAATCAAATTGGCAGAGGTAGCCAAGAGCAAGAATTCATAGAGTGTATTTGGGACAGTTTCCTAGAACAATATATCGTGGATCCAAGCAGGGATCAGGCTATTTTGGATCTAGTAATGCAAAATGAGCCGTGTTTAATAAATGATCTCAGGGTAAAAGATCCCCTAGGAAACAGTGACCATAACATCGTAGAATTTAGCATTCAGTTTGAGAGTGAATAACTTGGGTTGGAAACAACTGTGCTAAACTTAAATAAGGGTAATTATAAAGGAATGAGGGCAGAGTTAGCTGGAGTGGACTGGGAAAGGAGTTTAGCAGAAAAGATGGTTGAAGAACAATGGCAGACGTTTAAGAAAATAGTTCATGACTCACAACAAAGATATATCCCAGTGAGGAAGAAAGATTGTAGGAAGGGGGTAAACCAAGAAGTTAAGGATAGTATCAAATTGAAAGAAAAAACATACAATGTGGCAAAGATTAGAGGCAAGCCAGAGGATTGGGAAAGTTTTAAAAATCAACAAAATATGACCAAAAAAGTACTAAAGAGGGAGAAAATAAACTTTGAGGGTAAATTAGCAACTAATATAAAATGGATAGTAAGAGCTTATTTAAATACATAAAAAGGAAGAGAGAGGCCAAAGTGAACATAGGCCCCTTAGAGAATGAGACCGGGGAAATAATAATGGGAAACCAGGAAATGGCAGAGGAGTTGAATAAATACTTTGCATCAGTCTTCATGGTAGAAGACACTAATAGCATACCAAAAATACAAAGTAATCATGGGGCAAAAGGGAGGAGGAAATAAGTACAATAACTATCATTTGAGAAAAAGTACTAGGGAAACTAATGGGGTGAAAGGCCAGTAAGTCACCTGGACCTGATGGGTTGCTAGGATATTAATAAATTATAAATATCCTAGGATATTAAAGAAAATTGCTGCAGAGGTAATGGATGCACTCATAGTAATCTTACAAGAATCTTTAGATTCCAGAAAAGTCCCAGAAGATTGGAAAACTGCCAATGTAACACCCTTATTCAAAAAGGGCGGGAGACAAAAACAGGTAACTATAGGCCAGTTAGCTTAACATATGTCATTGGGATAATGTTAGAGTCTATTATAAAGAATGCATTATATAATCAAGCAGAGTCATTATGGTTTCATGAAGGGGAAATCAGGCCTGAAAAATTTATTAGAATTCTTTGAGGAGGTAAAAAGCAGGATAGATAAAGGGGAACCAGGAGATGTAATATATTTGGATTTCCAAAAGGCATTCGATAAGGTACCACACATAAGACTACTTAATTAGATAAGAGCTCATGGTGTTGGGTAGTATATTAGCATGGATTGAGGATTGACTAACTATTAGAAGACAGAGAGTTGGGATAAAGGGGGCATTTTCAGGATGGCAGCCTATAGCTAGTGGAGTGTCACAGGGATCACAATATATATTAATGACTTGGATGAGGGAAATGAATATACTATCACTAAGTTTTCAGATGTCACAAAATTAGGTGGGAAGGCAAGTGGTGAGGATGATACAAAGAGTCTACAGCAGGATATAGACAGGTTAAGTGAGTGGGCAAAAACTTGGCAGATGGAATATAATGTGAGAAAATGCACTTTGGCAGGAAGAATAGAAGAGCTGAATATTACTTAAATAGTGAAAGACTGCAGAAATCTGCAGCACAGAGAGATTTGGGGGTCCTTGTGCATGAATCACAAAAAGCTAGCATACAAGTTCAGCAGGTAATAGGTAAGGCAAATGGAATGTTGGGCTTTATTTCAAAGGGAATGGAGTATAAGAATAGGGAAGTCTTGCTAAAACTATACAAGGCACTAGTTAGACCACATCTAGAGTACTGTGAACAGTTTTGGTCCCCTTATCTAAGGAAAGATATATTGGCATTGGAGGCAGTCCAGAGAAGATTCACTAGGTTGATCCCCAGGAAGGAGGGATTTTCTTATGAGGAGAGGTTGAGTAGGTTGGGCCTGTACTCATTGGAGTTTAGAAAAATGAGAGGCAACCTTACTGAAATATATAAGATTCTTAGAGGGCTTGACAGGGTAGATGCTGAAAGGTTGTTTCCGCTTTTAGGAGAATGTAGGACCGGAGGGTATAATCTCAGAATAAGTGCTCGCCCGTTTAAGACAGAGATGAGGAGGAATTTCTTCTCTCAGAAGGTAGTGAATCTGTGGAATTCTTTACAGCAGAGGGCTGTAGAGGCTGGGTGGTTAGTATATTCAAAGCTGAGAGAGACAGATTTTTAATCAGTAAGGGAATCAAGGGCTATGGGGATAAGGCAGGAAAGTGAAGTTGAGGATTATCAGATCAGCCATGATCTTATTGAATGGCAGAGCAGACTCGATGGACCAAATGCCTACTTCTGCTCCTATGGTCTTATGGCCTTATATAGCCTTATTATGTACAATATCAAAGCTTGGGCTGACAAATGGCAAGGAACATTCACGCCATACAAGTGCCAGGCAATGACCATCTCCAGCGAAAGAGAATCTAACCATTGTCCCTCAACATTCAATGGCATTACCATTACTGAGTCCCCAACTATCAACACTCTGGGGGTTACCATTGACCAGAAACTGAACTGGATTAGCCATATAAATCCTGTGGCTACAAGAGCAGGTTAAACACTAGGAACTGTGAGACGAGTAATTCGCCTCCTGGCTCCGCAAAGCCTGTCCACCATCTATAAGGCATAAGTTAGGAGTGTGTTGGAATACTCTCACATTTGCATGGATGAGTGCAGCTCCCACAATACTCAAAAAGCTGGACACCATCCAGGACAAAGCAGCCCGCTTGATTGCCACCACATTCACAAACATTCATTCCCTCCACCACCAATGCACAGTAGCAGCAGTGTGTACCATCTACAAGATGCACTGCAGGAATTCACCAAGGATCCTTAGACAACACCTTCCAAACCCACGACCACTAACATCTAGAAGGACAGGGGCAGCAGATAGATGGGAATGCCACCACTTGGAATTTCCCCTCCAAGTCACTCATCATCCTGATATGGAAATATGTCGCTGTTCTTTCACTGTCACTGGGTCAAAATCCTGGAATCCCTTCCTAACAACACTGTGGGTGTACCTATATCACATGGATTGCAGCTAGAAGGCAGCTCACCGCCACCTTCTCAAGGGAAACTAGGGATGGGCAGTAAACGCTAGCTCAGCCAGCGAAGCCCACATCCCGTGAATGAATAAAAAAAAAAATCTTGAGGAACAGCCCCATATCTTCTGATTAGGTACTTTATTGCCTTCTGAACTCTAGATTGAGTGCAACAACTTCAGACCATGAACCCTGTCCTCCATTTTGTGTTTTCTCCCCCGGTGCACACAGTCTGTTTCTTGTTCTCATGTTTTGCTTTCAGACAGCACTGACTTTTATTCTGCCATTAACACCTACTTTGGATCAATGCTTTGTTCCATTACTACTACCATTCTCATTGCCTTTTGTCTTCCAGGGCATCTTTGTAAGTTAATCTCCCCCACCCTCTAAGCAATCCCTGACCTTCCCTTATGCCCCACCTGACCTTCCCCTTTTCTTAACAGCTAAAAGCCATCAGACTTCTACAGTTCTGAAAAAGAGTCATATTGGGCTTGAAATGGTAACTCTGTTTCTATATCCACAGATGCTGCTAGACCTGAGTTTTTCCAGCACTTTTTGATTTTACATCATGCGAAGTTTATCTGGTGAACAAATGGATGAATTTGCTTTTATTATGACCACTGTAATTAGGAGGGACATTTGAAAGGAAATAAGAATAAGGATTTGTGACCTTACCTATATTTGAGTAATCTATCTTTTTTTTAAAGAGGGGGAATGTTTCAAATGGATGCTAATTGTTTACTGTTGACTAAAGTCATTACTATCTGATCCGTGCATCTTCCGTTAATAACCCAACATTAGGTACCATTGGGCGGAATCTTGTGGAGGCAGCAGGGGTCTCAGCCGCTGGTTGGACATCTGGCAAGTGCCCCACGTTGTTTCTTTTAGTGAAGGCCCGTTGCATCTTGTTCCACTCAGGCCAAATCATTAGATGTCCTTCCCTAGGATCAAGGGCTCGGAGTGGGGGGTGCGGGGGTCAGTGTGGAAGTCCTGCCCATTGAGAGCTGCTGGTCAATCAGAGGCTGGCAGCTCTATTGAACTGCAGCACCATCAGAAAGGTGGTGGCTGTTGCCAGTACAATGCCCGCCCGAGGCCTAGTATTGTTGCTGGATCTCAGGGCAGTGGTGAGTGATGGCAGGATTAGGGTTGCAGGATGGGGGTTGCAGGGGCAGGATGGGGGTTGGCAATAAGGGTGGCTCTCAGTGGGTCCCCTCCTTACTACAAAGATGTGAATGCATTAGAAGCAGTTCAGAGAAGGTTTACTAGACTAAAACCGGGAATAGGCGCATTGTCTTATGAGGAAAGGTTGGACAGGTTAGCTTGTATCCATTAGGGCTTAGGCTTGTATCCAGTGGAGTTTAGAAGAGTAAAAGCAACTTCATCAAAACCTTTAAGATCCTGAGGGGACTCGACATTGTGGACGTGGAAAGGATGTTTCCCCTTGTGAGAGAATCTAGATCTAGGGGGTCACAGTTTAAAAATAAGGGGTCGCTCATTTAAGACAGAGATGAGGAGAAATCTCTTCCTCAAAAACTATTCAAAAACTATTTTTAAGGCAGAGCTAGATCAATTCTTGATTAACAAGGCAGTGAAAAGTTATCGGGGATAGGCAGGAATATGGAGTTGAGGTTACAATCAGCTCAGCCATGATCTTATTGAATGGCAGAGCAGGCTAGAGGGGCCGACTCCTGCTCCTAATTCGTATGCTTGCATATTCCTGATTCTGGGTCCTTTGGACAGGCACTGAGTGCCTTTGAACGATGGACACCCACCCCCACTAGCCCCACTCTGGGAGCTTGCAAGCAACCCTGCATTGTTTGCTTATCATGTTCCCCACATGGCGGGGTTAATGTTGGGTTAATACCAGCAGTGGTGGGATGAGGCCCTTAATTTCCTACATAAGGACCTCAATTAGTGGTGGAATGGCAAGGCCATCTACAAGCCTTTTCGCCATGGATTTAATCAGAGTGGAGGCAGGAAGGTGGCAGAGTCCCCACCTGCCATCCTCCTGCCTGATTAAATGCAACCCCCGCGCACCACCAAATTTTCCACAAGGGAGGACACACAATTCCATTCATTATGTGCAAAGTATGGGTGCTCTCATTAGACCAAAAGATATGGGAGCAGGAGTATTGCTATATGGCCTCTTGAGTCAGTTTTGCTAGTCAATAAGATCATGGCTGATCTTTAAACACAATTCCACTTTCCATCCTGATCCCGTATCCCTTGATTCCCCTAGAGTACAAATCCCTATCTACCTCAGCCTTGAATATACTCAACAACTGAGCATCCACAGACCTTTGGGGTGGAGAGTTCTACAGTTTCACAACCCTCTGAGTGAAGAAATTCCTCCTCACCTCAGCCCAAACTGATCCACTGCACATCCTGAAACTATGTTCCTCTCAAGAAAAGACCTCCTACATTCCCTGCTCTTGACATGTTATTGTGGCATTGTGGTGTGAAAACTGAAATTGAAAATAGAACAAGTATTTACATAGATTCCCATCTCAACATGCAGTGGACAATTCTGCTCTCTTGGAAACTAAACCACAGAACAGCCTCTTTGAAGGTTACTTGGTTTCCCTGAAATGCAATTAAGGTTTGTTTTTGTTGGGCAACTACCCAGATGGAGAATTAAAAAACCCACAGAAGCAAATACTGCAGTATTATTTTTCATCCAAAATAACTTTCCACATGAACATATTAGTAAGTCTGCAGACACAATTTCTTTTGATGTTTATGCAGTACAGCCTGAAAAGGCCTTTTCTAAGGGATCCTCACTTTCAACATGGTTTACCAAACCCATTCCCTAAATTGTATTTTATTTGCACATGATGGCAGTGTTGACCCTAAAATTTGTCAAACAAGGGTTTAAACAGCATTGTTCATTAACAGCTGAAATTGCTATTCACCACAAGACAGCTTAGGCTACATTCAAGTTTCATCAACATATAGAAAAAATGAGAATATCAAAAGTATATTATACTATTGATTTAATAAAACAAGTGTCCAAACTAGTAGTTTAACCCAAGGAAGTCACAGAAGAGTTAATTATCTCTCTCCAATTTCAATCAGACATGGGCTCTTGTAATTAGTACAATTGATTTCAAACCATTCATAATCATTCAGCATATGCCATTATTCTTTTCCCAATGAAGCAGCATTGATATTCCAAATATTTGACAAACTGCAGCAAACAGTTGGTTTGGTACCTTCTCAAGTCCCTAAGTGCCATTTCCGTGCATTGTACAAAGTGGGTAGATGTTGTCTTAGTGTGGTAGTGTAAAATGGATCTGGAGAGACATAAAATGAGCTGCTGACTCATTTTCTAAGTTATTATTTCAAAGATTATGGTTTCTTTCTCATATGCCTCTGTTGCCTCTATGTTGCTCCTCTCTCTGTCTTCTGCGTCTGTGTTTCTTTTCCTTTTGTCTTATGCTTTTTTTAACCTACAGTCCTTTTTGCTTCTCTCTTTATCTTTTTCTCTCTTTCCTCGGCTGGTTCTTTTTTTCTTACAGACAGGACTTGTCAGTTTGTATGTTATTTTGTGGCATTAAAGATTGTACTTTCCAGTAAGGGTTGCAGGAAAAATACGACCTACAATGTTCAGCATAACCCTTTTTGTCCCCACCTCCCATTGCTCATGCTTGCTGTATTATACTTCCCAAATTACTCACTCAACATCTTAATAACAATAACTTATATTTATATGGTGACTTTAATATAACAAAACCTTTCAAAATTCTTCACAGGAGCATTATAAAACCAAGCCACATGAGATTTTAGGATACATTGCCAAAAGCTTGGGTAAACAAATATGTTTTAAGGAGCATCTTAAAGGAGGAAAGTTAGGGGAGGTACAAAGTCAGAAAGGTTTCGGGAATTGGGGGAAACAGCAAAGGTAGTTGATCAGATGTCTCAATCTTAGTGTCAAAAATGTCCATGAACTCCTCATACATATTGTTAGAGATGAGAATGGAGGATACGGAGGTGAGGGATTTAAGAAGATGATTTACATTAGAGAAAAGAGTTATCAAAAGGTTATCTTTGCACTACAGAATGATCCTGGAATAGTGAACAGTTTTTGCAAATCAGAGGAAGAACTGATAGCACTTTAATTAGATATTTTGGTCTAGCCAGATCTGGTAGTGAATGGCTTGATCAATTCGCAGAATCACAAAACTGGTGTGGCGCAGAAGGAGGCCATTTGGCCCATCGTATCTGCACCTGCTCTCCGAATAAGCAACTTACCTAGTTCCATTCTCCCGCCTTCTCTCTGCAGCCCTGCACATTTTTCCTTTTCAGATGACAGTGTAATTCCCTTTCGAATGCTTCATTTGAACCTGCCTCAGCCACACTCCCAGACAAGTGCATTCCAGACCCTAAACATTCGTTGTGTGAAAAATCACAGAATGTTTACAGTGTACAAGGCAGCCATTCAGCCCATTGAGTCTGCACTGGCTCCCTGAAAGAGCATCCTACTTAGTCATACTCCCCTGCCTCATCCCCATAACCTTCTACATTCTTCCTTTTCAAATAACAATCCAATCCCCATTTGAATGCCTCGATCGAACCTGTCTCCACTGCCCTCTCAGGAAATTTGTTCCAGACTCCAAACATTCTCTTGAGTGGGAACAGTTCCTCACTACTTACCCTGTCTATACCCCTCAGGATCTTAAATACCTCTATCAAATCTCCTCTCAGCTTTCTTTTCTCCAAGGAAAACAGTACTAACTTCTTCAAACTATCCTCACAGCTACAGATCTTTATCCCTGGAATCATTCTTGTGAATCTCCTCCATACTCCCTCCAATGCCTTCACATGCTTCCTCAGGTATGGCACCCAGAACTGGATGCAGTACTCCAGATGAGGCCTAACAAGTCTCTTATACAAGTTTAACATGACCTCCTTATTCTTGTACTCAATGGCCTTATTAATAAAGTCTAAGATACTATATGCTTTACTAATTGCTCTCTCAACGTGCACTGCCATCTTCAATGATATATGTACATATACCTTGAGGTCCCTCTGTTCCTGCACCTCCTTCAGAGTTTCTCCCTTTAGTTTGTGCTGTCTCTCCATATTCTTCCTACCAACATGAATCACTTCATACTTCTCTGCATTGAACTTCATCTGCTACTTGTCTGCTCAATCCACCAACATGTCTGTGTCCTTTTGAAATTCAAGACTATCCTTGTCATACTTGATGACATTTCCAATCTTTGCATCATCTGCAAATTTTGAAATAATGCCCTGAGCACTACAGTCTAGGTCACTAAGGAAGAGTAAGAGTCCCAACACTGACCCTTGGGGAACTCCACCACAAACCTTCCTCCAATCTGATAAACAACCATCTATCACTACTCTCTGTTTCGTGTTGCTCAGCCAATTTCTTATCCTGGTGCCCACTTTCCCTTTTATTCTATGAGCTAGAATTGAGCTAGAACAAGTCTGTTGTGTGGAATTGTATCAAATGCCTTTTGAAAATCCATATACACCACATCAACTGCATTTCTCTTATCAACCTTCTCTGTTACCTCCTCAAAAAACTCCAACAAGTTAGTTAAAACAAGTTTTTCCTGACATCACTATTGCATCTTTTACTAATTACTTTAAATGTGTGCCATCTCATTCTTGTTCCTTTCATGAGTGGGAACAGTTTCTCCCTATCTACTCTGTCCAGACCTCATGATTTTGAATACCTCTATCAAATCTCCTCTTAGCCTTCTTTTCTCTGAGGAAAACAGTCCTAACCTTTTCAATCTATCTTCACAACTGAAGTACCTCATCCCAGGAACTATTCTTGTAGATCTTTTCTGCATTCTTTCCAAAGCCTTCATATCCTTACTAAAGTCCAGCACCAAGAACTGGATGCAATACTCCATTTTAGGCCAAACTAGTGACTTGTACAAAATCAACATAACCTCTTTGCTTTTGAACTCTATGCCCCTATTAATAAAGCCCAAGATACCGTATGTGTTTTTAACCGTGCTCTCAACCTGCCCTGCCACCTTCAGTGACTTATGCTTATATAGACCAGGTCCCTCTGCTCCTGTATCCCCTTTAGAGTTGTACCCCCTATTTTATATAGTCTCTTCATGTTCTTTCTACCAAATTTAATCACTTCACATTTCTCTGCATTGAACTTCATCTGCCACCTATCCAACCATTCCACCATCTTGTCTAAGTCCTTTTGAAGTTCTACATTATACTCCTTATAGTTTACAATGCTTCTGAGTTTTGTATCCTCTGCAAACTTTGAAATTGTGCCTTGTACATCGAGGTCTATGTCATTAATATGTATCAGGAAGAGCAGGGATCCCAGCAATAAACCCTGGGGAACTCCACTACAAACCTTCCTCCAGCCTGAAAAACTTCCACTACTTTCTCTTTCCTGTCACACAGCCAATTCCATATCCATGTTGTTACTGTCCCTTTTATTCCATGAGCTATAACTTTGCTCACAAGTCTGTTGTGCAGCACTGTATCAAATGCTTTTTGGAAGTCCATGCACACTACATCAACAGCATTGCCCTTGTCAATTCTCTCTGTTCCCTCATCAAAAAGCTCCAGCAAGTTAGTTAAATCTGATTTTCCCTTAAGAAATCCAATTGTCTGCCACATCTGTTCAAGCTACATCCCTTGGACTTAAGGGAGCAAGGGTGAGGGCTGTATTAGGGAAATGGCCATGGTGAGAGAGAGTAATGATTTCAATGGGGAATAAGGCATTAAAAGTGCATGTGAGTGTGTGAGCGTGTGAACAGATTGGTAGCTGCAGAAATGTTGTGGTGAATGGAGTACCAAAGCTAGGTAGTTGGGATTTTGAAAGTGCAGTTGTAAGTAAATTGGGAGAGAGTTTTTTCCAATGGCAGGTACAGAAAGGTGGAGGGTTGGAAGGGGGAAAGGGGATGTGGATGGAGAGTGATTCCTGGATGTGATCAGAGATGGCCTTATCTGTGATTGACACAATGAGCAAGGCACTTGAGAGGGCAAGGTCAAGGTGGTGGCTGTGAATGTGGTTTGGGGAGTTTATATAGAAGGAGAAATGAGGGGAGGATAGGAGGCCAGTGAACTTAGAGGAGAGTGAGCATGATGAACTGAAGGAGGCTGAAATTATCAAGAATCAGATGTCATTTGGTGTAGAGGTTCAAAGAGCAAAGCATTTAAGATATCTCATTTCGAAAATTTTTATGTTACTTGGCTTTGCAGTAACATATATTCCCATAATATTCCTTAACCCTTTACCTTCCCAGCATGCTCTCACCTTCCTATCACTTTTTCAGCTCCATCATTATTCACTCACCTCCATTGTTGCCCTTACCTATCCAGTTTTAACTAGCCGCTCAATGGCTGCATTCTCTCCTCCCTCTTGCTTCACTGCCACTTCTACCTTAATCCTCCCTCTCAGTTGCATCACCTAAAGATAGATTACAAAAGGCCCATGCACATTCTGTTTCTCTCTGTTTCTTCAATGATGCTTTCATGGAATCAAAAGAGCAGGAGGCCACCTTTTGTCTCATTTGCCTGTGCCGGCACTTTGCTTTTATATAAAAATGGCAAATTTGATTGAAGAAAGATGACACACACCATCTTCACTTGGAACTATATTGCCGTTCCTTCACTGTTGCTTGGTCAAAATCCTAGGACTCCCTTCCTAACAGCACTGTGAGCGTACATACAGCAGTTAAAGCAGGAGGCCCACCACCACCTTCTCAAAGGCAACGAGGGATGGGAAATAACTGCTGGTCCAGCCAGCAACACCCACATCTCATGAATAAATAAAAAAAGTAGTTTTAAAAACATCACTATCACCAAAAATTCTTTGTCCCTATCTCCACATAACTATGTTGTGTACAAATATTCATTCCCTGTATTTTTTTACTGTTAAAATATGTAAACACAATAGGTGCTAATTTTTGAGACAGGGACATGATAGAGAGAACCAAAACAAAAACATTAAAATACCTGGAAAAACTCAGCAGGTCTGACAGCATCTGCGGAGAGGAACACAGTTAACGTTTTGAGTTCGAATGGCTCTTCATGAGAACTTCATGACAGAGAGAGCCAGTCAGACTTTATTGAAAAGCAAATTTGAGCTTGGAATATGAAGGAAATTTAATCCCTACTATTCACAAACTTTATGGTGAAGGCAATGAAGCATTTTTCTGTGTCTTCAGATTCTGTTTTCCTCTATAGTTACTCCACCATGTATTCTTTTGGTATTATAGCTATGATATGGTGTGAGAATATGCAGATAAATCTAACGTGTCAATTGCCATGGAATTTAACAATAAATTCTAGTTCATTATTTGGGATTTTAACTTTCATTTTTCTTTATAAAGCATTCAATAGATCCACAGCTGTAGGAATGATAGTTTTTTCAAGCAAAATCTCAAGGTTGGATGAGATCAGATTTAACCAATCTGCTTTTTAGCAGTTGTATCCAATGAAATACTTATTTTCAAGGTACTTGCCCAATTTTAACTTCAGGGGCAGAATATTGCACTTGTCAGGTGGGTGTGCGCCTGAACTGAACAAGTGTAAAATGATGCACAATGATGTCGGGCAAGCGTCCTGACGGTATTGCGCACTCACGTGATATTTTGGTCGGCAGCACGCCTGCCCACAATGAACTGGCCTATTAAGACCATTAATGTTCTAATTAAATGAAATTTTCCGCTGCCCGTCCAACCTTATGGTTAGTGGGCAGGCGAAAAAGCCAAGTGGCCTTTGGATCTTTTGCGAAACCTCATTCATGGACGGGATGAGGTTTCATTCAGTGATTAAAAAAAAATAAAAATTTTCAAACTAATTTGCAACATGCCCTGCTCACATGGCAGAGTCACATGAGGGGTCATGTTATTAACATTTTAAATTCTTTATTTTTAATGTTCAAAAAGCTTCAGCTCCCTGAGGCAGCTCTGTGTTAGGGAGCTTTTACTGCGCGCACCCCTGTGCATGCGTGAACTTCCCTGCTTGGTCCCCCTTCCCCAAGATGTTCTGCTTTATCTGCTGGGCAAAAGTAGAAATAAATTTGGTTTGTGCTCCGATAGTTTTTCTGGAGGGTTGGTCCTGTATTGTTGGCAATGTATGCCTCAAATGGATCAGTGCTTCACTTTAATACAAATTTGGGTGTGTGTCTGGCCTGCATGCCATTGTTCGAGTGTGCAAAGCTCCTGACATGAAAAATGTCCCATGTAAATGGGTGTTCAGAGTTTATATGTGGTCATAAACAATGAGGTCACAGAAAGGACACAATATAAACAGAAGTGTACTCTTGGTATTTCTTTTTCCTACCAGCCAGCATGATTACAACTATCTCACCACATTGTTGCCAATACCATGCCTGCTTATTTTCTAAACTTAATAAAAACTTTCTTAAAGTCCAAGTGGATCACATTTATATTCTCATCCTTGTTAAGAGTGTGAGGATGGTCATGTTTTAAACTGACTCCTCTAATTCAAGGTAAAATGGAATGTGGAGAGGGGCATGTGATCTCCTACTCATTCTAGCAGCTGCCTGATGATAAGTCTATGTGGCCTATTTGCCATGGGCACCTGGGGCCCAGTTTCAAGTCCTATAGAAACTCCAAGTGCCAGCTTTCACACCTGGATACAAAGAAAGGAACAGCTGGTTTTGTAGTGTTGAGAATTTCTGACACAAAGACCATGGACACAGAGAGAAAGAGAGGGACAGAGAGAGAGAGGGTACCAGAGTGAGAGACAAGGAAACAGCAGTGGGGGAAAAGGCTGGTCTTTGCTCGCCACCAGGCAGAATGAGAATGGGAGCTTGTTCTCTCGTCGAAGTTACAGGACTTATACATACTTAACACTGGAAGATTCAGCCTGGCGTGGACCAGAGAAGGAGTCATCATGGGGCGTGCTCCTAGAAGTTGATGTCTTTTCTGTAGTTTAGTGTACTAGTTGCCTATTAGGTAATCTTTAATCAATGTTGCTTTAGGTTTGTTTGTTACTGTAAAAATTTAAAACATTAAATCTTGTCATGTGATCCATGGAGTTGTTCGCTGGGAATTCAAACTTTTTAAAAGTTGTTGATCTCTCTGAGGATTGTATCACCATTATATATATTTTTGTTGCCTTATTAAAAATAATGCAATTAAATTGCAGGATTTCCATTTAGTCAATCCGTGTCGTTTACAGCTATTCTTGAATTTTCTCTTCCAAGTCCCTTCTTGTTATATTTCACTTGTACATCACCACCACCTCTTCTCACAGTACTGGAAGGTTTGTTGATCATTCATTACCTCATGAGATCATAGAACAGTGCCGCACAGGAGGTGGCCATTCAGCCCATCGAGCCTGCACTGGTTCTTTCAAAAAGCAATCTAGTTAGCACCACTCCATTGTTTTTCCCCATATCCCTGCAATTTTTTCTCTTTCAGGTATTTACCCAATTACCTTTTGAAACCTACTGTTGAATCCTATCAAGCAGTACATTCCAAATCCTAGCTACTCATTGTTAGAAAAGTTTTTCCTCATGCCAACTCTGGTTCTTTTGCCAATTCAAATTTTGCCAATGAAAATTCAAGAATAGCTGTTAATCAACTTAAAACTGTTTTTGACTCTTCAGCTGTCTCTTTTCTCACTATCTCACTTTGTGTAACGTTCTCATTGTGCAAGGGTTACTAATCATGACATATGTCATCGTATCACTAAGTGACAAGGCAAAGAGGCAGGTCCCAAAACTATCTTAGCCAGTATGGGGATTGAACCTAAACTGTTGGAGCTATTCCTTCGACAGCACCTTCCAAACCCATGACCACTGCCATCTAGAAGGACAAGGGCAGCAGAAAGATGAGAACACCACCATCGGGAAATTCCCCTCAAGTCACTCACCATCCTGACTTGGAAATATATCGCTGTTCCTTCACTGTCACAAAATCATGGACTGTGGGTGTACTTACACCACATGGACTGCAGCGGTTCAAGAAGGCAGCTCACCACCACCTTCTCAAGGGCAAGGGATGGGCAATAAATGCTGGTCCAGCCAGCAAAGCCCTCATCCTGCAAATGAATTAAAAAACAACTCTAGCCATCTAAGCTAACTAGCCCCATTTTCTTTATTTACACTATTAAAACCCTTCATGATTTTAAACATCTCAATCAGATCTCTTCTTAATCTTCTCTGCTCTAAGGAGGACAATATTAGCATCTCCAATTTATCCAAATAACTATAATCCCTCATCTCTGGAGCCATTCTATTAAGTCTATTTTGTACCCTGTTCAGTTAAATTAACTTATTCACATATTAACAGAGTATAACTAATACTTTATAGATGCTATCATATTTCTATCTTATTCATATGATTTCATAAAGCACTATCGGGCCAACCACTAAGCCATGCTGTTCGCACACGTGAATAAAAAAGAACCTCTGACTGTCTGTTGACTCTCACCCAAATTGTGGGGAAAGGTTCATTAGGATGGTAAGGCAGCGCATGTATTCAGTGTCAGCCCACACTGAGACTTGGAATATAGAAGCACTCCATGCTCTCTAAGGCAGCAGATGTGGCCTAGGCAAGGTCTCGCAGGAACAAAACTGTCCCAAATAAGCTATGGAACCATCTCTGCCAGGCCATCAGACCCTCCAGCACTGAATAACTAATTCCCTCAGCATACTGGGGCCTTTACAACACCTATAATGGAACATCTATTTTCAGCAGGTGAAAGTTTCATATTTTACTATTTATTCATTTACAGGATGTGGATGTCACTGGCTAGGTCAGCATTTATTGCACATTGTCTTTTTTAAGTCTTCTACAGTGAAGACAGACACAAAATTCCCGTTCAATGCTTCTGCCATATCCTTGTTTTCCATTATTAATTCTTCTGACTCTTGAGGACTAACACTCACTTTATTTACTCTTTTCCCTCCCAGAATGGAAACACAGTAAAAACTGAGAAACAATACTGGTCTGAACTGGTCATGTATACCTTAAAATGGAATACCAATAAAAACTGGGAAATAAGAGTACTGGTCAGAACTGTATTTTCCTATTGGGGTTCTAAATACTTGCAGAAAATCTTCCCATTTATTTCAGTTTTGCTAGGGCTCCTTGATGCCACATTCAGCCAAATGCTGCCTTGATGTCAAGGGGAGTCACTCTTGCCTTTTGGTTTCAGCTCTTTTGGCCATGGTTGCACTAAGGCTGTAATGAGGTCAGGAGCTGAGTGGCCCTGGCGGAACCCAAGCTGAGCATCACTGAGCAGTTTATTGCTGAGTAAGTGCTGCTTGCTCGAACTGTCAACGACTCCTTCCATCACTTTGCTGATGATCGAGAGTAGATTAATGGGGCAGTAATTGGATTTGTCCTGCTTTTTGTGGACAGGACATATCTGGACAATTTTCCACATTGTCTGGTAGATGCCAGTGTTGTAGCTGCACTGGAACACCTAGTGGGACATTTGTTCAGGAGCACAAGTTTTCAGTGCTATTGCTGGAATGTTGTCAGTACCCATAGCCTTTGCAGTTTCCAGTGCCTTCAGCCATTTCTTTAAATCACACGGAGTGAATCAAATTGGCAGAAGACTGGCATTTGTGATGCTGGGGACCTCAGGACGAAGTCAAGTTGGATCATTCACTCAGCTCTTCTGGCTGAAGATGGTTGTCTTTTGCACTGGCGTTCTAGGCTCCCCATCATTGAAGATGGGAATATTTGTGGAGCCCCCTTCTCTTGTTAGTTGCTTAATTGTCCACCACCATTCATGAATAGATGTAGTAGGACTGCAGAGCTTAGATCTGATCCATTGGCTGTGGGATCACTTAGCTGCTTCCACTGTTTGGCATGCAAGCAGTCCTTTGCTGTAGCTTCACCAGATTGACACCTCATTTTTATACATGCCTGATGCTGCTCCAGGTATGCCCCCCTGCATTCCTCATTGAACCAGGGTTGATCTCCCAGCTTGATGATAATGGTAGAGTGGGGGAGATCCTAGACCATGAGATTACAGATTGTGGTCGAGTACAATTCTGCTGTTGCTGATGGCCCACAGCACCTCATGGATGCCCAGTTTTGAGTTGTTAGATCTGTTTGAAATTTATCCCATTTAGCACAGTGATAGTGCCACACATCACAATGGAAGGTATCCTCAACGTGAAGATGGGACTTCATCACCAAAAGGACTGTGTGGTGATCGCTCCTGCCAGTTATGTCATGGACGGATGCATCTATGGCAGGTAGATTGGTAAGGAAAAGGTCAAGTAGCTTTTTCCCTCTTGTTGGTTCCCTCACCACCTGCTGCAGACCTTGTATAACAGCTATGTCCTTTAGGGCTCGGCCAGCTCGGTCAGTAGTGGTGCTACTGGGCCGCACTTGGTGCTGGACATTGAAGTCCCCCACCCAGAGTCTGTGCCCTTGCCACCCTTAGTGCTTCTTCCAATTAATGTTCAATATGGAAGATTACTTATTCATCAGCTGGATGGGGTGATAGATGCTCATCAGCAGGAGGTTTCCTGGCCCATGTTTGACTTGATGCCATAAGACTTCATGGGGTGCTGAGTCAATGTTGAGGGCTCTGAGGCCAAATCCCTCCTGGCTCTATGCCATTGTGCTGCCACTCTGGTGGGTCAGTCCTGCCAGTGGGAAAGGACATGTCCGTATATGGTGGTGTCTGGAACATTGTAATGTATGTTTCAGTGAGCATTTTTAAAAATTCTTTAAAGGGACATGGGCGCCGCTGGCTAGACCAGCATTTTTATTGCCCATCTCTAATTCCCCTTGAAAAGGTGGCAGTGAGCTGCCTTCTTGAACTGCTGTAGTCCACGTGGTGTAGGTACACTCACAGTACTGTGAGGGAGGGAGTTCCAGGATTTTCACCCAGTGACAGTGAAGGAACAACAATATGGTTTCAAGTCAGGTTGGTGTATGGCTTGCAGATGGTGGTGTTCCCATGCATCTGCTGCCCTTGTCCTTTTAGGTGTTAGAGGTCGCAGGTTTGGAAGGTGCTGTCGAAGGAGCCTTGCTGCAGTACATCTTGTAGATGTTACACACTGCTGTCACTGTGCATTGATGGTGGAGGGAGTGGATATTGAAGGTGGTGGATGGGTGCCAATCAATAGGGCTGCTTTGTCCTGGATGGTGTCAAACTTTATGTTGGAGATGCACTTATCAGGGTGCAGTGTATTACATCACACTCCGAATTTGTGCCTTGTAGATGGTGGACAGACTTTGGGGACTCAGGTGGTGAGTTACTCTCCGCAGAATTCCCAGCCTTGTAGCCACAGTATTTATATGGCTGGTCCAGTTTAGTTTCTGGCTAAAGTTAACCCCTAGGATGTTGATGTGGGGGTTTTAGTAATGGTAATACCATTGAATGTCAAGAGGAGATGGCTGGATTCTCTTTTGTGGAGATAATCATTGCCTGGCACTTGTGTGGCACAAATGTTGCTTGCCACTTATTATCCCAAGCCTGAATTTTGTCTGCATATGGGCACTGACTATGTCAGGCTTGACTTGTCTATGGGACAGCTCTCACAATTTTGGCACAAACCAAATGTTATTAAGGAAGACTTTGCAGGGTCAACAGGGCTGGATATGCTGGGTGGTCTTTCCAGTTTTATTCCTTTTGGGCTTCACAGCAGTTTGGTGGAGGGGGTATTTAAGAGCATTGCTGTGGTTCTGTACTCACATGTAGGTCAGATCAGGTAAGGATGGCAGATTTCCTTCCTGGAAGGGCATTAGTGAACCAGATGGGTTTTTATGACAATCGACAATGGCTTTATGGTCACTATTACTGAGACCAGATTTTTAATTCCAGCTGCTGTGGTGTGATTTGAACCCCTGTCCCCACAGAAGTAGCCTGGGCCACTAGATTACAAGTCCAGTGACATTACCACTATGCCACTGCCTCCCAGGCCTAAAATGCAAAATTTTCCAGGGATGCTTTCTCTCTGTCAGCCATATCCCCTTGACATTGGGTCCAGTGAAAAATTCTTCATTTGGCCTTGACTGGAATTTCTCAAAATCCTCTCCATGGAGCAGAATCCTGGTCTGCCCTGTTTTTTTACATCTATTCCCCCTTCTGGAAGCATCACCTGAAACATGCCCAGCATAAAGGCAGAATTTCGGTCTCCATGTAACTTCTTCCCTCGTTTGTTCCTCTCCTACCACCAAGTCACTTTCTCCTTCTGCCAAGAAAGCAATATAAGTGGAATCACAGGTCTCACAATAGTCACTATCAATGCTGCTCTATGACCAACTGAATAGAGATGGTTCCCTCCAGGATGAAATTATTCCAGTCAGTTTTTTCCTCCTTCCTCAGATAACATTGCTCCTGTTAATGGAACACTTGAAAACTGGCAAAATTCAGTCAATGAGGGCAGATAAATTCTAATGTTCGTTGAAGTTGGGGTTGAACTTGTGGTCATCTAGTTGGGAATCCATGAGTGAACTGCTGGAACTGCATGTCTCCATTAAATTTAATTTGTCTGAAATATCAGCCAAGAATTTTTTGAGAAAATCATGGTTCATGACGTGAGCTGCTATTAAATAGGGCCTAAAAATCCCAGCAATTTGTGGTGAGGAAGACCAATGCCATGACTCACTACAAATTGCTGGATGTTTCATGCTGCTCCACCATTAACCTTGCAAATATGGGATGCCAGCCTCAACCTCCCCATGAATGTCATGAAGTTCTTGAATTTTTGCTGTAAATATTAATTAAACCCACTGCTGTAGATTACGTTGTAGGGCCTTTTTACTGGACTGATTTCTGATCCTGGCTTGACAATCAACCTTGAAAGGAAACAAATGAAACTATGGAGTCTTGCTCCTACAGATTAAAAACTGTTCTGAGAGGTTATTTTATCCTTTTGGTTTTTTAATTATTTTTCCCACCTGTCTCTTTTGCTCTCTTAATCCAATATTTCTTTCCATCTTTTCATTTCTGTTTCTATATCTTGACTTGAATCTACCCTATTTTTGTCTCCGTTGGTCCTTTGTTCCTTTATTCTTACATTTCATTGGTTCAGGAGATAAGACTGTTGGTCCATCATTCACCAAAGTACCAGATGCCCTATTGACTTCATTGTGTCATTATTAGCTCACACTTTCAGCAGTTTGAAGTGCAAAATAATTAGAGCTGAAGCATGCAGAAAAATGTTCAATACACGGTGCTCACTGAAATGCCCCACTTCAGCAAATTCTGGGCCAATAATCATTTTTATGCTGTAAAGTGATGCCAGTAAAGTACAAATCATTATTTTGATGGCAAAAGTATTTGCTGAACTATTATAGATTATTTTTTAAAGGGCCAAGCTTCCTGAATTTTCACAAGGAATATACAATTAGAAGTTTAGATGCTTGAGTGGCTGACGAAGAACAGGCACACACTAATAAAATTCCCCTTTCTAGACTGTGCAGCCACCAAAGCACTTTGTGATCAACAAGCCAACTTGAATAAAATTCATGCAGAGACTATTGGCAACACCACTCTTTTTAAATAAATCATTTGAAGAAACCGAAACCATAAAAGGCTATAATTGAAGCTTCCCTCCAACAGGAACAGCCTCCAGCTACTGACAATTTTTACTGCTTATTGCAAGATTGTTTTAAGCATACTTTTTATAGGACAATCCCTTGGTGGAAACATCTCTGTTATTTTAATAGCAAACAGGGCCTTAACAAATGCTTTATAATGCTAACATAAAACACAGTCAATTGTACTTAAAAAATAAAGTTGAATGAAGTAGTTAACCAGGATCCATCAAATATGTATCTCAGCAGAACATGCTGAACATGTTACTAAATATTAAAGTTCAGCCTCGATCAAATCATAATAAAACATGTGAGCAGAGATTTATTTATAAAAATGTATTTGTATAAGCTTTTTTAAAAAGTTTTTTTTACCACTATTAAAGTGGCCATGACTACAATGGAGTGCATTCCACGTCATCCTATCGCTGTGGCTGACCCCTCTAGCTGTCCATGTTGTTCAGCCCTATCAGCTTGCAGCTTTGAGTGAACCCCTTTTACCCTTCAAATCAAAAGATGTAAGGCCAGGCACAAATCTCCCCTGCTGTTTGCAATCTCTTGCCCTTGGCTGCATTGCCTCTAGTACCCCATGATTCAAAAAAGATACCAAAAAATGAAAGAAACTGAAGAGAAGAAAGAAAACTAAAAAAAAAGAGATGGAAGGGACAAGGGGCAAGAGAGACATACAAAGAGAAAGTGAAGTGTAGAAAGACCGAAACTGAAAGAAGGAAGAAGAGTGAACAGAGTCATGGTACATGACAGAGAAAATGAGAGCGATTATGAGAAAAACTGAAGGAGAAAGAGAGGAGGAAAGAGAAACAGCATGAGAGAGAGAATGGAACCACTGTATTTGTTGTGACCCAGTCCCAGATGTCAGCCCTGGCTCTCCTTATTCCTGTCCAAATATTCCTGCCATGGTGCTTGACCTGTTCACCCCCCTTATCGGCATTCCGTAGGGATCGCTCCCTCCGGGACACCCTGGTCCACTCCTCCATCACCCCCTACTCCTCAACCCCCTCCTATGGCACCACCCCATGCCCACACAAAAAATGCAATACCTGCCCCTTCACTTCCTCTCTCCTCACCGTCCAAGGACCCAAACACTCCTTTCAAGTAAAGCAGCATTTCACTTGCATTTCCCCCAACTTAGTCTACTGCATCCGTTGCTCCCAATGTGGTCTCCTCTACATTGGAGAGACCAAACGTAAACTGGGCGACCGCTTTGCAGAACACCTGCGGTCTGTCCGCAAGAATGACCCAAACCTCCCTGTCGCTTGCCATTTCAACACTCCACCCTGCTCTCTTGCCCACATGTCTGTCCTTGGCTTGCTGCATTGTTCCAGTGAAGCCCAAAGCAAGTGGAGGAACAACACCTCATCTTCCGACTAGGGACTTTACAGCCTTCCGGACTGAATATTGAATTCAACAACTTTAGGTCGTAAGCTCCCTCCCCCATCCCCACCCCCTTTCTGTTTCCCCCTTCCCCTTTTTTTTTCCAATAAATTATAAAGATTTTCCTTTTCCCACCTATTTCCATTATATAAAAAAAACCCCACTAGAGCTATACATTGAGTGCCCTACCATCCATTCTTAATTAGCACATTCGTTTAGATAATATCACCAACTTTAATTTTAACACCTATGTGTTCTATTGTACTATTGTCGTTGACATCTTTTGATGATCTGCTTCTATCACTGCTTGTTTGTTCCTACAACCACACCACCCCCCCACCCCCCTCCACCTCTTTGTCTCTCTATCTCTCCGCCCCCCACACACACACCTTAAACCAGCTTATATTTCAACTCTTTCTTGGACTCGAACGCAAGTTCTGTCGAAGGGTCATGAGGACTCGAAACGTCAACTCTTTTCTTCTCCGCCGATGCTCCCAGACCTGCTGAGTTTTTCCAGGTAATTCTGTTTTTGTTTTGGATTTCCAGCATCCGCAGTTTTTTTGTTTTTATAAAATTCAGGTCAATGGCTGGAAACAGGCTGAGACACGAATGGCTTCAATTTCCAGGCTCGTTCCCATCTAAAGTTGTGCCATAAACTTGTGTACATCTTGACTGTCCCATACTTCAAGATCCCCTGTCATTGCTCCCAAATCTTGACATTTCCCTTTCAGTGATCTGAAGCCTTGGGTACCCCATACTCGATAGTGGCAAATTCTGTGACTGGACCCCCCAACCCATACCCATTCCCAGTGCAAGAACCCTAAATTCCCTGCACTTAGTTGTGACATACCCAGGGACTCCACATATCTCTCAAACTGTAGCATGTCCCTCCCAGTGGGGACAGTAGATTCCAGAGCATGGTAGCATTGGAAGTGACAGGGTCTGAAACGAATGTTAGAAATGAAAGCTCCTGGGGTGTGCATGTGGCAGGGGAATCTACATAGGCAAAGCCCAGGAGGAGGGTGGGAGGGAGTGATTGAGTGTGGGAGTGAGAGTGAGTGTTTGAGAGACTGAAACAGTGAGAGATGGGGAGAGTGAGAGACAGGGAGTGAGCCAGACACACACAGACAGACAGATGGACAGACTCACTCACTCAAACAGAGGCTGCTTGGTGTGAGGACACATACATATACAAACACCCTCCCCAAACTCCTCTCCATCCACACTGAGCTGGCAGAGGAGGAAAGCCCAGGCTGAAGAGCAACCCACCTCCGGCCCCCACTTCTGCATGAGTTTTGCTGAGGTCAGCCGGAGTATATGCCACCAGAAGTGAACTGTCTGAAGAGAAACAGTGGTCAATGACCCTTTGTCAGAACTGGTAAAGATTGTGGACCTGAAGCATTGGCTCTGTTTCTCTCTCCATAGATGATGCCTGGAGTGTTGAGTATTTTCAGCATTTTCTGTTTATATTTCAGATTTCCAGCATCTGCAGTTCTTTGCTCTCCTATTACATGCTCCATGCTGGGTATTTATAAGAATGATTAGTTTCAATTTAAAATGAGAAAATATTTATCAATCAATGCAAGTGTAATTTTTCTGTTAACAAAAGCCCACTTGTGTGGATAGAAACAGTATATGATTGTAGGTGAATAGATTGGTCCTAATTTACCGGAAGTGAAACCAGGAGACATGACCCAATAGAATATGTATTTGTTAGTTCAGGATATTCTCATTTGTACATGGGACTGTTTGTGGTGTTTGTGAAGGTCGAGTCTTTTGGATATTGCTGTCCAAATATTGCATAGGGCCATATTCAAAGAAGTGGAGCTGGCTGCAAAATATGAATGACCAAATGCGTGTATTTGTCTGACAAAGCCATGGTTGTAAAGTGTATTGTACTGAAACCTAAGCTTTTCCCAGGCTTTATAAATAGAGCCATAGAGTACACAAGCCAAAAAGTTTTGCTAAACCTATATAAAACAATTCCACCCTCCCGTGGCTGTGGCTCCCAATTCTGGGCACCCGAAGCCTTTGAGTAAATATGTAGAAGGAACTGAGAGCATTGTGAGTAGAGATGGGGTCATGTGAGTAAGAGCATGTGACTCATACCCTCCTCAGCTAGTTTTCAAAACCACTACACATTGAGGAGGATTTTCCCTTTGTCTGTCAGGCATAGCAGGCGGGCCTGGGAATGGCTGCAACACTGAATGCCACCAGCGATTGGGCTCTGACTGCGATTAGGCTCTGACCACGATTTTATGCTGGCTGGCCAATTAATGGCCGGCCAGCATGAAAGGTGCGCTATGACCCTCAGCGCTGCTGGGGTGGGGGTGGGAGGAGCATGAACGCTGAAGTGTGCACATGCGTGGGGGTGCATGCATTGACAGCTCCCTGAAGGCACAGAGCTGCCTCAGGGAGCTGCCGGATTTTAAATACATATGAGATAAACAAGTCCCCACATGTGACTCAGTCACATGAAGAGGGACATGTAAAAAAGGATATTAAATTTTTTTTATTGTTTTCTTATTAAGCGTTGGAAACCTGATTCCGCCCATGGATGAGGTTTTGTTAAAAATGCAAAGGCTGCCTAGTCTATTCTCCCGTCCACCAATTGCACGGTTGAACGGACAGCGGAAAATACAAATTAATTAATTACTTAAGGGCCTTAATAGGTCTCTTAATTGTCGGCAGGCGCACTGCCGACTCTCATGTGTGCCTGTCGTCCAAAAGGTTGTGAGACTGCGTGATAACGTCAGGATGGTGGCCCAACATCATCGCGTACTATTTCACTCCCATTTGGGTTGGGTGCGCGCTTGCCCATTTAGTTTTATTTTCTGACTGAAAGCTATATTTATCTTCTCCTTCTGTTTTTCAGTTCACTAGCACAAATGTTACCAATTAGAATGTTCAATCAACAAAACACACATGATGGTAATCTACGCCTTCAAAATTTAATTCATTTGTTACTTTGGAAACAGATTACAATGGTCTGGATTTTGTGTAAGATGCTCATTAAGCTTACATTTGCCAATGGCCATGGCCTCAGCAATGGCTGCTTCAATGATAGGAACTACTGTCCCCTTCATTGGGGAAAAGATGTGACTGCCCCCCATGGGCAGGTGTTGCTGCTCTAGTTGTATGCCTGCTCTGCAAGAGAGAGTAGTGTGTCAGTGAAAGTGGTGCAATGTGTTTGGGTGATGTGGCTCTCATGGGTGGAAAGCTGGCAGTGTGTGCAAGCTATGAGATGTGGGTGGCAAGCTTACAGCTAAGTGTATGAGAGTGAGAGGTGAAGCATGTGAATGTTAGTTACGAAAATAACTCATCAAGATTATTGGTAGGTGAGTGAAGGGACTGTGGTGAAGTGAGAAATATGTGAGGCTGGTGGTGCAGCTGAAGATATATTCACTGATCTTGATCCCTCTTGTGAGGTACTTGAACTTCTTATGGCATTGCACCCAGGTCCTCGGAGCTAGATTCCTGGCATTGATCACCAGGGCTATCTGGTCTCACTGTTTTCACAATGTTTGTCTGGAGGGTGTTCTGGTCTCCAGTGAGTTTGGGCCTTCTCTTTTCCTCTCCACCTCCTGCTACAAGGCATCCAGTGCAATATCAGAGAAGCATGGAGCCTGCTTTGTGCCATTGCTGTGTCTTTGCCAGGCCTGAATCAGTTGTACAAGGACTTCCAACCCCAGGTCCAGCCAGAATGCATCCCTCTTTAAGAGATGCAGGCTGATTTTAAATAGTGTAGGTGAGCTATGACTAATGTTAGCCTCTCATGATTTTGTAGCGCCCACTTTGGCATATAGCCACTCAACAATATGCTTGGCGCTGGCTGCATATGACAATCATTTAAATTATTAGGCATGACAAAATTTATATGCTGCATGTATCAGAAGCAACAGACACAGGCTAATTGCATTAACCTACCCCAGCCCGATTTCAAGGGGCTCTCGAATTTCAAGGCCTGTTTGTTTGCATTCTGTACCTTTAACAAGCATTCTGTCAAGGCTTCTTCCATGGTACCTCCCAAACCTGTGACTTCTACTGCTAGAAAGACACCAGTTCCTCTCCAAGTCACTCACCATCCTGATTTGGAAATATATCACTGTTTCTTCGCTGTCACTGGGTCAAAATCCTGGAACTCCCTCCTTAACAGCAGTGTGTGTGTAGCTACACCACATGGACTGCAGTGGTTCAAGAAGGCAGCTCCCCACTACCTCCTCAAGGTCATTTAGGGGTGGGCAATAAAAATGCTGGCCTAGCCAGTGACGCCCACATCTTGTGAATGAACAAAAGTAAGTGGGTTCACTTTGATGCGAGGTTTGGAATTGTGGAGGAGGAAAATGATTAAGATGTCTATGCACAATTCACTAAAAGCAGGTCCAGAGATACAAAAGACAATCAGAAAAGTTAATGGAATATTGGCCTTTATCTTAAGGGGATTGAAATTCAGGAATGAGAAAGTAATACTTCAGTTGTACAGAGCCTTTAGTCAGAAAACATCTGAGGTATTGCTTTCATTTTGGATACCAATCCTCAGGAAAGAATGGTTAACTTTGGGGTGGAGACAGTGCAGATTCACCTGAACAATACCATGGCTGAAAGGATTAAATTATGAGAACAGCTCACATGAACTTGGGCCCAAATGTTTGCAAAGCCAGAAGGGCTCCATGCTTTAGACAAAACAGTACCGTAACCCAGAATCCAGAAGACCTCCCCCAGAACCTGGCACCCACCATTTATACCGGGGTGGGGAGGATAGGGGAAGGGTATTTTTCACAGCTGCCTTCAATTTTGGTCACCCAGGTTTCTGAAACATGACTTGTGAGCTTTAGACATTTGAGGAATAGATCTAACCCTGCTGGAGTTATTAGAGAGGTCAAGGTACCCTTTTGGAGTGGTAGGGTTCCCTTTGGGGTAGGTCAGGTACCCTTTGGGATTATTAAAATTAGACATGAATATGCATAAAAGGAGGATTAAGTCTGTGGAACTGTCAAGTCATTTATATCCCTTGCCCATAAATTTTGAAAAAAATCACAGCCAGACTACAGTTGAAAAAAAGTGTTTGCAATTTCAATAAATGTTGTTGACATAAGCCTGAGGGCTAACATCATAGTACTATTTCTGCTTGACTTCTTCCACAACTTATCCTTATCACAGTGGTCAGCCTGTAGGTTCATAGTTTGATCGACAGCTCCAAGTGGTCATAAAGAGATTAGCTGTCTTTGGTGTGGGGATATGAATACAAATTTTTGTTTTTATAAGGGAATAAGAACTTTGGCACTGTGTTGAAGTTTAATTAAAAAAAACAGAAAAATCATAAGACAGCCCTCACCCCTCACACCCCCTCACAGCCCATGCCCCATTCATGCCAACCCATGCCAACCTATGACCCTCTGTCTACCTCCGTGGCCCTTTATAACCCCTATATATGTGCTCTACTCACACCATGTTCCTTCAATAGTCCCAATGCCAACTTAGTGCTAACTCATGCCATCCCATGCCCCCGACACACCACCCTTTGCCCTTATGCTTACTATGCCAACTTATTCAGTATTCATCATGGGCAGATCTCAGGGCTCATGCTGAAATCAAATAAAATAAAGTTCCAAGTGTCTATTGCAGACTTTTAAAAAAATGCTCTAATTTTTAAAAACCATTTACTACATTTACAATCCTTCAAGGTGGTGGCGTAGTGTTATTGTCACTGGACTAGTAACGCAGAGGCCCAGGCTAAAGATCTGAGGACATGGGTTCAAATCCCAACATGGCAGCTGGTGGAATTTGAATTTAATTAGTAAAAATCTGGAATTGAAAGCTAGTCTCAGTAATAGTGACCATTAAACAATTGTCAATAATCATAAAAACCCACCTGTCCTTTAGGGAAGGAAATCTGCCATACTTGCCTGATCTGGTGTACATGTTACTCAAGACCCACAGCATTGTGGTTGACTCTTAAATGCCTGCTGAAATGGTCTAGCAAGCCCCTCAGTTCAAGGACAATCAGGGATGGACAACAAATGCTTCCCTTGCCAGTAACACACACATCCAATGAAAGAATAAAAAAAAACGACATTACGCTTAACAATGGCAACCATTTCATTCAATTGCATAATCCCTTATAAAAACAAGCATTGAAATTCATAGTCCCACTCAAAGAGTCCTTAACCACTTGGTACTGTCAATCAAACTGTGTAATGGCAGACACCCTACTGTGATAATAGATGGTTGTGATATCAGGCATGCGGCACATATCCAGTAATGGAAACCCCAAGGCTTAAGTCAACAGACAAAGTGAAATTGCAAGCAATCATTCTTTTTAACACTCCAGACAGTTTTTTTTTCAAAGAGTTGAAGGGCAGGGGTTTTAAATGCCTTAACAGCTTGACAGCTCCTCTTGACAGTTCACCTTGACACTTTTGACAGCAGTTTTTGACAGCTCCAATAATCTTTACAGTTCCATTGAGTTCGTGCACTTTTTATGCACATTCATGCCTTATTTTAGCGGTACCTGACCTCTCCCAAAGAGCACCTGACCTCCCCAAAGGTGTCCTGGGACCATATCAAAAGGAATACCTTACCTCTCCATAAGGGTACCCTGGCTAACCCTGGCTATCCAAATGAATCCACAAAGTTCAGACCTGTTCCTACCAAGTCTAATCTGTGCATGTCAGATTTCAGACACCTCTGACACCAAAATCACACGAGTGGAGGCAGCTACTGATTTCTATAGGCAGCTGCCTCTGTGAAATGTGCATGCGTGAATCCTGATCCGGGTCCATTCCTGCTCCAGTGAAAATGGTAGGAGCCATGTTCTGCGATGGGACTTATGAATTTGGGCCTTTTCTGCCATTTTCACCATGAAGGAGAGACTCCCCGTTCTCTGTTTTGGCGAAAATCTAGGCTGTTGACTTTCAGGGAGTTAGTTTGCTTAGTTCACCAAGGACTTTTGAACAAATATATAAATGATTCAGTAAGTTCCCTGCTTGAAACAATTATCTACTGGTCTAGCTTTTAATTGTGTAAAACTCTACAAAAGTTGGTCTTTTACAAAAGTATTCTGAAACAAGGATGCTTTTGTTATAAGGATTGAAGCAAGTTGTTTGATATAAGTATATTGCATATTTATCCCTATAGTTTCCTGGGTAAATTAAGGTTAATGAATTCATAAACACCTTACCAAGCATTGCATTTACGAATTTGTTAAAACTACACAGTGACGAAGTTAGCAGGGATGACTTTATCAACTTACCGACAACTGTGAGGTTAACTTGAACTTGTTTGCTTCCTATTTTATTTTCCACAAGTAAATTGTAACAGCCACAATCTTCATGCTTTGTTGAAGAGATGATTAGCTTACTGCTGCAGTCTGTGTTCTCTATTTTTAAGTGATCAGCTTCTTTAATCTGAAATAAGAACAACAGGATGGATAGATTTTTATTTTCAAGTGTACAAAATTTAGCAAAGTGAACTGAGTTTATTGCTTTAATCTTCATTTTGGACAGAATTCCAGAGACCATCACAAGATGTCCACACCATAAGGGCAACTGTTTGAGCACGTGGTGGTGACAGCGTGTTTCACCTGTTGCTAATGCATGTCAGGCAAAACAATCAAGGTTTTTTGAGATGTGTTGCATGAAGGCAAAGCTCTTGAGCAGCAATGTATCCTCAGAAAGTGACTGTCCATTCCTAACATTGAAAATTAGTATTCAATTAATAATCCAATTTAAAGGATTGGGTGATGCAGTGAGTTAAGGTGTTGGTTTTTTTTTGTATCTCTGGTCGCTGGGTTTCATATTCTACTTAACCTGATGATAGCTGTAAGTGAACCGCATGAAATAAGTTTATACTTTCTTAGCCTTAAAAAGTATTCCCTAAAAATTTGTGGTATTATTAAAATCTTATATCACATAGCAACTAAAAAAACATCTTTACAAGTCCAATTATATAAACAAAAAAAAATTAATACAGATTATCAATGCAAAAAGCAAAATTTAAATTGATTTTTGTTTTAAATGCTCACATAAATGCTTGGCATTGACATTTTAATGCTACATTCATTAATTTATTATAGAAGACTACATTGAGTGACCTGCAAATTTGTATCTGAAGAAATAGTTTGTGGAATAGATTCTTTACCCAATACAAAATATAAATTCTGAAGGAAAAGGGCAATTTCAGACTCCTCTTCTCAATGGCAAATCATCTCCACTAACCTCTTATACCTGCCTGTTCCAAGCTCACCTCAAAGCCAAATGTGAGGAAGATTTCATCAGAGATCAAGATCATCTGGGTGGTCACCTGTAGCTGCCACCTTCTCTTCTTCCTGTTGCTTGTGAGCCACTCCCTTATTTCAGTCCTGACCCCATATTACTTTACAAATTCTTTCGGTATCCACCAGCTCTTGCAAGGCTTAACTCTTCCTTGAAAGCAGTCTCCTACTTCCACATCCTTGCCCCATTTAACTCTTTGCCCGAGTGTTTACTGACAGCACAAACGTTTCTATGTTCGTTCCTTAGTGCCTTGGGATATTCTAAAACACTAAACATGATACAAATACAGGCTATTGCTGTTATTAGGGACATCCTGTAGTAGATTACTATAAGGATGTTGCACTGAGAATTTACAGATCATTGAAAACCGGTAACACGAGTTCCATACATAGAGAAAACAAGTGATGATGTAGAAGCTATCATAAGAGGGTATTCCAATTATAATTTTATTCCCAGGACCAGAGAGGCTTAGATGATATAGAATTACCAGTTCTATAAGCAGATGAGTACAATGGGTTTCCCAAGTCCAACTCTGTCTAAACATAAGCACTAAACATTTTTTTGCCTTTAGAGCCATAGGGAGGAACCATCCCTGATTTGCACAAAGTGCGGTCGCAGGCGAGAGAAAAGACACTTTACCCGCCAGCTACAATGGTGGCTTTCGCAATGTAACATCTGCTTCCCGCCTCATTAATTATGCAGCCACAGGAAACACGCCATCCCACTGGTGCAGGCCTTTGATTGGCTCACTATGCCATTACCACGCCATTTCCTTACGCCTGGTGCCATATTTAAACTGCAGCTGCGTGCACAGTTCTCAATGCTTGCTGCCTAGGACTGCTCCAGTGAAGGAATGCTTTTTGGAGGCCCACTGTGATGTCCCCCACCCCTGCTCTGGCCGCAAGAGGTCCAGCAATCTCACCACTCTGGCTTGGGAGGCGGTGACAGTGGTGGTCAGTGCCAAAACTGCATAGATGTGGTTGGCCATCCAGTGCAGAAAGAGGATGAATGATCTCATCCGTGTTGCCAGGGTAAGGCAACATTCCCCATGTCTGGAAGAAGTGGCAGCTGGGGCTCCCACACACGCTGCCGAAGAGCCATTGCGAGTCATCGCTGGTTGGCACCTAGCTAGACCCATGATCTATAGATGCCGTCTTTCATTTCTGCAGATGACCAAGAACCAGTGTCACCAAAGACTGCGCATGTCTAGGGAACTGGTCGGTCACATGTGCCAGCCACTGCAGGATTTGGCACCACGTGGACATGGAGGGCATCCACTGCTAGCGCCTGTGAAAGTGACAGCGGTGCTCAATTTCTACGCCAGTGGCTCCTTTCAGGGCTCCACAGGTGACCTCTGTGGGATATCACAAGCCTCCATCCACAAGTGTATCCATGAGGTCATGGATGCCATCTTTGCGAGGGCACACAACTTAGTGCATTTCGCCCAGCATGGGAAAGCCAGGATGCAAGAGGGACAGGATTTGCCCAGATCTCAGGTTTCCCCCAGGTACAGGGTGCAATCGACTGCACTCACCTGGCGCTCAGATCTCCGTCACTACGTCAACCGCAAGCGATTCCATTTGCTGAATGTGCAGCTGGTGTGCGACCACCACAAACAAACTGAGCACAGTTTCCAGGGATTGTGCACGACTCCTACATTCTCAGTCAGTCACAGATACCTGAGATCTTCCTGGGTCCACAGAGGCTGCAGGGTTGGCTCCTAGGGGACAAGGGCTACCCACAGAGGCCGTGGCTGATGACACATGTGTGGCGGCCTCAGACTGCAGCAGAGTGATGGTATAATGAGGCTCATGCTGCAGCTCGCACTTTGGTGGAGCAGACCATTGGGATGCTGAAGATGCAGTTCCGGTGCCTGGACCGTCTGGTGGAGCCCTGCAATATAGTCCGCAGAGGGTGTCACACATCGTCGTCGTCTGATGTGCCCTTTTCAACCTGGCGCTGCAATGGGGAGAGGAGCTGGCTGAGGGGGAGATGCAGGAGCTGGGGTTCTCTTCCATGAGGAGGACATCGACGGTGATGAGGGTCAGGAGGTCCTCAAAGGCGAAGAGGATGGCGATGAGACCCTCGCACTGGCCAGACGAGGCAGGTGCACTCAGGAGGCCCTCATAGCTGCTAGATTTGTGGAGGATGATGACGACTTGCAGTGAGGAGACACCATAGATCCTCACATTGCATCTATGAATGTTTGACTCCAGTCTGACTTATGGCAGCGCAAGTACCCTCTGTGATAAAGCTCCTGTCATGCAGACGCAGTGGAGGCCCTAATAGTCGCTCAATTGCAGGAGGATGATGATGACATGCATTGAGGACACTCCATAGATCTTCACATAGACTCTGAGAATGTCTGACTGCTGTCTGGCTGAGGGCAGCTTGCTTGAGCTCTGTGATTAGGGTCATATCATAGAGATGCATTAAAATTTAGCAGCATCTGATCCTTTGTCCGCCTTCAGCGTGACCCCTTCAGGAGCACAGCATCAGTGGTACAGATGCTGAAGAGATGGGGGCCATCCCCACCTCAAAGGTGCTGAGAGCCACAGAGAGAACGATGGAACCTGCCCATGACTTTCTGGCAACAATGACAAGCACCATCGAGGTGCAGGCATCAGTAATGTCTCCAGTGAATGTGAGGCCGGACCATCGTTTTGGCCTGAAGGCTGCCCAAAGCACAGGGAAGAGACACCTGCCTTCATCTTGTGCAGAAAGGTTTCACATCTGAGTGACAAGAGCACTGCTCATTAGAACAAGGAGCCATAAGCAATGAGACATTCTTGGGAGTTTATTGGCAATAGTCAACATTATGTACAAGTGATTAACACCCATGCCCAGGTGAGTAACTACATCTTCTTAACTTTCCTAACCCTGCCTCTATGTCTTGGTGCTCTCCCGACATCCACAGCGGAGGTGGAGGCAACCTGCTGACTGCTATGTTGTGTCTGTGATGCCCTTGACAGGTGTCCTCTGGAGAACCGAGACCTAGATGGCCCCGGCCTGCTTTTGGGGACCTGCTGTGTAGCAGTGACACCCTCCTTGAGCTGTGGAGCTGGAGCTGCTGGGGTCACAGGAAGAGGGGATTCGGATGGGCTGGACATTTCCGGAGTCATATGAGTGGATGGCCTCGGAGCATGCACCTCCCCCCCTATGGGTGCCCGAGGGCCTCTGGCTGCCTCCTTGAGGAGAAGGGGTAGCTGGAGTGAGGTTGAGCAGCACCGCACCCCTCTCACGTACACACTGTTAGAGGCCAACATTGGCATCAGCGATGGAATTAAGCCTGCACAGCAGTGCAGGAGCGATGTCCTGTACCAAGGTCACCAAGGCGGCCGCCATCCTACCAGTGTTGACCTTGGTGTGTTGGCATGCCAGGGCACTATCACCTCAGCCTGAAGGTGGATGGACTCTTCCATTGTGCCTTGCAATATGGAGTGCAGCGGACATCCCTTCCTGATGTTCCCTAGCTTGCCTTTGCAGCTCCAGCAACTGTGCCATGACCGAGTCCAGAGGCTCATCATCTGACTCGGATTCAGCAAATTTATTGCCTCCAGCAGTCCTCCGAGTGCCGGGGACCTGGGAAGTCCCTGCCACTGTCTGCTGTGGATCAGACAGTGTGATGCGCTCACCAGATTGTGATCCCGTTACCACCGAGGTCCCACTGAGGTGCGTATCTCTGCACTGGTGGAGGGTGTGGGTGAGCGCTATGATGGGACTTCAGGGAGCGTGCCTCCAGATTACTCTTCAGAGGTTTCTTTGGGGCTTGATTGGAGGTCCTGGGTTGTGGACTCCATCCGTTGTTTCCCAGATGTGCCTGCAAAATCAAGGGGAGATAATTAGTGCATGGCAATGGCCTGTGTAAGAGGACACATTAATCACAGCATGGTTGTCTGATGAATGTTGCACTGCTGGATCCTCACTTGGTAGAGCACCGCTGACCTCACCATCAACACAGGAATGGTCCAGATTGCCAGCAGCTGGATGGCTCTGTTTTCAAAGTCCGTGAGGATCTTGACTTCAGGCATTCCTCCACCAGTAAGCCAAACTCTCCCTTTTATTGTGTGCCAGCTTGTTCTGCATATATAGAGATGGAGAAAGTATAAGCAGGATGCCTGCCAGATCAGATGATAAGTAAGCCTGGCATATGTGGGTGATGAGTGATCCCATGGATGACATGAGGACAACGAAGGTGTGTGTGAGAGAGTGAATGATGATTTCCCTTGAGCTGGCAATGAGTGAGGGCCCTGTGGATGTGTGATGGGTTTGTGAGTGTGTGAGTTGAGAGCGATGAGAAGGTGACTTACCTGGCAGAACAAAGGAGATCATTCATCCTCTTGCAGCACTGGGTGGCTGTCCTTTTTGGCAGGGCATTGGCACTAATCACTGTTGCCACTACCACCCAAGCCTGATTATTGAGGTTGCTGCCTATCCTGCAGCCAGAACAGGGTTACAGGACATCACAGCAGGCCTCCACTATGTTCAAAAGGCCCTCGAGGGATGCGTCATTGAATCTGGGGGCTGCAGTCTTTTTGCCTTTCAGGGCTATGTCTTCTTTGCAAAATGGTCATGGGCTGGAAGCAGTGAGAGGTGTACGTGCGGCTGCACTTTAAATATGGCACCTGGCATGATGAAGGGGCGAGATGATGACATGGCAGGCAAATGAGAGCCCGCACGCCATGGGGATGGCGTGCTTCCTGGAATGCATAATTAATGCAGCTGGTTTGGGGCAATACTGTGTGAAAAGCTGCTATTGCGGTTTGCGGGTAAAATGTTTGACCTGCCTGCTACTGCACTTAGTGCAAATCTGAGATGATTCCGCCCAAGGTTTCTCCAATTTTATATATTTTATTAGAATAGTCACAGGTTCACAGAATCTTTATAGTGCAGAAGGAGACCATTCGGCCCATCAAGCCAGCACTGGCTATCTGAAAGAGCATTCTACCTAGTCCCACTCCCCTGCCTTATCCCTGTAACCTTTCACATCGTTTTGTTTCAGAACACAAGCCAATTCTGTTTTGAATACCTCGATCAAACCTGTCTACATCACCCTCTCAGGAAGTTCATCCCAGACTCGAACCACCTTCTGGGTGAAAAGATTTTTCCTCGCATCACTTTTACTCCTTTTGCCAATTATTTTGAACCTGTGCCCTCTAGCTCGTGACATTCTCTTGAATGAGAACAGATTCTCACTATTTACCCTTTCCATACCCCTCAGGATCTTGAATACCTCTATCAATTCTCCTCTCAACCTTCCTTTCTCCAAGGAAAACAGTCCCAAGCTCTCAAATCTATCATCTTATCTATAGTTCTTTATCGCTGGAATCATTCTTGTGAATCTCCTCTGTACTCTCTCCAATTCCTTCACATCCTTCCTCAAGTATGGCACCCAGAACTGGACGCAGTACTCCACATGAGACATAACTAGTGTCTTATACAAATTCAACATGACCTCCCTCCTTACTCTTGTACACAATGCCCCTATTAATAAAGCCTAAGATTTATTAACTGCTCTCTCAATATGCATGACCATCTTCAATGACTTATGTACTTATACACTGACGTCACTCTGTTCCTGCACCTCCTTTAGAGTTTCTCCCTTTAGTTTATACTGTCTCTCCTCATTCTTCCTGCAAGAATGAATTACTTCACACTTCTTGGCACTGAATTTCATCTGCCGCTTGTCTGCCCAATCCACCAACATGTCAATGTCCTTTTGAAGTTCACAACTATCCTCATCACAGTTGACAATGTTTCCAATCTTCGTATCATCTGCAAATTTTGAAATCGTGCCCTGAACACCACAGTCTAGGTCAATACACGTCAGGAACAGCAAGGGTCCCAACATTGGGGAACTCCACTACAAACCTTCCTCCAATCTGAAAAACAACCTACTCCTCTTTGTATCCTGTCACTCAGCCAATTTGTTATCCAAGTGTCTACTTTCCCTTTCATTCCATGAGCTAAAACTTTGTTCACAAGTCTGTTGTGTGGAACTGTATCAAATGTCTTTTGGAAATCCATTTACGCTACATCAACAGTGTTGCCCTTATCAACCTTCCCTGTTACCTCCACATAAAAACCCTAGCAGGTTAGTTAAACATGATTATCCCTTAATGAATCCATGCTGGTTTTCCTTAATTATCCAGCACTTGTCTAAGTGACTATTGATTTTCTCCCAAACTACAGTTTCCAGGAGTTTCCATACTGTAGTTGCCAGCTTTATCCTTGCACCTCTTTTTGAATAAGGGCTAAATTCACAATTCTCCAGTACTCTGGCACCACCCTTGCGTCTGAGGATATTGGAAGATTATCACTAGTGCTTCTGCAATTTCCGCTCACTTCCCTCAGTAGCCTTCGATGCATCTCATCCTGTCCTGGTATCTTATCTATTTTAAGTAAAGATAGCTTTTTTAACACCTCTTCCTTCTCAATTGTAAAATTAGTTATCAATGTGTGCTAATTTCTTCCTTCTAGAGTTAACTTAGCAGTTACGCTGTTTCTTACAGAAAATGTAAATATTAAACAAAAGGATGAGACATTACCTGTTTTCTAAACTTTAGCCATGTACAACTGAGAGGTTGGGTTCCAGCGAGCTTACAAAATAGTTCCACAGATTCTCCAGCACGCACTTTCATGCTTCCAGGACACTGAAGTATCTGAGGTGGAATAGCTGTTGAAAATGAATATCATATGGAAAGATAAGGAAAAGTTGGTTGATCACTATCTCTAACTTCATGATCATATATTTGGGGAAATATTATGTGTTAATAAAACTGGACAAGTTATAAAACACCTGTGATTATATTTTGGTCCTTAATGTATGGTTCTGAGCAGTAATAACTGTGTTGTGGTTCAACCTTCCAGTTGGGTGATTTACTCACTCAAAATAAAACTGTGATTCTCAGAAAAATTATTTACAATTATGATGAAAAAGTTTCAGAACAGTTTTGTTCGAAACTCTTGAGCAACAGAACCAGGAAATGCTTAGTGACCAAATCTGGCAGTTTGTTCCAGATTAGTGTGCCTGATCTATTTATTAAACAATAAGGTCTCATAATATTTCAAGTGGAGAAACCAGTATCACCATCTTTACTGGTTTGTTAACCTGAAGATGTGTAAGTTGCCTTTGAATATTTTACTGACACTAGCTGTTTTTGTTGTTGTTGTTTCCTTTAATCTATTAAAATAAAATGCAGCATTTGCTTTTTTGTCAAAATATAGCTGACATCCTGTGACATTGCAAGCGATAAAATAAACAATGCTATTTAGGCACAGCTTTATGTGCTGCCAAGGCAATGTTAAATATCAAATTTATTCTGCAAGACTGCATATCTTTTATGAAAAACAGATATTAAAAAATGACTTAGCAAACGTGTTTGAGTATTTTGTAACAAAATAAATCATCATAATATGATAATAGAATATATTTAACAGCCTCCTCTTAATATATTATTTACTACACTTACATTATGACATATTCCTTCATAATCTCTCATGCCCTGATGATAGCTCCTTCAAACCTTTGCTCAGTAGAGTTACAAGTTTTTGATTTTCTCTGCTAGATTGTGAATAGTAGATATTTCACGTAACCTTTTAGTACACTAGGATTTTGAGTAACATTATACCTGAGAAAAAATAAATCACAGTGTATAGGTAGAGTAACTGGATTAACAATCCAGAGGCCCAGACTAGTATGCAAGAGGACATGAGCTCAAATCCAACTATAGCAGTTTGACAATTTGAATTCTGTTTTTAAGAAATCTGAAAATAAAAAACTGGTACCACTATAAGTGGCAATGAAGCAGTTGGATTGTTGTAAAGACCGAATGGTTCATTAATTTCCATACCTAGTGTGGTCTATATGTGACATCAATGTGGTTACATGCCCTTTAAAGTGACCTAGCAAGCCACCCAGTTGTATCAAGCTGCTTTCAAGAAGAAGGACCACCAACACTTACTCAGGAAAACACAGACTGGTAATAAAACCAGCCTTGCCAGTAATGTCAATATTCCAAGAATTTAAAAAAACAAAAATGCCAAAAAAACAAAAGCAATCCTCAAAGAGCTAAGTTATGCATTTCTTTTTTTCATTTTCTCCTACAAAACTTTGAGTACATCTGAAAAACATTGACTTCACTGAACCTCACCAGCTCTGACAAAGCATTTTTCTCCAAACTTTTAACTTGTCTTCTCTTTTTCAGATACTGACTAATATGCTACACATTTCCAATTTTAACTCAAATTTCCAGTAGTTGCAGCTTTTTCCTGTTTGGTTAATTTCAGTAACCTGTTCCTTTTGCTCTACTGTTCATTAAATTCATTAACTATAAAAAAGATTTAATTACTGCATGACTGACCCACATACCTGTGTTAAAACATCTTAATTTAGTCTCAGTAAGTTTACTTTTGAACTTGCTGGCTTCATTCCCTCAAGTTCAAAAGCTCATGCTAGATTTAATAAACAAATACCCCAGAGGGTCCCGGCTAACTATACGAGCATTTTTTGTTGATCTGATAACTAAAGTAGGAAATAGTTGGTGAAATTTAAGTTTCTTGTTTGATCAATTGTAAATTATTCACCAGCTGGGATACGTTAAGGTCAATTTTCCACAACAATTACAAACAAGTGAAAAGTAAGAAACTGGTTCTGCATTAGGGGCTCGTGTTATTGGAGTTCCTTTACTTATAAGGTTGAAGACCCTGCCAAGGGGAGGGAAATGTTAGCAGAAGTTTTGCAATGACACAGTTTGCAAAAAACTAGATTCCACTGTCCTGAGAATGAACCAAATATTACATGTCAGTTTGAAAAAACAATAGAAGGAAAGTTGAACTTACTTTCTTGTTAAGAAGCATCTTACCTGGTTTGGGAGGAGTTTTGGGAGTTGGTTTCTTTTTTATGGTGGCCTCAACTGAAAAAAATGAAAAAGTACAAACTGAATACAACCCTTTTCAAATAAATTGAATGACTGTTTAATGATTATCCAACATTTAGATGTTAATCTAATATCTTTCCGCACTCTGTGATCAAAAGTACAAATATAAACAATTCAAGTGGTGTTTTGGGTTCTATTCCTGATTACATTTAAAAGATCCAGGGACATTATTAGGGAGGACTTGCCATCTAAAAGACCAGTGTTAAAGGTCTCATAGAACTATATTTGAAGCATAGTTCAGACTTTCAGGCCAGGATTTTACAGCCCTGCCACGCTGTGTCTCCCCCTGGCAGATGCAGCGAGCCAATAAAATCTCCGTTCAGTTCGGCAGGACCATAATATCCCGCCAGGTGGGAGGGGCCGTAAAATCCTGGCCCTAGATTCTTGTTTATGTAACAAAAACTGGTTCCATCCAAATTTATTTATATTAAAAACAAGTGAACACAGGGTGCACAAGGAGGAATTAAAATAGTGCCCTTTTCAGAGTTCAGTCAGTGACTGACTTAACACCGCAGTAAGAACACTGCCATCATCAACTTCTCCCTTCAAGTGATCAATTCAAAAGCATTAGCATTTTTAAAGATTTTCATTGTCATCCTGTTTCTGTAACTTTTTTAACCAAAGGTACTGAGAAATATGGAGCAAAGGTGGAGTTAAGATAGAGTTAAGTTACAGATCAGCCATGATCCCATTGGGTGCTGGAAAAGACTAGAAGGGCTAATTGACCTATGTCTGGTCTTATATTTCTATCTTCTTGAATTGGAAACATTTCACTCAGATTAGTTTATCGCAAAATATTGCAAAAAGCTCTATGAATTTTAAAATCCAGCACTTTTAGACAATTACGTCAAACAGGTCCATACTTCAACTGTGGCAAAACCAGTGTCTACAGCTGTCATTCCAAGTGACACAAACTAAGAACAAACCTAGAATTCTAAAACTAGGTATCCATGAACAGCAGCGAAATTGCCTACTACCACAACCTGTAACAGGCCTTAGACTGAAGGTGGAAGACACAAGTATTAATGGTGGGGAATGCAAAATATTTTGGAATTCCCTGCCATTGTGGGACCACCACAGGTACAGCAGTCCAGGGAAAGTGCCCATCAGCATCTCCTAATGCTTCCCAATTTCAGGAAACAAAAGAAAGACAGAAAAGGCCAGCTGAGGTGCCATGTGATTTCTGATCAAAATTAATGGCTTGACTAGCACTTCAGCTGGCCCATTTCTTACATGGAGTGCTGGAGGATGTCAAATGCCATGTCTTTGGTTTCCTGGTGAACTGAAATAAATATAGCTCCAGTACTTTCCTTCAAAAGCTTACAACACAGAAGGAGGCTATTCAGCCTGTTGTGCTTAGCCCCACACCCCCACTTTTTGCCCATAACCATGTAAATTCCTCAACCTCAAGTACCTTTTGAACTTCCTTTTAAAAATATTTATAGAATCAATTTCCACCTTCCACCTTTCAGGTTGAGCATTCTAGTTAACTGACAACTCTCTGAGCGAAATAAAGTTCTCTTCATCTAGATCTTTTGCCAATGATTTTAAATCTATTACCTCTTTTGATCCATTAGCCGGCTGAAATAGTTTTTCTTCATCACTCATCACCTTGAAAAGCTCCACTGGATGACCTATCCTTCTCTGTTCCAAAGAGTATAATCCTAACTTTTCCCACCTCTCCTCATTCTAGAATGGAAGTCAGATGCAGAATGCAAAATTCCCTTCTCTAAGGTTAGTAATTACAAATGCCAGAGACTTGTTCGTCATTAAAATGAGATTAGCCATTATTTTTCTATTACGAGATAGATGAAATATATTGTAAAATTCATCCAGTTTGTTCACATTTAGAAGTAAAATAAACCTATAATGTCTCTTATCTAACGACAGTAGTTATTATTCCAAGAATTTCCTTTTGATGCTATCCAATTCACTATTGTTGCAGATATTGAGTAGAACTGGTAAAGTAATCAACCTTACTCTTTTGAGATGGAATCTATAATTATCAATTTACCCATACGTGAATATTAGAGCTAGAATGCACACCCTGAATAAAATTCAAGATTTAGGCATGTACTCGCAAAGATTGTGTCTTCTTCGTGGGCCTGTACTGGGTATTAAACTGAAAGTTTTTGAATATTGATGAAAAGAATCCAACACTAGGCCTCAATCTATGATCTCTCTTACAAGAGCAAAATCTGGCACGTTCCTTTCTGATTGCCCCATGAGTCTTCATAGTTCATGTACAGGCAATGTGCTAACTGAAAGACCTACCTTAAGAGCCGCTACTGTCAATTAGATTCTTTAATGGTTTAGAGTTTACTAGGGTTTCCCTTCTTGAGAGCAGTAACTACAGTTGCACACTGGAATACTAAGGCTATGTTTTCCTCAAAGAGAATCCTAATTACCAGCCCACAAGGGCAGTTTCAGGATACGTCTGTGGTTTCAAGCACTATTGACCAAGTCCATTGCTGTTCTTCTACACTCTCCAACATGTTTTAGGAATTCAACATGAATACTGACCATGTTTCTTTGCACGTTATGGACAATGTGGACCCCAATTCCTCTTGAAAAATTTGTTAATTAAGGCCCTCTACCTCTGTTGGACATCGTACCAGTTTTTGCAAGATCCATGCAGTTTGGACAGATGTTCAATATGGTGCTCACTTCAGACCTCAAGGATGTCCTTAAAGGTTTGCTATGAACCCAGGTACAAATGTTTATAATTATAAGTTATTTATATATGTTGGATTAACAAGGTAACCAAACTTTCATTTGAATGCAGACATACAAATCTAAAAGCCTGATTGATGTGTCAGCTCTTGGGAGGCTTTTTGTAATAATCATTGCCCTCTTGAATGAGTTAACAAGATTTCAACATGCTATATTGTGGGCAGGCATAAACTAGAATTTCTGAGAGAACAGTGTAACATTACTAAAAAGAACTGAACCAAGATTAACTCATGATGTCATTTAGATATTTAATGCCCTTTTCACAAATGGCCTAAAATATTCTTGCTGCGTTTTTCTGCATATCTCTTTTGAAGAAAAATGGATCATTTGAAATTTTGCAGATTAGGAAAAGCTTTGTGAATAGGGCCTCAATTGTGACATCATCATAAAGTGGCCAAATGAAAATGAGGTTAAACATCTGGCAGAAGGTGAAAACTGAAGGCTTGTTTCTGATGTTAAAGTTGAAGTTAAGCACACTTACTGCTTTGCTTGCATTACATTATTTGTCTCAATTAAAATATTTAATTGAAAGTTCATCTTCCATTCTAAGTGTCCATGTCTTTAGGCAATATAACAACTTTGGAATATTTTACTGAACTAAAGTCTGCTGTTTCCTCACATTTTGTGGGGGCATGTAAAGGTTAAAACGACAACTTGAGAGATGTCCTTTTTTGGTAATATTGAAAATAGCTATAAATATCTGTCAAGGAAATAGTTGAATTCACAGGTTGTTAAGCTCTCATCATAAATGATTACTGTCCGAGGTCACTGACAATTCATGGCAATCACTTTATGGCCGTTTTCACAACAACTCTTCATTTTATACCTGTAATCTAAACTCCAGTTTGAAATATAGGAACATTTGGTATATTCCAAGTATGGAATAATTTCCATTAAAAACAAGAAGTGACAAAATTATACCATGAAATTACAGTCTTTTAAAATTTTGGAGTAAATATGCATTTCAATGAGAAAAATCTGATTTAGTATGGCACCACAGCTACGGGTGGAATCATCCCAGATTTGCACTAAGTGCGGTAGCAGACATGAAAAATGAAATTTTACCTGCCGGCCACAATGGCTGCTTTTCGCGCTGTATTGTCCAATTCCCGCCTTATTAATTATGCAGCCATAGGAAACACTCTGTCTCACTGGCAGGCGGCCTCTGAATTGTCCACCACACTGTTTCCTCACCCTGGTTGCCATATCCAAACTTCAGCCACGCACAATGCTAGGAAGCCCAGGGCTGCTCCAGTGAAAGCCAAGAAGAGTTCAGTGACCTGTCACTGGAATGCCTTTGGAGTCCTGCTGTGATGTCCTCCACCCCCAGGCCTGGCCGCAGGAGGTCCAGCAATCTCACCACTCCAGCTTGGAAGGTGGTGGCAGTGGTTGTCAATGCCAGCACTGCACAGAAGAGGTTGGCCATACAGTGCAGAAAGAGGATGAATGATCTCATCCAAGCCATAGGGTAAGGCAACATCTCATCACTCTAAACTCACACACTCACAAACCCATCACACATTCACTGGCATCTCACTCACTGCCAGCTCAAAGGACATCACCACGCAATCTCACACACACACCCTCACATCTCCATTTGGCCTCATCTCCTCTGGAGACTGCCTCCTCAGCCCTCACCACCTCGAGGCCACTTGCACAGATCAACATGTGTCCACACATACCCACTGGAATGCCCCTGCTTCCCCAATACAGCCCTCACCCTACAGCCTCTTCTCTTGCCTGAGGCCACTTCTCCCCCTTCCCCAAGCAAGTCTTAGCACTGTAGCTGTTGAAAAGCCATCCCCGTCTTAAGGTAGGTAGACACCTGCTCATGAGCCCCACAAAAAGTAATGTGGTGCTGCCTGTAAAGCCTGGTGCTAATGACCACGAGCGCTGCCCAAAGCAAGGTAGGCAAAAAAACCTCGAAGTCCCAAGTGAAATGCAGCTCGCCAGGTGCACGCCGCTTATGTACAGTTGTGAAACACATCGGGGTGCAATCACACTGATGTGCCCAGATGATCCAGCGTGGATTCCAGTGAGCAGGGCTTATAATGAGATGCTAAAGTGTTGAAATTAGGTTCCTGTTGTGCGGCAGCAGGAAATGTGCCCGCCATTGATGGGTGGAGCAGACAATCGCAAATTGGTTTCACGACAGCGTAAAACGGTTTTTGGCCTTCTCGCCATACTGTCCGCTCACACCCGCCATGATGCCTTCTTTACTTGAGTTGGTCTTAGTCAAGTGGAATGCCTGAAGTGGCGGCTGCAGCTAAGGGTGGTGTGTCCTGCAAGGTGTCGAAGCAGTAGCTGACTAAAGTCACCAAGAAGCCGCCCAAGAGGCGGAGGAAAACTTGCAAGCAGAGCTATTCCATTTACGTATACAGGGTGCTGACCCAGGTCCACCCTTCCACCAGGATCTCATCTGAGGCCATGAGTGTTATGAATTCCTTCCTTGTCGACATTTTCAATCGCATCGCCTCCAAAGCTTCGCACCTCATTCACTACAACAAGCGCCACACCATCTCGGTCAGGGAGATCCAGAGCGCCATCCGCCTCATGCTACCAGGGGAATTGGCCAAACACGCCATCTCCAAAGGCATCAAAGCAGTCACCAAATACACCAACTCAGTTTAGGTCGATCATTCTAAAGATTGTGACGCCTGCCTCCAATGGGATCCGACAATTCCACCCTATGTCCTTCGTTTCAAACACTAAGGGATTTGGGGTAGATTTTGGTTTGAGTTCCTTTTTGGCACTGCACAACTATCGCTGGTCATATATCCACAATGAGGAAATAAATGGGGGCATCTGCCTCTCTGACAGTGGCCCTTAGATAAGTCCTGGAGTGGGAAGTGGCGATGAGTGTGACTCTTGTGGAGTCAGAGAAACAGTCTATATAGTTAATCTGTCTGGGCCATGTTGTAGGAAGCCTCCAGAGTGATCAAGGCAGTTGCAATTTTGCTTCAAAATACCGATGTTATGTTCTATGACAGATGTGGTCCCATTGCTCCCATGTCGTTCTGGGGCACCATGAGCCTTAGTGTGGAGGGAGTGCCCCTTAGTTCCAAGCAGCCACTCTCTGGTGTTTCAAACTGGGTAGAAAATTGGGGTAATGGATGTGTCGCAGAAGAATGCCATCATGCCAGGTGCCACAGAATTTGGTGCAGACTTGCATTATCCTTCTGCCAACATTTTCCTACCCCAGCCATTTTGTACTCTTTGACCTTCCCACTTACCTGCCACTGCCCAAGGATTGACTCCCTCATCGATAAGCCTGCAGCCTCCCACTCTGTGTCTCCCTTGGTATTCTCTGAAAGGCTCATCATGGCACTCAGTGCAGCCTCCTCTTGAGCAGTAACCACAACTGTCTCTTTTTACTCGCCCAATGCACCTGCTGGGGGATAATCTTGCTGATCTTCCTATCTAACTTGCTGATCTTGTGAACTCTGTGAGTGGTCCAGCTATCAACTCCCTCCTCACATCTCTCTCCAGGACGTCAGTTCACTTGTGAACAAGGGCCTTGCCATCTGTGAACTTATCGCGGATGATAGCATCGACATCCTGGCCTTGTTGGTAACTTGGCTGAAGAGTGATGACACCTTTCCCCTACATGAAGCCTCCTCTGTTTGACTATACCTTTCACCCAATGGCCTCAATCAGACAGTCAAAGTGGCAGAGCGGCTCTAATAACCAACTCACATCTTGACCTGAACCGGTACTCCTCTGGAATTTTCTCCTCTATTGAGTTTCTCACCTTGTTCCACCCCTCTCACCTCTCATTTAAAATCCTTGTTCTCTACCACCCATCAGTACCATGTCAATTTTCTCAGCAAATTATCTTCACTGCTTTCCGCCCTCAGCCTTTGCATGAAGCAACTTCTCATCCAAGATGATTTCAAGCTCAACTTAATTCATCATATTCTCTCCTTTCTGAGTTCATGGCCCTCTTCTCCTGCCTCCATGTCTGCTTCCATGTAAACTCCCCCAAACATATTGCTGTTTCACAGGGCCTTGCTACTCCCATAATGCCAGTCACAAGTAAGGCCATCCCTGATCACTTCCTCATATTGGTCTCCGCCCAGATCACAATATCCCTTCCAAGCCCCGCTTCCTCTGTGCCTGCCCTTCAGGAAAATCTCTCCCAAATCACTGAGAGCTGCCTCTCAAAATCTCAACTGTCTAGCCTTTGGCCCTCTATTTAACACACCATTCCTGCAGCTATCTACCTGTTCAACCACACCCTCATCTCCACCTTTGATTCCCTAGCCCCATTAAAACTATGGCCTGAAATTTTGCTCCTGGATGGGGAGCACAGAGTGGGGACAACTCCCAGCTCTACAAGCCCAACCCAGGAAAAAGTGGCCGGGGTGGTCAGATTTTTGTTCCACGGGGGCCAGGTAAAATGGAAGTTGGGCCTGCCACCCCTTGAAACAGTTCAGAAGCAATACAGCCGCTGCGGAGGCAGGCTGGGTTAAAAGAACTGTTTCAATGTTCTGGCACTGGTAGTTTCCTTTGACAGTTCAAATGAGCTTGATAGTTCCAGTGAGTTTATCCACATTTATTGCACAATCATTTCTACTTTAACAATCCCAAAGGGCACCTGATCTCTCCCAACAGGCATCTGACCTCTCCCAATGGGCATCTGATCTCTCCCAAAGGTGTCTTGCAATCATATCCAAAACGGTACCTTACATCTCCAAAAGGGTTCCCTACCTCTCCAAAGATCTCTGTTAAGCTTAGACCTTCTCCTATCAGGCCTAATGTGCACATGTCATATTTCCCACTCTCTCATTGTTAAAATTAGATCAGACTGAAGGCATCTACACTTTACCATGTGCAGCTGCCTTTGTGAACCACAGATGTGCAAAGTTTGACCTGCCCCCCACCATCCTGCAAAAAACGATGGGGCCAGGTTTGGGGACGGGACTTCCTGATTCAGTTTCAGCCTTTGCAATTGACCAACAGGTTTGAGGTTCTTTCATCTTGTTTGGATGACAGTAGGAGCTGCAGGGTGAATGAGCTGACTGACCATGACACTGTGGCACCAAAAGCCCTTCAACTGGGGGAAGCATGAAGGAACATAGTGTAGTGGGGGACAGTATATGGAGGGGGATTGACACTGTTCTCTGCAGCAAAGAGTTGGAGTCCACATGGCTGTGTTGCCTGTTGGGTGCCAGGGTTCAGGACATCTGCTCAGGGCTGGAGAGGAACTTGCAGTGGGAAGGAGAGAATTCAGTAGTCGTGGTCCATGTAGTTTCCTGCTTTCTGTCTCCCTCCCTTTTTGAATAAATGACATAAGCAGGACAAGGAAAGAAGTTCTTAAAGTCAGTATGAGGAACCAGGCACAAAATTAAGAAGCACAGCCTCAAAGGTAATAATATCTGGATTATTACCTGAGCCACATGCAAATTGGCATAGGGGAAGTAAGATTAGAGAAATTAATGCATGACTGGTGTGGTAGAAGTGGGTTCCAGTTTGTATGGTAATGGCACCAGTATTAGTGAAAGTGGGATCTGTACCATTGGGATAGCCTATACCTGAACTGTGCTGGAACCAGTGTACTAGCAAGCTGCATAAGTAGGGAATAGAGAGGGTTTTAAACTAAATAATGGGGGTAAGGAATCAAATTTAGGAAGGTGTGGTAAATCAAAGAATAGAGACAAGGCAACAGAGGAGAGTATTAATATGGGAAATGATAAACAGACCTTGACAGGAAAGGATAGAGAGTACACATCACCAGGTAAGGCTGGAAGTTACAAAAATAATAAAAGGACAAAACTAAAGGCTTTGTATCTGAATGCACATAGCATTTATTGCAAAAATTATAGGCCAGAAATTTCCCCCAATCGGGGAGGCTGTGTGGGGGCAGGCGTGAACCTGAGTGGTTCCCTGCACTCTTTCGCGCGCATGCAGAGATCTCCCTGAGGCATGGAGGTAATTCAGGGAGATTTGTTTCAGTTTTAAACTTTAAAGTAGAGGATTTTAAGACTTTTAAAACATGTCCCTTCATGTAACACTATCACATGAGCTGGGAGATGTCAAAGAATAAATGTATAAATTTTTATTAGATTTTAAAACAGTTCATGAAACCTCATCCCGCCGTGAAGGCTGCCTGGGCTCTTCACCTGCCTGCCAGCCTTATGGTTGGATGGGCAGCTCATTAAATTGAGTTAATTAGTATTTAACAGGCCTTAATAGGCCTTTGACAGTTCAGCGGGCGCATAGCTGACTTGGGATGCACGCCCAACGTCACTCATCATTTTACGTGTTAGTGAGCGGGTCCTGCCCCCCACTCGCCAACTGGAAAATGCTGCCCATGAACAGAGAGCCAAAATAGAAATAAGTAAATACAATCTGATAGCCATCACAGAGCCATGGCTGCAGGATGACATAGATTGGGACCTGAATATTGAAGGGTACATGACATTTAGGAAGGACTGGAAGCGAGGAAAAAGTGGAGGGGTGGCTCTGTCAATTACTGATGGTATTAACACATTAGAGAGGAATGACCTAAATTCAAGAAACTAGGATGTAGAAGCAGTTTGGGTAGAGATGAGAAATGATAAAGGCAAGAAGTCACTTGTGGGAGTGGTGTACAGACCTCCTAACAGTAACCACACTGTAGGGCAGAGTATAAGGGAAGAAATAATGTAAGCTTGTCAGAAAGATACAGCTATAATCATCAATGATTTTATCTAAATATAGGCTGGAAAAATCAGATGCGCAAAGGTAGCCTAGATGAGGAAGTCATTGGCAATGGTTTCTTAGAACAGCACATTCTGGAGTCAACTAGGGAGCAGGCTATATTCAATCTGGTATTGTGCAATGAGATAGGATTAATTAATGACCTCATAGTGAAGTCACCCCTAGGAAGCAGCAATCACAATATGATTGATTTTACATCCAGTTTGAGGGAGAGAAGGGTGTGTCCAAGGCTAGAATTTTAAACTTAAATGAGGGCAATTATGAGGACTGAAAGCAGAGCTAGCAAATTAGGTTAAGGGATAGGTCCATAAAGATGCTGTGACAGACATTTAAAGGGATATTTCAGAATATACCGAATAGATACATTCCAAAGAGAAAGAAAAAATCCAAGGGGAGGACCCACGATCTGTGGCCAACTAAAAAAGCTATAGACAGTGTCAAACTTAAGGAAAAAGCATATAATTGTGCAAAGATGGGTGGCAGGTCTGAAGAGTGGACAGAATATAAAGAATTGCAAAGAATAACAAAGATTAATAGGGAGGGAAAATTAGAGTAGAGAGAAAGCTAGCTAGAAATATAAAGATAGATAGTAAGACCTTCTATAGGTATTTAAATTTAAAAAAAGAGTTAATAATGTCTTGTTGATGGTGATGAGATGGTGGAAGGGGAGCCTCAAGGTGTCGTGGCCAAGAGCCATCTTCTGGCCTCGGCGCCGCACCTAGTTGCGCCTCCTTGCCATGGGCACTAAGACCCGCGTGTTATTCAAAGTGATGGACGCCGAATGTGTCCAAGGTGGCCGTTGGGGGAGGGGGTTGGGATCAGCTGCACTATCTTCTGGTGACTGATCACCAGTGCTGTCGACAGGAGCCGCTGGAGGCTTCAGATGGGCCACTGTGGTTGGGGTGCGGTGTGCACGTGCAGAGTTCATGAGCAATCAGCCCCAATAAATGGTCTTCTCTGTTCTGCAGGCAAAAACAGAGCACAATAGCCGGGAGCATTTGCGGACTGGTGGTGGGCACGCCGTGCTGCAGCACCTCACCAACTCTGAAGAACAGGCCATGGAGCTGGGGAGAAGGCAGGTGGCCAGCAAGTGTCGGCGAGGCTGGGGTACAGCAGCCAGTTATTTGAGGGCCACAGTCCCATCCGCTCTATCTCCCCACCATCCAAAGCACTGATGTTTGCTGTAATCGTTAATGCAGCAACACTGCTCATTCACAGACTGATACAGTCAGGCGTGTGGGTGATACACAAAAGGTCCCTCGGCCCTTTGAGGATGCGCATCTCTAGCACCTTCCAAAGTCGCCTTATCCCATTTGTGACCACTATCCCCATGGCCTAACATGCCATGGCATCACTGCTGCACATCCAAAGATTTACTGCATCTTAGGAGGGTTTGTACCTCCACCACCCTTTCAGGCACTGAGTCCCACATTACTCTGTCCAAAAGGTCCTCAGCACCTCACCTGTCAACCTCATGGCACTCAACTTAAATAAATGCCACCATGTTAGTCATCCCTGTGCCAAGGGGAAATGTGGCCTTCTGTCCACTCGTTCTATGCCCCTCATACGGTCTGAAGGTCAATATTGTGTCCTGTCAATTTCCTGTTCTCCATGCCAAATGTCGCAAGTGTTTGCAATGTTTCCTCATAACTCCAACTCTCCAGGACAGCAAGCATCCAGGTCAGGAACCTTTGCACTCTCCTCACTCCAATGCCATCCCTCCCATGAAGCGCAGGTCACAACTGAACACAGAAGTGTAGCTGTGGCCTCGACAGCGTTTTCTGTGCTTGCAACATGACCTTCCTTTTCCTACATTCTATTCCTCGGCTAATAAAGACAAGTCTGGCTTTTACCTTGTTAAACACCTTATGTTCCTGTTCTGCTTCCTTAACGGGTCTGCTCAGCAAGGTCCCTGTAATCGAACTGACTTTCCACAATCCCACCATTTCCCCTGTATTCCCGTACCTTGTTTGTCTTGCCCAAGTGCATCACCTCACACTTATCCACATAACATTCCATGTGGCATTCCTTAAGCCATCTGACCAGCCTGTCTGTATCCGCATGTAATGTTTGGGCCTCCTCTTGACTATTTACTACCCCACCAATGCTGGTGTCCTTAGGTTCTTGAAGGTTGAGCGCATTATGAGCCTGGGGTGGGGGGAGGGATGAAAGGTGTTACTGACTGAACGCTAACTGATGCACTGTCCTTGTTGTTAATTTCAGCATCACTACCGCATGGCCACCCCCAACACATCCAAAGCCCCCCTCCACACCTGAGGGGCATCACTTGCAACTTGTGCCACATCATTTCAGCGAGCCAGGCACCAGGGCAGCGGCTACTACATCGGTGGGGATTATAACATCGGCTGGTGTACCTGGGCACAGTGGAGGGGGTACTTCACAATCACTGGAGGAGAAGGCACGGACAGAAAGTGCTGATGGTGCCAGCAGCCGGAGGACTGCAGAGGACCAGGCACATGCTGAGTCTGGCAGTGATGATATGCCTCTGGAGATGTCAGCCATACAGCAGCTTCAGGACATGCGGCAGGGTGCGCGGGAGCATCTGGCAGGGTTGCATGAGGGTGTGCTTCACTTGGTGTCTGTGGTGGAGGAGTCCAGGCAGAGTGCGCGTGAAGGCATGAACCTCAGGGCAGAGCTTCAGGCTTCCTCCATTGAGAGATTGGCGACTCTCATGGAGCAGGGCTTCCAGCAGATTGAGAATCTTCTGATTGGGTTACACTCTGACCTGCAAACCCTCACAGCACTAATGGCCAGAGGTGGTCATTGGCAATGTGGGAGATGTTCTGGACACCAAGTGTCGCTGCTCGGTGCCCATCCATCCGCAGTGAGCAGGGAGGTCCAATGTGACCTCATGTCGGCGCAGCAGCTGCCTGTCATCGCTGCGAGCTCCTCTCAGGGTGCTCCGGATGAGGGCAGCAGCTCCTCCGCCCCTCTCCCAGTGACCGTTGCATCCATTGAGGCTGGGACAACTGGGGAGGTGCCAGTTCTGGAACTGGCCACTCCCTTCCAGGCGGGGCCAGCACAGGCTCCACAGGCCAGAAGACGGCCGCCAAGATCATCGAGGCCAACCGGACAACAGAATCAGCAGGCTGTCTCACAAGCCACTCTGAGCAATGGGGTGGCACCAAGATGTAGCACCCGCAAATGTAAGCATAAGGCACATTACGCAGTCCCTGGAATGTCATTGGTGATTTTGTGTTGGCCTGAGATTAGGGAATATTTGATTCTCAATGTCAGAGTGCCGTTTGTTAATTATTTTGGCGGCAATAAAGTCCATGTTTGTGACCATGGCTGAGGGTGTTTCCTCTGTGCTGCATTTGTCTGTTTCACAGACATATCATGAGTGTTTGAGTGGACATTGATGTTTCTGCACTAAGCCCTTAGTTGCAGCTGATGAGTTGGAAGATGTAGCACCTAAGTGCCACGTGTGGAAGCGCCAGGCAATGCTGGTCCTGCAGAACCATGTGCGTGGAGCTCGCTGAAGGTTCATTGCATTAAAGTGTTCCGGTTGTCCCTGCCTCCTTGGTGTAGTAGCGGGTCGGCGTGCTGCCCCTCATCATTGCCCTGTGCTTCCTCACCCTCTGAGCCACTGCTGGATTCATCATGTGCAGCCTCATCCACTGCGTCAAGGTCTTCATTGTCAAATGCATCCCCCCTTTCCAGCGCAAGATTGTGCAAAGCACAGCAGAATACCACTACCACAGAGACGCGATCTGGGGGGTACTGGAGAGCGTCCCCTGAGCGGTCCAGGCAACGGAAGCGCATCTTGAGAAGACCGATGGCTCTCTCCACCACAGCCCTTGTGGAGCCGTGGCTCCTATTGTAGCGCCGCTCAGCTTCTGTTCTTGGATGGCGGAGAGGCGTCATGAGCCATCTTCTGAAGGAATAGCCTTTGTCACCCAGCAGCCATCAATCCAGCCAAGCCAAAGCACTGAAGAGCCCCGGTACCTGGGAGTGTCTGAGGATGTAGGTGTCATGGGAGTTGCCTGGGTACCTTGCACAAACTTGAAGAATCAGCATCCTGTGGTCACACACTATCTGCACGTTCATGGAGTGGAAGCCCTTCCTGTTGACGAAGGCACCGGGCTCACCTGCTGGCGCCTTGATGGCCACATGTGTGCAGACTATAGCATCCTGGACACGAGGGAAGCCAGCAATGAGCACAAAGCTTCTGACTCGCTGTGTCTGGCTTGCCTGGTCCCAGCGGAAGTGGATGAAGGTCAATGCATATCTGAATAGAGCGTCTGTAACCTGCTTGCCACAAGTGTGGACAGCTGATTGGGAGATACCGCAAAGATCACCCACCGAACCCTGGAAGGAGCCATATGCATAGAAGTGGAGGGCAATTGTGACCTTCAGAGCCGCTGGCATGGGGTGATCACCCAGACAGTTAGGGGAGATCTCAGGGCCAATCATCTGACAGATGTAGTTGACTGTCCCTCTTGACAGTCAGAACCTCCTTCTGCACAGCACCTCAGTCATATTGAGGTAGCTGCTTCGCCGCCTGTATACCCTGGCAGCAGGATATTGGTGTCTTCTGTGGCCCCTTCCACCTTGGACAATCTCTTGGCCCTACGCCTCTTGTGCCTGCGCCTGGCCTCCCAAAGGTGGCTCCCCTGGAGGCTGATTGTCCACTCCTGGCCTCCTCCTTATTCTAGCCCTCCCTTCCTCCTCAGAGGAGCTGCCTCCAGTGGAGATGTCAGAACCCATACCCCCCAAGCTAAATGAAGGCCTCTGGAAAGCTGCAGGCCCGATAAAGATTACTGTCTGCAGACTGCTGAGCTGAAGCATCAAAGTACAGAGAAAGCTGTTGGAAATTGATCTGAACTGCTAACAATCACACAGGCAAGTTTAAAACACTTCCTGCAATAAATACTTCACATAAAACATTAACAACTGCTCTGAGCCCACATATCCTGCCCATGGATGAAGCTTGTTAAAAAGTCACTTACCCACCTGCCCGTTGCGTCCGTGCGCCAAGCCGGAGATCGCATGGGTGCCTCAAAATTGGCGTCGATTGCCAAGTTAAGGGCCTTAACAAGGCCCATTAATTAATGCAGGTGTGCGTTCCACTTCATCGCGCGCCCGCCCAGCTAAATATCGCGATGGCGCGTACTGATGTTGGGACGCTTGCCCGACGTCAGCGCGCAACACTTTAAGCGCTGGCATGCGGGGTCCACCACCTGCACATCATACATAAAATTCTGCACTAGGTTCGGGGAAGGTTCCATTAGATTGGGAAAAAGCAAATGTATCTCCATTATTCAAAAAGGGAGGGAGACAGAAAGCAGGAAACTACAGGCCAATTAGCTTAACATCTATCATAGGGAAAATGTTAGAAGCTAATAAAAGACGTTATAGCAGGGCACTTAGAAAAATTCAAGGTAATCGGCAGAGTTTTGTGAGGGGGAAGTCATGTTTAACTAATTTATTGGAGTTCTTTGAAGAAGTAACATGTGCTCTGGATAAAGGGGATGTACTGTGCTTAGATTTCCAAAGGGCATTTAATAAGGGACCACATCAAAGGTTATTGCGGAAAATAAAAGCTCATGGTATAGAGGGTAACATATTGGCTTGGATAGAAAATTGGCTAACTAACAGGAAACACAGAGTAAGCATAAATGGGTATTTTTCTGGTTGACAAGACGTTACGAATGATGTGCCACAGGGATCAGTGCTTGGGCCTGAACTTTTTACGAGTTATGAATGACACGGAGAAGGGACCAAAGGCATGGTTACTAAATTTGCTCATGACATAAAGATAGGTGGGAAAGTGAGCTGTGAAGAAGACATAAGGTGGCTCAACAGGGACATAGGTAGGTTAATTGAGCAGGCAAAGATCTGTCAATTGGAGTATATTGTGGGAAAATATGAAATTGTCCATTTTGGCAGGAAGGATTAAAAAGAAGCATATTCTCTAAATGTAGAGAGATTGCAGAGCTTTGAGATCAAGGGATCTGGGTGTCCTAATGCATGAATCATAAAAGGCTAGTATGCAGGTACAGCAAGTAATTAGGCAAGCTAATAGAATGTTATTGATTATTGTGAGGGGAATTGAGCACTGAAGTAGAGAGGTTATTCTTCAGTTGTACAGGGCACTGGTGAGACCACATCTGGAGTACTGTGTACAGTATTAGTCTCCTTATTTAAGGAAGGATGTAAATACATTCAAAGCAGTTCAGAGAAGGTTTACTTGATTAATACCTGGAATGGGTGGGTTGGCTTATGAGGAAAGGTTGGACAGATTAGGCTTGTATCCATTGGAGTTTAGAAGAGTAAGAGGCCACTTGATTGAAACCTTTAAGATCCTGAGGGGTCTTGATAGGGTGGATGTGGAGAGGATGTTCCCTCTTGTGGGAGAATTTAAAACTAGGCATCACTATTTAAAAATAAGGGGTCGCCCATTTAAGACAGAGATGAGGAGAAATTATTTCTCTCAGATGATATTGAGTCTTTGGAACTCTCTTCCTCAAAAGCTGGTAGAAGCAGAGTCTTTGAATATTTTTAAGCCAGCAGTAGCAGATCAGCCATGATCTTATTGAATGGTGGAACAGGCTCGAGTTGCCGAATGACATATTTCTGCTCCTAACTCGTATGTTTGCATTCAGGCCTCCAGATCCATTTTTGCAAGGACGGGGAGCCTCTCTATCTGTGTGAAAATTCAGGCCCATTACTTTCTCACCATGGACATTCTCCCGGTACAGCCTTCATCTCCACTCCTTTAACTCCAAGACACATGGATTTGAACGGATAAGGTGGATAACTGGTTTATTCACTGCCAAATCTGTCTGGACCACTTAAACTCCTATCAGGCCCATTTCTCTCCTGTCCTCTAACACATGGGCCGGACTTCTTCTAAGGCTCATCCCAGGCCCTAGCCCTGAACTTGTATCTTTCTCTAGCTTCTCTCCCATCTCTCCTCATGCCCTCTCCGAGCTAATCTTGCCCATGAGACTCATTTCCTGCTCTCCTGACCCTATTCCCACTAAACAGCTGACCAGCCAACATCCCTTCCTGGAACCCCTGTTAACTGACATTGTTAATAGCTTTCTCTCCTCAGGTTCTGCCTCTCTATCCTTCAAATATGCAGTCATCACCACTTTGCTCAAAAGACTAACCCTTGACTCCTCCATGCCTGCAAACTACCATTCCACCTCCAATATTGCTTTCCTCTCCAAAGCCCTTGAATGTGTTTACTCTTGCCAAATTCATGTCCATATTTCCTGGAACTCCATGTTTGAATCTCTCCATTCAGGAACCACCCCTGCCACAGTACTGAGACAGCTCTTATCAAAGGCACAAACATATCCTATATGTCTTTGACAATGGCAAATCATCCCTCGACCAGTCTGTAGCTTTTGACATAGCTGAAACACCATCCTCCTCCAATGCCTCTCCACTGCGATCTAGCTGGGTGGGACTGCTCATGCCCTGTTCCATTTTAGCTATCTAACTGTAGCCAGGGAATCACTATCAATGGCTTCGCTTTCCATTCCCACAAAGTTACCTCTGGTCTTTTCCAAGGAAATATCCTAAGTTCCGTCCTATTTCTCATCTACACCCTGCTCCTCAATGACATCATTCGAACATATATGCTGATGATACCCTCTATCTCACCACCACCTCTGTTGACTCCTCCACAGTTGCTAAATTTACAGACCACTTATCCAACACCCAATACTGGATGAGCAGAAATTTCTTCCAATTAAATATTGGGCAGACCAAAGCCTTTGTCTTTGGTCCCCCACTCAGAACTCTGTTCGCTAGTTACTGACTCCATTCCTCTCCCAGCAACTGTCTGAGGATGAAGTAGTCTGTTCGCAATCTCAATATTATGTCCGACCCTGGATGAGCTTTCAATCATATATCCCTGCCATCACCAAGGCTGACCATTTCCACCACCATAATATCGTCTGACTCCACCACTGTCTCATCCATTGCTGAATCTCTCATCCATGCCTCTGTTACCCACAGACTTGACTGCTCTAACATATACCTGCTTTGCTTCCCACATTCCACCCCATGTAAACTTGGCATCATTCCAAATCTCTGCTGCCCATGTCCTAATTCACACCAAATCCAGTTCACCCCTCACTCTGGTGCTCACTGATTGCACTGGCTCCTAGTTAAGTAATGCTTTCATTTTAAAATTCTCATCCTGCTTTCAAATCTTTCCATGGCTTCACCCCTCCCTATGCCTGTAATCTTCTCCAGCCTTAAAACTCTCCAGATATCTGCTGGAGCTCTCTGCCCTGCTACTTCACTTTTCTCTTTTAAGACACTCCATAAAACCTGTCGCACTGACCAAGTTTTTGGTCATCTTCCTTAATATCTCTGTATGTGGATCAGTGTCATATTTTATTGTATAATGTCTTTGCAAAGCATCTTGGGTTGTTTAATTACATTAAAGGTGCTATATAAATATGAATGGTTGTTGTGGTGGTGGTGATCATACACCTATGTATATTGTTGGAATGGAAGCCCCTCTTGTTGACATAAGCAGTCACATTGTTAGTTAAATGTTAAAGAGTGTGAAGGAACTTCAGTGTAAAAAAAATAAATTACCGCAATATTCAATGTTTATATTTGTTACATGCATAATGTTTTTCATTAAGAATAGAAACACATTTAAAAGGTTTTATTTATAGCGTGCTGTATCCAGTAAGGAGCAGTGCACATGGGGAGTATTAATTGGAGACAGGCTGCAAAACAGGAAAGTCACCAGATGGAACGCATCCTAGATTATTGAGGGAAGTAAGGGTAGAAGATGCTGAGGATATGGCCACAATTTTCCAATCCTCCTTAGATATGCGGGTGGCTCCAAAGAGCTGGATTGGAAATGTTACACATTATTCAAAAACAAAAACCTGGCAATTCCAGCCCAATCAACCTAACATTGGTAGCGGATAATCTTTTAAAGACAATAATCCATGACAAACTTAATTGGAAAAGTATGGGCTAATAAGTGAAGGCTAGTATAGATTTATTAAAGGTAGGTAATTTTTGCCTAAGTTGATTGAGTTCTTTGTTGAGGGGGAGGTTGATGAGATGGTATAGTTGATGTCGTGTGTATAAGGTTTCAAAAAGTATCTGATAAAGTACCAGCAAATAAACTTGTTTGCAAAGTTAAAGCCCATGGGAGTAGAGGGAGTGGAGTGAATACAAAATTGGCCATGGGGCAATAAGGAAACACTTTTTTTCAGACAGGAGGGAAGTATACAGTCGTGGTTCCACAGGCATTGGTATTAGGACCACTGGTCTCTTTCAGCTTTTCCAATGTTACATGGGTCACCACAATGTTGGCTGATCACCATTTGTCATCTCCATTCATATCAACAATAATTTTGGATTCGTCAGGTGGTTTTACAGCCAGATGCCCTTCCTGCTGCTAATCCTCCCCATTTATCCGGCCTGGAGATTGGCACTGATATACAATGGTTTGTCTGCACCAGTGGCTGGGTTCTTCTGTAACTTACAAATTCTGAAGGGGGCTCAAACCTGGAGTATTCTGGCTCGGAGGCAAAAATGCTACTGTTTGATCCACAGACAGATCTCCAAATTAAGGCTATTGCTTTTTATATATATTAATAACCCGGACATGAGTCGTGGGTGGGGTGGGGTGATGGCTAGCAGCTGTGAAGAGGAATGACGCAGTTAAGGAGAGAGGGACTATGATGGGGAGAAGGTTGAGGGGGTGGAGAGAGTCTGCGGGGGTGGGGAGAGAGGCTGTTAAGGGGAGAGAGGTTGTGATGGGGATAAAGGTTGAGGAGAAGAGAGAGGCTGCCATGGGGGAGGAGTGTGGCTGTGGGTGAGGTAGAGATGCTGTGAAGGGAAAAAACAGTTTCAAACCTGTTAACAAAAGAATACTCATATAACTGGGAGGCAGGAAAACTTGAAGTCATTGAGGAAATGAATTCCTTCCAAAGAATGTGGATTCCATAGCTTAAGGCTACATAAGTTCAGGAGCTACTCTCTGGGGAAAACTTGTTGTGGGTGCTATTGTAATGAACACTGAGTTAATTGGATAGTTTAATACTGAATAGTTTCATTTCGTAAGAAAGATTTGCATTTATGTGTTATCACATCTCAAAGTGTTTCACACACTGTGAACTACATGAGGTGTAGTGACTGTATTGGAGCCAAACATGCAACCATTTTGCATAAACTAAGGCCCAAAGCAAGAATAAATGACTTGCGTTTTTATAGTACTTTTTATAATCTTAAGACATCCCAAAGTACTTTACAATCAATGAAATACTTTGAAAGTGCAGTCATTGTAATGAAGGAAATGTATTGAGGTAAACGATCAACAAATTTAGGGGAGTCTAGGACTAGGGAGCATAATCTAAAAAATTCAAACTAAATCTTTCAGGATAAAAGTTGGGAAACACCTCTATACACAAAGGGTGGTAGAAGTTTTGAAATCTCTTTCACAAACAGCAATTGACGCTAGATCAATGTTAAATCAACTGTTAAATTTAAATCTGAGATTGAGATCTGAAATGCAGTAAAAAGGATAGCAACTGCCTGGTTAAAATCTTCCAACTTTGTGCATATGCAATCAAAAATTAACCTCACCAGTCCACAGAATGCATGTTTAGGGTGATGGCTTTTTGTGTGTGTCAGTCATTTTGAAAAAAAAATTGTAGCTAATGTATGCCTGTTGTCTTGTGCCAATTTAAATACTGTGGTATCTAGGAAATTAATGCTTTCCTTGTGTGTTGTGACTTTAAGTTTAATGGAGGAGTGATAATTATTGAGGAGATTGATTTATTTTTTCTAATTCTGCTTTTGTGTGAGTCCAAATGCCCCATAATGTCAACACAAATACAGAAGGTGATATTATTATGTGACTGCATCATCTAATAAAGGAGTTAGGAAGAATGAAAAAAGAGCCCCCTTGAAAATCAAAAAGTAGCCCTTTAGAAAATCTCAAGAAGAGCCCTCAAAAAATTGTTTTGACCTCTGTGATGTAATCAAATCTTAGAAGGTAGTAGGATAAATTGAGAAGGCTGTTAAAAACGTATATGGGAATCCTTGGCTTCATTATTAGAGGCATGGAGTACAAAACTAAGAACATTATGCTAATACTTTATGAAACATTCATTAGAACTCAGTTGGATTATTATGTTCAATTCGGCACATCACATTTTAAGGATGGCAAGGCCTGAGAGAAGGTGCAGAAGAGATTCACTAGAAAAGTACTAGAAATGAGGGACTTCACTTATATGGATAAACTGGGTTGTTGTCCCAGCAGAGAAGGTTAAGAAGAGGCATGAGAGGCATTGAGAATCAGGAAGAGTTTTGATTCACTAAACTGGGAGGAACTGTTTTGGTGGCAGAAGGGTAGAATAATTGATTGGCAAAAGAACCTGAAACGAGATGGGACATTTCTTCCAGGCAGCAAGTTGTTATGATCTGGAATGCACTGTGTGCATGTTGGTGAAAGCAGATTTAATAATAATTTTCATCAGGGAGCTGGATAAATATTTGAAGGAAAAAAATAACAGGGTGATGTGGAAAGAGCTGTGGACCAGGGCTAATTGGACAGTTCTACCAAAGAGCCAGCACAGGCACAACGGACTGAATGGCATCCTTCTATGCTGTATCATTCTAAAGTAATTGGCATAATTATCTGATCCATGCTCCATGCAAATGGGACTCCCTGTGGGAATGTGGCAGTGCTGAATTAACCTTCTTATCACTGGCTTTCACATTTCAGAAAGGTACAATATAGGGTATAGAATATTATAAATAGCTGGAATTTTCCAGCCCCGTTGGCATCGGACGTCATGGGGAGTTGGGGGGAGCAATATGGAGAGAAGGACAAAAATTGGTTTTATGCCATCGTGCAACCAGTTTGTGATCGTCCGCTCCACCCATTAATGGTGAGCTGCATTTCCTGCTGCTGCACGTTGGGAATGTAATTTCAACACACTTGCTTTTAGTTATAAGCCCTGCTCGCTGGAATCTTACCCCCATGTCAAATTTACCACATCAATGTGACTTCAGAAAGACATGCTTCACGACTGCCATTAAAATGTGTGCACATGGCCACATGATCTTCGAGGGGAACTCGAAGGTGAATGCACACAACCTTGTGCAACGCTCCTGAGCACTGCCCGTACGACATCAAGAAAGAGGTACCACGTATTCAGGGAGGGCATAGGTAAGTTGCTTTTTCCCGACTGGCTTTCACTGCGGTGCCGAGGCAAGGGCTCCATTGCAGGTCAGGCTGGGGGATGGGGCAAGGCAGTGAAGATTTAAGGAAATGCTCAAGCACATGCCTGGCGGGGGGGGGGGTGGGGTTGGGTGTGTGTGGAGTGGTGAGGGAAGCAACTGGCCAAACAATTGGAAAAGCTTGTCAAAAGTGAGCATTCGTCTGCAGCCGGGACCGTTCATTGACCTGCTTGGAGTTGGGCCTCTGAAGCTTTCCTGCCCACTCAAGCAATGCAAAAGCATGAAAGTGCCACCAAATGCTCCAGAACTTTGCATCCCTCAGGCGCAGGCTGCAAATTAATGTGTGTTTTAAGGGTCAGCAGACCAATTGGCCGACAGAGAAAGTAGTACAATCCCCTTGCGAAAGGTGGCCATGGTGCAGTCACTGGTGGAGGTGCTTACAGCTCCTTGCCATGCCTTTATTAAGGTGTGGATCAGTATCCATTATAGTTCAAGCTAACAGCGCAGCCTTGCAGTGTGGGTAGGAGAATGCCTGCACCTGAGCTGAGAGCACAGCATGTAGACCAATGGTCGAAGCAGCTGCCAATCAGTCAAGTGGGGTGGGGCGGAGGTGGGTAGCGTTTTGGACAGCCATACAGTGCACTACATACTGGCTATCCAAGAGGTGGCCAGCATTCTCCTGCATGTGCGAAGGGGCCTTCAGACTTAAACAGGAGAGATTCTTAGTACACCTGTGCTAACCCACGCACCTCTTTCTTTGATCATGCAGGAGGAGAACATCAGAATCACGAAGCCTTTAACGGCATGCCTCATGGCTTACAGAGACCAGAGAAGATGAAAAATAGTGTGGTGGAGGCAAAGGGAGGAGCACCTCCCTCAAGAAGAAGGGGCGGCAGGGACTGCTGCACACGCAGCTGAAGATTCACAACGAGCCCTCGCATGTAGGTACCTTGCTAGATCCACAGTCTATAGATGGCACCTATCATTCCTGCATATGGCTGAGGACTAGTGTTGCTGAAGACTGTGCATGTCTAGGGAACTGGTTGGTCACATATGCCACCCACTGCAGGATTTGGTGCCACAGGGACGTGAAAGTGACTGCGGTACTCAGCTTTTATGCCATTGGCTCCTTCCAGGGCTCCACTGGTGACCTGTGCGGGATCTCACAAGCCTCCATGCACAAGTGTATCCAGGAGGTAACGGACGCTATCATTGTGAAGGCACAGAACTTTTTGCATTTCGCCTGGCATCAAGAATGTCAGGAAGTGAGATCGCTGGGATTTGCACAGATCTCAGGTTTTCCACAGGTGCAGGGTGCCATTGAATGCACTCACATAGCGTTTAGATCTCCGTGGCAACAAACACTCACGCGGCACTTAGATCTCTGTCAGCACAGGAACGGTCCAGATCGTTGCCAGCCAGCTGGATGACTCTATTTTTAAAATCTGTGAGGACCTTTTTGTCGGATATTCTTCCACTGGTCTGTGATCTCTCCCTTTTGTTGTGTGCCAGCTTGTGCTGCATGAAGACAGATGGAGAGAATGTAAGCAGGATGCCTGCCAAGCCAGATGAGAAGGATGCCTGGCATGTGTGGGTGATGAATGGTGCCATGGATAGGATGATGACACAATCTGCAGGGCAATGAAGGTGTGTGTGAGGGAGTGAATGGTGATGTCCCTGGAACTGGCAGTGGGTGAGATCCCTGTGGATGTGTGATGGGTTTGTGAGTGTGAGAGTTGAGAGTGATGAGAACAGTGACTTACCCTGGTGGAATGGAGGAGATCATTCATCCCTCTTCAGCACTGGATGGCTGTCCTCTTTTTCAGGGCATTGGCACTGACCACCACTGCCACAGCCTCCCATGGTGCATTGGTGACCTTGCTTGCTGGTCTTCACCCAGATTGGGGGTAGAGAACATCATAGCGGGCCTCCAATGTACCCAGTAGGTGCCCGAGGGAGGTGTCGCTAAATTTGGGGGCAGCATGTTTCCTCCTTTTGGCAGCTATGACTTTGCAGCAGCTTTCGAACCCTTAGAGAGTGCTAACACTGTGCAACCTTTAACTATGGCACCCAGATTACTAAAGGGCTGAGGTGATGCCGGGGTGGGTGAATCAGTGGCCGCCCTGGCAGTAATCCGGCATATTTCCAAGTAATGCATTATCAATGAGGTGGGATGCGGTGGGAATGGAATGGTAAAACGCGAAAACCCGCCATTGTGGTCGATGGTAAAACACCCTTTCTCCCACCCGTTACCGCACTTCGTGCAAATCTGGGGCGATTCTGCCCTGTGATATCAATTTTGTTTAATTTCCAAAAGTAATGCTACTTTTGTTACCAATGAGAAGCAAATTATACTACTGTTCTCTTTCTTTTTAAAGCTTCTGTTTAGGATCAATTACCATTTCTGATAAAAAAAGGTCCTAGTTAAAAGCGTTTAAAAGAAACTAAGTTTTCTCTGCCGCTTTTATCACTTGCTTAAAATGAAGAAATCTTAATTCATAATTAAGAAGAAAATATGGTATTTGCAACAGTTAACTTCAAACTCTTTTACATTAGTTTTAGATATTTAACATTCATAACATATTTTCTTTCATAAAGGAGAAATTCACATATCCTGTGCCAAAGGTTAAAACAACATAGTATATCAACATTGCAGATGACAACTTCTTCAGTGAATAGCCTCAAACTAATGGGAAAATAACTGAAAGCCCAATCCATTCCTTATTTGGAAACAGGTTCGATAAATGATCTTGGCTTACCGCAGTCTGTTTCTGAAGTGGGACTAGGAGTGGACTTTGCCTTCTTTGATGTTTTCTCAGTAGTTTTGGGTGCGTTTGGTGAAGCTGCATCTGAAAAACAGTGATTTTAAAATAACTTGGGTTGACTGACAAGTGATGTTTATCTTCTGATGAAGATAACAGAATTATATAGGAGTAGTCCAAAAGCATTTTATTTTGAAGATACCAAACAAACCTTTCCATATAAAATCAATTCAATGCTATTTAACCATTCATGGTTTTATTTTTATTTGGTTCTTTGGTGAATACTGAGATTTAGGAAATTGTTTAGATCTGGACAGTTCCACAATCTACAATCTTATACAATTTTCAGCATTATAGTAAATAATTATTCTGATAAAAAGACCTTGACCAACATAGATACATGTTCATTTAGTACTCCAAGGGTGAGATTTTAACTAATTCAAAACCTACCCACTTGCACAGAGCTAAAATTGGACCTCAAGAGTTTTCAGGCTCCTTGATTTTAACTATCCAGGATCATATTCATTTTGGGTTGTTAAACATTTGTTTGTTCTGAAGGAAACTCTGGTTTAATCTTGTATAGGTAATTTGTTTCTGCTACAGACTGATGGAAAGAATTTTGTTTTGAGTTTTGAAGTTTAATAACAGGAAGAAAAGACAAACAAGGTTGCACGCAGAGGAATGTTTTCCGTTGTGAGTTCTCATGCTGTTGAATGCTCTTACCAGCCACAGTAACCAAGCAAGTACATTCCATTTTCCCTGCAGAATTCTCAGCTAGGCATTTGTACTGGCCTTCATCTTCAGGCAGGACCTCTTCAATTGTTAGTGTACAAAGTGATCCTGATATAAATAAAAGCTTGTGAGAGTCCACAATCCATATGGATTTTAAACGTTGCTTCAAATATAGTTAACTCTTCATAAAGAGATTTTAAGGACAAATACTCATTAACTCCAGATTCACAAAAATATGTTCTAAACTTTCCACAAATCTTTATTACACAAGATCATGTATTACAAAATAAAACTTGTTTTAAGGAATATTGCAATACTGATATGCAGTTACACCAAAATTCATTAGCGAGCAAAAATGATTAATGACACAGTCCTGTGGGCTTTAAAAGATTAAATAGTGATGAAAGTTTTCTTAGTGCAATAGTTAAATGAAATGTTATTTTATGAATAAATTCTATTATAAACATTTTTTCAATATAAGTGCAGTGTACTGTTTGAATGTTTTTAAGATTTAGGATTTAACTTAAATCTCCAGCTATCCTTAGAAGTCAGTTACCTTCTTGAGATATATTAATGAACTTGGATGACTTGATGGCCTTTCCATTTATAGTCCAAGTTGCAATTGGAGCTGGTTCAGCAACAACCTGACATTGCAACAATAAACGTTCACCATCTGCTACCTGAACATCTTTTAATGTTTCCTTAAAGACAGGTGCACTTCCTCTGCTTTCAGATTTCTGATCAATTACTCCACCATCGACACATGAACATCCATTTTTACAATCACCATCAGCATTTAAGTCCACTTTAACAGACTGATTGCTTTCAGCAACATTATTTGCCTCTTTTTCAGTAGGGGCTTGTTTCTTTGAGCCTAGAGCACTCCTGAAGTCCGATGGTGCTTGCTTTGGTTTGATTTCTTGTGATATTTTGGGAATGTTCTTTTTGCCAAGTACTGCCCTGAAATCTACCTGTTGGGGACTTGAAATCTTTTTCTCTTCTTCAAATGAATTCGTTGTTTTAACATGTCTGGAAAGAGAGTCTCGGAAGTTCATCTGTTCTGCTGAACGTTCCTTCAGTTCTTCCTCAGAAAAGCTTTTCGTGATCACTTTTTTCCCTAGCACGCAGCGGAAGTCTTTCTGTTCAGCCTCTTGCTGTTTGAGTTGCTCTGCTGATTGCTCTTTCGTTTCAACTTTTCTTCTAAGCACTCCACGGAATGCTTTCTCCTTGTCTGTGCTTGCTTTTGTTTCTGCTGTGCTCTTCTTGGCACTATCAGGCTTACCAAAATTCTCTATGCCATCACCATTACCCTCTTCCTCTTCAAGGGTATTCCACTGCTCCTTACTGTTACCAGCAGCAAAAGGAAAGAATTAACAAGAGGTTAGTTTGAAAGCTACAGAACAGCCCCAGGCTTGATACAAGAATGTTTATAAAAGGGAAAGGCTTATTGCAAGAACACAATCTATTACTGTACTGCATCACTGATGACTTCAGTGACCATGTAAGGGCATGAAAAAAAGTGAGACAGACTCGACTTGGACCATATACTATGGCACAGCTGTGTGATGTAAACAATTTGTTTGGTCACTTCTGGGGATTAATTTTGAATCTTTTCCAGAATGGAACTGGCTGACCTTAGTACAGTCAGTGCAAAAATAGAACTCTCCCAAGTAATGTGGGAATTATACTTACTCTTCCTTGGCTTCATCTCTGGAAAGGGAGCATTCTTTGACCACTAGAGACACGTGGCAACTGCACTTGCCAACTTGATTTCTGACATTTGTGAAAGAAAAAGAGAATGGGGGTGAGAGGATTAAGTTAAATAATATATGGAAAAATAGTTTCCAAAAATAAATGATGAATATGAGTAACTATATTTGTAAATGCATCTGAAATGTAGCAAATGTTAGCAATTTTTTGAACTGTGCATCATACTGTTTAGGCGTTTTGGTTATATATTCTTGCTATCTGTCCATCACAACCTGAGCAGCATCCGTGCAAAGCAGTTTGCATATGACTATTCAACTGCTTATCAAAGCAAAACAAGCCTCCCACAATTAGCTGAATCAGATTTGCAGGACGAGATATAATCAGGTTGCTAACTCTTCCTTTGCAAAATAAATAAACTCCTTATAGCTATTAATGCGCTGCCCAAATGATTTAAGGATTAACAGTCACAAGTAACAAAGCAAAGGCCCTTAATGAACTTCAGGAATTGATCGACTCTGCATTCTTTCCACCAAAGCCTCACCAATTAGCATAATCAAAGAGGGTGTTACATTCCTGATAGTCAATTGGTGAAGGAAGAATCCAAAGCCAGTCTTTATTTGAACAGATTTATTCACAGCATAAAACATTACAGGTAGATATCTCCTGACTCCACTCAACTCTTATGTCAGTAAGTGTCTCTTTACTTTTCTTAATTCATTTACGGGATGTGGGTGTCGCTGGCCAGGCCAGCATTTATTGCCCATCCCTAATTGCCCTTGAAAAGGTGATGGTGAGCTGCCTTCTTGAACTGCTGCAGTCCATATAGTGTAGGTACACCCTTAGTGCTGTTAGGGAGGGAGTTCCAGGATTTTGACCCAGCGACACTGAAGGAACGGCAACATAATTCCAAGTGGGATGGTGAATGGCTTGGAGGGGAACTTTTAGGTGGTGGTGTTCCCATCTATCTGCTGCCCTTGTCCTTCTAGATGGTAGTGGTCGTGAGTTTGGGAGGTGCTGCCTAAGGAGCCTTGGTGAGTTTCTGCAATGCATGCTGCTGCAACTGTGTGTTGATGGTGGAGGGAGTGAATGTTTGCGGAAGGGATGCCAATTAAGCAGGCTGCTTTGTCCTGGATGGTGTCAAGCTTCTTGAGTGTTGTTGGAGCTGCACTCATTCAGGCAAGTGGAGAGTATTCCATCACACTCCTGACTTGTGCCTTGTAGATGGTGGACAGGTTTTGGGGAGTCAGGAGGTGAGTTACTTGCCGCATGATTCTTAGCCTCTGATCTGCTCTTGCAGCCAGAGTATTTATATGGCTAGTCCAGCTCAGTTTCTGATCAATCGTAACCCCCAGGATGTTGATAGTGGAGGATTCAATGATGGTAATGCCATTGAATATCAAGGGGTGATGGCTAGATTCTCCCTTGTTGGAAATGGTCATTGTATGGCACGGAGGTTAACACTACTTGTCAGCCCAAGCCTGGATATTATTCAGGCCTTGCTGCATTTGGACATGGATGCTTCATGTCCAAATGCAGCAAGTGAGCATCCAATCAATGCTCTCCACCTGTGTATGCTTCACTCCACTTGATATGATTGACAGAGGGTCCCAGGTATAATATTCAGTTTGTTCTGATTTACCTTATCTCAGCTCGGGTAATAAATATAATCTTGTTCTAATGGCAATATATGGAAAAATAGCTGGGTTTAGGGAGAACTCCAACATCTAAATGTTACTAAGTCACCCTGTTGCTTGAGGATAATGTCATGCATGGTGGTGATGCTCCTATGGTTGAATAACCTGGTGGCCCACCTGGAACTCTCCTTGATTATGATGCTTGGCTACTCACTGAAGCATTGGGGGAGATCCAAAAGGCAGAGTTGATTGATTCCTAAAGTCAGTAAGTGCATTTGTTACTTGCAACTTTTAATCCTTAATGACCAACCACTTGGCTTACATACAAAAGGGTGATTGACACCCATGAAGCATAGACCAGCAAGGAGTTAATGCCTTGATGAACATCAGGGTGTGAATAAAATTGCTCAGGCTTTAAACTCTGCCATATGTTTATTTTTTTGAAACTCAGCTTCACAGCTCCACAATCCTTAAACTGGAACTGTAAATTTGGTATATTATTCTAACACGATCTGCTAATATTCAACTGTCACACACTTATATTTAAGTTAACAGTCTCAGCTGGCAAAGTCATATGTAACTGAATTGTGCAAACCAGAAGGTTCCACCTTTGATTTTTGATCTTTGCAGATCTGGGTGGCAATTGAGAAACTACAATTAGTCCCAGCAATATTTGGTTGATGAGGAAACTAATCAGTTACTGTCCCCTTCTCCCTGATGGAAGGCCCAATTTTCTGAATGTTGAGTTAAGGCAACAACAACTGGCATTCTTATAGCACATTTAATGTAGCAAAATGTCCCGAGGTCTTTCACAAGAGCGTCACCAAATAAAATTTGACATTGAGCTCAAAGGGAGATATTAGGACTGGGTAGCAAACGTCTGGCCGAACAGTTAGATATGAAGGAGTGTCTTAAATGAGGAGAGAGGGGTATTGACAGATTGAGGCAAGTGAAAAGAGTCTACTATCATTTATGGTCCAGCTTCACATGTGAAGAATAGCCCTTTGAATTGTATCCTACCTTTTGATCAGAGAAAAGTCAGCAGAAAGAAAACAAAAAGAAGGGGAAGAATTTTGATTTATGCCCTGATTGCCACCCTAAGTGGTTTGTAGCAGGTTCAGCATTGGGACTCATTTGAATGCAAGTGACAAGATGCGTGTGCTAAATGGCTGCCCAGATGCAGTTTTCCCCCATTTGAACCCAATTACAATGAGCAGTAGAACCCTGGTTTCCTGAATAAAGCAGCCATATGCATGTTTTAGGCACGTCTTGATATGCCAGTGGGGTGACCAAGGGTCCCCCATATCCAAAATTCTTGGTCACCAGGACTTAAGAGCAAAATAGGTGGCTTTGAGTTGAATTTCTCCTTCAAAATATCTAAGTTGTTACCATATGTAACACCATTGTGTTCTTCCTTAAGAAGACAGATGTAACAGATGCATTCATAAGGCTTGTTTAATTACCAATATTGTTAGCCATTTCTTTCTGATTGAAAATGGTTATCCCAAATCAATTTTCAACCCTTAGACTGATTTTCCTAAAGATGCTGAATTATGCTCCTGAAAGTCTTCAAAATTATAGCTTTCCACAAGTGTCTGCTGGTTATTTGTCAATAGAGTACAGCACACTCAAACCCAATTCTCTTCCTAGTCCAGCTCCACCTACATATGCACAGACTTCCAGCAAACAATGCACTTTAATTAGAAAGGAAATATTATATCCCAGAAATGCTGAGGCTGATTGAGGGAGAAATGTGTTTGCCCTGCACTGGCACAGACTTACCTTGATTCCCCATGGGCTGGCAGCACCACATGGTCTGCAAGGCATCCTTCAATGATTGCAATGAATTGCAATGCTGCCTCCCCCAGAGAATCAAGGTAAATCTGCTAACGTCACTGTCTTGCCCCTCACTGAGAAACCAGTTTAAGATAGCTTTATCAGCATTGATTAGGAACCAATCTGGGACCACAAGATGCAGTGCATTACCTCACCAAGGCACTATGGAATCAGATATAGTTTTTAATGCTATCATTGTACAAATAACAGCTCAACAAGAATGAAGACAGTCATGTCTGCTTTCCTAATGCACATTCACAAATACACACATACAGATATGTATGTTTGTGCAGATAACAAGCTACAGCATACACACTATGCAGCCAAACAAATGAAGGTTTGGAAATGCCTGAGGTCTCATTCTGCCAGTGTAAATGCAGCAGAGCCCTTGCTGCCCTCACCCAAGCCCAGATATCCTGCCCCAAATTCTTAGGATTTCATCATTTGCACAGCCAAAGTAGGCCACTGGTTCCTGAAAGGATACCAACACACCTGTATAAAGCAGAATATAGTCCTCTGGAGGCTCAATGAGTCAACAACTCATCAGCTGCATTGGAATCACTCAAAGTAGAGAAGGTAGGTGATTCCCTCTGGGAACTGATTACCTTTCTCTAGTGAGGGGTTGGGGTCTTTGGGCTGTCTGAATTACAGCAGGTCTCATTTGGTGGGAGTTTTGTGAAGGAATTTCCTTGGGAATCATGGAACCTCCTGCTGGCCCATCCCTATGATATGAGAGGTGGACAAGCAGGCGGCCTGCCCGAGGCTGTCGAGCTGGAACATAGGCCAGAAATTCCCCCCCATTGGGGGATTGTGCGGGGCCGTGTGCGAACACGATTGGCGCCCCCGGTCAGGTCCATGCTGCCATTTTACGTGGGTGGGCCAATTAAGGCCCGCCCATCATGACGCACGTGCGGGCAGGGAGGGATTCCCTGAGTGGAGCCCTGCGCTCTTTCGTGCATGCGCGCGAAAGAGCGCAGAGATCTCCCTGAGGCACAGAGATTTGTTTCAGTGTTAAACTTTTAAATAAAGGATTTTTGAACTTTTGAAACATGTTCCCTCATGTGACAGTGCCACATGAGTTGGGACATGTTAATGAAATTTTGGAAAAAAATTTACTGATTTTCAAAACACTTCATGAAGCCTCATCCCGCCCGTGGATGAGGTTCCATGAAAAATGCGAAGGCCGCCTGGGCTCTTCACCTGCCCGCCAACCTTAACAGGCCTTAATAGGCCTTTGACAGCTCGGCGGGCACACAGCTGAGTCGGCTGCATGCCCGTCGGACTGAAAATCTAAATGACGCGCGGTGATGTTGTGATGCCCGCCTGACTTCACTGCACGTCATTTTATGCATCGGCGAGCGGGCCTCAACTCTTTTCGCCGAAAGGAAAATGCTGCCCATAGGAGCAGGAGTGGGCAATTTGGCCCATCGAGCCTGCTCTGCCATTCAAACAGACCATGGCTGATCATCCACCTCCACGTTATTTTCTCCCACTATTCCCATATCCCTTGATGTCATTAGTACCCAGAAATCTATTGAGGTCCCGCCAAAATGTTATGGAATCCTTGGTATCCTTGAAAAGCAGCAGCCCAATTTAAACAGCAAGAAATACAAACTGGTCTGGAATTGCATAGAAACCTCAATCGGCTCACTTAGACAAGTTGACAGTTTAATGAGCCAGGAGAAAATGAAGTGCAGTAATGCACATGTTGGGGTGGTATTTCCACTTTGAGTGCAATTGTACCCAAATTTACAACTGTTTGAAAAGTGTTTTCTCCCTGAGGTTCAGCCCAAACTTAGTAACATCTCACTGAAAGCAAAAATCTACCATACACCAGTGTAACTGAGTGGCATTTTAAAACATAATCTAAGAAAATCATTTGCTTTAAAAAATATTCCTTGATATATTTAAGGGAAGTAACTTGGTAAGGTTTGATAAATACAACTGAAAATGGGTTTCTGACACAAAGAAACATTTTAAGTCATTGGGCTGGATTTTGGGGGTGGGGGTGCGGGGCAGACTTCTTGCCCCCGCTGTTGCAAGGGTAGACCAGCAGCTGATACACCGATAAGGAGCCCACACCAAAGCCAATAACATGCAGCCGATGGGCTGAACAGGCTGAGAGTGGAACTTCCACACCTCAGTGGAAGGAAGTCACGCCCTCGAGAGCTGATGGCCAATCTGATGTAGGGCGGGATTGGGCAGCTCAGGAAGTGGGGTGGGGTGAGGGGGGTGGTGGGACGGTGCGTTTTGGAGGTCAGATGGAGAGGAAGAAAGGGGGAGGGTAACATCTTGGGAGGGTGCCCCTGATGCACAAAGGGCACTCCCTGAATGATGTACCCCCCATCCTTCCCGCCTTTACAAAAAGGTTTTTTTTTAAATGGCCTGCCCACTCTCATCTGCCTGCCCACATTTACAGTATTATGGCATGGGCAGTATATTGTATTAAATATAGCGGGCGGGCTGCCAATTTTGGTGCCCGCCTACCTACCATGTTATAAGGGACAGTTCAGGGGTGGGTGGGAAGGTGGTGGGCTTGCCACCCCTTGTATTTTACATGCCTTTCCACCACAACCCCCCCCCTCCCCACCCCCGCCACTGAAAACACAGCCAGCAAAGGGGGGGAGCACATAAAATCCAGCCCACTGTGTCAATCCACCATTTATAAGTAACTCAATTTTAAATGACTGAAAATAATTTTTTTAAAGTGTGCAAGACTATTTTCTAGTTTCTGTCATGCTCAGTTTTGTGAGCAAAATATGTAATATTTTTAGAACTAGCACAAAACATTGTGGACACTCAAGTTGTGTTGAACGTAATTTGCACTTAAAATTCTATAATCTTTTGTAGCAACTACCCCAACATTGGGGGAATGGTGCCGAGAAAAGCAACGCAATTGAATGGAAACTCCAAACCATTGTAACAGAACAAATTGTTCAAGATTCAGAAACATTTTGCTAAAGGCCACATTCTATGAGGCCATATAATGGAGTCAGACCAAATTAATAAAATAGTCAAACTGCAATTTATAAAAAAATTACATTTAAAATTAGAAATAAAACTTGATGAATATATATACACCTACAATAAATTATATCGAGCAGACTTTTCCACCAGCCACAACTAACAATGAAATCATAAATGCTTTCTTTATACACATTTATGGGCAATTCATAAACAGTGAATATGAAAACGTGTTTAGATTATTGCACAGTTTATATGGACTATAGCATAAAGATTTAGGGAGAATGCATTTAAACATACTTGAGCCGTATTTCGTATTGACCAGCATGATGAAGCTGGACGTTCTTGATGAATAGTGTAAACACATCCTCATTTTGGAGGACTTTGCAGCCTTCATCAATTATAACCTCTTGCCCATCTTTCATCCACTGCACAGTTGGGAATGGATCTCCAGCGATGGCACATGAAATGAAGGCATGTTCCCCTGAAGTCGAAGTCACAGCTTTTGGCTTGCTGATAAACCAGGGCTGTATCCCATCCTGAGGCTCTACAGAATCAGAAGAGACTTCTGTATGATTTTTGTCTGATATAAAACCATGTTGGGCAGTGTGAAACATACAATTTATTCCAGTTCAAGCATATCACACTTCCAAGTAGGGTTGCCAACCTTCCAGGGTTGTCCTGGGGTCCCAGGAATTGGAGCTTAATCTCCTGGACACTGCTTTGAGCAGCCTCAGGGGAAAAATCATAGGGGTTTTTAAAAAGTTGTTTGTGATTATTTTTCATTTTCTTTGAATGTTTATTAATTATAAAATTATTAGTGACTGGGTAAAAGGGCTGGCAGACTGACAATCAAGCATCATCCAGTTGGATAATTAAGACACTGTTTGCCTTCCATTTGGCGTCAGAAGGCAGTGCACTGTGAAAATGGTTGTGTGCGTGACCAGTAGTGGGAGTGCGGCAGTTGGAGGGAGGAAGTACAGTGATGAAACCTCCAGGAATACATCCAACCAGAGTTGGCAACCCTACTTCCATGCCAAAAAATTCTTCATTCATTGTTGACAAATCTGTGAGATGCCTCATCAAAGTAAGAACACATCACAATTGTGGAGACTGTTTAGAACAATGAAATTCTACATCCATTGTAGTATGGCAATATTGCATGGATAATAGTGAATCTGAAATATTGGCCTAAAAATTCATTGGCACCACGCCACCCACCTGGCAGCCAATGTGGTGCACACATGCTCATTGCCCAGGAAATTGGATCAAGCTCCACTGTGGGCATCGAGGGCACACATTGTAATCATTTAAAACACTCACTAAAATACTTCAGTAAGAGTCCTATGCTTTGTAGCTGTCATTGCTATAATTGAGCGATCCCAGCACTTGACTCACCAAGTGATAAATTCACTCCGCAATTCACGGGATTAACAGGCAGCAAAGACCCTTCAGCAGCGCAATTAAAATAATCTATTCATGGCATACAAATCATTTCCTGATTTGTTGTTTCAAGCTCCTGGTTAATTCCTGGGTCATTTTTAGGCCATTTTCTGACTTAATTCTGACTTCTAAGAAGATTTTTTTGCTGCATTGCTTTTGGCTGCTTTCACGCAATCATGGGTGGTCAAGAGGGCTCCTTTTTGGGCTGAAGATTGAGGAGGAGAAGCCAAGAAGATGGAGAAATCAGTAACAGCTGGTAGAAGAGGGAGGAGAGCCCTTATGCAGTTTGCACCCCAATTGAGGTCCGGTGGCCTCTGAACCTCCCTCCCCCACTCCCAGCCTCTCCCCTGAGACTCTGAGCACCCCCTTGGCACTCCCTCCACGCCTTCCCTATCCTCCCTGTGCTAAGACACCTTAAACTTACCTGGGCCTCCACTCCCCAGGCCAAGGCTCTGACATTTTCATGAAGTTCCTCTTCCGTCCACTGTAGCATTGTTGCTGCAGAGATAAGAGAGCTGCTGGCCAACCAGGTTGCTTCCTCCCAAGTGAGGGGCAGAAGTCCTGCCTGCAGCCACTTAACACTCATTCAAGCCATTGTTCTTTGCAGCTGAGAGCGTGAGACCCTAAGGCTACCTGGTGCCAGCGTTACGAACATCTCCTCTGGGTTGGAAAGGAACTGGAGTGGAAGGGGAAGGATGCAATTGTCATGTTGCACATGGGTACCAATGACGCAAGTGGGATGAAGAAAGAGGTTCTGCTGAGGGATTATGAGCAGCTAGGGGATAAATTATAAAACAGAACCACAAAGGTGGATTACTACCTGAGCCAAGACCAAATTGGCATAGGGTAAATAAGATCAGAGAGTTGAATGCCAGGCTGAAATAAGAGAAAGAAGTTTCAATTCATGGGGCATTGGCACCAGCACTGAAGACGGAGCTGTGGGATGGCCTTCATTTGAACTGTGTGGGACCATTATTTTGACAAGTTGTAAAACCAGGGCTTTAAGGAGAGCTTTAAACTAAATAAATGGGGGCTGTGGAGGGGGCAGGGGGCTCACATGAAGGAACATTTGTTAAGTTAAAGAGAAAGGACAAGGCAATAGTGCAGGGCAGTGATATGGGTAATGGTAACCAGGGTGTGACAGGAAGAGACAGAGCAAACAAACATAAGGATGAGCCAGCAAGCATGGTCAGGGTAGGAAAAAATGGCAGAGAGGGTAGAGGCTTAGCTGAAGGGAGATTTAGAAATCCAGAGATAAAAGTTGAGGGAATAGAAAAGTATATTGATATGGGGAAGGACAAGCTGATTGGCCAGGAAGGGACAAAGAGTTTAACAGCAATAGTGCATCAGAGCATAAGGTCCATGCAGGGAATAGTAGTAAGAAAAATTGAAACCACTTTATCTGAATACTCAGAGCATCTGCAATAGGATAGATGAACTAGCGGCACAAATAGAGATCAATGGTTTAGATCTAGTTGCCATTACAGAAACGTGGGGCAGAATTTTTCATTCCGCAGGCGGGCGTGTGCCTGACCGGAACTGGAGTGAAATACTACACGATGACGTCAGCCGAGCGTTCCGACATCATTGCGCACTCTCGTGATCATTCGATTGGCGGGCACGTGCGGGAGGCAGCAGCCCGCCCACTGACAATTAAGGGGCCTAGTAAGGCCCTTAAGCAATTAATTAAGTTGCAATTTTCACTGCTTGCTCAACTGTTCAGTCGGTGGATGGACGAATAGGCCAGGTGGCCTTTGCATTTTTCACAAAACCTCATCCATGGGTGGGATGAGATTTCCAACAGTTACTGAAAAAACAGTAAAAATTTCTTTAACATCCTTTTTTACATATCCCTCTTCATGTGACTGAGTGTCATATGGGGACATGTTCAAATCATTTGTAAAAAGTTTATTTTTGTATTTAAAATTCTTCAGCTCCCTGAGGCAACTTTGTGCCTTCAGGGAGCTTTCAGTGCACGCTCCCTCGTGCATGTGCACACTTCAGCGCTTGCGCTCCTCCCACCTCCATCTTGGCAGGACTGAGGTTCTTAGCGCGTGTTTCACGCTGGCTGGCCGTTAATTGGCCAGCCAGCATGAAATCGCAGTTAGAGCCCGATCGTGGGCAGTGGTTGGTCTCATGGCAATTCCCAGGCCCGCTCGCCATGCCCACCCGACAAGGAGAAAATCCCGCCCATGGTTACAAGGTTACCAAGATTGCAAATAAATACAGGGTACACCACATTTCACCGAAAAGACAGGCAGAATAGAAAAGGAGGAGGGGTAGCCCTGATAATAAAGGATGACATAAGGACATTAGTGAGAAAGAATCTTCGTCCAGAAATAAGGAAGTAGAATCAGTTTGGGTGGAGAATAGCAAGAGTTAGGGAATGCTGGTGGGAGTAGCTTATAGGCTGTCTAACCATATTGTACATTGGACTGGGCATTAAACAAGAAATTACTGGAGCTCGTAACACAGACAATGTAATAGTTGTGGAGGACTTTAATCTTCATATAGGCTGGACCAACATTTTGCAAAGGTGATTTGTAAGATGAATTTGCAGAACGCTTTCATGAGTGTCTTCTGGAGCAATATGCTGTGGAAAGAACTTGAGCTATAGCTATTTTATATCTAGTATTATGCAAGGAGGCTTAATTAATAACGTCATAGTAAAAGATTCACTGGGAAATAGTGATCATAATGCAATTGAATTGCACATTAAGTTTGGAAACAACATACTTCAATCATACTTCAACAAGAATCTTAAACAAAGCCAATTGCATAGGCATGAGGGGGGCGCTGGCTTGGGTTGTTTAGGTAAATAGGCTAAAAGATATGGAGGTAAATAAACAGTGGGAACCATTTAAAGAAACAATTCAAAATGTTCAACAAAAATACTTTTCATTGAGAAAAAAAAACTCAGCGCGGAAGATCCATCCATAACTTACTAAGGAGGTTAACAACAGTATTAGATTAACAGAAGAGGCTTAAAATGTTGCAAAGATAGCAGTGAGTCTGAGGACTGGGAGTGTTTTGAAAACCAGCAAAAGGCCACCAAAAGATTGATATAAAGGGGGAAAAAACACAATACGAGAGTAAACCAGGCAGGAATATAAAAACAAATTATAGGACTTTCATAAGTATATGAAAAGAGAGCAGCTAAAGTAAGGGAACAAAGTCATGTCAGAGATATAGAACTATTATTTTGTGTCTGTCTGCGCAGTAGAAGACAAAAGTTACATACCAGAAATAGAGGGTAACCCAGGGGCTAATAAGAATGAGGAAATTAAGGTAATTAATATTGGCAGAGAAAAAGTACCAGAGAAACTCAAGAGGCTAAATTGTGATAAATCCCCAGGACCTGATGACTTACAATCTAGGGTTCTAAAACATATAGCTGCAGAGATAGTAGACATGCTGGCTATGATTTTCCAAAATTCTCTAGATTCCGGAACTGTCACAGCAGATTGGAATTTAGCAACTATGACAACGATTTATGGGGAGGCGGTAGCATAGTGGTATTTACGGAGAGGCAATGGCATAGTGCTTTTGGCACTGGACTAGTGACCCAGAGTAATGCTGTGGTGACCCAGGTTCGACCATGGCAGTTGGTGCAATTTGAATTCAATAAAAACCTGGAATTAAAAGTCTAATGATCAGCATGAAACCATTACTGATTGTTGTAAAAACCCATCTGGTTCACTAATGGCAAACTCAACCCTGTTGACCCTGCAAGGTCCTCCTTACTAACATCTGGGGGCTAGTGCCAAAATTGGGAGAGGTGTCTCACAGCCTAGTCAAACAACAGCCTGACATAGTCTTCCTCCAGGAATCATATCTTACAGATAATGTCCCAGACACCACCATCACCATCCCAGAGTATGTCCTGTCCCACCGGCAGGATAGACCCAGTAGAGATGCGGCATAGTGGTATGCAGTTGGGAGGGAGTTGCCCTGGGTGTCCTCAACATTGACTCTGGGTCCCATGAAGTCTTATGGTCATCAGGTCAAATATGGGCAAGGAAACGTCCTACTGATTACCACGTACCGCCTTCCCTCAGTTGATGAATCAGTGCTCCTCCATGTTGGACACCACTTGAAGGAAACACTGAGGGTGGTAAGGGTGCAGAATGTACTCTGGGCAGGGGATTTCAATATCCATCACCAAGAGTGGCTTGAAAGCACCACTTCTGATCGAGCTGGCCGAGTCCAAAAGGACATAGCTGTTTGACTGGGTCTGTGGTGGGTGGTGAGGGAACCAACAAGAGGTAAAAACATACTCACCAACCTGCCTGCCGCAGATGCATCTGTCCATGACAATATCGGTAGGAAGACCAATGCACAGTCATTGAGGAAGCAAAGTCCCACCTTCACATTGAGGACACCCTCGATCACGTTGTGTGGCACTACCACTGTGCTAAATGGGATAGATTTTGAACATAGCTAGCAATTCAAGATTGGGCTTCCATGAGGCACTGCGAGGCAGTAGCAGAATTGTACTCAAACACAATCTGTAACCTCATGGTCCGGCACATTCCCCACTCTACCATTACCGACAAGCCAGAGGATCAACCCGGGTTCAATGAAAATTGCAGAAAGGCATGCCAGGAGCAGCACCAGGCAAACCTAAAAATGAGGTATCAACCTGGTGAAGCAGGACCACAGAACTACTTGCATGCCAAACATCATAAGCAGCAATTGATAGACAGAGCTAAGCGATTCCACAACCAACAGATCAGATCTAAGCTCTGCAGTCCTGCCACATTCAGTTGTGAATGTGGTGGACAATTAAACAACTCACTGGAGTAGAAGGCTCCACAAATATCCCCATCCTCAATGATGGAGGAGCAGAGCACAAGAGTGCAAAAGATAAGGCTGAAACATTTGCTACAATCTTCAGCCACAAGTGCCAAGTGGATGATCCATCTCGGCCCCCTCTGGAGTCCTCAGCATCACAGATGCTAGCCTTCAGCCAATTTGATTCACTCCACATGATATCAAGAAACAGCTGAAGGCACTGGATACTGCAAAGGGTATGGTACTGAAGGCTTTGCTCCAGAACTTGCTGAAACTCGAGCCAAGCTGTTCCAGTACAGCTACAACACTGGCATCTACCAGCTAAGTGGAAAATTGCCCAGGTATGTCCTGTACACAAAAAGCAGGACAAATCCAACCGGCTAATTGCTGCCCCATCAGTCTAACCCCCATCATCAGTAAAGTAATGGAAGGGGTCATCAGCAGTGCTATCAAGCTGCACTTGCTTAGCAATAACCTGCTCACTGACGCCCAGTTTGGGTTCTGCCAGGGCCACTCAGCTCCTGACCTCATTGCAGCCTTGGTTCAAACATGGACAAAAGAGCTGAACTCCCAAGATGAGGTGAGAGTGACTGCCCTTGACATCAAGGCCGCATTTGACCGAATGTGGTATCAAGGAGCCCTAGCAAAGCTGGAGTCATTGGGAATAAGGGGAAAACTCTCCACTGGTTGGAGTCATACCTAGCACAAATGAAGATGGGACATCACTGCAGGAGTTCCTCAGGGTAGAGTCCTCGGGCCACCCATCTTCAGCTGCTTCATCAATGACCTTCCTTCCATCATAAGGTCAGAACTAGGGTTGTTTGCTGATGATTGCACAATGTTCAGAACCATTCGCAAATCCTCAGATACTGAAGCAGTTCATGTCGAAATGCAGCAAGGCCTGGACAATATCGAGGCTTGGGCCGACAAGTGGCAAGTAACATTCGCGCCTCACAAGTATCAGGCAATGACCATCTCCAACAAGAGAGAAGCTAACCATCGCCCCTTGATGTTCAGTGGCATTAACATCACTGAATCCCCCACTATCAACATCCCGGGGGTTACCGTTGACCAGAAAGTGAACTGGACTAGCCGTATAAATTCTGTGGCTACAAGGTCAGGTCAGAGGCTAGGAATCCTGTGACGAGTAACTCACCTCCCGACTCCTCAAAGTCTGTCTACCATCTACAAGGCACAAGTCAGGAGTGTGATGGAATACTCTCCACTTGTCTGGATGAGTGCAGCTTCCACAATACTCAAGAAGCTTGACACCATCCAGGACAAAACAGCCCACTTGATTGGCACCACATCCACAAACATTCACTCCCTCCACCACTGATGCACAGTAGCAGCAGTGTGTACCATCTACAAGATGCACTGCAGAAATTCACCAAGGCTCCTTAGACAGCACCTTCCAAACCCAAAACTACTACCATCTAGAAGGACAAGGGCAGCAGATAGATGGGAACACCACCATTTGGGAGTTCCCCTCCAAGTCATTCACCATCCTGACTTGGAAATATATCGCCATTCCTTCACTGTCGCTGGATCAAAATCCTGGAACGTTCTTCCTAACAGCACTGTGGGTGTACTTACACCACGTGGATTGCAGCGGTTCAAGAAGGCAGCTCACCACCACCTCCTCGAGGGCGACCAGGGATGGGCAATAAATGCTGGCCCAGCCAGCGAAGCCCACATCCCATGAATGAATAAAGAAAAATATTCAAGAAAGGATGGAGTGAGTAAAAAACCGAACGACTAGTTAGCCTGACATCAGTGATCAGGAAAGTGCTGGAATCTATTATTAAGGATGTCTTAATAATGCACTTCGAAAACCAAAGTATTATCAGCCAAAGTCAACATGGTTTTATGAAAGAGAAATGCTGTTTGACAGATTTATTAAAGTTCTCTGAAAATGTACCTAGTAGGGTAGAAAAAGTGGAACCAGTAAATGGAGTATGCCTGGATTTCCGAAAGGCATTCAATGAAGTGTAAAACAAAACGGTTCATGGATTTGGAGGTGATATATTAACATGAATAGAGGAATGGTTAAATTACAGGAAGCAGAGAGTAGGGATAAATGGGGCATTTTCAAGTTAGCAGGTTTTAACTATTGGAATGTTGCAAGGAATAGTGCTGAGGCCCCAGTTACTTACAATCTATATTAATGACAGACAAAGAGACAGAGGGCAGAATCATCCCAGATTTGCACTAAGAGTGGGGTAGCGGGAAGGAAAAAGAACATTTTACTCACCGGCAGCAATGACGGCTTTTCACGATGTATCGTCCCAAACATGGCTCACTAATCATGCATTCCCAGGAAACACACTGTTTCCATGATGGATGGGCTCTCATTGGCCCGCCCTGCTGTCACCTCACTATTTCCTCAGGACAGGCGCAATATTTAAAGTGCAGCCGTGTGCACAGCTCTCAGTGCTTCCACTGAGCGCCTTTTGAATGCGGTGGATGCCTGTCGCAATGTCCTCTACCGGCCTCTGGGCAAAGGCCAGCAAGTCAGGTCACCAACCTAGCAAGGGAGGCAGTGGCAGCAGTGGTCAGTGTTAATGCCCTGCAAAGGTGGACAGGCACCCACTGCCAAAAGAGGATGAATGGTCTCATCCGTTCATCCAGGGTAAGTCACTCTTCTCATCACTCTCAACTCACACTCACAAACCCATCACACATCCACAGGGATCTCACACCTCAAGGGACAACACCACTAACTCTCACTTACACCCTCACATCTCCATCAAGCTCATATCCTCTCGAGCGCGCGTCCTCATCCTGTCCATGGCTCCGCTCAGCACACAAACATTACACGCAGTGCCATGTATCCTGCTAATATTCTCTCCATCTATTTTCATAAAGGAGAAGCTGAATCACAACAGCAGGGAGAGGTCCCAGACCTGGGGTGGAGTGTGCCATCGCGCTGACTGGTGAGGACGTGGACCGTGCCTGCTGTGATGGTGAGGTCGGCGGCGAATACTAATGTGAGTATCCTGCACCACATCATCCCTTTCTCAACCCAACTCTGAGAGCTCTCTCTTCTAGACCATAAGACCAAAAGATGTAGGAGCAGAAGTAGGCCATTTGGCCCATCGAGTGTGCTCTACCATTCAATGAGATCATGGCTGATCTGATAATCCTCAACTCCACTTTCCTATATTTTCCCCATAACCCTTGATTCCCTTACTGATTAAAAATCTGTCTATCTCAGCCTTGAATATACTTAACGACCCAACTTCTGTAGCCCTCTGCAGTAAAGAATTCCACAGAATCATCACCCTCTGAGAGAAGAAATTCTTCCTCATCTCTGTCTTAAACGGGCTACCCCTTACTTTGAGATTACGCCCTCTGTTTCTAGACTCTCCCACAAGGGGAAACAACTTCTCAGCATCTACCCTGTCAAACCCCCTAAGAATCTTATATGTTTCAATAAGGTCGCCTCTCATTCTTCTAAATTCCAATGAGTACAGGCCCAACCTACTCGACCTCTCCTCATAAGAAAATTCCTCCATACCCAGGATCAACCTAGTGAACCTTTTCTGGACTGCCTCCAATGCCAGTTTTTTTTCTTAGATAAGAGGTCCAAAACTGTTCACAGTATTCTAGGTGTGGTCTGATTAGTACCTTGTATAGTTTTAGCAAGACTTCCCTATTTTTATACTCCATTCCCTTTGAAATAAAGGCCAACATTCCTATTACCTGCTGAGCTTGTATACGAACTTTTTGGGATTCATGCACGAGGACCCCCAAATCCCTTGTGCCGCAGCTGTCTGCAGTCTTTCTCCATTTAAAAAATATTCAGCTCCTCTATTCTTCCTGCCAAAATGCATAACCTTACATTTTCTCACATTATATTCTGTTTGGCAAGTTTTTGCCCACTCACTTAACCTGTCTATACCCCACTGTGCATTCTTTCTGTCAATCTCACGACTTGCCGTCCCACCTACTTTTGTGTCATCCGCAAACTTGGTGATAGTACATTCTATTTTTGACTCTGCTGCCATGCACTAATCATTTCTAGTTTGGTTTACAGGGACCTCTGCAAAGTGACGTAGACCCTCAGCCAGCCAGTCCCTCAGCTCCATCCAGGTCCTCATCTGCAGTCATGAGTCTTCCATTGAACAGCTGGAAATAAGCAGCCTGGAAGACCCGTCACAGCTCTTACCCACACCCTCCACCAGCTCAGAGACAGATACCTCAGTGGGACCTAAATCTAGTGCAGGCTCGGGTTCACAATCTGGTAGCCGCCGCACAGACATGTGTCCACAGCAGGAAGAGGCAGGTTCAGCTGAGCTGCCCAGCACTTGGAGGACTGCTAGGCAAGAGGCATCTGTGAGGTCCATGTCAGATGATGAGCCTCTGGATGTGGACTTCCAGCTCATCATGGAGAGTCAGCAGAAGGTGGGGAACATCATGCAGAGCTGTTGGAAGCCCTTAACAAAGTGGCAGGCAGGTCATAGGAGTGTGTCAACCTGCTCTCTGATGAAGTGGTGCCCACATGTGCACATATGGAGATCTCCATGGAAAGGATGGCAGATTCCTTGGAAACCCTGGTCCAGCAGAATGTGGAGATGCGCTCAGACCTGGGCCTGAATTTTTCCCTCGTTGGGTGCGCACGATTGGTGGGCCCAGGAGAGGTTGGGAAATGGGCCCCCAACTGTGATTTCTCACTGGATGGCCAATTAATGGCCAGCCAGCGTGAAATGTCACTGTGGGCATGGGTAAGCGTTTCGAGAAAGTTCTCTGAAGGCAGACAGCTGCCTCAGGGAGCTGCAGATCTGCAGATAATAAAGTAAAGCATAAAAAAGCTGCAAAAAATGTTCATGCAGCACAATCAAGCACCTGAAGGCATGCTTCATAAAAACGCTTTCCCCAGATATTTCTTTTTATTTTATTTCTGAATGGAAATTTCATACCGTTCTTGGATGAAGTTCCATGAAAATGTAAAGCCTGCGTGGCCTGTTGGCCCATCCACCAACCGTAAGATTGGAGAGATCATGAAAAATTGCGTTTAATTGTGCTGTTAATGAGCTTCATTGCTCACTTAATTGTCGGCGGACATGCTTTGACTGCCGTGCGAAATATCGCGCGAGTGTGCGATGACGTCGGGATGCTTGCCTGATGTCATCTTGCACAATTTTAAGCTTGATTGAGTTGAGCACATGCCTGCCTGCGGAATGCAAAATTTTGCCCCTGTACTCCATTGCAGTAACCATGGGTAAGTTCCTGCAGCGGCAACACAAGAAGGAAACGAGGCACCTCAATGTCCCTCTAGATGTTCCTTCCCTTCAAGAACCAGGCCAGAGCCCTCAGACGCCCGAAGGGAGGAGGAACTGGACACTCCTGGGTCAACCACTCAGGGATATTAGAGGCAGTCCTGTCTCTCTGAGCCCTCTTTGCCTGTGACTCCCTCAACCTTATGATCTGCCGCCACTGGGGGAGCAACTGGCCCACAGAAGGACAGCCAAAGCAAGCACAGTTAGGTGCACGGGTGAACACATTTTGTCACTTTATAATCTGAAAATACATTCACTTTCACTGAATAATATGTAATGGTGTCTCTCAGCTTCATTTACAGGCTTTGCGAGTCCTCCCCCGCATCCATACCTCCACCGGGCAGCCAGCCCACGAGTGATTCTGGAAGGAGAAGTGTGTGTGTGTGTGGCAGGGCCTTTTGGAGCCTCGTGGAAGCACTCTCCCAACCGTGTGGATCCTTCCTTGATCACACTCATCTCAATATCCCGAGCATTTTCAATGCTGCCTGAGGGCTGACCTGCATCTCCCGCCCCACACTGATCGCACTCCCATGCAGCACCTGTTCCAGTCCTCCACGAGTTTCCTTTCACTGTTGGATTTACAAGCATGGTGTGTTTAACATGCTTCTTTAGCTCCTCTCTACTTTCCCCTCCCCCAGTCACCCATGTCCTTTCCCCCGACACCCATGGCATCACCTTCCACATTCCCACTGTCACCTATTGGCCACAACCCTCTTCTTTCAGAGATGGAGATGTCCAGGTGAACATGCGTGTTCACTACCTTCCCGAAAATGCCATCCCCAGCCATATTAACCTCCCCGACTTCCTCCTTCCCGCCCCAGGGTCTGTGTCTCCAGCCTCCAAGTCCCCACCAACCACCCTCATCGTCCATTCTACTGATACTGTTGCACCCTCACCCTCCACCCTACCACCTCACTCTGCCCTCTCTCATTCTCACTATTCCCTCCTACCATGCTCACCCTCATTTCGCTCTCCAGGAGGCAGCCATCATCACTATTTATCCTGCCCTTTCATGTTCAGCTGGACATCCCCCACCAACCCCCCCCCAAATTACTCCTTCCTCCCTCGGAACTCCATTCTCTTCCCCCAGACTCCTTCCCGCCTCTTATTCCTTCACCCTCCTTACTCCTTCCTCTACCCTTACTTCTTCCTCACCCTTATTCCTTACCCCTTTTTTATTCCTTCTTCCACCCTTTCTTTTTACTCCACCCTTACTTCTTCCCCCCCTCCAGACTCCTTCTTTGCCCCAGATTCCTTCCTTTCCCTGGACTCCTTCCTCCCCCTGGGCTTCTTCTTCCCACTGGACTCCTTCCCCACTCAGGGATCCTTCGTCCTCCCGGACCTCTTCCCCCATCCGAACTCCTCCTCCTTATACCTACCTCCCCAGTTGCGGTATTCTCCCCCATTAACCTCTCTTCCCTGTAATCTCTCCTCCCTTCCCAACCTCAGCCCCCCTCACACCTTCATTCTGCCCTTCCCAACTTGACCCCGCCGACACCTTCATTGCCCCCCTCCCAACCTCACTCCCGACGCCTTTGTCCCCCCCGAACTTTACCCCCTGACACCATCGTTTTCCCCCCTCCCAACCTCACCCTCCCAACCCCCACCGACACACCTTCCTCTCCCAGTCAAACCTAGACCTTCTTTTCCCACCTCCTGGTACATCTTCCTCTCCCACTCACAGCTGGACCTTCCTCTCCAACCCCTCGACGCTCATTTGTTGTGAGCAGACCCTCAACTGTAATTTTCCACCTTCCGTGAGCTGCTATGTGACGGAGCCATGTCCATGAGAATCCACTCAGCACACCATGGATGTTCCTCCAGAGTTACTGTCGGGCTCCAGCATCTTCTATTCCTTGGATGTCTGCGATGTGAGCAAGGCCCTGACGTTAAGTCCCAACTTCTGCACATCACACTTGTCAAGATGTGTTCTGCACTGATGTATTCTCCCACTGACGTGGGAGTTAAGTTTGATGTGGGGGAGTGATTCTGGCGAACTGAGCTTATAATGATATGCAGATGAAGTTGCTGATGTCTGGTGGCGGGAAACGCAGCCCGCCATTGACAGGCGGAGTGGACGATTGCAAACGTGTTTCACGACGATGTGAAACTGATTTTTAGCCTTCCTGCCATATTGTCTAGCCACGCCTGCCTGACGCCCGTGGGCATGGACGATTCCGCCCAGAGAGTAATATATCTGGGTTTGCTGATGATACTAAGCCAGATGGGAATGCAAGCTGTGAGGACGACACAAAGAGGCTGCAAAGGGATATGGACAGGTTAAGTGGGCAACAAGGTGGCCATTGGGAACAGAAATTTCTTCACCCATTAGGTTGTGAATCTTTGGAACTCTCTACTCCAGAGGGCTGTGTATGCACTATCTTTGAATATATTTAAGGCTGAGATAGACAGATTTTTGGTCTCTCATGGAATCAAGGGATGTGGGGAGCAAGTGGGAAAGCGGAGTTGAAGCCCAACATCAGAGTCACAATCATATTGAATAGCAGGTCAGGCTCGACGGACCAGATAATGATATGTTCTTACATTGTAAACATCTCTTTTAATAGATTTAATTAAATATTATTAATCTTACTACCAATTAATTGAGCATATTTTTGTCTTCACCACCTGGGCATTAACATTTATCTCAGGACAGTGCACAAAGGAATATCTGGTAGGGAGGATCTCTTGCCACCAACAAAATGAATTTAGATTTCTCTTTATTTAAATGAATTGATGACAATTCAGGCAGGTTCTGTAGCCTATGTGGGATCTTCCTTGCGTAATTTTTCTCTCTGGCCAGGATGTGCTTAATGTCTAAATGGTAAAAACAAGTCTACTCCATTGTTTGCATAGGTGCCGGATATGAAGAGTGCACATTCAAACAGTTTACAAATAGTTACTTCAGGGCAGCATTAAATTAACATATGGAAGCAGGCTCTCAAAATCCTAAAACATAGACATTTCTGTGTCATAGATATGGTAAGCACATTGAGCCAGAGGTTTCCATGCATCCAAAATGTTGTATCACCGAACATTATTCATTCTGTGCTGGCCGAGCATAATAATACTGTGCTCTGAACTGATCTTACAAAACAATGAAATAGTTCATATTATTTTCAAATCCAGTCATATAAATAACCAACTCAATGGCAGTTTTAAACATTGTTTGTTAAAAAAATCTTAATGTTGTGACATAATTTAAAGCACATAAATAGAACCAGAACTTATTCTTTCTTGTTTATTTTTAAAGGCCACCATCTTCTTTAAATGAAAAGGATGATGCATGGAACACAGCTGCACATGGGAGCACCACCAGTTAGTACTTAAACTATTGAAATACAATTTGGGAAGAATAATACCTTGTACAGTTAGTATTGCCTGTGTCTGCACTTCCCCAATGTCATTCCAAACTTCACATGTATATTTTCCTGTATCTTCAGGAAAAACCTCCTGAATAAAAAGACTGTATTCATTTCCATTCTTCTCAAACTGAAAGTCTTCTGATTCTTGAATCTCCTGTCCATTATGGAGCCAGATAATTTCTGGGACTGGATTACCTGATGGAATTAACAGATTTATGAGCATTAACAAATAGAAAACATTTGCGTGTTAGAATTTTCCAACTATGTGAAAATTATTTTCTGAGAGAAGGCAAACACATTCCTGCACAGTATCAAAGCTATTAAAGTGTTAAATAAATATAAGAGTTAAAACATTGGTTGCAGACTGCCCCAGGAGCTTTTGGGTGAGATGTTAAAGTGAGTCCTTGTCTGTTCTCTGAGGTAGAAATAAAAGGTCCTATGGTACTATTTTGAAGAAGAGTAAGGGAGATATCACTAATGTCCTGGTCAATATTTAACCCTCAATCAACACCACATAAACAGATTATCAGGCCATGATCATATTGCTTTGTGGGAGCTTGCTGCGTGCAAATTTACTGCCGCGTTTCTTACATTACAACAGTGACTACATTCCAAAAGTGCTTCATTGGCTGTAAAGCACTTTGGGACATTCTGAGGTCGTAAAAGGTGCTTTATAAATGCACATCTTTCTTTATTTTTTTCTATCAAAGAAGGTCATTTACTTCCAAAATTGTTATGAAACAGGAAAATGTTTTGTCCAGAATTTCCCCACCTTATTTTGCAGTTTTTTTTTTTGATTCTTGGCTAGCAATAGTTGTGACATGCTAACTCATCTATGATATTCTAGATGAACATTCTTACTGATATTTTTCAATATATACATGTTATTTATTTGACTCACAATTTGTGTGATTAATTCCATTATATGCATAATATTCTCTATTCACCATTACTATTAAGCTCAGGAAGCCTCTTCTCAGTTACATCCTATCTCTTATACCATAGTCTTGATCTTTCATTGGTGGTGTGGAGCTTCACTTGCTCATGGTCATGTTCAAAAAAAACACAACTCCAGTCTTGTACACTGAGTTCACACTACGTCCAATTTTCAGCATCAAATGCAGGCCTTTTTTCTGCCTTGTGCATTTTACAAACAAAACTTATTAAAATGATGTCTTATGCCAACTTGCTTTGTGTTGGCCATGGCCCCTTCATAAAATTACTGAAAGTGAGTTTGTGCTTGCGATTTGCTGATCTTTGGAAGATTGGAAATATCTGGGTTGCTACATTTCATATTCCTAGAAGCCTCTACATTTGGCCCCCTTTTCTGCAGCTTACAGTTTACCGAGTTAGTTGCCTGCCTTTTTTTGCCATTGCAGACAGCTGTTTTACAAGATGCAAAGTTGGGGATTGAAAATCCCTTTGGGATGTGCCACATGACTTGAACAAGGAGGAGACAAATTCATGAAGAGGCACCATCTTTAAGTGCAAAGGCATTCAGGGGCTCTTTGTGCTTTTGGTGACACTCCAGAGTCTGAGTCTACAGGCCATGTCAGTTGTACATGGAGACATCAAAGGAGATCTGTTGCTAGCCCCTTTGCTTCACCAGTTATCTGCTGCAGGCTTATATTCAAACTATATTGGCGACCAATAAATTACTCACCAGTAAAGTGGCAATATCATTTCTCTTATGCTGCTGGATCCTCAAGCCCACCATGGGGACATCAGTCAAAGCAGTCTGTCTGCTGTTCACAAATCCAGAAAGCAAGTGACAGGCACCAAGAGGAAATTACAAGGGGCTTTCCCAGTGGAAAAAAACACAGAAACTCATCTATTGCCTTCTTCACAGTTTAGTCATCTGAAGAGGAGTGGGTATGTAGCAGCCTGAGAGGCCAAGCAGCCTAAATCCCCCAAACAGGAGGAGGAGGAGGAAAACGACACAGTGGGAACGGCATGTGCAGGCTGGAAGTGAAATTTCTTACGTGCCAACTACATATAGCAGATAGGTGCATCCTGTTACTGGCCAGTTGTGGTTGTATTATGAAAACAAAAACATTAATGTGACATACGTTACCATCACTTAACTGGCGTTGCCGTCTCCTGCCCCATTCCCATACTTACAACCTTACCACAGTTGCAATCAACAGACAATTGCCAGACAAAAAAAATCTCCATTTATTTTGTGGTAATTTGAATGGAGTGCTTGCAACTCCCCATTCTTATACTATAGCAAAATTATTCTTAAGTGTGAACAGCAACTGAAGCTCCAAGTTGTTGTTGAGTGCCATGATTCCATTGGAATGCTTGTGCGTCCAGCGTCTGGGTGCAAGTTTGTGCAATTTGTGAGAGAACTCTGTTCATTTGTACATCAATAAATCTCATCCACAACATTATTGTTCTGCACTGCTGCACGTCCTGGTACAGCTGCTGCAGGTTGCTCACAGAGGACTGAAAGAAGGTTGACAATGCTTTTTGATCCTGTTTGAAGGCACTGATTCCTTGCTCATTGGATAATGGCATTGGCTGGCAGCTTGATCATCTCATTTATTTTCTTCACCTGTGATCTCCACTTACTCCTACTAATCTCCTCTTCAACTGGAATTGTACTTCATCTGGGGCAGAATTTGGCCCTTGGTGGGTGTATGGGCCCCACTGGCTCGGCGGTGGGCAGGCAGCCGCTTGACGCTGCCAAAATGGGCCCCGACGCCATTTTAAATAGGTGGGCCAATTAAGGCCCTGCCAGTGGGCGGGAGGGATTCCCCAACTGTCAGAGTGTGCTCTTTCACGCATGCACGCAAAAGAGCGCACATCTCCCTGAGATAAAGTGCTAGCTCAGGGAGAGCGTTGAAAGTTTTTGAAAGTGTAAAAATAGAAAAATAAAAAAATTATGAACATGTCCCCCTCAGGTGACAATGTCACACGAGATGGGACATGTTAGTAAATATCACAGAAACTTTATTAAAGATTTTTAAAACTGACATGAAACCTTCTCTCGTTGGTGGATGAGGTTTCATGTCTTTTCAGAAGCCCGCCGGGGCTCCTGGCCTGCCCACCAGCCTTAAGGTTGGATGGGCAGGTCCTTTGGTTGGTTTACCTATCCTGTCAATGGCTTCAATTGACCATTCACAGGTTGGTGGGCGCGCAGCTGCTCGCGCTGTCCCCCCGCCTTCCTGAATATTCAAATGGGGTGGGATGACATTGGGGGGCTCCCCCCGATGTCATCCTGCATCATTTTTGCATTGGTGCGCAGGCCCCGCCCCCAACTCGCCGATGGAAAAATTCTGCCCCTGGTGTTCCTTCCTCAAACTCACTAAGAGCTCTGAAGTGCTATCACCTCTGCTGGAGCGAAGGACAGGTGATGTGCCTGATGCAATATGCTGTGAAATGCTTGGGGCCAAAACGTCATGAGTTTCCTCATCTTGGGAATAACCTACAAGAAAAGAATATATTTTACAATGCATTCCCAAGTTGATGGCTTCAAAGGTAAATAAAATCTATAGTGCTTCATGCAGCAGAATTTTAGGACCTGTTTCTAGGGGCAGAATTTTACATTCTGTGGGTGAGCGCTTGCCCGACCTGATTGGGCATAAAATAGGGTGTGATTATGTCGGGTGAGCTTCCCAGCGTCACTGCACACTTGCGTGACATTTTGGTTGATGGGCATGTGCGAGAGTTAGCAGCGCACCCGCTGCCAATTAAGAGGCTTATTAAAGCCAATAAAAAGCCAATTGATGCCAATTTTTTGCTGCCCATCCAAGGGCAGAATGAGGTTTCTGAGATTAATTTAAAAAAATAAAAATATTTGGACAGAGTTTTTATTATCTATATGTTTAACTGAGTGAGTCTGATGTGTGAACATTTTTTTTTAATTTCCTACTGTTTATTTTTGCATTTAAAATTCTTCAGCTCCCTGAGACAGTTGTCTGCCCTTAGGGAGCTTTCATTGCACGCTCCCCTGCACCCGCCCTGACATCAGCGCTCGCCCTCTTCCCGCACCCCCGCCGGCAGTGCTGAGTCTTTCAGCGCGTGCTTCACGCTGGCTGGCCGTTAATTGGCCAGCCTGCGGGAAATCGCGGTCGGCAGCCGATCGCGGGCAGTGGACCGTTTCCTGGCTGCTCCAGCGCCCACCCACCACACCTGCCCAACAACCCAAAAATCCTGCCCCTAGGATTCTGAAACAGATTCTCAATTTTAAGGATCATATCAAATAAAAAATACTTGTTGGATGGCAACACAACGACTCCTTACCCCAAGCTTGCCAATGCAGCTTCCTGTCCAAAGGGTGATGACCATCTCCTCATATACTCAGTATTGCTGGCCCACTTTTGGCCTGGTCCTTTCCCAGTGGTTGTGAGCACCCTTCACCTGTAAATATTTATAAAGATGTTTGCAAGCGTAGTGCAGATGAATGTAGCACTCAGTGCCTTGATGGTCTACAACTGCATGAGTTCACTTATTAGTTTTGTGGGCGTGGTTTGTTTGGAATTACTGACTGCCCCCCACCTCCTCTCATTGACAATGTGACATGTAGATTCAAGAAAATGATGTGAACAAGGTTATGTATTGGCTTGGCTGGTAATCTCTGAAGTCAAAACAGACAGACTGTTGTAATGAGGTCACATCTTGTATGAATGAATAGTATAAGCATAGGTAAACGTACCTATATTTACATTGACATTTCTTTTGGTGTTATTGAAGCTCTTTCTCAACTTCATTTCCTCACCTCTTGATCTCTGCCTTAGTAGCGTGGGCCCCTGCTTTCAGAAGTGGATAGTTGTCTGTTTCAGAAATGACTGCTTTCCTTCAGCGCATCTCCTATAACAGGATCTCCAAGGTGTCATTTGTAAAAGCAGGAGGTTGTCATTACGAATATCTGCAAAATATGCGTTGCTCCTCCACCTTCACTCAGCTGCAGTAGTCCCCTACTCCTCTTCAAGAGCAAACAACACTCTTTAAGTTCAGCCTGTTGGTCTAATCTTTTGCAGCCAACCAGTCTCCACATCCTACTCTGAATAATTTCCATGTATAGCAAAATGACTCAGATGAGATGAAAAAGCCTAATATGTGAAAATTAGGCCAGGTCAGCCCTCAATGTTGGCATATATGTGTCACAAGTGGCTATATCTCTAATTCTGCAGATTCAGTACAATTATGCTCATAAAACGTGTACAATCATATTGATCTTAAGATGGCAAAATCTCACATAACTTAATAAGTGCACCTCAATACCCATTATGCCGTATAAATAGGAAAGTAATTCTTTGTGACCAACTGGAAGATGCCCTACATTCATCATTAGTATTTCATTACAAATTAAAATTATTGTGCTTCCTGTATCACTAATATTGAAAATGAATATCAATGAACCATGTTAATTTTACATACAAAATCAGAGCCAACATTTGCATGGCCAATCTGACAGGCTCTTGAAAACTCCAACATGCTGGGTCCTGACCCTCAGTTAGTTTCCCGTGTGGCCCTCTAAGGGCAGGAGCACTGGGCTGAGTTTTTGCAATGTAGGCAGGAAACAAGAGCAGGGTTTGTTTTCAGGTCAGAGACCAGCTCCAGGGGGAAACTGATTAGTTAAGACTTTAATGTGGATGAGCCGTTAATTGGCAAGGAGATGGGTTCCCTGTCCAAGTAAGGGTGATGGGTGGGCCCTCAAAGCTGGAGGACTAATCAAAAGCCTTTTTGTTGCAGAGGTGTACCCAGCTACAGTACAAGCTAAGTAACTGATAGGGATCGCAACAAGAAGATGTCCTCCAAGACTCTTTATAAAAGCAGCCAGGACACTACTGTGGGAGGTGGGGGTGAGGGGGAATTCCCTCTACAGGGTGCTCTTTGGCTGCACCCGCACCCAGACAGGAAGGGAGTGCCTGGATTACTGGCAACCCAACCTCTTGCTGAGTGTCTGCCTCCAGGCAGTTAGTCTGCCCCTCGTCATCTTGGTATACTGGAAAATCCCAGTCAGCCTCCTAAACTCACTTTTAACAAGACTCATAATGAGCTTAATTGCCTGCCTACCTCGTAGGGTGGCAGGGGTGGGGCATGGCACACAGCCTTCCTGGGCCCTGAACACACCTCTTCCAAAACGTCCAGTGCCAGGATGGCATCCTGCAACTAACCTGGTGCCTGTATTTTTGGTGACCCCCAATCTCCGTTCCTGCCTTAGGAAATTCAACCCATCTACTCCCACAAGGAACCTTGGTGCAATGAGGGCAGGGCCAAGAATGGGGACTTCATAAGTCAGGATTTCCCAATCCTAGATCCTCAATAGGGACCCTTGGTGCATGTCCACCTGGTAGCTGCCCAATTGGCCCACTTGGGGATTAAAGCCAGGAGTTTGGTTTACTTTAGGGGTATTATAGCAGCCTCCTTCATCTAAGGGCCACTCAGGACACCTACAGTCTTTTCCAAAGGAACCTAATATGTGTTTCCCCCACCCCTGAATTCCCCTCTGCTCCTTGCTGTCCAGCCACAACTGACATACAAGAGCCTTTTGCAAGTGGGTGTTGCACTTCCAAAAGCCTGTTCTACAGGACCCTCCACAGCCCCATCAGCTAACGGCAGGGCTAGTGATGCAGTTCTGCCACAGGCATATTCCCAGTGGACTTTCTAGGCTCTGACCTCTTTTCTCACTTGATTTCATGTGATAGGGGGTTCCATACTATTTGCTCAGAATGATTGCCTCACCTGCCACTTCCACTGTCATTCTCACTTGGCTACCATCCATAACATGCAGGTCAGTCAACTCCTTCAGGATGATCGGGGCAAAAGTCCTTTCGGAGTCTTCAACACTTGCACTCTCAGTCTTCTTGGTGGTCTTTCTTTCTGTTTACAAAACAAAATCTATGTATAAAACAACTTTAATGGCGTTTACAAGGATTCATTTTAAGAAATGTATAGCAGAGAATTTTCAATGAGCGAAATCTTGAGCAGAAGTAGGATAGTGTATGATTCATGTCCATCCTGTGTGTGAAGTGGGCTCACCCAGTTATAATACTGGTGTCAGCCTAATTTCAATATTTGGGGCAAACTCCAGGATTCAACAATGAAGCTTGCCCGTGTATGGTAAACTAGCATGCTACAGCAGGATTTAATGGCCTACAGCATCTCCAAGAGAAACCACTTACCAAAAAGTATTGAGCGCAGAGCACAACAATCTCAAGAAAAGATTTGTCGGAGGGTAGAGAATCATCAGCATCTCTGATGATGTGATGCTAGATGAACTGAGCCAGAAGACCAGGTAATGCAAGCTCCAAAGAGGGCTGCACAAGGGTAGTAAACAATAGCTAGTGCAATCAGTGCCACAGGCAAAGTCACAAGAATGACAACTAAGTTCCATAAAACAATACTTAATAGCCTTACCAGGTTAGGTAAGCCAAGAAGAGCAAATCAAACCTTCCAAGAATGTACTTATTCACCACAATCATCATCAAAGACACCACTGGTATCTTAAAGGAATTTCATTGATCTGGAGGTGTTGGAGATTGGAAATTAGAAGTGCAAATGCAGTAATACAGGCTGGCTATGATCTCAAGAATCATAATGGTGTACTGCACACTGCACAATTTTGCCTTATGAAGAAGCCTCCTCCTAGGTATGGTCCAGAGGACAAAGGACTCCATGCGTAGCTGGAAAGAGAAATAAGAAATAGCAGCAGCCTGAAAAGCTACAAAGGACAATGCAAGTTTGTGTCACAACAGCTTCCAAACCTGTGGCCTCTACCACCCAAAAAAATAAGGGCAGCAAGCCCACATGGGAACATCACCACCTGCAAAATCCCTTCTAAGTCACATGCCATCCTGACTTGAAAACATTTCACCATTCGTTGAATGTCACTGGATCAAAATCCAGTGATAAAGGACAGCATTCCATGAGCCTTCTTAATTACTTGCTGTACCTGCATACTAACATTTTGTGACTTATGTATTAGAACACCTAGATCACTCTGCACCTCAGAATCGCACAGCCTTCCTCCATTTAAGTAATAAACTGCTTTTTTGTTCTTCCTGATAAAATGAACAACTTCACATTTTCCTAAATTAAACTCCATTTGCCAGATCTTTGCCCAATCACTCAACCTATCTATATCCATCTGCAACCTCCTCCTGTCCTCTTCACAACATACTTTTCTACCTATCTTTGTGTCATCTGCAAATTTAGCTACCATGTCTTCACTCCCCTCATCTAAGTCATTGATGTACATGGTAAAAAATTGAGGCCCCAGTACAGACCCCTGTGGGACTCCACTCATCGCATCCTGCCAATCAGGAAAAGACCCATTTATGCATACTCTCTGCTTCCTACCAGCCAGCCAATCTTCTATCCATGCTAATATGTTACCCCCTACACCATGTACTTTTATTTTCCATAATAATCTTTGATGTGGCACCTTATCAAATGCCTCCTGAAAATCCAAGCGCAGTACGTCTACAGGCTCCCATTTATCCACAGCGCATGTTACTCCTTCAAAAATCTCCAATAAATTGGTTAAACATGATTTTCCTTTCACAAAACCATGCTGACTCTTCCCTATTGCCTTGAGATCTTCTAACCGCCCAGCTATAACTCTTCAATGGTCGATTCTAATAACTTCCCCTTTGTGAGGAACTTGGAGGCGAGTACACAGCAACATTGTGCAGTGCTCGCCATGGTCACCAGTTGGACTTCAAGCTTCAGGGGCGTCGAGGTTGGGGTGGGGGGGGGGGGTTAAGGGAAGCCCTGCCATTGAGATGACTGGTGGCTGGAGGGGGGGTTAAGGGCATTGCTGCCATTGAATATAGCACACAAGCATTCAGGGTGGGGAGTAGCGGTGGGCAAGGGAAGTGGTCACACATTCGGTAAACCTATATAAAGTGACCATTCCTCTGCAGCTGAGGCAATTTATGCGCAGCCAGAGCGATATGATTGGGGTTGGGCTCCTAGCTTATCTGTCCACTCAAGCAATGCAGCGGCATTAAAATGCCACCAAGTGCTCCAGAGCTTTTCCACTACCTCCTGCCGGCACAGACTGCAGATTCATGAGCATGTTAGTGGACTGCAGAACAGTTGGATGACTGCACACATTGTACAATCTCCTCGTTAAAGCTGGCCATGGAGGCTCTCACAGCTTTTTGCAATGTCAGTATCCTGATTTTGACCAGTCTCCCCCACGGTTCATGCTAACAGAGCAGCCTTGCAGCGCACTAATCTCTGTCCATCCATGCAGTGGCCATCACATTTAACCAGACAGGTTCTCAGTACGCCCATGCTAACCATGTGTCTCTCTTTTTCATCCTGCAGAGGAAGTATATCAGGATCATGGACTCTGGTGAACTAGCTGTATGCCTGATGGTCTACAGAGAGCAAAGACGACGGAGGAGAGTGTGACTGAGGCTCCTGGCTGTGCAGAGGCAGGAACAGCAACCTCAGGACGAAGGGGTGGCAGGGGCTCCCGCACACGCCGCCCAAGAGCCACAGTGAGCCATGCCCGGGGGACCCAGGTTGACTCATTGAGGAGAAAGAGTAGCTGGAGTGAGATTGAGCTGCCCGGCACCGGTCTCGCGTGGACTCTGTTGGAGGCCAACTATGGCACTGCAGTGGAGTTGAGTCCATGCCGCAATATGGGAGCAAAGTCCTAGACCAAGCTTTCCATGGCAGCTGCCATTCTACCTGCATTGACCTTGGTTCTTTGGTATGCTGGTGCTATCACTCAGACTGAAGGCAGAAGAAGTCCTCCATCATACCTTGCAATGTGAGGAGCACAGCAAACATCTTTTCCTGACATTCCCGAGCTTTCCTTTGCAGCTCCATTAACTGTGACATGACCGAGTCCAGAGGCTTGACATCTGACTTGGACTCATCAGGTTTCTGGCCTCCAGTAGTCCTCTGAGTGCCAGAAACCTGGGAAGTCCCTGCCTCCACCTGCTGTGGATCGGATGGTGCAATGTGTTCACCAGATTGTGATCCTGGGGCTACTCTAAAGCTAGGTCCCACCGAGGTGTGTGTCTCTGTGCTGGTGGAGGGTGTGGGTGAGCGCTACGACAGGACTTCAGGGATGGTGCCTCCAGATTCCTCTTCAGCCATTTCTTCGGGGCTTGATTGGAGGCCCTGGGTCATGGACTCCATCAGCTATTTGGCAGATGTGCCTCTGAAATCAAGGGGAGATAATTAGCGCATGGCAGTGGCCTGTAAAACAGGACACATCACTCACGGCATTGTTGTCTGATGGATGTTGCACTGCTGGGTCCTCACTTGATAGAGCACTGCTGACCTCTCTGTCAGCACAAGAACCAGTCCAGATCATCACCGATCAGCTGGATGGCTGTGATTTTAAAGTCCATTAGGGCCTTGATTTCGGGCATTTTGACACGAGTCTGTGACCTCTCCCTCTTGTTGTAAGCCAGCTTGTCCTGCATGAATGGAGATGGAGAGAGTGTAAGTAGGACGCCTGCTAGGCCAGACGATAAGTATGCCTGGTCTGTGTGGGAGGTGAATGGTCCCATGGACAGGGTGAGGATAATGACAGTGAGTGTCAGAGAGTGAATGGTGATGTCCCTTGAACCGGCAGTGAGTGAGGGCCTTCTGGATGTGTGACGGGTTTGTGAATGTGTGAATTGAGAGTGATGAGAAGAGTGATTTACCCTGGCAGAAGGGAAGATCTCATTCATCCTCTTGCAGCACTGGGTGGCTGTCCTCTTTTGAAGGGCATTGGCGCTGACCACCACTGCCACTGCCTCCCAAGCCGGATCAGTGTTGTTGCTGCCCATCCTCCAGCCAGAATGGGTGTAGAAAACATCCCAGCAGGCCTCTATGGCATCCAAAAGGCGCTTGAGGGACAAGTTGCTAAACCTGGGGTCTGCAGTCCTCATCAGTTTCAGGACCATGTCTTCCGTGCAGCAGAGGTGGTCTGGAAGCATTGAGATGTGTGCTTGCGGCTGGACTTTAAATACGGCTTCCGGCATGATGCAGTGGCAGGGTGATGGCGGGCAGGAGAATGAGAGCCCGCCCGCCATGGAAACAGGGTGTTTCCTGGGAGTGCATAAATAATATGGCAGGTTTGGGACGATACAGCATGAAAACCTGCCATCGCGGCCAGCGGGTAAACATCGTTTTACCTGCTCGCTACTGCACTTAGTGCAAATCTGTGATGATTTCGCCCAATGATTAGAAAGTAGCATTCTCTGTGACAAACTACTGTTAAAACATAATCCATATAATACTTTGTAAAAGAATTATATTGCTGCTTGAAAAGCAAGGACTAATATGAAGAGCAAGCTAGTGAGTGGAAGACTAGATGACGTAATTGGAGAAAGCTACAATAGATTTCATGGGCTTACATGCTTGCTTCTGTACTGCAAAATTCTATAATTCAATTTACATCCTGTAGTGCTTTATTAATTTCAGAGGTTAAATTGGACTAACGTTCACTGAAGAGCTGATTCACGCATTTCAGTTTGGTGTAGGCACATCTAGACCCAGTTCAGTAGTTGATTTCATAGTGATGCTGTCATCCCTTCTATCAGTAATAATTGCCACTATTTAGATCTAAACTCAAAATCCAGAGCAGGCTGAACAACATTCACCATTGTAGTGCAATTAATGGATGATTTCAAGATACGTAAGAATGTGACTGGACACTCATACAATACAAGGAATGGGAGTGCAATGAACATGTAAAGCAATATACAAGAGTTATCAGTCAATTGGCACTCATAGGAAAAGGGATATTGAAAACAGAAAATATTGACTTTCATTAATTATTCTACATCATGATGGGGTTCTTTAATGCCAGTTGAAATGGAGCTTGTCTTGCTTTCATCTGTTTTCCATACTTTTCTCAGTACGGGCGTACTTTAATATTATTTTCAGTTGATACTTGAATAGAATCGTTTATTTTTGTTTATTGTTTGAATATTTATACAACATTTGAAGAGCAGACTATTTTTCCAATGTCTGGATGTGAAGGATGTGAATAGATGGCTAAGGAGTATCTCACAGACGAATGTACAGAACTAACCTTCATTAAAGGAAAGGTGTCATCATACTTGTGCCGTCTTAGAGGAGAATGGAGTTAGTTCTAGAAAGTCTACAAGGAGGAAGTTCAAAAGCAATTAATAAAAAAAAAAATCACTCATGGTCCTCTTTAGAGGTTTTGTAAGAACAAATAATATTTTGGGAACTGGAACCATGATAAAGGCCCAAAAGGCCTATCGCTTTTTCATCTCATAATAACCCTCAATTCCTTCTACCCCGTTTCCATGGCGGACGGGCTCTCATTCTCCTGCCCACCATCACTCTGCCACTGCATCACGCCAGACGCCGTACTTAAAGTCCATCCACCATGATGCCTGATGCCAGTGAGGTTGGAAAATATGGTAGAAGGAATTGAGGGTTATTATGAGATGAAAAAGCGATAGGCCTTTTGGGCCTTTATCATGGTTCCAGTTCCCAAAATATTATTTGTTCTTACAAAACCTCTAAAGAGGACCGTGAGTGATTTTTTTTTATTAATTGCCTTTGAACTTCCTCCTTGTACCTCAGTATGGTAAGACCACCAAAAATTGATTTCTCGATGCCGTGAAACCAGTTTGCGATCGTCCACTCCACCCATCAATAGCAGGCTGTGTTCCCTGCCACTGCATGTCGGGAACTTAATTTCAATACTTTAGCATCTCTGCTTGCTGGAGTCAGTCCCCCACACTGGATCACCCAGACACATCGGCGTGATTGAGTGCCAACATGTTTCACAACTGAACATAAGCGAGGTACACCTCGCAAGCTGCACTTCGTTCAAGACTTCGAGATTTGTTTGCCTACCTCACTTCGGGCAGCACTCACAGTCATCAGCACCGGGCTTCGCACATAGTACCACATCACTTTGAAAGGGGCTCACTGGAAGGTCTCTACTTACCAGACTGTAAGGCTTTGTACAGCTGCAGAGCTAGGGCTTGCTTAGGGAAGGGAGAGAAATAGCCTCAGGCAAGGGAAGAGGCTGCAGGGCGAGGACTGTACTGGGAAGGTGGGTATCCCAGGGTGTGTGTGGGGGCACATGTAGATCTGTGTAAATGGCCTCAAAATGGTGAGGGCTGAGGAGGCAATTTCCAGAGGAGATGAGGCCAGATGGACATGTGAGGATATGTGTGTGAGAATGGGTGGTGATGTCCCTTGAGCTGGCAGTGAGTGAGATGCCAGTAATGTGTGATGGCCTTGTGAGTGTATGTGTTTAGAGCAGTCTAGAGTGGTTGCTTTACCCTGGCAGCATGGATGAGATCATACATCCTCTTACTGCACTGGATGGCCAACCTCTTCTGTACAACGTTGACACTGACCACCACTGCCACCGCCTCCCAAGTCAGAGTGATGAGATTGCGGGATCTCCTCCAGCCAGAGTGGGAGTGAAGGACATCACTGTGGGCCTCCAAAAGGCATTCCAGTGATGGATCACTGAACTCTTCTTGGCTTTCAGGGCCATGTCTTCACTGGAGCAGTCCTGGGCTGCAAGCATTGAGAACTGTGTGTGAGTTTGAAATTTAGATATGGCACCTGGCATGAGGAAGCGGTGAGGTAACGGTCTGGCTGGTGATTCAGAGGCCACTTGCCAGCGAGATGGTATGATTTGTCTGGCTGCATAATTAATGAAGTGGGAAGTGGATGATGCGGCGCGAAAACCTGTCATTGCGGCTGGTGGCTAAAATGTCGCTTTTCACACCCGCTACCGCACCTAGTGCACATTTGGGATGATTCCGCCCATTGTGATCACTTAGAATATCTAATTGAAGTGCCTGGCTCCCATTGTCCCTCCAAATAAGGACATGATGAAACAATCTATATTTTGTTTAGAGTAGGAAACTAAAATCCACTAAACATAACACAATTACATGTTTGGCTTCCATTTCCATTATGGGTAACAGAAAGCAAAGTAAACAACACTTGACCAAAAAATGATTTCAAAACTCCCGAAACAGAAGATGCAGCATTCACTCTTCTGGCCTGCAGTCTACAGAAAATCTCTGAATGAAAAAAATTACAATCTTCATCATAAATGTACATTGGCCGTTGCTGCATGAACTGTTGCAGAATGGTTTTCAGAACATCATCTTTCATCTAGGTTGAAAAGAATCCTTGTTCAGGTTTAGTTACAATCAAGGCCAAAGTTGAAGGTGGGCAACAACAACAACCGCAGCTTGCATTTATATAGTTCCTCTAATGTAATAAAACTTAATGTGCTTCACAGGAGTATTATTAAACAAAAGTTAATGCCATGTCACATAAGGAGGCATTAATTATAGCAGATGACCAAAAGGCTTTGTCAAAGAGGTAGGTTTTAAGAAGCATCTTAAGGGACAAAAGAGAGGTAAAGAGGCAGAAAGACTTAGGGAGGGAATTTCCAAGTTTAGGGCCTCGGCAATGAAGGCACAGCCACCAGTGGTGAGTGATTAAAATTGGGGATGCGCAAGAGGCTGGAATTGGACGATTGCAGGTGCCTCTGAGGTTTATAGGGTTGGAGGAGATTGCGGAAATAGGGAGCAGCCAGGCCATGGAGGGTTTTGAAAAGGAGGATGAGAAATTTTTTAAAATCAGGGCAGGATGCAAGCTATAGCACCTTCTTCTCTCAGATGTTGGTCAAACCTCCTGTAGCATAAATTAGGTGGCTTAGCCAAAAGGAGAGAAAAAAACAACAAATGCTCATTGCAGCTTTTCAAAGTGGCTTTGTAGAATAAACTAGAAATTTAACATCCAAAATTCTGTCCTGCCATAGGACCCTATTTTACAGGGCACGCTTTCAACATATTTCAATTTATTTATTCATCGAGCTATTTTGTGAAAATATATTAGGCACAATAACCCTTTTACGGAGATGTAGCATCTTAAAAATTTGTAGTGGCGATTGTCAACTTCCAAGAAACTGAAAAATAGTTCAAAATTGTGGGGTGAGTGTGGGAGTGTAGGTTCTCGGATGTCCAAAGCAAATAATCAGCCGGGTAGGGATGAGGTCAATTATATAAATTGATGTCCTCCATCATTGTAAGGCCTTGATTGTAATAGGCAGAGCAGCACTGTGATATATTTGTAATTGGTGGCAAGCAGCCTAACTACTGGTTCTTAAAGTGACCACTTGATAGCTCCTAAACGACGAGGCTTCAAACTTGTTTTTCTTCCAAGTTTGGGAAAATAGGAGGTGTAGACTACCCTTCCTGGCCCCACAAAATTACTACGGCCAGTGGCCAGGCCACGTTCATTCCTTCAGGAATCCAGCTTCCCCCTCTCCCTCAAGTAGGATACAGTCAGTTCCCCTGCCCTCCCGCAACTAGGGAGCTGCAGTGGAGAAGCCATTTGCTGTCCGCACTTCACTGGTTACATGCAAATGTTGCCCAAACTAGAAAATTGTTCAAGCCTCCGAATGCCAGCTTCAGGCAGGAGTAATGGCCGCTCCACTGATTTTCATTAAAAGCTGATAATTTTCTTTCCTGATTTCTGTCAGAGGGTGTTGCTCTGAGGTTTCTGTATTGTAGCTACAGAGTTGTTTGCTAAAGCTATCTTTGTAATCTAGGAGTCAATGCTGGGAAAATACTCTCCAACTCAACCATCTCCTCAAGCTGATGCCTGGAGTTAGACGTAAAGAGATCAAGGCTTCTTCTGCTGACAGCATTCATCAATCCAACAATTTGCAGCCCTGTTCAAGGGAGGTCAATGCTTTAAATGCCTCTGGAGTTAAGTTAGATCACACAGTAATATTTCCATTGTCAAACATATGTGGCTTTTAATGCACAATTAAGATGTTAAGAAAAAGCTGGAGAACATGGTTAAGATTTTCAGAAATACAGATTTTAAGATATTGCAATTTTGGTTGTGTTAATTATGCACTGTATAAGTGACTACCTCGCCAATCCTGGCAATATAAATATAATTCTAAATAAATCTCCTTGATACCCAGAAGAAAATTCCCATCCTTGTTTAGCAGTAGAATTCACAGCCAAAGCAATGGCATCTGGATGAGCCATCTAGACTATTGCTTTAAGCACAGGCCTCTGCTAATTGAGGCCCAGTTGACACTGGCATTCTCTTGAATTGGCAAGTAACAATTTGCAAATCTTACAAAAAGCAGAAGTAAGTAATAAAAAGTGATAGAGTCAGATCATGCATCTTCTGCCTTGCTCCAGCTTAGAGTAAATTCCTGTAAGCTGACCATTTCCTATTGAAATCAGCCTGTTTGTTTGAATTTTTTGATTGAAACTCAGTCAGGAACAGTCACTTTCTTTTATTATTAGAAACTTAAAAATAGGCAACCATAGGTTTATAAGTTTCAGAGGTTCTGGTTATCAGATTCTGTGTTCATCAGCTCGTAATTCTTAATTTATTTGCCAGTAAATGCTAGGCTGGTGAGTGTAGAAATGAAAGCTCTGCCCCTAAGGCCCATGCTGTAGAACTTGCACACTGTCTACAGTGCACGTTAACCATTTTCAGGAAGTTTATCTGTTGGCACCAAGTTACTGATTTCTGTGAAATCATAATTATTACAATGATTATTTGGTTTTGGGGCGTTACAGAGCATCTGGCCTCAGATGACAAATTAGCTGTATAATTAATCACTACTTAACCCATAAAGTGGGAAGTAGGAAATTCAGACTGGTTCAGTGGAGGATTCTATTTTTGAGGAAAGTGACACAAATTTGGTCTGCACTGGTTTTTGGGCACAGGGTTCATGATTTGCGACCTGCAAAATCAAGGGTGGCAGTATTCATCTCATTTGACTAATAGGACCGTATGGCCATTGTTCCATGCTCCCTATGCTGCCTGTGGCCTCTGCACACAGCAAGAGCATCCAACAGTGTTGTTTGGTGACTATGTTCTCCAGGTAGCCTGCTCCTCTTCAACGCTCTCTGCTTATTAAAGGGAGGTTTTACATCTGATGTCATCATTGACAGAAAATCATTTTGAAATATTGGAAAGATATTGTAGCAGGAAAATTGGGGGGCTGCCCAGTGTAGTGGGGCATCGCTAGATGTTCTGGTCACTAAGGTGGGCTCTAGGAGGGAGGCAATGTTTCCCTGGGTGGGAAAAAAGTCTGAAGAGGGGATGGGAGCACATCAGCCAGGGGAAATGAATGCCTGAAGTCGAGCACCGTAGATGTAGCAGCAGTGCAGGAAAAAATACAATGATCTCACACAAGTGGTCAAGGTGAGTGAATGCACATCACAGTACATCTCATACTCAGCACACTAACAGCTCAACACTCCAAGCCCCCATCTCAGACCCAGCAGCACTCCCTGATGCATGGAATGCATACATACTCCACCTCACCCACATACATCTACAAATACTGATAGCCTCATGCCCACCTCTCTCTGCCTCCACATATACCTAGCTATTCAGCTATGGCAAGCATATCACCTAGCATAGCATCATACAATCACTACACTCTGCCCTTTCTCTTGCAATAGAAGTTTACCCACAATACCAGGCAGAGGCAGAAGACTGGAGGGGTGACTCCAGAAAGTCAGCTCCTGAGACCCTGGAACAGATCGTCCTACATGGCCAGAGGCATATGCCGCCCATGGCTGTCCAGGATGATGATGTGACAGCAGGAGTTCTATGGTCGCACCATATACAGCTTCCATTTGATGCCACATCTCTGGCTGAGGGTGAGAAGGGAGTTGCAAAGGATAATAAGGTTGTCATTTATCATCACCCTGGGCAGAATTATGCTACTTTTCAACTCCCTCCTCACCCTGATCCAGAGATGTGGCATCAAGTGGAAATTGGAAACTGTCCATGAATCTCCTGTTCTCCTCTCCACCCCTCTGAATAGAGTTACAGCCAGCACATGGTGTGTCACAAGGTACAAGTAGGTTGCAGCCAAACTGGGTAGGGGGTGTGGGGAGGGGGGAACATCAGGGGGCACGGAGGAGGGGGGTGGTGGAGGATAGCTTGTGTGCCAGTTCCCCAGAGTGTCAGGTCACAGACCTGACCTCTGTTGCAGAGGACTCAGATGAGGACCTCAATGAAGCAGGGGGTACAGATGAGTGCTGATGGCAATGAACACTGAAATGCTTGGTGTACTGGCAAGCCTGCCAGACAATCTCCTCTCACTGTCTAGTGTAGTGAGGCTTCTGCCAGCAGGGGATGGTGGTGGGGGGAGGGTACCGTGCAGGGAAACTGGTCAGCCCCTCTGTGCAGAGAGCAGTGTCTTTGGCAGGCTGGGGGTGGAGCCAGATGCTATGAGGAGAGGGAGGAAGCAGGAGCAGAAGTCCAGGACTTGTGATTTGCGCTTAATGGCCGCTTAAGGGCATTACGCACCCAGCTTCAATTTTTAGGTTGGCGGGGGAATGACAGCTTGAGCTAGGGGGTTGTAGGGGGGGGGGGGGTGGTGGGGAGGAGCCAGAAACAAAGGAGGTAGATCTCGGGTGGGAAGTGGGTGGTTGGGGGGAACACCATCAGAAGCCCACTTCTGACTGGGGCGGCCTCCCCTTAATGTCCAATGACCCGCAGACCTTCATCCCCATCGGCCAATCCCCAAAGACCCTGACTGCCCCCCTCAAGACTCCCAAGCCTACCCTACCCTCCCCACCTGGACCCCGACACACCTTTTTCTCCAGTTCCCTGGACTTAGGCTCAGGTAGCTTCTTGCAGTGCCTCTTCCAGCCACTGCAGCGCTTCTCCTGGAGGAACTGGAGCGCTGTTGGCCAATCTGATTGGCCGGCAGCTCTTCAAGGTGGGACTCCCTCCTGAGTGAGGGGCGGAAGTCCTGCTTACTGCCATTCAATGCTCGTTAGTGTGTAAAATGGCAGTGGGGCTCTCAGAATCGGTGGGGATATGGTCCCCACTGACACTTGGGAAAATTCTGGCGGATGTGCCCAAAGATCTGCTGGTTGAGAATTGGCCTTTTCAGTCACGTGAAGACCCAAGGCAGAAACTCATGACATTGAGTAGACATCATCCTCGAATCATTGCCGCCAACAAGGCATCACAAAAATGTTTATTTGAAAAATGAAAACAAAAGTGTTAAATAGTTCAGCGTGATAATTGAGACTATACTGCATCTTAAGTTATTCACTGACAATGGCACTTTCATTTCACATTAAAATCATGCTAGTAGAATGCCTTTAACAAACTCCTAGAGCACAGCAGTGGTATCAGGAGATCCTGTTACTTTCAATTATTGATGCTTGCGGAAATAAAATCTTATTTGGGTTAAACAGCAAGCACTTATGGTAAGTTAACTCAATGTTTGAAATCCAAATACATTCTCATTTTAAAACATTTGTCCATCAAACAATGGGACAATTCAATGAAAACGTTATTTTATGACTGGAAAGGCCATGTTAGAAAGACCGAAGAACACCCTTACTCAGCAGTTGATACTTACCATTTATGGTATTTGAATGCAGTCTTGGCAGCTAGGATAATAAATGTTATGTGGTGAGCATAAGGATTTAACTCCTAAGGAACTCATATTCAGAAGAATAGGTTTGTCACTAGAAGCTTGAATATCCAAACTGCCGCTAATCTTTATGGTAAATATTTTAGTTTAATGTTCTCAATACTTTTTCAAAGTGATTTTCAGTTTTGAGAGTGGTACTTGTTTAAAATATTATTTCAATATCTGTGTAAATGTCTACATACACACATATTTCACACACTGGTACAATTATAAAAGTATTTGTTATGGTTTATTTTTTAAAAACTCAAGACGTTTTTGCTGGCAGGGTATGTTGTTCACTTCGCTAACAGCATCTTCTACTGGCTTCCAATCAGCTCCAAGGCAAGTACAAAGTCGCCATCTGCAAACTGTCTTCTTAACCCCCTGTCCCCTCCACCCTTACCTCCAACAATAAGTGTGAGGAGCTCATGGACTTCTTTGTCATAGGATCAAGACCATCCGATCAGCTGCCTCTGCCACGTCCCTCCCTCCACCAGTCCACTGGGCCAAATTTCCTCTAAAGTTAGTTCCTAACCCTGAGCTTGAACATTTCTCTAGGTTCTCTCTTATCTTTCCCAATGACCTCTCTGAGCTCATCTTTTCCATGAGACCTACCTGCAGCACTGTCAATCCTATTCCCACTAAACTGCTCATCCAACTTCCCATCCTGATTCCCATGTCAGCCAATGTTGTAAACGTTTCTCTCTAAGGTGCTTCCCCTCTCTTCTTTAAATCTGCCATGATCACCCCTTCCTTCAAAGAAATACACCTTCACCCCAATGTCCTTGAAAACTACCTCCCCATCTCCGACCTCTTTTTCCCTTCCAAAGTCCTTGAATGTGTTGTCATCTCCCAAATCTTTGTCCATCTTTCCGGGAACTTCATGTTTGAATCCCTACAATCAGGATTCTGTCCCTGCTGCAATACAGAAAAATCTCTTATCAAAGTCACAAATGACATCTTATGTGACTGTGATAAAGGTAAACCTTCCCTCCTTGTCCTTCTTGACCTGTCTGCAGTCTTTGACTCAGTTATTCACATTATTCTCCTTCAACACCTCTCCACGGTTGTCCAGTTGGGAGGAACTGCTCTCATCTGCTTCATTTTTATCTATCTAATTGTAACCAGAGTATCACTTGCAATGGGTTCTCTTCCTGCTCCCACACTGTTGCCTCTCATGTGCCCTAAGGATCTATCCTTGGCCCTCTCCAATTTCTCATCTACATACTGCCCCTCAGCAACACCACCTGAAAGTACAGTGTTAGTTTTCACATGTATGCTGACCACACCCAGCTTTACCTCACCACCACAGCTCTTGACTCTTCCATTGTGGCTAAATTATCAGACTGTTTATTTGGTATCTAGTACTGGATGAGCTGAAATTTCCTCCAATTAAATATTGGAAAGACAGAAACTGTTTTAAGTTCCTGCTCCAAACTCCATTCCCTAGCTTCTGACTCCATGCTTCTCTCTGGCAACACCCTGGGATTAAACCAGTCTGTTCACAACCTTGGTGTCATATTTGACCCCATGATGAGCTTCCAACCATATTCTCACACCATCTCTAAGACTTTCTAATTCCACCTCTGTAACATCGCCTAAAATCACCCGTCTTAGCCCTTCTGCTGTTGAACCTCATCCATGCCCTTGTTACCTTTCAGCTTGACTATTTCAAAGTATGTGTGGTTGGGCTCCCACATTTTACTCTCTGAAAACTTGAGTTCATCCAAAACAGTGCCACAAGTGTCTTAACTTACACCAATCAGCCCTGTGCTCTCATTGGCTACACTGGCAACATCTTGATTTTAAAATTTTGATCCTTGTTTTCAAATCCTTCCATGGTCTCACCTGTAGTATAATGGTCTGGCACATGTGGGGTTAATGACGGGACTGAGTACAGTTTTGCCCACACAGTGACGTAAGAGAGCACATGACTTGCACCCAGAGTCAGCCTAGTGTTGGACAGAGCTGTGTGTACCAGCAGACATGGAGACATCTTCTATGCTATATACTTGTAGATAGTTCTTAAAGTCAATACAGACTTACAGTTAACATATGTATGACTACAAAGACTTCTTCAGACCTACTGAACTGTAACTAATACCCTACAACATGGTGGCGGCTTGTGAAAAAACCCCAAACTTCACAGAAAATGCAGAGAAAAACAAAAGTGCTGGAAGACTGAGAAAAAATGTAACAAAGCATTCTGACCTGAAAACCAGCTCCAGAAGCAGAAGCACAAAGGAAAATTTAGCTTCTGACTTTTTGTCTAAACCTGAAGCAATGCTGTATCTTAGGAAAGCTCCGAAGAAAGGCTTGGCAGCTGAAGGCAGAAATTTAAAATTCCTTACTGCATCAGAAGGCGCCATTAAATCTCCTTTGGAATTCCTGTTTCAAATCCCAGAGTGTAGAGTCAGCAGTCCAAGTAAGGGTGAGCTGAATCTTTTAAAAGCCCCGGCTACATCAAATCCTAAGAAATCTTTAAATAATTCAGTCAGAAGTGCAGTTTGAAAAATTCCAGTGCTAAAACCCAATCCCCAAGCCAGCCCCTGAACACATGGCATCTGAGCTCGCTCTGAAATGAAAAAAAAATGAATTAAGTAATCTGGGAGACTCGTGACTTCTAAACTTGGCTGAGGGAGGAAAAAAGCCAGGATTCAACAAATTTGTGACTTTAAAGTAAAACGCCAAGCAGGAGAACTCTGCATGTAATAGATCCAGGCAGCTATTGTTGAAAATTTTTTTTCAGCTGAATGCGATCGTCATTGTAGCGGAGCCCTCCAAAACTGGCAAGTGTGGGAAATCCCTTAGTCTCCAAGTGAACAGCGACGCCATCTTGAAATTTAGAAAACTCTTAAAGCAAAACCTACACTTTTAAAAATTTAACCATGGATCAGAACTCCACACTTCCAAATCAATTCAGACTAATCCAGGGCCCAGATCAATCACATAATTGGGAATTTTGGAGGAAAAGTTTCCTAAGATACAGCATTGCTTCAGGTTTAGACAAAAAGTCAGAAGCACAGCAGATAATCACACTGCTTTTCTCGGTTGGCCCGACTACAGACGACATTATTGCAGGGCAGTGAATTAATGAATTGTCTGCTAAATTTGAAGAAGTACGGAAATATGTCAACCTTTATTTTGATCTAAAAAGCAATAAAATACTTGAAAGACCTACATTTAACAAGCGACTCCAGCAGCCAGGAGAACTGTCAATTAATTCATCAATGATCTGTACAGGATGGCAGAAGGTTGCGAATATGGACATTTAAAATCTGAACTCTGAAGAGACAGAATAGTGTTAGGAGTAGTGGATGACACACTCTCTTGACCTCATGCAAACAAAGGAAGATCTAACCCTGGAAAAGGCAATCCAGAAAGGCAGTCAGAACTCTGTGAGCAGCACAGAACCATTTTAAGAGAGAGAGTAAACCATGGTATAGAAGGCAACCTACAGTTCAGCTAATTAAGCAACAAAAACACAGGGACGCTCCAGGCTAGGGAAACCCCGAAACTGCCAGCAGATTGGCCATACCAATGCTGTGAAGCAAAGCCGCCCCATAGCTGAGATCAATGTCCTGCAATTTTAGCCCAATGCTTTCAGTATAACAGGATTGGACACTACGGCAAACTGTGCAAGACAAAATCTCTGAAATGCACAGAAGGCCCAAAGATCATCCACGAGGTTAAGACTGCAAGCCCAGAAAACACGCCGTCATGCTTTTTGGGTGAGGTCAAAGATCTTGGTTTCTCATTTTGGAATATGGACATTTCAGCCAATGGCCATTTAACAAATTCTAAATTAGTCACAGGAGCCAGCGTAATAGTCCTGTCATACAAAGACCCACGGCTAAAAAATCTCTGGCTTCAAACAACCGCTCTCTGGGACTGGAGGAATCCAACTTCCAGTCATAGGCATGATTCTGGAACCATTAAGGTATGGCGGAAAACAAATCTTTGAGCTGATGTACATCATCTGTAACCAGCCTTTCTCTCTCTTGAGCAGAGAAGCCTGTGTAGCCCTAGATCTCCTCAAAATAGCAGAAGATGTCAAGACAGCCACTGTCATTAAGCTACAGAACTCTTAAGTTCCTGAGTACTCAAATAAAAAAAGGGTATCCTGACTGGGGCATCAGCTCTGAACTGTCTTCTTTCTTTGTGGAGCAAGGTTAGAGGTGCTGGAAAACCTTCAATGGTCAGACCGGCAACCACCCAGGAGGTAACCACGATGCCTCCACAGGAGGATGTAAAAGAGGGCAACAAGCAGTCCGATGGGTCTCAACCTCCGGATTCGACAATGGTATAGCAGGTCAACACTACAACCACCGAGCATACACTGCAACTCCCAGCTAGCATGCCAAAGCCACAAAAGATGCTGGAACCTGAAATCAGTCATCCATTGCCCACAGCAGAACACAGAGGTGAGTGTACCACTAAAACTCATTCTAACATCACCATGACCCACATGATGACAGAAGAAGTGAAAGAAATGACAAAGAGGCAAGCATAATATTCGTCCATGAGTTAGGGTAGCAACCACCAACCAGCGCAACAGCTGAACTGACCAAGTGCAGTTCAACACGAAAGAATGGAAGAATAGGTTGAAAACACACCCAGATGCCAGAACAACTTTCAACTTACAGAAAGAACCAGCATTAACAGAACATAATAATCTTCCGATAGTAGTGCAAACAAGATGCGGAAGGGTTATAAGGCCTCCAGTCCACCTGATCCTTTGAGTTCAAGGACTTGAAGAGGGGAGATGATAACGTAGTAATCACAATGTAAATGTATGATAGTAATAACAATGTAAGGCATAAGGTAAGCTATAATCATTTAAAATACATTAGTTAAAGGCTTGGTAGTATAAGGGTCTGGCACATATAGGGTTAATGTGGGGCTGAGTACAGTACCGCCCACACAGTGATGTAAGAAAACACATGACCTGCATCCAGGGTCAGACTAGTGTTGGACAGAGCTGTGCAAGCATGGAGACAGTCCTAGCTTGTACCCTTTACTATATATTTGTAAACAGTTCTAAGAGTCATACATAGGTTACAGTTAATTCTGGTTTATAATATTTTTTATTTTTCACTCATGGAATGTGGGCTTTGCTGGCTGGGCCTGCATTTATTGCCCATCCCTAGTTGCCTTTGAGAAGGTGGTGGTGAGCTGCCTTCTTGAACCGCTGCAATCCATGTGGTATAGGTACATCCACAGTGTTGTTAGGAAGGGAGTTCCAGGACTTTGACCCAGCGACATTGAAGGAATGGTGACATATTTTCAAGTCAGGGATGGTGAGTGACTTGGGTGGGAAATTCCAGGTGGTGGTGTTCCCATATGGCTGCTGCCCTTGTCCTTCTAGATGGTAATGGTCGTGGGTTTTGAAGATGCTGTTGAAGGAGCCTTGGTGAATTCCTGCAGTGCATCTTGTACATGTGGCTGCTACTATGCGTCAGTGCTGGAGGAAGTGAATGTTCTTGGATCTGGTGCCAATCAAGTGGGGTGCTTTGTTCTGGATGGTGTCAAGCTTCTTGAATGTTGTGGGAGCTGCACTCATCCAGACAAGTGGGGAGCATTCCATCACACTCCTGATTTGCGCCTTGTAGATGGTGGACAGGCTTTGGGGATCAGGAGGTGGGTTACCCGTTGCACAATTCCTAGCCTCTGACCTGCTCTGGTAGCCACAGTATTTATATGGCTAGTCCACTTCAGTTTCTGGTCAATGGTAACTCCCAGGATGTTGATAGCGGGGGATTCAGTGATGGTAATGCCATTGAACATCAAGGGGTGATGGTTGGGTTCTCTCTTGTTGGAGATGGTCATTACCTGACACTTGTGTGGTGCGAATGTTACTTGCCACTTGTCAGCCCAAGCCTGGAGATTGTCCAGGTCTTGCTGCATTTGGACATGGACTGCTTCAGTATTTGAAGAGTCGCATATGGTGCTGAACAACGTGCAATCATCAGCGAACATCCCCACTTCTGACTTCACGATGAAGGAAGGTCATTGATGAAGCAGCTGAAGATGGTTGGGCTGAGGATACTACCTTGAGGAACTCCTGTGGTGATGTCCTGGAGCTAAGATGACTGATCTCCAACAACCACAACCATCTTCCTTTGTGCTAGGTATGACTCCAACCTGTGGAGAGTTTTCCCCATAATTCCCATTGACTCCAGTTTTATTAGGGCTCCTTGATGCCACACCCTGTCAAATACGGCCTTGGTGTCAAGGGCAGTCACTCTCACCTCACCTCTGGAGTTTAGCTCTTTTGTCCATGTTTGAACCAAGGCTGTAATGAGGTCAGGAGCTGAGTTGCCCTGGCGGAACCCAAACTGACCGTCAGCGAGCAGGTTATTGCTAAGCAAGTGCTGTTTGATAGCACTGTTGATGACCCCTTCCATTACTTTACTGATGATGGAGAATAGACTGATGGGGCAGTAATTGGCCGGGTTAGATTTCTCCTCCTTTTTGTGAACAGGACATAACTGGGCACCTTTCCACATAGCCAGGTAGATGCCAGTGTTGTAGCTATCCTGGAAGCGCGGCAAGTACTGGGGCACAAGTCTTCAGTACTATTGCCGGAATATTGTCAGGGCCTTCGCTGTATCCAGTGCCGTCAGCTGTTTCTTGATATTTCGTGGAGTGAATCGAATTGGCTGAAGACTGGCACCTATGATGCTGGGGTTTTTTTTTAGATATATGAAGAGTAAGAGGGAGGCAAAAGTGGACATTGGGCCGCTGGAAAATGATGCTGGAGAAGTAGTAGGGAACAAAGAAATGGCGGAGGAACTGAATAGGTACTTTGCGTCAGTCTTCACAGTGGAAGACATGAGTGACATCCCCAAAGTTCAAGAGAGTCGGGGTGGTGGTGGGGGAGTGGGGGGGGCGGGGGGGGGGTGGGGGTGCAGAGGTGAGTATGGTAGCCATTACCAAGGAGAAGGTACTAGGAAAACTGAAAGGTCTGAAGGTGGATAAATCACCTGGACCAGATGGATTACACCTCAGAGTTCTGAAGGAGATAACTGAAGAGATAGTGGAGGCGTTAGTGGTGATCTTTCAGGAATCACTGGAGTCATGAAGGGTCCCACAGGACTGGAAAATCGCTAATGTAACCCCCCTGTTTAAGAAGGGATTGAGGCAAAACACAGGAAATTACAGGCCGATTAGCCTGACCTCGATCGTTGGTAAGATTTTAGAGTCCATTATTAAGAATGAGATTTCAGAATACTTGGAAGTGCATGGTAAAAATAGGGCAAAGTCAGCATGGTTTCATCAAGGGGAGGTCATACCTGACAAATCTGTTAGAATTCTTTGAGGAGGTAGTGAGTAGGTTAGACAAAGGAGAACCAATGGATGTTATCTACTTGGACTTCCAGAAGGCCTTTGACAAGGTGCCACACAAGAGGCTGCTCAGTAAGATAAGAGCCCATGGTGTTAGAGGCAAGGTACTAGCATGGATAGAAGATTGGCTGTCTGGCAGGAGGCAGAGAGTGGGGATAAGGGGGTCCTTCTCAGGATGGCGGCCAGTGACTAGTGGAGTTCCGCAGGGGTCAGTGTTGGGACCACAACTTTTCACTTTATACATTAATGATTTAGATGAAGGAACTGAGGGCATCCTGGCTAAGTTTGCAGATGATACAAAGATAGGTGGAGGGACAGGTAGTATTGAGGAGGCGGGGAGGCTGCAGAAGGATTTGGACAGGTTAGGAGAATGGGCAAAGAAGTGGCAGATGGAATACAACGTGGGGAAGTGTGAAGTCATGCACTTTGGTAAGAAGAATAGAGGCATAGACTATTTTCTAAATGGGGAGAGAATTCAGAAATCTGGAGTGCAAAGGGATTTGCAAGTCCTGGTCCAGGATTCTCTTAAGGTTAATTTGCAGGTTGAGTCGGTAGTTAGGAAGGCAAATGCAATGTTGGCATTTATTTTGCGAGGACTAGAATATAAAAGCAGGGATGTGCTGCTGAGGCTTTATAAGGCTCTGGTCAGACCACATTTAGAATATTGTGAGCAATTTTGGGCCCCGTATCTCAGGAAGGATGTGCTGGCCCTGGAGAGGGTCCAGAGGAGGTTCACGAGAATGATCCCAGGAATGAAAGGCTTAACATATGAGGAACATTTGAGGACTCTGGGTCTATACTCGATGGAGTTTAGAAGGATGAGGGGGATCTGACTGAAACTTACAGAATACTGAGAGGCCTGGATAGAGTGGACGTGGGGAAGATATTTCCATTAGTGCAAGAGACTAGGATCTGAGGGCACAGCCTCAGACTAAAGGGAAGACCTTTTAGAACAGAGATGAGGAGAAACTTCTTTAGCCAGAGAGTGATGAATCTATGGAATTCATTGCCACAGAAGGCAATGGAGGCCAGGTCATTGAGTGTATTTAAGACCGAGATAGATAGGTTCTTGATTGGTAAGGGGATCAAAGGTTACAGGGAGAAGGCGGGAGAATGGGGTTGAGAAACTTATCAGCCATGATTGAATGGCAGAGCAGACTCGATGGACCGAATGGCCTAATTTCTGCTCCTATGTCTTATGGACCTCCGGAGAAGGCCGAGGTGGGTCATCCACTTGGCACTTGTGGCTGAAGATTGTAGCAACTGCACTGATGTGCTGGGCTCCACCATAATTGAGGATAGGGATATGTGTGGAGCCTCCTCCTCCAGTGAGTTGTTTAATTGTCCACCCCATTCACGATTGGATGTGGCAGGATTACAGAGCTTAGATCTGATCTGTTGGTTGTGCGATCGCTTAGCCCTGTCTATCACTTGCTACTTATGCTGTTTGGCACACAAGGAATCCTGTGTTATTTCTTCACCAGGTTGACACCTCATTTTAAGGTATGCCTGGTGCTGCTCTAGGCATGTCCTTTTGCGCTCTTCATTGAACCAGGGTTGATCCTCTGGCTTGATGGTAATGGTGGAGTGGGGGATAAGCCAGGCCATGAGGTGACAGATTGTATTCGAATGCAATTCTGCTGCTGCTGATGGCCCATCGCATGGATGCCCATCTTGAGTTCCTAGATCTGTTTGAAATCTATCCCACTTAGCATAGTGGTGGTGCCACATAACACAATGGAGGGTATCCTCAATGTGAAAGCAGGACTTCATCTCCACAATGATTGTGCGGTGGTCACTCCTACCGATATTGTCATGGGCAGACGTATCTGCAGCAAGCAGGTTGGCGAGGACGTTTTTCCCTCTTGTTGGTTACCTCACCATCTGCCACAGACCCAGTCTAGCAGCTAAATCATTTAGGTCAGCTCAGTCTTTAGTGGTGCTACCGAGCCACTCTTGGTGATGAACATTGAAGTCAGAGTATGTTCCAAGCCTCTTCAGAGTACATCCCCACCCAGAGTACATTCTGCACCCTTGCCACCCTCAAGTGGTGTTCAACATGGAGGAACACAGATTCATCAGCAGAGTACGTGGTAATCAGCAGGAGGTTTCCTAGCCCATGTTTGACCTGATGCCATGAGATTTCATGGGGTCTGGAATCGATGTTGAGGACTCCCAAGGCAACTCCCTCCTGACTGTATACCACTGTGTTGCCACCTCTGTTGGGCCTGTCCTGCCACTGGGACAGGACATACCCAGGGATGGTGATGTCAGGGACATTATCTGTAAGGTATGATTCCACGAGGATGACTATGTCAGGCTGTTGCTTGACTAATTTGTGAGACACCTCTCCCAATTTTGGCACTAGCCCCCAGATGTAAGTAAGGAGGACTTTGCAGGGTCGACGGGGCTGAGATTGCCATTTCTGGTGCCAAGCTCGATGCAAGCTAGTCTGTCAGTTTCATTCCTTTTTTGTGACTTTGTAGCGGTTGTTATAACTGAGTGGCTTGCTAGGGCATTTCAGAGGGCAGTTAAGAGTCAACCGCATTGGTATGGGTCTGGAGTCACATATAGGCCAGACCAGGTAAGGATGACAGATTTCCTTCTCTAAAGGGCATTAGTGAACCAGATGGGATTTTAACAATTACAGTTAACAACGGTTCCATGGTCATCATTTTAATTCCAGATTTTTATTGAATTCAAATTCCACCTTCTGCTGTGGCAGGATTTGACACAGAAATTTATGAAGTGATCAAAAAGCTGCTGTCTATAGACTTCTCTGGTATAGAGTTAAAGGTAAATACTAGAAGCAATGTCTGATCTAAAATCAAAATAGAGCCCTACCTTCAGTAAAATATTCAGTTAAAAAAAACTGAAGTAATTTTCTCTATGCTTGAAAAAAAAACCTGAAAGATTAGTTTTTTTTGCAGTTTACTGGAATAAATCCTGAGCAATGACATTAAAATAAATGTTATATTGAAAAATCCTAACACTTCTGTTTATCTTAAACTCAACTATTAACACTATCCTGGTCATAACAAAAGTGGGTGGCTGAACTAAATCTTTGTAATGTGTTTCTGGGTTAAATTGGTGCTGTCATATTTTAGCACAACTGATGATATTTAATATTATGCTTCAAATTTAATGCACATCTTGAGGAAAATTATTTAGTTCATCTTGGAGCCAGTGCAACTGCATTTTTTTTCCTGTAAAATACTAGTAATGATCTGTAATCCACAATGGCAAATGCAAAATGTCACATAGAATTGTTTGATTGATAGTATCAGCTCTAATCATTGATCTTAATACTTATTATTACAAATTGGTGCCAATCTTCCGCATCTTTGAGTACCCTCGATTTTTAGGTGTTTCACTAGGGGCAGAATTTTGCCCTTGTCGGACGGGCGCGGCAGGTGGGCCTGGGAGTGGTCGCAAAGCCGACCACTGCCTGCAATTGGGCCCCGACATGGATTTCACATTGGCTGGCCAATTAACTATGTCACATAAGCAGGGACATGTTAGAAATTAGTTTGAAAAATTCTTATTTTTAAAAAAATCTCTGATCGAAACCTTGTCCCGCCCGTGGATGAGGTTTCGCAAAAAATCCAAAGACCGCTTGGCCTTTTTGCCTGCCCGCCGGCCGAAATATTGCACAAATGTGCGATGATGTCAGAACGCTCACCCGACATCATCATGCGACATTTTACGCTCATTCGAAAGGGATGAATGCCCGCCCAAAGAGTGCAATATTCTGCCTTGTAGGTAGCAACAGATACTTTGGCTGAGCCAGCTTCTTCCTCCTATAATACTTTTCTGTACCTATTGTTCCTAAGTACAGAGGCAAAGGAAGACATCTAGAAAAAAGACACTCAAGTATTTGCTATATTGGGCACAGTGACTGTGGTCACTTGTCACTTGTCACTTGTTGGGCAAGAGGTTATGTAATTTGTTGATAAGTAGAAAGGAATAAGGGTATTGCCATCTGGTGGCCACGAAAAGCAACATCTAGCAACCTGAGGGGAAGCACTGGTTCTTTCTGGAAGATTCCGAGGTAATGTTCCCTCTAATGGCAACCCAAAAGTTCCCACGCATGACACGCACAAGTCGACCTTTTTAAGATGCCACATGTGTGGCTGTGCGAAAAATTTAAAGAGATCAAGCACATAAACGAATCATCCATGCATGACAAAATATAATTAGATGGTAGGTTGGTCCGCGGGTGAGTACTTGTAGGAAACCTTGTGCAACAGTAAAAGCCTGGTCTTTGTTAAGTCCACTACCTTGTTTATCTGTTCTTAACAACAAATATTACTGGACAAGAACTGCACCTGAATTGAAATCGCCTATTCAATTATCATTGGTTTATAACATGGGAGTGAAGATAAAAAGATCTGTGAAAATATGGTGAATACATTGTTTTCAAATGATCCGACCATAGCATGTCACATTTTGGAAAGGCTGCAGAGCACTGTATGGTTGGGTCAATGCTTTCTTAACAAATATCAGCCCCAAGTTCATGACCTGATTTTAAAAAAAAGTGTGTGTACAAGACCAAAGGAAAGATATTTTGAACTCAAGTTATTGGTGGTGACTCATGAAAGGCTGGAATGTCCCATAATTGCAGAATGGGTCAGATTTCACATATCAAACCAAAATGAAATGGATACTGTTTCCACTTACACTGTCCTGAATTTTGCAGTAATAATGACAGTGAAACTGGCAGCTTTCACCATCATTACTCCTCTGAAAGCGAAAGCAGCTTTTGGGGCCAAATTTTCGTCTCCCCGTGGAGGTGGGAATCGGATCGCAAAATGAAGAATATAGTCTGTTTGAAGGAAAAACAATTTTCCTGTGCCTTCCAAACCCCACACTGTTTTCATGTGGCCTTTTTGAGGATCAGGGAGGCTTCAAGTGCCAAACGTGTGCCCATCCCTGATGGCATCAGGGTCACCATAATAAAAGGTAGAGGAAAATCGTGTTTCCTAACACGCGGCATCTTCCGCTTCTGCACATTTTATAAACCTTTAAAAAAATGTCCCCTCATTCGAGGCACAGTCACTTCTGCCAGGCCAGGAGGAGTGTGGGATGAGTGGAGCTACTTCCTGCCAGTGTTTATCTCAACTTTTAAAGCTACAAAGACTATCTGCAAGCCAAGGGATTCTCTGCCAGGGGGTGCAAGGACAAGGAGGCATCTGTGCAGGCCATACTCAAAACAGCTGCAGACCTGCCATCTCAACGGATCTCCACTGCAGTCTAAGAATCACACAATCTTTATAGTGCAGAAGGAGGCCATTTGGCCCATTGAGTCTGCACTGGCTCTCTGAAAAAGCATTCTGACTATTCCCACTCCCCTGCCTTATCCCTGTAACCTTGCATACTCTTTTGTTTCAGATAGCAATCCCATTCCCTTTTGAATACCTTGATCAAACCTGCCTCCATCACCCTCTCAGGAAGTTCATCCCAGGCTCCAACCATCCTTTGGGTGAAAGAATTTTTCCTCACATCACTTTTACTCCTTTTGCCAATTATTTTGAATCTTATTGATTTGTTCATGGGGTGTGGGCAGCAATGGCTAGGCCAGCATTTATTGCCCATCTCTAATTGCCCTTGTTCAGAGGGTATTTAAGAATCAACCACTTTGCTGTGGGTCTGGAGTTACATGTAGGGCAGACCAGGTAAGGGTGTCAGATTGCCTTCCCTAAAGGACATTACAGCAAACGGCAATGGTTTCGTGGTCATCATCAGAATTTTTAATTCCAGAATTTTATTGAATTCAAATTTCACCATCTGGTGGGATTGGTGGGATTTGAACTCCGGTTCCCAGAGCATTTCCCTGGAATACAAGTTAACGGCCAGTCACCATTAACTGGTGCATTCTTCATGGTAACGCCGCTACCAATCAGCATTCTCTTTTCATATAGTATAAAGTTCTTGCTTCCCCTGACATTGGTATTCTTGAGATTATCCTGATGAGTGCAACACGCAAAGCTTCAACAAAATGTCTTATTACAGCAATACTCAAATATATTGTAAATAGTTAACATTTTGCACAGATAAAGTTTTTTGTTTAATTTTATCCGGCTGTTACCTTACTCTGTACAACTTAACCGATCTAAACACCACAGTGACCCAATTAATGAACTAATCAACGCAGTGTTCTCTGCTCTCGAACACTCCTACACAAGTGCTCCCCTTGTTGCCTTGGAGGATATGGAGATCAACTGCAGACGTTCTTGGTATATGGCCATGGGGATTGTGGTGATTGGCCTTGTTGTGGAGGGACCTGCTGAATCCCTCACTATGACTGCACTACCTCCATCTCTGCAGGGGCTGCGATCCTTGCTTGGACCTGGCTAGCAGATGGTGCATCTGGCTGAAGGGCTCAGGAAGCAGAGCACAGTGAGATTTCCTCAAAATGAATGGATCCCTCAGCCGCCTGTTCTGATTTCTTGGTGTGGTGTTTGACAGCTGGACAGGCTATGATGCCAGGGTGCAGCTGCCATCCCCTCTAGCCACCAATCTGCCACCCATGAGGTAGTCCTGTTCCGTGACCATAGCTCCTCTCCCAATACTGCTACAGAGCTACTGCACTGGAGATCTTGGACCTCTTGCATGCACTGTATGGGCTGCTGCACGGGGATCATCACGAGGCTGGCTACTCTCCCTCTCTCTCTCTCTCATGGCTGCTTATCATGTGCTCCCCAACCCGAAACATGTTGAGATCATGTCCAGGATGGACTCCTCCAATGGTTGTGCATGAGCTCACAAGCTTCAGGGAATTCAGTTGGATGGCCATTTACATTCCACTTCAGGTCCAAATGCTCCAAAGGGAGACCCCGGAGGCTCCTCACTGCACTGGGAGCATCTCTGCGACTGTTCTCCCCTCTCTGGGGTGAACTGTGCACAAACATCTCTGCCTCTGACACCTCCTCTTGCACACTGATGCTGTGCTCTTCACTCAGTGCTCCCCGCTCTTAAACCCACAGGAGTGTGTATATCTCGGCTGCTGTCTGCTGCCTTGGATGGTGGTAACGGTGCACACTCAGACACGTGTGCCTCGCCCTCATGTCCGAGGTCGGACTCCAGTGATGGGGCTCACAGTCACCCAAACCTTCTGATGGTGGAATCCATGTTATGGCAATTGCCCTCTCCTTCACAAATCTGACCTCTTTCAGATTTGGGATCCCACTCCTGCTCTTGGCCAGCTCCCTGGTGTGAGCCCTCTTCTCCTGAAAGGAAAAGAAGGAAAGGGTGATGAGTAGGCTCATCGAGGCAGATGTCCAGCGTGTCTCAAGTGTGTCTTCCTCAATGTCCTCCATTCACATCTACATTATTTGCTTTACCTTGGCCATGGGCACATGCTTCTGAAGCACTTCTAAGCATCATGTGCCCTGCATTCACATGATGTCAGCCATGCTGCATACAGCAAGGCCACGCTGCATGGGCAATAGGAATGTCTCACTCACCTTATTGGAGTGCCAAATGTCACTGAAGTGCTTACAGCATTGGATCCAGCTTCACTGTGCTGGCCCAAGACGCTGGCCACCTCAGCTATCTTGAGCCAGGCCACCTTAGTGGTAGTGGGAGGCAGCCAAAGCCCAATGGGGGCAGGACACCCATGTGGGTCTCCACCAGCTGCAGCAGGATCTCCAAGTCAAATTCAGTGAACCTGAGCGCTGCTCCATCCTAGTCTACTCTGGCCATGAGCCATCGTAGAATAGGGGAAGGGGAGGCACATGGTTCAGTATGAGTGGTTGTCATGGCTTTCCTTCACCTGAACTTCATGGGATTTAATGGTTGTGAGGGGAAGGTGCTGATCTGTGTGTGGCATGGGAGGGAAGGGCTTCCCAGCACAGGCTTGGTGGCCTAAGCATTGCTATGCAAATGCCAGGGTGGCAAGCCATGTCCCAGGTCACAAATTGAGTAAGGGCCCAAAGGCCTCAAGGAGTATTTGTGGTCTGCTTTGCGTCCTCCTGAAGGTAGGTCTCGGAGCGCTCAATGTGCTGCGTCCTCCGAAGGGGAATGCATTGAGATGGGTGTTGAGGATGTGAGATAGTCTGTGTGAGAGTGAGGGTCGGAGCAGGTGAATTGTGCTGTTGTGGCAATTTGTAGAGCTATGTGTGCTGCTGCTTTATCATCAGAGACTTTCAGGGGTGAGCAACAAACGACTGGTGCAGCCAGCTTCTCAAAGGGTAGAGTTGGCTTAGAACAGTGAGCACATCAATACTTGTTGCTTTAACTAAGGGTATGCAGTTAATGGGCCAGCTCACAGATGGAAACCATGGGCCAAATCTTTGCATCTCTGGACTGTTGGATACCGGATTTACAACTGAAGATGCACATTGGGACCCTGTGGAAATTCTGATGTCTGGACCTATGTGGAAATCGCCTGGGAAGTTTAAACATCTGATGGGCAATTCTCCTGCTCTCCGGCAGTCTCCGTGAATGTCTTCGACTCTGAGCTATGGTTAGAGACTTCAGACAGTTCTGTGATACTTATCCCCAGGAAATGTTAGACAGATGAAAACCTAGTCCAACACCTGGGTAACTACAGAGCTGACCCCCAATCATCACTCCACCCAACCCGACCACCCGACAACCCAACCCATCCCCCCACAAACCAACTACCCCTCCCGACCACCTGACTACCACACAACTAACCTCCGACCAATCAACAACCCCTCCCAACCACCTGACTACCACACAACTATCCCCCGACCAACCGACTACCCCTTCTGACCACATGACTACCACTGGCCCAACTTACTCCCCGACCCAACTCCTCCACAATCCCGACTAACCCTCCCAACCACCTGACTATCCCCGACCTGACCTGGTCACACCCCTAACCACTTGACTACCTCCTGACCAGGCGTGATTACTCCTCCCAACTACCCTCCCGACAGACTTGATTACCTCTCCCGACTACTCTTCTGACCCCCTGACTATCCTCCCGACCTGACCTAACTATGCTCTCACCTACCTACCCACCTCACCTACCTATTCACTTACTCACCTCACCCACTTACCTACCTCACCATTACCCACTCACCCATTCATTCACACATCCACTCGCAGTCAAAGACTGGACATTTAAACCTACCATTTGGCAGCTGGTGCTGTAAAAAGGGGCTGTTTCCTGTCTTCCCCTGACTCTATTCTGCTCCAATGAAATTCCCCAAGGCACGCTGCACTATGGATTTCTGTGAAAGCTGGGATCGGAAGACCCCAGAAGAAAAGCACGGCAGCGAGTGCAGCAGCAATCCGCTTGTCATTGCCGCTGCTTGGGAGATTCGGGCCAGTATTTCCATCAACATCAAACTTCACAGTACTTACAGTGCAAGGGTCACTGGTCACCTTCAGTAGTGTGGCAGGGCTGTCTCCAGGTAGATTTTCTACTTTGGTTCCATTTCTTTTCCTTTTATTGGGCAGAGGACAGGAAGCACCTACCTCTGTCCCTGACCTCTTCCTCCCTGAATGCGAAGCCACACCCAATTGTGACTAGTAAACTGCATATGGAATGTACCCCTTGCTTGAAATCATGAAAATCCCAGACAAAATCAGTCTTAAGTCAAGTGTGTGTTTTGGAAGCTGCAAAAAGGCCTGACTTGTTCTTCACAAGCCCGAAAGGAAAATCTGGCCCCTGGAGTGCACATTTGCACGCTTAAAAGCGCAGATCTAGAATTTGCCATCAGTAATTCTACGCTTTTGAAGACCCCCAATATCTCTTGGTCTGCAATCAATTAGAAATCACTGAACTGATGAAAATCTGCCCTTTATGCTATAAGTCTTGATGTAAAAATCCTTGAAAATGTTACACCGTTTTGAATGAGTTGTAACTGGGTTTTTAATGGCGTACTAAGTTCATAATTACTGCTGACAAGCTTATTGTCCCTGAAAAACTAATTTTACATTGTGGAATGTCAAATTTCTCCATAATGATCAAAAATTTGCATGCTTTTAAAATAAATATTTTTATAAGAAAAAGATTTGTTCATGATATTTCAGTTTCTACGTTATCCCATGTGCATGTCCCAATCATTTATCTTGCTCGCTATAAAGTTTTAATTAAAGTTAAATATTCAATGTATTTTACTTTTAGTTCTGTCGAAGGGTCATGAGGACTCGAAACGTCAACTCTATTCTTCTCCACCAATGCTGCCAGACCTGCTGAGTTTTTCCAGGTAATTCTGTTTTTGTTTTGGATTTCCAGCATCCGCAGTTTTTTTGTTTTTATCTCTGTGTTTAATTGACTGCCACTGCTCTTCAAGAAATGCCTACCTCCTTGAAGAAGTTCCGTTCGTCTCTGCGACAAGATTTCCATATCTCTCTTTTGCCTTGCTCACCTTCATTGCTTTCCATTTCTCTCCTGTAGTTCTGTCAAAGGGTCATGAGGACTCGAAACGTCAACTCTTTTCTTCTCCGCCGATGCTGCCAGATCTGCTGAGTTTTTCCAGGTAATTCTGTTTTTGTTTTTATTTTACTTCCTGGTTTGCTGTCAGAGAATATTTCAATGTGATTGGCTGCTTAACCTGCTCGATGTCATCAGTATTGCTGGCACGTGGCACCCCTTTCACTTGGCGGCAGATTCAAACTTACATTGGGAAAGGAAACTACATACCACAGAGATCACCAGATTTTTTTTGGCAGGTTTCTTCAAGGTCAACAGCGAGTGCCATCTCTTCGTCACTGTCTGTGAAATCAGCACCACTGTTGCTTTGCAGCAGTTAACTATTTAGTTTGTCACTTTTTAAAATGATACCCCTTGTGAGATTGTTTGAGAATAAATTTATCAAAAGAAGCTCTTGTCAAAAAGATCTGGCTTTTACGTCTACTCATGAAATTTCCTCATGCAAATGACATATAATAAGATACAGAAGCTTCCTGGAAAAGCAAGTCCACCAGTGCTTAAATAAGTTGCTGCTTTCAAAAAGACATGCCTACGGATATAAATTCTGTGAAGAGGCTTGAATTTGCAAAAACATGAAAAGAAGAAAGTTGTGTGAAAGGAACAAAACTTTTAAGTATTAGTGCAAATGCAAAATGTGCTCAAAAATTGGATGTATAACATTGATGTGCAGAAATTTATAGACCCTTTTGGAATTCATGGTATAAAATGGTTGTGCTTTTTCCCACATTCCAAGGAGCCATTACCAAATTCAATGAAATGATTTGGAAATTATTTGTTTCCTATGAATTCCAGGGGAAGTGGTCTCGATAATGAATCACAGTTCGTTGCATCAGAATTTGTTACTTTTATTACTTCCCATTGAGCACACCAGAGGTAATGGTGCAGTAGTGGGAAGAGAAGCCATTCCAGGTTATTCTCTGGCTATGATTAGATAGATAAGAATGGAACAAGATGAATGCAGTCCCACCATGCTGGACAACAGGCTTTGGAGGAGGATGGTGTGATCAATAGGGTAAAGGCTGCAGACAAATTGAGAAGGACGAGAGGGATAGCTTACTACTGCTCCAGCCACATAAGATATAATTTGTGGCTTTGATAAGAACTGTTTCAGTACTATGGCAGGGGCGAAAACCTGGTTAGAGGGATTCAAACATCGAGTTCTGGGATAGATCAACAAGAGTTTGAGAGGCAACAACATATTCAAGGACTTTAGAGAGGAAAGGGAGCTTGGAGATGGGGCAGTAGTTTGCAAGGATAGAGGGGTCAAGGGTTGTTTTTTGAGAAGAAGAGTGATGATGGTAGATTTAAAGGAGGAACCAACCTGAAGAGAAAGACCATTAACAATATTAGCTCACATGGCAGCCAGAAAGGGAAGTTGGGCAATCAGTAGTTTAGTAGGAATAGGGTCTAGAGAGCAGCAGATGGGTCTCATGGACAAGATGAGTTCATAGAGGGAATGAGGGGAGCTGGGAGAAAAACGAAAGAAGAATGTGAGTTCCGCGCTAGGGCAGGGAGGTAGCTTTAGAGGAAGTTAGGCCCAGCGGGCTAGTGGAATGGAGGAATGTGGCAGAGGCAACTGACCAGATGATCTCCATCTTAGTGACAAAGAAATCCATGAGCTGCTCAGGCTTGTTGGAGGAGAGGAGGAAAGAGATTTAAGATGATAGTTTGCAGTGGAAAAAAGAAACTGGCGGCCGGTTAGCTTTGCATTCCAGAGTGATCCTTTAATAGTGAGCAGTTTTGGGCAGGAGGTCTTGTGGTGCAATGGTAGCATCCCTACCTCTGGACCAAAAGCTCCAGCTTCAAGTCCCACACCAGGACTTGTAGCCACAGAAGGAGCATTCCTGATGCAGTTGAATGGGTTGATGAACAGCACTTCCCCACTATTCCCCAACAACAGTGCGCATGTGAAGAAATGCAAAAAATGAGCAAGATCCAGTTGTTTTTTATATGGTCCAGCTAGATCTGGATATTATGATTGCTACTAGATAAATGCCTATTAACTAAATCTGAATTGTTACTCATTACTAAATGGCCTGCCCCCTTGTTGGATTTAGGACATATTGTTGCCGAAAACTATTTTGAAAAAACTCAAGAAACTCACGACCTCTCTGACATGTGCTAGTCTGCTTATTCCAATCTAGATGAAAGTTAAGGTCCTGCTTTAAAACCCCCCCTCCCTTTATGACATACTTGTGGAGTCTTGGCATTTATAAAATCTATCACTTCACAGCTACTGCTAAGGTGCCGATACACAACTCTATCTACAGTCTTGAATCTTTTTCTATTTCACAATTCTACACAAAGTCTTGGCTGGCTGTTTACCTCTTGTTGTGCCCTCGAGTTATCATTGAAATAATTTTATCCTTAATCAAAACAGCAAGTGCTGAAAACCTCAGCAGCAGCATCTGTGGGGAAAGAAGCAAGAGTTAAAGTTTCGAATCTAATGTGGCTTCTTTGGAACTGAGCTCTGAAGAAGTCATATTGGACTCAAAACATTAACTCTGTTTCTCTCTCCCAGATGTTGCCAGGCCTGTTAAATTTTTTTCAGCACTTTCTGTTTATATTTCAGATCTCCAGCATCCACAATATTTTGCTTTTATTCATCCTTAATCACTAAGGCTATTCCTCCTCCATTACCCTTTTCCCTAATTTCATATAGATCTTATAACCTGGTATATTTAGTTCCCAGTACTGATTGTCCTACAGCCCTGTATCAATAGGGGCTGCTATGCCATACTTGACAAGTTGAATATGCGCCTGCCATTCATTCAGTTTATTCCTTATGCTCTGTGCACTTGTGTAATTAATGCTTCTTGGGGCCACACAGCCTAACTTGTCCTCTTGCTCTCTCCTTCTTATTTCTCTCTCCTGGTTTAATTATTTTACATCCTTTATTTTTGCTTTTCCCTGTACTGCCTAAAGCACGATTTCTGACTTTCTATAATCTCTTTAGTTTGTATACTCTTTTTTCCCATTTGAGCCTCCCCCACTACCTCCCAAATTTCTTAGGTTAAAGTCCTCATGACTGCCCTATTTATCCTTTCTGCCAGGGTCAAGGTCCCAGCCCGGTCCTCATCCTACGCTCTTTGGGGAGTCCCTGCTCCATGGTGCCATAGGCAGCCTTCTGGCTGCCCTTCCAACATGCTATATCCTTATCCTCACAGTTAGCAAGTACAGTGTACCTGTTTGCTAGGTTCAGTGTCCAATGATCTTCTTTCTCTATCTCAGCTGGGTTCCCCAACTATCAGTCACTCCAACCCCATTCAGAAACTACACCTCCCTACAAGTGTGACTGAGGTCTGGAGCAAACTGTCCAGACCCTTTTCCACCTCTCTTATCTGTCTGAGTGTTTCCAACCCAATAGGCGGAATTTTCACGGGTGGGTGTTGATCTCAATATTGGTCACAAATCCGGGTCAGGAACCAGGAGTGGCTGTGGTAGGGTATTGGATGCAATCACCCCAGAGGCGAGCAATTAAAAGGCTGCCTCTGGGACCTCCATCCAATTCTGTGTCAGAAGGTCTGTTCAATTTAGCATCAAGAGGTCCATTCAGTGCCAGCAGTGCCAGCCACCTTTGCAGTTTGGACATTGCTAGGGGGCAGCAGCAGGACTGGCAGTGGCACCATGGAGACACCTTCAATAGGAAGGGAACGGCTGTCATTGCAGCAAGAACTATGTTAGCAGAGACATCAGCCTCCATGAACTGGTTGCAATGCTTACCTGAGCACTGCGATTTAATGCTGGCAACATGTTAAAAGGGCTCACATAGTGCGCAGCTTGGACCTCTCACTCTGTAGCTGCCTCAGCTCCATTTCCAGTCTCTTAACACAGTAGGGGTTCCCATGCGCAGTTGGAAAGGTTTCAATCCATTTCTACAATAGAAGCTAGTTGCTCTATAAAGTGCCCTAATTGGCTACCTGCTGCTGCCAGACAGGTAGGAATATGTTGCAGAGCCAGTTCGATGCAAGCCGATTGAATTTTGCTTGCCACCTGCCCTCTCTCCAAAGCTGCCACTGCGATGCTGGGAAAATTCAGCCCAATGACTCTGAGCAGATAGATTTGATTTTCTGTCAATTTATCCATTCACAGTTTTGCTCATTTTAACGTTCGCAGTCACTGTCTCAATGCATTGAAGTCTGCCTTACCTAAATCTAGAACATCAGTTAAAAGCAAAATACTGCAGATGCTGGAAATCTGGTCTGGCAGTGTCTCTGGAGAGAGGAACAGAGTTAACGTTTCAAGTTCGTAGAAGTCCGTCTGCACAGATGCTGCCTGAGCTGCTGAGTTTTTCCAGATTTTCTGTTTTTATTGCTAGAATCTCAAGTGTTGTTTCTTGTCTCTCCCTTTCAAGCACAATATTGAACTCAATCAGATTAAGATCACTATTAGATAAATCTTTGCATACCAATAGGCTGATAGATTTGGCGCACTATTCATTATCAAATTTTATTGGAGAAAAATAATTTTTTTAAAACGCTGCATGTTTTAGAATGTGGACTATGTTGCTCTAAAAGACGAGAAACTAGTGAGCTATGAGGAACAATAAGAGAGTACCTGGACACACAGAGTGGCTACATAAAAAGAAATGATTGAAACATCATGTGGGAAAGTGCTGGCATTCTGAGCACCCTTGGGAGAGATTTGAAGTGCAACCAGGCTGCCAGAAAACACAACCATAAATAAGTTTAAAAAATAAGTTACATGATAAACAAGGTGTTTTTTTAACCTACAATATAAAAAGTTTAATGCTTTGAGCTTAATCAGTGGGATGCGTTTTTGAAAGTTTGTATAAAAGTGCACATTAAGTTAGTGAGCTTTACAACTAAGATAAAGCATGCAAGGAATTCTAAATACGGTCTTTGGTAAGTGTGGGAGGAAGCTTAGTTTGTATCTGCTACTACTGCAATTCAAGCACTTCTGGAAATATTTATATGTTTAAATTAATGAGTAAACAAGGAAAATAAGAGAAAGGCTATAAGAAATTTATATAAAAAAGGAAGGGTCAACCAGTGGTGTGCTACAGTCAACTGCATTGTGTTTACCATACAGTAGCAGAATGCATGTTTTTCCTTGTGACTTATTGTGAACTAAGTTTCTGATTTTATTTATTTATATCTTGCATAAATACCAATTAAAATTAGGCTTTTCTCCAAGAGGAAAATCAAAACAATTATACATTAACATTCCAATACTACACTCACACAATTAATTGTGACTAACGTGAATGAATTTGAATGAGTTACCTATTTCTACTCTCAACGTAAGCAACTGAGGACCCCAAGGTGGAGAGTGGTGTAATGCTTATCCAAAATTTGACTTTGCTTGCATAAATAAACTGTACAAAATACTCATTGCTTAACTTCATGCACAAATTAAGCCAGAATTTTCTGCCAAAACAATAGCAAGTTTAATGCACATGACATTATTCGTGTGCAAATCATTCAGCAACTCTTGGCAAGACAGAGCTACCCCATGAATTGTGAATCACCAGAATCTGCTGGTTCCACCATTCACCAAGGTTCTTGATACCTGCTTGGTCATGTAATCAGCTCACACTTCCAGAAACTTGCAAAGCAAAAGTTTCTTGAGCTAAAGGATAAGGGAAGTTGTCATAGTCTAGAAATTTCTGGACCAATGTTTGAGCTAGGTTGAAATAATGAAGTGAGTTGAATAATAGGATGATGGTCTATCATAGTATCATGTGGAATTCTTAGGTGAAGTAGTTCATGAGATTATAATCTTTACCACAACTTTTAACATTTTAATTTTTAAAGATTGTCTTACCTTTTACTGTCACTTTAGCACAGCAAGATATTCTTCCACATTTGTTCTCTGCTACACACGTATAAATAGCATCATCTTCTGGCAAAGCATCTTGTATGGACAGTTTTGCGACATCATTTTCAAATGAGCTGTGAGCATACTGAATAGGTTTATCTGTGGATTAAACAGACAGAAATTGAAACCATAATACACAGCATCTTCAATCATCTTGTCTCTCCCAGGCAGAGTTACAAAGGCCCCACTCTCTTCCTTGAGCAGTTTGACACATTACCTGCTTCCTGACCACCCATGTCTCGCTGGATATTTGAACACTCTCTCTCAGGATATGGTGCCCTATTCAATTGTTTACAAGGTGAGGGAGGAGGACTCTTCCTGTGTCTCTCTCTAAGCTCTTGAGCATTGTTTGCAAGTTGAACATCCTCCAGCACCCTTCAGGCTGTATTATCTGCAGCTATCTACATTAGACTAATGAGGCAGGCCCATGCTTTATCACTTTGATCTCCTCTCTCCTGAGCAGTTTGCCTATAATCCCCTCTGTTTCTAAGTTTCTAATTAATATTAAAATATTGAATGGTATAGATGAATAAGCTTCCCACATCCAGGAACCCTGCATAGTCAAAATAGTCAAACTCTAGGCACTGGGAGCAGCATAGAAACAAGAGTAGGCCATTCAGTCCCTTGAGCTTGTTCAGCCATTCAAATAGATCCTAGTTGATGTGTATCTTAATTCAACTTACTGTTTTGGTTCCATAATGCTTAATGACTTTGTCTAATAAAAAAGCTATAATAGTCAATTTTGAAATTTTCAACTGGCTTGGCTTCAACAGCTTTTTGTGGCAGGGAACTGAGAGGTCATTTACAGTGAGAGTGTGTGAGAAACAGCGTGGTCATTTACAGCCAGAGTGTGTGAGAGCAACAGCGTGGTCATTTACAGCGAGAATGTGTAAGAGAAACAGCATGAACATTTACAGCGAGAGAGTGTGAGAGGAGCAGGCCATTTACAGCGAGAGAGTGTGAGAGGAGCAGGCCATTTACAGCGAGAGAGTGTGAGAGGAGCAGGCCATTTACAGCGAGAGAGTGTGAGAGGAGCAGGCCATTTACAGCGAGAGAGTGTGAGAGGAGCAGGCCATTTACAGCGAGAGAGTGTGAGAAGAGCAGGCTATTTACAGCGAGAGAGTGTGAGAAAAACAGCATGGTCATTTACAGTGTCAGAATGAGAGAAGAGCAGGCCATTTACAGTGAGAGAGTGAGAGGGAAACAGCGGGACCAGGGATCAGGCTATTTTGGATCTGGTAATGTGTAATGAGTCAGGCTTAATAAATGATCTCAGAGTAAATGGTCCCCTAGGAAACAGTGATAGAATAATGATAGAATATAGGAAACAGCAGCATAGAAACAAGAGTAGGCCATTCAGTCCCTTGAGCTTGTTCAGCCATTCAAATAGATCCTAGTTGATGTGTATCTTAATTCAACTTACTGTTTTGGTTCCATAATGCTTAATGACTTTGTCTAATAAAAAAGCTATAATAGTCAATTTTGAAATTTTCAACTGGCTTGGCTTCAACAGCTTTTTGTGGCAGGGAACTGAGAGGTCATTTACAGTGAGAGTGTGTGAGAAACAGCGTGGTCATTTACAGCCAGAGTGTGTGAGAGCAACAGCGTGGTCATTTACAGCGAGAATGTGTAAGAGAAACAGCATGAACATTTATGATCATAATATGATAGAATTTAGCATTCCATTTGAGAGTGAGAAACTTAGGTCATAAACAACTGTGCTAGACTTAAATAAGGGTAATTACAATGGAATGGGGGCAGGGTTGACTGGAGTGGACTGGGAAAGGAGTTTAGCAGAAAAGACAGTTAATGAACAATGGCAGACATTTAAGAAAATATTTCATGACTCTCAGCAAAGATATATCCCAGTGAGGAAGAAGGGTCCTACGAAAGGGATAAACCAACCATGGGTAACCAAGGAATTTAAGACAGTGTCAAATTGAAAGAAAAAACATACAAAGTGGAAAAGATTAGTGGTAAGCCAGAGGATTGGGAAACCAACAAAAGATGATCAAAAAATAATAAAGATGGAGAAAATAAACGTTGAGGGTAAACTAGCAAGCACTATAAAAACGGACAGTAAGAGCTTCTTTAAATATATAAGGAAGAGAGAGCCCAAAGTGAATGTAGGCCCCTTGGAGAATGAAGCTGGGGAAATAATAATGGGGAATCAGGAATTGGCAGAGGAGTTGAATAAATACTTTGCTTCAGTCTTCACAGTAGAAGATACTAATAGCATTCCAAAAATAATAAATAATCAAGGGGAAAAAGGTGGGGGGGGGGAGGAAATAAATACAATAACGATCACTAGAGAAAAAGTACTAGGGAAACTAATAGGACTAAAGGCCAATATGTCCCCTGGACCTGATGGGTTGCATCCTAGGATATTAAAGGAAGTAGCTACAGAGATAGTGGATGCACTGGTAGTAATCTTCCAAGAATACTTAGATTCTGGAAAAGTCCCAGAGGATTGGAGAACAGCCAATGTAACACCCTTATTCAAAAAGGGAGACAAAAAACAGGTAACTATAGGCCAGTTGGCTTAACATCTGTCATTGACAAAATGTTGGAGTCTATTATAAAGAATGTAATAGCAGGGCATTTAGAAATACATAATCTAATCAATCAGAGTCAGAATAACCTCATGAAGGGAGAATCATGCCGAACAAATTTATTAGAATTCTTTGAGGAGGTAACAAGCAGGATAGATAAAGAGGAACAAATAGTTGTAATATATTTGGATTTCCAAAAGGCGTTTGATAAGGTACCGCACATAAGGCAACTTAATAAGATAAGAGCCTATGGTGTTGGGGGTAGTTTATTAGTATGGACCGAGGATTGGTTAGCTAATAGAAGACAGAGAGTTGGGATAAGGAGGGCAGATTCAGGATGGCAACCTGTAACTAGTGGAGTGCCACAAGGATCAGTGCTGGGGCCTCAATTATTTGCAATATATAATAACGACTTAGATGAGGGAGGTGAATGTACTATCGGCAAGTTTGTGGATGACACAAAAATAGATGAGAAAGCAAGTGGTGAGGATGACACAAAGAGTCTATGGAGGGATATTAACAGGTTAAGTGAGTGGGCAAAAAAGTGGCAGATGGAATATAATGTGGGAAAATGTGAGGTTATGCACTTTGGCAGGAAGAATAGATAAGCTGAATGTTATTTAAATGGAGAAAGACTGCAGAAAGCTGCAGCACAGAGGGATTTGGGAGTCATTGTGAATGAATCCCAAAAAGCTAGTATACAAGTTCAACAGGTAATAGGGAAGACAAATGGAATATTGGCCTTTATTTCAAAGGGAATGGAGTATAAAAATAGGGAAGTATTGCTAAAACTATACAAGGCACTAGTTAGATTACACATAGAATACCGTGAACAATTTTGATCCCCTTATCTAAGGAAAGATATACTGGCATTGGAGGCAGTCCAGGGAAGATTTACTAGGTTGATCCCGGGTATGGAGGGATCTTCTTATGAGGAGGGATTGAGTAGGTTGGGCCTGTAGTCATTGGAGTTTAGAAGAATGAGAGGCATATTATTGAAACATATAAGATTCTTTGGGGTCTTGAGGGGGTAGATGCTGGGGGATTGTTTCCCCTTATGGGAGAGTCTAGGACCAGACGGCACAATCTCAGAGTAAGGGGGCGCCCATTTAAAACATAGATGAAGAGGAATTTCTTCTCTCAGAGGGTAGCCAATCTGTGGAATTCTTTACCGCAGAGGGCTGTAGAGTCTGAGTTGTTAAGTATATTCAAGGCTGAGATAGACAGATTTTTAATCAGTAAGGGAGTTAAGGGTTATGGGGACAAGGCAGTAAAGTGGAGTTGAGGATTATCAGATCAGCCATGATCTCATTGAATGGCGGAGCAGAATTGATGGGCCGAATGGCCTACTTCTGCACCTACGTCTTATGGTTGTCTTAACTGCAGATTTCTGCTACCCTTTGTGTGAAGAGATGCTTCCTGAACAGTCTACCTCTAATTTTAATGTTATGTACCTTTGGTCCATACTCTCCCACCAGAAGGGAAACAATATCTCTCTATCTATAGATAATAGGGTCTATCTACCCTATCAAATCTTTGATCATTTTAAACACCTCGATTAGATCACCCCTTAATCTTCTATACTCAAGGGAATAAAAGCCTGGTGAATGCATCATGTCCTCATAATTTACACCATTTACTGTGTCACCTAACTTAGTGTTGTCAGCAAATTTGAATATATAGCTCTCTATTCCTTCATCCATGACATTTACAAATATACTGAAAAGCTAAGGGCCCAGCACAGGTCCCTGGGGTATACCAACAGTCACATCCTGCCAACTGGAGTACATACTGTAGTATAAAGGGTTAACATATGGGAGATGCTTATGTATGACATGGATGATGATGTACTACTGATATCAGTCAATCATGCATTAGACTTGAGAGAGAGAGAGAGAGGTTGGAATCATGCCTAGAAGCACCATGCCTACTCTGTAGATAAAAGCTAGATACTGCAGATGCTGGAAATGTGAAACAAAAACAGAAAATGCTGGAAAAACTCAGGAATAAAAACAGAAGATACTGGAAAAACTCAGCCAGCTTGCAAGACCGTATTGTATTTCCTGTTTTTAGGCCTACTCTGTAACCTGTTTAGAAGTAATACTAATAAACAAGTGTTAAGCAGACACCAGAGTATGTCTACAGTCTGTCTAAGAACCAAGTCCCACGCCTAGAGTCCAAGGCAGAAGGACCAATCTCAGAACACATACCTATTATCTGTATTCTGTCTCACATATCCTAACCAATGCCCTATCCACAGCAATAGATTGCCTCCATTTCCATGTGCTCTAATTTCTGTTAGCAGTCTCTTATGTAGAAATGTATCAAATGCCCCTGGAAATACACCTAAATAGCATCCATTGGCACTCCCTTATTTACCACATTATTTACCACCCTTTCTATTCCAGTGCTCTTGAGTTAAAGCCCCACATTCCATTAGCTTTTTGAATTATTTTTATACTTCTTCACTTCTGTACACTGTGTACCACTGTGATCAGTCGTATCCCCAGAATGAGGGGAACTGTAACCTTGACAGGATGGTTGTCCCTCACCAGGTTGCCATGTATTATTGTAAACTAGAAGCCAGTATCTTGTATCCATGTGTCCCATTCACGCTGAATTTAATCTGTCTACATCAGCAGTCACTACATTCCTGAACATCTCGCACCTTACCAGCTTGCTTTGGCTCTCAGTTTGCATTATTGGATTCCTATAAGGAAATCATTATTCACCTCATGGTGTGAAGGTTCGGGCTGGCAAGAGGTAACTGATGAAGTGTCACCAGGATCAGTGCTAGGGCCTCAGCTATTTACAATCTATATCAATGACTTGGATGAAGGGACCGAATGTATGGTAGTTAAATTTATCAATGACAGCAAGATAGACAGGAGAGTAAGTTGTCAGAAAGAGGTAAAGAACCTACAAAGAGATATAGATAAGTTAAGTGAGTCAGCCTAATGGACAATGAGGCTCTCAGCCAAGCATCATTACATATGCTTGGCTGAGGGCCCAGACAACTACTAATCTTGTTGAAACACTTGCACCCCAGACAAAACATTTGATGATTGGCAGCTCAGGCTCTCTGACCTCTGCTGTCAATTTCACAATGTAGTTTACACGACATTAAGCAGTTTCAAGGGTTTGTGGGTTTTGATATTGATATTTTAAAAGGTCTGGGCGATTACTGGAGAAATGGTACTGAGAAAGTTGACGGAACTGCGGGCTGGCATGTCTTGGGGTCCCGATGGATTACATCCTAGGGTCTTAAAAGAAGTGGCTAATGAGGTAATTGATGTGTTGTTGTTAAGTTTCTAAAATTTGTTAAATTCTGGAAAGGTTCCATCAGATTGGAAAATAGCAAATATAACCCTTCTATTCAAGAAGGGAGGGAGGCAGAACACAGGAAACTATAGGCCAGTTAGCTTGACGTCTGTCATGGGGAAGTTATTAGAATAAATCATTAAGGAGGTTGTACCTAGGCACTTAGAAGAGCTCAAGGCAATCAAGAAGAGTCAGCATAGTTTTGTGAAAGGGAAATCATGTTTAACCAATTTATTGGAGTTTTTGAAGGAGTAACATGCACAGTGGATAAAGGAGAGCCTGTAGACGTACTGTAGTTGGATTTCCAGAAGGCATTTGATAAGGTGCCACATCGAAGATTATTACAGAAAATAAAAGTGCATGGTGTGGTGGGTAACTTATTAGCATAGATAGAAGATTGGCTGGCTGGCAGAAAGCAGAGAGTATGCATAAATGGGTCTTTTTCGAATTGGTAGGATGTGACAAGAGGAGTCCCACAGGGGTCTATGCTGGGGCTTCAACTTTTTATGATTTATATCAATGACTTAGATGAGGGGAGTGAAGACATGGTAGCTAAATTTGCAGATGACACAAAGACAGGTAGGAAAATATGTTGTGAAGAGGACAGGAGGAGGTTGCAGACAGATGTAGATAGGTTGAGTGATTGGGCAAAGATCTGGCAAATGGAGTTTAATGTGGGAAAATGTGAAATTGCTCACTTTGGCAGGAAGAGCAAAAAAGCAGTTTATTACTTAAATGGAGAACAGCTGCATAATTCTGAGGTGCAGAAGGATCTAGGTGTTCTAGTACATAAGTCACAAAATGTTAGTACGCAGGTACAGCAAGTAATTAAGAAGGCTAATGGAATGCTATCCTTTATCACGAGAGGGATTGAACATAAAAGTAAAGATGTTATGCTTCAGTTATACAGGGCATTGTTGAGACCGCAGCTCGAATACTGTGTGCAGTTTTGGTCTCCTTACTTAATGAAGGTTGTAAATGCGTTGGATGTGGTTCAAAGGAGGTTTACTAGATTGATACCTGGAATGGGTGGGTTGTTTTATGAGGAAAGGTTGGACAGACTGGACTTGTTTCCACCGGAGTTTAGAAGAGTGAGGGGTGATTTGATTGAAATATACAAGATCCTGAATGGTCTTGACAAGGTGGACGTCAAAAGGATATTTCTTCTTGTGGTTGAGTCCAGAACTAGGGGGCACGTTTTAAAATTAGGGGTCACCCTTTTAGGACAGAGATGAGGAGAAATTTTTTCTCTGAGGGTTGTGCAACTTTGGAATTCTCTGCCTCAGAAGGTGGTGGAGGCAGGGTCATTAAATATTTTTAAAGCAGATGTAGGTAGATTCTTGTTAGGCAAGGGAATACAAAGGTTATTGGGGTTAGGTGGATAGGTGCAAATCGACACACAAGAAGATCAACCATGATCTTATTGAATGGCAGAGCAGGCTCAAGGGGCCGAATGGTCTACTCCTGTTCCTATTTCTTATGTTCTTATGATTGACACCCTTATTAGCTTGTTGTGAAATGACTTTTTTTTCAACACAGGAGAAAGTTATGAATAAATTACTTTTTTCAATGTTTTTTTAAACACATTCTACTCTCACCAGAGGGTTCTTAGGTCCTCGACAGAGCATAGTGAGTCATTGGGCATTGAAACACTATAGTTTAGCTAGGAGGGGGGGTGGGGGGCATGAGGGAACATGGGGTGGAAGGGCAGAGCATGCCATGGGGGGGCATGAGGGGTAGAGTTGGTGGAAGGGCAAACACACAAACATAAGGATTAGGAGAAGGAGGCCATTTGGTCCTTTGGGCCTGCTCTGCCATTCAATAAGATCATGGCCGATTCGATTGTGGCCTTAACTCTACTTTCCTGTCTGACCCCCAATAACCCTGCACAATCAAAAATCTGTCTAACTCTGCCTTGAATATATTCAATACCCAGCCTCCCCATCTCCTTCCCTCCTTGGCTCCGCTGTCCTTCCCTAGCCCCGCTCTCCCTCGCTGACCCTCCCCGGCCTCTCGCTGTGTGTGGACAGGCTGAGCATGGCATGGGGGCATAAGGGGCCATGGGGAGGTTGCACGGAAGGACAGAGCTTGGCATGGAGGCATGAAGGGCCATGGAGGTTGGGTGCAAGGGCAGGGCTTGGCAAGAGGGCATGAGGCACCATGGGAGGTGAGTGCAACGGCAGGGCTTGGCATGGGGACATGATGAGGACCTTTTGAAATTACCTTTTAAAACATCCCCTCATGTAGACCAGGCTTCATGACTCCTCTGAGGGGCCATGAACCACGACTCTTTAAAAACCTGGCCCAACTACATGAAAATTGTGGAGGAGTAGGACATGCCTATCCTCATAATGGAGCTGGTCAGGTCGGGAGTGCCGGATGTAGACTTTTGACAGGAACCAGCCTGCACTTTTTAAAGGCACTCATGAAAATCAGACAGTCTGGGAAAGGGGTCTGGAATCTCAGAATCAGGACCTGTCCGCCATTTTTAAAGCTCTCCTGTGGCATTCCCACTCGATGAAAACCCAGGCCCATATCTGGAGTACTGTGTACAATTTTGGTCTCCTCATTTGAAAAGGACACAGTATCATTAGAAGCAGTTCAGAGAAGGTTCACTCGACTCATTCCTGGGATGAGGGGCTTGTCTTATGAAGAATGGTTGAACAGGTTGGGCTTATACCCATTGGAGTTTAGAAGAATGAGAGGTGATCTTATTGAAACATATAAAATTCTGCGGGGACTTGATAGCATAAATGCTGGGGGGATGCTTCCTCTTGTCGAGGAGACTAGAACAAGGGGACACAGTTTAAAAATAAGAGGTTTCCCTTTTGAGACAGAGATGAGAATTTTTTTCTCTCGGGGGTCATTAGTCTTTGGAACTCTCTTCCCCCAAGAGCAGTGGAGGCAGGGGCATGAATTTAATTGAGACTGAGTTTGATAGATTTTTGATAGATAAGGGAGTCAAGGGTGATGGGGGAGTGCAGACAGGAAAGTGAAGTTGAGACCACAATCAGATCAGCCATAATCTTATTGAATGGTACAGCAGACTCGAAGGGCTGAATGGCCTACTCCTGCTCCTAAGTCCTATGTTCCTATGATCCACCTTATCGTGTTTAAAAGACCGGATACCATCGTCTCCATATCTCTGACTTTGCCCTCTAGCCTTGCCTAGTCTATGTCCAGGATGTGGCTCACTGAAGGACTTATACATGAGATGCATGAAGCATGTGGCCTCTTAGTCATCTGACATGCGATGCCGTTAAACATTCAGAACATAGGCAGCTGCTCAAGACTTATAAACTCCTGGTCATGTAACTAGCTTCTTAAATCATCTGGAATCTCTCCAGAAATCTGTACTTTAACATTAAATGGCAAAGGCCTTCATTTCTGTTATGTCCTTGACTGTCACATGTCTTTGAACTGGGAAACAAATTTTCTGGAAGAACTGTCTTAATTCCCTCTTTGTTTCTCCATATTCCTTTTTGTTGACGTCTGCTATTGCCTGTTTTGCGCCCCTGCTGGAGTTGAATTTTAACCTTCCCATCTTTAAAATAATTATTCATACCTCAAACTCACAGCATTTGCATTGAGTGGCTGTCATTCATATTTGTATTCTTGTTTGTATCTGAAAACAGGGCCATCTCCTATTTGTAATGTCTGCTTGCCCTGTAAGAGTTCAAACAAGCCATCCAAGTGAACTGCTGTGAACTATAAACATATTCTTGTACTGAATAGCGGAACTGTCCAATTTACTTTTGGCAAGCTCTATTATTAAGAATAAACTGTTTCATGTCACCTGTACTTGGAGCAAAGCTTCTTGGTGTTGCCTAAAGCAATGGAATTTAAGGAACTATAAAGCAGGTCAAAGTAAAACATAATTTAAAACTATTTTTGAAAGTAAATGTCATTTCAGAATTTTTGGATGGGGAGAATTTGAAGTTATGGAGGAAAGTTAGTCTGTAAATTGTTTTCCTGGGTGATTTGCACTTTTGGAATTGAGAAAAATCAGACCGTTCCGAGACAAATACAAATAGGACCAATTAAATATTAAATTAACTTCATGTTCCTGAGAGTGAAGAATGAATTTAAAAACTACACTTGTTCCACAAAGATACAACTAAACTATAGGAAAGGAAGGTTTTTGAGAATAGGTGTATTTATATTAGTATCTTCTGAATGAGTAACGGCAAGACTGTCAGTATTGTCTTGATAATGGGGTAAAACTGGCAACAGCTTCCAATACTCCACATATGCACAGGCAAATGTGAAGGGTGGAGCAGGCTCAAGAGGCTACATGATCTATTCCTGCAACTAGTTCTTTAGTTCCACAGATATAGGTCCATCATATGCACAGGTTACTGGTGAGACAGGAGTGGTGGGTGTTTTAGTAAAAGTACCTGAAAAGATTGTTTTGTTACGAAAAACAACATTAAAGTTATGTATATTATGGCCTGAATTTTTCAGGCGGCGGGTGGGCTCGGTGGGAACACGCAGGGACGGTCATGGAGCCAATTGCCGCCCGCGATCGGCTCCGTGCCACCATTTTACGCAGCCAATTAAGGCCCACCCAGCATAAGATGTGAGTGGTAGCGAGTGCTACCTCTGCGGGCGGGGGAGGAGGGAGAGTCAGGGCCAGCGCTCTTTCGCACATGCGCTTCAATCTCCCTGAGGCATATATCTGCCTCAAGGAAACTGAAGGGCTTTTGAAATTATTAAATTCAAGGTTTAAAAATTTATTTAAACATGTCCCCTCATGTGACTGTGTCACATGAAATGGGACATGTTTTTATATTTATGAAAATGATTTAAATTAATGAATAAAAGCTTTAGAAAACCTCATCCCACCTGTGGATGAAGTTTCCTGAAAAACGCGAAGGCTGCTTGGCCTATTCGCCTGCCCGTCAGCCTTAAGGTTGGATGGACAGTGTTTACAATTACCTTAATTAGTTCTTTAATGGCGTTAATTGGCTGTTTACATATTGGTGGGCGTGCAGCCGACCCTGCCGTGCGCCCGTCAAATGAAACATCGCAACTCAACGCGATGACGTTGGAACACATGCCTGACATCATCGCGCGTCATTTTACATGTCGGTGTGTTGGTCCCGCCCCCGCACGCCGACTGAAAATTCCTGCTGCATGAATACAATTTGTATGCTTTAGCCTCAACTATATGTGATCTGTCGCTTTCTATTTTTCAAGGAGATCACAGTGATCTGGTGCACACAGACTTTGCATTATAGCCGAAAGCAAGATTTTGACTACAAATTTGGGGTTGCCTTAGATTTTCGCTGACTGCAGAAAGGTTCTGCTTTGGGCTATTAATGATTAAAATCATACATTGCAATGGTGGAAGAATTAATTGTTATGCTAGGTGAAACTCTGCTTCATCCTGTTTTAAATATTTTGCATATCATAAATTCTGTATTATAACTCACCTCTAACTTAGATTTTTACACAGTCATAACAGCTCAATTTGTTTCTTCTCTCTTTTTCTCTTAGCATTATAAATGTTATAGCACAGTCACAGGTAAGAAATAGAAGTAGAGGCATTGTAGGTAAAGTAGAGAAAGTAGGTCACAAATGAGGCATCCTCTGAAGAAAATTAAAGAGAAACAGTCAAGGGTATTGTTGGAGCCTACATGAAAACAACAGGCCAGATAGGAAAAAAAACAGGAATGCTGAAACAGTCAAAATATGTTCACATTCACCGAAAACCTTCCATAAAAAATCAAACTACATCTCTGTTACAAATTTGTGGCTGCCTTAAATAGTCACTTTGGTACCACAAGGCTGGGCATGTATCATAAGACATCCAAACATTTTTTGTTCAGGAATGCACCTGTTCTATCTAATATCTAATTATACAATAGTATAACCCAGGGGTGTAACATTGTCAACCTCTTGTGACCTCTGTTAGGTATTGTGTTTTTGCATGCATTTTTATGCTTGTTTCCCCAGTAAACGGACTGAGAAAGGAGGCAGATACAAAAGTGGATCGACCCGAAAATACTGGCACCGCTCAGTATACCGGTTTCTCGACCCTGTTCTTGCCACCGGCCTTTTTTTCTAAGGCCAGCTTGGGGCTAGCAGAGGCTGATAGCTGATTAGGCTCCATAACAACCTTGTTAATTTCAATTTTCCAGTCAGCCTCCAGTTTCCTGAATTGGTGGGGAGCAATTTAACTGCCTGGAGACGGGCAGCCAGATCCAGTGCGCCAGGCAAGCCTACAAGCCCACCCTGCCTAGCCTGGCGTAGGTGCAGCCAAAGGCCAGCCCGCAGTGGTGGCCACATCACTAAATCTGTTTTTTAACTTACATTTTTTAAGGAGTTGGTGAGAGGGTGTCTCTATGTTGAACTGCCCTCCCAGTTAATTCCTCTCTACAGCAGATTGCTGCTTCTCTCAAGCTGGAAGGCCTTTGATTGGTCCTCCAGCTTTGAGAACCCGTCTGCCACCATTAATTGGACAAGGAACCTGTCTCCATGCAAATTAAGAAAGCACCTCTGTGAAAATTACAAGGAGTGACACTTTCCCCCTGGGCCAGGTTCAGGACCCAGAGGGAAAATCCAGCCCCGCTTGTGATTTATTAAACTGCTTTATTTTACAGGCAACAACTGAACATACAGTTTCTGCACAGGGTAGGGGTAAAAAGTGTGGGAATGCAATAGTTATAGGGGATTCAATTGTAAGGGGAATAGATAGGCTTTTCTGTGGCCGCAAACGAGACTCCAGGATGGTAAAAACAAAAAACTGCGGATGCTGGAAAACCAAAGCAAAAACATAATTAACTGGAAAAACTCAGCAGGTCTGGCAGCATCGGCTGAGAAAAAAAGAGTTGACGTTTCGAGTCCTCATGACCCTTCAACAGAACTAGGTCCTAGTTCTGTTGAAGGGTCATGAGGACTCGAAACGTCAACTCTTTTCTTCTCCGCCGATGCTGCCAGACCTGCTGAGTTTTTCCAGGTAATTCTGTTTTTATTCTCCAGGATGGTATGTTGCCTCCCTGGTGCTAGCTTCAAGGATGTCTCAGAGTGGCTAGAAGACATTCTGAAGGGGGAGGGTGAACAGCCAGTGGTCATGGTACACATTAGTACAAACAATGTGGGTAAAAAAAAAGGGATGAGGTCCTAAAAGCAGGATATAGGGAGTTAGGAAGTAAGTTGAAAAGTAGGACCTCAAAGGTAGTGATCTCAGGATTACTACCAGTGCCAGGTGCCAGTCAGAGTAGAAATAGCAGGATATATCGGATGAATATGTGGCTGAAGAGATGGTGTGAAGGGGAGTGTTTCAGATTCCTGGGGCATTGGGACCGGATCTGGGGGAGGCGGGACCTGTACAAACTGGACGGGTTACACATGGGCAGGACTGGAACTGACGTCCTGGGGGCATATTTGTTAGAGTGGTTGGGGAGGGTTTAAACTAAAATGGCAGGGGGATGGGAACCTATGCAAGGAGTCAGAGGAAGGGGAATCATAGACATGAACAAAAGACAAAAAGCGGAATAAGAAAAGTGAAAGTCAGAGAAATCAAGGGCAAGGATCAAACAGGGCTTCAGTGAAAAGTAATGGGAATAGGACAAGTAATGTTAAAAAGACAAGCCTTAAGATTTGTGCCCTAACGCGAGGAGCATTCGCAATAAAGTGGATGAATTAACGCCACAAATAGATGTAAACAAGAATGATATGGTTGGGATTACGGAGACATGGCTGCAGGCTGACCAGGGATGGGAACTGAACATCCAGGGGTATTCAGTATTTAGGAAGGACAGACAAAAAGGAAAAGGCAGTGGAGTTGCATTGCTGGTTAAAGAGGAAATTAACGCAATAGTGAGGAAAGATATTAGCTCCGACGATGTAGAATCTGTATGGGTAGAGCTGAGAAACACTAACGGGCAAAAAATGTTAGTGGGGGTTGTATATAGATCCCCAAACTGTAGTGGTGATGTTGGGAATGGCATTAAACAAGAAATTAGAGACGCATGTAATAAAGGAAAATCTGTAATTATGGTTGACTTTAATATGCATATAGATTGGGCAAATCAAATTAGTAACAATGCCGTAGAGAAGGAATTCCTGGAGTGTATACGGGATGTTTTTCTGGACCGATACATTGAGGAACCAACTAGAGAACAGGCCATCCTCGACTGGGTATTGTGTAATGAGAAAGGAATAATTGGCAATCTAGTTGTGCGAGGCTCCTTGGGGATGAACAACCATAATATGATAGAATTCTCCATCAAGATGGAGAGTGACGTAGTTGATTCTGAGACTTGAGTCCTGAATCTTAATAAAGGAAACTATGATGGTATGAGGCGCGAGTTGGCTATGATGGATTGGAAAACGTTACTTAAAGGGATGATGGTGGATAGGCAATGGCAAACATTCAAAGGGCGCATAGGTGAACTACAACAATTGTTTATTCCTGTCTGGAGCAAAAGTAAAACAGGAAAGTTGGCCAAACCATGGCTTGCAAGAGAAATTAGAGATAGTATTAGATGCAAGGAAGGGGCAAACAAATTGGCCAGAAAAAAACAACAGACCTGAGGATTGGGAGCAGTTTAGAATTCAGCAAAGGAGGACCGAGGGATTGGTTAAGAAGGGGAAAATAGAGTTCGAGAGTAAGCTTGCAGGGAACATAAAAACTGACTGTAATAGTTTCAATAGGTATGAGAAGAGAAGAAGATTGCTGAAGACAAATGTAGGTCTCTTATAACCAGAAACAGGAGAATTTATAATGGGGAACTAAGAAATAGCTGAGCATCTAAATACATACTTTAGTTCTGTCTTCACAAAGGAGGACACTAATAACATACCAGAAATGTTGGGGAACACCGGGTTTAGTCAGAGGGAGAAACTGAAAGAAATCGGTATTAGTAGGGAAATGGTGTTGGGGAAATTGATGGGACTGAAGGCTGATAAATCCCCAGGGCCTGATAATCTACATCCCAGAGTATTTAAGGAAGTGGCCCTAGAAATAGTGGATGTATTGGTGGTCATCTTCCTAGATTCCATAGACTCTGGAACAGTTCCTACAGATTGGAGGGTAGCTAATGTAACCCCACTATTTAAAAAGGGAGGCAGAGAGAAAACAGAGAATTATAGACCAGTCAGCCTGACATCGGTAGTGGGGAAAATTCTAGAAATCATTATAAAAGATTTAATAGCTGAGCACGTGGAAAACGGGCAGAATCGGACAGAGTGAGCATGGATTTATGAAAGGGAAATCATGCTTGACAAATCTACTGGAATTTTTCAAGGCTATAACTAGTAGAGTTGATGAGGGGGAGCCAATGGATGTGGTTTATTTGGACTTTCAGAAGGCTTTCGACAAAGTCCCATATAAGAGATTGGCGTGTAAAATTAAAGCGCATGGGATTGGGAGTAGTGTATTGAGATGGATAGAAAACTGGTTGGCAGACAGGAAACAAAGAGTAGGAATAAACAGGTCTTTTTCCGAATGGCAGGCAGTGACTAGTGGGGTACTGCAGGGATCGGTGCTGGGACCCCAGTTATTTACAATATATATTAATGATTTAGATGAAGGAATTAAATGTAATATCTCCAAATTTGCAGATGACACAACGTTGGGTGGGAGGGTGAGCTGTGAGGAGGATGCAGAGATGCTTCAGTGTGATTTGGACAAGCTGAGTGAGTGGGCAAATGCACGGCAGATGCAGTATAATGTGGATAAATGTGAGATTATCCATTTTGGTAGCAAATACAGGAAGGCAGATTATTATCTGAATGGCTATAAATTGAGAGAGGGGAATGTGCAACGAGACCTGGGCGTCTTTGTACACCAGTCACTGAAGGTAAGCATACAGGTGCAGCAGGCGGTAAAGAAGGCAAATGCTATGTTGGCCTTCATAGCAAGAGGATTCGAGTACAGGAACAGGGATGTCTTGCTGCAATTGTAGAGGGCCTTGGTGAGACCACACCTGGAATATTGTGTGCAGTTTTGGTCTCTTTATCTGAGGAAGGATGTACTTGCTATAGAGGGAGTGCAGCAAAGGTTTACCCGACTGATTCCTGGGATGGTGGGACTGACATATGAGGAGAGATTGAGTTGATTAGAATTATATTCACTGGAGTTCAGAAGAATGAGGGGGGATCTCATAGAAACCTATAAAATTCTAACAGGACAAGACAGGGTAGATGCAGGAAGGATACTCCCGATGGCAGGTGAGTCCAGAACCAGGGGTCACAGTCTGAGGATACGGGGTAGACCATTTAGGACTGAGATGAGGAGAAATTTCTCCACCCAGAGAGCGGTGAGCCTGTGGAATTTGTTACCACAGAAAGTAGTTGAGACCAAAACATTGTATGTTTTCAAGAAGGAGTAAGATATAGCTCTTGGGGCGCAAGGGATCAAAGAGTATAGGGAGAAAGCGGGAGCAAGCTATTGAGTTGGATGATCAGCCATGATCATAATGAATGGCGGAGCTGGCTCGAAGGGCTGAATGGCCTACTCCTGCTCCTAGTTTCTATGTTTCTAAATCATTCCCTTTTAATAAATGTTTTTAGATTGCCCAGGGTGCCGAATGTGCCAAATTCAAAGATTATCTCAAGACACCCCTCAGTCTCACAGTCCGCAGACTCTGACTTCTTAACCTTGTGCAAACTCACTTTGTTTTAAAACACAACCTGAAAACATCTCATCCCTTAACTTACATAGCTTATCCGGGACACCTGGTCCACTCCTCCATCACCCCCTACACCTCAACCCCCTCCCACGGCACCTTCCCATGCAACTGCAGAAGGTGCAACACCTGCCCCTTTACTTCCCCTCTCCTCACTGTCCAAGGGCCCAAACATTCCTTTCAAGTGAAGCAGCATTTCACTTGCACGTCCCTCAATTTAGTCTACTGCATTCATTGCTCCCAATGCGGTTTCCTCTACATCGGAGAGACCAAACGCAGACTGGGTGACCGCTTTGCGGAACACCTTCGGTCTGTCCGCAAGCATGGCCCAGACCTCCCTGTCGCTTGCCATTTCAACACTCCACCCTGCTCTCATACCCACATGTCCGTCCTTGGCCTGCTGCATTGCTCCAGTGAAGCTCAACGCAAACTGGAGGAACAGCATCTCATCTTCCGACTAGGCACTTTACAGCCTTCCAGACTGAATATTGAGTTCAACAATTTTAAATCATGAACTCTCTCCTCCATCCCCATCCCCTTTCCGATCCCCCCCTTTTTTTCCAATAATTTATATATATTTTTCTTTTTCCACCTATTTCCATTATTTTTAAATGTATTTCCATCCATTGTTTTATCTCTACCTTTTAGCCTATTTCGATCCCTTCCCTTCACCCGATCCCACCCCCACTAGGGCTATCTGTACCTTGCTTGTTCTGCTTTCTACCCTTAATTCGCACATTCCTTAGATAATATCACCACCTTTAACACCTCTTTGTCCTTTTGTCTATGACATCTTTTGGCTATCTCCACCTATCACTGGCCCTCTATCCTACCTGTCCCACCCCCCACCCTTAAACCAGCTTATATTTCACCTCTTTTCTATTTTTACTTAGTTCTGTTGAAGAGTCATACGGACTCGAAATGTTAACTGTGTTCCTCTCCGCAGATGCTGCCAGACCTGCTGAGCTTTTCCAGGTATTTTTATTTTTGTTTTAGCATATGCTTTAATCATTTCCACAAAAAAAATGAACAAAACCTCCATCATTATGACAATGCCTGTTAAGGATATGATTATGGATAAATGTAAAGCACATTGGAATATGAAATAGTATATAAGATAAGGGGTGATATTTTCAAATGGCCTGATAAGGCAAGAGTTGGGGAAAAATTAAACATGGATACCTCGACATGTGCTAACCCAATCAATTTATTTTTCTTGAAAAACAGATGCCTAGATATAGGATTACAAAAATAACTTAAGGTTATAAGACTGAAACAAATTGTCCTATGGAACATGCTAGTACTTAAACTGCTGATTTCATCAAAATATCTTCCTATGGAGGCAGACACTTGAAAGGAAATAATGTAGTTTGCAAGGTTAGGTAGAATGATGTAATTACTTTTGGAACACATTACAACTTCGAAGACCTTTCCTTTAAGAAATTAAATGAGTCAGGTAAATCACATGATAGTTGCAAGATTTCAAATGACCACAGAAGTAAGAAAATTTAGTGGTTTTGTCACTTGTTTGTTAAAGATTTGGGAAATTTAGTTTGCAACGCCAGTGGCTATTTGGGATTATTTGCCTACCTGACGGCCACAAATCCATCAGAAAATTGACAGACTTAGGTTTCTCACTGTACCTGGGAAGCAGCATTGGTTAATGCACAGTGACCAGTAAGTTATTAACATCTTTTGAACAATTTAGGATTGTCAGGGAAAAAAATACTGGCACTTATGTGAAGAATACCGCCAAGTTATCCCTTTGGTCCAGATTTTCCTGTACAACATATCTAAGAGGTGTCACCATTCGTTAGACTTTCCTTCACACATTTAGGTGTTTTTGAGTTTTTGTATAGTAAATTCCTGAAAGTGAAAATGATAACAGTGCAGTGAAGGAAGCAGGGCACAAAACTGGCATCTCCTTAACCAATCAGATAAAAGAATTCTTAAATAACCAGTTCAAGGACTCAGAAGCAAATGTAATTAGAGAGTTTGAATTCAATGTCAAACCAGGTACAGAGAAATAACGGGTAGAATCATCCCAGATTTTCACTAAGTGCGGTACCGGGCAGGTAAAACGATGTTATACCTGCCAGCCGTAATGGCGGCTTCTCACACCGTATCGTCCCAAACCCACTGCATTAATTATGCATTCCTGGGAAACACGCCATTTCCATGGCCCATCACACCATCACCTCACTGCTTCCCCAAACTGGGCACTATATTTAAAGTGCAGCCATGCACACACCTCTCAGTGCTTCTAGCCCACGACTGCTGCACAGAAGACAGGATGGCTCTGAAGGATAAAAAACTGCAGCCCCACCCCCCACCCCCCGCTTCAGTGATGCATCCCTCGAATGCTTTTTGAACACCATGGAAGCCCTCTGTGATGTCCTCTATCCCCTGTTCTAGCTGCAGGATGGGCAGCTGCATCACCAATCCAACTTGGGAGGCAATGGCAGCAGTGGTCAGTGCCAATGCCCTTCAAAGGAGGACAGCCACCCAGTGCCGCTACAGGGTGAATGGTCTCATCCATCCTGCCAGGGTAACTCACTCTTCTCATCACTCTCAACACTCACAGTCACAAACCCATTACACATCCACAGGGATCTCACAACTCAAGGGACAACACCACTAACTTTCACACACATCCTCATATCTCCATCAGGCTCATATCCTCTGGAGCTGGTGTCCTCATCCTGTCCATGGCTCCGGTCACCACACAAACATTCTACACAGTGCCATGTGTCCTGTTCACACTCTCTCCATTTGTTTTCTTGCAGGAGAAGCCTGCTCACATCAGCAGGGAGAGTACCAGATTGGGGGTGGAGTGGCCCACATTAGGCTCCTCATTCACTTTGAGGAGTGTGCCATTGCACTGTCTGGTGAAGACATGGACCATGCCTGCGATGATGGCAAGGTCGGCAGTGAACACCCTCGTGAGGATTCTGCACCACATCATCCCTCTCTCAACACAAACGTGAGTGCTCTCTCTCCTGCTTTTGACTCTGCGCCATGCACTAATTATCTCTACTTTGGTTCACAGGGAGCTCTGCCAAGCGACCAACACCCTCAGCCAGCCAGTCATTCAGCTCCATTCAGGTCCTCACCTCCAGCCAACAGGACGCCCCTTCCATTGAAGAGCTGGAAATAAGCAACCTGGAAGGCCCGTCACAGCACTTATCCACACCCTCCGCCTGCACAGAGAGAGCAGGCTTGGGTTCACAATCTTGTGGTCGCTGCATGGACACACATTCGCAGCTGGAGGAGGCAGGTTTGGCCAAGCTTTCCGGCACTCGGAGAACTGCTGGGGATCACACATCTGTGAGGTCCGAGTCAGATGGGGAGCATTCAGATTTGGCTTTCCAACTGCAGAGTCAGCAGAATGTGGGGGAAAATCACGCAGAGCTGTTGGAAGCCCTCAGTAGAGTGGTACATGAGTCGGAGGAGTGCATCTGTCTGCTCTTTGATGAAATGGTGCCCACATGTTTGTGTATGGAGGTCTCCATGGAGAGAATGGTAGATACCATGGATACCCTGGTCCAGGAGAACACAGAGATGTGTGCCGACCTGTGGGTTAGTTCCTGCAACGGCAACACAAGAGGGAAACAGGGCACCTCGACACCCCTCCAGGTGCTCCTTCCCCTCAAGGAGTCAGGCCGGGGCCCTTGGGCACCCAAAGAGAGGAGGAGCAGCAGCTGGACATGCTTGGGTCATCCACTCAGGAATCTCAGAGGCTGTCCTCTCCTTCTGAGTCTTCTCCACCCTTACTTCTTCCTCCAGTCTTACTCCCTCCCCTCTCCACATTCCTTCCTTTCCCTGGACTCCCTCGTCTCACCACAATCCTTCCTCCTCCCGGACTCCCTCCCCTCTCCGCACTCCTTCCCTCCTCTGAACCCCTTCCCCTACATCCTCTCCGCACTCCTTCCCTCCTCTGAACCCCTTCCCCTACATCTTCCAGCCCCCTTACACCTACCTCCCCAGTTGCCATCTTCTCTCCTGTTACCCCCTCCTCCCCAGTACTCCCTCCCCCCGCCGAACATCTCCCTCCCAACACCTTCATTCCCCCTATCCCAACCTCACCTAATCCTGATACCTTAATTCCCCCCTCCCAACTTCACCCCATCCTGACACCTCTTCCTCTCCCAACCTCCGGTACATCCTCCTCTCTCAAACTCAGCTGGACCTTCCTCCCCACCCCTTCGACCATTATCCATTGTGAGCACACCCTCAAAGTGACTTTCCAAATTCCATGGGCTGCTTTGCAGCAGAGCCATGTCCATGAGAATCCACCCAGCATGCCAAAGACGTTCCTCCAGCGTTGTCGGGCTCCAGCATCTTCTGCTCCTCGGATGTCCGTGATGTCAATAAGTCCCATCACACTTGTCAATACGTGTCCTGCATTGGTGTGCAATCACGCCGACATGGACAGATAATCCAGCGAGGGCGGGGATGATTCTGGCGGGCTGGCCTTATAATGACATGCAGGTGTATTACAATGAGGTTCCCGATGTTCGATGTTGGGGAACGTGGCCCACCATCGGTGGGCTGAGCAGATGATCACAAACTAGTTTCACAACGTTGTGAAACTGATTTCTGACCTTTTGACCACATTGTCACCTCATGCAGCCATGCATAACTGACGCCAGCGGGCATGGATAATTCTGCCCAAAGAGAAGGAAGGGAAGATTGGGTTAAGACAAAGAGAGAACAAAGAGGTGGAAAGGATCATAAAAAACATTTTTTTATATTTTTAAGATTTCCAACAATAAATTCCTGAAGAAATGAGAATCCATACTTGTAATAGTTAATTTTAATGCGTAAGAGGTGGATTGGCTCTAATTAACACTAATCACATTGTTCAAAGAATACTTACACATAAAGTGATGAGGCTTAAGTTTCTGTGATGATTTTAGTTTATATCTACAACTTCACACCATTCATTTCAATGGTGAAGCAGTCAGTGAAACGCCATTTTTGTGAAGCTAACAGAGGAGTGGTGCAATTCACACAGCAACCTCTAGAAATTGGCATTTAAGTGAACATTTGCTCATTGCTGTACCATTTACGCACAAATAAAGTGAGTGCCATTAATCTCTGTTCTTTGGCACTGGCTTTTTTCAGTCTGCTACAGGAGATATCAGCAGTACATCCAAATTTGCCTGTTAGCCAGGACTGACCTGGACATTACCTTCTCCAATGAATTTAACTGGCAACACAAAAGCCATCAGGAACTTGCAGCAGTGACTATCTTCTCGTCTGAGCTGTGTGCCATTGATTGCACACAGGTTGCTGAACACCAGCTGGCAGCCTATGATAATCTTCTCCTCTATTAATATCAAGGTCTGATCAGTGGAACAAGTTTCTGCAAGGTACGCAGACACTTGTCATAACACATTTATCCTCCTCCATCCGCAAAAGATTTAACTCTCCCAGGAATGTGGCAATATGGTTGCTCAGCAGCAAAGGATATCCCATTCAGATACGGCTAATAGCATCTCTCTACAGCCCCAACATATCCAAGCAACACAGGGGAGCACCAGGATAGTTATTGAACACACCACTGGAACGTTGAGTCAGGAGTTCACGTGCATTGACTGAGCTAGAAGTTCTCTGCAATGTGCCCCATGAAAACTTTCCACATTTCAGTGGTATGCTGCTCTAGAGGTAAGGTCACACAAAATGGCCAGCATCTGGAAGAGGCACAGCAGCAGCAACAGTCCTCATCCAATAAGAAAGACCAGGGAAAACTTGAGGAAGGAGAAGAAGGAAGGGCAATTCAACACCTTGCACCAAGAGGTGCGAAGGATCAGCTAATTCCATTCTGCCCTGAGGAATGGGAGAGAGCCCTACCACATAACAGTCCTTCTTGTATCCTTCAACATTCCTTTAAGCTTGCATTATATCACATTCAGAGATTAGACAACTTCTATATCAATGCCATACTGACAATGCAAACTCAGAAGCTGCTATAAAACTATTATTCAGGCCAAAGTGCAAAATGTGATAAAGATGCTTCATTTAATGGCAAAAATAACAATTGCCTTCCATTTATTTCACACCCAAGTGATCAACCTAATGTGTTTTTCTAAAGTAAGATTTATCAACTCTGCTCATAGTTGCCTCAGCAGGGTGGTAGGAGGTTGCTGTTTCTGTAGGAGGTGGCAAGGAAGAATGGAGATCCTGATGGATTGTCCTCCTCAGTGGTATTAAGAGCCTCTTTCTGCTGAGAAGGACCTAGAAGAAAGAGAAAAGTCAAGAGTTAGAAAGACTGATAGAATTTGGGCAATTACAGGTAATGGTTTTGATAATCCAGATTGAAGTGTGAATCTTGCCTTATATTTGCTGAGGCAAATGAAGGATTTCAAGTAATATACAGATACCCCGTTCCTGTAATCTGCTCTCTGCACCTTCCAATGCCCAGAATTCTGACTGGGTCACTCATTTGCCAGGACTTCTTGCTTTACTTGGGTGAGGGCGACGATGTTGGTGATTCATTCCCACAGTCTTGGTTGTCTTCTTCGTATTATGCACTGTTGTAAAGATAAGTGCAAATGTGTAAGGCTTGCACATATAGTACACATATTGAGAGGTGGAGAAGCAAGGTGGAATCTGGATGGGTAAGTGATGAATATAAAGGCAAGTGTGCAGAATATGAACTGCGGAAAAAGTGCCAGGAGGAATTGATGATTGTATAAGGAGTAATATGTGAGAAGAGAGTGTCGTTGTGTATGGTGTGAAGACAGGAAAATAAGGCAAGCTTGTTTGGATAAGAAATAGTGGTGTTGCAGTGTTCCTTTGTGGATTTATGCTGAAGGATGTGATGGACGGGACAGAATAGTTGAGAGTGATAGAGGAGGGATGAGATGCGTGTTGCCAAGTATTGTTGACGTAGTTACAGAGGTGAAGTCATGTACTTGCCTTTGCTGATGTTATGGGGTCACTGAATCTCCTTCTACATTGAACCCAGATCCTGGACATGAAGCTGGTGGGACAGATCTTGTCAGGCATCTCTACCGAGGCCAGCTTCATTGTGGCCATTGGCATACTCCTTCCTTTACCTGACCTCCCCCACTAGGGTCTCCAGTGTGACATCAAAAACCTAAGAACAGCCTCTCAACTCATTTGTGCTGTATAAATATGTTTCACAGTTGGTAAAGAAAAAATCCAATCAGGCAACGCAACCTTGCTTTAAGAAGTGCATCTTCACTTTAAATAGGACTTGGGAATTGTGCCAGAAAATACATGCATCATGTTGATGGTTTGCCTGATTTCTGGCATGATTGGGAAGGTGGCCCATCAACCAAGTAGAAGTGAATTGTGGGAGTTAAAATTGCCTGCCCCTCCCCCCCTCCCTCCCTCCCCACCACCAATGCTCATTGCTTCCAAGTTAATATCAGGCCTCTTTATCTTTCAACATTTTCCTCCAAGTTTCTTCCCTTGTCTTCTTAAGGTGCTAAGTGGAGTTAAACTAGAGCTCTGTCGTCTAGAAATTTACTAGAATCTGATAATTTATGCAAAAAGCATTGAAATGTGATGTAAGTGCTGAGGGTAAGGTAAACATCAAAATGCAATATTTAGTTAATTGTTGCCAATGAAACTGAGGGATGAAAATCAGCTCTTAATAGTTCAAATCACAACACTGCAAGATACGTTTTGATCTCATCCTTTGAGAATACTAACTGTATCAACTTCTTGTTACAGCATCTATATATTAAATGACTTCAATGTGTTGGCCTCAAAAACCCTTCCTGGCAATCCATTACAGCTGCAGATCACACTGTCCCAATATGGAAATGCTTCCTGACATCTGTATTAAATTAGCCTTTCACAAACTTTGTCCTGTGCCCTTTTGTCCTATTGTTCTAGCATTTATGAAAGTACCAACTTAATTACAATTCTTCTGAATCACCACTTTTCAAGGCAGAAGATACCTAGTTTATCTTGTTCTTCATAGACTTCCATTTAAAAGCTTAGAAGCTACAAAATTGGATAACTATATAAGTGGCTAGAGGGACTGCAGATGCAACTTAATGCAGACTAGTATAAAGTACTACATATAGGAAAGAAAAACACATATCCCATGGATGGTACTAAAATGGTTAAGGATGGAACAGTCTTAATGTGAAACATGTCTAGCTAATGCAGAGTAACAAACAGCAAAACAATTAGAATGCTGAGAAACATAGCCAGAACCATTGACCAAAAGACAGAAAATTATGTTCAAATTAATACTGTGTCCATTCCTGGTCACTGACACACAAAGATACATTCAAGCACTGAAGAGAAGATTCACTAAACTGATTTCTGCTCTCAGAGCTCTGAATTATGAAAGATTAGGGAAAATTAGGCTTTCAGATTTGAGTGATATTACTGAAGTATGTAAGATAGTAAATGGCATGGAAAATATAAACCTTGAATATTATCTCACTCTACTCAAATCATAAAAGGCATATTTACATCAGAGAATTCTCCTTCACATACAGATTGATATATAGATGTCAAAATAGAATTGTGGGGTTGAAAACTCTGGAATCATTTAGGAAACAATTAGGTTCTCAAGGGGGAGATTTTATCATCTTTCTGAATGGATGTCTTGTGATCCTTTTATCTCATTCGCATTGTTTCTGGGGCTTGCATGTCCTCATTATGTTACAGTAACCAGAACTATCTGCAGTTGGCCAGGTGAAGCCTGACCAACGCACAGTAAACTTTTATCTGTCCTCTCAATACTTGAAATCAACTTATTTGGTTATACAAACGAGCTTTTTTTTTGCTGTTTGACATTGTTTGATTCCAACAATGGGAAAATCTTGGTGCATCTGTCCTGGAGAAAATATTGGTTGTTAACCCCTTCTATCAATCTTTCACTTGGGTAAAACTGCTGAAGCACACAATGTGTGTTTGATATTAGAAAGCATATTTTAGCTAATCTCCTCACACAACTTCCTAAATTGTCATTTAACACATTAACTATCTCTTGTTCATCTTCATGTTCAAATCCATGGATTTTAACTTCTTTCTATTCTTTTGCCGTCATAGATTTGGAAAGGTTTTTGGTCCTCAGGTATGTATGCTGCTATGCCTCCTTTCCACTTTCCTCTTTATACCCTTAATTTATATTTTGGCTTGCTTTGGTATAATCTTATTCTCCACCCAATGGTCACACTCTCCTTTCTCTACAAACTTTGTGGAGTGAATTTAACACCCCCATCCCTCACTCAGTGGAAACAGACTGGGCAGTTAGTATAGAAGGGAGTACCTAGCCACTGACTTCCTGCCACAGTGTAATCAATTGAAATTTTTAAATTTCAAGTGGTAAGGACACCCACCTAAAACTTGCAGCCTTCTTCTATAAACTTGTAGATCAGGCTCTGATGTTGTCTTTGGGGCCCAACTATAACATAACTAGATGCCTGAGACAAGGCTGTCAGGAAGTGCAACTAGCAATAACAACAACTTGTATTTATATAGCATCTTTTAATGTGGTAAAATATTCCAAGGTGCTTTGCAGGAGCATTATCAAACAGAATTTGATACCAAGCCAATTAAGGCATGAGTTGACACTAAGTTGGCATTGGGGCTATAAAGGGCCATGGGAGTGGGCATAGGTTGGCATGAAGGGTATGAGGGGACATGGGGGGGGTTGGGTGGAGGGCATGAGATGAATGAGTTGTCATGGATGGTGCAGAGGTAGTATGTGGGGATTGAGGGCTAGAGGGCTGTTTTCGGTTTTATTATTTTTTTTATAGCTGGGACAAAGCACTGAGGCTGCCCACACCTCTGCATCTGGCAGCCCCTGTGGCTTCCTCTGCACTGTTTCCAGGGATGGATGGCCTGACTCCTGTTAACGCCCGGCACCCCTCCCGTAACAAAAATCAGAATATCCAGGGCACTTTCTCCCGCATTGGATACAAGCATACAAATTAGGAGCAGAAGTAGGTCACTTGACCCCCTCGAGCCTGCTCTGCCACTCAATAAGACTACAGCTGATCTGATTGTAACCTCAATTCCACATTCCCACCCATCCCTGAGAACCTTTCACTTCCCTTGCTTATCAAGGATCTATCTACTTCTGCCTTAAAAATGCTCAAAGACTCTGCTTCCACTGCCTTCTGAGGAAGAGAGTTCCAAAGACTCTCAACCCTCTGAGAGGAAAAAGTTTCTCCTAATCTCTGGCTTAAATGAGTGATCCCTTATTTTTAAACAGCAACCTCTAGTTCTAGATTCTCCCACAAGAAGAAATATCCTTTTCACACCCAGCCTGTCAAGATCCCTGAGGATCTCATACATTTCAATTAAGTTGTCTCTTATTCTTCTAAACTCCAGTGGATACAAGCCTAGCCTGTCCAACCTTCCCTCATAAGACAACCTTCCCATTCCTGGTATTAGTCTAGTAAACCTTCCTTTTGTGATTCACACACTAGGACACCCAAATTCCTCTGCATCTCAGAGCTCTGCAATCTTTCACTATTTAGATAATATGCTTCTTTTTTATTCTTCTTGCCCAATGGACAATTGCATATTTGCCCACATTATACTCCATTTTTCAGATCTTTGGCCACTCACTTAACCTATCTATGTCCCTTTCTGGCCTCCTTATGTCCTCTTCACAACTTACTTTTCCACCTATCTTTGTGTCATCAGCAAATTTAGCAACCATACATTTGGTCCCTTTATCCAGGTCATTTATATAAATTGTAAAGAGTTGAGGCTCCAGCACTGATCCCTGCAGCACACCATTCATTACATCTTGCCAACCAGAAAATGATCCATTTATGCCAACTCTCTGTTCCCTGTTAGCTAGCCAATCTTCTATCCATGCAATATGTTACCCCCTACACCATGAGCTTTTATTTTCAACAATAACCTTTGATGTGGCACCTTATCAAATGCTTTCTGGAAATCTAAGTACCGTACATCCACCAGTTCCACATTATCCACAGCACATGTTACATCTTCAAAGAACTCCAATAAATTAGTTAAACATGATTTCCCTCTCGCAAAACCATGTTGACTCCGCCTGATTACCTTGAATTTTTCTAAGTGCCCTGCTAATAACATCTTTTATCATAACTTCTAACATTTTCCCTATGACAGCTATTAAGCTAAATGGCCTGCTTTCTGACTCCCTCCCTTTTTGAATAAAAGAGTTACTTTCGCTATTTTCCAATCTAATTGAACCTTCCCCGAATCTAAGGAATTTTGCAAAATGCATTAACTATCTACTAGCCACTTCTTTTAAGACACTAGGATGAAGTCCCTCAGGACCCAGGGACTTGTCAGCCCACAGCTCCAACAATTAGCTCAGTCTCACTTCCCTGATGATTGTAATTTTCTTGAGTTCTTCCTTTCCTCACATTTCTAATTTACAGATATTTCTGGGATGTTACTTATATCCTATATAGACTGATGCAAAATGCCTGTTCAATTCATCTGCCATATCCTTATTTTTCATTATTAATTCCCCATGTTCACTTGCTATCGGACGAACACTCACTCCGTTAACTATTTTCTTTTTAAAATATCCGTGGAAGCTCTGACAATCTGTTTTTATATTTCTACATTTTTCCCTTCTTATTAATCTTTTAGTCATTCTTTACTGTTTCTCCTATTCTGTCCAATCTTCTGACCTGCCATCCATCCTTGCGCAATTATATGCTTTTTCTTTAAGTTTGATACTATCTTTAACTTTTTTAGTTAACCACAGATGATGGGTCCTCCCCTTGAAATTTTTCTTTCTCGTTGGAATGTATCTATTCTGTGTATTCTGAAATATCCTTTTAAATGTCTGCCATTGCATCTCTATTGACCTATCCATTAACCTCATTTGCCAGTTCACTTTAGCTAGCTCTGCTTTCATGCCCTCGTAATTGCCTTATTGAAGTTTAAAATATCAGTCTTGGACCCACTCTTCTCTCCCTCAAACTGAATTTAAAATTCAATCATATTATGGTTACTGCTATCTGGGCATACCTTCACTATGAGGTCATTAATTAATCCTATCTCATTGCACAATGCCAGGTCTAGTATAGCCTGCTCTTCTGACTCCAGATGTGCTGTTCTAAGAAATGATCCCAAAAATATTCTATGAAACCTCATCTAGGCTACCTTTGGCCATCTGATTTTTCCTATCTGTGGGCAGGACTTTACATCCTGTGGGCGGACGTGCACCTGACCCGGTCAGGTGTAAAATCATACAAGATGACATGGGTGAGCATCCTGACATCATCGTGCCCTTGGGCGATATTTCGCTCAGCAAGTGCATGCAATAGTCGGAGATGCACACACCCACAATTAAGCAGGCGGTTAAGCCCATTAATGGCGCAATGTATGTGATTTTTCATGGCCCACCCAACTTTATAGTTGGCAGACATGCGAATTAGCCAGGCAACCTTTACATTTTCCATGAAACCTCCTCCAAGTGCAGGATGAAATCTCCGTTAGGAAATAAATTAAGAGGAAATACTTGGGGACAACATTTTTATGAGGTATGCTTTCAGGTGCTTGATTGTGATGTGTGGACATTTTTTTGCAGCTTTTTAGTGCTTCATTTCATTATTTGCAGGTCTGCAGCTCCCTGAGGCAGCTGTCTGTCTTCAGGGAGCTCCCTCGAAGCACTCACCCACGCCCGCCATGATGTCATCACTCACCCTCTTCTCGTCCACATCCCGGCAGCGCTGAGCTTTTCAGTGCACCTTTCATGCTAGCTGGCTGTTAATTGGTCAGCCAGTGTGAAGTCGTGGTCGGGGCTGATTCCCAGCCATTCCTGGGCCCACCAATTGCACACGCCTGACAACCAAAAAATTTACATTATTTCTTCTTTTGTACTCTGCCCTATCATGTGGGTAATGTTAGGGGGCCTGTACATCACTTCCACAAGTGACTTCTTGCCTTTATCATTTCTCATCTCTACCCAAATCGCTTCTACATCCTGGTTTCCTGAACTTTGGTCACCTCCTCTATTGTGCTAATGCCATCACTAATTAACAGAGTCACCCCTCCACCTTTTCCTAGCTTCCTGTCCTTTCTAAATGTCATGTACCTTTCAATATTCAGGTCCCGACCTATGTCACCCTGCAACCATGTCTCTGTGATGGCTGTCAGATCATATTTATTTATTTCTATTTGTGCTATGAATTCACATGTTTTGTTTCCAATCCAACGTGTATTCAGATACAGAGCCTGTAATTTTGTCCTTATTTTTGTAACACTTAGCCTTATCTGCTGATTTACTCTTAGATTTGTACTCTCTATCCCTTTCTGCCATGGTCTGTTTATCATTTCCCATATTAGTACCTATCTCTCTTGCCTTATCTCTATTCTTTTATTTACCACATCTTCCCAAATTTGATCCCTTGCTCCCACTATTTAGTTTAAAATCTTCTCCACTTCTCTAGTTATGTGGCTCACTAGAACACTGGTCCCAGCACAGTTCAAGTATTGACCGTCCTAATAGTACAGTCCCCACTTTCCCCAGTACTGGTGCCAGTGCCCCACGAACCAGAACCCACTTGTCCCTCACCAGTCTTTCAGTCACACGTTAATTTCTCAATTCTTATTGGCATGTGGCTCAGGTAATAATCCAGAGATTATTACCTTTGAAGCTCTACTTCTTGATTTGGTGCCTAGCTCCTCATACTTATAATGCAGAACCTCTTTCCTTGTCCTGCCTATGTTGTTGGCACTTACATGGACCATGGCGACAGGATCCTTCCCCTCCAGCTCTAAGTCCCTCTCCAGCCCGGAGCAGATGTCCCAACCCTGGCATCGGACAGGCAACACAGCCTTCTGGACTCTCATTCTTTGCTGCAGAGAACAGTGTCAATCCCACTCACTATACTGTCCCCTACTACCACCATATTCCTTTTTGCTGCCCCACATTTGAATGGCTTCCTGCACCACAGTACTACAGGTAGTTAGTTCATTCACGCTGCAGTCCTTACTCTCATCCAAACAAACTGAAAGAATCTCAAACTTGTCGGACAATGGCAAAGGCTGAGGCTCCTGAACTCCTGCCCTCTGGGTCCCCTTACCTGCTTCACTTGCAGTCACACCCTCCTGTCTCTGACCACTAGCCAAATCAGAAGACCCTATCATAAGGGGTGTGATCGCCTCCTGATACAAAGTGTCCAGGTTAATTTCCCACTCCTTGATGGATCGTAGTGTCTGCAGGTCAGCCTCCAGCTCAATGACTTTGAGCTGAAGCTCCAGGAGCCGCAAAAACTTACTGCAAATGTGTTTGCCCTGGATCACAATGCGTTTCAGGAGCTTCCACATGCTGCAGCCTTGTTACATCACCTGCCCTACATCCTTAATATGTTTTAATTAATGACTTAATTATTTTATTCAATCAATTATTTTCCTTTTTATATATATTAATCTTATGACAGTTTGTATACTATTTTAAACCTTAGGAATAGAATAGACCTTAACCACTTACCAGATACTTACCAGATACTCATCAAATAGCTAGCTTCTTCCCCTGTAGTAGAGTAAGAACCAATTCCCACAGGGTGAAAAAATTCAGAGAAGCAAAGGAGCATCTCCTTCCCCTCTTCCCCTAACTCCCTCACTCACCCAACTCTCAGCATGAAGATAAAAGCAAAACACTGTGGATGCTGGAAATCTGAAATAGGAACAGAAAATGCTGGAAAAACTCAGCAGGTCTGGCAGCTTCTTTGGAAAGAGAAACAGAGTTAACATTTTGTGTCTGTATGACTTCTTCAGAGCTGCCAGACCTGCTAAGCTTTTCCAGCATTTTCTGTTTTTATTTCAACTCTCAGCACCCTTGTGCTAAGTTGCACTGAGAGCCTTGTGTTTGTATGCTCTGAAACTAGCTCAGCCGCAGGTACAGAAAAAACAGTTTAAGCTAGTTTCCTTAATTAACTAACTTCAACTGCTCTCCAGTGGAGTGCTTGTATATCGTTGCTTAAGCCTGGATGAAATTTAGAATTTAAACAGTAAATTTCAGCTAGATGTTAAATGTTAAATGTTAAATACAAACAAAATTAGATTTTTAGAAGGAAATTACGATTCCCTCACCCATCCACCTCTCAGCACTCTTGTTCAAAGTCACACTCCAGGAGTTGCGGATTTGTGGAGTCAGAAATTTTCTCGCATCTTGGGAGCGAAAGTTTTGCCTTATGCTTCTATCCATAACTCCAAGCATCCCTTATGCTTTTTCACTTGCTTGACCAATCCCACCTATCATCTTCAAAGATTTCTGATTGTCAACCACCTGGGTCTCTCTGTTCCTTTATAATTGTACCATTCTGTCCATATTGCCTACAGTTGCAGTCAATTATTCAATGGTTGAAGACTAGTTAAGGTAGCTGATGATTGATGGAAATGTTCTGTTTAACTCACCAACCACAGAGTCCTAGGATTATACAGTACAGGAGGAGGCTGTTCAGGCCATTGTGCCCCATTTTAGCTGTTCAGCCCATTGTGCCCCATACCAGCTGTTCAGACCATTGTGCCCCATATTAGCCGTAAAGACCATTGCGCCCCATATTAGCCGTAAAGACCATTGTGCCCCATGCCAGCTGTTGACCATTGTGCCTCATATTAGCTGTTCAAACCATTATGCTCCTTGTTAGCCATTCAGACCATTATGCCCCATGCCAGCTGTTCAGACCATTGTGCCCCATGTTAGCCGTTCAGTCCATTATGCCCCATGCCAGCCAATCTGATATTGTGCCCCATGTTAGCCATTCAGGCCATTATGCCCCATGTTAGCTGTTTAGCCCATTGTGCCCCATGCCAGTCATTCAGCCCATTGTGCCCCATGCCAGCTGTTCAGACCATTATGCCCCATGCCAGCTGTTCAGACCATTATGCCCCATGCCAGCTGTTCAGAACATTATGCCCCATCCCAGCTGTTCAGACCATTGTGCCCCATGCCACGCTCCTGCTTTTTCTCCATAGCTCTATAAAAGATTTTTTCGAAAACTTTCCCTTTCAAACAATGCAAAAATTAGCCAAGGCATAGAATATAAGAACAGGGAGGTTATGCTGGAGCTATACAAAACATTAGTTAGGCCATAACTTGAATATTGATCACAGAAAGACGTAATTGCACTAGAGAGGGTACAGAGCAGATTTACGATGATGTTACCAGGACTGGAAAATTGCAGCTGTGAGGAAAGATTGGATAGGCTGGGGTAGCCCTTCTCGGAGCAGAGGAGGCTGAGGAGAATTTTGATTGAGATGTACAAAATTGTGAGAGGCCTTGATAGAGTGGATGGGAAGGGCTTATATACCTTAGCAGAGATGACTAAGGGGCATAGGTTTAAATTAGAAGGATTAGAGGGAAGATGAGGAAATTTTTTTTCAACCAGAGGATGGTAGAGATCTGGAACTCACTGCCTGAAGAAGTGACCGAAAATCTCATCTCATTTAAAAGGTATCTGGATATGCACCTCAAGTGCCTTAACCTGCAGGGCTACGGACCAAATGCTGGGAAGTGGGATTCGGCTGGGTGGCTCGTTTCTTTGGCTGGTGCAGACAGATGGGCCAAGTGGCCTTCTTCTGTGCCATCAACTTTCTATGATTCTATGTTTCCAGATCCAGCTTGCTGGTTACAAAAAATTCTCTTCATCTCCTTCCTGGCTTCTTTACCAATCACCAAATCTCTGGTTACTGACCCTCCTGCTAGCAAAAACAGTTTCTCTCAATTCAAAACCATTCGGAATTTGGAAAACCTCTATTAAATCTCCCCTTAACCCTCTCTGATGTAATGTGAACCATCTCAGCTTCTCCAAACTCTCTACATAACTAAATTCCCTCATCCTCATTAACTGTTCTTGTAAATCTCTCCTGCACTCTCTCCCAGGCCTTCCTATAGTGTGATGCTTAGAATTGGACAAAATACTGAGGCATAAACAGTGATTTATAAAGATTTTGCATAACTTCTTTGCTTTTGTACTCTCTCCCTTTATCTATAAAGCCAAAGCATTCCATATGATTTTTTTTAAACTGTTTGATCAACTTGTCTTATTGGCTTTAAAGATTTGTGTTTGTGAACCCCACCCCCCTCACCCACAACCACAACCACAACGACCCCACATCTCCCTGTTCATTTATGTGCCATTTTGTTTATATTGCATAATGTTGCAATCAATTATTCAATGATCAGAGACTAGTTATGACAACTGCATTAGCATCAAGAGCTGTATTTCACTTGCATCAGTCTCTGAAGACAACTCTTTCAAGCTGTGTGCACAGAGCCAAAAATGAAAATGCTAGAAACTGTGTTTAAAAGCTGCTTTTGCTTTTCCAGACTTTATAAGAATTTGACTACAGGGTTTATTTATGGAAATCCTCAGTTCAACTCACACAAATCACTGATTTATACAAGAACAACAACTTGCATTTCTATGGTGCCTTTAACGTAGTAAAATGCCCTAAGGCAATTTATACAAGCGTTGGCAAATAAAATTTGACACAGAGCCACATAAGGAGATATTAGGGCAGATTTCAAAGAGGTAGGTTTTAAGGAGTGCCCTAAAGAAGGAAAGAGAGGTAGTGAGCTTTAGGGATGGATTTTCAAATTTAGGGCCTTGGCAACTGATGCCACGGCCACTGATAATGAAATGATTAAAATTGGGGATCCTTAAGAGGCCAGAGCTGAAGGAATGCAGAGATCTGGAAGGGTTGTAGGGCTGTAGGAGATTACAGAGATAGGAGAAGAGCGAGGTCATGATAAAATTTGAAATTAAGGCTGAGAATTTTAAAATTGAGGTATTGCTTAGCCAGAAGCCAATGTAGGTCAGTGAGCACAAGGGTGACAGTCAAACAGGACTTTCAAACAGGACCTGGAATGAGTTAGGAGATGAGTTCAGGATTTTAGATGACCTCGAGTTTACGCGTCTAGAACATGAGAGGTTGGTCAGGAAGGCATTGGAATAATTAAGTTGAGAGGTAACAAAGGCATGAGTGAGGGTTTCAGCAGCAGATCAGTGGAGTGGCAAGATCAGGCTTGTGGTAGCAGCCAAAGTCAAAGGCTTCCATCTTCCAATGTTTCAATGGAAGAAATTTCTGCTCATTTAGTACTGGGTGTCAGAAAGCAGTTTAGCAATTTAGGGACAGTGGATGACAGCACAGAAGGAGGCCATTCGTCCATCCTGCCTGTGCCTGTTCTGTCAAAGAGCTACCAATCAGTCCCACTTCCCTGCTCTTTTCCCATAGCCCTGCAAACATTTCTCTTTTTTAAAGTATTTATCCAATTCCCTTTTGAAAGTTACTATTGATTGTACTTCCATTGCCTTTTTAGGTAATGCAGATCACAGCAGCTCCCTGAGTAAAAAAAAATCTCCTTGACTCCTCTTTGGCTTCTTGGCCATTGAACTTATATCTATGTTCCCTAGTTACTAACCCTCCTGCCAGTGGAAGCAGCTTCTCCCAATCTACTCTATCAAAATGCCTCATAATTTTGAAGACCTCTATTGAATCCTCCCTTAACTTTCTTTGCTCTAAGGTGAACAATTCAAACTTCTTCAGTCTCTACATAACTGAATTCCTTCATCCCTGGTAACATTTTGGTACATCTCCTCCGCAACCTCTCTAAAGCCTTCAAATCCTTCCTGAAGTATAGTGTGCAGTATTGGACACAGTGCTCCAGCTGGGGCCAAATCAGCAATTTATAAAGGTTTATCATAATTTTCATTCTTCTATACTTCATACCTCTATTTATAAAGCCAAGGATCCTGTATGCTTTTTCACAGTTTTATCAACATGTTTTGCCACCTTCAAAGATTTCTGCACATGAATCCCCAGGTTCTTCTATTTCTATACCCGCTTTAGAGTTTTGCCATTTAGTTAATACTGCCTCTTCTCATTTTCCATTCCAAAACGCATCACTTCACACTTTGCTACATTAAATTTCATCACTTCATGTGGCCACCCATTTCACCAGTCTGTCTATGTCCTTCCAAAGTCTGCTACTATCCTTCTCACTGTTTACACTTCCAAGCTTGCAGTTAGCTTCTGTTCCATCAGGGCCACAGCAGATACAGATATGAGGCCTACCTGAGAGTCTGAAAATGCCCACAAGTTTTGAAAACAAAAGGCCTGTGATATTAAAGGTGCATTACATTTTAAGACAGAACACATTCAATCAAAGCTCGTGCACACATTGCTCAATACCTTCACCTGAAAAATGGCCAGATATTTGTTAGCTAGAGTAACATTTCTCTATTTCTGTTTTCTATCAAGATTGGTTGCTACATGCTTAAATGCTTTATTTACTTGGCCTCTTCAGAATTTTCACAGGTAACTATAATATTTTATTTTGAGTATATGCTTTCTCTCCCCCACCCCAGTTCTCTCTCCCTTTCTCTCACCCATGTTGTTTCTCTCTCTCCCCGATTTTAAACAATTGTTTCCCCTTCTCTCTCCCCCAACTTCTTTCCATTTGTTTAAAAACAAAGATTCCTTGAGATGAACTTGGCAGAAAATGTGTAAATTTTGTAAAATGTAATTTAAGCATGTAATATTTATTGGATATGTAAATATTTATGCAATGTTTGATTTAATTGCTTTTTTCTTGCATCTCTGTTCATCCCCATAAAAGTTTGAAACTTACAGATACAATGCAATATCTCTCAGTTTCTTCACTAGTTTTTCACAATTGAGCACATATCATCATGCTGATGCGCAAGGTACTTAGTCCCATATGAACGCAATGGGGTAGGTTCACTATACGTCCCTTTCATAAGCTGGTTCAACCAGCGACAACCAGCATCAACTACCTCGAACTGAAGGAAGCCTGACAGGCAGCAACCAGTGGCAACTATTTTCTGCTGGAGAAGGCCAGCTAGCAGTGCCCAGTATCAGCTGGTTGCAGCTGGGAAAAGCCAACTGCCGACAACTGTTTGCCAGCTGGTCCTGATTCCCAGTGACTGTTTCAGCCGCTCCAATTGAACTGTTTTCTCATTCTGAGTTTGTGTCATCCACTGGGACAAATCTGACTACATTTTGAAATGGGTACCTCTCTGTTTCTCTTTGTTTGAAGTCTTCTACTAGCTTGCCAATAGAAGATAGTTGGTTAAGCCATGCATACCATTTCTTACATTCTCTTGAGAAACATATGATTTTTAACAATCCATTTATATAAAAGTTCTGAAACACATATGTTGTACTTCAGTGTCACACATGAAAATTTCTGTATACTATGGAATGCCAATTTCTAACCCACAAAGATACTTCCTCAGGAATAAAAATGTTTCTAACTGATTTCAAAAGGCACATTTAAAAAAGAAAAAATGCATAATTTGCAGCTCATTTCTTCTGACCTTGAATTGATCAAATGATATGCTCAAAGCAATTAGCCTCTAATTGTCCACAAGAAGGCACAACAAGAGACCTTGTGGCCTCAAGGAAACACCATACTTGCACTTCAATAACAGAATAATGAACTGCGTGTTACATGGAGTAACGTTCCTGTTCTAATAAAAGAGCATATCCTCCGAATTAGCATAGACAACACCAAACAAGATCGATTAGAAATACTCATACATTTGAATACATGGTACAGGAATTTTAGGTAGAACGTGGTATATTCAGCAAGAGGTTTATTATAATAAGCCAGAAAAAAAAACACCGAACAAAGATTCCTAAGTATAAACATTGGGCAGAATCATCCCAGATGTGCACGAAGTGTGGTAGCGGGTGTGAAAAAAGATGTTTTATTTGCTGGCTGCAATGGTGGGTTTTTGCACTGTATCGTCCCCTTCCCGGCACGTTTCACCTCATTAAAATGCGTTCATGGGAAACACTCCGGATCACTGGAGGGAGCACTCAGATTAGCCTGCCATGCCTTGACCTCAATGCTTCCTCGGTCCAGGTTCCATATTTAAAGCACACCAGAGTACATACCAACTTCATGTCTTCAGACCAGGGCTGCTCAAGGCAACAGATGGCGCTGAAAGCAAAGAAGATGGCAGCCCCCAATTTTAGTGCTCCCTCTCTGACACACCTGCTGGGCGCAGTAGTAGGCCACTGCAATGTCCTCTACCCCCTCTCTCACTGCAAGAAGTCCACCAGGGTCACCAATCTGGTCTGGGAGGCGGTGCCAGCAACAGCCAGCCATCCAACGCAGGAAGAGGATGAATGGTCTCATCCGTTCTGCCAGGGTAAGTCAATCACCTCATCACTCTCAACTTACATACTCACAAACCCATCACATTGCCAAGGCAATTTGGCAAATTGTATCCAGAATTGTCTGGGTGGCAGGAAGCAGAGAGTGGTAGTCGAGGGGTGTTTTTGTGACTGAATGCTTGTGTCCAGTGGGGTTCCACAGGGATCGGTGTTGGGTCCCTTGCTGTTTATGGTATATATAAACGATTTAGACTTGAGTGTAGGAGGGTTGATCAGTAAGTTCGCAGATGACACGAAAATTGGTGGGGTGGTAAATAATGAGGAGGGTAGCCTTAGATTACAGGAGGATATAGACAGGCTGGTCAGATGGGCTGATCACTGGCAAATGGAATTTAATCCGGTTAAGTGTGAGGTGATGCACTTGGGCAGGATAAACGAGGCATGGGAATACACGATGAATGGTAGGACCCTGGGAAGTACCGAGGATCAGAAGAGCCTAGGTGTGCATGTCCGCAGGTCCCTTGAAGTAGCAGGACAGGTAGATAAGGTGATGAAGAAGGCAAATGGGATACTTGCCTTTATTAGCCGAGACATAGAATATAAGAGCAGGAAGGTTATGCTAGAACTGTATAAAATGCTGGTTAGGCCACAGCTAGAGTATTGCGTGGAGTTCTGGAATCCGCATTATAGGAAGGATGTGATTGCACTAGAGAGAATGTGAAGGAGATTTACCAGAATGTTGCCTGGGCTGGAGAGTTTTAGTTATGAGGAGGGATTGGATAGCTGGGGTTATTTTCCTTGGAGCAGAGGAGATTGAAGGGGGACATGATTGAGGTGTATAAAATTATGAGGGGCATAGATAGGGTAGACAGGAAGGAACTTTACCCCTTGGTGGAGGGATCAATAACCAGGAGGCATAGATTTAAGGTAAAAGGCAGGAGGTTTAGAGGTGATGTGAGGAAGAATATTTTCACCCAGAGGGTGGTGGGAATCTGGAACTCACTGCCTGAAAGGGTAGTAGAGGCAGATACCCTCATAGCGTTTAAGTAGTATTGGATGTGCACTTGCGATGCCATGGCATACAAGGCTATGGGCCTAGTGCTGGAAAATGGGACTAGAATAGTTAGGTACTTGTTTGACCGGCACAGACTCGATGGGCCGAAGGGCCTTTTTCTGTACTGTAGACCTCTATGACTATGACACTCATCCATAGGGATCTCACAGCTCAAGGGACAACACCACTAACTCTCACTACACATCCTCACATCTCCATCAGACTCATATCCTCTTCAGTTCATGTCTTCATCCCATCCATGGCTCCACTCACCACACAAACATTCCACACAGTGCCATGTGTCCTGCTCACTCTCTCCATCTGTTTCCATGCAGGAGAAGCTGGCTCACATCAGCAGGGAGAGGTCCCAGACCGGGGATGGGATGGCCCACTTTAGGCCCCTCACTCACGCTGATTGGTGAGGACGTGGACCCTGCCTGCGGTGAAGGGGAGGTCGGCAGAGAACATCCACATGAGGATCCTGCACCACGTCATTACTCTCTCAATGCAAATGTGAGTGTTCTCTCTCCTGCTTTTGATTCTGCTCCCATGTATTAGTTATCCCTACTTTGAAGCTCTGCCAAGTGACCGACACCCTCAGCCAGCCAGTCCCTCAGCTCCATTCACGTCCCCCCCCTCCAGCCAAGAAGACACCTCCTCCATTGAAGAGCTGGAAATAAGCAGCCTGGAAGACCCGTCACAGCACTTACCCACAGCCTGCAACAGCACAGAGGTGCACACCTCGGTGGGACCTAGATCTAGAGCTGGCTCTGGGGGGTGGGGGGAGGTTGGGGGGGGTGTGATTCCAGTTGGGCCTTACTTTATATCCCATTACCGCCTCCAGCAGGGTTCACGTTCTGCCATGGCGAACACCAGCGGATGATCTGGCTGTGATTTCATGCTGGCGTGAAACCGATTTCTGTCCCTCACGCTGAATTGTCACCCCCACACCCGCCGTGAAGCCCGCCGTCAAAGGGGTAAGACGATTCCACCCATCGCTGAAATATTGGAAAATTCAAAGCCACAAGCTTTGATTAATATTGTTACATGCTACATTTCATTCAGAATTCAAAAATGCTTGTTTTTGGCTTGTGCTGGAAGAGCAAAAGAAGCAACAACCTGAAGAATTTGATAAAAACTGATATAAAGAACATCACCCTGAGAGGTTTTCATTGAACTGCAACGTGGCATGTTATTATAAATCTATGAGGTAAAACAGAAGCCAACTGTAAAATGGCAGCTTATTCTGCTACAGTCTTGTAAAAGCTTCTCTAAAGGACCCTGTATTGTGAAAGACTGGAGACTCCTTCTGGCATTGTTTCAGAACTACATCATTAAAGAACAGATTAAATTCAGCAGTAAATTCAAACACAACAAAGTTCACAAAGATACAACCATTGTAGACAAGGATTTTAAATCAGGGCATATTGTGCATTATGTAAATGAATAAAAGAAATTAATTTAAAACCAAGAAAATAAAGGGAAAGAAGTCTCTAACTTTCCGGTTTCAATTTCCTGTAAAGAAATCTCAATCAAAGGAACACTGATTAAAAACCTCAAAGCTAAGCTCAAGATTGTGATGTTAAGAATGTAGCTGGACTGAAAGAAAACTTGTGACTTTAATTATTTCTTATCTGGTTCATCAGCTTAAGACCATGGATTTGAGCACAATTACCAATGTGTTGTATGAATGATTCGTATGTAAAATAAATAAAGGCTTGCTACTTTGGAATACACATTATAGAAAACATCTTATTCACTTTTTTTAATTTTCAGAAAGTAATTAGTTTTTGAAGGTTAAGCACTCAAACTCATTCTTTAGCCTTTGAGAAATAAGTTTCTCATTCACCAGAACAAACAGCTCCACGGCAATCAAAAATGAAGAAAAATGGTTTGTAATGTTTATATTATCAATTGATGCATTCAGAAACAACTTACAGATTTCACAAGAACGCCACTTTATCTGTAAGCAACTGTGCTTATTTTTGGCAGTTTGATTGATACAAATTTTGTGGCAATTTTATGTTATTAATATCAGTGCAATGTTGCAGTTGTCCTAAAATCATATTTAGTAGTATTTGAACATCAGTTGCGAACTATTTACAAGTTTGTTGTGGCAGTGTCCGACACAAGTCAAATTATTTTACTACAATACCCGTATGCAGACACTTCAGTGACCTCATTGGTTCACAGAAATGTGTCAGCAACTTTATAAGTGAACTTCAGAGACCCCAAGCTATCCACATGCATTTTAATATTGAACTTTATTCCAAGCAATTGGCCAGAGAAATGTTTTTGTTGAATAACCAATGCTTGAATGTTGACTAAACTACCCATTTGGATCAGTTACTGTGGAGATTTCTTTCTTACCATTCACAAGCCAAGTAATCTGAGGCCGAGGTTTGCCGTCCACAGAGCACTGCAGAACAAAATCCTGACCCTCGCTCACTTTGCACTCCCTCAGCACGCTAGTGAAAAATGGTGGCACCTCCTCTTCCTGGGAACCTTGAATTGATTAATCAAAAATAATCCATCAATACTGTATACATAACTTCTTTACATTTGTATGCTTTAGGTGAGCAATATAGCCTTCACACAATAACTTCAGTTAGAATTTATATAGAATAATACTTCTCATGAAAGTGAAATGTTACTGTAGGAATCACTTGTAGGCTTGGCAAGTAGTTGCCAAGTTGCTTCATTTCAATTAGTTAATAACCCCCTGAAGGTAAAATTCAGAGAATATAACTGAAGCCCAGAAATTACAGCATGGGATATAAATGTAATAAGTTTAGTGCATTTGTCAGAAATGTACCTTCTGTCAGCAGGAGCATTAACCCATTTATTTTAAACAGATTAATGTCTCAGCTGAAGAAGTGGAGAAAAGAATTTCAGGCAAGCATGCGTACAGATACATCCCACAGTGTAGTTTCGAGCCTCATAAAGGTTACCTACCATTTGATTTTACTTGGTAAATATGAAATCACACAACTATGCTGCAAAGTCAAAAAGCCTTGCCAATAGCATAGAAATTATTGTTGTCAATGTATTGCATGAAGAAATTATGTGCATATAAGACTTCCTCTGCTATTTTAATGCAGGGGTTAACCAAATTACCTTATAAGGGCTAATGCCTCTGCAAAAAATGTAAATATTGAGTGTCATGTAAATATGTGAAGTATTCATCAGGAAACATGGGCAAATAGGAATTTCTATGTGTATATCTTTGTCTGTCAGAATTGTAATTTTTCCATAGAATTTATTCACAAAACTCACATATTAAAATTAGTAGACTAACCATTTGCTGGTGCAACTGGAGCTATGAAAACATTTGGAAAAACAGTGAAAAAAAATAGAACTGAATGCTTATTTCCATTAATTTTCTGAAACAATTTAACAATGATCACAGTAATTCATTTTTAACACAAACTTAATTTTTATTTGCCCTGAAAGACACATGTTTTGCCTAAAGTGAGAAGCATCAGAACACCAGTAACATTCCCACATGCAAGCATTTATTAACAATAACACATAGATTAGCAATAGTGATAGCCATTATTCTTTAGAGTTACTAGAAAGCTGAAAAATCTACCAACCAAAATACCAAAAGGGCACCATTCTTCAAAATTGGCTTGCACATGGAATTACCTCATTTTATAACCAAAGACTAATTTGCAGCTGGGCTTTAACAGACTGCTGCAGTAATAAATTACCATCTATAAAATCCATCATCATTCTTCAACCATTCTATATTCATTATTGTTAAGCTGTAATAATTGTGATGGTTATGACAAGTCAGCAAAGAATTTACTAAAAATGGCATAATACGGTATTCCTGTAAAGACAACATCTTCATGAAACTGTGTTAGGTACCATTAGGGTAATGACATATCAGTGACCTTTGAAATTTGTCCAGAATATTTATTTAAATTAATTTCAGTCATTTTAGCACTAGTATTCAGGACAGGGGGATAGGATGGTCCAGGTAGCAGTTTTCTGGAGGGACAACTTGTATCCTAGTCCCACTGCAAAGGGTGCAGGAAAAGACATCAAGGGGCTACCACAAATATGAAGACTAATGGCAATCCATATGGACCTTCTAAATACAATGGCCTTGAGTCAGATGAAAGGAGGGTAATGAGATATCAGTTGAAGCTCTGGGGCAGGGATGGATAATTCAGGACACTATTCATGCTTGGCTCCGAATATGGGACCCAACAATAATTTTAAAAGGATAGCCTGGGCTGGAAGCTGCAGTGGCTTTCGCAGCTTCTGAAAACAGTGGGGAAGAAGATTGGGGTCAGAAAAGACCGAAATATGTTTTTTTTACTTCCCTGGTACTGCCAGGATGAGCTCTTCCAGGCCCCATAAGGAAAACTTAGGCTTCCCCTTCCCCTCCTTTTCTCAATTACAACACCCTGTGAGATAGTCCTGGCAACCAAACTCTCTGTCCATCTGGTGTTGGCCTACAGCTTCCTTGCCTCACGATTTTTTGCCACTTCCCACCAGAACAGGTGGAAAGTCAGTCATCAGAATTTAAATGAGGCTCAGAATCTAAAATAGTCAGGGCCTCATTCCCAGAGAAACAGACTCACAATGCTACCTACCCAACCAAAGTCCAAACAGAGTTAAAATTAAGGCCCATATGTGAACGATGAGGACTTTACAGGATTCTCTGGGCTGCGTTGGAAACATAGAAAATTTACAACACAGAAGAGTCATTCAGCCAATTGCATCTGTGCTGGCTGAAAAAGAGCAATCCAGCCTAATCCCACTTCCCAGCTACAGGATACAGCGCTTCAAGTGCATATCCAAATATTTTTAAAATGCGATGAAATTGTCTAAATTGCTGTGTTTATATGAATTTTGGGTCATAGCCATTTAGATCTGTCCAATTTTATAAGGTAGTTTTCAACTTTGAGCAATTGGTTACAATTGAGGAATCAACAGTTAACCAGTAGTGCGGGATCAAGTCAATGTTTGCAAGGCCAGGTAGGGGTGGAGTACTTTCTGAGCTAAGCTTACATGAGTCAAACAGTTGGATTTTATGACAATCTGGAAGCTGTTATGATCATGACCTTTTTGCTGTTAGTCCAGTACTACAATCACATGAATGCAATCCTAATATTTAATGCACTATTAATAGTGTTTTAAAAAGAACAATATAGGAAATAAGTTCATGGAACTAGGCTACTTGCCTTTTACACTCAATGTCCAGCTCCTAGAAAGTTGGCCTCTGCGGTTTGCCAATGTGCAGCTGTAGGAACCATTATCTGCCATATTTACGTTATGAAGGCAAAGATGTTGAATCCCGTCCTTCTCATACATTTCAACACCACCTTTTTCTTTTAGTGAAACTCCATTTTTAGCCCACTTCACTTCTGGTTTTGGACTTCCTGTAACTGTAAAACACAAGCTTAAATCAAAAATCATATCATATGAAATCTCAAGGCACTTGGATTTCTAATAGAAATAATAAAAGCACCTTATTAATTGCACTTGATGATCATTTAAACCACATTTTGGGGTATTTGGATAACTAGGAAAACAAGCACAGGGATCACAAAATGAACGTTACTTGCCACTGGTCAGCCCAAGCTTGGATATTGTTCAGGTCTTGCTGCATTTGGACATGGACTGCTTCAGTATCTAAGCAGTCGGGAATGGAGCTGAACATTGTTTAATGATCAGCCAATATCCCCATTTCTGACCTTATGATGGAAGAAAGGTCATTGATGAAGCAGCTGAAGATGGTTGGGCCTAGGACACTACACTGAGGAACTCCTGCAGTGATGTCTTGGAGCTGAGATGACTGACCTCCAACAACCACAGCCACCTTCCTTTGTGCTAGGTATGAGTCCAACCAGAAGAGAATTTTCCCTCTGATTCCCATTGACTCCAGTTTTGCTGGGGCTCCTTGGTTCCACACTCGATCAAATGCTGCCTTGATGACACGGGCAGTCACTCTCACCTCACCTCAGGAATTCAGCTCTTTTGTCCATGTTTGAACCAAGGCTGTAATGAGGTCAGGAGCTGAGTGACCCAAGTGGAACCCAAGCAGAGCATCAATGAGCAGGCTATTGTGAAGCAAGTGCCACTTGATAGCACTGTCAATGACCACTTCCATCACTTTATTGATGATCAAGAATATACTGATGGGGCAGTAATTGGCCAGGTTGGATTTGTCCTGTTTTTTGTGTACAGGACATATGTGGGCAATTTTCCACATAGCCGGGTAGATGCCAATGTTGTAGTTGTACTGGAACAGCTTTGTTAGGGGTGCTGCAAGTTCTGGAGCACAAGTCTTCAGTACTATTGCGGAATATTGTCAGGGCCCACAGTCTTTACAGTATCCAGTGCCTTCAGCTTTTTCTTGATATCACATGGAATGAATTGAATTGGCTGAAGTCAGGCATCTGTGATGCTGGGGACTTCTGGAGGAGGCCGAGATGGATCATCCACTCAGCACTTCTGGCTGAAGATTGCTGGGAATGCCTCAGCCTTATCTTTTGAACCAGTGTGCTTGAGGATGGGGATATTTGTGGAGCCTCCTCCTCCAGTGAGTTGGTTAATTGCCCATCACCATTCATGACTGGATGTGGCAGGACTACAGAGCTTAGATCTGATCCGATGGCTGTGGAATTGCTAGGCTCTATCTATTGCTTGTTGTTTATGCTGTTTGGCATGCAAGTAGTCCTGGGTTGTAGCTTCACCAGGTTTACACCTCATTTTTAGATTTGCCTGATGCTGCTTCTGGCATGTCCTCTTGCACTCTTCATTGAAGCAGGGTTGATCCCCTGACTTGTTGGTAATGGTAAAGTGGGGGATATGCCAGGCCATGAGGTTACAGATTGTGTTCGAGTACAATTCTGCTGATGCTGATGGCCCACAGTGCCTCATGGATGCCCGGTCTTGAGTTGCTAGATCTGTTCGAAATCTATCCCATTTAGCATGATGGTAGTGCCACACAACACAACGGACGGTATCCTCAATGTGAAAGTGGGACTTCATCTCCATAAGGGCTGTGCGGTGGTCAATCCTACTGATACTGTCATGGACAGCTGCATCTGAAACAGGCAGGTTGGTGAGGATGAGGTCAAGTAAGTTTTTCCCTCTCGTTGGTTCCCTCACCACCTGCCGCCGACCCAGTCTAGCAGCCATGTCCTTTAGGACTCGCCAGCTCAGTCTGTAGTGGTGCTGCCAAGCCACTCTTGTGATGGATATTGAAATACCCCACCCAAAGAATATTCTGTGCCCTTCCCACCTCAGTGCTTCCTTCAAGTGGTGTTCAACATGGAGAAGCACGTATTCATCAGCTGTACGTGATAATCAGCAGGAGGTTTCCTTGCCATTATTTAATCTGATGCCATGAGACTTCATGGGGTCTGAAGTCAATGTTGAGGACTCCCAGGGTAACTCCCTTCTGACTGTATACCACTGTGCCACCATCTCTGCTGGGTCTGTCCTGCTGGTGGGACAGGCCATACCCAGGGATGGTGATGGTGGTGTTTGGGATACTATTTGTAAGGTACAATTCTGTGAGTATGACTATGTCAGGCTGTTGCTTGACTAGTTTGAGAGACAGCTCTCCTAATTTTGGCACAAGCTGTATGGCAAGCAGTTAGCAAGGAGGACTTTGCAGGGTCGACAGGGCTGAGTTTGCCACTGTCGTTTCTGTTGCCTAGGTCGATGCCCGTGGTCCATTTCTAGCTGTTTGATACAACTGAGTAGCTTGCTAGGCCATTTCTGAGTCAACCACATTACTGTGGATCTGGAGTCACATGTAGGCCAGACCAGGTATGGACAGCAGATTTCCTTCCCTAAAGGGAATTAGTGAACCAGCTTTGTTTCTACAACAACCAACAATGGACAATGGTTTCATGGTGATCATTAGACTTTTAATTCCAGGTTTTTATTGAAATAAAATTTCACCAGATGGCGGGATTTGAACCCAGGTCTCGAACTCTGGATTCCTAGTCCAGTGACAATACCACTACACCACCACAACCTCCCTGCCTCTTTCAGAAAGCCAAGGTGCATAGAGAAGTTTGGCTTCAACGTGGCACAGGGCATTGCGCAGAACCTGGAGCTCATGTTTTCCAGCATGAAAGTGCTTGTCAACTCCATTAGCACAAATATGGGCTCAACCATGATACAGCATCTAATTGCCAATGTTGCACCTTCCATTGCAGCAGCTACCTAATGTTCATGTGCTACAGTGGAAATTTAGAAACATGTCATGCGAGCTCCGACTGCTGCCAACATGGCTGTAGATTAATATGCAAAAGTGTTTGCAGGGCCTCACAGCAGTCCAGCAATCTGTCCTCAAGCAGATTACCGGGATTGCTGAGGCATTGCCCGGGGAGGGAGTGGCACTGAATCCATGGAATAGAAACCAGCCGTCTTCTGCCAGGTTGGCAGCAGTTGCCCTCCCACACTGCCAGTGTTCTTGCTATTGCCTATCAGACAGCCAGCTAAGATTACTGCCACCCATATTGAGGTGGTGCAGTCTGCAGCTGCACCTTCTATGCCCAGCACTGTACGGGGTTGCCCTCCAAGACCATCTGCAGTCTCCTCCACTGAAGGTCTGCAGCAATCCACCAGTCATACTGTAGCCACTGGGGTTGCACTGTAAGGAGCATTAGGACAGGCAATAAAGAAATGGACAAGGGTGATTAGTTGACTTTTGTAGGCAATATGACATTTAATTTTATAAATTTTGTTTGGAATGTTTATTTTGTCTTGACTTTTACATTATGGCCAAGCACACGCTGTGATGGTCAGTGGCAGAGGGAAAGTAAGTTAGGATTCTTCCTTCCTCCATCTTCCTTCTCTTCTTTGGCCTCTCCTCCTTCTACTACTATTGTTTGCCATACAGCTGGTGGCAAGTGCTGTGCTCTCATACGGGTAAGGTTGTGCAGCAATCAGCAGACCACCATGTACTACAGGATTCCTCTGGAGTGACCCAGGCAGCACAAGTGTTGCCTCAGCATCACAATGACCTTCTCTATCATATTTGGGGGAGAGAGCATAGCTTACATTGCAAATGTGCATGAGTTCTGCATTGGATTCATCAGCCATACGATCAGAGGATAACCCTTGTCTCCCTTTGGTTTGCTGTGGTGCTTCAGGCACAATATACTGCCCAGAATGATGGCATCATGATTGCTGCCAGGGCACCAGGCTTTTGTCTGCATGATTCCCTGAGTATGGTCACACATCAGCTGGACATTGAGGGAGTGGAATCTCTTTCAGTTCTGTATAGGGTAGAATTGACATGTGGCATCCCCGCAAAGGGATGTATACACCTTCAATGGCACCCTGTACCATGGAGAAGCTTACAATCCTAACAAAGCCTTAAGCTCATCGTCTTACTTGTCTTTGGCAAGAGAGAATAAAATAGGGTTAGCTCTCACTGAATAGAAAGCTTCAGTGCCCTCCCTTATGCAACAGTGGAGGCAAAACGTGAAATACTGCAAATATCTGCAGCTGCAGCCTGGAAGGAGCCAAATGCATAGGAGCTTATTGCAATGGCCATCTTAATAGCCACTGACCCTGTTCTGAGGTTACAGTTTTGGTTGCAGCAGCTGGCAGATTTCAGTGCGGACATCTTTACTGAAGTGCAAATATCTCTCACATTGTTCCTGGCTGAGGGTCAGGAAAATTGCTCCCTGAACATCCTGGGTCGATGTACCTCCTGATGAAAGCCCCTCAAACCCCTCCCCCACTTCCCTCTTCCTGCAGCTTGACCTGTTTATGTGACCTGTGTTCATTCTCAAGTCATGTTGTATTGCCAGGGGAATGCCCACTAGTGCACCAATGTATGGGAATAGCTGCTTTGTGCTGAATCCTGAAGTCCATCAGCACCTGCCACACCACTCCATGCAGTTTTGCAACTTTAAACAAATATAGAAAACACCAAGCACTTCTACAATCATGAGGCTAGGTGCTACCTCAGGGAGATCAGCACCAAATTTAAAAATGATAAAGGTGCACAAACAAAATTTCCCTGACATGTCCCCTCATGTGACACTGTCACATGAATTGGGACATGTCCATTACTTTAAATCAAACATTTATTACATTTTTGGAAATCCTCATGAGACCTCATGCCATCCGTGGATGAGGTTTCATGCTTTTCCTGAAGCCCACCAGGGCTCCTGGCCTGCCCGCCAACCTTGAGGTTGGATGGGCAGGTCCATTAATTATGTCAATTACTTTTTAAATGGCCTCAAAAGGCCATTGACAGGTCGGTGGGTGCACAGCTGATTCGGCTGCGCCCCCGCCGACCTGAAAATTGAAATCTTTCAGGGTGACGTCAGGAGTTCTGCCCCACATCATCCCGTGTCATTTTACGTGCCAGCGAGTGGGCCATGCCTCCTGCTCGCTGACCTAAACATCCTGGCCCTGAGCTGTAAATGGCAGTGCTGGCACTAAATCAGCATTGCGCACTGAATGATGTCACTGCACCTGTTAACACCTGCATCGGTACAGCATTCACTTGGATTCGTCCCAAAAATGTGCATATTTTTTGACACCATTTTGGAGCCCCAAGGGCAATCGTGGTGCCCCAACAATAAGCCCAATTTTCCACCCAACAAGTGTTGACTTTAAAAAGAATTTCAACAGAAAATAAGTTTTAAGCATTAATAAACTTATTCCATTCTGCTGCTTGTATCAAACCATTTCCACTGCTTTCTACATATTTAATTGAACAAAATTCAAGCAGTTCTATAATGTTCATTGGGATTTTGTAAACACAGCATTGTGGAGTCTTTAACTTAAAGCATGTGCCAAGGCATACATAACTGAAAAAAAGCTTATGGGTAACTGCTTTATGTACTCGTTATCAAAATTATTTCTGTAAACTAAAATATAGGATAAGAATATCAATACCTGCTAAGCTAATTTTAACTATATTTGCCCATGCACAAACATAACACAGAAATGAGCTTTTTTCTCTGTTAATTTATATGGCAGTTGTCATAAAGTTAATACTTGAAGATAGGGTCTGGCCTATATATATATATAAATATATATATATTTTTCATACATGAGCCTCTAAAATGTATAATGGGATTATTTTAAAAACTGGGGTAATTGTGATTGGAATGTAAACATCAACAAAAATAAGTGAGCTACTAAGTTCTACTAAGGCTACTAAGGATCATGATGAAAAATGTTTATAGTTGTGATGATAAAGGTATGGAACAAGTTATGCCACAAAAACAAATGAACATTTTTCCTTTGCTCACTTACTTTTACATCTGAACTTGACCTCTTCACCCTCTAGCACTGTCTGGCTTTGAGGATAAATAAGAAAGTCAGGGGGTGATCCTCTGGTCACTGATTTTTGTTCTGTAATCTTCCTGCTTTCCTCTTGTAGTTTACCAGAGCCTGTCTGTGAATGCTGCATGGTTCTGCAACCTTCGACATTCAACTGTGGAATAACTTTCTTACACTCTTCCATCTGCCTTACTGGAACATCTTTTTCTTCAACAATTGGCTGTTCCTCCATTCTGTGTGACTGAAGTATTAGAGTACTCCTGGATTTCTGGTAGCTTTGGTTCGCTGTAATACTTTGGGATTTCTGTTGGGTGGGGGCTGTTGCAGTTTGGGTTTGATGTTGGGCGGGGGCTGTTGCAATAGTTTGGGTTTTCTGTTGGGTTAGGGATGTTGTAGTTTGGGTTTTCTGTAGGGTGGGGGCTGTAGTAGTTTGGGTTTTGTGTTGGGTTAGGGATGTTGTAATTTGGGTTTTCTGCAGGGTGAAGGTTGTTGTAGCTTGAGTTTTATGTTGGGTGGAGGTTGTTGTTGTAGCTTGGGTATTGTGTTTGGTGGGGGCTGTTGTAGTTTGGGTTTTATGTTGAGTGGGGGCTGTTGCAGTAGTCTGGGCTTTGTGTTGGATTGGAGTTTTCTTTATTTCAATTTTTGATTCCTGAAGTGTTCCAGTATTTAATGCTTTTTGTTGGAGCATGACTTTTTTTACTTCTGTTTTTGGTTCTGGATGAGATTTGTTTCCTTTGATTATTTTTTCCATTCTCTCTTCAGTCTCTGGTTTCTGTTTCTCAGAGGTTACTACAGTGTTTTTCACCACTTTCAAACTTTCCTTGGGTTGAATGGTGACTGTGCTAGCCCCCTCTTTTTCCATTTGGATGCTATTTGTTGCTGTCTGTTTAGTTTCCAGAGGTTCAACAGTTCTGGCTCCATTATTTCTTTTCTGCACTGATGCACTATTGATTAACACAAAATCTTGTTATTTCATTGATCTTTTCACCCACAGATTAACAGATTGATGCCATACAATGTAAATGAACAAAAAAATAGGATGACAGATACGGTATATATTTAATACTTGTTTTATAACTGGGATTCACAATGCTGCTTTAAGCATATACTTACATTTCAGGTGTTGAACATATACCTGAAAAGAAAAAAAGAAAATTCACTCGAACATCAGTCGTTTGAAACAAACCTATATGCCCGTTTCACTGTAGTTATTCATAAATACTCATTAAAAAAAACTTATTATAATTTGATCAGAAATAGTTTTCCAAAAATGCAAGAATCCATGGGTAACATCTGATATGAGGCTCTTGCTTTCTGACCAAACTCAGTATTGTGAGAAATCTGGATTTGTGCAGGTCCTTTTTCCATAGTGGGAACTGCTGCTAGAGAAACGTACTTAAAGAGAAGATTCAAAAGCAAAATGAAGGTAAATGAAGTGGGAAGACCAACCTGAGTAAAGTTATATTAATGAGATCTCTTACTAAATCCAGCTAGGAAAATTTCATGGCAGCTATGTCTATTACAATTATGTCTAGCTACTAGTGTTGCGCTAGATAACACCTGAAGCTACTTAAAACAACTATGAGAAAGAGTAATATTTTGAATCTTCACAACTACGAAACCTGGGAGTCCCAGAATCATACAATGGTAACAGCACAAAAGGACGCCATTCAGACCATCATGTCCACACTGGATTATTGTAAGAGTTACTCAACTAGTGCCACTCCTGCCTTTTCCCTGTAGTCCTGCAATTTTCTTCTCTTTAGATAATTATCTAATTCTGTTTTGAAAGCTACAATTGAATCTGACTCCACCACACTCTCAGACACTGCATTCCAGATCCTATAACCACTTGCTGCATAAAAAGACTTTCCTCATGCCACCTCAATGATTTCTGCACATACAGCCCAGCTCCTTTAGTCCTGCACCTCCTTTAGAATTGTATTCTTATCTTTCATTGCCTTTCTTCATTCTTCCTACCAAAACGTAACACTTCACATTTCTCTGTGTTAAATGTTGTCTGACATGTGTATACCCTTTCGACCAGCATTTCGACCTCTTTGACATCTATCACTGCCCTCCTCACAGTTCACAGTACTTCCAAGTCTAGGAGCTTTATTTTTGCGAATGTTGAAGTTTCATCCCCCAACATTTCCAACAGATCCACAGGAGGGAAGCCTAAACTCAGTATGGGCATTTGAACTTTGTGCTGAGTACAAACAGGCCCCATTTTGGCTGTCACAAAGATCTTAACCCACAGTGTGGGAAACATATATAGATGGAGTTGATGCAAATGGTCTTGAAGGGCAGATTAGGTCTGTTTAAATACCATGATCTGAAGTTTTTTAAATCCTCCCCTCTTCAGACATGAAAAAGACAGATGTAAGGTGTCAGTGAGAGTTAAAAAAAATCCCTCTGCTGGACAGTTTTGATTGACAGGCCATTGGGTGTAGGTTAGAAAGAAACATTATCATCTGGTCATGCAGATTCAATAGAAGTCGTTGTTGACATTTCCCTAAGGGCTATCATTATGTTATAAATGCTTGGCTGAGTTTAAAAAGCTATAGTTATCTCAGCTGGGAGTTCTGAGTTTACAGTGTTCTTGACAGTTTATAGAATCTACTATACGATTAGCTGTCTTTGAGGTGGGGTCTGAATAGATGTTTGTTTATTTTTATAAGAGATTAACCACTTGAGGGGATTTAAAAGCTTTGAATAGATTTTATGAATGACAGTTTTTTCAGTGTCAAGTGTGTACGAGTGAGAACCATTTTAGATTGTTAGAAGATTTTTTTTCATCTTCACATGGCCCCCATGGTCTGCCCATGGTGGATACTGGGTGACTGGCTATGGCAGTTGCATTGGGATATGAGGAGCCATTAGGGAGGGGGACATCAGGGGGTGGGCATCATGGGTTGGCATGGAAGAGCCATGGGGAGTGGTTGGGGGTGTGGCAAAGAGCCGAGGCAGGTCTTATAATGAGTCCACCTTGGCACTTGCAGGCATCTGTGGCCACCTGGGATCTTCTTCCAGCCCAGGGTTGGCAGGCCCCGACTTGATCCTGCCCCTGCCTTCCCGGACCGAAAATTGAGTCTAACAGGGCCCTTTATATCGCTACGAGAAATTTCCCGACTTAAGCTACCCACCTCAGCAGCAAAAATCTGGCTCCAGTTATTAACATAGGTCAAGAAAAGTAGTGGTTCTAATTCGGAACCCTGGTGAACCCCATTTACATCTTCCTCCAGTCTGAAAAACAATCACCCGCTACTACTCTCAGTGTCCTGTCACTAAGCCAACATCGTATCCATGCTACCACTATCCCTTTTATTCCATGCTTCAATTTTTCTGACAGCTCTGTTATGTGGCACTTTAGCAGGCATTGTTCAGAAGTCCAAGTACACCACATCAACTGCATTACCCTCATCAACTCTCTCTGTTACTTTATCAGAAAACTCAGTCAAGTTAGTTAAACACAATTTTCCCTTAACAAATCCAAACTTACTTTCCTTAATTAATCCACAGTTGTCCAAGTGAGTGTTAATTTTGTTCTGGATTATCGTTTTTAAAAGTTTTCCCACCACTGGCAATAACTGATGGACCTTTAATTGCTGGCTTTATCCTTACACCCTTTCTTTGAACAAGGGTGTAACATTTGCAATTCACCAGTGTTTTGGCACCACCCCTGCATCTAAGGAGGATTGGAAGATTATGACCAGTGCCTCTGCAATTTTCACCCTTCCTTCCTTCAGTATCCAATGCATCAGATCTGGTACAGCCAGCTTTTCTACTATCTCCTCTTTATCATTTTTTAGGCCATCCACTGTTCGAAACACTTCCTCTTTCATTATGACTTTGGCAGCATCTTCTTCCTTGGTAAAGATAGGTGCAAAGGAATAATTTCGTACCTCAGCCATGCCCTCTGCCTCCATACATAAATCCCTTTTTTGGTCTGTAATTGACCACTCTCCTCCTTTTAGCATCCTTTTACTTATTATATGCATATCGAAAGCTTTTGGATCCCATTTTATGTTGAGTGCCAGTCTCTTCTCACGCTCTCTTTGCTGCTCTTCTTTCTTTTTGCACTGCCCCTCTAAACTTTCTATATTCAGCCTTATTTTCATTGCATTATCAACCAGACATGTGTCATACACATCCTTTTCTGTTTCACAAGCTTATATTTAGAGAGCTGAAATGTTTTCACAGTTTTGTGATGTGAATTTGGACTCCCCCTTCAATTCTTAAGTTTAATGTGTATTCACGCCTGGTGTTTCCATTACATTTTTCTAGATAAAATGAGCAACCAAAGTAAAAGCCTAAAGGCCAGATTGCAGGGTAACTCAAAAGTTGCAAAGAATGAAAAGATGCCATAGCTTTAGAAAGTACCAACATAAGGTCAATGTGGCAGCAGCTGTAAGGTTAAAAAGGATCATCTTTCTTAAGAATGGTAGAATGGGAGTAACAACAATGGAAAATACTGCATAGAGTAAGTCCCGAAAGCAGGGAGACCTAAAATAGAATGAGGAAGTGAGAACATTTCTTTACCAGGAGCAAGATGACAGGAAAACAGAATAATAGTTTTTTCTTTAGGAGAACTTGCAACTGTACTTCTAGAACAATTTAAGGTGAAATATGGATCAAAGAAGTTGCAAGAGAGATTGCTTCCTGTAGGGTGAGGAACATAGCCATTATAATTTAGTTTCAATAGAGATGTATTTAGCAACTCCCATAGGGGATATGCAAAGATTAAATTTAAAGTCAATTTGATACTTTAGATTGATTAAGATGCCTAACATAAATGGGCAGAAGTTATATCAGCAAGCATGGTTATAAGTTAACGCACACTTGAAAATCACTATCCAATTCTTTTATGAGACTGGCGTTTGCTGAATTTCTTTATGTTTTTCCAAGAAATGTCTGAGGAGAAACCAGGAATTTGGTTGAAGATTTTTGTGCTGATCCTTACTAAACTGGGATTGGTTGCGATGAACAAACACTTAAGAGTGTGCAGGCATATTCTTTTCTTAGAAATATAGTGGAAACCATTAAAGGAAGGCTGAACACAAGGATTATCTGCTCTGCCCCAAGGCTTCATTTTGTATTGCGTCACAAACTGATATTTAATCTATAAAAGATAGATGTATGCTGATGGAAGCATCTACTGTTTTGGAACATATAGTGAGGCTATAAAAATGACTAGCTGAGCATTTCTTGAGGAGCTGAATTCTGTTCATTTTCATTTTCCAGAGGTAAATAAGTTAGCATTATACTGATTATTTTATGGCATACATGATGCATTAGAGTGCACAAGAATATTTATTCCATCTTGATGTTCACTTGGTTCACTCTTATGTCAATACAGATCAAGCATTAGGGAGCTTAGGGTTCTAAACTCAGAACTGAAAGAAAATAATTCTCTGTATTGGCTCCAGATGTGGAATGTGGTTACAGATCATGCAGGCTCAAAATACATGCCTAAATGAAATTATTCAATGACAATATAAAGTCTGATAGAGATATAAAAGTTAAAAGGAAATAATTCTATAATTGGAAGCTGCTTTATTCTGATCAGTATTTTATCAGTGCACTTTGTAATCTCAAATTTACAGTGGTGGATTGTGGTCTTTTTTCATCCAATTAAAATATCAATGTGTACAAGATAGGTTTTTTCAAAGGTGAAATATGAAGAGCCAGGAAAGACAATTTTCTGAAAAATAGGCCAAAATAGTGTTCATACTTTGAAATATGAGCTCCACAGATGCCATTGCTTTTCCAGAATTATTCATCACTAAACACATGTAGTTTCCAGCATCCTCTGCCTGTGCAGCTCGGATTTCCAAAAAGTGAATCCCAGACTTTTCAAACATGTTGAAATGATCACTTTGCTGCAACTCTGCATCACCCTAGGGAAAAGAAGAGGTGTATTTTATGTTACTGCTCTTTTCTAAAAGCAATTTTTAAAAAAATCTTGGCAAACAGCATTTTAATCCCATTGTTATTCTCCTATGTGCAAATTTGGCATTACTTCAATACTTCTTGGTTCAGCCAGCCTTCATTTTTACTACTTTCAGCCTCAGTGGTGTTGTATGCAACAGGCCTTTCTTCAGATAGACTTCTCAATAAAGAGAACTAATAGTCAAGTGATGAATTTATTTGCTTTGCAACAACTCTGTGGTCACTTGCTCTGTTTCCAGATTGTCTGCAATGTGTTCCATTGGATTCTATTATTTATTCTGTGGACATAATAATTTCTACTGTCCTCTGCCTTAATTGCAGATGATGAATGCTACACCAGACACAGTAACCTTGGGAATAATTTTATTGTAACTAACTACAGAAAAGATTTTCATTTCAGCCAATAAAAGCCTTATTCCACAAGGAAAAGTTAAATGTACTGATAAGCACACACACATTTGTCACCCTACTTTATAAAGATTGCTTGCTCCTGGTACTTCATCTTCTATGAGAAAGGCCTCCTTAATTGCTAATGTTTGCTGCATAAATGTATTCTGAATCTTTCATGCATTTGAATTAAATCCAGTAATGTTCACTAGCTTATTTTATCAATCAGATTGCTCATGAAGCACTTTTCTTAGAGATGAGAAAAACTTGCGCAATGAAATTCCCTCTGGAAAGTCTGCCTTCTGTCAACTAAGCATGGCTGTGGGGTCCATCAAACTATCCAACTAAATATACAATGTGGAAGCAAGAGTTTACGTGAAGATATTTAAAGCAATTAAAATACAAATTAAAAGATAAAATCAGCCTCATTCTCTGATTTCACTTACAAATTTTCTAGAGACATATGTATTTCTTCCAACTCAAAAGACATAACACAGGTGATTTGATTTGTACTGAAAAGGCTGAAACAGAATCCTGATACATTGCTCATTTAAACAGGTATATTTTGCTTGGATTAAAATTTCTATAAAGCAGGAGTGAAGTAGAAAGAGATAGCCTTGAACAGAAAGCATGAGTCTCTATTGCACTTTGATAAGTTAAATGAGAAGGGGCATGGTGGGAAAGTACTTTTTTTCAAAAAGTGAAAAAAATCCACAAGAATTTTGTTTTACTTTAAAAAAAATCATGAATTTTCAGAGTTTGAATTTCAAAGAGGCATTCAAAGTCCCTGCTAGGTCGTTGCATGAGATCACCTACTTGGAATGTCCTTGTTTGTTCTGAAAATGGTTCCATTGAAAAAAATTAGATCCACAACTTCAGAATGACGTGAGCATCATAGGATATTTTTGGCATAGGGATACAGAATGTCTAGAGTAAATAGTGTGAGCCGCCTAAGTCGGCTTGATTTAAATTTGCTGTGCGCTTGTTTTAAATTGAGGTATTGCTGACATTGACCCTTGCACTTTCCTGGCTTTCTTTGAGCTCTGAAGATTGGTGCTTCAAGTCCAACAACATTTTTGTGCATTTACGTTTTTCTCTAAAAAATGGGAAACTACTTGAACAAAAAATGTTCCACTGTCTCAGACTTTCCTCCCTCAATTGCCTTTGTAAACTTGTCAACAGTCTGCATTTGACCAGAATTAACCAAGATTTCAAATTAATAGAAAAGAATGTGAGTTAGAAAGAAAGTTTTACATTTATAAAGGACTTTTCTAGGCTACTGGACATCTCAAAGCTCTTTATAGACAAAGTATAGTCATTGTTGTAATGTAGGAAACACAGCAACCAAGTTGTGATAACGACCAGATAATTTGCTTTTGTGCTTTTAATTGAATGATAAATATTGGCCATGACACCAGGGATAAATCACTTGGCTCTCCTATGAAATAGCACCATGGGATGTTTTATATCCACCAAAGCACCTAGATGGGGCCTTGGTTTAAGATCCCATTTAAAGAAGGTGGCACTTCCAACAGTGCAACACTCCCTTGTTCTGCACTTGAGTACCAGCCTTGATTTTTGTGTTCAAGCAATGGAATGGGACTTGAATGTGAAACTTCATGACTCAAAGGTGAGAGTGCTACCAACTGAGTCATGACTGGCATGTTCCCAGGCGCAAAAATTGGATTCATATTCACTTCAATGAACAATGCTTGATAAATATGGAAAACATCACTTGGTAATATTAGTCAAAAAGTCCTTGTCCCTGATTTTATCTCCAGGTAGGTTTTGGGCAGCTGAATAGCAAGGGTGTGCCTAACTCACTTAGAACCAAAATTTGAGACAATTCCTGGGCCTCATTTTAACTTGAATGCCATATTTCTCACTTGATTTGCTATGTAACCTGAACCCCACCCAGTTTCACCACATTTTTATCTGCTGATTTGAGAAGTCCGGCTGTAAAGTGCCTAGTCAGAAGATGAGGTGCTGTTCCTCCAGTTTGCGTTGAGCTTCACTGGAACAATGCAGCAGGCCAAGGACAGACATGTGGGTATGAGAGCAGGATGAAGTGTTGAAATGGCAAGTGACAGGGAGGTCTGGGTCATGCTTGTGGACAGACCAAAGCTGTTCTGCAAAGTGGTCACCCAGTCTGCATTTGGTCTCTCCAATGTAGAGGAAATCGCATTAGGAGCAACAAATGCAGTAGACTAAATTGAGGGAAATGCAAGTGAAATGCTGCTTCACTTGAAAGGAGTGTTTGGGCCCTTGGACGGTGAGAAGAGGGGAAGTAAAGGGGCAGGTGCTGCACCTTCTGTGGTTGCATGGGAAGGTGCCTTGGGAGGGGGTTGAGGTGTAGGGGGTGATGGAGGAGTGGACCAGGGTGTCCCGGAGGGAACAATCCCTGTGGAATGCCGCCAGGGGGGGTGAAGGGAAGATGTGTTTGGTGGTGGCATCATGCTGGAGTTGGCGGAAATGGCGGAGGATGATCCTTTGAATGCAGAGGCTGGTGGGGTGATAAGTGAGGACTAAGGGGACCCTATCATGGTTCTGAGTGGGAGAGGAAGGTGTGAGGGCGGATGCGCGGGAAATGGGCCAGACACGGTTGAGGGCTCTGTCAACCACCGTGGGTGGTAAACCTCGGTTAAGGAAGAAGGAAGACATGTCAGAGGAACTGTTTTTGAAAGTGGCATCATCAGAACAGATGCGACAGAGGGGAGGAACTGAGAGAATGGGATGGAGTCCTTACAGGAAGTGGGGTGTGAGGGGCTGTATTCGAGGTAGCTGTGGGAGTCGGTAGGCTTGTAATGAATATTGGTGGACCGTCAATCACCAGAAATTGAGACAGAGAGGTCAAGGAAGGGAAGTGTCAGAGATGGACCATGTGAAAATGATGGAGGGGTGGAAATTGGAAGCAAAATTAATAAATTTTTCCAGGTCCAGACGAGAGCATGAAGCAGCACCGAAGCAATCATCGATGTCTTGGTATGGTGTGCATTGTTGCACTGAATTGAGTGTCATGCAGTCTCGAAACGTTAACTGTGTTCCTCTCCGCAGATGCTGCCAGACCTGCTGAGTTTTTCCAGGTATTTTTATTTTTGTTTTGGATTTCCAGTATCTGCAGTTTTTTGCTTTTATCTTAGTCAATAGATGGGGTTTGTCACGAGGAACTTGTTAGGGACTTCCCGTGTTTCCCATTCCTTGATCCAAAGGATGTCTGCTGGTAGATCTGGCTCAGGAAAGTTGTTTTGTATGGGGTGCTGAAATGGAAGGCGGGCACTAGGTGGGTTGAACAAGTCATCATGAAATGGTAAGTGATATGTAGCACAGATGATTTCAACCAGCTTGTGGGTTTTCATCAGTCAGCAGATGTGTCGGGGAGTGATGTTTGCGAGGACAGGAAGCCGGGGAGGGGTTTTGAGCTAAGAGTTCCCGTTATGATGTGCATTGTTGCACTGAATTGAGTGTCAACAAGATGTGTGTGTGAAGACCTCTGCCACAGGTGCACAGTACTCTGCTGTGGAGTATGACAGGGTAAGTGCTGAGGTCTGGATGACCAATAGGAGACCCTTTTAGCAATAAGTCTTAATTATTGCCAAACAACCTCCATGGCACTGCATTTAACTTTGACAAATGTGGATTCTCATTCTTTCAGATTTAATTATTGAAGATTTAGAAAATATTTTTTAGAAACTTGCTTTCCTTTTTCATTTGGTCTCTTTCATATATCTCGCTCTGAATTCAATCTTTATTTACCTTTCTCTATTTCGCTTTCTGTACCTGATTTGATATGAATTCAACATTCAAACTGACACCACCTGATTCAGACTCCGCACTGCTCATTTTAAGCAATCAGTTTGAAGATTTGATAGAGATACACAGTTGCTTGCCCTGTTCACACAGGCCCCAGAGGACACTTCACATTTTGGAGAGCTGACTGGTTGGGTCCTCTAGCACAAAAATCCATTGAAAGTCAATGGGGAAGTGTACATGTAATGAACTGCTTGTGCCATTTGCTCGCTGCTAATTGCAAAATCCAGCCTGAATACACCATGTCACCCCATTAAGCCAGTCACCTTCCTTGACTGAACAATACCTCCCTGCTTCATTATTTCATTGCAGCATTTGGTGCCTAACTGCTTCCCAGCTTCCACAGTTCTCTTGCTTTTAAAACTGCTGACTGCTGTCAGCTTTTAATCAGCCAAATCTCCCCTCCTCCACCTTCCCTCCTCCAATCAAATCCATCAGTCAAACATGGCAATCACCCCTGCTGGGTTCAATTGAATAGATTTGTCAAAGGAACAGTAAGAGTAAGCAGTTGGATGTTAAACTATCTTTTATTGCTTCTTGGAAGTTGGTCAGATGCACAGCCTGAAACCTAATCTACAGCAGACAACCCACTACCCTGCAACATTAACTCTTTGGGAACTGCCACGTTGTACTCAGCAGTTGGACTTTGAGCATGTATTACATTCATGTCACCCTTTGGCAGCAGAGTCTGAAATCATGAAAGATAACAATAACTAAAATGAATATTACAAATAAAGCATGCAACAGAAGGACAATTTGCAGACAGGTGCAAGCTGGAGCTATTGAATTTATTTTCGCTATGTTTATCACATAAGATAAAAGCTAAGGGCAGAATTTTCAGCTCCTGTTGACAGCAAGAATTTGGCAGCACGAGTGGGCGATATAGCGAGAAGGCAAAAATTGGCCACCGTGAAACCAGTTTGCGATTGTCTGCTCCACCCGTTAATGGCGGGCCGTGTTTCCTGCCGCCACATGTTGGGAACCTAATTTCAATACTTCTCATTATAAGCCCTCCTCTCCGGAATCATCCCCCAACACTGGATCATTCGGACATGTTGGTGTGATTGCACGCTGATGTGTTTCACAGCTGTATATAAGTGACATGCACCTGGCAAGCTGCACTTCGTTCGGGACTTCGAGGTTTGTTTGCCGACCTTGGTCTGGACAGCACTCGCAGCCTTCAGCACCAGGCTTTGCAGGCAGCACCACATCACTTTTAGTGGGAGCTCATGGGCAGGTCTCTACCTACCAGACCAGCTGTAAGGTGGGGGTAACTTTTCATCAGCTGCAGGGCTAGGGCTTGCTTGTGGAAGGGGGAGAAGTGGCCTCAGATAAGGGAACAGGGTTAAGGGCGAGGGCTATACTGGGGAAGGGGGGTATCCCAAGGTGTGTGTGTGGGCACATGTTGATCTGTGCAAGTGGCCTCAAGGTGGTGAGGGCTGAGGAGGCAGTTTCCAGAAGAGGTGAGGCCAGATGGAGATGTGAGGGTGTATGTGAGAATGGGTGGTGATGTCCCTTGAATTGGCAGTGAATGAGATGCCAACGAATGTGTGATGGCCTTGAGAGTTTACAGTGATGAGGTGGTTGCCTTACATTGGTGGCACGGATGAGATAATTTATCCTCTTTCTGAACTAGATGGCCAACCTCTTCTGTGCAGCATTGCCACTGCCTCCCAAGCCAGAGCGGTGAGATTGCTGGACCTCCTCCGGCCACAGCAAGGGTGGAGGACATTACAGCGGGCCTCCGAAAGGCCTTCCATGAAGAGTCACTGAACTCTTCTTGGCTTTCGGGGCCATGTCTTCACTGGAACAGTCCTGGACCGCAAGCATTGAGAACTGCGTGGGTGGCTGCAGTTTAGATATGACGCCCGGAGTGAGGAAACGATGAGGTAACAGCGTGGTGGGCAGTTCAGAGGTCATTCACCTGCAAGATGGCATGTTTCCTATGGCTGTATATTTAATAAGGCAGGAAGCAGGCAATACAGCACAAAAACCCACTATTGCAGCTGACGGGTAAAAAGTCATTTTTCATGCCCTCTCCCGCTCTTAGTGCAATTCTGGGGCGATTTTGTCCTAAGATAGGTTTATTAAGGGAAAATTAGAATTGAGATGTTAGAGACACAGTCATGGATCTTTGGAAAGGTAGAGTTGTAACGATTTTGAGATTTTGTTACTTTAGCTCAGAAATCATTAATCTATGTGGGCTCAAGAAAATATTTTATGAAGTTTTTGTTCCTCTCAGGGTTATGGAATATTGCATCAATTACCTTAAAAAATACATTTTTAATTATGAATAGATTGAAGATTAGAAAGTTAGAGTGGAATTTCATGTCCCTTCTGGAGGTCAATTTGGAGACGGAGGGGGACAGTTTGATCAGGATGGAAGTTGCAGGGTGGAAAACAATCAAGCTCTGGTCAGGAAGAGTGGAGGGTGGAATTGTACCAGCCAGGGAACTCGCAATGCAGGATAGCCACCATGCAAAATCCATTGGGTTTGCCTGTGGCCTTCTAGGGGGTTCTTCGCAATTAGGCGCTCTATGCCTGATCGAGGGACCTGTCTTTGGATCCATGGAAAGCCGTGTCTCCTGTGCCACACTGTGCCACATCCATGGGAAGCCATGCCCTTTCTATCAGCCAGCATTCTCTTGCCTTGCTGGCGCCCCCTTCCTGCTTTCCTCTTCCCACGCCCTCTCCAGGATTCCACTGTTGATCCCTGATGAAGGCCCCACTGTAGTACCAGCAATGGCCACCGCTCCAGTGATACTGCCACTACTGGCAAGTTGCTGGCCTTTGATTGGCTGGCAGCTCTCAGGCATGGGATTTCTGCCCTGCACTGGTCTCAATTTAATGGGAGGCCGATCACTGCCCAGGTAAGTGCCTGATTGCTTTAGGATTCTATTGGACCTTCCAAAAATGATCAACACAGGGTTCCCACCACTTTTCTAGCCATTGGGCAGGGACCTTGTCTCACACATTAAGGCCCGGATTTTTTAAAGAGTTGTGGGGACTCCACAGGTGTTTAAAATGTGACTGGGCAGGACCTGGGTTTGGTAGTCACGCCCTCCCCATTTCTGACAGATTCCATTTTAGCCAGAAGGAGAAAGCGGACAGGGCTAAGTTCTGAGTTCAAGCAGACCCTATTTCTGTAGCAATGGTCTTAACCCGCAGTGTGGAAGTTATGAACTTTTACAGTAGCAGTAAAAGCTTTTGAAGGGTGTATAAGGTCTGTTGAACTGTCATACTGTCAAATTATTTAAATCCCCAGCTCATTAAATATTTTTTAAAAATAGGCTGCCTGTGTCAGTGAGAGTTGAAAAAAAATCTGGTCTAGCAGTTATAGTAACTGTTTATTGACATTACCCCAAGGGCTATCATTATGTCATCATTAATGCTTGGCTGCTTTCTACAACCTATCATTATCTCAGTTGGGAATTATAAGCTCACAGATTGATTATCAGCTCAAGGAGGTTAATAAAGGATTGACAATCTTTAATGTGGGATTAAAAATACAACTCTTTGTTTTTATATGGGATTAAGTGCTTGACGGGTCTTAAATGTTTTGAATGTGTTTTCATGAATGGTAGTTTTTTTAACTATAGTAAAATCTGTCTGTGATAGATATTTAGAATTTTATTTTAGTTCATCTCAACATGGCTCCTGGGGTCTGCCCATGGTAGATTTTTGGTGAGTTGACATGGTAGCTTTAAGGGCAAAGGATGGTGGGTGGAAGTGCATGAGTTGGCAATAAGTTGACATAGCAGGTATGAGGGGCTATTAGGGGTGGGTAGGGTGCATAAATTGTCTTGGATGGGGCATGGAGAGTGGTTGGGGGCAGGGAGGGTTAAATGTTGTTTATTTAACAAAACAACTAGGACAAAGTCCCAGCGAACCAGGACCGGCCCTTTGAATAGCCTGTCTGACACGTGCCAGACCTCCAATCTGCACCTGGATGTGTGGCGGGCCTGATTCCATTCTGTAACCGCAGCCCCAGAATAAACATCCCGCCATTTGGGGAAGTTTATCCTGAAGTGAGTGAACATCATTCACAAGGTCGCCTTCACAAGCTGGGTTGCAAAATCTACTGTCCTTTGTGCATTTGCTGTAGCTTTGGTCTTGACAGCTAAGCGCTGTGCACCCGTATGGGCCTCAAGTCGTCACACCAAATCCACTGACTCACAACTTCACTTAGTAACGATGATAATCCCTGGAATGGAGATCAACTACAGTTCAGTGGTTACCAGTCCTCTCAGATATCGAGCCCCTCATCTATTCAACAGTACACAGCAACACGCAAAGAAATAACGTGTATCAGCAGCAACTTGAACATCCCCAGCCTTAGGGACCTTCAAGATTGCTCCAACTCTTCACATGGCTCTACAAAACCCACTCTGGATACAAATAAAACAGCCCCAGTTAAATAACACTTATAAAACTGAAGGGAAGCTTGGGCAGAAAACACCCTTCCGAATAAACACACTGGGTGGAATCGTCCCAGGTTTGCACTAAGTGCGGTAGCAGGCGGGAAAAATGAGGCTTTACCCACCAGCCGCAATGAAGGTTTCTCAAGCTGCATTGTCTCAAACCCGCTGCATTAACTATGCATTCCCAGGAAACATGCTGTTTCGACGGCGGGCAGGTTCCCATTCACCCGCCATGCCATCACCTCACTGCTTCATCAAGCCAGGCACCATATTTAAAGTGCAGTCGCATGCGCACCTCTCAGTGTTTCCAGCCCACGATTGCTGCGTGGAAGACAGGATGGACCCAAAAGGCAAAAAATTGCAGCCCCCCCACTTCAGTGACGCGTCCCTCGAGCGCTTTTTGAATGCTCTGGAGGCCCGCCAAGATGTTCTCTACCCCTCCTTCTAGCTGCAGGAATGGGCAGCTGCATCACCAATCCAGCATGCAAGGCGGTGGCAGCAGTGGTCAGTGCCAATGCCCTGCAAAACAGGACAGCCATCCAGTGCCACTACAGGATGAATGGTCTCATCCGTTCTGCCAGAGTATCTCACTCTTCTCATCACTTTCAACTCACAGACTTACAAATCCCTCACAAATCTACAGGGATCTCACCTCAAAGGACACATCACTAACTCTCACACACACCTTCACATCCCCATCAGGCTCATATCCTCTGGAGCTCGCGCTTCATTCTGTCCATGACTCCGCTTACCACACCTACATTCCAGGCAGTACCATGTGTCCTACTCATACTCTCTCCATCTGTTTTTGCGCAGGAGAAGCCTGCTTATGCCAGCAGGAAAAAGTCCCAGACCAGGGGCGGTGTGGCCCACATTAGGCTACTCACTCACTTTGAGGAGCGTGTCATCGCACTGACTGGTGAGGACATGGACTGTGCTTGCAGTGACTGTGATGTGAGCGGCAAACAACCTCATGAGGATCCTGCACCACATCATCCATCTCTCAATGCAACTGTGAGTGTGCTCTCTCCTGCTTTTGACTGCGCTGCCATGCACTACATATCTCTACTCGGGTTAAAACAGGGAACTCTGCCTGGCGACTGACACCCTCAGCCAGCCAGTCGCTCAGCTCTATCCAGGTCCTCACTCCAACCATTAAAGAGCTAGAAATAAACAGCCTAGAAGACCCATCACAGTGTTTACCCATGCCTTGCACCAGCACAGAGACACACACCTCGGTGGGACCTAGATCCAGGGCAGGCTCGGGTTCACAATCTGGTGGTCATCACACAGACACATGTCTGCAGCAGGAGGAGGCAGGTTCAGCCGAGCTCCCCGGCACTCGGAGGACTGCTGGGGGAAGAGGCATCTGTGAGGTTCAAGTTAGATGATGAGCCTCTGGATTCAGCATTCCAACTCATTTGAACAGCCAGCAGAAGGTGTGGGAACATCACACAGAGCTGTTAGAAGCCCTCAACAGAGTGGCATGCAAATCAGAAGAATGAGTCCGCTTGCTCTTTGATGAAGTGGTGCCCAAATGTGCGCATATGGAGGTCTCCATTGGGAGGATGGCCATGGAGACCCTGGCTCAGCAGAACAAGGAGATGTTTGCAGACCTGGACTTCATCGCGGGACCATGGGGTGAGTTCCTGCAGTGGCAACACGAGAGGGAAGAAGGGCACCTCGACATCCCTCCAGGTGCTCCTTCCCCTCAAGGGGTCAGGCTGGGAGGAGGAGTGGCAGCTAGACACCCCTGGGTCATCTACTCAGCAATTTCAGAGGCTGTCCTCTCTCTCCAAGTCCCCTTTGTCTGTGAGCCCCTCAACTTCATCCTCTATTACCATAGAGGGGGCAGTGTGTTTGTGGCAGGACCATTGAAGCCTCATGTAAGCACTCTCCCACGCACATGGATCCTTCACTTATCACACTCATCTCAATGCCCTGAGCGTTTTGAATGCTGCCTGCTGGGGTTCGCTTTCAGTTGTCCATCTGAACTGACCTGCATCTCCGCCCACCCAAGGAGCACGCTCCTATGCAGCACCTGATCTCGCCCACCTGTCGTTTCACTTTTGACTTCGACAGCATGTCCTTGATTCGCTTTTTCATAAGCATCCCTGACTTTTCCCTTCTCCCAGTCATCCACTTCCTTTCCCCCATCACTGTTGACCCCTATAGCAACACCTTCCAGCTTCCCTCCGTGACCTATTAGCCACAACCCTTTTCCTTTGGGGACGTCCAGGTGAACGTGCACGTTCCCTTCCTTTGTGAAAATCCCACCCCCACCCACATTCACTTCCCTAACCTCCTCCTTCCCCCCACCAAGATCCATATCTGCCCCCGAGACCCCACCAACCAACTTTGCTGCCCCTTCTACCACTACCATCGAACCCTCACCCTCCCACCCTACCGCCTCACTCTGCCCTTGGTCATCCTCACCATTCCCTCGTTCCACACCCGCCCTCAGTTCATTCCCCAGGATGCAGTCATGGACTCATCAGAGCCCTCACTTGCAAGTTCACCTGGACATTCCCCCTCTGGACCCCTTCCCTGTTTGGAACCGCTTCTCCACCCCGGACTCCACCCCTTGGTCCTCTTCCCCACCAGGACTCCACCGTTGTTTAATGCTCTCCCCTTTCTGACTCCTTCAGACGCCCTTACTTCTTCCTCCACAGTTAGTCCTTCCTGCTTCCCGATTCCTTCCTCCAACCTTACTTCTTCTTACAGCCTTAATCCCTCCCCTCTCCACACTCCTTCCTCTGCCTGGATTCCCCCCCTCTCCGCACTCCTTCCTCCCCCTGGACTCCCTCCTTTTTCTACACTCCTTCCCCCTTCCAAACTCCTTACCATATACCTTCCACACCCCTTACACCTACCTCCCTAGTTGTCACTTCTCCCCTGTTACCCCTCCTCCCCCATACTCACTCCCCCCTCCCAACCTCACTCCATCCTGACATCTTCATTCCCCCTCCCAACCTCATCCCATCCTGATACCTCTTCCTCTCCAAGTCAACCTTAGACCTTCCTCTCCCACCCCCTGGTACATCTTCCTCTTCCAAACAGAGCTGGACCTTTCTCTCCACCCCTCAACCATCAACCATTGTGTCAAGAAAACAAGAATTTGTAATTATTTTCTTCTGATAATAACCATGGCACATTTTCTTATGTACTGGAAGCCAAGCTGTAATTGGATTAAGAGCTAAGAGACAGCAAGGGTCTAAAGTCAACAGTAAGAAGTGGTTTTGATATGTTAAAGCAATAACAAGAATAGTTTGAATTGAGTTGTTTTAGTTCAAAAGTTTGTAAAAAGCTGTAAGGAAGTGAAGTAAAGATAGGGTAAGTTTATTTTTACAAGTCAAAGAGCTAAAGTAAAGAACAATTTAATCAATTCTGGGAAGAAAGCAGTTCTGAAGAGGCTGGTTGAAACAATGGAGAGATCAATGGGAAGGAATGCATTTAAGGAAATACTGAAACCTATATGAGGGGGTAGCTGCTTTGAACTCCCAGGAGACAGCAGGATAGCTCTCAGAACTCCGAAAAGATAGTGTGAACAAGGCCAGACTGGAAGACCCAGTTCCTGTCAGCCTCAGAGGATGCCCCAAAGAAAAGGCACTGTGTGGTAAAATTATTGGACCTCTATCGATTTTAAAATCTATAAGGATAGTTGCTGAACTGAAAAGGGAAAGGTTAGCTCTGGGGGTAGTTAAGTTAAGATTTGTGGAACGGTTTTAAAGTATTGTTTACCGTGTGAAGCCATTCTTGTGCTTAAATGTAATTGTATTTTATTTTTTCCCTTTATTCTTTTAATAGATATTTACTTTATTATAAAATCATCACAAGTGGTTGTGGAAATCATTTCCCAATTTCAGAACCGCTCCTCATACTATACAAATTGCAAAACATATTTTGGTAGCTGTTTCAAGTTTCCCTCTGGGATTTGAGCAGCTCAGAATTTACCATCTGCCATGCCATAACAGTTGTGAGCAGATCCTCAATGGTGACTTTCCACCTTCTGTGAGCTGTTTCGTGGCGCAGTCATGTCCATGAGAATCCACTCAACATGCCATGGACATTCCCCCAGGGTCCCGTTGCTGTCAGGCACCAGCATCTTCTGTTCCTCGGATGTTAGCAATGTGAGCGAGGCCCTAGTGGTAAGTCCCGACTTCTGCATGTGACACTTGTCAAGATGTGTTCTGCACCAGCGTGTAATCACGCCAGTGTAGACAGACGATCCAGCAGGGTGGGGATGATTACTGCAGACTGGCCTTATAATGATATGCAAATGTACTACACTGAGGCTCCCGACGTTCAATGGCAGGGAACGCAGCCCACCAAGGAAGGGCTGAGCAGATATCACAAACTAGTTTCACGACGTTGTGAAACCGATTTTTGGCTTTCTCACCATATTGTCCGCTTATGCCACGAAACACACCCGATGCCAGCAGGCATGGAAAATTCCACGCATGGTCTCCGACCCAACACCTCAACAACCAGGCTTCAATCTTCCCTGGAGCGTGTGGATAACCCTCAATAGAATATGGTCTGGATATGCCCAATGTGGGCACCTGATGTACAAGTGTCAGTTTAAAACCTTGCCTGGCTGTAACTGTGGAAACCCTGACCAAGCCATGAAGCACACAACAATATCTTGTTGCCAACTCAAGCTTGAAGGTGATATCCTGGAGTTACACTTGCTCTACAGCAGGGCATTGGACTGGTTTGGGAACTTGACATTAAAACTGTGATGACAGCTTCTGCCCCTAAAGCCATGTGAAAGAAGAAAGAAGGAAATCCTGAGGCGGGCAAATAGAACTACTGACTTGGGAGCAAAACTCCAAACTTAAATTCCACCCTTAACTATGGATAGAGATAACTGAATCATGTGCAGAATGTTCTGGGTGATGTGCGGGTGGCGGGCCTCGCACGTCAGCGTTTAAAATGGCGCGCACTGACGGTGGGCAAACGTCCCAATGTCACCGTGCGCCATCGCGATATTTAGCTGGGCGGCTGCACAATGATGTGAGATGCGCGCCCACCATTAATTAAAGGGCTTGTTAAGGCCCTTAACTCGGCAATTGACGCCGATTTTGAAGTGCCCGTTCGATCTTCAGCTCGGCGCACAGGCACAACGAGCAGGCAGGTAAGAGACTTTTCAACAAACCTCATCCATGGGCGGGATATGTGGGCTCAGTGGGGTTGTCAATGTTTTATGTGAAGTATTAATTGCAGCAAGAGTTTTAAGTTTGCCTGTGCGATTGTTAGCAGTTCAGATCGATTTCCAATAGCTTTCTCTGTACTTTGAAGCTTCAGCTCAGCAGTCTGCAGTCAGGAATCTTTATCGGGCCTGCAGCTTTCCAGAGGCCTCCATTTAGCCTGGGTATGGGTTCTGACATCTCCACTGGAGGCAGCTCCTCTGAGGAGGAAGGGAGGGCTAGAATAAGGAGGCCAGGATTGGACAATCAGCCTCCAGGGGAGCCACGTTTGGGAGGCCAGGCGCAGGCACAAGGGGCGCAGGGCCAAGAGGTAGTCCAAGGTGGCAGGGGCCGCAGAAGTTGCACTATCCTGCTGACAGGGTATACAAACGCGAAGCAGCTACCTCAACATGTCTGAGGTGCAGTGCCGAAGGAGGCTCCGACTGTCAAGGGAGACAGTCAACTATATCTGTCAAATGATTGGCCCTGAGATATCTCCTAACTCTGTGGGCGGACACCTCATGCCAGCAAACCTGAAGTTGCCCTCCACTTCGATGCATCTAGCTCCTTCCAGGGCTCATGGGTGATCTTTGCTGTGTCTCCCAATCAACTGTCCAAACTTGTGTCCAGCAGGTTACAGATGCTCTGTTCAGACGTGCATTGAACTTCATCCACTTCCGCTGCGACCAGGCAAGTCAGGCACAGCGAGCCAGAGGCTTTGTGGCCATTGCTGGCCTCCCCCATGTCCAGGGTGCAATAGACTGCACACATGTGGCCATAAAGGTGCCAGCAGGTGAGCCCGGTGCCTTTGTCAACAGGAAGGGCTTCCACTCCATGAACGTGCAGATAGTGTGTGATCACAGGATACAGAATCTGCAAGTTTGTGCAAGATACCTAGGCAGCTCCCACAATGCTTACATCCTCAGACACTCCCAGGTGCCGAGGGTCTACAGTGCTCTGGCTCAGCTGGATGGATGGCTGCTGGGTGACAAGGGCTATCCCCTCAGAAGGTGGCTCATGACGCCTCTCCACCATCCAAGAACAGAAGCTGAGCAGCGGTACAATAGGAACGCAGCACCACAAGGGCTGTGGTGGAGAGGGCCATTGGTCTTCTCAAGATGTGCTTCCATTGCCTGGACTGCTCAGGGGGCACATTCCAGTACCTCCCAGATCAAGTCTCTGTGATAGTGGTAGCATGCTGCGCTCTGCACAATCTTGCGCTAGAAAGGGGGGCACAGTTGACGATGAAGACCTTGACACAGTGGATGCGGCTGCACATGATGAATCCAGCAGTAGCTCAGAGGATGAGGAAGCAAAGGGCAACGATGAGGGGCAGCATGCCGACCCGCTACTACACCATGGAGGCAGGGGCATCTGGGACACCTTAATCCAATGAACCTTCAGCTAGCTCCACACAAACAGATCAGCAGGAACAGCATTGCCTGGCGCTTCCACATGTGGCACTTAAGTGCTACATCTTCCACTTCATCAGCTGCAACTAAGGGCTTAGTGCAGAAACATCAATGTCCACTCAAACACTCATGATATGTCTGTGAAACAGACAAATACAGCACAAAGGAGACACCCTCAGCCATGGTCACAAATATGGATTTTATTCCCATCCATCAGGTGGTGCCACAAAAAACAAAACAAAATATTGCTCCAACTTTGACAAAAATAAATTCGCTAATCTAGGGGCAACAAAAAATCACCAGTGAGAACCCTGTGGCGTGCCTAACATGCCTTATGCTTACGTTTGCGGGTGCCTGGTCTTGGTTCCACCCCATTGCTCCGAGTGGCTTGTGAGACAGCCTGCTGACTCTGTTGTCCTGTTGACCTCAATGACCTTGGCGGGCGTCCTCTGGCCCGTGGATCCTGTGCTGGCCCCGCCTGGGAGGGAGTGGCCAGTTCCAGAACTGGCACCTCCCCAGTTGTCGCAGCCTCAACGGATGCAACGGTCACTGGCAGAGGGCGGAGGAGCTGCTGCCTGCATCCGGAGCGCCCTGAGAGGAGCTCGCAGCGATGACAGGCAGCTGCTGCGCCGATGTGAGGTCACTTTTTACCTCCCCGCTCACTGCAGATGGATGGGCACTGAGCTGGGACACTTGGTGACCAGAACATCTCCCACATTGCCAATGACCAACAGTTGCCATTGGTGCTGAGGGCATGCAGGTCCAAGCATAACCCCGTAAGATGCTGATCAATCCGTTGGAAGCCCCTCTCCATGAGAGTTGCCAATCTCTCAATGAAGGAAGACTAATGCTCTGTCCTGAGGTTCATGCCATCACTGACACTCTGCCTGAATTCCTCCACCACAGATATCATGTGAAACACTCTCATGCAACACTGCCAGATGCTCCCACGCACCCGGCCGCTTGTCCTGCAGCTGCTGCATGGCGGACATCTCCAGAGGTACATCATCACGGCCTGACTCAGCATGTGCCTGGTCCCCTGCAGTCTTCCGGCAGCTGATGCCATTGGCACTCTCTGTCTGTGCCATCTCCTCCCGCAATTTTGAAGTGCCCTTTCCAATGTGCCCCAGGACACTAGCTGACATAATATTCCCCACCGATGTGGTAGTTGCTGTGGTGGTGCCTGGCTCACTGAAATGATGTGACACTCATGTCAATTGACATCCCTCAGGTATGGAAGGGGGACTCTGGATGTCCTCCTGGCTGCCATGCGGTGGTGATGCAGAAATTAACAACAAGGACAGTGGATCAGTTAGTGTTCACTCAGTAACACAATTCATCCCTTTCCCCCCAGGCTCATAATGTGCTCACCCTTCCGGAACCTACGGAGACGAACATTGGTTGGGTGGTAAATAGTCAAGAGGAGGCCCAAACATTACACGTGCATACAGACAGGCTGGTCAGATGGCTTAAGGAATGCCACATGGAATGTTATGTGGATAAATGTGCGGTAAAGCACTTGGGCAAGACAAACAAGGTACGGGAATACAGGAGAAATGGTAGGACCGTGGAAAGTAAGGATGACTACAGGGACCTTGCTGGGCAGACCTGTTAAGGAAGCAGAACAGGTATATAAGGCGTTTAACAAGGTCAAAGCCAAACTTGCCTTTATTAGCCTAGGAATAGAATGTAGGTAAAGGGAGGTCATGTTGCAAGTGCAGAAAACGCTGTCAAGGCCACATCTACACTTCTGCGTTCGGTTGTGACCTGCGCTTCATGGGAGGGATGGCATTGGAGTGAGGAGAGTGTAGAGGTTCCTGAACAGGATGCATGCTGGCCTAGAGAGTTGGAGTTATGAGGAAACATCGTAAACACTTGCGACATTTGCCATGGAGCACAGGAGATTGACAGGTCACATTATTGACCTTCATACCGTTATGAGGGGCATAGACCAGGTGGACAGAAGGCAACATTTCCCCTTGGTAGAAGGATGACTAACATGGTGGCATTTATTTAAGTTGAGTGCCATGAGGTTGACAGGTGAGGTGCTGAGGACCTTTTGGACAGAGTAATGTGGACACAGTGGCTGAAAGGGTGGTGGAGGTACAAACTCTCCTAAGATGCAATAAGTCTCTGGCTGTGCAGCAGCGATGCCATGGCATGTTAGGCCATGGGGATAGTGGTCACAAATGGGATAAGGTGACTTTGGAAGGTGCTAGAGACGCGCATCCTCAAGGGGCCAAGGAACCTTTGTGTATGACCCACATGTCTGACTGTATCAGTCTGTGAATGAGCAGTGTTGCTGCATTAACGACTGCAGCAATCATCAGTGGTTTGGATGGTGGGAAGACAGAGTGGATGGGACTGTGGCCCTCAAACACCTGGCCATTGGACCCCAGTCTTACCGATACCTGCCGACCTGGCCGCTTGCCTCCTCCCCAGCTCCATGGCCTGTTCTTCGAATTGGGTCAGTGTGTCTAGCCTGGCCACCACCAGTGCGCAAACGCTCATGGCTGTTGTGCGCAGTTTTTACCTGCAGAACATAGAACACCATTTATTGGGGCTGATTGCTCATGTACTCTGCACACGCACACCGCACCCCAACCACAGTGGCCCATCTGAGGCTTCCAGCGGCTCCTGTCCACACTACAGGTGATCAGTCACCAGCAGATAGTACGGCTGCTCCCAACTCCCTCCCCCAATGGCCACCTTGGACACATTCAGTGTCCATCACTTTTAGTAACACACAGGTCTTAGCACCCATGGCAAGGAGGCGCAACTAGGTGCGGCGCCGTGGTCAGCAGATGGCTCTTGGCCTTGACACCTTGAGGCTCCCTTTCCACCATCTCATCAACATCAATAAGACATGTGTTGGAGTTCTGAGTATGTGTCTAGCTGCCTCCCCTGCAGATTGCCCCCAGACTACTCAAATGCGACAAACACCAACATATGCGGCGGGGAGAACCCATCTTCTCCTCAACCACTAAGACTGATGTAAGCATGGTCACCATCTGTTTGCCCACCCAGCGTGCACCAAATGCCCAATGCAGTAACAACACTAAGACGTGGGGGGCGGGGGCGGGGGCGGGGTGCCTCAAAGGCTAAGGCTACCTGCTGGGTTAAATGGCCAAGGCCAACATGGTACTCACCCTTCCAGAGCACAACAAATCATTGAAGCGCTTGCGGCACTGGCTCCACGATCAACGGACAGCATCCAGGGAGCTGACCACCTCCACCGCCTCCTTCCAGGCCCGCTTTGTAATGTGGGGGGGCCCTCCTCCTCCCATCCTTGGGAAACAGGACCTCTCGCCATGCTGCCACCTCCTCGAGAAGTGTAGCAAGGCAGGCATCAGAGAAACGAGGGGCACAATGTCCCCCCACTGGCCTACCCTGCAGCCTGCCCTCCTCTGGAGCCTGCTGTGCAAACCCCCTGCACCTGGAGCTGGCCATGGTGATCAGCCTAAAGGAGGTTGCCTGGCCTTTCTTTATACAGACTGTCGGTTCCCCATTGGAACCGGCAATCTGTACACACCTGCCGCAATTTTAAAAATCCCACTCTCTACGGGAGTGTGAAATGCGCTGGCGGGCCTTAATTGGCCTGCCTGTGCAAAATGGCGGAATGGCCCAGATCGCCGGCAGCAATTAGCTCCGCGCCCGCCCGTGATTGGGTCAGCTCCACCCGACCGATGAACAGAAAATTCAGCCCCTGGCTTGGTACATATAATATAGGATGTAAAGTTAGACAGATTGGCCATAGATTTGTTTTCAATTGTACATCTTTGAAAGGAGAAGAAGAAAGCATGAAAACATTCTTCAGCAAATTAAATGGAACAGATAAAGTTGATGAATAAAGAGGATTTAAATCTTTAAGGCAATCGGCAGTTGCTTTTTTTAGTAGATAAGTGTCAAATAAGTAGTACGCTAACAAGGAATCACAAGAGGAGTATGTGCAATGGAACAGTGGTGCCCTTGTGATGATCTAGAACACAATCTAGCGTTATATTGAACAAATCATGAACAAATTGATTAGCTTCAGTTAAAAAAAATTAAGGAATTGCTGCTATCAAGGGCATTAATTAGTTCTCTGTGTAGTTCTGACCATCTAAACATCACAATGATATTACTGCCCTCGAGGTGGTATGGAAGCAAGCAACCATGATTCTGGTTCAGAAAGATTGTGGATGGTGGATTTTCTTTAAATAAGAGCGTTCAAGATGCTCTAATTCAAGTTTTCAAAATTATGAAGGAAATAAATAAAATTTATCCAATTAAATTACTATTTATAAAAGACTTTACTACCAATGACTAATTTTAAAACCTAGGAAGTCACAAAGAAAATATGTATATTGTATAAATAGCTAAAGGGCTGTAAGCAACTTCAGGAATAAACATATAGAGCAGAATTTTACGGCCCTGTTTCAGCGGGGATGGGGCTATAAAATGCGGCAAGACATTCTAAACTTCATTGGGATCGGCTGGAATATAAAATCCCGCTGCCGTAAAATTTCGCCCGTAGACTGGGCAAATTAGGTCAGAAGAAATCTAAAGCTGTGAACTTTTTAAAACTTTATTCAGTTTAGTCATTTATGAAATACAATGACTTGAGCTCTCTAAGAGCAGTGCTATACAATATCGAGACCAAATTTGCTTTACCTTCAGCCAAATTACTTGAGGATGAGGCCTGCCTGTAATCTTACAGGAGAATTTGCCATTCTGTCCTTCTTTGACAATCAGTCGGGTTGGTTTAGTGACAAACTTTGGTGGACTTTCACCCCAAATACTTGGTCTATTTTCAATTGATGGAGTAGAATATCGACTGCAAATAAAAGAAAGAAAACCTTTTTAAAATTCTTTTCTTATGTTGCACTTTATAAAGAAAATGATCGGAACTTTGAAGTAAAATTGTGGCATTGTTCAACCATGATTAAGACCCAAATTACAAAACTTTTTTGATGATATTAATGTCTTGTGCAGCAATGTTGATAGTATCTATGATAGATATTTGGTTACAGAATTGTTTGTTGGAGTTGCAAAAGTGCACTACAATGGACTTGAAAAGCTTACTGTTATTAAACATATTAAGGAATAAAGAAGCAGGTAAATGTCTCATTAATCAGCTGTTTAATGCATTCAGCACCATGAGTGAGTGTTTTGCTTCTCTCAGGAAATATCATACAGATTCCTAAAATCCCTGCAGGACATTGAGGGATCAATTTTGGTAGGAGTGTCATTCTGCACACCCAATGATATTGGCAGGGGGGTAAATCAGCTTGTTGGTTGGCTGTCTGTTTCAATAAGGCCTAAAGTTGGAATGGAAGACTCTTCAGCCATAACCCTATAATTTTGTCCCATTACGGGACCATTTATAGCGTAAATAGGCAGCAGCAAGGCAAAAGTTGGTCTCTTAGTACCTAAAACTATAAACAAATCTGTTGAGAAAATGATCTGAAAAGGCTTTAGACAAAGCAAGGCTAAAAATGGTTAAATTTCTTTGCAAATTGTGCTTTGCTTTTAACTTTCCAGCTGTAGCAAAAGCAGCACTGAAACTGATAATTTGCCTCATTTGTGTCTCTATGCTATGCTGATTTTAAAATGGTCCCCAATTTAAATGTTCTATGCAGAGGCTGTAAAAGTACTTCATTTGAATGTTTGTGTAATTACCACAGGCAGAATTTTCATCCCAAGGGGGTGGTGGGTTTGGAGGAGGGTTGCCAGCAAATTTCCTGTTACTGGCTGGCATGCTAGTCTGCCAGTAAGCTCCCACCTCTAACCTATTTTCTGAGAGGCAGCTTCTTGGAAGGATGATAGCTACCCGCCCATCAGGGGCAGCTAGCCAATTAAAGTGCCAATCGAGTGACTCTTCGTACACTGTCTGTGTTTTCCAGGTGGCGGATGGGCCCTTCCTAGCAGCATGCCATTCTTAATTGTTTGGGAGTCCCAGAAGTGGCTTCTCAATTGGCTGGGTCCTCAAAAATCTTTTCCAGAGTCTTGTCACAGTCACCTCTCGGTTCCTTACCCAGGATTGAGTCCAGCATCACTTTCGGGAACCCTGAAACTAATTCAGCCCCACAAAGTATGAAGATAAATTTTATAGTCAGTTATCACTTCTGACAAATACTCCATCTTTAACATGTAAAATACAAATATATTTTATTCAATGAAACATTAACTACTTCAATAATTAATACTTAAGTCATAGCTCAGCCATTTTGGTAATGGGTGAAAAATTACACAGTTCTTATTATTGGGAATGTTTAAATGCTGTGAACCATTATTATGTGAGGTATGATAGACAACTAGCATTCTGGCCCTTGGTTTTCCCCATGGAAAATACCTTTTCAGAAATGGAGCTAATCAACATGAGGAGAGCTGTTGTTCTGAATCCTTCATTCTCTACCAGACAAAATGGGCAAGCTTTCTGCCTGCTGGCTTAAATCCAGTGTATGCCCGCTTGCCCCCACCCAATTTCAAGGGTTGAGCCTCATTCATTATACAAGGTGAAGACCGGTAGGAGAAGCCCGCTTCTATAGGGGGAAGAGGGATGTCCCAACATAGCAGTGGGATATTCACTGAAGCAACTGAAGAGATAGGAGGAACTTTAAAGGAACAGAAAAGACCTGAAGATCTGCCTCCAAAGGGCTGAGGCGTAAAATCAGTTAAAGTTTCAAAAATCGAGGGTGATGAGAAGTGCTCGCCATTGGGCATTCTCAAACCAAAAAGGAGTTCAAGTGCCTTCTGCCATTGCCTCAGAAACTATGACACCACTTTCCTGACCATCTCTTGGGTCAGTGGCAGTAGGAACAGGGGTCAAACTGGTTTGTGGGCCTTGCTCCTCACTGCCACCCAATTGTGCATGGCAGTGAAAGGCCTCCTGAGGCAGGGAAGGAAACCCAAGGGTAGTGAGCCTCATTACCAGATTTTTCCACTCTTTCCACTTAATTTGACACACAGGAGTTCCTGAAATGGTTTTACTTCGATCAAAACAGATAAAATTGAACTAAAACTTTAATCAAGAACACTGGAGTATGTGTTTCTAAATACTTAGGGCTCCAAGTCCATTTGTGTTGTGCACTTCTGATGCATGTATAAGGTATGGCAAATGTTCTGTGATGTCACAAAAATGTATCTTTTTAAATTATGTTTCCAATTGGTATGTAAAACAGGAGCTTTTCCCTCCAAATCTGGTACATCTTTACACCACATTCTAGTTGGAAACCATACTTTTGACCACAAATCACAAGATCATTTTCTCAATGTACTAAAGTTGTCAGGAATGTAAGTGATGAACGGATCAGGGATTTATAATATTCCCTGATCACAATGTCCCACTCTTGTAATTAAAAACATGATGCAAAATTACTGCAATCTAACTCCCTCTGTTCTGTTTTTTTAAAGAGTCCAGCAAGTTATCATACATGATGTATAATTTGTTAAATGAGTAACATACAGTCTTAGAATTCCTGTCACCTTGCACATCTAACTGAGAATATTAATAATAATATTGGAGAGATATGAAACAATGATCGTAAACATAACTTGTATGTTAGAATGGCATTTTGTTGGATTTATTATCTATTTCCCCCCACCAAATGTTGTGCTCTTTTGCTCATTGTCATTTATATAAATGCTACTTTTTTTCTCTCTAAGTTTCCCTTATTTCCATACTGTTGGGACAGTTTCACTGTCTACTTTCATGCAATTGAAGTGTAGTGGGTTTTAAACTTATCAGTATCAGCATTGCCATCTGCATTTAGATATTATAATACTTGATGTAATCAACTAGGTGTTGGATTTTCTAAAATCAAGCTGAATTTTGGAAACAATGGCACACATTCTGTCATAAAAATATTTCTGCATCTCCTTGCCCCCATACACCATACCACTCCATAGCCACTCACACAGTATCCATCAAGGGCAGATCTCAGGAGCCATGTGAGTATGAAAGAAATAAAATGTTAACAATCTAATATACCTCTAACTCATATACACTTGATAGTGACAAAAACTCCCATTCAATAAACCTATTCAAAGCTTTTGAATCTCTTTCAAGTGATTAATCTCTTATAAAGACAAACAAACTTCAATTCAGATATCATATAAAAGACAGCTAATCCTTTAATCAAATTGTAAAGTCAGAACCCATTGCTGAGATAATTGTAGCTTTTGAAACTCATAATGGCATCATAATGGCATAATAATAGCCCATGGGGAAATGTCAACTAAGACCTCTATTGAAGCTGCATGACCAGATGGTAATTTTTTTCTAACCTATACCAAATGGCCTGTCAGTCAAAGCAGACAAACAATGTATTTTTTTAAACTCTCACTGACAGCTTAAGCCTGCTTTTACATGTTCAAAGAGTGAGCAATTTTTAAAAATAAGATCATGACACATAACAGACTTTATCCACCCTTCAAGGGTGTTTACATCTACTACATCAATTTGGGACTCCCACACTGTGGGTTAAGGCCCCTTGGAACAGTCAAAATGGGGTCTTTTTGGACTCAGCACTAAGTTCAAATGGCCCTGATGAGTTCAGGGCCACCCGTATGAATCATGCCCCGCCCCCTCCCTCCTGCCAGCAAAAGTTGGATCTGTCAGAAATGGGAGCGGTGTTCCACCCGCCATTTTTAAAGGTCTGTGGAGTCTTCTGGACTTTGCAAATACCTGGCCCATAGTGTACGATAGTTCATGATCTTCCTCATTGACTCTACTGTAATCAACTTGGTTCATTCTCCTACATAGTCTATTCTCTCTAAGTTGTCTCAATAGCACTGCCCTCATTTCTCCACGTTACTGCTTTTGTTTGATTCGGCGACTACTTGTCCCAATACGGCCGGCACATTTCCTGCAATAGCACTTTTTCTATTCTTGTTTGGGATCTGAACATCAGCATTTTTTGCCTTTCCCTAATCACCCTTGAGGAGGTGGTGGTGAGCCACCTTCTTGAATCGCCGCAGTCCATCTTCTCCTCTTGCTCTACATTGTTACCCCAGGATTCCATATTTGGATCCCTTCTTTTCCATTAAACGCAAACAATTAGCAAAATCATTCATTGTTATGGAGTCTTCCTGTGTCTATGCTGGCAACACCTGGCTCTTTCTGTTCACCATCACCCTTGGTCAGTTTTTCTGGGGTTTCTACAGCTCTTCTGCCAACGTTACGGTCTATAAGTAATTGTGGAAATCCACCCTCAAGATTGTTGAGCATGCATGGCAATTATTAGCAAGCTTGGATTACACAGGAATGATTCCAAGTGGATCAATAAACACATTCTTAATAAAATAAAGAATAAAAAACACACTAACAGTTTTGCAGAAAGAAAAGGGATCACTGGATAAGTATGAAAACACAAGAAAACAAGTTAAAAGGATGATTAAGGAGTAAAGAAAGACACCAAAAAGAGCTTAGTTATAGACACAAAATATATCAGGAAGAAAGTCTTTCAGTATTTCAATTGTGAGATGGTAATTGGAGAAGAGAATCGTAAAAGAGGTAAACTGGCTTGAATGAAACAACGAATGCAGGATAGTAAATATTCTGAATGATTACTTCTCTTTCAAGCATTCACAAGCGAAGACATGACAACCCAGTTCTCCCCAAATGAGAGTTAATCAGGCAAAATCACGTCTTTGATAGAATGGAGATGGAAGTTCTGGATAGCTAAAATGGCTGAAAAGCAATAAATCCCGAGGGATAGATTATATTTATTTCAAGTCCTAAAAGGAAATTCAGAAGAGGTGAAGTGTTGACAATCAGTATGAAGGAGTTCCTGGACACTGCAGATTGGAAACAAATCAACATGATGCCTGTATTCAAAAGGGATGAGTCTGTCATTTTGAACTTATGTAAAATAATAGGACTGGTTGAAAGTGTAAAATTGAATATTATCTGTAAAATAATAACTTAATTAGCATCATTAAAGTGGACTCCAGGGAGGAAAATATTGCCTGACTAACTTCCTGGATTTCTTAGAGGAAATGATGTCCCAAGTAGATTGTGGTAAACATGGTCTTCACTAGACTTCAACTCGGCACTTGACAAAGTTGCGCACAAAAGGCTATTAATAATGCTCTAAACTCTGATGACTAAGGGTAAATCTTGGTTATGGGCAAGAGATTGAGTGATGGGTATAAAACATTGGTTAAAAGAGTTCTGTCAAGTTGCAAAGATGTAGTTGGTGGGTTGCTCTAGAGATTAGTGTTGCTAAAATTACCAATTTACATCAATGACTTGGTCTCAGATACTCAATTTCCCAGGAGATAGCACTCAAATGGGGTGTGCAACTGGGTTGGCAACCAAGAAGTTACAGAATGAGCTGCACAAATGTGTACGTGTACAAAAAAAGGAGATAAAATTTAATACAAAGAAATGGAACGCATTACATATCGAAGGGAAAAATGAATGACAGAGGTACAAATGGCATTGAAATAGCTACGAACAAAGCTTGCAGGAGTCTTAGTAGAGGTAATGCCCACAGCGAATCAGAATCACAGAATTGATACAGCATAGAAGGAAGCCATTTGGCCCATCATTTTTAATATTCATTTACAAGATGTGGGTTTCACTGGGTAGGCCAGCATTTATTGCCCATTCCTAATTGCCCTTGAGAGGGTGGTGGTGAACAGCCTTCTTGAACCTCTGCAGTCCATGTGTTGTAGGTACACCCACAGTGCTGTTAGGGAGGGAGTTCTAGGATTTTGACCCAGCAACAGTAAAGGAACAGTGATATATTTCCAAGACAGGATGGTGAGTGGCTTGGAGAGCAACTTCCAGCTAGTGGTGTTCCCATGTGTCTGCTGCCCTTGTCCTTCCAGATGGTAGTGGTCCTGAGTTTGGAGGGTGCTGTTTAAGAAGGCTTGGTGAATTCCTGCAGTGCACCTTGTAGATGGTACACACTGCTGCCACTGTTTGTTGGTGGTGGGGGGAGTGAATATTTGTGGATGGGTGCCAATCAAGCAGGCTGCTTTGTCCTGGATGGTGTCAAGCTTCTTGAGTGTTGTTGGAGCTGCACTCATCCAGGCAAGTGAACAGTATTCCACCACACTCCTGACTTGTGCCTTGTAGATGGTGGACAGGCTTTCAGGAGTCAGGAGGTGAGTTACTTGCTGCAGGATTCCTAGCCTCTGACCTGCTGCTGTAGCCACAGTATTTATATGGCCAGTCTAGTTCAGTTTCTGGTACATGATGTTGATAGTGGGGGATTCAGCAACGGTAATGCCATTGAATGTCAAGGGGGCGGTTGTTAGATTCTCTCCTGTTGGAGATGGTCATTGCCTGGCACTTGTGTGGTGCGAATGCTGCTTGCCACTTGTCAGCCCAAGCCTGGATATTGTCCAGGTCTTGCTGTATTTAGACATGGACATGTCTGCACCGGCTCTCTAAATGAGCATTATGATTTAGTGCCATTCTCCAGCCTTTTCCCCATACCCTTGCACATTGTTTCTATTTAAATAACCACCTCATGCTTGAATGACTTGATTGAACATATCTCCATCATGCTTCCAGGCAGTGCATTCCAGACTTGAATCACTTGCTGTGTGATAAAAGTTTGCTTCTTTTGAAAATCATTTTAAATCTGTACCCTCTCGCTCTCGATTGTTTTACAAGCTGGAACAATTTCTCTCTATCCACTCTATCCAGCCTCCTCATGACTTTGAACACCTCTATCAAATTCCCCCTTCACCTTCTCCTCTCCAAGGAGAACTGTACCAACCTCTCCAATCTATCTTCATAACTGAAGTTTCTCATCCCTGGAACCATTCTTGTAAACTTCTTCTGCACTCTCTCCAATGTGTTCATATCCTTTCTATAATGTGGCGCCCAGAACTATACACAATACTCCAGCTGAGGCCTAACTAGTGTTTTTTATAAGGTCAGCATAACCTCCTTGCTCTTGTACTATATACCTATTAATAAAGCCTAGGATACTGTATGCTTTATCAACTGCTTTTTCCACCTGTCCTGCCACCTTTAATGATCTATACACATATACACCCAGGACCCTCTGCTCCTGCACAGAGTTGTACCCCTTATTTTATATTGTCTCTCCATGTTCTTCCTACTAAAATGCACCACCTCACACTTCTCCACATTGAACTTCATCTGCCACCTATCGGCCCACTCCACCAACTTGTCTATGTCCTTCTGAAGTCCTACACTGTCCTCCTCACAGTTTACAATTCTTTCAAGTTTTGTATCATCTGCAAACTTTGAAATTGCGCCCTGTACACCAAGGTCTAGGTCATTAATATATATCAGGAAAAGCAAGGGTCCCAATACCAACCCCGGGGGAACTTCACTACAAACCTTCCTCCAGCCCAAAAAATATCCATTGACTATTACCCTTTGTTCCCTATTACTCAGCCAATTTTGTATCCACGTTGCTACTGTCCCTTTTATTCCATGAGCTATAACTTTTCTCACAAGTCTGTTGTGTGGCACTGTACCAAATGCCTTTTGAAAATCCATGTACACCACATCAACAGTGTTATCATCATCAACCCCCTCTGTTATCTCTTCAAAAAACTCCAGCAAGTTAGTTAAACATGATTTCCCCTTTAGAACTCCATGCTGGCCCTTCCTAATCAACCCACATTTTTCCATGTGACTACTAATTTTATCCTGAATAACTATTTATAGAAGCTTCCCCACCACTGAAGTTAAACTGACTGGTCTGTAATTACTGGGCTTAGCCCTACAGCTTTTTTTGAACAAGGACGTAATGTTTGCAACTCTCCAGTCCTCTAGCACTTACTCTGAGTCTAGGGAAGACTGAAAGATTATGGCCAGTGCCCCTGCAATTTCTACTCTCACTTCCTTCAATAGTCTTGGATGCATCTCATCCGGTCCCGGTGCCTTGTCAACTTTAAATACTGACAATTTATCCAACACTTAATCCGTATCGATTTTGAACCCTTCTACTGACAGAGTTTCCCTCTCTGTCACCATGGCCTGGGTAGCATCTGCTTCCTTGGTCAAGACAGATATAAAATATTCATTTAACACCTCAACCAGGCCCCCTGCCTCCATGTGTAAACCCTAATTGGTCCCTAATTGGCCGTACTCCTCCTTTTCCCATCCTTTAACTATTTATGTGCCCATAGAAGACTTTAGGATTCCACTTTATGTTGGCTGCCAGTCTTTTCTCATAATCCCTCTTTGCTTCTCTTACTTGCTTCTTCGCCTCTTCTCTGAACTTTCTGTATTCAGCTTGGTTTTCAATTGTATTTTCTACCTGACACCTGTCATAAATACAGTTTTTCTTCTTTACCTTAATTTGTATCTCTTCTTTTATCCAGGCAGCTCTGGATTCGTTTGCCCTACCTTTGCCTTTTGAGGGAATATACTTTGATAGTGCCCAAACATCTCTTCTTTGAAAGTAGCCCCTTGTTCAGCTGCAGCTTCTCCTGCCAACCTTTGGTTCCAGTCTATCTAGCCCAGCTCTGTTCTTGTCCCATTGAAGTCGACTCTCACCCAGCTAATTATTCTTACTCTAGATTGCCTATTGTCCTTTTCTAACATCTTCCTAAACCTTACAATATAATGGTCACTGTCCCTTAAATGTTCCCTCATTGACACTTGATCTACTTGGCACGCCTCATTTCCAAGAACCAGATCCAACAGTGCATCCTTTCTTCTTGGACTGCACAGATAGTGCTGTAGAAAATTCTCCGGAACACATTCTAGAAAGTCTTGTCCATCTCCACCCTTTACAATATCACTGTCCCAGTCTATATTTACATAATTAAAGTCCCCATTATAACTAATCTATAATGTTGACATCTCTGTAATTTCCCTATATGTTTCCTCTACATCCTTTCCACTCATTGGAGGTCTATAGACTACACCAAACAATGTATTTGCACCCTTTCTGTTCCTTAGCTCTAGCCAAATTGATTCTGTCCTTGAACTCACTGGGACATCGTCTTTCTCCAGCACTGCAATGCTTTCCTTAACCAATACCACCACCCCTCCTCTTTTTATTCCTTTCCTATCTTTTCTAAACACCTTGTACCCAGGAATATTTAACACCCAGTCCTGTCCTTCCTTGAGCCAGGTCTCTGTTATCGTCACAACATCATATTTCCACATGGCAATCTGCGCTTGTAACTCCCCAATCTTATTTACTATACACCGTGCATTCACATACATGCAGAGTAACCCTGTGTTATGACACAACAGTTGTTAAAAGCTGAGTTATTTAAAATCCCAGAGGGAAACTTTAAACATCTGTCATAACCTATATTTTCAATTGGTATGTTTGAGATGCAGCTTTAAGTTCAGGAATAAGACCATCAGTTCTCAAGAGGTTTTTATATCAAACTACATGAGACATTTATTAAGTTACACAGGTTAAACATATACACATGGCTACAAATTGCCACTATCATAATTTATAACAAATTCCCAAACTAATCTCCATTTAGGCACCAACAACCCATAGACTTTAAGCAGACACCAGGCAAAGCATTTTCACCTTACAAATTCAAAATTAGGTTTCTTTCACTTTGGTTCCTTTACAGACTGCTGTAGGCTTACAGCTGCTTTGATGTTACATGCCTCTGCCCTGTACATACAAAACTGCTTTATGTTATACCCAGCACTTTGAATATAAATTTTCATGGTATCACCAGGCCCTTTGAACTCCACCTCTTCTAACAATAAAACCCCTTTTATAATACCAATTTTATGTGTAATATAAACATTGATTGGTGTCTCCTAGCTAGGTGCAAGATTTCACTCCCCTTCTTGAATGCTCTATTCAACAAAATGCAAATGTCCTCTACCTCTGTGTTTACATCTCAAAACTACTATTCATCAAAGCACCCAGACTAGCTGGCTTTAATCCAGTTAAAACACACACATACACACCCACAGACTAAACCTCTATTTAAAAAATAATAATTTCCAATAATATTATATGCATTAATTACTTCATGACACCCTGATTAGGCATCATTACGTTCTCTCTTACTCTGACTCCACCCATTAACTTACTATTCTCTAATACTATCTGTCTCTCCCAATATTTTGTGCACCCTGGAATTCCTCTCTAATGTTCTCTCGTGGTTCCCACACTGCTGCCGAGTTAGATTAAAGGCCTCCCAACAGCACTAGCAAAGTGCACCACAAGGGACTCAGTCCATTCAGCTTGTACAGGTGCCATCTTTCCCAGAGCCAGTCCCAGTGCCCCAGGAACTTAAAGCTCTCCCTCCTGCACCATCTTTCCAGCCACACAGTCATCTGCCTTATCCTCCTGTTTCAGTACTCACTTGCATGTGGCACTAGAAGTAATCCCGAAATTACTATATGTGAGGTCCTGCTTGCTAATTGTCTCCCTAGCTCCATAAATTCTGATGTCTGGACCACATCCTCCTTCCTACTAAGTCACTGGTACCTGGATCAGGACCTCCTGCTGTTCATCCTCCCCCCAGAAGAATGTTCTACTCGGAGACATTCTTGACCCTTGCACCAGGAAGGCAACATACCGTTCTGCTGGCTCATCTACGTCCACAAAAACGTCCTGTCTATTCCCCTAACTAATGAATCCCCTATCACTATTGCTCTTCTTTTCTTCTTCCTTCCTACCTCTACAGCTCAGCCAATTGTAGTGCCACAAATTTGGCTCTGACTGCACACCTCTGAGGAACCAGGGCCTCACCAGCTTCCAAAACAGAAAACCGATTTGTGAGCAAGATCCCAGTGATCAACTAATGTACAGCAGCAAGCAGCAAAGTCAATAGAATCCTGAGCTATATAGCCAGCACTACAAGTAAGGAAATCAGGTTCAAATTGCAGTGTTTTTTTTTCAGACTACACCTTAAGCAATGTATACTGTCTTGGGCACTAAGACACAAGGCAGCCATTCAAGCCTCGGAAGCAATGAAAAGCAGAATCACAAGGATGGTTTTCAGGTTTAGAGGTCTCAATTCCAAGGAAAGACTAGGGAATTTGGGTTCTTCAGCCTTCCAAAGAAGATGTCTGATGGGTAATCTTGTATATGTCTGGAAGACTGTAAATACTAAGGAAGAGGCAATATAATTTATAGCAATCTTCCAGATTTACCATAGTAGGATATGTTACAATTTGTAAAAGAAAATTTTATACTTGAAATCAGGAATTGTTTTCTTCACACAAAGAGTATTTAATACATTGAATGGATTCCCTAATTGATCAAGAATAGAGTGGTGAAGGTGAAAGTCCTGGAAACTCTTAGGAATGGACTGAACTGCAATGAGGGATCTTCAGGTTCATTCTGGATAGATGAGCTGAATAGCCTTCTTCGTCCAGGGATATCTTGTAAATTATAACTATTGCTGTTATATGCAAAGGATTAAGTAACTGGAAAAAATTAACAGAAAGAGTAAGGTGTAAAGAGGTGACAGGTGTACTATAAATAGTCATTCTGTCAGACTATGGCAGCTAGTTGCATTGAGGAGAAATTGCATGGTGTCATCGTCACCTACTCAGTAGAATAGGTAGAAATCATTGCTTTTCAGCTCTCGGTGCTAAATACCCTGGGGGATCTTGAGTGCCTACCCACACAGTTTCTACCAGATGTGTAGGTCTGACATCAATTTCCAAACTTCCACTTTCATCTTTATTGCAATATTGCAAACAATTAATTATCATTGTATTTAGTAAGTATATACCTGGTAGTGTTGGTGTTGGAAGGCCATCCATATTTTCTGTCAGTGTCCTCTGTAATACAAAAAGTACAATTCATAAAGGTCTTATTTGTAAGAGTAAGGTTTTCTGAACACTTGATTGTATTTTACTTTATACAATGAATAGATCCTGTGAAGTTACATATTCCCATCACATGCTGCTAACAGATTGAGACATACTGAGGCATGGGATGTATGAGTTGCTAACGCACTCATATATTTGGCCAAACACATAAATATGAAGTTTTGCGCAGGTTTGTTGCATATCACCCAATTCCAGTTTCTACAGAAATGATAATGGGTCTGAACTTCCTCGGAGTGGCATTTAGCATCTTGGGAGTGGGGTGGGGGGGTTGGTGGGCAGAGGTGTTGGGCCTTGGGTTGGGGAGGGGTCGGGCCTCGGTGTGGGGGACAGTGGTGGTGGGCCTTGTGGGGGGGGTGGGGGTCGCGTTGGGCCCTGGGGGGTGGGTGCTGTCAGGCCCAGTCGGACTTTGTGGGGTGGGGGAGGGGGGAGGTGGGGGGCTAGATCTGGGCCTGGTGGGGTGGTGGGGAAATAGTCCAGTGGCGGTGGGAAGAATCCAGTGGGTTGCGGTGTTCCTGTCGGGGGTGTACTCCCTTGGGGGTGGGGGGAGTCCCGTGAGCCTAGGGTAGTCGGGTAGGTGGGGGAGTCTTGTGGGGGCGGGGAAGCTGGGGGTAGTCCTTTGGGGGGGTCAGTGTGGGTCTGTGCAATAGTTACCCAGAAGTTAGAAGATGTTTTAAATTTTCTAATTTTTTCTGGGTAACTATTGGCGTAACCCAGTCGAAATCATCCAAAGTTTGCAATTTAAATCACATTTTTGTATGGTTCCCAGTGCAGGGCAATTGCCCAGGGAAAGTTTGTACTTCCGGTCACTTTCCATGCAAACCTTGCTGGGAACTTGTGAAAGGGATTCCCCAGTGCATCTTTGGGGTATCCCCTCAATACGACGCCCTGGAGCTCGGAAGTTATGGCCCATTGTTTCATCAGTGTTAGGCTGATGGCTCTTCAAATTTAATTAGAAAATTCAAGTGTCACAACAAAGATTAGTGAATAAGCAAACTCTTACTCTAATTTGAAAAAAAATGCATAAGCACAGAACTTCAATTACCCTTTTGACACATTAGATTTCTATTTGCAGCAACCTGCCGTCTCAGTTACAACATTAACTGGGTGACTAAGAATGGAAAATAGGAGGAGATCTGTTCCACTAGAATTCCATCCAGGGGTGATGGGATAATGGAAAATGGAAGCAACTGTCTCATTTATAGTAATGTGTCTGTCCAGCACAACATTTCCTGCTGCAAGTAAGACCTAAATCATGCCCATGTGAAATAATCTTTTGAGGGTTGCTAGTCAGTGATATGTAACATGAAAAAAAATAGAAAGAACCTAGCGATACTAAGGAGAGCGAATTTCAGAAATTTATTTTTAGTTTTTCTTCATCATTGCTGGCACTACTGAGTTCCCTGAGTAAAATTGGCCTAATGCAGTTGGAAGAATAAGGCCAAAAAGACAGAATGTAATGGACTTGATTTTGCAGACAGGTTTCTCATTAGAAACATCGAACTTTATTAACAGGCTGCAGTAGCAGTTACATGCTTCCATCAAGCTCCACAACTAGAAAACGATCCCCCACTCTAAGAGCTGATTTGCTCATGCTGTTACGTGATACCATACAACACAATGTCTTAAAGCTACAGTCGCTACATTCCTTAGAGCTACAATTACTACAGTCAGGTAATTCAAGCTCCATGAGACGTATTCTGTACACACTCACCCATAAGTGGAGACAAAGGTTGATTTGGCAGATGATTAGCACAGGCAGAGATGCCTATTCCCGAATGAAACATGGAGAATAAACCCAATGACAGTGCCAAGATTTAAGAATGCCTCACTAGCTACAAAGCTGGTCACAATCATAGAATCATATAAAGTTATGGCATGGAAAGAGGCCACTTAGCCCATCGTGTCTACGTCAGCCAAAAAAATGAGATACCCAGCCTAATCCCACTTTCAAGCATCTGGTTCATAGCCCTGAAGGTTACGGTACTTGAGGTGCACATCCAGTTACCTTTTAAATGAGTTGAGGGTTTCTGTCTCTACTACCCTTTCAAGCAGTGAGTTTCAGACCCCTACCATCCTCTGGGTGAAAAACGTTTTCCTCATTGGCTGCATCTAACAGATGTCACCAACAACTTCTGCAAGGTCTACTTCACCTACCTAAGAAATGAATATGGGGTGCTGCAATCACACAGCCTGGGTCGGCAGGTAGCCTGATTCAGAATTGTTCCAAGATTTTTGAAGCAACCACACAAACAAAGGACAAAAATAAAACTTGCATTTGTATCATGGGTCCAAGCCTAGCAAATAAGATTTGAGAACAAAATCTAGGCTGACACTTCTGAACAGTACTGAGGGAATAGTATGCTGTCAAGTATACACTCTTTCAGATGATACATTAACCCAAGGTATGGCTGCCTTCAAAAGATCTCTTTGAATACTTTTTGAAGAAAAGCACAGAAGTTTTCCTAATGTCCTTTTTCATTTATCCACCAACAAACCAAATTAAGCCTGTCATTTGGGAAAATGGTAGAAATCAGAACATACACATTGGGCTGAATTTTCCCCCTGTTGGGGGGGAAGTTGATGGGCGGGCTCATACAGGCGCGCTTCCGATTGGTGCTGTGCCGCTATTTTACATGGGCAGGCCAATTAAGGCCCGCCCAGCGTGACGTCCACGCAGAAGCGCTATACGCTCCTTGTGCGGACGGGGGAGGAATCCCAAAATCGAGAGTGCGTGCTTTCGTGCATGCGCACAAAGAACGCATTCATCTCCCTGAGGCTAACTGCTGCCTCAGGGAGATCGACTGTACATGTAAAAACGATAAAAATAGAAAAATAAAATTTCCCTTACATGTCCCCTCATGTGACAATGTCACATGAGTTGGGACATGTCCATAATTCTTATAAAATCTTTATTAAAATTTTTTAAAGCCTGCATGAAACCTCATCCCACCCGTGGATGAGGTTTCATGTTTTTTCTAGTTCCCGCTGGGGCTCCTGGCCTGCCCGCCAACATTAAGGTTGGACGGGCAGGTCCTTTAATTACTTAATTGACCCTGTCAATGGCCTCAATTGACCATTGACAGGTCGGCAGGCGCGCAGCAGATTTCGCTGCGCTCCCACCTTCCTGAAAATTTAAATCAGGCGCAGTGATGTCGGGAGTTCCCCCGATGTCACCGTGTATCATTTTACATGTTGGCGAGCAGGTCCCACCCCCGCTCGCCAACTCATAAAATTCTGCCCATTATATCCAATTCACAATCAAACTAATCTTTTCTTGCATGATTTTCTACCAACACATCACTTCGATCATGTTATACCTATAAACTATCTCCTCTATCCCCTTACTTATTCAGTATTTGGAAAATAACAACAAGCTCACAGTTAAGGCAATAACTAAGTGTTATAAATGTGTCCTGCCCCAAACAAGATAAATGTAACCTTTATATATATATATATCTATATATATATTTATATAGATACACATATGTACCAGAAGTACAAATATAAAAGGTGTAAAATAGAAATATGATTAATAGCCTCAGTAAAATTCATCACATGAAAAAATTAACTCAATTAAAGCAAGTTAAAATTGCAAAACAAAAACAAAATTATATGTCATGAATGAGTCTCAAAGCTAACAAAAATATGAAACAGTTGGGCAAAGAAATGAGAAAACAGTAAAATGATGAAAAATCAGATAATTACAAAAGATAAAAATAATGATGAGGAATGAAAAGGATAAAATGCAAGATATAAGAAAACTAAAAGGCAAAGAATGAATCCAAACAATTTATCAGAAAGAGAAATTGCAGGACTTAAGTAAGGTAGGCAAAGCAGATGTTCTGGTTTGGGAGGAGGGGAAATCAATTAACCAGGGGTCCCCCTCTTTGTTGCTACGTTGTGACTCCTGCAGAACATTGGGTGAGGTCTGTCAAACTCAATGTTTCAGTAAGTTTACAAGCACCGCTGCCACTCCTCCTACTAATCTCTTTGCATTTGTTCTCCCGTTTCCATGTGTGAAGACTCTTGCAAATGTTTCACATTAATAAGTAAATGAGAACTGTTGCTCAAAAGTGACTGATTCAATGACATCAATGCACCAACAGAGGGCACTACAAAAGCAGATAGAAAGCAAGAGGATATCACTGGTAAACCTGAGTAGTGTGCTCAAAGGGGGAATGGCACAAAGGAAAAGGTATGTGGTGACACTAATAAAGTTACACTTATAAATCTCATGACTATAGTTAAAATTTATTTTCTGAAGACAACACTTTACTGGCATTAATAGGAAACTAATTCATATGATTAGTTAAGTTAATTAATACATATCCATTTTATTTTTTATTCATTTTTATACCATCCATTGTGAAGGGATGGAGGGTGTACTGTTTAATGCCTTTAGGAAATGCAAAAACTTCAGGATAACTAGTTTCAATCTATCTATTCTTTGCAGTGTTCACCCGAATTGAGTTTATAGTTTTCTCTCAGTGAGGTTTGTGTCCATGACATCACTCTGATAGCTCTGATTCAAGTTCCAATCTGAAACTTAAGTAAGTGCCTTTTTTTAAACACTTAGAGGACTGCTGTAGTATTTAAAGAAGTTAAGTGTGATTTTTCTCTTACAAACATTGAGAAAACATGGTATATTTGGAATGCATTTATAAATGTTAGATTTTTATACATAAAATACTAATGGGCTCATGTCTTTGAAATTTTAGCTGATTAACTCAAAGATTCAGCTTTCATTGGTTTATCAATTAATATAATCATTGCACCTATGATTCCACACATTATACCTGTCAACGGAAAGCACTAGATATAATTACTCTGCGTTTTATAATGTTGCTCAGAGCACACACTCAACACCAGCAGAGTGCACTTGTGAATACTTTCCACCTGCTGCCACTGTTCCTCTGTAACTGCTGTTAGGAGGTGCTAAGAACGTTAATTTTTCATGATATTCACTCTTCCCCATATTGGGACACCCTGCATCATATGCCATGTCCAACACCAAGGGCTGGATCACAGAGGTGAGAAACAGGAGTCAAAAACCTACCTCTGGTGAGAAACTGGCTGAAGTTCGGATTTTTGCGGGAATGAGCCCTCAATTAATATTGACTGGTTTCTTGCTCACTTATAGCCAGTCAAGGCAGGATTGGAGGTGGGTCAGATGAAGTGTGGGATTCATTTAGACAACCATCCCCCACAGCAGCCATCACTGAGTCTGCTGCTTGTCCTGAGGGAGAGGTCTCTGGTTTGTGCCAAACCACTGCACCAGAGAGAAACGAGGTCTCACAGGGAAGCCAAAGGCCAGGCACCTGGGGCAGGGCAGGCCCTTGCTTCATCAATGCCAACCTGGATCTAATATTCAAGGCCATCGCCTTTCTTCCTGGAGGGTGGCAGGAGAAGACCACCTCTTCATGCATCGAAGGCACTTCTCTATTCAGCATCATCTCCTTCCAAGTCCTTCTCCTCTCTTACTTCCTGCTCCTCCCCGGTAAGCTGTCCCCTTCCAGGGCCTCACTGTCCTCATGGTCTACACCTCTTCTGAGGGCCATTTTATAGAGAGCACAGCAGACGACCACAATGACTGAGACCCTTGCAGAAGGGCACCATCTGACCAGTCCAGGCACAGAAATTGCATCTTCAGAAGCCTGATGACCTGTTCAATGTTTGTCCTGAACAGGTGACATTGGTTTTAGCGCCTCTGTGCCTTTGTCTGGAGCTTGCATAGAGGTGTAGTAAACATGTCTTCAAGAGATAGCGCTTGTCTTCCAGATCCATTCATGCACTTTGGGGGTTCAAGTGAAGATCTGAGGCAGGCTGGACTGGCAGAGGATGAAGAAGTCATGGCAGCTGCCAATAGCATCTGCCAGGAAACCAAGGACATACAAGTAGATAGATCTTGTTCTGGTCACAGGCCAGTTGGACGTTGAGGGAGTGGAAGCCCTTCTTGCTGATGGGTCTCATTGGCCGGTCACTGGGTGACTTGATGGTCACAAGGGTGCAGCTGATGATGCCCTGCACTTGGGGCAATCCAGTGATGATGGCAAAACCCAGTGCCCTCTCTGAGCTTGTGATGTCCTATCAGTTGTGAAACTGATGTGTTGTCTGGCCTTGGTAAAGAGGCCATCTATTACCTAGGTGATGCACTGGTGTGCAACCGCCTGTGAGACACTGTACAGGTCTGTATTTGACCTTTGAAAGGATCCAATGGTGAAGAAATTCAAGGCATGTTACTGTGACTGTTACTGGCCAAAAGTGGAATGAGGTGTAAGGTTTACACTGACAAGGGTATAGATCTCTGTGACCATTTGCCGAGAGAATTGCAGTCTCCTTTGGCACTGGTTTTTAGTAATGTACAAGTAGTTTCACCTCTGCCTGTGGATCCTGTGTTCAGAGTAGTGACTCCTTCTCCTTTGTGTCCTTTGTCCTTTTCCTCTGGCCTCCTGGTACCCAGGCTTCCTCCATTTCTCTGCAGGTTGCTGATCCTTAATGGCCTCGATTTCTGAGGGTGCAGTACCCATTTCCAGCTGCACCCTTCCTGGTACTCATCGGCCGTCTGTCCGATGCCCACATGATGCCAGGAGTATGACGACCTCCTGAACTGATAAAGTTCTTAATGCTGACTCCTCCCCTGACCTCTGATGAGTTGCTTAAACATACCCTCAAAGTAGTAAGCCCTTTTACCTATGATCAGCCATTAGGTTTACCTGAAGAAGCTTTTCTGGCCTCACTTCCAGTCCCTCCCAACCCCACCCACTAATCTGGTCCATGCCTGCCTTCAGCTGATCTGAGGCAGGCAGCTTCTAAACTTTGGCCACCTCTACCAAATTTAAAAACCTGTAGAAAGATAGACTTTTAACAAGCCCTTTAACTAAACTAATGGTACTCACCAAGAGTGCAGGTGAGTTTGCAGGCCCATGCTTTCTCCTCCTTCACAAAAATTTTGGTCATCCAGAACAGAAATGGGACATGGCACACATGACCTCGCCGCCAATGTTTCAGCTGCCTTCCTCTGTTTGGACCAACTCGGGCCATGAAAATCAGCCCCAAGAGTTCATCCCACACCACTGCTAATGTTCCTCTTGATTTATGCAGCAGACATTTGAGAGGAGTCTAGTGACTCGCACTCCAATATTCTCTTTCTCTATGAGAATGCACCAGTGCTACAGCACAGATAATATTAATAATACACATTTTTGGAAATGGTGTCCATGACATCAGTGGTCTACTGCTCTGATCCAAGCTCCAATCTTTAATTTAGAAATATCTTTTCTTTAACGTTTAGAGGACTGCTGTAGTATTCACAAAATGTTAATTATAACTTCTTAAAAATTTATTGAAAATCATGGTATATTTTGGGATGCATTTACAAATGCTAAATAAATTTATCACATTCTTAATGAAGGTACATTTTGGAAATTATTATTTTCCCATTTCTTATATGGTAGAAAGCAGATATACATTCTTAATTGCAATAAAAGTCTCCAGAATTTGCTGGAGTGGGGCTTCTTAAGCAATGTCTATTAGACTTGTTCCTGCATCTTTCAGTTCAAAAAGATTTTGCTTACAAAATTGCTGGAAGTGCAAACTGAAGAGCATGGCGACAGCAACAGGTTATCTGGGCCTTGGTGAATAACGGGGCCAACACTGGGTCTGGTTTTTAACACTGTCTAAGTGAATGGAGTGAGTTACAATTGGGTCCATTGTATCTCCTTAATCAATGGGTAAAATTTTTAGCTCGGCTAAAAATGATTTTTGAAATCAGTTCATCTCCCTGATGCAGCTCTCTGCCTCAGGGAGATTATGTAGCACACACTTGCACGCATGTGAGAAGGTTGCGCTTGCCCTCCTGCCCCACCGCCCCACCCACCCCCCGCACAGGCAGCACTCAGCGCTGCCGCTTGCATTTCATGCTGGACGGGCCTTAATTGGACTGCCAGCATGAAATTGCCCTCCGGGCCCGATCGTAGGCAGCGCTCTGCTTCCCAACCGTTCCCGCCCAGCCCGTACACCAAGGGCAAAATTCTGTCCAATGACATTTAACAATTGAGAAATAAAGTGGAAGGAATGAGAAGGAGGGTGATTAAGAGGCAGATCAAGTATAGAGAAAGGAGAGAGGGAAAGAACAAAAGATGTAATGAAGAGAGAAAGAAAACAGACAGAAAGGAAAGGTATGTGCTTTTTTTTCCCGAAGGATGAGACTTTACACTATTTGTTCACATTCTGGACCAGAGAAGTTGAATGGCAGTCATTAACAACTAAAGGTACTTACATTTAATTACTAGACTTAACTTTCTGTTTTGAGTTTAATGGCCAGAAGTGTTCAAATGCAGCAACATTATGAAATTCACGGGAAGCTCACAGGAAGCTGAAGTGCCAGATGCTGTTTTGCACTGCTAAAGGAGAAGCAGCACAAACTGTCCAGCAAATCATGGTGATTCACAATTCACGGAGTATCTCTGCCTCACCACAAATTGCTGGTTGATTTGTATACTAATAATTGTGTGGCCTTCACACATTTTTTAGGCAAATTCTGGGCATTCAGTACTCATTCCATGAAGTGGTAGTTCCTAAAAGTTTACCAACTTTCAGTGATCCAGGTCACACTTTCCCTGTGGCAGGCACCATCGATTATTATACAGTACTGTGCTCCTTCAGTACCCAGCAGGAGATGCTGGAAATGTGCATCTGAAACCTATCTTTGTCACTGACATACTAACCATGGATATCAATTCAACACCCATGTAATACAAAAGTTGTTACTGGAAGTTCTGAACACGAGTTGAATACCAGGCACATGCTTGTAAGGTTTTAATATCTAGAGTTTCATCTGATTCCAAATAAATTCATACATGCCAACTTACAAAATTCTCAAAAACTGACAAATAGCTGCAATAAAGCAGTTCTCAAACAAAAGGATATAAGCTGAATAACAGCCACGAGGAAAGGCCTTAGATTAAACCTGCTGCTACATGAAGACTGAATAAGTAATATTTATTTCCATCACATTGGATTGCAGGACTTTTTATTAGAATTTTGCAATTACATTCTGTAATTTAGTGTAAAAGCAAAAAACTGCGGATGCTGGAAATCCAAAACAAAAACAAAAATACCTGGAAAAACTCAGCAAGTCTGACAAAATCTGTGGAGAGGAACACAGTTAACGTTTCGAGTCCGTATGACTCTTCAACAAAACAAAGGAAAAATAGAAAAGATGTTAACTGTGTTCCTCTCCGCAGATGCTGTCAGACCTGCTGAGTTTTTTCAGGTATTTTTGTTTCTGTAATTTAATGTGTTTGGCCATGAAAATTAAAGCCTTGCATTCATTAATAGCAGCTTCAAGCCTTCTGAAGATAAAACAAAAGGTCTTTGTATAAGTGCATCTCCATTGAGCAATAAGATCAATTATTGATTGCCTGCTCAGCCACCCAGGCTTGGCAATATCCTCTGAAAATATTACATCCATAGTGTTCAATGTGCTACTTACATCGCTGTAAGAGCATACTCAAAGTGATCCAAACTTGAACTGGTCTCACCATGAAGTCAACAGAGTATTTAAACATACAATGAAACTATTTTGAATGATTTGGGTGTATTATGCAACTTCAGGGTAACATTCTGTTTATAGTGCAATAGCTATTGTGTGTTGCACAGAATTCCACCTTTAACAATAAAAATACCTAGCAAAGTGCCGGCCACAGGAGTAACACAAACTGCAGTTCCTAATAATGAACTTTCAATGAGGTAAGAGCCATCACCACTATACTTATTACAGTCAATTTCCTACGAAAACTATGGCAGTTCACATAGATAGCATGGTGAGTGAAGTGGGTTGGGGGGGTGGGGTTGAGGAACAATATTTTCTGAATGACAGGACTGTCATATAACGGAGACTTTCATGGTTGGGAATTCTGTGTATTCAGTTAGTCTGGCGGAGTTTCTCCAAAACCACTTATCCCAGTGGGTTGGGTGTGTGGGGGGCGGGAGAGGTGGGGGGCGGGGGGAGTGTTGAGATCACATTTTGATTGACAGTTTTAAGAGGTTATTAAAGAATTTGCTATCTATCTTTGATGTGGTCAGTGAATAGAAGTTTGTTCTTATAACAGATTGACCGCTTGAGATGATTTAAAATCTTTGAATGGGTTTCATGAATAAGATCTTTTTCAATATCAAGTTTGTATGAATGAGAGCTCTCTTAGACTGTTAGAAGTTTAATTATTTTATGACTCCCAAGGTTTGCCCACAGTGGATAGTGGAGAGGTGGCATAGGGTGGTGGTGGGGGTGAATTGAGGTAGTATGGTAGTGGGTGAGGGCTAGAGGGACTAACAGTCTTTTACAAAAATAAAAACAAAAAACTGCGGATGCTGGAAATCCAAAACAAAAACAGAATTACCTGGAAAAACTCAGCAGGTCTGGCGGCATCGGCGGAGAAGAAAAGAGTTGACGTTTCGAGTCCTCATGACGCTTCGACAGAACTAAGTAGAAATAGGAAAGGAGTGAAATATAAGCTGGTTTAAGGTGTGTGTGTGTGTACACACCTTAAACCAGCTTACATTTCACTCCTTTCCTATTTCTACTTAGTTCTGTCGAAGGGTCTTGAGGACTCGAAATGTCAACTCTTTTCTTCTCCGCCGATGCCGCCAGACCTGCTGAGTTTTTCCAGGCAATTCTGTTTTTGTTTTAGTCTTTTACAAAACTAGGCTGAAGTCTCAGAGAACCAAGGCAGGCCTTTTAACCAGCCCGCCTCACCACCCTCCCACCTCTGAACTGCCTTTGCAGGTGGCAGGCCTGACACAATCACACCCTCACCTCCTTCAAGCGAAAATTGTGCTTGTGGGGGTCATTTTTATGGAGACGTCTGCTGAGTCTGGGGGCTTCCTGACTAGAGCTTCTCGCCATTATGGTAAAAATACAGCTCTTTGTCTTTGCTCAATACGGTGGACAATGCAGTTCTGCTCATAAATGCACTTCCTGCACACCATTTTGAGACCTTAGGAAGCCAGGGTACTAAGCCATCCAATTTCTAGGCCAATATGTATGTTATGGCCTGAATTTTCAGCTCAGCGGGCGGGCGCAATCGGTGGGCATGGGACCGGTCGGGAAACGGACTGTCAACTGAAATCGGCCCCCGGCCATGATTTCACGGTGGTTGGCCAATTAACAACCAGCCAGCAAGAAGCGCGCACTGAAAAGCTCAGCACTGCTGGGGTGGGAGTGGGAAGAGGACAGGTGATGACGTCAACACGGGTGCAGGCAAACACTGAGAGAAAGCTCCCTGAAGGCAGAGAGCTGCCTCAGGGAGCTGAAGAAATGAAACAGCAAAAATAAAGATTTCAAAAGCTGAAAATTTAGCTAATGAAAATGCTGTCCACAGAAACGTATTTATATTTCATTTCACCATGTTAATCTCCTCCCACCCATGGATGAGGTTTGATGAAAAATGCAAAGGCCGCCTGGCCAATTCACCCATCCGCTAACTGTAAGGTTGGATGGGCTATGTAAAATCACAGCAATTACGCCATTAATGGGCTTAATTGCCCTCTTAATTGTTGGAGGATGCATGTCCAACTTTTGCATGAGTATGGGATGACATTGGGATGCTTGGCCGACGTCATCTTGCGTGATTTCACGCCCAATTGGGTTGGGCGCGCGCCCGCCTGATCAGCGTAAAATTCAACCCCATTTGATCATTTTAGTAGTATATAGTCAGCTTAGTAAAAAACTAACAGACACTCGAAGAGGTCTAGAAAAATAATTTGAAGAATTTGGTTGATTGCTTTGGTATTTGTTGATTACTAATCTTTTTTCATTGTTTCTAATTGAATACAAACATTTGAAAACAATGCTGTGATTATTAGATCTACAGTTTTAAAGAAGGTTGCAGTTTTAAAATAATGCAACATATGAGATAAACAATTCACTTAAAGATAGTGGTTTATTCTTTTTTAGATGGGAACATGAGCCAATCACAATTTTTCGACCTTTCACATATTTTCGCATGACCATAGGAGTTTCTCCCTTCCCCATTAACACTTCTTATGATGCACACAGTACAGGCGCATGCTACGTGCAAAGTTTATAATTATACAGGCGTATTATTATTCTTGAACATATTTGTATCAGGAGTAAGTAAAATGGAAAGGAAGATATGGGTCATGGGGGAATCTGTCCTGAAGTAATAATGCAGGAAAGCTCACAGCTTGCAAAGAATTCATCCCTTTGCTTGCTGTGTAATGAGTCACAATCATTATTCTACCAGATTAATCATATGCACATACCTTGTACAGTTAACTCCACAGTTACTTGGCGAACACCACCAACATTGGCAGTTTCACATGTGTATTTTCCAGCATCTTCCTTTTGCACTTCTTTAATGACTAAGCTGAAAGTTCCACGTGTACTTTGTTCAGTAATGTACCGATCGCTCTTTGGGACAAGCTGTCCATTCTTGTACCATGTGATGTGAGGTTCTGGATGTCCCCTGACCTGAAAAAAAAGGTGGTGAATTATTCCTAACTGTGGTTGTTGATGAGTGGCAATACCTTTTACTTTAAGCACGTGGAGCAATAGGGATGAATTATTCTGATCACTTGTGTTCTGACATTATAAATGCATTCACCTCACATATTGACTGGACCAGTACTTCCCCTAATATTAAAACAAAATAGTACAGATGCTGGAAATCTGAAATAAAAGCAGAAAATGTTAAAATTATTCAGCAGGTCAGGCAGCATCTTTGCAAAGTGGAACAGATTTAAGGTCAGTCCTCAAGCATGACCCTGAGCTTCCAGTCGCTTGTCATTTTAATTCTCCATCTTAGTCTCACACTGACCTCTCCTGCAGTGTTCCAATGAAGCTCAATGTAAGCTCAAGGAACAACACTTCATCTTTCAAATAGGTACTTTACAGCCTTCTGGGCTCAACACTGAAATCAGCAATTCAACCATAATTTCTACCCCCATTTTGTTTCCTGTTCTTTGCAAGTTTTAGCCTTAGTCTTGTTTTTGAATTGGATGGCAGCTGTTCATCATTCTGCCATCCGCACCTCCTTTAGATACATCTTTTGCTTTTTAGTTTTACTGTTCCATTATTGCTCCCATTGGTCCTGCCCCACCAGCTCTTTTGTCTTTTTATCTTTCCTGTCTTCATAGGACATAGATCTTCCCTTTTGTTCTTTTTCCATCCTTCCCCTTCTACTTGCTTAAAATCTATTACATTTCTAACTTTTCCCAGTTTCTAAGAGAAGTTATTGCCCTGAAACGTTAACTCAGTTGCTCTCTCCACAGATGCTTCCTTCCCCTAATATTGCTGTGCAGGTTTAACCATCATTTTGAAAATGAAATTGGCTAATCCAGGTAATTTGAAAAAGTATCTAGTTGCATACAGTTGTTGCTTGAGTTTTATCTTTATAAATTATTTAATTTAAAAAATCAAGCCTCTGCGTGTGTGTCTCTGTGGAGACAAATTTGGGCCTAATTTGAACTCTGTATAAGTGAATGGCCATTGAATACATTAAAATCTCACCTTCTAAAGTGTGAATTCTTTATTGAGCAACAAGAGACTTTTTACTGTGGTTTTGTCAGGACCTTTGTTTTCGAGATCATAAAGGATAGAAATGAGTTTCTGTACATGCCAGACATTCATTTGACTTAAAAATAATTCTGGCTTTGATAATCATCTAAATGCTCCATAATTGAATGGCAGTAGATTAAAAATATATGATATTGTTACAATAACGAGCATACGAATTAGGAGCAGGAGCAGGCCATTCAGCCCCTCGAGCCTGCTCTGCCATCAATAAGATCATGGCTGACCTCAACTCCACATTCCACCAACCCCCAATAACCTTTGACTCCCTTGTTAATCAAGAATCTATCCACTTCTGCCTTAAAAATATTCAATGACCCTTCCTTCACCGCTCTCCAGGGAAGAGTTCCAAAGACTCACGACTCCCTGAGAGAAAAAAAATCTTCTCCATCTTAAATGGGTGACCCCTTATTTTTAAACTGTGTCCCCTAGTTCTAGTCTTTCCCACGAGGGAAAAATCCTTTCAGCATTCACCTTCAAGTCCCCTCAGGATCTTCTTTGTTTCACTAAGATCACCTCTCATTCTTCTAAACTCCAATGGATATATGCCCAGCCTGTTGAACCTTTCCTCATAATATAACACCCTATCCCAGGTATCAGTCCCCTGAACCTTCTCTGAACTGCTTCTAATGCATTTATGTCCTTTCTTAAATAGGGAGACCAAAACTGTACATAGTACTTCAGATGTGGTCTCAACAATGTTCTGTACAACTGTAGCAAAACTTTTACATTCCATTTGCTTTGCAATAAATGACAACATTCCATTTGCCTTCCTAATCAATTGCTGTGCCTGCATACAAATCTTTTGTGATTCATGTACCTGGACATCCAGATCCCTCTGTACCTCAGAGTTCTGCAATCTCTCTCCATTAAATAATATGCTGCTTTCCGTTTTTCCCGTCAAAGGGGACAAGTTCACATTTTCCCGCATTATACTTCATCTGCCAATTTTTTGCCCACTCACTTAACCTATCCATGTCCCTTTACAGACTCCATATGTTCTCTTCACAATTTACTTTCCCACCTATCTTTGTCTCATCAGCAAATTTAACTACCATACATTTGGTCCCTTCATCCAAGTCACTGATATAAACTATATATAGTTGTAGCCCACCACTGATCCCTGTGGCACCTGACTCATCACATCTTGCCAACCGGAAAAATACCCATTTATGTCTCCTCTCTGCTTCCTGTTAGCTAACCAATCCTCTACCCATGCTAATATGTTACTCGCTGCACCATGAGCTCTTATTTTGCAAAGAAACCTTTGATGTGGCATCTTGTCAAATGCCTTCTAGAAATCTAACTACACCGTATCCACAAGTACTCATTTATCCACATTGCTTGTTACTTCCTCAAAGAGCTCTGTTAAATTAGTCAAACACGATTTCCCTTTCACAAAACCATGTTGACTCTGCCTGATTACAATGAGATCTTCTGATTACAATGATATCTTCTAAGTGCCCTGCTTGTAATCTTCTTGATAATAGATTCCAGCAATTTCCCTATGGCAGATATTAAGCTAACTGGCCTGAAGTTTCCTGTTTTCTGTCTCCCTCCTTTCTGGAATAGAGGAGTTATCTTCATTATTATCCAATCTAAATGGGAACTTTTCAGAATCTAGGGAATTTTGGATAATTAAAACCAATGCATCTGCCATCTCAGCAGCCACTTCTTTTAAGACTCTAGCATCAAATCCATTATGACCTGGAAACCTGTCAGCTTTTAGTTCTAATAATTTCCTTGGTATCCTTTCCCTGGTGATTGTATTTGTTTTAAGTCCTCAACTCCCTTTCACATCCTGATTCACAATTACTTCTAGGATGTTATTTGTATCCTCTACAATGAAGACAGATGCAAAATATCCATTCAATTGATTTGCCACTTCCTTATTTTCCATTATTAATTCTCCAGCATCACCCACTGGAGGACCAAAACTCACTTTACTTACTATTTTCCTTTACAAATGCCCATAGATACCCCTACTATCTGTTTTTATATTTCAAGCTAGCTTTCTCTCGTAATGTAATTTCTCCCTCCTTACTAATCTTTTAGTCATTCTTTGCTGTTCTTTATATTCTGAGCACTCATCTTTGTGGAATTATACGCTTTTTGATACTATCCTTCAACTTCCTTAGTTAGCCACAGATGGTGCATCCCTCCCTTAGAGTCTTTCTCACTAGTGCCACATTTGTGATGCAAATACTTGTGATTGCATAAGCCGTATCTCTGCTGCATCAACTACTTAGAGTGAACTTTATCTTTTTATTTCACCTGTTAATTCATTTGTAATTTACATGTATTCAGATTTTTGTTAAAGTAAAAGTTGCAAAAAGTGAAATCCTGTTGGCAATTTCTTCATTTGGGGGTCATTCAGTAAATTTGGTTGCTTTGGTTTCGGTTCCTCCATGGGGATAGTAACAATCTGAAAATTGCAGTCAGGATCCTGACAGGGTCCTGCAGACACCGGCACTTATCGCAATATTTGGATGAGGCCCAAGGAACAATTACTCATGATCCTTGGGCCTCCGTCTTCTGATGAAGGCATTGTTTTCTATACCCATTTTATGCCTGAAAATTGGATTAAACAAATTTCCAAGTCTTTGTCTTTCATAGAATTTCTGCTATGTGATAAAGAATCTGATAACATGATCCCAGCACTGAAATAACTGGTCCTCAGGCATTGGCTACAACTGTGTCTGGATAGGTTGATGCCCCCACATAACACAAGGTCAGTTCATTACAATGTTATCCTGTTGCACCCAATGCTTAACACACAACATAGTTAGAATGCAGAGAATAGAGATAGAAGATTGGACTTCCGGTGCCTGGAGGTGGGTTGGTCACATTGAAGGATGCAAGGCATATTGGTTGCATGGATAGGTGCTTCAATACACAGGGCACTGGTGAATATATCATTGTTCTCAGAGAGACTTTAAAGCAATGGGGATTGCTTTCAAATTAAAGAGAGAGAGAGGTATTGCCTTTTGTAAAGAAAGCAAAATCTTCAATTAAAATGGCAAAAAATAGAATTATCTTATTGGTAGTTGAATAAAATAATGAAAGCCTTACACCTTCCACCCTGATTCTTAGAATAATCTAATTTTCTTTAGCAGTTAGTTCCTCCTTTAGGAAAAGTTAAAACAAAATCATTAGAATTTTACATTACACACTATTAAAATACTAAACAGCAATTAAAACTTGAAGGAATGGGACTCAAAACTTTTAATTTTCAATGACAGAGATGTTCATTTGCAAGAATTAATAATTAGCAAATAGTTAAAAGAATTTGTTGCATGCTGTACGATGTAAGTATGCTGTTATGCTCTTTCCTTGAAGAGATTAGGGAGAACAGAATTCCTAACAATCAGGAGTGAACAGGTTCCCTAAAAGGGCAGGAAATTCTTCAGGATTCTGATGGAAAAAGGCCAAAACAGCCAACTTTGAACCAAGCCACATCAGTTCAGGAGCAGAAGCCCAGTAGAAATCATTCTTGCACTAATTTGCAGGCCTGAAAATGCCATTTTACCATTCTGCCACATAAGACATGGGGCAGAATTTTGCCCTTGACGGGTGGGATAGGAGGGGGTGGTCAGGAAGCTGACCAACGCCCACGATTGGCACTGCACCGCGATTTCATGCTGGTGGGCTAATTAAGGCCTACCCAGCGTGAAACGCGAGCGGCAGCACTGAGGGCAGTCTGTGTGTGGTGAGGAGGAGGGCGAGCAGGCCGAGCGCGAACTTCGTGCAAGCATGCGAGTGAGCACTTCATAATTTCCCTGAGGCACTGAGCTGCCTCAGGGAGATGAAGATAAATACCAAAAAATAGTAAAGAAAATAAAAATGTGATTAAACATGTCCCCTCATGTGACTGTCACATGAGCAGGGGCATGATATTAATTCAATTTCAAAAAATGTTATTTGCTTTTGGAAACCTCACCCCGCCCGTGTTTGGCCTTTTCGCCTGCCCGCCAGCCATTAGGTTGGACGGCAGCAAAAAATTTAGCTTACTTGATTATTTAATGGTCTTAACAGGCCTTTTAATTGTCGGCAGGTGCGCTGCTGAGTCCGGCGCGTGCCCGCCGACCGAACTATCGTGTGACTGCGCGTTGACGTTGGCACGCTCGGCCGACGTCAACGCGCATCATTTCACGCTCGAGTGGGTCGAGCCTGCACCCGTCTGCCAAACGAAAATTTCTGCCCATGCAATAAACATTAGTATTTTGGGACTGTGTTTCATAATTCAATATAGTGCCAGTTGATCTAATTGAAATAAAATATGGGGTGAATTAGGCGATTCCTCAAATTACAAATTGCCTTACATAAACATCAATATACTCGACAAGTGGCCTAGCCACACAATTGTACCCTCTTAAACACATGCAGTATAACGTTTTAAGGATAAAAGAAATTTTAATGTAAAGTGTTTTTTAATGAAAAGTTTGAGGCAACTCCAGCATAAGTAGAGTCTAAAATCTAATCTCTAGAAATAAAACACAACTGTTAAACCCTTAGAGTTTCAGGATTTACTGCTATATTTTGTACAGTGACTTTCACTATGTACAGCTTGTCCAGCTACACTACTGAGTAATATCAGGGCTCTTACCTTACCATTCATCTTTCAAAAAATGAACATTGTTACCAGTAATAGATCCAACTTTTATTTAATCAAATAAATTCTGTGATTAATGATCCTTATTAAAACTTATAGTCTCTACACAAATATTAAGCTTTATAATTTTATAACAGTTTAAACTACAGGAGAAGTTGTCCTATAACATTATAATAAATACAGACAAAAGCTAAATTGGCTTCCACTAAAGGCTGTGCTTGTATTGAGTTGCCCACAAAGGCTACATTTTAAATAAGACAGCCAAGCATGTGGTGAAGTCTTCCAGATGGTACGAAATATATCTGTGTTGAGGTCAGACCCTTGAGGCCTAGAAATTCAGGCATGCCTATTTTTGGGTGTCTTAACGCACAGTATTAAAAGTTTCCACAAATGCAGAGGTCTGAGGAGCCCTAGAATTTGGGCCCTGGACCTTATCATAACGTAGATGGCACTGCAATAGCAGCCTGCAAAGGTTTGATTGGATTGAATCACAGAGGCCTGGAGGTGGAAGAGGTGGGCCTTGTAACCCGGATTGTGTTCAGCGAGGAATCAGTAAGAAGATTGCAAAGCTCTGGAGCGCTGTTGGGGTGTTGAGAGTGCGCTCATGGTGGGTGGCATGGGGCTCGGCATTGGAACCAGAGTGTGAACAACCGAACTGAACCATTCACAAAGCATCTAGGCTAACCTGTGTATTCAGCTGGGTGTGGACCAATCCATTAGATGCAATCACTTTGGATGATGAACACATCTGAAAAGGGAAATCCATTAACTGTCTTGCGCTTTAAGATAATACTTCTTTCCAGGCCAATGAGTTAGGTCAGAGAGCGAGACTAGAAAGACCCTGAATGGATCCTGTCTCTCTCTCTCTCTCTCTCTCCAACCATCCTGCAAGCTTGTGTCTTGCCTGATTTTGACCAGCCAACACAGTGCGTAGTGTCTGAAAAGAATCAACTTAGCAGCTGTTGACTTTGGGGGAAAAAGACAGAAATCATCCGTAAACAACTTCAAATTGTCTCGACACAGAGTCCGGGAACTATCATGCCCAGTCTGAAACCATCTAAGCCATTGATCTACAGGATCCATATACTAGTGATTTTTGTTTGGACTCTGTAACAGGTAGATTTTAAAGAATTTGCTTGCCAGTTCAGTGACTGTTTAATTGTTTAAGCACTATGACAATAAAGGACACAAACAGATGAACCAGAAAGTGGCTGCCCTGCCTAACTGTGTAGTATACCTGGATGATCTGCTAGTTTACATTGACACATTGAGGGACCACCTAAGGCAGTTAAAAGCCCTATTCTGAAGGTTACAGTTTGCTAATTTAATGGTAAACCGCACAAAGAACAAATTCGCTAAAGCTAGGCAACATACCTAGGGCATGCTGTGGGTAAAGGTGGGCATTGCCCAGGGCAGCGAAAGTCATCCCCATGATTAAACAGGAAATAATGCGATCTTTGGAAATGTGTGTGTTCTACCGCAAGTTCATTCCGAGCTTTAGTACTTTAGCTGCCACTGACAAGCTCGCTGAAGTAAAAGGCAAAGGTAATTTGGTCAGAAAGCTGCAAAACGGCTTTTAAGAGGCTGAAGTCACACTAACCAATGAACCAGTGCTGGGAGCTCTGAAATTTAACCAACACTGTAAAATTGCAATCAATGCCAGTGACACAGGGGTAGGCGTAGGTCTGCTCCAAGATGATGAATCAAGCATTGAAAGACTGATAGGGTACTTCTCAAAGAAATTGAACAGACACTAAAAGAGGTACTTACTGTAGAGGAGGAATATCTAGGGCTGCTACTTGCTGTCAAGCACTTTGAAATATATGTCAGAAATGGATATAGAGAGTCTACACAGATCACAATCTCTTAACACTTGTGGAGAAATTCAAAACCCATGAGGCAAGGCTATTTTGATGGTGACTACTTTTGCAACCATATCACCTAAAGATTACTCACATTGCAGAAAAAAAAAAGAATGTGGTAGTTGACAATTTATCTAGGTTTGAATTGACATGAAACCATCCCAAAAACTGGATAAAAGGAGACCAGTTCCAGGCTGTACAGGTTGCAGCACCAGTGTCTGATGTATGTGTGAGTGAATGTTTGAGAATGAATGTGTGTGTGTTTCTTTTCCTTTTTTCTGAATAAGGAATCATAATAAAAGGTTTGCAGTATTTCATTTTACCTGGCAGGGAGGTGTTATATTGTCATGCTTTATAAAGAAAATGATTTTAGTTATTGAGCGGGCTGAAGCCACTGGTTGAGTCTTAAAAGACTAAACAATAGCATTTTAGTGAAAGCAGAAGTTCTTAACCAACAACACAAATGCAAGTGAATCATTAATGAAAGGAAAGTTGCAATTTAAAGGTAGCAACTTCAAGGAGGTAGAAGAGGCCTTTCCCCTTATTTTGGCTTTGTCAACAAAATATTTTTGAATCACTTGTTTTCACTATTTCTGTCATCACTTCACCTTCAGGGTAGAGCAGAATCAATCTTATACATCAGTATAAAACTGGAATAAAGGTCAAAGTGAATCTGTTTAGGCCATTTCACAACTATTTGAAGTTACCTAAAGTTTGGAACATTTCGCTTGGACTGTTTTAAACAAAATGCTGACAGTTCATATGACCAAGGGGCAAAATAGGCATCAGGTCACATTTTCACAAGAATACTTGCACATGAATGGACTTGAAAAATATTATTTGTAAGATTTTTCTATGGGAAATATTCATTTGTGCTCTGTTGGTTGATGTGACAAAAATGATGACAGACAGGGACTTCCTGGATGGTCAGCAGCAAATCTCAATGTAACGATTAATATTCAGGGACATGAAACCCAGTTTACATCGCATTTTAGTATGTCTATCTTCCAAGGAGTATTAGTTAAGCCTGTAACTGTTATAAATCTTCAGTGTGTCATTGCTTGTTTGTTTATCCATTTATATTTTATTATTCGTTCATGGGATGTGAGCTTCACCGGCTAGGCTAGCATTTATTGCCCATCCCTCGTTGCCCTTGAGAAGGTGGTAGTGAGCTGCCTTCTTGAGCAGCTTCAGTCCATGCGGTGCAGGTACATTCACGGGGCTGTTAGGGAGAGAGTTCCAGGATTTTGACCCGGTAACAGTGAATTTTATTATTTGAAGAACAAGAGGCAAGGTTGATTTCTGGCAGAGTGCTATCTGTATTAGCACCTAGATATTGTAAAGACAATTGGACATCTGAATCTATGCAGTATTATTTGTTATCTTCTGCATATTTAAGCAAAGATTACACTTAGAATAAATTGTAATATACAAGTGGGAGGGAGAGTATAGTGTGGTCTGCAATCCTGATTATCTCACTACACAAATAGAGGAGTAAAATGCATTATATATTCAATGTAATTGCACTACATAGACTTCTATATCAAATAGATATAAATATTTCACAGTCCTCTTTAGTAATGGCTCAACATAGAAAACAAGTGGCCTCACGGGTATTCATAGTAACGGTTAAATCACAAAAGAAAATAAGTGCATTTTTCCTTGCCAGCTGATGACCAGAAGGAGTCAAAAATATAACCCGTCATCGCTTCCCACTAACACCAGGTCATAAGAAGGTTGGATGCAGAACAGCCACAAAATCACCAAAATTGAAACATGCCATTAAACCACTAAAATACTGCTGAATTTTAAGCTAGAATTTTACTGGTTTACTGCCTCCTGTGTGGTTGGCTGGGAGGCAGTGGGTTGGGAAGGGGGTGCAGCACGGACAGGCATTAAAGTCATGGGATGTTGTGTCAGTACAGGTCCCTCATGTGGTTCCGCTGCTGGGTTCCCAGCACTGGGACACAATGCAGAATAGCTACCCAGTCCAAAGATGATTGGCATAATTAAAGGCCCACTCAGAGGTCATTTCACAGGGTTGCTAGCATTTTGCTGGCAGTAGGACAACTCCCTGTTGCATGGGGAGGCCGTCAGCTAAATGGGGGTGGCCTCCATGCAGCAACTGGGGCGGGGGTGTGGTGACTATCTGAGCTGGAAGCTCGATAGTCTAAAAAGGGGGCTGTGAGCAGATCCCGTGACCTCACCAATCCTCACGGAGGGGTTACCCCTCTGATCCTTGGCTCACTGAAACTATTTTTAAATTTACCTGGCCCAGCTCCTGAGGTCTCCTGCAGCCTCAGCAGTGCCCATCTCTTCTGGTGGCACTGCTGAAGCTTCAGATCTGCCAGTCCTCTGATTGAACTGGCAGCATCAGTACCCTGCCTGCTGGCCCTGCCCTCAGGCTGCCAATTAGGAAGCTGCCTGTGGTAAAACTGCTGAGATAGTCCCAGTGCTGGTATGTTTGGGCCAGGGACTCACTTTTTGCCCCCATGCCAGGGTTCCAATGCCCATGGTTAAATTCAGGCCTTAATCTGCCATTTCAGACAGTGCATGATTTTCTTACCCAGTAACAAAAAGGTAAGAATGGTAAACTTGGCAGTAAGGCACTACTTTAATTTATGGTTACAATATTCTTTTTAAAAATATTAACATTCCCAGTGAATCAAACACAATAATGCCATTGCTCTCAGAAAATGTTGAGTACACCACTACTAGCACTAACAAAATTTTCTTCATAACCCTACGGAATTTTGACTGAACCAAAAACATGAAGCTTATTTATTAGAATTAGCATCACCTTACAGAATTTCCTGATAGTCAATCCTATTTAATTATATACTTTAGAGCAGCACATACCAGCTAAATCCACTTAAACAGGCAGTATATAGTTAAATTCCGCATTCTATATACTGTGAAGCATGCCACTATACTTTGATTTATTTTTGCAATTGTCTTGTTCAAACTGGGACTGATGTTCTGGCATATGTGTTTGCTATAACCTCTATTTGATGGAAATCACTTATTGTGCAACTGTGCACTCAACAAAAGAATTATCTGCAGTTTTCTCTGAAATCACATTGAGTTTTTCAGACTAAACATGTATATTGTAATCAGATATACTGCAGTCTAGAGTGAGACTAGAAAGTCATGCCTGTTACTGTATGGTTCTCATTGTTAACTCCTGTAAATGTATGATATAATTTCTTGTGCTGTGTGTCTATATGCCCCTCTTAGAGAGGCCAGCATTTAACAGCAACACAAACTATGATGCTGACAGATGAGCCAGTAGCTCTTACTCTCTGTACACAAACTCCAGGAATTTCCCCTGGGGTTGTCCTGTTCAGCTATTGTAACTTGGAGTGTATTTGGGGTTTCGACATCACCTTAAAAGGAATTAAGCAGATAAAGACAGCCTCTACCTACAAACTCTTCAATTCTTGCTAAAACAATATTGTTCAGGCTAAAGAACTGCTGGATGCCTGTTTGGCTAGATATTCCATGTGTAGCTGCATACCTGAAGAATATGAACCAAAGCAATGCCCTGTTATTAAGGTCTACAAGGATACTTAGCAGTGCCAGTTGTCAGGAAGTTTAATTCCACGAGTACATTCTACCTGCTGAAGTAAAACTAGAGAGAATACTGATGAAATGCACATTTATAGTTATGTTCCCCAGTGTTCTTCCAAGCTGCTGTATTTTATAACTGCTTATTTTACAATTTAACTTGATTAGCTGCTTTAGCCTTTCAAATCTCTATTTTGTGTACATTATTTTTCAACATCTCACAATAAATATTGTGGTCCTATTGATCCCAATTTAAATACTTTAACAAAAGTCCAGTCTGCTCCAGGGGGCCCCAGTGAAGGCTCTGAGCAAAATCACGGCAGGTGAAAATGAACAAACAATTTAGGAGTAAGGCAGTGAGCACAGCAGTGTTATTTTTAAATGACCAACTCCCCATACCTGCCAGCAGAATGAGATAAAATCAAGATAATTATTAAAAAGCGTTTGACGTCAGACATGATACAGACCTCGTTAGTTAATTGGCAGCTTTATAACACAGTACTCACCCTCCAGCAATCAGCCAATCTGCATGATGCATGCCTGAAGGCTTGGGATGGTGCACATTTTATTTATCTTTGTTCAGTACAATACTGTTTCCTAAATATTGTTAAAAGACTTTTTGACCCTTTTAAGTTTATTATCTTACAGTTTGAGAGAAAGAATCAGCATGAATTAACATGCCTATTTACATTTTTTAAATGCTGTGCTCTATCATCTCCATGCATCAGTTGCCATCAAATATAAACAAATAAAAAGCAGTATATTTGTTTTGCTTATCAATAGCAATTCTTTCTGGTGCCAGATGTTAAATCGTTTGCACATTTTAAAATTCTTCTATACAAGGACATACTTTTAAAAGAAAGAGACTCTAAATTTGTGTTCAACATTTGTGTGAAACTCTTTTTCTTATATGGTGTCAGCTGTGGTTCAGTTGGCACCACTCTCATCTGAGTCAGAAGGTTGTGGGTCCAAGTCCCACTCCAGGAACTTCAGCATAAAACCTAGGCTAACACTCTAGTACAGTACTGAGGATGTGTTGCGGTGTTGCAGGTGCCGTCCTTTGGATGAGATCTTGAACTGAGATCTGCCCTCTGGTGAACGTAAAAGATCCCATGGCACTATTTTGAAGAAGAGCAGGGGAGTTTTTCCAGTGTTTTGGTCAATGTTTACCCCTCAACCAATATCACAACAACAGATTAATCAGTCACTATCACATTGTTGTTTGTGGGAGCTTGTTGAGTGTGAGTTGTCTGCTGTGTTTCCTACATTGACTGTAAAGTGGTTTGGGACATGATGAAAGGCACTGAGAAAAGAAAGTCCTACTTTCGCCTCAAAGATTTTTATTAGCACATTCAATAGTGAGTAATAAGGTGATAGTATTTTAGAGTAGCTTTAATGCAACATTCCTACCTTTCCATCAAACCTGGCTGTCCCACCAATGGGAATCCGAACGTTTCTTGGAGGCAGTGTGAATGCTGGTGCTTCAGGAGGGTAAGTGTCAGCATGAGGTCTTTCCAAAGTTAGTGTTGTTTTGGAAATACGAGCGGCAGTTTGAACAATCTTAACATCTCCCATGGTTAATTATTCAATCTGACGATGAGAAGGAAACATTTCATTAATATTTAACATATAAACAATTTGAAAAATGTGCAAAAATACACATCAGCAAACTGGCAAACTACTATAAATAATGAGCATTAAGAAATTAGATCATTAGCTAATTTGCCACAAAAATCACATAGCAAAGTTCTAACTACTTATCCCTACTTGTTAGTATATATCTTTTCCGCCACCACTTCCGTGCCCTATTTAACCCTGAACTGAGCTTCTGACCAGATATCCTTCCCATCAACAAAACCTCCTACTTCCACCTCTGTAATATCACTCATCTTTAACGGTGCCTCAGATCATCTGCTGCTGAAATCCTAATGTATGCTTTTGTTAACTCCAGAATATTCTAATGTGCTCCTGGCAGGCCTCCCATCTTCCACCCTCATAAATTTGAGCTCTTCCAAAACACTGCTGTCCATCTCTTAACTCCCACTAAGTCCTACAATGAACCCTTGCCTCCGAACACCTCGATTTAAAAATTCTTATTTTTATGTTCAAACTCCACCATACTCTCGACACCTCCCACCACACCACCCCACCCCCACCCAATCTCTGTAACCTCCTCTAGCCCTACAGCACTTCAATATCTCTACATTCCTCTAATTTTGGCCTCTTACACATCCTCATCTTCTTTCGCATCCCCATTGACAGTCACACCTTCAACTGTCTAGGCCCTAAGCTCTAGAGTACCTCTCAACCCCTCCTCCTTTAAGACATTCCTTAAAACCTACCTCTGAGGTCAAGCTTTATGTCACCTGTCCTAACATCTCCTTCTTTGGCTCAGCAGCAATTTCTTTGTCTGATAACAGTCCTGTAAAGTGACTTGTGACATGTTACTATGTTAAAGGTGTTACATAAAGGTTAGTTTGTTTTGTTGTTGTGATTATAGGGTCTGTATAGTAGAGTCGAAAATCTGCTCTCAGGAGAGTTTCCATATGTTATATCATACAGGAATCCCTGCCATTAAAGTCAGAAGCAGCCTTAAAGAAAAACTGATCCAGGTTCTGGTAGGAGCAGAACCAGGGATAAAGAGACCTATACTGCGCTGAATTTTGCAATCAAATGCATAAATACTGATTAGGCTACAAAAAAACTAATGTCAGCCTCAAAGGCTGATATGACAGAATGAATATGACATTCATATGACAGCATATGTCATTCATATAAAACTAATGTCAGCCTCAAAGGCTGATATGACAGAATGAATGTGTCATTCATATGACAGCAAAAGCTTATAATGGGATGTCTAGTTTGGATACCCGTTTGATGGTCTCCCAAAATGCCAAGTGGTAAATTAGGTCCTTCCCACAAAGATCTTAGTGGTCAGGTTGCTGTAATGTGTTTCCATGGTCTGAGACTCATGGCCACAATTGCACTTTGGGTTGTCCCTCATCTTCTTTGAGATTGTCACAACTTCCATGCCTTTGTGGATTTTGTTGAGTACTGTTCATTGTCTTTGAGGGAAGTTGGAGGCAGGGACTTCTGCTGCTGGCCCAATGAAGCGAATCACAGAATGAATCATATGGTATAGCTGTGGGATTGTTCCATTTATTTGAAAAGTTCTTCAATCTACATATAGGCTTTTTTCTTCACAGGGATACCCATATTCAATTCAAATTATGAGTAACTATTAAGTTATTGTAAAGAATAATACAAGTATGAATATAGAGTCATAGAGTTTTATAATGCAGAAACAGGTCCTTCAGCCCGTCATGTTCCTGTTGGCCATCAAGCACCTAACTATTCTAAATGATATATATCAAGTCAGCAACAATCTTCAGTTTATAATAATTTTCCATCACTTTGCAATTAATTCCTAAGGAGTAGACAAATGTACCTTGCGGAGCGATCAGAGCCAATGTCTCCATTCACAAATCATTTGTACAAAGAAAAACATTGAGAAACATTTAGTAACTGTTTTTCTCCCATTCTCTTTCAATTTGGATTCCAGGAACTTGACATCAAAGAGGCAACTCCTGGTGTTTAAGCTATTAAATCTCTTTTCGGACAGACTTGTAGACCAAGGAACTACAAATCCCCTGTCAGACTACAGAAAATGGGGCCAAAATTCCATAATCCTTCTGGTGCTCCTTAGCACTAATGGAAAAACCATAAATGAGGCTGAGGTCCAAATGTGGCAGGTCCCACCTTCCCTGGCAGATTCTCAATGGCCTTGTTATGGTGTGGAGTATCATGCCTTCAAAAACATTGTCAGAAGCGTATGACATGGCATGACGGGGCCCCAGGACTACTGATGTTAGGCTAACTGGCCTATAGTTCCCAATTTTCTTGCTTCGTCTTTTCTTAAATAGCAGAGTATGTTTGTTACTTTCCAGTCCTTGATAACTGTTCTAGAATCTAAGGAATCCTGGAATATTAAAACCAATGCATCCACTATCTTTTAAAACCCTCAGGTGCAGGTCGTCAGGTCCAGGGAATTTGACGCCACTTAATGCCATTAATTTCTCCAGTACTATTTCTTTACTAATACTGATTTATTTAAGTTCCTTATTCCTGCCAGAACCTAAGAACACAACAGTAGGCCATTTGGCCCCTTGAGCCTGCTCCATCTTTCAATAAGTTCATGGTTGATTCAATTGTGGGCTCAACTCCACTTTCCTGCCTGCCCCCCATAACACTCGACTCCTTTGTCGATAAAAATGTCTAACTCAGTTTTGAATATATTCAATGACCCAGTCTCCACTGTTCTCTGGGGTAGAGAATTCCAAAGATTAATGACCCTCAGTGAAGAAATTCCCCCTCATCTCTGTCTTGAATGGGAGACCCTTATTCTGACTCTGTGCCTCTTAGTTTTAGATTCCCCCGCAAGGGGAATATTCTCCCAGCATCTATCCTGTCAAGTTCCTCAGAATCTTGCATGTTTCAGTAAGATTACCTCTCATTCTTCTAAACTCCAATGAGTATAGGCCCAGTCTGCTCAGCCTTTCTTCACAAGACAATCATTTCATCCCTGGAATCAAGTTTATGAACTTTCTCTGAACTGCCTCCAATACAAGTAAATCCCCCTTAAATATGGAGATCAAAACTCCACACTGTACTCCAGATGTGGTCTCACATCTGCGTAATGATATGCAGATATATAACAATGTTGTTGTAACATAGTGTAGCAAGATTTCCATACTTTTATACTCCATCCTCCTTGCAATAACAGCTGACATTCTATTTGCCTTCCTAAGACCTCACTATACCTGAATGTTAACCTTTTGCGATTCAGATTCCTCACTATTTCTGAAATGTATTTTTGTGTCTTCTACCCTGGAGACAGATGCTGAGTAGTTGTCTCTGCCACTTCCTCATTTGCCATTATAATTTCCTTGGCCTCTGTTTCCAATGAACCTACATTTATTTTCACTAATCCCTTCTTATTTATATACCCATAGAAAGGTTTGCAATCTGGTTCAATGTCGCTCGCTGGTCACTCTCATCTCCCCTTTTCTTTCCTTATCAATTTCATGGTTTTCCTTTGATGAATACTAAAATCCTCCCAATCATCATGTCTACTTCTCTTTTTGGAAAAATTGTAAGCCTATTTATTTGATCTAACACTATCTTTAACTCCTCTTGTTAGCTATGCTTGGACCACCTTTTCTGTGGGGTTTTTGTTTTTGTTTTAAAGAAATGTATATTTGTTGCAAATTATGCATTAACTCTTGAAATGCTAAGCATCTTTTAGGGTTCTTTTCCAATCTATCATAGTCAACTTGGTCTTCATACCTATGTAGTTTGCTTTGTTTAAATTTTAGATACTAGTTTCAGACTTAACCAATTTACATTCCAAGTCAATGTCAAATTCTATCATATTATCGTTACTCTTTCTTAGATGCTCCATTATGACAAGGTTATTAATTACCCTTTCTCATTACAGAATACTAGATCCAAAATAACCTGTTTCCAAGTTGGTTCTTTAGCACACAGATCTGGAAAACTATAACAAAAACAGAATTACCTGGAAAAACTCAGCAGGTCTGGCAGCATCGGCGGAGAAGAAAAGAGTTAACGTTTCGAGTCCTCATGACTCTTCAACAGAACATGTCATGAGGACTCGAAACGTCAACTCTTTTCTTCTCCACCGATGCTGCCAGACCTGCTGAGTTTTTCCAGGTAATTCTGTTTTTGTTTTGGATTTCCAGCATCCGCAGTTTTTTGTTTTTATCTCTGGAAAACTATGTTGTATACTGTAGTAATTATGGTTTTATTTAGTGTGTAATATACCTTTAAGAATAATACTGGTTAGGAAAGACCACAATCTGTAGTAACCAAGGGGAGAGTAGCACTGGCTACCTCAGCAGACTGTGTAGAGTTAAAGTTGGAGAGTTGAAAGCAAATGAGTAGTTGCTGATGAGTATATTGTAAATAAACTTAATGATTCCACTTAAGAAGTGTCTGCAGATCAACTCTATTACTAACAGTACAACTCGGCCACCCTACAACATATATGCTCCCTGAACTCACTCTCCTGAGTTTAAGTTAACTTTTTGTGGCAAGTTTACATCGTATCTACAGTGTAACTACAGGATCTTTACACTACCCAGTGTATTTGAATTGGGAATCAGACAGCAAGACGTCATCTTTATCAAACAAAAACAAAAATTGCTGGAAAAGCTCAGCTGGTCTGACAGCATCTGTGGAGAGAAAGACAGAGTTAACGTTTCGAGTCCGTATGACTCTTCTTCAGAATTAAAAGGTCAACTTTATGATGTTATGGCAGAACAGCACATTTCTAAGAGCAATTCTCAATTTCTATGTTGAATCCTATCTGCTCTTGCCTGGAGTAGCTGTGGCATTTGCACTTCCATTACCTTTACAGCATTTAGGATATTTAGTGTAAATCTGTGCTATAAAGCTCCATTTGATCATCAATCAAATAACACATTAGGGTTCACAGTATAGCAGGAATCTTGTAGCTATTGGGCGGAATTTTCCGTACCTGCTGGCATCGAACGTCATGGCAGGCATGAGCGGACATTATGGCAGGAAGGCCAAAAACCGGTTTCATGACATGTGAAACCAGTTTGCAGTTGTCCACTCCACCCATCAAAGGCAAGCTGCGTTTCCTGCTGCCACATGTCGGGAATTACATTGTAATATATCAGCATATCATTATAAGCCCAACTTGCCAGAATCATCCCTCCATGCTGAATCATCCGAGCAGGTTGGCATGTTTCACAACAGCCTGGTGAGCTGCACTTCGAGGGGAACTTGGAGGTGAGTGCACGGTAACGTTGCGCAGCACTCGCCAGAGTCGCCTGTTGGGCTTTAAAGTTGAGGTGCATTCAGGCGAGGGCACAGGCGAGTCACATTTTCCCAGCTGGCTGACAGTGCGGTGCCAGCACAACGGTAGCACTGTGGTTCAGGCGAGTTGGGGGGCAAGGGTTGCACAGCATTGATGATAGTGCACAAGCACATGTGGGGATAGAGCAGGGAAGGAAGCGGCCCCGCATTAGGGAAACTTGTATAAAGTGATAATTCCTCTGCAGCTGACACAGTTCAGGTGCAGCCACACATTGATATGCACAGAGTTGGGCCTCTAGCTTATCTGCCCAGTCAAGCAACGCAGAGGCATGAAAGTGCCACCTAGTTCTCCAGAACTTTCCAACCTTCGGGCACAGACTGCAAACTAAATGAGTGTTTTAGTGGACTGCAGGACAGTTGGACAACCAGACACGTTGTACAATCTTCTTGCTAAAGCTAGCCATGGAGCAGTCACTGGTGGAGGTGCTCACAGCCTCTTGTAATGTCATCATTCAGGTTTGGACCAGTCTCCACCATGGTTCAAGCTAACACTGCAGCCTTACAGTGTGGGTAAGGAGTATGCTTGTGCCTGAGCTGAGAGCAAGCATGAAATCCAATGGGCAAAGCTGTCGCCAATCAGTCAGGTGGAGTCGGGCGGATGTGGGTGGGGTCTCAGACAGCCATGCAGCGCACTAAACTCTGGCCATCCAAGTGGTGGCCACAACTTTCTGGAATGCACTAAGGGATCTTCAGACTTAACCAAGAAAGGTTCTTAGTACAACCATGCCAACCCATGCATCTCTCTTTTTCATCCTGCTGGAGGAGTACATCAGGATCATGGAGCCTGGTGACTTAGCTGTATGCCACATGGCATACAGAGAGTGAAGATGAAGGGGAAGAGAGTGACAGAGGTACCTGGCTGGGCATAGGGAAGAGCAGCACCCTCAGGAAGAAGGGGCAGCTGGGGCTTCCATGCACACCTCTGAAGAACCACAGTGAGCCGTTGCTGGTCGGCGCCTAGCTAGACCCAGGGACTATAGACACCACCTTTCATTCTTGCAGATGACTGAAAACCAGTGTTGCCGACGACTGCGCATGTCCACATCTGCCACCTGCTGCATCATTTGGCGCCACAGGGTCATAGAAAGCATCCACTGCCACTAACCGTGAAAGTGACCACTGTGCTCAATTCTTATGCCAGTGGCTCCTTTCAGGGCTCCACAGGTGACCTCTGTAGAGTATCGCAAGCCTCCACCCACAAATACATCCAGTTCACGTAAGCTATCTTTGTGAAGGCATACAAATTTGTGCATTTCGCCAGGGACCAGGAAAGCCAGGATGTAAAAGCGTTGGGAGTTGCCCAGATCTCAGGTTTCCCACAGGTGCTGGGTGCCATTGATTGCACTCATGTAGTGGTCAGATATCCGTGGCAACAAGCGGTCAACTATGTCAACCACAAGGGCTTCCAATCACTGAATTTTCAGCTGGTGTGCGACCATTATAAATGTATCCTGCAGGTCTGCGCAAGAATCCAAGGGTCCATCCACAACTCCTACATTCTCAGTAGGCCTCTTGATTTCCAATGCCTTCCAGCACCCATAGATGATGCAGGGTTGGCTCTTCAGGGACAAGGGCTACCCACAGAGGACGTGGCTGATGACACCTGTGCAGCAGCGTCAGATCGCACCAGAGAGAAAGTACAACGAGGCTCATGTTACAACTCACAACTTGATGGAGCAAAGCATCAGAATTCTAAAAATGAGGTTCCGGTGCCTGGACCGGTCTGCTGGAGCCTTGCAACAGAGGGTGTCATGCATCGTCATTATCGGCTGTGTCCTTTCCAACCAGGCACTGCAAGGGGGAGAGGAGCCGGCTGAGGAGAAGATGGAGGAGCTGCACGTCTCCTCTGATGAGGAGAACATTGACAGGGATGAAGGTGAGCAGGTCCTCAAAGCCGAAGATGACAGCGATGAGACCATCGCACTGGCCAGAGGAGGCAGGCACACTTGGGAGGTCCTCATAGCTGCTAGATTTGTGAAGACGATGACGACATGCAGTGAGGAGACACCATAGATGCTCACAATGCATCTGTGAACATTTGACTCCTGTCTGGCTGATGGCAGCGCATATACGCTCTGTGATAATGCTCCTGTCATGGAGAAGCAGCAGATGCCCATAGTCCCTACATTCTAGGAGGATGACAACATGTAGTGGGGACACTTCATTGATTAACACATAGCTTGTGTGAATGTCTGAATCCTGACTGGCTGATGGCACCTCACTTGTACTCCGTGAACAAGGTCATATCATGGAGATGCAGTGGGGAAACTTTCACTTCTCCTGATCCTAAGGGCATCCTTCGTGAGCTGAATCCTTCAGGACAACACTGTCACCGGACACAGATGCTGATGGGATGTGGGGCCAGCCACACCTCAAAGGTGCTGGGAGCACACAGGGAGAATGATGGAACTCTGTGCCGCTGGCCCAGGACCTCCTGGCAACAATGGTAAGCCCCACTGAGGTGAGGCATGACTGATGTGTTCAGTGACAGTGAAGGTCCACCATCAGTGTGCTGGGAAAGTTTTACAAAGCACAGGGAAGAGGCCCTGGACTGAGACTCCCGCCTTTATCTTGTGCAGGGACCAAGGTTTCACATCTGTGTGACATTAACCCTGCTCATCAGAACAAGGAGCCATAGGCAGGGAGAGATTCTTGTGTGTTTATTAACAAAGTGAACATTATGTACAAGTAATTAACACCCACGCCCAGGCTGTGCAACTACATCATCTTAACCTTCCTAACCTTGCCCTTGTGTTCCCCCAACATCCACAGCGGAGGTGGAGGCAGCCTGCTGACTGCTATGCCCTGTCTGTGGCGGCCTTGATGGGGGGCCGAGACCTGGAGGACCCTGGCTTGTTTTCGGAGTTAGTGGCATCCTCTTTGACCTGTGGTACTGGAGCTTCTGGCATCGCAGGAAAAGTGGATTTGGATGGGCCAGACACTCCGTGAGTCACCTGGGTGGATGCCCCTGGGGTGTGCACCTGATGCTCCTCCTTCCTATGGGGGCCCAAGGGCCCTTGGCTGACTCCTTGAGGAGAAAGAGAAGCTGGAGTGAGGTCAGCTGCTCCGCACCCATCTCATGTTGACACTGCTGGAGGCCAAATATGACATCATTGATGGAGCTCAGCCTGCGCAGCAGTGCAGGACCAATGTCCTAGACTAAGGTCTCCATGGCAGCCACCATCCTAGCAGTATTGACCTCAGTGCTTTGGCATACCAAGGGCTATCACCTCTGACTGAAGATGGACGGGCTGCTCTATTGTGCCTTGCAATCTGAGGAGTGCAGCAGGCATCCTTTCCTGATGTTCCCGAGCTTGCCTTTGCAGCTGCAGCAACTGAGGTATGATCGAGTGCTGGGGCTATTCATCTGACTCGGATTCAGCAGTTTTCTGGTATTCAACGGTCCTCTGAGTGTCAGAAACCTGCCACTGCCGGTTGTGGATCAGATAGTGCAATGTGCTCTCCAGATTGTGACCCCGAGGCTACTCTAGAACTCTAGGTCCCACAGAGGTGTGTGTCTCTGCGCTGGTGGAGGGTGTGTCTGGGTGCTGTGACGGTCTTCAATGAGGGTTTCAGCAGATTCCTCTTCTGCGGTATCTTTGGGGCTTGATTGGAGGCCCTGGGCCGTGGACTCCCTTGGCTGCTTCCTTGGCTGTGAAATCAAAGAGAGATAGTGCATGGCATTGGCCTGTGAAACAAGACATATCACTCACAGCATGGTTATCTGATGGATGTTGCACTGTTGGATCCTCATTTGATTGAGCGCTGCCAACCTCACCATCAGCACAGGAACAGTCCAGGCCTTCGCGGCCAGCTGTATGGCCCTGATTTAAAAGTCTGTGAGGACCTTGATATTGGACACTCCTCCACCAGCCTGTGACCTCTCCCTCTTGTCGTGTGCCAGCTTGTCCTGTATGAATACAGATGGAGAGAGTGTAAGCAGGAAGCCTGCCAGGCCAGATGATAAGTTTGCCTGCATGTGTGGGTGGTGAGTGGTCCCATGGACGGGATGAGAATAATGAAGATGTCTGTGAGAGAGTAAATGGTGATGTTCCTTGAACCGGCAGTAGTGAGATCCTTGTGGATGTGTGATAGGTTTGTGAGTGTGAGTTGTGAGTGAGGAGAAGAGTGACTTACCATAGCGGAATGGAAGAGATCATTCATCCTCTTTCGGCACCGGGTGCTGTCCTGTTTTGCAGGGCATTGGCATTGACCACTGCTGCCACCGCCTCCTAAGCCGGATTGGTGACTGTTACTGCCCCTCCTCCGGCCAGAGTGGGGGTAGAGAACATCACAGCCTCCATGGCGTCCAAAAAGAGTTCCAGGGACACATCACAGAATCGGGGGGCTGCAGTCTTCTTGCCTTTAGGGGCCATGTCTTCTGTGCAGCAGTCCTGGGATGGAAGCACCGACAGGTGTGCATGTGGCTGAACTTTAAATATGGTGCCTGGCGCGAGGAAGTGGCAAGGTGACGGCATGGCGAGCGAATGAGAGGCTGTCTGCCAGTAACCCGAATTGTTTCCCAGAAGTGTTGATTAATGAGGATTGGGACAATGCGAAAAGCCACTATTGCAGCTGGCGGGTAAAACATTCCTTTTCCTGCCTGTTACCGCACTTGGTGCAAATCTGGGACGATTCCACCCATTATCATTTTAAGTGCAATTTATTTTGTCTACTTTGGTGATTTAATTGAAGGTTATTTCATTCCTAAATTCATGACCATTTCCATGCTATGGATGAGTCATCAAGTGCTGCAAATCCCAATTGCACAGAAAAAAAATACTTGTGAGCTTTGATGACTAACTTATCAGAGGAATTGTTCCTGACAGAAACATGTAACACAAAAGCAAGATCCCTGCTGTAGTCCAGCTGTGCACTAACTATGAATTATGAAATGAAATGATCTAGTAATCACCAAAATTACAGTAAAGCTTTCTTACAACTGTGGTAAGTAATTACAGCAAATCCAGACCTCAATCTTGCTATTTTCTGCAATAGAATGTTATTTACTATAACGTTTCTAATGTTTTGGGAAATACAGGACTATTTGTGATGAGAAAGCAACATAAAAGCTTGTGAGAGCAAAAATGCTTTGAAAACTGAGGAAGCTTTGAAACTCTGAAGCTCCATGCAACAGAAATAATCAGAGGCCCAGAAAATGCACAGGGCAGTGTAGCTCGATGTAGGTGCTGAGATTCATCTGCTCTAAGCTTTGACAGTGACCTTGGCAAATTTTATGTAGTATAGGACAGGAAGCATGATTTAAATAGTAATGGCAGGCTATTGCTCATCAATGATCCTCCACTTCCACCAAGGATGTTAGGAAGTTCAGTGCCAGTGCACAGGGTTAGCAGATATTAGGTTCCCATGAAGCAGATCTTGAAAGAACCTAAAAATTGATTTCCATTAAGTACTAATTTGTACCAAGGACTGTGCTTCATGCTTTCACTTATAGAAAAAAAGGCCCCACCTGCTTCTTGGACCAATTCCACTCTTCTGGTGTAGTTTAGAAAAAAAAGTCATCTGGTTTTCAGTTTCAATAGGCTCCATTATTTACATTTCCCAGTGTTTATTATAGCTGAATCAATTATGAATGCTTGGCTAAGTTTCAAAAGGTCCAGAACCACTTATCTCAGCAGAGGGCAGTGTTCACATTTTGATTGACAGTTTTAAGAGGCCATTAAAAGATTAAATATCTTTGATGTGGTTCGTGAAATAGATGTTTATTTTTACAACAGATTGATCACTTGAGGGGATTTATAGTTTTTGGATGGATTTTATGAATATCATTTTTTTCAATAGGAAAGTGTTTGAGTGAGAGCTCTGTTAGATCGTTAGAAGTTTAAATATTTTATTTCCATTGCAAAGACATGGCTCCTGAGGTCTGCCCACAGTGGATGCTGGGTAAGTGGCTATGGAGGATGCATGGAGGGCATAGGGAATATGATTGGGCACTGGGGACATATGAGGGGGCATGAAGGGGTCATGGCAAATGTGAAGGGGCATGGGGGATGGGAGGTTGGGAGGTATGATGGCCTCATATTCATTATTCAAATTGGGCTGATGTCTGAGTAAACAGAGGCCTGCCATCCTCGCCATCCACCTGTCTTTGCTGCTGCCTTGGGCCTGCCTCCTGAGGCAGTGTGCCCGACTCCATCCTGCCTCTGCCTCCCCAGCACAAACATATGGTGGTCAGTGTCTTTTTAAATGAGACAAGTGTGTACCTTCCCAGCTCCTCCATGAAAATCTGTCCAAAATGTCAATTTAAGGAGTTTAGCTGACAGCTGACATTTATATAGTAGTTTACAGCAGTTGTTCAGTCCTTGAAGCTGCAGCCTTGAAACTGCTCCTTAATTTTATTTTTAAAATGATTTCAAATTTATATCATTTTCTTTGTTTCAACTTGTTGCAATGATACATTGAGCATCATGTTTGAGCCAGTTAAAGAAAACAGATTTGCTGAGCTAACTTGATAAAGTCAATGACACCCAGATAGGTACAGAAGCCTAGTTACATGGCAGCAGTAATGTGCCGAGTATCTAACTGACATTGCATTGCTACATCATGCATTGGATGCCTAGGCCTAGGATTTCTTTACTTCTGAGATGGTTTCTAGCAGAATAAGTCTTTCCCTGGAGTCCTGGCTCACATTGAAAAATGTAAACATGAAATCTGAACAGAAATACAACGAGGCACATGCTGTTACCAAAGCCTTGGAACAGCAGACAACTAGAATACTGAAACAAGGCTTCTGAAAACTCAACACATCAGGGAAAGTCTTGTTGTGCAATCTTCCCAAAATATCACTGATTGCCTCTGTTACAAGGATGTGTCCTTCCAAAAAAAAAGATACAATTTCTAATTCTTCTTTTCCTAGCTGGATTTTGTTTTAGGAAACAGTAAACTGTAATCCTATTAAGACAATGGAGGACTGCCAGCCAGCTACAATATGGATTCCATCAAGGGGGTTAAAAAGGAACAGACACTCAAACCCTCTGGGGAGCATGAAAGACCCCATCTTCTGTTAGCTTTTACACTATTCTGAAACTTTTCAAAAGTTTTTGAGATGAGACATCAAAATGCAATTACCTGTTCCAAAAAAAAACAATGACTACAGCAGAGATGATCAACCAAATTCCTCTGGAATATACAGCCAGCAGGATTTTAAGAGCTGTTTACTAAGTCGGAGAGATCAGAGATCAAAACACTGTACTGAAAGGCTGCAAAGAAGCTGTCCCTCTCTCTTGAAATAATCGTGCCCGGGTTTGCAAAGTAACCATTCTGAGAAGATAAATCTATTACAAATCAAGATCTTTTGGGAATAAAATGTGGAAATCTGCTCCATACAGCTACATCCATGAAGACAACTAAACAACATAGCCATAATGTGGAATCACTGCATCGAAACCAGCCAAAAGACAACTCTTGGAAAGGGTACTAAAAGAGCTCTGAAGAAGGGTCACATGGACTCGAAACGTTAATCCTGATTCTCTCTCCACAGATCCTGCTGGATCTGCTGAGCTTTTCCAGCATTTTCTGTTTTTGCTTTTACAAAAGAGGTGTACCAGCATGATTCCAATGATGAGAGGCTTCAATTATTTGGAGAGATTGGAGGAGCTGGGGGTATTCTCCTTAGAGCAAAGAAGGTTTATGGAAGACCCAATGGAGCTACTGAAAATTATGAGGAGTTTTGATGGACCAAGTAGGGAAAACCTGCTATCTCTGGTAAGTAGGTCGGTAGCCAAAGGTGGTAGATTTAAAATAATTGGCAAAATATGCAGAGGGAAAATGGGGAGAAATTCTTTCACATAGTAGGTTAAGATGTGGAATGCATGACTTGGAAAGGAGGTGGAATCAGAGTCCGTAGAGACTTTCAAAATCAAATAGAAGGTACTTAAGATGATTATTTTCAAGATTTTGGGAAAAAAACTGGGGTAGTATGAGTCTACATTGGACAGCTTTTTCAAAAAGCCAGCACACTTCAACTAGTTAAAATCAGATTATCAAAAAATCAACCGGTTTTTATCTAGCACCTTCACATCTTCAGGCTTTCCCAAGCTAATGGACGAAATTGCCCGTGCCCGCTGGCGTCGGGCATCATGGTTGGCATGAGTGGACAATATGGTGGGAAGATCAAAAACCAGTTTCACACCACCGTGATACACATTTGCAACCATCTGCTCTACCTGTTAATGGCAAGCTGTGTTTCCCGCTGCTGGACTTTGGGAACTTCATTGAAATACATCTGCATACCATTAAAAGCCCAGCTCGCTGGAATCAGCCCCACAAGCTGGACCATCCGAGCACGTCAGCGTGATTGCACAGCAATTTGTTTTACAACAGCATTATAAGGCACTCACCTGGTGGGCTGCACTTCGAGGTGAGTGCATGGTAACATTGCGCAGTGCTTGCAAGGGTCGCCTGTTGGACCTCAAGGTTGAGGCGCCATGCATTCAGGTGAGGGCACACGCAAGTTGCTTTTCCCCGGCTGGCTGACAGTGCAGTGCCAGGGCAAGGGCTGCAAGCTGAGGCAAGTTGGGAGAGGGGGGGCAAGGGCTGCCCTGAGGTAGGGGCAAGTTGGGGGGTGGGGGCAAGGGCTGCCATGTGGTTCAGGTGACTTTGGAGAGGGGGCTAGAGCTGCACTCCAGTTGATGGTAGTGCACAAGCACATGCGGGGTGGGGTGAAGAGAAGCAGCTACACATTAGGGAAACCATTTATAAAAAGTGACCATTCCTCTGCAGCTGAGACTGTTCAGGTGCAGCCACAGTGACAGTGACATGCACGGAGTTGAGCCTTTAGCTTATCTGCCTGCTCAAGCAATGCGGAGGCATAAAAGTACCATCAAGTGCTCCAGAGCTTTTCACTCCCCGGGCACAGACTGCAAACTAATGAGCATTTTAGTGGGCTGCAGAACAGTTGGACGACTGCGCAAGTTGTACAACCTCCTCGCAAAAGCTGGCCATGGAGCAGTCATTGGTGGAGGTGCTCACAGGCCCTCAAAATGTAATCACTCAGGTTTGGTCCGGTCTCCCCTATGCTTCAAGCTTACAGTGCAACCTTGCAGTGTGGGTTAGGAGAATGCCTGTGCCTGAGCTGAGAGTGCAGTGTGCAGTCCAATGGGCAAAGCTGCTGCCAATTGGTCGGGGGGGGTGGGACGGAGGTGGGTGGGGTTCAGGCACTAAACTCTGGCCATCCAAGTTGTTGCTAGTACTCGTTGGAATGCTTTAGGGGGCCTTCAGACTTAAGCAAGAGAGGTTCTTAGAGCACCCATGTATCTCTCTTTTTCATCCTGCAGGAGGAGTACATCATGATCATGGAGCCTGGTGACCTAGATGTATGCCTCATGGCATACAGAGAGTGAAGATGAAGGAGAAGAGAGTGACAGAAGTCCCTGACTGGGCAGAGGGAGGAACAGCACCTACAGGAAAAAGCAGCTGTGGCTCCTGCTAATGCTGATAAGCCATAGTGAGCAGTCACTGGTCCGTGCCTAGCTAGAAGCAGGATCTACAGACAGCGCCTTTCATTCCTGCAGATGACTGAGAACTAGTATCGCCGAAGACTGCACATATCTAGGGAACTGGAGGGTCACATATGCCAGCTGCTGCAGGATTTGTCGCCATGGGGACACGGAGGGCATCCACTGCCAGTGGACGTGAAAGTGACCGCGGCGCTCAGTTTTTACGCTAGTAACTCCTTTCAGAGCTCCACAGGTGAGCTCTGTGGGATATCACAAGCCACCACCCACAAGTTCGCCCATGAGGTCATGGATGCCATCTTCACAAAGGCACATAACTTAGTGCATTTTGCCCAGGACCAGGAAAGCCAGGATGTAACAGCGCTGGAATTTGCCCAGATCTCAGGTTTCCCACAGGTGCAGGGTGCTATCGACTGCACTCACGTGGCGCTCAGATCTCCATGGCAACAACTATGTCAACTGCAAGGGCTTCCACTTGCTCAATGTTCAGCTGGTGTGCTACCACCACAAACACATCCTGTAGGTCTGTGCACGATTCCCAGGGTGTGTCCACAACTCCTACATTCTCATCAGGTCTCAGACCCCTAAGTCTTCCAGGGTCCACGGAGGATGAAAAGTTGGCTCCTCAGAGACAAGGGCCACCCGCAGAGGACATGGCTGATGACACCCCTGCAGCGGCCTCAGAATGCAGCAGAGAGAAGGTACAATGAGGCTCAAACTACAACTTGCACCCTTGCGGAGCAAACCATCGGGATGTTGGAAATCTGATTCCGGTGCCTGGACCAGTCTGGTAGAGCCCTGCAATATAGTCCACAGAGGGTGTCACACATCGTTATCACCTGCTGCACTCTTTACAACCTGGCATTGCAACAGGGAGAGCAGCTGGCTGAGGAGGAGATGGAGGAGCTGCACATCTCCTCCAATGAGGACATCAACAGGAATGAGGGTGAGGAGGTCCTCAAAGGTGAAGGTGATGGTGAAGAGGCCAACACACTGGCCAGACAAGGCAGGCACGCTCGGGAGGCCCTCATAGCTGCTAAATTCGTTGGGGGGTGATGGCGACATGCAGTGAGGAGACACCATCGATCCTCACATTGCATCTGTGAACGTTTGACTCCAGTCTGGCTGATGGCAGTGCACATACCCTCAGTGCTCAGGCTTTTGTCATGGAGACACAGCAGAGGCTCTAACAGTCATAGATTCCAAGAGGAGGATGATGTCATGAGGACACTCCATAGAACTTCACATAGGCTCTGTGAATGTCTGACTCCTGTCTGACTGAAGGGAGCTCAGTTGCACTCTATGACCAGGGTCATATCATAGAGACACAGCCATGAAACTTTAAATGCACCTGATCCTTTGTCAGCCTTCAGGACCTGATGCCTTCAGGAGCACAGCATCACTGGTTACAGATGTTGAAGAGATGGGGGGTCAGCCCGATCTCAAAGGTGCTGAGAGCCACAGAGAGAATGATGGAACTCTGTGACACCTGCCTACGACATTCTGGCAACAATGACAAGCACCATCGAGGTGCAGGCATCACTAGTGTGCACAGTGAGTGTGAAGTCGGGCCATCACTTTGGTCTGAAGGTTGCACACTGCACAGGGAAGAGGCTCTGGACCGAGACACCTGCATTTACCTTGTGCAAAAACCAAGGTTTCACATCTGAGGGACGTGAACACTGCTCATCAGAACAAGGAACCATAGGCAAGGAGACACTCTTAGAAGTTTATTTACAATAGTGAACATTATGTACATATGATTAATACTCATGCCCAGGCTGTGCAAACTTATCTTTTTAACCTTCCTAACCCTGCTGCTACGTCCTGGTTCTCCCCAGACATCAACAGTGGAGGTGGAGGTGGAGGCAGCCTGCTGACAGCTACGCCCTGTCTGTGATGACCTTGATGGGCATTCTCTGGAGGACCGAGTACTGGAGGGCTCCAGCCTGATTTTGGGGTGTGACAGTGGCACCCCCTTGGCCTGTGGAGCTGGAGCTGCTGAGGTCACAGGAAGAGGGGATTCGGAGGGTCAGACACTCTCAAGTCACCTGGGTGGATGGTCCCGGGGTGTGCATCTGCTGCACCTCCTCCCTATGCGTGCCCGAGGGCCCCTGGCAGACTCCTTGAGGAGAAGGGAAGTTGAAGAGTGAGATCAAGCTGCCCTGCACCCCTCACACGTTGACACTGTTGGAGGCCAACAATGGCGTCAGTGATGGAGTTCAGCCTGTGCAGGAGTGATGTCTTGGACCAGGTCTCCATGGCGGCCGCCATCCTACCAGTGGTTCCTCAGTGCGTTGGCATGCCAGCACCATCACCTCAGACGGACTCCTCCATTGTGCCTTGCAATCTGAGGAGTGCAGCAGACATCCCTTCCGGATGTTCCTGAGTTTGCCTTTGCAGCTCCAGCAACTGTGACATGACCGAGTCCAGAGGCTCCTCATCTGACTCAACCTCAGCAGAATTCTGGCCTCCAAGTGCCAG